>NW_024467859.1:37447-1237447 GCF_001890705.1 Aspergillus sydowii CBS 593.65
ATATCTTTATTATATAATCTTGATTATATTTTATATTTAATAAAATCTTATAATAAAGGATTTAATTAAATAAATATAGTAATTTATTTGTAATTTATTTGTAATATTATGTATTAATCTTATATGTAATAAATTAATATACTCGATAAGTATACTCGAATATAATTAGATTAACTACTTTATACTTGATATTAATTTAGTCGAGTATAAAATTTTATTTTTCTGATCGGACCCACACTTGAACTCGACTTAAACTCGATTCTTGGCATTAAATCGAGTATTTTAGTTGAGTTAGTCGAGTCGAGTATCCAAGTCTAGACCTTAGGTTTCGGCATTCATGATTCCCATCCATTAATTAGGAGTATTTCTATCTATTCTGATTCAGGGATATTAGCTATATTCCCTCTAGGGCTATCACCTTAAATACAGTATTTTAACAGGACTATAGAAAGCTGGTTTACTTGATTATTATCCCTATAGATAGATATACTATTAGAGAGTACCGTAGTGTTAAGTTTGCTATTAAATCTCAATAATTTAGTTAGGGGAGGTTCAGGCGGTAGTTGATAAGTAGGGGGTTCCTGGTAAGTTATCTTTAGATTATAGTATAAATTAGTATCTAGATTATTAATATACAGGAGTCAATCAGGAACTGCAGGGTTTGATTTAGTTAAGTAGGCTATATTTATTAGAAGTTAGCAAGTAATAGTAAAGTTAGTATTAGACACTGTTTCTAATTTAGTTTAACGCCCTATATTAATATTTCAGGTGGATTGGTTCAGGATTTGAACTATTATAAAGTTTAAATTAATAAGCTAATTATAAAGGGTATATCTAGTTCACTAAGTAGGTTTAAAAATAAAATCACGTTTAGGAGAGAGTTCAGACTTTAGATAAACAGGTACTTATCCTGATAAGTAGGATAGAATAATAAACTTGCCTGCTATATATACTAGGATTTCTTAAATATAATTAGGCTTATTCTAAATTTTACCCGGAATTCGAAGGTCCTGACAGGAGTAAATAATAATTTATTATATATAGAAATTCAGCTCAAAGCCTTCAGGTCCTATAATATCTATGCTAACTAGAAGAGGTATCTTGAGGTCAGTAACTATATATATATATATAGGGATTTTACCCAGGACTAAGTTACTTCCTGAAGATAGCTGGCCTGGAAAGTAACTATTAAATTCTACTATTATTAAAGTAGAATATTAGGAGCTGATTCCGGAAACCTTAATTATATTAATCTAAATAGGCTTCAGGCCTAGGATCTTAATTAAGTCTTAGCTAATAAGTATCCTTAAATAGCTAGAATCCAGGCAGACTATACTAAAAGAATTATAATTACTAAACTATATTTCAGCTGTCAGGTACCTCCAGGAGCGATACTGTTATTTAGCTAATAGAATATAGTCAGACTTTAATTCTATAATTAGAATTTTATTTATATAAGCTAGGTAAGACAGTGAACAAGTTAGTTAGTCTGCATGTTTTAATAGGTAATATTTAAGGTATTTAAATAAAGTATTACAGGAGATAAACTCTAAATTATAGTTCTAGTAGATTCCTGTAATCTTATCTTTATTAATATAAGTATGAAAAGCTTCTATATTAGATAAATCAGCTAAATCTTTGAAGGCTTTCTCAGATAGTTTAGTTTCATGCCCTTTGTAAGGCTCGCTGTAATCAGGTTTAGTATTAGTTAAGAAGAATCCAGGATAAGCTATACTTTCAGGGTATATAATACCTGGTATAGATAGAGAGAAGTCTATTAGGAGGAAAGTAGTTAGGGCTTTAGCTGCTTAATAAGAAGGATAGTAGGGGAATACTTAGAGAGTACTCAGACTTACTGGATTTATCTCAGTTATATAGGTAGTATTATTATTATTATTATTCTAAAAGTTATTTCAGTTCCAGGATTTATAATTATTATTATTAGTATTTAGTCTTTAGTTTCTCTAGTTTAACAAAGCTGAAGCTCTTTAATTAATAGGTCTAGTTAGGTTCAGGCCTGGATTGCCTGCTTGCGGATATAGGGGGGCTTGCTATAATAGATACTTATATAGCACTGGCCTGTATAGTGAGGCTCCTGTATGGTTAGCGACCAGGCTGTAATTAGGGTAAAAGGATCAGAAATTAGGTCTAAATTAGTACTTATCTTAGAGTCTGAATTAATTAGAACTATTAGCTAGCTGATAGTAAACTACTTTAGTAGTATATAGATTTACTGGTTTAGCAGGTTTAGTGAGGGATCTCTTATAATTATATTTAGTAGTTATATCTCTCTATATATTATATTAACTGTCCAGCTATTCCAGGAATTGAGCTTTTATAGTAATAGGAGTCAGTTCTAGAATATAAACTTGAAGATTACTATCTAGCTTATTCTATACCATGACTAATTAATTATAAGTATCCCTAATATTAGTGGCTCGGGCGTTCCGAAGTATCTCTTAGATAAAGGAATAGGGGGTTCAGCCTTTTTATATATTCTGATATAAGTATAATATATATTAGAGTTTTGCTATTACTTTAGTAGTATAAGGTTTAAAGTAATTAATAAGCTTGGCTAACTATCTATTTTCTAGATTTAAATTCTATAGAAGCTGCTTCTCAGTTTTAGTAAGCTTAGTAGTATACTACTTTAAAGCTACTCTATAAAGGTAACTATAGATATTAATTTTTATTATAGCTTCTCCCTTAAAAAGAGTAATATCCTGCATGTAATTAGTAAAACTATATATATCTTTATAGAAGGTTTTAGATCCCTATTCTTTAGTTAGACTTTCTAGATTATTAATTTAGTCTAGCTAAAAGTAGCCGATATCCTTAGTTTTCTAATAAAACTGGCTGAGTTCAGCTTCTATTAATATATCTATCAGGTCTAATTCTATAGTATTACTCTGATAGGCATGACTGGCTGGCCTGTTCTGATAAGGGAATAAGTAGGGGGTTTAGTATTTAGAATAGAGATCCCTGGTCCTGAAATAGTTAGTTCCGGTATTTAGTTTATTACTCTAGGTCTGGATATTCTCTGTATGGATTTTCTTGCAGAGTTATATGTTTTAGTCTTGCAGGGACTCTTAGAAAATGTTATTCTAATCTTATAGATTATATATGCAGGTTTGAAGTTTATTTTAAATTATGTCTTAGAACTGATCTATCATGCAGCGGTTCTCTGCTCGAGGACTATAATTATATAAATTATTTCTAGTATAAGGTTTAGCTAATAAAGATAATCTTATAATTTATTAAGGATCTTCAGGATCTCTACCTGATTGCAGGGGCTGCGAATTTAATCCGGGTTCAGGAGGTATAGATTCTGATATTACTTCTAGGGATGGTCTGTTCAGTAGAACTTATATTATTATAGGATTAAGGGATTAAGATCTTAGATATATCTTTAGAGCTAAAATAAAAGGAGCTTTTAAAGTAGTTAGTTCAGGGAAGGAATAGTGACTGTCTAATTATAATATCATGACTTTAATAGATTTAGTAGGTTTAGTAGAAGAGAAAGGTTTAAGCTGGCTTGTTAGCTATATAGTAGCTTGAATACTTAATTTAGAAGATTTAGCCAGGAAGCTTGAAGGAGCTTCTAAAGAAGGTATACTCTAGGAGCATGAATACTTGGTAGTACAGCCTAATAGTCAGGGGGGGTTTAAATAAAATAGCTTAGATTATATATTTCTCCATTCCCTGAACTCCCTGTAGGATAATGGATCTATAGTCTTACTATAGCAGATAAAATCTTGAACTACTATATTTAGGATTCTATGATTAGTGTTCTAGTCAGGTAGAAAGTTAAAGGAGGAAGGGTTCAGGGGTTCCTTAGTATAAGTAACTATAAACTAGATAAATAGCAGGGTTTTATTATTAAAGTTATTAATAAAGTTAAGCCTGTTCCTCCGGAACTGGTTAATCTAGTAGGCTAACTGCATGATCTATAGATCTAGATAGTTAGCAAGAGGGATAGTCTCTAATATAGTAGGGAATTAGTTAATAAGAAGTATTTAGTTTTTAATAAAGGAGACTTATTAAACCCTAATTATAGAATCAGAAATTAAAATTAAAACACAGTAAATAAAGAATAGAAGGTCCCGGTATTCTTGAAGTATCCTTCAGGACATGCTACTATTTAATATTAATCATAATAGAAGAGTTATTAATTCCTAGAACTTCCTCCTCGGAGGAAGAACTTGACTAACTATTATGACTAAGTTCTGACTAAGGAACAAACAGTTCTCCGAACTGCAGTTCGGGTAACATAATATTACTATTCTATCTACTAGTATCACTATCTATAGAAAGAACTCTAGTATTATTTATTAATTTATAAAGCTTACTACTTTTTTTAATATTTAGGATACTTCTAATACTATTAAATAAATTAATATTCCTGAAGATTAATAGATAAAAATCTCTTTAAAAAATAATTAGAAAGATTATCTTTAGAAGCCCTAAATCTACTATATTAGTTCTAAGAATTATACTAAAATTAATAAAATATATAAATTCTTATATACTTAAGATAAAATATCTATAATTAAAGATTATATACTCTCTAGATATCTAGTATTTATTATTTAGAAGGATACTAGAACTTCTATAAAAGGCTGTATTATTATTAATTTATATAATATAAATAAAGAGTCTATACCAGATCTATACCTGATACTTATATAGAAAGAGATTATTTAAATAGTTTAGGAATATTATTTTATCTTTATTATTAATACTTATTATTTTTTTTATTAGTAGCTAGTTAAATATAAATATTATAATTATCTTACTATTATAATATATTATAGCTAAGAGATTTTTTATATTATAATTATTAAATATATATACTCTATTCTCTCTATATAAAATTAAATAGATTTAAATCTAAAGAATTACTATAAATTCTACTATACCTATATTAATAATCTTATTAATATATTAAAAACTCTTAAAGAATATCTTATATATCTTAAACTTATACTTTAAAGACTATAAAAATATAAATATTAAACTTAAATTCTTTAAAACTTATCTAGATTTCTTATTAATAAAACTTCTTAGATAAAGAGTTAATATCTTAGGTCTTACTATCTCTAAAAATAAAATTTATACTATTTAAAATCTTACTTTTCTAGTAATTCTCTAAGATCTAGAGATTTATCTAGGATTAACTAATTAGTTCTACTATTATATTAAAAATTATATAAAATATATAGAATCCCTCTAGAAATAAAAAACTAAATTATTTTATAGCAGTTTAAAAAACTAGTTAAGCCTGGTAAAAATATATTTTATATATCTAATTTATTAAATCTACTAAACCTAAGGAAGCTTTTAAATATCTTTAATTCTAGTTAACTAAACTTTTATTTTTAACTTATNTTAACTATTATTAAAAGCTATATATTAATCTTAATATATTATATAAATTAATAGGTATTATACTATTCTATATTAAGTAGAACTATAACCATGAACTTTTATATTTATTATTATAAATATAAATTAAACCTGCCTATATTTCTTTTATAAAATCTAATTCTAGTAAAAACTTATTATTAATTAATTAAACTTAAAAATATCTTATCTTATCTAGACTTTATATAAAGCTAGATATTTAATTAAAGCCTTAAATTATTCTATTATTATCTATACTAATTATACTTTAACTACTAGTATAATAAAGTATATTTTTATAGATATTATTACTCTAGAGAAATTAAACTTATATTTAGTCTAAGTATTTTAATATATCTAGTAATTCTATCTTAAAGTTTATTATAAATCTAGAAAAGAAAATATAGTTACTAATACTCTCTTCTATTTATCTACTAAATATTCTAATATTAGTACTAAGATATTAATCTTAATAATTTACTTAATATTAAAGTCCACTACTCTAGTTTATTAATTAAACTTAATAAAGACTTTAAGTAATATATTATTTTAAAATATACTAAAGATATCTATATTAAGCTTATTATAGAAATATTCTATTAAGATTCTAATATAAAGCTTCTCTATCTTAAATAAGATAGTCTACTCTATATACTCAAATATTAAGTTACTAATTCTAATATTATTAAAGACTAATAGCTATTCCTGCCTTAAACTATATATAAGGAATTATTCAAAATAATTTATAATAAATATAGTTATTAAGACCTTAAATATTATCTTTATACTATATAAGATTCTATCCTATACTAAGAAAGATATTATTTATATAATTATATCTAGTAGTATTCTATATATTAAACTAATAATTCTTATTATTATAAACTTTATAGCAGTCTATAATCCTTGCTTCCTATATCTATACTATTTAATACTATTACTATAAATATTATTACCTGACTACCTGCTATTTATTCTAGGTATAGTATCTAGTCTAATCTTAATATCTTACTTATTATAGTTAATAAGTTTACTAAATATATTAGTCTGCTTCCTGGAAATATAAAATAGTCTATTAAGTAATAAGGCTTCATACTTATTAAATTCTTTTAATCTTATAATTAGGGTATTCTCTAATTTTTATCTTTAATTATAATATATATTTTATATCTACTTTCTAGAAGAGTATAATCTTTATTTTAGATACTAAATAGTACTATTTAACTATCTTTTATCTATAAACTAATAATTAATTAGAATATATAATTTAAACTATTAAAATTATACTTTACTATAATTATATTAAAGATCTATACTAGATTAATTAATTATCTTAAATTATTTCTATTATTAATTTATTATTAAATATTACTACTAGTTAAACTTTTTATAAGCTATTCTTTAATATTAATATTTACTAACTATACTAATTATTAAAATCTATATTTTAAATAAAACTTTATTTTCTATTTTAATACTAAAAAAGCTATAAATTTTACTATAATATAAATAAAATATATTTATAATAAAGACTATCTATCTATTCAATTTAAATCTAGAGATAAAATTTATATATACTTATATTATAATTACTAGCTTTCTAGTTATTCTAGTAAGAAACTTAATAAATAATTTAATAGCCTATATAAAATTATTAAATATATTAGATAACTAGTATTTAAAATTAAACTTCTTTCTAATACTAAAGTATATCCTATATTCTCTATTATTTAACTTAAATTTATAAAATATAAAGAACTTTCTAGTAATCTCTATTACTAATAACTTACTAAACTTAATATTATTAAAGATAAATATTTCCCTGAGTACTCTAATTAATATAAAGTTAAATATATTATTAATAAATATTATATCTATAAAGATTAAAACTATATCTAATATCTATAGTATCTTATTTAATAAGCTGGATATAGACCTTGTAATAATTAGTAGTTAGATTAGCCTGATAAACTACAAGAATATAAAGATTTAGTTATTAAGTATAAAAACTATTAATTATTACTTTCTTTTTCTATATTACTAATTACTATATTATTTTCCTTTTTTACTAATTTAATAATAAGGATATTATTGTTTCTATACTTTCTATATATTATATTTAATAAACCTTCTAGTCTGATTTAATACTATTCCTGTTCCAGCTTAGTCCCGGCTAGCTAGTTATTCTGAAGTAGTGGTCTTCTACCCCGCCCGATTCAGACGATCTCTCGCTCCACCAAGACTTTACCAATATTAAATGAATCATCAATCTTCAACCACGTCCATCGTGGAATAAATAATCTAAGATTTTATGTAGATTATTAAGAATTAAATACTATTACTATTAAAGATATATATTTACTATACTACAAGATAAGATATTAGATGATCTAGATACTATAAAGATTTTTATATAACTTAATTTATATAATATATACTATTAATTATAGATTAGAAAAGAAGATAAATAATTAATAATATTTCAAATATACTTTAAGATCTTTAAATATTAGATTATATTATTTAGATTAATAAATATATCTATAAGTTTCTAGTATTATATTAATTATATACTAAGTAATCTTCTAGATATTATTTATATTATATATATATATATATATATATAATTTTAAAATAGTTATAGAACTCTAAGCTATATATAAAAATAAATAAATATATATTTTATATAAATTATATTAACTTTCTAGAGTTTATGATTACTATAAATAATATAAAAATAAAATTTAAATAAATTATAATAATAATAGACTAGCTAGTATTATATAATATAAAGAAAATTTAATTATTTATTAGATTTATTAACTACTATTACTAATTTATCTATAAATTTAATAAAATTATAATATTTTTAAATAAAATAATAAAGAAAGATATAGAGCTATTCTTTTTATTAAAAAATAAAATATTTAAAACATTTTAAAAATTTAAAAATACTTTTTTCTTTAAGCTATTATTTTAATACTATAATCCTATATTATTTATTAAGATATATAGAAGAGAAATATATTAGAATATATAATTTTAGGTATTCTAAGCTAGAAACTTAAAGATAAAGACTAATTAATATTTAGTAATTTTTAAACTAAAAAAACTAGAAAAAATATAAAAATACTATAAAATATATAATTATAAGCTCTTTATTATAATAAGTATTTTCTATAAATAGTATTATTATTTTAAAAATAATCTATATATTATTAAAATATACTTAAAACCATAGAAACTTATACTAGTTTATAATAATTAAAAAGCTATTATAATATTATATATAGATTATAAATCTATAAAAAAGAAAGGAAGTATATAAGTCTATATCTTTAAATATTTATAGAAATAATTAGATAATATAGAAATTATAAAAAAAAGTTATACTTAAATATATACGTAATAATAGTTAAGAATATATATATACGAAGAAATCATTTATAAGTCTACTAGAGTTACTTAAATTAGCTAGGAATATAATAAAATAGTAAAAAATAAAAAGAAATAAAAAGAAAGTATAAAGAATAATAAAATATTATATTAAATAAACTTATATATTTTAAAGATAAAGCTTATATTCTATATTTAAATATATTTTATATAGAAATTCTTAAAACTAATTATAATAATCTATAAGATAGATATCTAAATAGGAAAGGAATAGTAGAAGCTATTAAATATAAGTATTACTAGTCTATAATAAATAAATAAATTAAAAAGTATATTAAAAAAAATAATATACTAGTATAAATCTTATAATTTAATAAATAAGCTTTTATAATTAAAGAGGTCTATAAATTAGATTATAATAGACTTTATTATAGATCTACTACTTATAAGATATTAAGAAAAAAATATATAATACTATTCTTATAATAATAGACTAATTATTATTATTTTATATTATAATAGAATACTATTACTTCTTGCTATAATATCTTTAAATTATTAATTATATATAGTAGTATATTTCTAAAGTCTTCTTAAGTTAGAGACNCTAGTAAGATACTTTATATACTCTTTTAATTATATAGTCTAGATACTAATAAAAATAATAATACTTAGTATACTTTTTTCTTATTTATCTTATAATACTTTAAGAATATTTAGAAATAGATTTCTATATAGAGATACTAGTCTAAATATTTATATAAATTATAGTTTATAACTTCTTTTATTTATAATTATTTTTTTAAAAATTCTTTTATATTTATTTAATTATCTACTTTTATAGATTAGTTAGCTTACAGGATTTATAATATTATCTATCTTATATCTTAAAGATTTTAGAGTATTTATATTTATTATAATTTTACTACTTATATATAGTCTTACTTCTAGATTTATTTATTTTTTTTATAATATCATAAATCTTAGATATTATATAGTTAATTTCTTTTATTTTATAAGTTTTATAATTTTTTTAGAAGTATATAGATTATTTTTCTTAGCTTATATTTAACTCTAGAATTAGAATAAATTTTTCTTAGTTATTTTAAAGATAGAAGAAATATTTATAATATTATTTATTTTTTTAATCTCTTCTAGTCCTTGTTTACTTCTATAATATTAGAATTTTATATTATTACATTACTTTATATCTCTAGGGTTATTTACTATAGTATTAGATTTATCCCTGAATCTAGGATTCTACTATAACTATATATTAGGCCTTTAAAAGATAAGTAATTAGAACTATAAGACTATAATACTAATATAGTAGTCTTAAAGAGATTATAGAGATATAATACAGGTAGTTAGAAGATAGATAATTATATTTAATAGAATTAATTACTAGTTTTTTTATTAAAAGACTAGCAGTACTATATATATCTCTATATTATATAATAGCTATAAGGTAGTTATAGTTTACCTCAGGCATACTTGCCTGGCGCCTGTATATAATAATATATAATAATAAAGGGCCTCTTTTAGAGACTTTCTAAGAATATAAAAATCTCCAAAGAGAATCTTAGTCTAAGGATTTTATTAATTCTAAATAATCTATTCTTAAAAAATATCTATAAGATAGTATAAGTAATTACTAAAATAATTAAAACTAGTACACTAAATATTAAATAATAGATAGATAATTAATATTTATAAATATCTCTAGATAGAAAGTAAGTTCTAGCTAGTAATAGAGAATACTATATTTCTAATCTTCCTATAAAGATAAAAAGTATAATAATAGATTATAATCTCTAGAAAATTATAGTTCCTCTTAATAATTCTAGATTCAAAAAATATTTTACTTATAATAAGATATATCTTAGTAGAGACTATTCTATAATTCTAGGATAAATTAATAAGATATTCTAAATTTAATATAAAAAATAAATATACTCTATTATAGAACTAGATACTATAATATCTAGCTATATAAATAGTATATTATTCTAAAGAATACTAAGAGAATAAATCTTATTTTATAAAAGATATAGATAATAGGTTATAGTAGAAGATAATAATATAGATAAGAATATTAAAAGAGCTAAGAAGATAACTAATAATATAGAAAAAAAATATAGAATATAAAAATAAATAAATTTACTAGCTTAAAGATTAGAATAGATAATAATTCTAGTATAGAGACTAGAGATAAACTAATATTAATTTTTAAAAAAATAAAAGATAATAAACTAGTCTTCAAAAAGATAAAGATAAATTAATCTTTAAAGATATAATAAAAATAACTAGTTAATAAATAATAATATATATTATATAAATAATTATAATAATTATAATATAGATAATAATAAAATTTTTTAAGGAGATATCTAAAAGTACTATATTAATAAATTCTTAAATATAAAAATAATTATAAGACTAAGCTAATTAGAAAATAGTAATAGAAAGATTAAGATTATAGAATAATAATAAAATACTACAAATAATAATAGTAATATTAATATATTATATAAAGTAAGATAACTATTAAAGATAGTAATTAATATAAAATTAATATAAAAAGATATATAGAATGATATATTTAAAGCTTAAATTAATTAGATAAAACTCTATAAAGAATTAGGTATTTAAAAATATAAAATAAAGATATATATATATAGATAAAACTTCTAATAATAATATTTTAATAAGTTCTTAAGTAGGATAACTAGTAATAAGCTTATTCAAATTATAGGAATTAAAAGAATCTAAATCTTAAATATTAGTTTAATTATTTAAAGTATAGCTAGGGAATAGAGATTTAAAGTTTCTATTAATAAACTAGTATACTATTATACTATTTTATAATATAGTACTATAGGACTTAATTAAATCTAGAGTATTAATAAAGTTTATAAAATTTAGATAGCTATAAAATAAAAAAATAATAAAAATATAAAGAAATACTTACAATAGCAGGAAGTGAATAATCTAGAGAGAGAACAAAAAAGAAAAAAGTAAATAAAAAATAAATAATATTTTAAATTTATAATATTAATAGATCTTATATAAATCTACTTATAATAAATACTAGTTATATAGTACTATAAATTATATTATTAAAACTATCTATATTTATTAATAATAATCTACTAACTCTAAATATCTAGAATATATTTAATTTTATATTTAAGAAGCTAAGCTTAGTATTATTAAACTACTCTCTTCTTATTTTATATTTTAATTACAAAACTTATTACAATTAGCTAATTATAAGAGTAATTAATTATTTAGAAAAAAAAAATTATTATATATTATTATATATAAGTACCAGGCAAGCATGCCTGAGATAAACTATAACTATCTTATAGTTATAGTTATTATATAATATAGAAATATATATAGTATTACTAGTTCTCTAATAGAAGACCTAGTAATTAATTCTATTAAATATAATTATCTATCTTTTAACTACCTGTATTATATCCCTATAATCCCTTCAAGACTACTATATTAGTATTATAGTCTTATAATACTAAATGATTTTTTTATTATATTAAAGTATCTACTTTAATCCTAATCTTATTTTATAATAATATTATATTATCTGATATAACTAGTCTAGATTATCCTGTAGCTCTATTATAATATGATTAGGTATTAGCAAGGCAGAATCATTGGCTGTTAGCTTCCACTTTCTCTGACACTTAATAAATTTTATATATAAAATGCTAGTTATTAGAGTTTCTAGAATAACGCCAATACTGTTATTATTATTTTTAATAATAATTAATATAAAAGTCTCTAATATATCTAAAACTATCTTAATTCTTTTTCTAGCTAATTTAGAAAAGTAATATTATTATTTTTTCAAGAACTTTTTCTTAAACTTATTACTATTTATAGTAGATCTCGATAACCACTTTTAAATAATATATTTAAAAACTAGAACTAGATAGAAGAATAAAAAAGAACTTTTAATAAATAATTTATTATTTAGAATATTTATAGCTTATATAAAATTAATAAAAAAAGATAGAGAATAAGAACAAAAATATATATTAATTAAAAAATAATAAGCTTTTTTTATCTAAAACTTATATTAATTAATAGAATTAATAATATTAAATATATAAAAATAAGAAATAATAATAGGTTAGAAAGTTTAAAGATCTTAAATAATTTTAAAAAAAGACTAGAATTATATTATATTAATAATAAAAAATTTTATATAAAAACTTTTCTATTTAATAGATTTTAAGATCTTAATAAATCTAAAATCTATTTTATAAATAATTTAATAATAAGTAAAGATGTCTCTAGAATATAGAATAAATTAGAATAAATTAATATTAGTGGAATTTTATATATTTCTAAATATTTTCTAGTTTTTTTCTAAATTATTAAACTACTAGATCTCTCTATTAAAGTTATTATTAATAAAATTAGAAGAGATAAGAGCTAGATAAAGATGATAATAATTTACTATATATCAAGATTTAATTATTAAATTTTTAAGAAATGTAAATTAAATATTTACTATTAACGTAACTCCCGGGTGATTCGCGCACCCAAGCAAGTCGCGTACTCCACTATAAAAGTCAACACATGTTAAACACTAACTATTTAAATATAGTACTACTATACTATAGAAAAAGTAGTAAGAATTAGTTAAGTAGAAGAGACAGATTATACTTATAATTTCTGCTTTAAATTAAAATATATAATCTCAAGTATTTATTATATAGTAGTAGTTTATATTATACTACCTTTAATACTCTAAACCTAACTATAAGACTATAAATATTAATAAAAACTCTGTATAAATAATCACTAACTATCTATAATTTAGAAGACTTTAGTAGAATAGATATTATTTCTAGATTAATATAAGATTATCTAGACCTGAATATATTACTAAAATAGTAAATTCTATTCTAAAAATAGATAATTAATCTAAATATATACTAGTAGAAAAAAACTAGGCCACTAACTTTACTAAGTAATAACTAGAATTAAAGAGTTAATTTATATAAAAATATAATTACTAGAGTTAAATATAAGGATTCTAAGATTATTTATATATAGTTTAATATACTCTAGCAGGCTTAAATATAGTATAGAATTTTAGATAAAGATATCTCTAACTTTAATAAAATAAATTTTATAATAAATATTATATTAGATTTAAAAATAATTACTAGCTCTTAAATCTTTAGAAAATCTTAAGTTCTTTAACTAGATAATTAGAAATAAATATAATAACTAAATATATTAATATAAGTAATTAGATAGTACTACTTATAATTATCTTTAAAGAAAAAAGATAGATAGAAGAATAATATAAAGTAGGATTCTTACTAGATAATTAAAGAATTAAAATTAGTCTAAATAATTGATTAAAGTAATAAAATAGGTCTTTAATAACTTTAAAAATATTTTATTCTAGCTATTATTAGCTATAAAGTTAGTTAATATTAATTATTTATTTTAGATAGCTATAGAAGTTATCTTATATCTTAATTTAATAAAGTATATTATAATAATAATATAATAGCTATTTATATATTACTATATTTTTCTTATCTCTTTAATCTCTAGATATTAGTTACTTTAAGCTATTAAAGCACGTGTATAAAACTTATATAGATTTAAAAATATATCTAGAATTTAATTATATTAATAAGTTTAATTTTTTAAGAATCTATATAGAAGCTTGCTAGAAGGTTTTTAAATCTTAGAATATTTAAAATAGCTTTACTACTCTTAAAATTTATCTATTTAATTAAGAAAGAATATTAAATAAATTAAATATTTTACTTTCTACTTCTATATCTTTTTTAACTAATAAAGGATCTTTAATAGTATATTTAATCCTTATTATATTTTATATAGTTTATTAACTATAGTGGTAAGTATTTTTAATAAAAAAAGTATCTTAAAAGAGATTCTTAAAGCTCTTTAATACTATTAAAAAAGATATTATAATATATATTAAATAGTTATAAAAAAGTACTATATATATAAAATTATAAAACTTATAAAAAAAACTATAATCTTTATACTATAAATAAAAAAGAGAAGTAAAAAAGATCTCTATCTAAATACTAAATAACTTCTAGTAAAGATCTTCTTATACAGGAAATTAAAGATCTTATTTAATAAAGAAAGGGGCGTGCTGTACGCACACCCCCATTGGCTACCCGTACATCTATTAGTCACGTGTTGACCTACTAGCTTATAATCTTATATAAAAGCTTCTCTATAATAGTCACGTGGCCTGATAGTACAGCAGTCACGTGCGGGTCCTGTGATAATTTAGCTAAATATATATAATTTAATAGCTACTTATCTTTTTTTAGAAGATAACTAAGTAGTACTTGAATTAGTAGATATCTATCTAGAAATTTCAAATATAGAGACTGCTATAGATTATAGACCTATATTTTTATTATTCGATTAGACTATAGTAAGGATTTAACAGGGTTTAACTATAAGATCCTTGGCCTTAGGGGTTGTTGCGAATAGTGTGAAAGGGTGTAATACACCTAAATATAAGAGATAAAGAGTCGCGAATAGTATATTTCAAGAATTAAGGGATTCTAGTAGATTAATACTGAAGTTCTAATATCATGCCCTTCGCGATGTAAAGAGGTTCCCTCGCGGGATGAGTCAGCTGGGAGCTGACTCAACTCTATACTTCGCGAATACTCAGGCATTCTTGCGGAGGGTCTTACATTAACCCTAGTATCTATCTAGCTAATAGTAGTATTATTAAGATATTTCTTTTCTCAAGTTTGAAGGGCAGAATATATATAAGTAGTAAGATAAAAGAGAGTAGATATAGAATAATAAGTTAATTATATACTGGTCCTTTCTTATCTAGGTTTAAACAGTATATAGCTAATAACGGTGTATATAGAGCAGCCGAGGTATGCATATAGCTAATAAAGGTGTGTGTGGAGCGGTCGAGGTGTGCGTACAGCGCGCCCCTAAAGAAATAAGTATTTTAATAAAGTTACTAGTCTCTCAGTAAGTTCTATATCTTTATCTTTAATAATATTAAGATATATATACTCTACTAATATATTCTAAATATAATTTTCGGTGATATATAAGAGTTAGATATCCTAATTATTATAATATTTAGTTTTTAATAAAATACACATGTTTTGATAGTTGGGGATAGCTTTAAGTTTTCTAAACATAAATAGTTTTGGTGGGGTGCGCGACTCGCGTGGGTGCGACTCACCCGGGAATTACGTTATTATTAGTTTATATATAATTTAAATATATTCTATATTAGATAATATTATTTTAATATTTTAGATTAATAATATAGATTTAGAATACTTTCTTAATTTAATAATCATTATAAACTTAATCCTTAAATAATCTTTTATTATAAAAATAAAGAATATACCTACTCTTCTAGTACACTTTTTTTTAGAGTTTCTATAATAAAATATCTATAATAATCTAAAGACTAATTAGATTTATAGATTTTAGAGAAAATTTGGATAATTTTAAAGCTAGAAACTATATTAAAATAATAGAATATATTAATATCTATATTATTTAAAATTAAATAAGAGAACTTACTAGTATATATTAAATTAAAAACTAGAATATTAAATTAAATATAAAATAAGACTTTAATAGATATATTCTTTAAAGAAAAACTAAATTCTAAGATATAATAAATAATAATAGAAAATATGAATTTGAAAGATAATAGAGATTTTAATATAATAATATAAAAAAATAAAGATATAGTAACTTAAATAGTCTAGTAAGACTTTAAATTAAGAAAAATAATAATTATAAAAAAATAGAAAGAGAGGAAATTTAATAAAAAAAGAATATAAATATAAAAATAAATATATTAATATCTAGATATATAAAAATTCTTTTAACTATAATAAAAAATTATTAATTATTTAATAAATCTATCATTACAGGGAACCCGATATTCTAAATATTTAAAATTATAATAAATAGTTTCTTTATATTTATTTATTTTATATCTAAGTTTAGCTTATACTAGATATAATAATATTTAATTAAATTTTTAATAATTTAATTTTAATTCTCATTTACTTTAATTCCTAGATAATATCTAGATTAATAAGAAATAATAAGATCTCTTAAACATAGTCTAATTAAATTTTAGAATAATAAAATTTAATAATAACTTATATTTCTCTATTTTTAATAACTAATTAATATTAGTATAATTTAATATTAAATATATTAATAATTATTAGTAGCTAATTCAATATCTAAAATAAATATATATCTACTTAAATAATAAATTATAGACTATCTAGATAGATAACTAAATAAATAAAACAAAAGAATAATATTCTTTTATTAAATTATCTAAAGATAGGACTTTTTAGATATTAATATCTTTAATATATATTAGAAGTATTAATACTATTAAATACTAGTTTAAAAAATTATAAAGAAGATCTATTACTAGATAATTCTATTACTAATAACTTGACTTAATTATATATAGAAAACTTAGATAGCTATAGTTAGAATAATAAAAATACTAGAAATAAGTCTTCAGACTATACTTCAGTATTTTAAAAACCTTAATATTTACTGAACCTCAGAATGTTATCACTAGTAGGTAGTAATATTAATAGTAAGTAAATAAATAACAGCAGTAGTATCCTCAGCTGTGATGGCTGCACTGCAACACAGGCTTTACCGGGTAATAATTAAAGACTTTTATAAGATTTAGATTAGATAAATATTTTAAAATTAGAATTTTATAATATTCTTGTTTCTAGAGTCCCAATCAGTAATATATAGATATACTACTATATATAAGGATCTCTGTGGGTTCAAATAATTCATGTATTCATTATTTAATAAGGAGATATAAACTATCCCGCTGTCGGGAAACCTAAATAGTACGCGCAGCGGCGTGACATGATAGTTGTGATATCTAATAGAAAAGATCATTCTATTTCATTAAGAATATGATACTAGAACTTTAATATTAATCTACTAGAATTCTTTAGTTCTTAAAATATATTACTTATAATTCTCGCTCTTATTCTTAGATATATTATACCCTTTCACATTATTTATAATAACCCCTAAGGCCAAAGATCTTATAGATAGTATATATAATAATAAAGATATAAAGCTTGAAGTCACAGGATTATAATAATTCTAGCTATATATAGTATCCTCAGTAGTAAATTTAGAGATTTATTAACAGAGTCCCATGATATTCATAACAAGTAGTTACTAGATTCTTGGCATCTTCTGGTGCCTCATACCGTAGGGAAGACTGTAAGACTAAGGGCCCTTTCATTTTCGCTTTACTTCAACAGCGACTGTATGACGACTTCAAAATCGAGCCCTTATAATAGCCCAATCATACCCCTTACAGTGACGCTACAAAAGCCAAAAATCCGCCGATTTTTACTGCCATACTCTTTATACAAACACCAGGTGAGTATTTAATCGCAGACAGCATGGCGCAACAGGTCACTCCTTTGGGGAAAACCTGGTTTAACTGTGCCACCACTGGTGACAGTGTTGAGTGCAGTGACACCAGCACCGAGAGCCAAATAATCATACCAATCAAGGATATACTTTGTTTCGTTCCCAACAACAGGAAACATGCACACGGGTACATAATGTTATTCATTCAGAAAAATGCATGTTCCCTATACCCTGCATTCAAAGTTGAAGGAGTACGTCTTAGATCCGCACCATCTAAACTGCTATCTGGTCGACTACTTTCAGATCTACCGAGCCACCTCAATCATTCAACGAACAGAGATCTCAGGTTGCATATCGTCATTTCCAAGGCCTCTGGAACGCGGACGGCGAACTTATACTTCAATCATATATTACAACAACTCTTCGACTGGGTTGGAATCGAGCGGTACGAAGTCCATGAGACACAGTCACCTCAGACCATAACTGAACTGTGTCATTCATTGTTCATCCCGCAAGCTGAAGCGGGCGTCCCCCAGACCATCATTCTTCTCTCCGGAGACGGCGGAATTGGTGATATTATTGATTCATTTTACGGTACCAAGAAAGGCATTTGCACTATGCCGAACATAGCCCTTATCCCAGAAGGTACTGGAAATGCGCTGGCAAATTCCATAGGACTAGTGGCTCACCCCAAAGCTCCATTGACTGCATTACTCTGCGGGAAGCCTTGTCCTCTTCCTGTTTTTGTTGCTACCTTCTCGGGTGGTGCGAACTACGTCCAAGATGGCCCAGCCCAGCCTCCATTAATCGATGGAAGTCCCTCCCTAACCATATATGGCGGTATCGTTGCAAGCTGGGGCATCCATGCCTCGCTAGTTGCTGATAGCGACTCTCCTGAATATCGCAAATTTGGTGCAGACAGATTCAAAATGGCTGCAAAAGAGCTCCTTTTTCCACCTGATGGCAGCGAGACCCACAAGTACTCCGGGACGATTACGTTGATTCGGAGGGTTGACCAACACAATATTAACCACAGAGAGATACTAGAGCACAAGAAACATATGTATGTGCTTGTAACCTTAGTGTCAAACCTTGAAAAAGATTTTATGATATCCCCCGAGTCCGCTGCTCTAGATGGCTCTCTGAGAATACTCCGCTTCGGACCGATGGAACCCCAGCGTGCAATGGGCCTGCTATCTGCAGCATATCGGAATGGCCAACACGTTCAGGATGACGAAGTCATGTACGCCGAAATCGAAGAACTCAAAATCGACTTTCATGAGGCAGACAAGAGATGGAGACGTGTATGCATCGACGGTAGAGTGGTATTCGTCCAGGACAAAGGTTGGATGAGGGTACAGAAGGAGAGGAGGCGTTTAGTGAATATTCTTTTACCAGAACTAATATAGACCAAACATGGGGTACCCGGTGGACCTTTCTCATGTTGGTAAAATGCCGAACTCCAGGTTTCGTATGTCTGCGTTCACTGGAAGAGTGACTGATATAATGCCATATCAACCGAGGATCCGCTTCATCGTTAGTAAATGGTTAACTAACTGGTTTTCGCTGACCTAATGGCTACAACGCTTTTGACCATACAATGAAACTGAGTCCTTATACTCACTAACGGGAAGGGTATAAAGTAAATTATCGAGGAAAAATCGCAATATCTGCCACTTATTATTTCAAGATTAGCTAGCATAGTTCCCCATATCCGCCATAACCAATGTCTCGAATTCTTGATTGATCTTTCGAGGTTATTCGGCCCGGCCGATCCGTCAGCATCCTCGGCTTCGGACCTTCCTCATTATCCAATAAGTGTACTCGAATTTCAATCCACCGGGGCTCTTTTGAGTTTTGAACAATGATCCTGAATTAGTCTCCCGAGCGATTCTCCTCTTAATCAGTCACCCTCGGTACCCACCCCGGAACATGATATTTGAAAAGAGTCCCAGATAATTTATCACCATCCTATCTTTGTGTATTGAATCGCAATAAAGTTTAATCAACCCACAAGCCGCTGCGATCATGTCATTCTCAAACCTGGTTTCCGACCTTGCGCTGAGGGACAACTATGAAGATCGGAATTCACAAATTTCGAACGCACGATCTCCACGATCTCAGGTCACTGCTCGATCATACACGAGTACCACTGCCACGAGTGTCAGTATATCTGGGGATATTTCGAGCCAGCTCCATTCAGGCTACAGCCACCCGCTCAGCAGGTCATGGCAAGCCGAGAGGCAACTGACCAAGGTTTGTAACATGTTACATCTCTAGACCATCTAATGTCACATTCCTACCACATCATTGCTGGACTCTTAGACCTAACTTCGACATAGGAGTCGCTAATATATCCTCTTTTCATTACCGACAATCCGGATGAAGAGACGCCCATCCCGTCCCTACCCAACCAGCATCGCCGAGGATTAAATCGTTTAATACCCTTTCTAAAACCGCTCGTTCTTAAAGGGCTGCGATCCGTTATCTTATTTGGCGTACCCTTACACCCATCTGCTAAAGATGCGTTGGGAACCTCGGCGGACGACCCAGCCGGCCCGGTTGTTCAAGCAATTCGCCTCCTCCGGTCACGCTTTCCCGAACTGTACATTGTGACAGACGTCTGTCTTTGTGAATACACGTCCCATGGTCACTGTGGGATATTACGTGAGGACGGTACGCTTGATAATACGCAATCTGTTGACCGTATCTCGGATGTTGCTATAGCCTATGCTACTGCTGGAGCGCACTGCGTCGCCCCGTCCGATATGAACGACGGAAGGGTGCGAGCTATAAAATTGAAACTGATTGAAGCTGGCCTGGCGCATCGTGTGCTTCTTATGTCCTACAGTGCTAAGTTCAGTGGTTGCCTTTATGGCCCATTTCGTGATGCAGCCGGTTCCTGCCCATCCTTCGGGGATCGCAGGTGCTATCAACTCCCTCCCGGTGGCCGCGGGCTTGCCCGGAGGGCCATTCAGAGAGACATGGGTGAAGGCGCAGATATCATCATGGTAAAGCCCGCAAGCAGCTACTTGGATATCATAAGAGATGCAAGAGACCTCGCAAAGGATATCCCAATTGCTGCATACCAAGTTAGTGGCGAATACGCAATGATACATGCTGGAGCTAAGGCTGGAGTCTTTGACTTGAAATCGATGGCCTTTGAAAGTACAGAGGGAATTCTACGCGCTGGCGCCGGCATTATTGTGAGCTATTTCGTACCTGAATTTTTAGATTGGCTCTAGTCACGACTTGGCTCAATCTCAGTACAATGGGTTGGCAACGGTCAATACTGATTATGAACTTAAAATTCTCTCCTCACCTACAGTACACTGTTAGGGGTTTAGCCAACACTGTTAATAATGACGTTTCTATTCCATCAATTGTTAAAGTTTCCGCCACACTAATTGTTAGTGCCCCATCCATAGTTGTTGTTAGAACTGGTAGGAAGGAAAATGATTGTATGTGTGCGAGTACTACCACTTCGAAACAGGATGCTGAAGGGTTGCTGGATATAGGACCTGAGTATAAATGTAATAAGTAGAAATTAAACCAAAATACCTTGCAAAGGGTGAAGACAGCTTTCGCCCGTTCTGAACCAGTCAGATATAAAGTTGAGCCAATGAACAGAGAAAAAAAAACGAAGCAGCAACGCAAAGATAAACAACACTGTTGTGGTATTACAAGAGAAAATAAAGGACACCCCAACCGTACGCCAATTCGGAATCAAGCTAGCAGAACTAAAAAAGGTCGCGCCAACGGCTAATTGGACGGCTCTGTCACATATAGCTTGGTTTCAGGCCCTGAAAACCATAGGCAACAATGTCAGATTTCACAACCTCACCGGGAGCAACGTATGCCCCACGCCGCAGACGGACACCAGGATAAATCGTACAGCCAGCACCGACATAGCAATCTTCTTCAATTGTAACGGGTCGGCCTTGGTAACGGCTTTGCGAGCCTTTCCTTTCCTGCATATTCGCATGAGCCATCGTCGTGAGAATTGTCACTCTTGGGCCAATCCACGTGTGTGCGCCGACACTAATGGGCAAATCGTCGACAAAGAGGCAGCTCTCGGATACCATCGCATCTTCGCCAATATGAATATTGTATCCATAATGACATCGGAAAGGCGCTTCCACCACAGCACCTTGACCAATAGAGCCCGCAGGCCTTGGTGACGTAACGCCTGATGAGTTGATACACGGTTGAGGTACCAATATTTCCTTAAGTAGACGGTTTTGTTCCTTGGCGCTAAGCCCCGAAACAGGATTGCAGGCATTATTGAACCGCCAAAGTGCGGCTCTACATCGATCCCTCTCTTCCACGAGGAGAACATCGAAAGGCCTATAAAGGTCGCCGCGCAACATTTTATCTTTTTCTGTTTCCTCGCTAGAGACAGCGCGGCCAGACAACTGGTGCTCAATGCTCAACGCCATTCGAGCTTGAGCCTGGGGAGTGCTGGTATCGATACTACTAGTTTGTGCTGGTCGCTGATCGATCCCGCCTTGAAAGAGCGGGACATTAGTTTTCGTATGCCCGCCATGTGCGAGCTCCCTGATCGGCGGAACGAGTTGATAATCGCTCTTGGCGTGTCCTTCACGAGACAATTCGTGGATCGAAGGTACTTCTCGAAAATCAGATTTTGACAGAGAATCTGTAATATAACTGGGGTGGTTTGCATTTGGCCAAGTTCGCTTTGACCATGAGCCCCGGCTAGGACCAACCCCCGTGGGACTGGTAGTGTTGAACTGCGTTGCGGGGCGAGTTTCATCATCAACAATTATGGGCCTCATTTTCCCCGGTTCAAGTGGCTCTACTAGGCTTTGCTGCCGATCGTGCTGGTTGATGTCATGTACATACTGTCCACCAATATCCGGATAACCCTCCTTTGATTGAAGTGGGATTGGTGTTTTCGTTGTGGATGGCTTCTGCCATGTGCTTCGAGATGAATATCCTTCGCATATAAAGCCTCCTCTAATGCAATTATTGCCTGCAGTATGAATAAACCGTGAGATATAGGTTTCGAAGAATACCAAACATGGGGGTTTGCGAAGCTTACAGGCTGGATGCTGTTCATCGCATTTTTTTTTTCGCCTTCGGCAAGTCATGCAACCTGTTTTAGTTCTATTGCTGAAGACGCGTTTCCTCTTGGGTGCAATTTGCACGGGGTTCTGTGGACGATCTTGGGGGAAAGGTGCGACCGTCTGTTCGTTCGCTATAGTCCCATCGATAGGACGATTGACGCCATCCCAGGTCTTTTGAGCCATATCGGGCCCTTGCGCATCGCGTTGAAGTGCCTCCGCTAGTTGGGCGTCAGAAGCGTCGATTTGCTGCGTCCGCTGAGCTTGATTTGAAGGTTGAGCATCATATTCCTGCCAGCTAGCATTCGTGGAGAGCTTCCGGTTGTTTTCACCATCATCTAGCCCGGTGTGATTTTGAAGGGCTGTGTGTTTAGATTCGGTGTCACTTTGAGAGCTCATAATCCCATTGGGAACGCCTGATTGTGAGTGGTGTTCTGCGGGATCATCTGTGGGCTGGAGAGGACTTCTCGGAGCGCGATACGGTGGATGGGGATCATCGTCTTGCTCGTCTGTTTCTGATCTCTTCCGTTTGGTGCGATTTGTAGAATTAGAAGCGCCGTGGGAGGTCGACCGCTGTGACTGCTGCTCGTCTATATCGTTACCGGGATGCCCATTCTCCTTCGATTTTTCGTCCTGGCGAGTAGACGGGTCGTACCCACCGTGAGGCCAGGCCTCAATAGAATCTCGACCGTCTCCGTCGATTGAACTGCCACCGAAAGTGGTAACTGCCGCAGGAGCTTCCCTCCCATTCACTGCAGTGAATCGTGAGGGGCTATGGTCTACCCTGGAATCCTTTTCAGATTCCTGGTCGTTCATCACTGATGATGCCGCTATTGTGCTCATAATGATATGCAGAATGAAGGGCCAAGAGGCGCCCGTTCTCGACCCAGATATTTCTAGGAAACCTGCCACTTGAAACAAACAAAGCCCAGCCCCAAGCACTTGCTGGATCCACCCGTATATGCTTGCACGGCTTTGGAACCGCCGTTAGCCGCCCATATGTCGTCTAGACTGCAGAGGACAGGTGATGGATTTGAACCGACTCAGCGATCAGCGCCACACAGTATGTATGACAGACTCGGAAATATGCGCGGAACGCAAATTACAGCACAACCGGCGATGAGCTATGTGGTAGCCCGACAAGGAAGAGAGTATTTTAAGATATGTATCAGGGTCGCATGTACGGTTGAAGCAAATTAAATGAAAGAGTTGCTCAGTGTCCGCCGCGGAGTGCAGTGTGCCAGCAAATTGTTGGTAGGGGTGTGGAGCGCGGGACGCCAGAGCTCAAACGGGTAAATTGGATACGGATTGTCTCGTGCGGCCCGGGGTAGAGCCTGGTGGTTTGTTGCCAGTAGGGGCAGGTGAGAGCGAGGGCAGGCTATGGCTGACGGCGCGTCTCGTCGGGGAGAGATGTGGCACACCTAGGGCCGAGGAAGACTAAACGCCAAAGGACGAGACGAGAAAGGGGCTTGTGAGAGATGCGAGGGGAAATAAGAGAGCCTGTCCTGACAGTGGAGGAAGAATAGGCGATAGTAGTGGTTCAGCGAGCAGCATAACAGGACGAGAACATTAATTATAAGATACCACTGCCGCCTGCAGATGGCGGTGATCGTGAGCAAGAGACTACGGGCTTTTTAACACTTTGCAGAAAGATCCAATTGTAACCAGTCAGCAGCAGAGGGGGCCCCGCCCCCTTCCAGCCAGAGAGAGAAAAAGAAAATTGAAGAAAGTAACTGCCAGAGTTTGGACCAGGGGTCGTTGCCCAACGGACCAAGCAAGATGGAGAGATGCGGCTGCCAGCTGGCTGACGAGAACTAAACTTGGGTTAGTTGGCGCGCGATCGACCGTGACCGCGCAGGAGATGGCTGGTGAGTGGCTCCATCATCTTTTAAAGGAACACTTGGGACACGTTCGGATGGGCACAGCCTTGGGATTGGGCAGCGTCGCGCTCAGGCGATACGCCACCACAAAAGGGAGGGTCAGACGCTCTCTTTCTAGCCCGTTGTGCAGTCTACCGCCTGGGAAGCGCGGGACAGCGGCGGGTGGAAACAACGGAAACAAGATGCGCATTGGCTGTCACCCCTTCCCCGACAACACTTATTCGCCATTGGCGCGGGACTGCGGTTCTCATGGATCCATCTTGCGTCTCACACCCATTATCAGCGACAGCTTCGCCATGACATGAGGCAGGCAACAAACGAATTTTCCATGAAAAATGAGAAGGATAAAAATAATGATCACACTTATTAGTCACATTTTGACATGGTTCAGCAGCCAGCGATAATACACCTTCACCACGATGCCCATATCAATGGTCGCTTGAGCTTTGTATCATTGTAGACCCTTCGATTTTTTTTGGTACCCGGAAACCGACTCGCTGAAAAACAACATGAGTACAACCCAGTTTATATGAGAAAGGATCTAACTGGGACCCTGGGTAGTACCACACAGCCATGCTGAAAGCAGCAACTTGAACTAGTGGAGTCTACTCCGTGCGCTGTAAAACAAACCCAAGTTTTGGAACTGTGGAGTCAGATAAGCAGCTTCCTGCACTTTATTGAGTCAAGCAAGATGAAAGATAATTTAGTGCTGGACCTGTGAGCACAGGTTTATACTAACTATACCATATATACACATACCTGGGAGAATTTAAGTGAGATGGTGCTATTACCTGGTACGGATTTTGTTAGAACCAGTGCATTTGAAACCATCTGGCACCATTAGTATTTACATTTTTGTTGATTAAAGCATCAAACCCGAGCAGAGGTTCCACAGCTTCAAAGAAACTGTCTGCAAATTTGGTCGCTGACTAAGAAATGTATCACTGAGATCTCACCCACACAGCTCACCGCCAGAGGTCCATGTTCTCTCGAGAGTGATTCTTCCTTGAGAACGTCAAATCCGGCAGTCTTCCTCATACCTCAGACTGGCAACTAAAACTCCCCACCTTTACTTTTTCAAACCCTGGTGCGACCTCAAGACCACACCTCTTCACTCTCCTCTCAGGCGCCTCCTTGTGCGTAACCACAAACAAACCCCTCCAAAGAAGCTTTTACCCCGCCAAACAATTCAACCTTCGAAATCATCGTCATACAACGCATGCCGTAAACACTGAGCAACTCCTTGGAGTTTCTTTCTTTCTTTCTTTTTCCTTTCCTTCTTCTTTCATTTGCCTCCCTCGTCCCCCACCCTTCCTTTCAGGGTTTCTTTTCTCTGCATTAGGAGTCGCTAGATATTCCATTATTTCCGTGGCACCCATCGAACTTCCAGTGGAACGCGCCCTGCTGCACTGAACCCCGCAACGGCATGTCTGTCTCCATACAGGAGCTGGACACCACTGTCCAGGCATTTTACGAGGGTAAAGGCGACTTGGTAGGTCTTCCCGATTGTATAATCGAGTTGAAGAGGCCTCGATTGTTGACCTTAGGATTCGCGTTGTGAAGCAAAAACAAGCCCAGCAGACTCTAACCGAAGTAAGTTACGCTGCAATCGTGACACAGAAGGAGAATACGCCTGACTTTATTTCACCCGGTAGTTTAAACAAAATCCGGATGCCTGGTTGATTGTGGGAAACATACTTCAAGAGTCACAATACCCACAGACTAAATGTGGGCGATCACACCCAATCCCTCAATTAACGACTAAGTCGCTAATATTCTCAGACCTTGCGCTCCAAGTCCTTGACGATGTAATCATGACACGATGGAAGGTTCTACCGCGGGAACAATGCCTAGGTGAGTATAGCAAAAGGGAATTCGCTTTAGAATGCCGTGTCTGATCTAAATTGTCGAAGGAATCCGCAATTTCATCGTTAATTTTATAATCGAGAACTCGAAATCCGAGGAAAAGTTAAGAAGCGAACGGGCGTTCCTGAACAAGCTTAACCTGGTGCTTGTTTCCATATTGAAACAAGAATGGCCGCACAACTGGCCAACCTTCATCAACGAAATAGTCTCATCATGTCACACAAGCCTCTCCATCTGCGAAAATAACATGGCTATTCTCCGGCTGTTATCTGAAGAAGTGTTCGATTTCTCTCAGGATCAGATGACATCCGTGAAAGCAAGGAACCTGAAAACATCTATGACACAGGAATTCTCATCAATTTTCCAGCTGTGCTCTGAAGTTCTCAATACCGCAAACCAACCGAGCCTAGTCAAAGCCACATTAGAGACGCTTCTGCGATTCTTGAACTGGATCCCTCTCGGGTATATCTTCGAGACGCCGGTCATAAATACTCTCCTGACGCGGTTTTTGGACGTCCCCGAGTTTCGTAATGTGACCCTTAAATGCCTCACAGAGATTGGTGGACTACAAATTGGGCACCCCTACAACTATGATGAGAGGCTTGTTCACATGTTCACAGAGACACTAACTACAGTATCAAAAATAATTCCGTTGTCCATGGACTTGAAACAGACCTATGCAAAGAGTAACTCGAGGGACCAGGAGTTTGTGCTTAACCTGGCATTATTCCTTTGCAGCTTCTTCAGCGCGCATCTCAACGTAAGTAGTTGTTTTTTTTTTCTTTACCCCCCCCCCGGTCTCCTCGGAAGTAAGGCTCGCCATTATTACACAAGTGCTGATGACAACGCAATTAGGTCGTTGAGAAACTACCCAACCGGGATTATCTCACGCATGCCCATTTCTATCTTATTCGGATCAGTCAAATTGACGATAGGGAGGTGTTCAAAATCTGTTTGGAATACTGGACAAGACTAGTGCAAGAGCTCTATGAAGAGATGCAGCAACTGCCGATTACAGACATCAACCCCTTGGTGAGCATGGGCGTGAGTGGTCTCTCCAATGGAGGAGCCCCGCATCCAACTACCCTTGCGAACTATCCCCTCCGCAAGCACAAATACGAAGAAGTTCTGTCGAGTTTGCGCACCGTGATGATAGAAAAGATGGTCCGACCAGAAGAAGTTCTAATCGTTGAAAATGAAGAGGGAGAGATTATACGCGAGTTTGTCAAGGAAAGCGACACAATCCAGCTGTACAAAACAATCCGCGAGTGCCTAGTGTATCTCACACATTTGGACGTCATCGATACAGAGAACATCATGATCGAGAAGCTGGCCAAACAGGTTGATGGGACCGAATGGTCCTGGGCAAATTGCAATACCCTTTGCTGGGCAATTGGTTCAATCTCTGGAGCCATGAATGAAGAGACCGAAAAGCGTTTCCTTGTTACCGTTATCAAAGATCTTCTCGGCCTCACAGAAATGAAGAGAGGGAAAGACAATAAAGCTGTCGTGGCGAGTAATATAATGTACATCGTGGGGCAGTATCCGCGGTTTTTGAAGGCTCATTGGAAGTTCCTTAAAACAGTTGTTAACAAGCTGTTCGAATTCATGCACGAGACCCATGAAGGTGAGCTACTCAATCAAGTTCAAGAGTCTGACGCTTACCCCATTCAGGTGTTCAGGACATGGCTTGCGACACCTTCATCAAGATCGCCAACAAATGTAGAAGGCACTTCGTTGCGCTACAACCGGGAGAAAATGAAGCCTTCATCGAAGAAATCGTTCGCAATATGCGGAAAATCACCTGTGACCTTTCACCCCAACAGGTCCACACTTTTTACGAGGCCTGTGGCCACATGATATCGGCCCAAGGGCAGAAGGGTCTCCAGGACCGATTGATCGAAAATTTGATGTCATTGCCCAACTCTGCCTGGGATACTATTATCGCACAAGCCAACCAGGATCCGTCTATCCTCCAGGACGGGGAAACCATAAAGATTGTTGGAAACATAATGAAGACCAATGTCGCTGCTTGCTCTTCTGTTGGTACTTATTTCTACTCCCAACTAGGCCGCATATATCATGACATGTTGAACATGTTTCGGGCCTCCAGTCAGCTTATCAATGAAGCCGTAGCGCGTGATGGTAAGTTTCACAGAAACCAGAAACCAGGACCTCCCTTCCCCTTTCCCCGGAAAGACACGGAATCGCCTCTTCTCTAGTGTTAATGTCCGTGTCTTTCCGGATCTTGAATTTAACGGGATTTAATCATTTCATTAGGGGATATTGCGACAAAAACACCAAAAGTCAGAGGTCTTCGGACCATCAAGAGGGAGATCCTGAAACTTATCGATACGTACGTTCAGAAAGCAGACGATATGGAGATGGTCAACGCGAACATTGTTCCACCGCTTCTTGAAGCTGTCCTAGTGGATTATAACCGGAACGTACCAAACGCGCGCGAAGCCGAGGTCTTGAGTGTCATGACGACAGTCATCCAAAAGTTGCACGTAAGTTATCTGGCAGGAAATCATCACTGCGTCGGGTTTCGGAATATTCATAATACGTGCTGACCTTTCTAGAACCTGATGGAGGATAAAGTGCCTTTGATTATGGAGAGTGTTTTTGAGTGTACACTGGAGATGATCAACAAGGACTTCCATGAGTTCCCCGATCACAGGATCCAATTTTTCAAATTATTGCAAGCGATTAACCTCCACTGTTTCCCGGCCTTGCTTAAACTAGACGCTACGCAGTTCAAATTCGTCATAGATTCTTGCATGTGGGCAAGCAAGCACGATAACCGTGAAGTTGAAAACACTGGTCTCACAATGTGTCTTGAGCTCATGAACAATATGGCTGAGACTGACGTACAAACGGCGAACATCTTCTTCCGTCAATTTTACATCCCTATCTTGCAGGATGTATTTTTCGTTCTCACCGACAGTGACCATAAAGCAGGTACGCATCCTTACCCTCAGACCACAAGTATTTTAACATCATTAACGCTTTTATAGGGTTCAAGTCTCAGGCTGGGTTGCTCTCACGAATGTTCTACTTTATAGAAGCCGGCAAAATACAGGATCCTATCTACACCCCTGAACAAGCACCTATCGGGACCTCCAACAGAGATTTTCTTCAGAAATATGTGGCCGATCTTTTACAGACCGCTTTCAAGAACCTTCAGGAGTAAGTTGTAAACAATTCGTCATTGGACGAATACCACCTGTTCTAACGGTCAGCTAGAATCCAAATCAAACAATTCGTCATTGGTTTGTTCACTTTCAACGACGACTTCAACAAGTTCAAAACACACCTGCGCGATTTTCTGATTTCCTTGAAAGAGTTTGTCGGTGACAATGCTGAACTTTATGCGGAGGAAAGAGAACAGGCCCTGAAGGATGCGAAGGCTGCGGAACGTGATCGTGCAATGAGGGTTGGGGGCCTGCTGAAACCGTCAGAGATGGACCACGACGACGAGCTATGACTCGACGAGGAACTGAATCCCAAGACCAACTTAGCATCGTCGGCAAACATGAGTTTGGGGGGCTATAAGTCTTTCAGCAACGAAGATTGGCTGGATGGCTGGTCTTTCTATGGGCTGTAAGGATGGGAGATGACCAAGTCCTCTTTCTGCGTATTTCAGAATGTGTCTTGGCCAGTTAACCGTTCCTTCAATGTCACCTTTTATTTTGGAGTCGAGTCCCCATGAAAGGCGAATATCTGATATGTCGATCTCCCTCAAATCTACAATGGCAGCGAGTTGGTTGCCTGGCATACAATTCTCGTATGTTGCTACTTCTGTGAGCCTCTATCATTTCCTCATCGTTGGAGGTTCACTGGCTGTATTTAATTCCAAGTAGGTTAGAAAACATGTAAACAGTACGCACTCCTCGAAGATTTAGCCAAGAGTAGACATCTTGACTACCGAAAGAAGACGATACAAGCGCTACGTACTTCGCGCTCGAACAAAGTCCGATTTGTCGTGTGCAAAAATTCGGGCGGACGTGTGGCTTGGCATTCAATTTTCTGCCATCTCTGTATCATGACTTATTCTATAAAACCTTAGAATTATTTCTTTTCTATAGGAATAGCGGATTTTATATACATTTCTATAATATATATTAAATTTATAAATAAAAATATAAAGTAGTTGTTATTTTATTATACTTTAAATATTAAAGCCCAATTCTTAAAAACCATATAATATAAGTATATATTTTCGTGTTCTAATATGTTTTTTAATATATTATTAAGTTATTATAAAACAGGCCTATTTTAAGTATTTTAATTTAAAAAGTTAATAAATATAAAAATCTGTACTTATTATATTATATATTACTTTCATTAAGTATAGAAATCAGTGGTTAGGCCGAAAACTGATATAAGTCTGTAGATAGTAGAAATCACGAAGAAACGTGAACACGTCCGCCCGAATTTTTGCACACGACAGATGCAGCAAAGGCAGGCGGTGAAATATTGTACCCAATTACGAGATTATTAGCAAACAGACGACGCGATCAACACTTACTATCGTCCTCGACGACAGTCACAAATACTGATAAAATTACCGGAGTTTTAGACGTTTGTTTATTTTAATAACGCAAGCCTCAAACCTCTCGAGCTCTTCCACAGACGCAGTGATGTCGCATGGCCGCCAACTTACCTCCCAAAACCCAACATCTAACTCCCGTGTTTCATCTATCTCTCGAGTACAGGACAATACGTCAAATATCCAGGTAACTGGGACGCTAAGGCTAAGAGCAGAAGATGATGCTTCAGATGCTCGCGATGAAACGCCAACACGACATATTCGATGGAGGCAGGATGTGGTAGATAATGAAGGAATGGGAAAGAAAAGCTCAAAAGGTACCAATAGGGATACGCCCCAACCAATGACAGGTACCATTTCATGCAACCTCAAGCTAATTGATTGACTATCACTGCCTGCGCGTGCGTCATAGTATGCTGCATCTACCATAAGACGAGGCCTGTTGGAGAAAGTAGTTCAGAATCAGAATCCTCGGAATCAGAATCATCCGATTCGGACAGCGACCGGACTGGGGCTGCGAAGTCTAAGAAGAACTGCAGACGGAATAACCATGACCAGAGCGGTTCCCAGAAGTCACCGGAAAGAGCTCGAACCCCCGGTGAGCATGGCCGCGACGGCGAGAAACGCCAACGAAGAAAGCCTAGTCCAAATGCCTACGAAAAGATGCCAAAATATACGAAGAGCTGAGTTTTATTAAAGGTCGGGCGAATTTTCCAAACTATAATTTGGGCAGATTGTTAGACAGCATTTCCCATATTGCTTAAAGGAGAACCTGACTGGAATATACATGAAGCATGATGATGTCTACGATGTCGACTAATATACTACCTGGGTATCTACGAATGAGAAACCAACCAATGTGAAACCGGGAACACAAGAACTTGATTTATATCGAGGCCTTGGAGTTGCGGGCTTAGGTGCGCCGCCGTGAACCACATAGGACTGATTTAGTTAAAGTTTGATGCTTGACTCGTTCCATTCCAAACTGGAGCAATGTGGAATCAGATTGAATGTAACTAAGAGAGGCTTTCTTATCCCGAAGGTGCGGCTCTTGTTTGGACTGAAACTATAATAGTCAATAAACTATTATAATACCATGCTTCTCCGCCTAGCAGCAATTCGTTGGCCTCGCCCTGTCCCCGTTGAACCCATCAAAGACAATGCGTTTGGGCTCTCTTGTTGATCCCCGGTGGCGAAGGTATCGGCCTTCGTAGGAAACACGGAGAGCTCGCTATTTGAGCTGCCTGAACCTGAACAAGTCGTAACCATCTCATTGTATAGGCTTTCTGCATTCATGTCACTGGTGCAATATCTCGGTATAGTGTTTCGCCCGGAAGACTTGGTGTTCGAAGAATGTCTTCGGGACTTTCGGTTCGTAACTAAAGCTGCCTGGTCCAGTTCCATGGAGATATCCGATCTGCCGTGTACAGAAAGCGGGTGATCCTTTTGAACAATATCATCGCGATGTGGCAGCATATTGCCGAATTGATCCTCTAGATCTTTTTCGCCTGGTACATATTGCTCCTGAAGTTGACCTTCCGCGTCTTCCTTTCCGCCATCAATATGTCGCGCGGAGGATTGGGGTTTCTTTTCCGGACTGACACTCAGATTTCGCTTCAAATGTTCGCCAGGCGTTTCGTCGCTAACTAAATTATGATCTTGATTTGCGATTTTGGAACCCCGAGCCTTCTTTACAGAGCTGCTCTTATGACTAGACTGTTCCTGCGGGTCCCAGTTCAAGTCTGCGTGTGTACTGGATTTTCGCGACCTATCCCCGCTGACAGCTGGTCCCAGTTCGTTCGTCGATCTTCTCATCTTATCTCGTAGGTTTGGCTCGGTATAGCTGACAACTGCGCCGCGTCGTCTTGACGGGCGACTATTAGGCATATCCGGGGTTGCGGTGATTTCGGGCTGTTCGATATCGTGGAATTGCATGGGATCACTCCCCACTTCGGTCTTCATCTCCTGCTTATTATATTTCATTTCCCTATCGTTGCTGGTGATAGGTGTGCTAGTTTTCTTCGGGGACGAACATTCGCTGCGACTCCGGTCACTTTTGGATTGCTCTGGGATCGAGTTCTCATTGTTCCCGACGATCGTATGGTTCTGATATTTGTCCTGAATTTTCGTGGTACTTGATTTTGTTGGCGAAAATATGGTGCTATTCGTGCTCTCTATTATTGTTTGCACAGTCAGTCATGACATCGTGAGGTGGAAGCTAGCTTGACATACTTGGTTCGAGTACTTTCCGCTTAGGTTGTTGTACATGGCTCTTAGCCGCCTGTTTCTGCCCAGTCTTCATTTTAAATGCGGAGTGACTATTTTGCGCAGATAGTCTCACTGGTGACTGAACAGGACGATTGAATTCAAAGTCATCCTCCTCAGCTGCTGCCGATTCAAAAAAGTTTTCTTCGTCTTCGGCTGAAAACTTGCGTTTTGCTCCACATTTCCGAGTGAATCTTGAATCAAGAAGAGATGTGGAATTTGTGTCACCATGGACTTCATTTGCTGGAATTGGACCTGGTCTTTTCTTTCTTCGTGTTTCAAGGTTGGGAGGTAGTGGGTGTTCATTTTCTGCATACCCAATCATTGCGCTCGTGTTCGCGTACCCTATGTGTGATTTTATTGACACATTGTCGCCTTCACTACCTTGTTTGGGAGATTTGGCAGAGGATTCCGATCCAGAAGAACTTGGAATATCCGTGTCGCTGTTCGACAGCTCGTGTAGCTCTTGCGCACTGCAAATCCTTTCAGCAACAGATTGGTTTCGTTTGAGAAGCATGTACGTACTTGAGTGTGCGCCTGGGGAAACACTTGTCTTCTAGTATGACGGGTAGTTTCCCATTTGCTTCAAGCTCCAAGGTTCGGTCGGGATTGGCGTCTTTAACTTGTTGAGTAAAGTTTGAGTCCTTTGGCAATTTTTTCCCCATCGGTTCGGGTTCATCCCGTGTTTTTTTGGCATAACGACGCGGCAGACTACCCAATTCTGTGATCAGGCTGCTCAGCTCAACTATTTTGCTGTCTAGCCTAGTTTTTACGTCATAGACACCGTCGTGAAGTGTTTTCGCTGTCTCAAATCGCTCCAAATCCTGCGTGAGAGCTATGACCTGCTCTCGCAGCGACACATTTTCAGAGAGTAAGTGGGAGACTTCGGACTCGAGGCTCCGAATTCGGAGTGATTGGATTGAGTTTACTCGAGCAATTTCGCGATTCTGTCGTACGAACCGTCTTTTTACTAAACAAAAATAGATATAAGCATGGCGTGACGATATTGGGGGCTTTTGGATCTTTATACGAACAAATCTCAATTGGTTCAGCCGAGGCTGTTGACTCGTTTAGACGAGCCATAATTCACGAGTGGCAGCGGCGGTAAGTATGCAATTGTAATAATCGATGGCCGCGGGCTTCACTATATTCTAAGTAGGAACCAAAGTTGCCTAATCAACTCAATCATTAGGGTGTTGGAAGCTTGAAGCTCGAACGCGTGAGAGACTGTCAAGAAGAAAGTGCAGGGAGACATTTGGATTTGAGTTGAGGCAGGTCCATGGGGCACCGCACCTACTGTTGACGATTTTCCATTATAGGAATAGCGTAAATCTCCTTTTGTTTTGCAACACTGGAAGGTGAGGCCAGTCAGTCTCGGGCCAAAAATGAGTAAACCTCCCGTCAGCGATAGTTAGCTAACTCTAACGGCCACCTTGAACGCGCACTGGTGTACTTCACTACCACGTAGTGGCTCTCTTAATTAGTGACCAAATTGCCATCACCCTACAGATATTGTGGTATTCTGCGCCACCATTCGAAATCGAGACATCCTCCCTGTTTCCCCGCTTGATTTCAACTCCCCGCCACCATGGCACATACGTCCCGCCCTACCTCCATGCTGGGCCCCGGAACATCGGCAGCGTCCCTTCGACAAGCAAGCGGTGCCGTATCTCAACAACAGTCCTCAGTTTTGGCGGCTCGCATTGCGTCGAAGAAGGCTGAATTGGATAATCTGGTTCAGCTCCGTGACATGAGCAATGGCCTCGCAAGACAGATGGAGGCTCTTCGGACTAAGCTGGAAACACTTAAAGACGGTACAGAAGGTGTGTAATTCTTAGCTTAGCATGTTATTCGCACTTGAGCTGATCCGATCTGCTTACTAACTATAAATGCTGTTCCATGTGGTTAGCCGTGGCATGCGTACTTGCAAATTGGGATAACGTCCTACGGGCAATTACCATGGCCTCAAGTATGTTTTGGGCTCTCGATCAAAGTAGTACTATTTTAACTGATGTGGTATTTGATTCAGCTAAGTTGGCAGTGCCCAAAGATCTGGCGGGGCACAAAGCGAATGCCGATAACAAAAATGATACGGAGTTGTCCTTGCCAGCGACCTTGGTTCGAATTCCTGCAATCCAACAAGACAAATCCAGCGGACAATGAACGACGTGATATTATCCTCCACAAATGAGCCTTTTTTGCACATCGTTAAAGTTATGTAACACCCGTGCGGACAGAACGGAGCTACGCTACTGATCCGCGCATTTCTTCTCAACTAAACTCCAACCAGGAGGACTACAATGCTGCCGATGGGCTCTGATTACTTGGATTTACCTTGGCCTATTTGAGATGCCCGGTAATCTACAACAAGGTGCCCGCTAATGTGCGACGTTATTAGGGTCCACCTGAGTATCAGACACAGCCAACTCCATACCGGGCATAGCGCGGTGGGTTAGGAATAACCTGAAGGTGCAAGGAATTGTGCCTTTGGGTACAATTGGACCTCGGGTTTGCCAGGTCGCTATTTTGTGTGTGTTCGATGTGGATTGACCCCGCGCATGATTGCTGAGTGTACCATACGCAGCTAGCTTCAAACTCGCTATCTCGCAAACAACACACGTCCGCCTTCGCAAAATTCTCGATTCTCGACAGGGCGTTATTTAAATTGTGCGCTTTCCTAAAAATAAATGATAAACTGAAATAAAAAGTTATACGTAACTTAACTACGTAGCTATTGAGTATGGACAGAGCTATAGTACGTATCTCGAGTCCAACAGATATCAAACTTAACCCAACAATCGGCTCATTGCGAAGGACGAGTTCGCTGGTGACGGCTTCCGAGCTTGGGACTTTATTTCACCCTCGGTGAGCCTCGCTACCAGAGGGCAGAGGCGCAAAAATCTCAATACACTTGACAGACTCATCATCCAAAGCAGTATGTACTGGGACTTAGTAGGCAGTACTGGCCGTAGACTCTTGCCATGCGATTCATGATAAACGCCAGAGGCCCCTTGGTATTTCTTCCAATTCCTTGTTAAATTACTACTCGCATGTAATTTTTACTATAATTAATATGGAAAACCAACGATTCAGGTTTTTTCCCGCGAACATCGAAGGTACATACGGAAATTCGTAGTGGTGGTTTTCCTTTTTGAGATCTCTAGTTAATGAAATTTAGATCATGGAGAGGCTGCAGATAGTGTGATATGATATGAAAAGGGTGTGTTAGTGTTTATCGAATGCTTTTTATGGTGTTGAGATGGCGGTTCAACAGAACCTGAGAAGAATGTGCAAAAAAGCGAATAATTTGAGGAGGATCAGGAATGGCTAACAGAGCTTAAATATCCTGAATCATACTCATAACTGGATGAAGTGAGATAAAAGAGGTTCTCTATTTTTGTAGAGAGGCATGGGAAGTTAACTTACAGAGTAGTCTTGGGATGTCCCTGGTGCACCAATGCACTTTAAAGCTGCAGGAGGGTGGTGAGGTACTTGTATTTATTACAGCTTATAACCCAATAACCCAATAGTTTCAAGTTTTGTATCAGCCAGATTACTATTGGTTTTTGACATGATCCATTCAAGATACATGAGCATTGTTAGGTCTTTAACAAGCAAAGTACCCTTAGATATATATTCGCAAATTTTAGCTCCCTTTGGCTTATGCTACAATATATTTTCTCTACAAACTCCATTATGGCCCCTGGGGCAAGCGATTACAAGTATGTATAATTGACGAGGTTGGGCTCCTGTAACCTCATCTGTAGTAGTTATTAATTCCCAAGGTTGTCATTTCACTTGTGCCTTGCTTACGCGATTCTTTTTTTTTTTTTTTTCCCCGGACCACTTCCCAAGTTCCCATTCTTACTTCTCATGCAGAGCGCCCGAGCCACGACGTTGACAGAGAACGAATTGCAGAATGGCATCGCTGGGACCTGTCGGGTTCGTGAACCGTACGTTGTGGGTACGTCGTTAGTACGTCCGTCACTATGTACTGGGTCAAGTTTGGGGTCTTGGACGGCCGCCTCCGCTATTTTAGGTTAAGAGCCCGCTGAGAACGCGCATCACCCGTCGGCTCATATCCACAATCCTATTGAAGCTGACGGGAGGGTCTCTCGTCACTCGACTCACTACCAACGTGGTCACAAACGGACTCCGTACTGACTGTTTGACTGTTGGACAGCTGGTTCGCCCTGGCTGGAAGTTGGGTCGCGGATGGGGCGGACTGAGGCAATAATAAATCACCCCGGGGTACTATTATTCTTTGCCGAGGGGGAGCTCTGTGCTGGACTGGCAGACTACTGCGAGGCGACGGCTAGCAGGCTGGCCAGGTTGCAAGCCGCTCTCTTCAGACAATGACCTCAATAATAGGAGGACACGAAGCGGACACTAGACGAGAACAAAATATCCCCCCATCAGTCACCACGTCAATGATGGATACTGTCTCGGAAATTGCCCACTCAATCCAAACCATCCTCATGCTGTGGTCACTTGCCAACCACAGTTCTCTCGGCCAAAGTTTGCGAGAACCTTGGGAGGAGAAGGTCGGAGAGATGAGTCGATGACCATCAAGGAGCCAGGGGCGACACGGGCGCTGAGTGGTTGGCGGTGCCCTGTCCCACCGAGATTGGTGCATGGGAAAGTTTGAAGCAAGAGAACTAATCTTGGACAGGCCTAGTGCAAGTACCACACCCACAACCCCTCTCACATTCTCCACTCCAACCACACAGTGCAAAGAACGGGATGTTCCTGACGCAATGAAAGGCGCCAGATAATCCCGCTCAGGGCATTCCAGCAGCCTTTCAGCAGCAGTTCCTATCAAAGATGATAATGTTGATTGGGAAAATCATTGCAACTAGAGCAGAAGCGTCGTAGCATGGCTGCCTTTTTGCATAATGCCTTTGGATTTTGGACTAATCGGTCTCCACTTCCATCCCCATAACGCTTTCCCCGATCATCTGAGTTGAAGTGCTCAACTTCCCCCAAGGTCGAAAACCTCTCTATAATACTGTCGGTTGCCCCTTCTCTTGCTCAGTCCTGGAGTCAGTCCCCTATCTGCTTGCCTCCCTGCATATTTCCCCGATCATCTTCATCCTATGTCGCTATGAGTTAGGGAACCCTCCTTGTGTTGGACTGCGCATGCTTGTACGACTGGTAAGGATGATAATAGATTTGGTGACGATGAGGTGACTGGAACGCATAACCTCTTGACCACAGTTTCTCCATCCATTGTGCAATATTCTTCCATTGTACTGAACTATCACGTCCTTTGACTCTTTACCGATATAATCCCTCACCGTGAATCTCATCCCTATGTCATCACCTCAGTCTTACAATATCCATCGTCCGCGCTGCAAGTCATCATCCGCTTTGTACCTCGTGCCGGAGATCAGCTCTCGCCGCTGATCCTGCTTTTTCAACAACATTCATTCCCAATCTGCTACCCAAAGGACAGTCCCATCTCTCCTCGTCAATTCGTCTAGTGCGACGGTGTCAGCCTTGCCCTATTCTCAAAACTCCCATCATGACTACCGAATGGACCCTGGACTTCTGCTTGGTCTGCGACCGACAAACGCTGGGAGGCCCGTATTGTACCCAATCGTGCAGACTCGCTGAACTCGACGTTATGCATGAACCCACATCCGCATCAACACGAGAGTTAAGAGCGGCGCTCAGGAAAAGCCCCAACCACGCGGGGCGTTGTCTGGCTACCAACCCGACTTCCAGCACAACTCAAATTTTGTCGCCGAACTCTTGCCGACCATATTATCCCAGAACAATGTCGCCGTCCTCGTCACAAACATCGTTGTCTTCTCTCCACAGCTACTCGCCACATGGCTCCCCAATATCATCGCAATCCCAGACTGAGCTACGTGATTATGCCAGCTGCTTTGACCATGTTCGCGACCTTAAAAGACGTCTCACGTCATGAATTCGCTGGCCGATCTGAAATTCTAGTGATGACTGGTGATGCTTTATTTTGGGACGAACATCTCAACTTTACTAAACTGTCCTTTCCCCGACTCTGGACCACCTACCGCCCAATACTGTCTCTATTATTTTTCTACCGCGATATACCCCTCGTTTATTCGGAAATTATTCGTTTGTTATTTTAAATTAGAACGGTGTGACATTCACCTCGCTGTCAATGCGGTATTGAAAATTGGGCTGATGATATAGGTTATGCCAGAATGACGAAAATGACCTACCTAACCACACCTCTCCCATAAGAAAGGACCAAAGAGAAGAGAAACGAAAAAGTACTGGATCTTTTGGGACGGAACTTAATCTTGTTACCCGATACATTGCATTCCTACCGATTTATACTCATACGTTTGCAATTCCTGATGGTGCGATTTTTTTTTGAGGCCACTTCTTTGCTATCAGTTCAAAGCTTTGCACTTTGAAATTGCTTTTGATAGGGTGGTGTTCCAGGAATTCGGCTAGAGATACTTGTGCCACGGATTGTAAAGAAACATCAAGAGCTATATTAGTCCGCATCGTACTATGAATGAAATTGTGCATCAATTCATTATATTGCTGGATTTTACGGTTCAACTTTGTTTAGACAAGCCATGCAAGTGGATGTCCGGATGTGTACTCCCGGACGATCTGCCTTTTCGCATTGCCTTATATAAATATAGGGCACTTTCAATTAGTATAACTCCTTGGATTCCTCCTGGATCGAAATTTCCAAACAAAGAACTCAGCCAACCCTATTAAACCCATCAAGCCAAGGCTTTGGCAAGCACTGCCTCATTCTTTGGAACAAAATTCACCTTGTACTTCTTTGGAATCGCCACTAAGCTCGACGGGTCTGAGTTCCCCTTCACAGGATGCCACTCTACCCTCTCGCTGGTAGGTTCAATGCGAAAGCTGCTCAGGGTCCGTATAAAGACAAGATACAGCTCACGATTGGCGAGAAGTGAGCCAGCACACATGCGATAGCCCATACCGTAAGTAAACATTGGCGCGTCGGGTTGCTCAAACCAGCGTTCAGGTCTGAATTCGTCCGGGTCACTCCAAACTTCAGGATCTGTTCATTGAGCCGGAAAAAAGAAATGTAAGTTAAACCTTTTTTTTGACGTTGCATGACGGCGAGGAGCAAAGTTCAGAGGAGGAAGGTCACATACCCATGTTACAGGCCCAAGAGTTGAGAAAAAAGACGGTACCCTTGGGGATCACCTTCCCCTCATAGGTAATGTCTCTGATTGATGTTCGCGGCAGTGCAAGACGAAGGACAGTATAGTATCTAAAGTAAATCAATTAGTTTTGCATTCAATTTAGTCATCATAAAGGTGTAATGGTGGTGCACTGACCTGAGGCATTCTCTGACAAGTGCCACAATATATGCGCATTTTTGGTCGTCCCCGGAGTCACATAGGGGCTGGTCCTCACTGTAGAATTCTTTGATTGCCTTTGTCGCCTTGTCCTGAATATCGGGCCGTTGAGCTAGGAGAGAAATACTCCAGGCAACAAGGGTGGTGACAGTGTCTAGTCCGCCAGATAACATGGTCAAACTGATGGAAGTAAGCTCCTCTGAGTTTAACTTGGCTTCTTTGTCAAGAATAACGTTGGCCTGAATGCAAGGCTTGTGAATACCCTTCTCCATCCGATCGTCTAGGTCACGGTTGAGCGAACTAAGATACTTGTCACGCCGGTTTCGCATTTCTTTCGCCTTGTGGGAGCTTGTGTTGAAGGGGTTGAGACGTAGAAGTGGTATGTAATCCTGTAGATTACCGGTGGTGCTTCTAAATCTGCTAATTTCCTCTTCAACTTCTGTAATTTCGTCAAAGAGCTCCTCCTCTTGAGACGCAACTCGCACTCCCCAGTTAAGAGTGAGGGCAAGACTTAAGCTAAGTCGCTGAATCATTGCCATGGGGTCGACTGGTGTTTTCCCACCATTCCCATACTTATAAAGCTCGGCCACAAATGCCTTAGACTCAACATCCAGATGGGATACATAGGAATCAACCGAAGGCCGGTTAAGGGCGGATGCTGCGCCCTTTCTGCGTCTCTTCAGCGACTCGCTATAGGGAGAGGTACCAATAGTTGTACCGGCTGTGTTTGAAACGATCTGGACACACAGTGTAAGCGACTACTCTGGACAGTGATCAAGTAAAGAAAAAAAAAAAAAAAAGATAGCTAGGCCATTCTGAACTCACTTTATGGAACGTATAGAATTCTGGTCTAGAGCTTAGAGCCTGTGCATTATGCCCAAAGAGGACTTTTGCGGATGCAGCAGAATTAATCACTATGACGGGGATATTTCCGAGTTGAATCTGATAGACGGGCCCGTATGTCTTCGACCAGATACGATATTGTTCTGCTGCATTCTCCCGGATTTGGGCGAGGTTACCGATCAGAGGCAGGCCACGAGGGCCCTTAAAGCCGGGGATGCGAGCTGAAGCCCGGACGAATTCATTGATAAAAACATAAAGGATTGGGACGGTGAAAGCGACTATAAGTAATGATTGCAGGGGATATTCGACAACTCTGCCGTTGACGAAGGACAATGCCTCTGCGATAGCCATACTGCTGTGAATTTCTCTGTTGTCTGCTTTTCTTGTGGTATGCTAGAGCTTGTTGCGTTCAAGGTGACCATGGTTGTTCGAGCGCCATGCAGATATAAGGTGCCATTCTTCCATTCCTTGTGCGAGATGACTTCGCAAAGCTCCGCCTCGAGAGGAACTTTTCCGTTTCACAGAACGCTGCGAAAAAGGTTCAAAGCGCCGAGCCCCACCCCGCATTCACCTCCAGTTTGGGATGAGCTGGGGTAATCCAGTTGAGTCTTAGATGCGCTGGTCGTGATTCGCCACTGCGACACCTTCCTCTCACCAAGAGGAACCGAGAGCATTCCGCACCCGGAACAATTTCCGCCCAGCCCCTTCTCTGCTGTAACAAAATTTGATACTTAGTCTCATGGCTGCCGCTGAAAGCCAGATCCATGTGTTTCCTCGTGAGTTCTTCGATTATTCATTTTTTCCTTGGGACTGGCCACTTCTCTGTAGGGAGCACATTAGGGAGTTCACACACACACACATACACACACACACACACACACACACACACACACACACACAAAAGGGGGGTGGGGAGGAATTGGAGATGGCAAACATGCTCACAAAATGCTTTGCCAAAGGGCCTCTCGGAAGTGGGATGGGAGCAGCTGCCCGCGGTGTGGGTTGGGCGGAAGCTTGACGGGACCACTCAAGGTTTGATTTTACCTCAATGACCTTGCGAAGCGAGTATGTTGACATCAACGATGTCGGTGAGGGGATAGTTCCTCACCTCCTCTGTCCATGTCAAAGACCAAGGTCGGCAATTCACCGTCTGTACAGTAAACGAAGTATTCAATATAGCGTCACACAAGGAAACCTCGTTTGTTCCTAACGGTAGAATGGAAAGGTGTAAACAGGCCTTACATAGCTTATTGGGAATCCATGCACTCTTTTCATATTGACTTTGTCGAGGTTTCCACAGAGTAAGGGGGTATACCGTATGTGGGGATGGTCTGCAGATCTATAGGAACAGTTACAGAGTGAAAACAGAGTGAAACATATGAGTACTGTACCTCCTTCCCCCGCAAACAGTCCTCAAAGGCGAATCGTGTAGTTAAACGGCGGAAATTTAACAAACATATATCCTCCCTAAGCTGTTGGGGCATGTCCGTAGCCCAAAGCCATCCATTGGAGAACCAGGGGGTTCTGTTTTGCCTGATGGGTATACAAGGGTTACGACTTATTTAATGCGAGAAATTACAGATTCATAAGGCTTTGAATTATAGTGAATTATCAACAACACCTTTGATCGGACATAACAATGATCATAGTTAATTTTACATACTGATGATAAGACTGAAAAAGGCGCGTCAGTTGACTCAACTTCCTGCAGCGTTGAAGGCTCACTAAGTGGGTGATGAGGCTCAAGCTGCTGTTGTGATTTGTGACTTGTGAGCCACCGCGATGCATAGTTTAACCGGGCAATGAACCGAAGGGTTGTTCTTTCTCTCAACTATGTTCTTGCGAGGCGTTTGAAGAAGGGTAATAGCAATAATTGGTTACACCTAAATTTATACACACAACCTTAGCCTTCAAGGTGATAGTCAGTGGGTCGCATCCTCAATAATACCAATCCAGGCCAGATGCACAACTCGGAGTCCATCTGCGAGGACCAAAAAGGCGCCGCCCGAGCGCCTGAACTGGTCTCCATTTAAGGACTGCAGGTGAAGAGCCTCGGAGTCTCGACCGCGAATGAAGGGGCTTGTCTCGACAGACCTGCCCTTTTGAAAGCAGCAAACTGATCACGGGATGATCAAATTTCTGATTGTTCAAATCCTGATCGCCTGGGTGACTTCTTCTTGTTGTTAGCCTGTTCCTGGATCCTGGCCCTTGGAATCTGGACTCGCGCGCCGAAAATCCTTTGCAGGTCACATGGAGGCTGGGGCACGTTGAGCGGGTTATCTTGCTGTTTCCTTGTTCTGGCTGCCGAGCGCCTGATTGGTGGGACATTCTTGGTTGACGCTGTAAGCCCGTCATTGCTCCACTGCATTTGTGCTCCAATAGTCGCATCTTTTGGAACTGCTGGAACTTGGCAGTCTGAAGGGTCAACCGGACACTGTTCACGCGGCGCCGGGAGAAACGTCATGACGCGGTATAAGAGAATGGAAGGTTACCCGGCCATTTCCATCATGACAGACTGCCCTCTCCTCGTCATCGGCTGTCGACTCCCTCATATTCCCTTGTGCATCCCTCGCAAACATACAGTCTTATTTCTTCTCATCGCGACAACTTGTTGATTCCTCCCTCCGACCACGTCTCCCTTCCTTCGGGGCTCCCGTTCTGACGCAATTGTCCCTGTTCGTTTTATTCTCGCGAGGTATGGACAGCCCGAAGTAATCTTTTGCACATTATTTGTTGTCCTCGCAAATTGCTGGCTGTCTTTTTTCTCTCTACGTAGAATTAGAATTCTAACCTATTTTCTTTAGATAAATTTTTGAGCAATACTTCGCGCGCACTACTTACAGGAGTCGCGTACGCTGGACCTCCCCAGTGGACTGATTGCGCAGTCTTTCTCTTTGCTTCAGCGACAGAGAAACGTCAGCTGTTGTCAGAACAGCTAATTGGCGGCCCTTTGTTCCTCACATTTTTGCACAATGGCCTCGCGTAATTATCGCAGAATTCTGCGACCTCTCCTCTATACTTCCGCCGCAGCTACTGTCGGTGCAGGCGTGTTCTACTTCTCATACCGTCCCCGCAACATTCCCGGACTCGAAGCGCCTGCAGTTCCACCGCCGGGATACCACGAAGGCAAGCTTGTGCCTCCCAGCTTTCCGAAAATCAAGTCTCGATTGGAACAAATTCAAGATCTCAAACGCAGTTCTTCCGGTGATGCGGAAGTGTATGATCTTCTCGTAATTGGCGGGGGTGCTACAGGATCTGGAATTGCACTCGATGCGGCAACACGTGGATTGAAAGTTGCTGTCGTTGAAAGAGATGACTTCAGCGCTGGGACAAGTAGCAAGAGTACTAAGCTTGTCCACGGTGGCGTACGTTACTTGGAAAAGGCGGTTTGGGAATTGGACTACAACCAGTTAGTTCCCTGTGTCTTTTTTTTTGGACCTTTTGACTCAAGCGGAAACTAACGTGTCCATTCCTGCTGCTAGGTATAAGCTGGTGAAAGAGGCTCTAAGGGAGCGCAAGTATTTTCTGAACACCGCTCCTCACCTTTCTAGTTGGCTTCCGATTATGGTCCCTGTACAGAATTGGTGGCAGGTCCCTTACTTCTGGGCCGGTACAAAATGTTATGATTGGTTAGCTGGCTCAGAGGGAATCGAGAGTTCCTACTTCTTGCCGAAGAGTAAGGCCATTGAGGCTTTCCCTATGCTCAGAACGGATAACGTTCTTGGTGCCATGGTTTACTACGGTATGTGTTTTTCGGGTTGTCTTAGGCGTCCAAAATGATGGGCTAATATTGTAGATGGTGCCCACAATGATTCCCGCATGAACGTTTCGCTCGCGATGACTGCCGCGCTGTATGGTAGCACTGTTGTCAACCACATGGAAGTCACCGGCCTGACAAAGGATGCGTCCGGGAAATTGAATGGCGCTCGGCTTCGTGATTGTATCCCTGGGAAGGATGGCAAAGAAGCAGAAGAAATTCCAATCAGAGCTAAGGGTATTATAAACGCCACCGGCCCATTCACTGATTCAATTAGAAAGATGGATGAGCCCGACGTGAAGGAGATTGTGGCACCTAGCTCTGGTGTCCACGTAATTCTGCCTGGCTACTACAGCCCTTCCAACATGGGCCTCATCGATCCATCCACTTCTGACGGCCGAGTTATTTTCTTCCTTCCCTGGCAGGGAAACACGATCGCCGGTACTACGGATGCTCCCACGGAGATCACCGCCCAGCCTCAACCATCTGAAAAGGATATCAACTGGATTCTGTCCGAAATTCGAGGTTATATCGCTCCTGATATCAATGTTGACCGAACCGATGTGCTTGCTGCGTGGTCCGGAATCAGGCCTCTTGTGCGGGATCCCAAAGTGAAGAGTTCGCAAGCTCTGGTTCGCAACCATCTCATTTCGGTTTCATCCTCAGGTCTTTTGACTTGCGCCGGAGGAAAGTGGACTACTTACCGCCAGATGGCCGAAGAGGCTGTTGATGAGGCAATCAAGGAATTCGGTCTCAAACCTCGTGAGTTGCACAACGCTCCTGATATCAGTGGTGTTGGCGGTCGCGGCCTGGTTGCCGACCATGCATCACTGGATGGCTCATGCCAAACCCACCAGGTCCGCCTTATCGGTGCCCATGGCTGGTCTAAGACTCTCTTCATCAATCTCATCCAACACTATGGTCTTGAGACTGAAGTGGCCAAGCATTTGACAACTTCTTACGGGGATCGTGCATGGCAAGTTGCTGCATTGTCCGCCCCAACTGAGACACGTTTCCCTGTCCGTGGCCAGCGCATCTCAGCTCTTTACCCTTTCATTGATGGCGAGATCCGTTTCGCCGTTCGCCACGAATATGCGCAAACAGCAGTCGATGTTATTGCACGAAGAACCCGCCTGGCATTCCTCAACGCACAGGCTGCCCTCGAAGCGCTTCCTACGGTAATCGACTTGATGGGCGAGGAACTAAACTGGGACACAAGCAGAAAAGACCTCGAATGGAAAGAGAGTGTACAATTCCTTTCATCAATGGGTCTGGCCCCGAACCTCCTTAACGTGACTCGAGATCAAGTAGAGGGTGGTAGGGTCAAACAATTGCTTGTTAGCGAGCGTGGTGCATTCACAAGAACAGGTGAGTCCAGGCTAGACCCTGATCAATGTGACCGTTTTGGTGCTGATATCTTGCGTAGAACCCCCAGCAGACGTACTTGCTCATAACCCAGTGATGGATAGCGAGGCCCAAGCCAACAAATAGACGCTAATGGCATCTGACACTTTGTCATAGATATTAGAAATTGTAATTTACTAGGGATACTCGAATCAGGGCTCCGTGCAAGACAGCACCCAGGAAGTATTTGTATTTGTATTTATATTTATATTTATATTCGAATTCGGGTGATAGTATTGAATCTGCAAAATGCCTCATTCACGCTTTTATGACGAGGCTATGCATTGGGTATGAACTTCTAGACAATTTCAATGGGGAGTGCTTAATGTATTTGGTTATTGAAAAGATAATTCAATTTTCTATAGTTGGTGCCTTTGAACTGGAACCCTTCTGAGCCTCAGTCCTGAAATAGCCTAACAGGAGTCTAGTGGGCCGCCGGGGAAGTATGACGTCTTAAGTTTGCACTAGGTGCCACGTTGACAGGTGTCAGATAATTATGACATTTCTGCGTGAGGATAATAACTAATAGAAATAATACTCTGTGGTCTAATGAACACCTCAATATTCGCCGTCAGCTCAGCCTCCTTTATCTAGCTCCCCAACTGTTTCAAGCTGATAATAAGTACTTCGTTACTATCTGACCCATCTATCCCAGGTACCGTTCCAAGTGATTAGACTGTGATGTATCAAGAGCGATTGCAATGTAAGGGGGACACTACCTGAATTATTTCGCTCGAGAACAGATAATCTTAAGTCAATAGTTGAGAGGAACAGTGCTCAAGTAGAATGGATATAGTGACAAAACCAGAATGGCCATTAGTTACCGAGACAATAGCAGAATAAGAGCAGGGCCGGCCAATGCAACTTCAGCTTCCATCCTGGGATTATTAATAATAGAATGTACTTTTCTGTAGAGACCGAAAGAGACGAGAAGAAAAGAGAACAAAAAAAGACAAAACCCGAAACTCCACCCTATACATTATGAAACGCTGCTTTGAACAGTTGCTTTGTTAAAGACGCCCAAAAAGATCTCACTAGGTCGTGGAAGGACTGAGAATCTTGAGCCTGGACCAGAAACATGATTATTCCGTCGTAAATTCGCAGCAAATTAGTCGGAGACTACCAGAGCCTGTCCGATACCGATGATATAAGCACACTGTCTTCAGCAATTCGAGGACGACACGACCACTCCACCGGACAACAAAGGCAAATGTAAGAAAGGCGTCGCTGGACACCCGATAATGGCGAAGAAATGGTAGGTAGGTAGGTAGGCCATTGCTATGACTTGCCCTGTTTAGAACCCGATGGCCCCTCTGAGTAGTTGTCCCAAAATCGGGCTACCGCTTTCCGAACTGTTTCTTTGTTTTTCGCGGTTTTCTCGTAGTGTTGCCGGTAGTAGTTGAAGAGTGCAAACTCGTGTCGGTTGAGCAAATAGTTTGGGTTCGCCTCAACTTTCCGCCATAACGCGTCGCGAGCAGATGCTAGAATTTCTCCATCCCGCCCTTCGAGAGCGGCTTTGTCGCCATTCCTAGCTGCATTTAACGCCCGCATATAAACGGGTTCGTCATCCGATGATGTTGGGTTGGCCATTTAAGCTATAGTATAGTAGGTATGCGATAATTGGACAACACTGGCGTTGGCGGATAGCTCACTATGATTGGACAAAATTGGGGGGAATAGAAAGAAAGAGAGCAACTCAGGAGTTAAGAAGGGAGGTCTTGAGCAGAAAAGGAAAAAGAAGGGAAGAAAAATAATTGATGAGAAATCCTGGTGGGCATGGTTCTTTGCAGGCCCCGGACCTTGCCAAATTAATGCAATGAAGGTGGAGCAGGGATGGTGTCGGCAAATCGTGGATCGAGTTCTTTTGTTACAGGAGCACGGCGGTATGAGAGGGAAATAAAATCACAGCGACTTTGCTGGGATTCAGGAAGCTTTTTGAAATTTTTCTCCCTGCAACCCGCTCGAAAAAAAGACGGGTCCACAGGCAATTTCTTGCTAAAATCATGCGAAATGAAATGCTGCTGCCACAAGAAGAATCGAGGGATGAAAGGAATACGGACACTCGATCTTGATGCATACTGTTATCATAAATGGAGAATCCTCGGGAAATAACAGGAGCAAGCGTTCTGTTCCTCCAGAACTCGAGCCTCTGTGAATGGCCATGTGGCGGGTGGGGTTTTGTACGGGCTCACCCGCTGTAGCAGCGCCTCGTAAGGTCCTTAATAAGGCTATGGACCATTCTTGGCATAACGGTTTTGCGAGTGTTTTGGGAAAGGCCCCAGATCCAAACGGGTATTTGAGGTGGACTAGAGTTGGTCGAATGTGGTTCCGGCGGTCTTGGTGTGAAACTGGGAATCGTTGTGGGCCGCTTTCAGCAGGGCTATCAGCGCTCCAGGAGTCTTGTGATTATTGACCGGCATCATGGTTGTCTATTATTGCGCGTGGGCAGATATCATGCTGGTCGGACTGCGCACTTGGAATGCGGCACTAATGCTTGGTTGTCCCTACCACGTTGAATTCGTGGACGGCGGACAGGTCATGCCGCGTCGCCTCGGACTCAAAGCCGGTTTGACTCTGCGTGTGGACTCTGGACGGGCCACGAGTGTAGCCGAACGCAACCCAAACTCCCAAAGGATCAGGATTCAGGAATAGTCAAGTAGGGAAAGAATAAAAGAACTAGATAAACTGTATTTTGCTCAGCTGGTGGTAGAAGGGGAAATGACTGGAGCAGAGGACGCGGACAAACTCCCTTGTCCATTTCCAAGTGGAGCGACAGGGGGGAGCTTTTCCGTCTCCGTCAGAGAAGTGCCATCAGTCCAAACTCCAAATGACTCGCATATCCCAAGGAGCTTTTTGGCCTATCATGTGCTCGCCCGACCGCTTCAAGAGCTGGAAAAAACTCCCATTGGCCTCAGCCGGATGTGGTGTATCAGACTGTCCTCTCACCGATTTATGCATAATGAGTAGAGGTGCATCAAGTACTAAGGTTGGGAAAAACCAGCCTTCCTTCAGGGATCAACCCCGCTCTCCGAGGTGTGTCCACTCGAGATATCGCTTGTGGCGTCTGGTACTTTTAGAGATGGAGATCGAAAGAAATCATAAATAGTTTCTTGATCAAAATGGAACACGTCCGGTAATGGTAGTGGCTTCCTTCCTAATGGTTGTTCTTTACGGTTTCTAATGAACAGGTAGGAATTCCTATAATCCGTCGCTCCTTTCGCAACAGTACTGGTGCACTCAGAATTATCGACGGATACTCTATACTGAATCTATCGGCGTACTTTTGTGGCCGCCAAAGTACGCCGTTGTGCCCGAAATACCCAGTACTTATCCGTTGTACTACTATCTATCTTCGGCCCCGCAAGCCCCCACGCCAATCAAGCCTGGCATTCGTGAGTCGTGACCAAATTTCTGAGATTTTTATTTTATTTCCCTCCCCCTTCTTTTGGCTCTCGAGAACGGCTTTTACTGAGTCAGTGTACCACTTTGTCTGGTTCGCTACATTGTAGCTTGATGCCGGGAGTGACGCTCGCTAAACGTAGCACGATGGGTGGTGATATATGGCAACACTGAATTGCCTCTATGATTATTTACTCTCGAGTCCGTACACTTGGGGTTCTCGGCCATGAACCAAAGGCCCCTGCTCGCGTCTAGAACTAGGTACAAGGTAATCTCTTTGATGTATGCCCATCTCCCTGAGGCTTCGGAGAATCCATACTACATAGTAGTCTTCATTATGATGTTTCGCCCTCGTACTTGTTCTCCGGTAGCATACTATCAACTTCACAACACCCAAGGAAAGGGATTGGCTATACTCTCATGCTTTTATAACATGCACTCATTTTTTCGTTCGAACGGGGATCTTCTATGAAACTAGACACACGTGTTTGTTGAAATTTTACGCATGTTCAAGCAGTGACAACCATGGTAGGGTAGCAACCAAAGGTTGTTTCATCGGGCTTCTCATTCATTTTGGCCTACAAATGTCTGAATTTTAAAAACAATAACAACAACAACAACAACAATAATGATAAGGCCAAATGATGTGTGTGTGGTATTTAGTGTTGCTCATGTTTGAGCACACCTACGGAAGCCCGGTACGTACAGTCAGCGGAAGCTCTGGGCAACGCGAGCATCCAACCGCGCTAGTGATGTTGACAGCTATGGCCGCCCGTTGCCTTCAGTAGATAAAACAACTCCTATTGATCCCCGGAAATTCCCCATTGTTGGTGAAAAACAATTTAGAAAATGCCTGAGGGTACGTTATAAACTAAAAATTATCCCAATCCCTCTCCATTTTGCAACGATGTTCACTCTAACTAGAGTCTCCAATTAGGCGGAAAATCTAAGAACAAGAAAAAGAACAAGGTGCAGGTTCAATCTGACGCCTTCGATGCGAGCAGTTTGAAAGACGATAGCAGAGGTTCTGTGGAGAATAATGTAACAATACACCGAAGATCGTTGTTACCTCGTGATGCTGAGTTTGTACGATAGGACCAACCCGAATTGACCGAAGACAACAAACCGGAAGAGACAGAAAATGGAGGGGAATTGGATGCTGACTCAAGTGACGGGCATGTTGACAAGGAACCGGATGACTCAAGAGCCAAATCACCTATCCTGGAGGCTCTCCGATCAAAAGACCGTTTCGAGGCCCTTGTTAAAGACCGAGATTCGCTACGTGCCGAAGTGACCGATATGCGGAAGTCCCTGGAACAGATCCAGTCGAAACATCATGATGATATGGAGGTTCTACATGGCAAACTAGAAGATGCGAAGAGTAAAAAGGAGCACGCAGAATCTCAGTACCGTGGTTTGCTTGAAAGAGTGAACACGATCAAAGCCCAGCTTGGTGAACGTCTCAAAGAAGATGCCGTACGTACAATTTGTCGTTACTTCTTCCACACCTTGCGCTAAGTAACATCTCACAGGAAGAAATTGCTCAAGCGAGGTCGAAGATCGAGGACTTGGAGGCGCAAAATTTTAGCACGAAGGAAGAGTACGAATCAAAGGTATTGGAGCTATCAGATGACAATAAACGAATGTCAAAGGAGCTCTCTGAACTACGCGAACGAACAAATCTGTCGCAACAAAATTGGTTGAAGGAGAAGGACGATATCCTCGAACATGAATCATATCTTCAGTCGGAGTTCGAACAAGCAAAGGAGGCAATGCATAACTGGGAAGTGCTCGCCATGGAAGAACGTTCAATCAGAGAAAGCTTGGGAGAAAAAGTAATAGATCTGGAGGAACAATTGGCTACTGTGAAAGGCGCATACGAGAAGACTTCTTCTGAGTGTGAATCCCAAGCAGCGACTGTGGATGGTTTGCAACGATCCTTGCAAGAAATCCAGGCCGGTAAGTGTCCCCTCTCCCCCAGGGAAACCGCTTCTATTGTCCCCACTAACTTATTGCAGCACGCAAGCAGGAGCTTCGTGAACTCGTTGAAACCTCTGATGCTCAGCTCGAGGAACTGAAGCAGGCACTCAGCGATGCTAAGGCAAAAGAATCAGACTCGGGAAAATCTCTAGAAGAGTTTCAACAGGAACTTGAGAGAGTCCGGCCTTTTGAGAAAGAGGTTAGAGAGAAAAACCTCCTGATTGGCAAACTGAGGCATGAAGCTGTTACCCTGAATGACCACTTGACAAAAGCGCTGCGGTTTCTAAGGAAGGGCAAACCAGAAGATAATGTTGACCGGTGCGCATCTCTGTGTTTCCCCATCTGCTGTCTACTAACAACCTACGAATAGCCATATTGTCACAAATCATCTACTGCACTTTCTCGCACTTGATAGATCAGATCCGAAGAAGTTCCAAATATTACAACTTATTGCGGCACTTTTGGGGTGGTCAGACGGTAGGTAACAAACAAAGCTTCGGACCTGAAGATGTGACTGACACTCTCCAGAGCAACGTGAGCAGGCAGGTCTGGCTCGTCCCGGGGCTTCAGGGGCTTCTGGCAGGCTTCGGGTCCCCGGTACCCCCATGCATCGCACGCCTAGTACACCGACTTTAGCAACTGAGTTTCTGGATAATGGCGCCACGAGCAAGGAGTCTCTAGCAGAGCTCTGGTCAAATTTCCTTGAACAAGAGTCACAGGCCTCTTCCCAGGATAATAACCAATTGGCCAAGTGAGGTTGACGGTGTATATTGGCATCCGCCCGCCGCTAATAACGTCGATATACTGCTGCATTACATTATACCGATCGTACGAGATATGGACCTTTACCCCACCACTACTTTTGCTATTTATTCCTCCCATGTATCTATGCCGAAAGCGGCCAAATTTCGTTTTGAGGCTAGGCTCGGTCCCAGACGTCCCACCGCCTTCAACAGATGACCCGACCGTAGAAAACATAGAATCGCAACCAAGTCCCTTATTAAACAGGTATCAGTATATGCATCCAACCTTTTCGAGGCTCGGTGGGTTCTCCTCGTTATCTTTCACCCGTTTGGCACTTTCAACCCGCTTCGCGGTAGCTACCATGGCTACTACCACTGCAGGTACGGACCCCATTTCGCCCCAAGACTCGCTATGATATAGCTCTTCACTAGGAAACAAACATAATAACCAGGAATAGTCCAAAAGTTTCGGCCCGTGGTGGTGTCAGGTCCCTCCGGAACCGGCAAATCAACATTACTAAAGAGACTTTTCGCCGAATTTCCCAACACCTTTGGCTTCTCTGTTTCTCGTTCGTGAATCTTCCTTATTTCAACGCCCGAAAAACCCCAGAAGAGTAATCTGACGTAGTGCCAGACACAACTAGAACCCCTAGGCCTGGCGAGCAACATGCGCGTGAATACTACTTCACCACAAAAGAAGACTTTCTCGACCTCGTGAGCAAAAACGGCTTCATCGAGCATGCTCAGTTCGGCGGGAACCACTACGGGACGAGCGTCCAGGCCGTTAAAGATATCGCAGCGAAGGAGAGGATTTGTATTCTTGACATTGAGATGGAGGTTCGTTTGCCGATTCTCATTCGCCGCTAGCAAATTCGCGCAATAGTTTAGGATCAGAAGACTAACAGCTATGCTGCGAGTACGGACAGGGCGTGAAACAAGTCAAGAAGACCGATCTGAGTGCGCGATTCTTGTTCCTTGCGCCGCCGTCAGTTGAAGAGTTAGAACGGAGATTACGCGGTCGGGGGACTGAGACCGAGGAGAGTTTACAAAAACGATTGACGCAGGCGAAGAACGAACTGGAGTATTCGAAACAGCCTGGTGCACACGATAAGGTCGTTGTCAATGACGATTTAGAGATCGCCTATAAGGAACTGAGGGATTATATTATTGATGATGGGAAGTTCGGGGCCGCGATATAACGACTACAGTGAGGTTCTCTAGGAGGTAGGCGTGATTTTATGAGTAATGTTATTTAGAGCACCTACCCATCCTTATTTAGCTATTTTTGGCTATTATGCATAGAAAGTGCCGAAGAATATATTTAGAGGTGGATTTCACTTGAACCTGTTAATTAAGGGAATTAAGTACATGAAACGACCAGACCGACGCTAGCGCTCTCATGCTAGTTCTCTTTACGTTGTGCGCAAAACGAAATCGTAGGAAATTGAGGTAATCCCAGTCGTTCTCCCTGTAAGCGGAAGAGGATAACAATAAATATACGGAAAAAGCCTGGAGTTAAAAAGGGATATCTGTAAGCATGCTGGTAAGGAAGTGGATGGTGACACGGATTTCGGTGGTAAAGAATAGAACGAAGCGAATCCCGAGAGGACTGTCTCCCGAGTCAGTCATTCGCCCCCGTAGGACCGCTGACACTAAAAGACGGTGCTTATCAAGTAGAAATTTTTTTGGTTCCTCATCGATCTTCGCTCAGCTAATAGCCGTTCATCGTCACTCGCTGTGAGTTGCGGCTTAGTTCCCTGTCAGCCGAGGGGCTAATTGGCCGGCTGCCGCCACTATGGCCACCTGCAGCGCTGCTCTCTTTCAAGGCAAGAAGTTGCTTAGCGCGGAAGGTCTCGTAATGGATTTGGCTTGTTGTTTCGACGAGGTCCTGGAGGTGGGTACGGGTAAGGAAATTTCTTAGGGAAACAAATTCGCAGTGGCTCTCATCTTCCACATTGATAACTCCCCAGCGGTTTTGGCGTCCGCGAACAGGCTGACCGTTGACGACAATGGTCCTCTCGCTTCCAACAACCGCAAAAGGGATTATATCCTGGTTGATCGTTAGATGAGACACCGACCTAGGGACTGAGAAGTCCTTACCTTAATGCGGGCATTCACAGCACGCTCCTCATCATCGAGCTCATCGTTATCATACGGGTACATCTTGAGGTTGTGGAAGGCAAACTCCTCCTTGATTCGCTCCTTGAAGGCCTGACGTTCCTCGAGGGTGAGTGAATCGGCCTTGGCGATAACAGGAACGACATTGACGACATCGGACAACTTTTTCAGGACGACAATATCGATGGGTTTCAGACTGTTAGGCAAATAATTAGCTTCATTTTCTTCATGTGCCATGTCGATCGGTCCATAAAACTCACGCATGGCCAGATGGCTGAATGAAAAATAGACAACAGTGAATACGGGTATCTTGAATGTAGCGGTCACGTTGGGCAGTGAGCTCTTTGCGGAGGTAAGCGGAGTGCTGGTCCTTGATATATTTCACAATTGGGTCCCAGCTGGTGATAAATTAGTCCAGTCACGGTAAGCAGGCGACAAGTGTAGACTGTTACCATCTATCATTGTTAACTTGATCACCGTATCCAGGGGTGTCGACAATGTTGAGCCTGAGACGGACGCCATTTTCCTCGATGACTATGACTTGGTTAGAGAATCAAGTCGCTAGCAGCACAGGAATTCCACATACTATGGGAAACAGCTTGGATCTCGGTGGTCGAGCGTACGGGTTCGTTGGGGGTCAAACGGCCCTTCGAATCGATCAGGTGGGAGGCGAAGATGGTGTTGATCAGAGTAGACTTTCCGAGACCAGTCTGGCCTATTTATCAGTTTAGCATCAAGCACATCTGGCCAGATGAAAGAGAACTCACCAACACACATAACATTGAACTGGAAGCCACGTTTCAGCAGCTTCCGTTCGATCTGGGAAGTAATGCTATCGAAACCGACATGGCTCCGGGGGAAGACTGTCGACGGGGCGGAGCTCGTAGTGGCCATGGTGGTGTAAGGGGATTCAAAGAGAGTTCCTCGGGCAGAAGATGGTCAATGGAAGGAGTACGATAGGAAAATATAGAGGAAACTGAAGGTATCGGTGCAGCCCACAGGGAGAAACAAGTCTTAGAGGGTGATCGGAGCCTTACCCCAAGAATTGAGCCAGTCTGGTATCGATTGAGAGGGAGGGAGCAGTCGTGATAGACCCCTTTAATTGTTGTCGCGACTCAGGGGGGTTCTAGTCCCAGTTAGGCCTAGCGTCTCTCCAGATCCAAACCTCGCAAACCGCAGGCCGGACTTCGGGAAAAGCTTCAATTTCCAGTTTGATGCACGCTCAATCGCTCACTATTCCGTCTTTTTTAACACCTAGTCTATTGTATTGAACGCTATATATCACCATATTGACGTCGAAGCGCGAAACCAAGCCTGGCACAATGGCTTTGCGACCGCTTTCCCGCAACCCGCTCCTTCAAATATTCCCCCGACTTGTCGTACCGTCAAAATCTCTGCGTTTTACCATCAGCCTTCCGTCACAACACCATGTCTTCCTTTCCGCTTTTCACCGGCCGGTTGCTTTTGCTCTGAATGTTCCTGGGCTTTTATCCGACTTATGGGAGTCCGTTCTTCGAGCCGTTCCAAAGAAAAAGACGTCACACATGAAGAAAAGACATAGGCAGATGGCTGGCAAGGCCTTGAAGGACGTCAGGAACCTTAACACCTGTCCTGCTTGCGGTCAAATAAAACGCTCTCATGTGCTATGCCAACATTGTGTTGAAAGTATGGAAACCCTGTTCTATTTGATTTTATATTTTAAACGCGGAATGTTCTAACAGGTTTTCTACTGCAGATATTAAAAAACAATGGGGAAAGGCTCAGTTGTCGTGACTTGTGCCTGCTGATCAAGAGGATGGGATGATGAGAACTCATAGGATGCCGATGTTGAATACATGACTAAGATGTATTTGTATAGTTATCATGTATGTGCACTGCATGGCTTTTCGGCGTTAGGTTTAGCAATATGAATTATTTGTACTATATCTTATACAAAACAAAAAAATACTGAAAGGTCAGAAATAAGTTGACTTAGCCACTCGAATTGCTGTTGCGGAAGAATTACTTAATACTTCATCTACCATTTTCACTAAATAGCGAGATTAGCAGAAATAGTTCAAGTTGAATCTCTGTGCCTAGCCAATTGTTTGTAGTGCTTTATTTATATAGTGTACGAACTGGGTGCAATTCAAATCGCCAAAATTTAGACACCCATAAGGTTATAGCGATTCAAAACTAATGGATGCGTTAAACTCATGACAACACAGGCTAGATCCTATTTCAAAACCTCGACGAACAGCTTGCGCATCCTTTTCAGAAAAGCGCCAAAATCGCGATCCTCATTCAGCATGTCTAGCTCCTGGTCCAGAGAATGCCTGTCCAGTTTGGGTCGTGAATGAAATATTTCATAGTCACGGTTCGAGGTGCCAAGTTCAAACCATGCTTCAGCTTCCCAATCCTTCTCCAACAGATGGCTGTAAACGAATTTCAACCGGTCTTCCCTTCCCGCGCCTTCAATCCGTAAGCATAGATAGTCCTGCCAGAATTCAAGCTCCGGGACGTTTAAGCGTGCTTGAGCATCAAGGTAGCGAGAGTGGCTTTTTTGTGCTTCCAGTTTTTGGTTGATGGCCTTTTGTGTTTCTTCAATTTGTTGCTTGAGCCGATCACGCTTTGCAAGACGCGAGTCACGTTCTAATGTCACAGATGAAACAGCAGCATGCATCTCAGCGGCTTCAGCGGCCTCTTTCTGAAGGGTCTGTTCGTGGGTTTGTGACTTGAGATTGAGAATTTCAATATCTCGTTGTCTCATACGTTCATCCTCTGTTCATCAGGATGTTAGAAATGTCGGCATTCGCTTGCGCCTTTGCTGTCATTGTCTGCTGTATGAGGACTCTCACCTCGTAATTCAGCTAAACCGCTCTTGAACTGATTCCTTTCTTCCAGTACCTGCTTCCTGCCACGTTCAATAAACGCATCAAACTGAGCGGTGAACTGGGCCATGCGGCTGCGCAGATCTTCGAACCCAAAATTGATGCTGGGAAGCGAGTCCGCCATTGAAGGTGCTGTCGCGGAGGCCAGAGGCGGCCGCATACCACTTGTCGAGAGCGAAGGATCAAAGGAGGAGGACATGTTGAGATGTGACATTTGCTGGGATGTTCCAAAATAGCAAGTGCGACATGAATCGTTGTGTAGATTGGTCGCATTATCAAACGGACAAGAAGAAGCAGTGGATGGTGGTTTGTTTCTGGTGTTGATGTTGCGGGCGCAACCAAAGCTTGGCACTCTCCACCTATCGCAGAAAAGTCATGGGCGACCGTTTCATTTTATCCAACCAATTTTCTTAACACTTCAGCCATATGAATTCATTAAAACATCTGCCGCAAGCAGATGTGTGTACCGTCCGCGCGAAGAGGATACCCTATTGCACACATTTGAATTGACAAAACCCAATCAGGAGACTATCATTGCTCGATATGCTTACTGCGCTGGGACTTTTATGTATCGTCAGAACCAAGCATAGACCAAATGGATGATTATTCGACGAAGCTTCTTCATTATGGGCACGTGGGAAAAGCCATTTACCACCCGGAGACTCAATCATGGGCGTTTTTGCGCAGTATAGTTCCTCGTAAGTAGCCCGAGCTAGCCCCGCCATTTACAACTCTAACAGTTTGAGAAGAACAGCGCATATCGTACACGGGGGTGACGAGGACCGTTGTGCGGTCGCCATCTACTCTGATCGAACGCCCATCAACACTAAAACCATCAACGCTGTCTCGGGCATTCCCTGAACTTATTGGAGGACACTGCTTCCCTCGCAATGAAATACTATCACATACTGTAACGGCAGTGAGCGAAACATGCAACCCTCTGGTCTCCACACTCCTTGACTTTGGGCACGCAATGGACTTGGATATTGACACTTCTGGACGTCGAGCGGTTTCTATCGTCGCATTTGCATCCGGAGAATGTGGCAACGCAATTTCTTTCCGGACAATAACTGACGATACAGTGGACTTAGAGCAACCCACAAGTACTCAATTGCGAGTCCCAACGATTGGAGATGGCGATGGTACTGACTGGCTATCAGATGGGGTCCCTGTCCGACAAATTTGCTTTTCACAAGCCATAGAGGATAGGGCTACGTTTCTGGCGGTCCGTTTCTCATCCACGGTTGTGTTTAGGCCACTTTATCGCAGAGCCCCTACCTCAGTTTCTACCAATAGGGGTAATGGTGCTATGGTGTCTAAGTATCAGACTTCTCGCCTTGATCCAAATTTCCTGATGGAGATATCAACCTCGCATACAGGGGGTTTTGCCCACGCAGACGTGGAATTCAACCCTTGGGATCAAAATGAGCTTGCAATTGTTGACAATGATGGAAATTGGAGTGTTTGGGAAATACGTAGTCAGAACAGGCGCAACAAAGATAACTGGAAAGCTGCATGTATAACATCAGGCACGCTTCCTTGGGTTGGCAACGAGGAGGGTCAGAACTCAGGTACCAGTGGCCGCCATGACGGATGGTTAGCTATCGAATGGGTTATCAACAAAGATCACGTCGTTGTTTGTGATCGAAGGTGTGCCATGCTCTACCGAATGAATGGCGATCGAGTGCTTTCTTATTCGATTGAGCTTGGTTTCAAAAGCAAGTCTGAGTGGGTTCTGGACGTCAAGAGGAGCACTAGCCACTCGTCGCATGTGTTCATTCTCACAACATACCGGCTTATTTGGTTTGATATAACACTGAATTCGGTATCAGCCCATGAGGGTATGAGGCCTTCAGTATTCCCCTGGCTCTCCTGGCGTCATTTTCGCGATTCAGGCGATATAACACTGCAGTTGTCTCCTCTAGCGATGGACAATGGTAAGCATCTACAGAATACATGAGATTTTCCGGCTGTGCAATACTGATATGTGCGGTGGAAGATTTTTATCTAGTTTTGTTTTCTCGCCTCAACCACTTTGTGCTAGCATTTTATTGCTCTGAGCCTGAGATCGTTGGTGATCCGGCATCCGTTCCGGACCCTTTCATTCTGTATGTGCCGCCAACTTCCGATAATGCAGACAATCCTGCCCCGCCCTCTATTGGCGCGCCCTTTTCTACGCTTGCTTTCAAAAAGACCGCGCCAACGACTACCAGCGAGCGATATCTTGATCGTGAATTGAGATTTATCAAGGCCTTTGCAGTGACCTCCAATCTTCATGTGGAAGAATCATTATACTCAAAATCCTCAATTGGTGATTTTGATGATGAGCGACCAAGCGGTCAAGATTTTCTGCGCGCCAGACAGCTAAGGGTCGCTGGGCTACGGAAGAAAATACCTAACTCTAGAAGTGATTTTGTAGTTGATGATTGGGACGAATCTGCGCCTGCTATTGTGCCAATATCAGGTAATGTGACTGAGAGTATAGCTCCCTTAGCAGAGCCTCGATTTACATTCGACTACACACGTATATACGCAACTGCGACTGGGCCGTTGAATTTGTTATCACAGAACGGCGAAATGACGATTGAGGCGGGTCTTCAGGAACTGGTGAATAATGCCACTGATCATGTTTCTTCAACTAGTCGGACTGCGTAGGTCATCTCGAGCTCTGGAGCTAGTACTAATGTGCTGACCGAGAAATATCTAATTAGGCTTGAGATTCTTCGATGGTCGCTCGTGATAGACGATATTGACCAAAACGCTCAAGACCTAAACGCCTTTATTTCCCGGTTTATCCCAAAGCATTCAGCTATTGGAGAAATGAGCCACCTGCTTGTTCAACCGAATAACCATTGTAGTTCGAGACCAGGGCCGCAAGTTACGCTAGCAGCGGGCCCGAAGCTGGATCTGGTTGCTATATATGATCAGCTAGTTAATGATTGGCTCATCCATTTGCCCTCTGACATACCCGGAAGGACCAGGGTCACGACAGAAAAAGTGATTCGACAATTTGTCGCTGATATTGTGCTGTCACAAATTTTATTACCGCAAAAATTGACGACAGTTGAACCAACGACGAGCAATGTCGAGATCCCTTCCACCGATTTGACCTATGGTGCGGTCAACTCATTAGAGCCTACCGGCGAGCAGGGCTCATCTGGTCCACTAACGAAGTCTGTTGGCCAGAGCTTTCGATCGCAAGCAAAGACTCCGACTGCGACTACGACTACGACTATGCGAGAAAGTTCATCACAAGGAGCCTTTATATTTCCCGAACGCAAGGCGGATGAATGGCCTACCTTCAAGGCACTGTCATCGTACACGACTTTGAACAGGACAGTCCCAATTTCTCCAGATGTGGAACGCATTCTTGACTGCTGGAAACCGGGAACCGACCCAGCGTCATATTTTCTGACATTGCAAGAATCACAATCAGCCACTGGGGCTTCAGGACGTAAATCACGGAAGAAGGTACCGCAGACTTTGAAAAGTATGAGCCTTGATTCAGTCGCGCCCCCTGCCGTCTCTTCCACGGTTCCTGTTGCTAAAAGGGGCTGGGGTAGCCAGCCTGACCACACTCAGCCTTCAGCGATCCGTCTACAAAGCAGCCAGATCACCGACGATTTTTCAATGACTCAAGTTGAGCCAGGGGCATTCGGGGGTCGCGAAGCAAGCAAGAAAAGCAACATCAAGGCAAGGAAGAAAAAAAGAGCCGCTGGGTTCTAGGAGACCGGGCCAGAGTCCAAACTTTGAATATTGTGCTTTGGTAGTCTTATCTTATTGTAATGCGATGAACGGAGTACGCTCGAGTGGATTGGACGTAGCCCGTGAATTAATAATAATTTAACCTTGAAAGATCTGATGAGGTGATAACCAGTGTCTATGAGCCATTTGTGCGTCTTTCTCGAAAGTAACGGAGCACCGAGGACTACAAATGCCGGCCGTTCTCTCTTTTTGGAAACGAAAACACCTCCAAAATTCCTCCAAGAATAATACCGATCTGTTTAAAAGCTTGCAGGTTTTGGCTGATTGTCAAGCGGTCATTGACGGGATCCGCCTCCACACCCCACTTCTGCATTGTCTGCCCGTAACATTCATCAACAAACCTCACCACACTTACAATAACTCGATTACGAAAATAAGAGCGATGGCCGATCAAGAGCATCAATACAAATTCAACGTGAGCATGAGCTGCGGCGGCTGCTCCGGTGCAGTAGAGCGCGTCCTCAAAAAGCTGGACGGTAACTACCCCTCTGCCCTTCTGCCCCTCCTTTTCAACAAATCCCGATGAGAGGGGTTGCCCTGTTGCCCTGCTACCACAATAACAGCCCGAGATCGAAATGCTGACACAACGCGTATATTAGGCGTAAAATCCTTTGACGTGAGCCTTGATTCCCAGACCGCGAGTGTTGTAACCGATAACACTGTCCCTTATGAGACGGTTCTCGCGACCATCAAGAAGACAGGGAAGACAGTGAATACCGGAGAAGCAGATGGGCAGGCTCGGGAAGTTTGATGCGTGCCTGTGAACTCTGGGCCCACACACGACGAAAGCTTACAGCTATTACCATGGAATGGATAAACGATTTATTGAGCGGCCAATATGTACATACCTTGGACAAGAAAAAGGACCGCACCCAACGAGCAGCGGACGCATCTTTGCTCCCCCAACGACCCAAAGTCAAGCGTAGCATAATTCATAGCCCGTTTCATGTTCCCCCGTTTCATGTTACTCCGGTAGCCTCAACCCTGCTCGGTATCAAAATGGGATATACTATTGCATTCTATTCCTCTACCTAGGCACCGCCGAAATGCCATTCATCCGATTCTGGGTATCATAACAAGCATAAAAACTAACAACATCCAATGGGCATGCATATTGTGAAGAAAATGTCTTCGTCAATCATATCCCGATCCACAATCATGACTGTGCATCTCTCAGGTAGTGGGTAGGTATCTTTGATCCTCGGCTCCCCTAAGGTAGGCACGACCGCGCTGCTCGTCTCCACGTGGGGCAAGTTGACGAGATTCTCAAGTCTTCCTAAGAAAGAGAATAGTATTAGATGATTGCTGACGAACCTTATATGTAAAAAAATGCCAAACCGGACGCGATAAAGGGGGACAGGGGTTGGGGCAAGTCAGATTCCTACGGAAATGGGGTCCTCTTGTGTGGCCATACCATGAGGATTTCAGTTTGGGTGTTTTCCATCTTGATAGACGGGGCGGCGTTCTGAGTAGTTTGTCGGTGTGTCTTAAGACTTGATCGCCAATCGCTGCGGAGTGTTGGGAAGGGAAAGGGGATTTTGCCAGAGGGTCCAGATGGGTTGGAGGGCGAGTCGGCGCCGATGGTAAAATGTCCGACGTAACACGACGTTTTTGGGCACCGCAGAGCTTTGGGTTAGCCATTTGTGGTAGGTTTTCCACCATGTGACCGGAGGAAAGTTGATGCGCCTGTCGATACTCCAACATACCGGGTTCCCAACTATCAATAGGGCGGACAAAACCATCGGCGTAAAGTCGCTGCTTCTCTGCGGGCTTGTAGAGAGGAGGATCCTTGTTTCCCCGTGTATATTCAAACCGACGCCCTGTCACCTCTGGTGCCTTCCCTTCATTGCAACTAGATTCCTGGGTATTGCGAGATATATGTGACTCTGTTTGATCCGGCCAACGGGGCTGGATAATCCTGTCACGGCCACTGCCAGAAGTAACGGTATACCTCGTATCAAACGCTGTGAGAAATTGGTCTGGTGATATATGATATCCGTTTTGGGAATCAACATGATGATTGTAAGAAAATGGTTGGCCATCATAACCTTTTGTTGGCCCATAAGGTGCAAGAATTTGGGGATCGCAATCAAAACGAGCGGTAGAAATGGAAGAATCCTCGGCATTGCCTAATGCATGTTCTCCAATGTAAGGTGGCTCAACTGGCACGACATATCTCCTACGGGTTTGGGGGCCATTTTGGACAGAGACCTGCTCGCCTGTGCTATTTCGATCCCCAGAGTGAGTACTTAAAGTGATTGGGCCATTGGGAGCGGGCGGATTTTCCATTGGAATTGGTTCATGATATGCTACACGCCTTCTTTTGGAGGCGTGCGCTTGAAAAGATTCCTGAGGCAAGATATGCTTCGGAAAACCTTGGTGGACTTGGCGGTGAGGCGTTACTGAGCGGAAATTGAACGCTCCAGACATCCTTCTAGTAAGGTGTTCTATATGGCCACTATTTGGGCGTTTGATCTCCACAGGAAGGGGGCTCTCGATGGAAGGCAGCACGTGATCCTGTTCGTCCATTTTCCTGCTGTGTGAGTGTCCTGGTGGCCAGGGAGGGTGTCTAGGATCGTCTCCAATTCTCTCACGGATTTCTCTTGGGCCACTGACGAAAACAGGGCCGCTTGACACGTCAGAATGTTGGAGCGAGTATGTTTCTGGCTCAGATATATCGGCTCTCTCCAATGGAAAAGCCTTGGGCATGTTGGGCGGGCCAATGGCACCTCCCCTCCTCTTGTTCGGCGGCTCGGCCAGATGATGTAGTTCGTAAAACTCATCCAAAGTCAGCACCCCTGGGTTGCCTCGATGAGGGTTTATCTGAGGATGCCTCGAGAAAAACGAAGGTGCGGCACTTACACGATGTGCTGCCACAGGGTTAATCCGGGGCCGGCTCAAGTTACTCTTAACTGTTCTTTGATTAGGAAAGGCACAACGGGCAACAGATAAGTGTGCGGCGTCACTGGTTCTGTGCGAAGAAGGCTCCCTGCCAAGTCCACGGTTTTCCGGCAAATGTTCTCCTGCAGAATATGAAGGAAACTGATGATTGGTGCCACTTATCCTGTTCCTGTACCTATTGAGGGCACGATCCCAAGCTTGATACCTGCTGAATCCTCGACGGTCAATATTGGTTTTCTTGGGGGGCTTTGGGATGAAACGAAAGCCTGAAGCGATCTCGTCGTCTAAATGTTCTACTTGCGGTTCCCAGGGAGCGGGATTCCCATGGTTGACAGGCCTCATCTGAAGCTCCTCAACCACAGCATTGCTGGAAATAACTTCCACGCTTGCATCTCGGCCTTGGAGTGGAAGCGGCTCTCCTTCGACGTCACTATCATCATCATCAGATATAACAATGACTTCGCGGAACACATCTTCAAGGACCGTTTTGCCATTTTCATCGTCACCTCTCCATTCCACTAACTTGGCGAGCGTGGGCTGTTCAACAGTAGCCCTTGCTTCATGGAAAGAGTTTGCTTTGAGAAGGCGATCGTAATTTGTGTAGATATGTCGGATATGTGCGACAACTGCTAATTGCGCTCGTCGGGCGAGAGGTAGCTCAACTGCTGTGCCCACTTTCCGTTGGCCCTGAACTTACCAGTCAGCAATTGATTTGGGACATAGCTATCCGCCTACCGCAGGAACCACCTTTTGAAATGCCGTTTTGATAATTTGATTGAGATCATTGTCGGGAATATTTGGGAAGAGATCCTTGAGGACATCCCTTGCTTCTGTATTAATAGTAATCTGAGAAGCTGAGTCAGTGTTTCTACGACCAGCCTCACTTCCTATGTTGTAAAAGGACACGGCCTTCCCAGTTGCGGTGAGATATAGACCGCGATCCATACACACATCTGCAACAACAGCACTGGGGAAGTGATAGCCAATGCGGTGCACATGTTGTGAAAGCCCGTGTGTATGCGTGTGGGGAGTTGTCTAGCAAGAGCAAAATGATTAGAAGTTGTTGATTATTGGACAGAAAGAAGAATTGGTGAGGGTTCATCTTACAGAGACTGCGTACACCTTTAGCCCATCTCTTCGACAAATCTCTTTGCAGGTCGTTGTGAAATGTGGATCGCCCGCGGATATGAACGTATACCCCGGGGGCGCTTTAGCTTCGAAGGATATCTGCCATCGTCGTTAAAATTGCCGAGAGGAACCCGGCGACGTGGTGACATACCACACTTCGAAGCTTTTTCTTCTCCTGGGTGACTGATTCCAGTATCACTTTATGTTTTCGCGCCTTTCGTTTCGCAACCCAATTTGGGCTCCGTCCGGTAAAGACCGAGACAGACCTTTGAGAAACCCGAGTCATATTGTTGAAATTCGATGATCTTAGTTGACTATAACGGGCATGCTTTCCACCTCATTTTGTCGCCCGGATGCTCGACTGTGGTATTCTAGGTAGAGTGCCGCGCGAAATCAAACCTGTCAGCATTTAGTTCGCCGGGAATCAGTAGTTTAGTGGCTAGTTGGTAAAATCAATCATTCAGTGAGCCATCTTCATATAGGGCGGCATGTGGGTGAGAGAAGGCATTTAAAACAACCAACACCGGAAATACGCCGGGAATATGGTTTGCTATTGCTTCGATTTTATGAAGCGGAATGACCGGATGAGTTATAGAACAAGGATCGGGTCAAACATGGAAACCAACAAGGTATGGGCAACCTTGGGGATAGAAAAGAGGGAGAGGTGGAAGGGCACCGAAACGGCCATTTCAGCCTGACGTGGGCCCGCGTGGTTCATGCTGGCTGTACCTCATCAGGCTAGTGCGATCCTGGCCGGTACTCCGCCTAGCTTCCTCAACCTGGGGCGGCGGCTCCTGAATATTGATAATCCTGATAAATGCCCTGTTAAATGACTACTCTGTGGTCTGGGAGGGAGTTTCCAGGAGCCCCAGATTGGGACTAGAATCCACAAATTTCCCATCATGAACACCATAGCTGCGGACCAGCAGTCAATCATCCATGCCTATCGGCAACTCTATCGGCAGGGCCTTAAAGCCGTCAATTATTCAACGCCCTCGCGCCACGTATTTATCGCGACTTTGCGTTCTTCGTTTCGCTCTTTACCAGCCCAAGATTTCGATCCCGGGCGCGTCATCAATACTTTGAACTTTCTCCACAAAGCGGCCAACATTGCAGGTATTGAACATAAGATCGTTAGGAATCTGCTCATGGTCAAGTATTGGGGTCAGCCCAATGTGAGGTCAAATATGCGAAAGTAAGGCTACTCCCAACCGTCTGCGCGATATATTTCAGTTCCAATCTAATTAGGTTGAAGCTTGGGAGGAATAGGCATCAACCAGAGTGATCCAACCACGCAGAGAGATGCATGTGAACAATGGAACCGAACATTACTGCTTCTGAATGAGAGCTTGGGAACATGTCTGAGATAACGAGATGTTCACCGTCATTTGCTGTCTTAGGCATATAACGAATCTTTCTAGGCATCTGATGTCAAATCACTGCGATCGTACCGTGAGCCTCCCGAGCCAAATACATTTGAAATAATGAGAGTATGGCTCCCGGGATTACGGTTTTGGAGACCTAAAACACAATTATTTTTGTCTCTCAGGCCTTCTAGCTGCATATGGGTGTCAAGTTATATGCCAGTAGTCAGTGAACTCACTGCAGGTGTTGAACCATGCCTGCAACGTTTGTCGTCCATTTATGTCCTGGATTAACCGAGATGATATCGAGCACCAATGTCCGTGCCTTACTACACCAAGCCTCTAGAGCGGGATGCACCCGTATGTGACCAATACAATTAGAGAGTGTATCAATGAGGCCGCAGGACAGTGGAACCGCATTTGCAATTTGATGCCTCTTGCTGATAAACAAAATGGGGTTGTAAGGTAACCCTGATGTTGAACAGTGCCTAGCTTGACCTTGTTGTGTATCATCGGTAAAAAGAAAGACATATATGTATAGTATAAAAATACCAGTTGAACTTTTTATTTTTAATTTTTTTTTTCCGTTGGTGTAGAAAGTGGTAGTATGCTGAATACCATGCACACAGTTCGCAACCGAAAATGAAATGCCGAGGGCTTGATCTACTTTTCATATGCGCAATGAATTGGCCCATTAGTAAAAGTTAGTAACTCTACTTATCTGCTAATCTCCAAACGCCAATTCAGCCGTCCCTGTATGAAGCCAAAATTAGATGGGCCTTCCAGGTAACGCCAGTGCTTCCTAACCACAGTTATTCATGAAACCAACTGGGCCGTCATCCTTCTTTGGTCCATTTACATATGTAGATGTATCATCGATGCCCGAAGATATCGATGCTCTCGTCTTCATCCTCATCCTCATCTTCGCCCTCATTTTTATTATCGGAGTCACTGGAGTCTGAAACTTCTTCGACCTCTTCGTCATCGTCCGCTGGGTCCGCAACCCTGCTGAGAAATCCATATCTATACTTGAATCTAGTACCCCAAATGCTAAGCTCACCGTCACCATCATTTTCATCATTCTGATTTAGCCGACTTCCAAAGAATGATGTGGATGTGGACCTCTGTGAATGACGGTCAGGAGGTATGCCGAAGTAGTTGCTGATTACAGGTGAGATTGCACGGCCACGGGTAAGGTTATATGAATGGAACTGCCCGGATGAACTGAATTGGGGATGTGCACTTGCTCCTGGTGCCGAGCTGGGATCAATTTGCAATGGCGTCAGATAAGGTAGCGCCGAATCATCGGCGCCATGAGAAGACGACCTCGGTCTTGAAGCCTCGAAAACCTCACCCTCAATATTTTGTTCTGACGAGCCTAGAGTATCCCCTTGGAGGACACTTAGTTGAGTTGTATTATACGATTCGCACCTGAATCGTTTCATCAGCCCGTTTCCTGGCCAAAGCGCCGATAACACTTACATATCACACCGCAAGCCTAGCCAGTGGTATTTAACGACGGACTTTGTACCACAATCATTGCAGGTTATAATGGCTTTAGTGTCCTTGAAATCAACTGGCATTGGTTGGCTTTGAATAGTCCTGTCCAAATTTCGGAACGTTGCTTCCATATTCGTGATTGTCTTGCTACATATTGGGCAGCGGTACGATGACTTTGAATACTCTGAGAGGCACCTTTGATGGATGCTGTGGCCGCATCGCATGAAAACAACCGTCTCAGGCGAGGTAAACATGTAGTCTCCGCATATCGGGCAGTCACACTGTGTTGAACGTTCAATGCACTTATGTGTTGTCTCTATTGAAATAGGAAGACAGACACTACAAGTCTGGGGTATAGTTAGCCAACGAATTTATGTTACCTCCCACTACCGCCGGTGTTTACCTTGCAGTGAAAAAAGTCCTTCCCTATACCCTTTCCTATGCGACAGATCCCACAATCGTTGCAATGATAGATGCTTTTACTAGCATCATTGTCCCAAAGTTTACATGTGGCACAGTAGTACTGCGCGGCTGTTTCCCCACACCGTTGACAATATTGGGCGGCTGGTTGCGCATGACTGCATAACATGCACAACATGTTCTCTGTTTTCGGACGATTAAGATGATGGGTTTCAACTTCATCGTGGCAAAAACGACAAGTATACCACTTCTTGCAATCAAAGCATTGTAATTTGACGTTCCTTTTATAATGCGAACAACCCAGGAAAGGCCCTTCGAATTCTTCAGCATCCGCACCCTCGGCGTCCTCAACACGTAATTCTGTCTCAAACCTAGGATGGAAAGTCGGCTTTAAATCTTCAGCGGTCAGATTATAAGAAACGTCCTGCAATTCGGAAGTGGCTGTAGAGGCTGAAGAGACAGAAGGTTGACCAAAGGACTGGCCGCTCCATCGGTTTGGTGTATGCAATCGTTCGGGTGTTCGGAAAGAGGGGGCGGGGGAGGAGATTGGCGAAAGATGGCTTCCCGAGAAAGCCTGGGATGAATTGTATTTCTCTGTCATTAGGTCATGGATCATGCGGGCCTGCTCAGTGTTCGTTCGCCCTAGATCTCGAATTGCGTGAATCCGCCTCCGCAAAGCTCCCATTCCGTCGTCCTCGGGAAGTAGGGGATGTATACCCATATCATCCGTCCCTGATCCAGTATTGGAATGTTCTTGAAATTCTCGGTTGGTCTGAGGAGCATTTTGTCCCATGACAGAACCAGTGTGTGCTTGTCTTGACGTAGCGAGAGGATCACCGGAGTTCGCGTTCATAATGCTCCCACCATTCTGTAAAGATTCCCCGACACTATGCCCGATATGCCCTACACGATAGGCGTTATTGATCTCATCCTCTGAGATCTCTCGAATAGTTGTGGGCGACGAAGATGCAATAATGGATTCATTCTCAATTCCTGCGAATCCATTACCGCCCAGGTGCTCTCCCAAGCGCTCATTTCGGTTTAGGCCTGACATAATAAGACCCGAGTTACCATCTCTGCAGTTATTCCCTGACGGATATCTTATTCCTCGAGTCTCGGGATGCGTATGTGAAAAGTCATCGTCGGAAGCAGGTTGAGGTTCGGCTGCTCCGCGGTGGATCGAACGCCTTCTGTATAACGTGTTTTGAGGAAAGCGGTACTCCTGTTCATGAATGTCGAGGCCAAAAATTGAAGTGGGCGAAAGTGTGAAAAGAATTCAAGATGGTTGGGAGCTAAAGCTCGACTGAAACGTCAGGAACGATCGGATCAGGTTATCTCGTTCCACTGCCACTGCCTTTTCGCTTCGGCATGTGAATGAACAGCCCGGCACTACCTCACTTGCCTAGGCCTTCACCCCCAGTCACCTGACCAGTCGCTGTTTTATGCTTCATGTACGATGTTGACATGAAGATATTTCCCTACATTGCAAGTTGATTTTAGAGAGTAATACCTGGTTAGAATTAATGCTGGCTCTAATTGAAGGCTGTTAACAGCTCGCATACCCAATTAATAGTTCGTTGCGGATGATCTCATTCGGCTGCAACTTGTCCCACCACAACAGGACTTCAACCGCCAACAATCAGCAACAGCCGGGGTTTGGTGCACGGCTCAACGAAACACCTATCTAAGGATGGTATGATTCGTGCATCTGCTAGGAATGTGTTGTGTTTACTTCTAACTCAGGGTTTTTCTTAGTCGAAGCAATACCTTTCCTACGGTTCTGCAGATAATAGTAAGCTCAAGAGCTATATAACCCCACCAAAGCTCTTTTACTAAAACGCTACAGCTCACCCCACTGATATATTTTCGCTGGCCGTGACCGACAAGCAGATTTTGTCGGCATCAGGGTCCAATTCTCTTCAGGTTCACTCGACGAATGATGCAGACTTCCCTCTAGCACAGAAACTTGATGCCCACAAAGTCGGGTGCCATCATGTTGTGACGAATGCTAAAGGATCCAAGGCAGTCAGTATTGGCTTTGGTGGTGAGGTGATAATCTGGGCATGTCATGATGGAGCATGGTCAAAAATGAAAGAGACTACCTTTGCGGATCTTTGGGCCGTGGCTTTGTCTTCTGATGGCCAATATCTAGCTGGTACCACTCAGGGTGGCCATATCAAAGTTTGGGATTTGGATGCAAACGAAGAGGAGATACGAGACCATGAAACAAAGGGCAGTTTTGGAACTTGCATAGACTTGGTAAGCATTTTCTTCTGCTTCTCTTACTACGTCTATATGCTTATTTGGCATTTATAGTCACCGGACGGCCGATTCATAGCTAGTGGCCACGAAAACGGCAGCGTCTATATTTTCAGCACAGAAACGGGACGTATGCCCTTCAGTCTATCAGGTATGCGGTGCATATATGTTGCCAACCCGCGGTCTCCCGCCCAAGCCGGAAGCCTAGCTCCAGCTAACCGTCTCACAGGCCTAGTACAGCCGATACGGGCTGTTGCATTTTCTCCTGGTGGGAAGTTTCTCGCTGCGGCAGGTGACTCTAAGGTTATTGTACTATATGAAACGTCTTCTGGTGAGCAGGTGGCAAGCCTCACAGGTCATGCTGCGTGGATCTTATCTCTCTCTTGGAGCAGTACGGGAGAGTATCTCCTAAGCGGGTGAGTCCTTCCTCACTTGACTAAAAGCTACGAATTAACTGGAAGTGCCAAAAGTTCCTTTGATGGCAAAGTCAAAGTCTGGTCGATCGATACGAGAAATTGTGTTGCGACCCATTCCGAGACTGAAAGAGCCATATGGAGTGTAACGTGGTTGCCAAAAGTTGGGAAATCTGAGGGATTCGCCATAGCTGGTGCCAATAGAAGCATATCCTTCTATAGGGAAGCTACGGGCGGCTGAAGCGCTGAAAGGACAAGCTATACTTTGCAAACTCAGCCGTAGCCATTAATGACGAGTAATCCAGTCAGTGTATGGAGACTCAACGCACTTGTTGAAGCACGCTAAAAAGCAGGGTGCAATTACATAGTTTATCATATCCAAGATTCAATTGGATCATGCTTGCCTTGTCCCTTTTCAATCTAGACTGTAACCTGTAACAGCAGCTTCATGATTGTTTAATTCACCGACAGCGAATTATATCACGTAACTGTTTTCGATAATCAAGTTGTCTTAACTAACTAACTACAGAATATTTTCCAATGTCACCATGTGTTTATATAGGCTTAGATAAGCAACCCGCATGCGGGAGCTTCGATTTCCTTCTTCGGACGGTTTCATGCTGACTCCGGCTCACTTACTAGTCCGGAGCGGCCCTGTTCGGACGACGATGGCGGCGGCGAATAACGTTGACGGTGCTGCATGACCTGGCTAACTTATATCCTTGGTGTATTGTTCCTCCGGTTATCTCTAAGTTCTTCTATTCTCGTCGTTCCTTCTGTCTAACTACTCCTTCCATCCTCGGTTTTCGTTTGTTTCTGAAACAGAGCACGGATCCCTCTATAGCTTGGGTTCTGTCCTCATCAAATCATCGATAAGCAAGACATTCTCCTTTTGACAGAGTATTTCGTCGGACAGTAGGCTGTGACGCAAACCCTTCGGGCTGAAATAATTCACCTCTTTTTACCTTTGCGCGACCTTGTTCCTTCTTTTGCCCTTGGGTTCTCGAATAAATACCCAGTCGACGCTACTTCGCGCTATCGATAATCACCCCTCCCGACCCTCGACTGTTCGGATGCGTTGCGGTAACCGTATATACACCCCGCCTCATCTTAAAGATCATGATCCGTCGCAATTCAGATATTGAAATTCAACTGCCCGATGCTGGTCCTGCGGTTGCGCCCGAAACTCACAGTGAGCCGGACATAGAAATGCTGTCCGATGAGTCGACCTCTTCACTGAGCCTTCCAGCCCATCTTGCGACGCGTTTCACCCGGAAAACCAGCGTAGTTCGACGGTCTTCCGCTGTCTCATCCCGACGGGACTCTATTTCTTCCCTGCATTCGCAACACTCGAGTGCATCCCATGGAGCAACTGCTACCGATAATATCGCGCAACATTTGCGACGGGCGTCGATCCTTGAAAGCAGGAAAGCAAGACTTGCGGATCGTGCGCTGCATGCAGAGAAAGTGAGGTTACGCGCAGCGCTGACGAAAGCTTCCACTCGAAACCTCCAGAGAGAAGGGAGAGCCTTAGCTGCTCAACAAGCCCGTGAGCGGTTATTGGCAGAGATCACAGCTAAGTGCGAGGAGGAAGTTCGGCGTGCGAAGAAGAAGGCAGAAGATAACCGCGAGAAGAAGGCGGCAGAGCACGCACGCCTTCGAGTTGAAATGGCGGAGAAATTTGCGGAGGCAGAAAAGAGACGACTTCTATATCAGCAAACCCCTAGGCGTCATCGCACAAGCAGCTCTACAACTGAAGAGAGGAAAACTACGACTATGAAACATCTTACAGAAGACGCCGCTGCGCGCAAACTCCAGAGGGTTTGGAGGACATATCATGCCAGACTGGTCATGCGGGAATTTCTAGGTCTTAATATTACAACAGAACGCATTCGTGACATGAGTTTCGAAGAAGTCGGTGCGTTATTATCGGAAGAAAAAGTCCTGTCCACAACTGCTCGAGTGCTTCGGCTTTGCGGCTTGCAGGATATGGAGAGTGGAACAATCGGTGGCAGAGGTGCTGTGCGCACATTCCTTAGTAGCTACTTGATTGTCACACATCCTGCTGAAGTTTTGAGCGGAGATGGCGAACAGGAGCAAGACTTGATTTCCAAGGCACAGGAACTTCTCTCTGCTTTCAATCAAGTGATCCCCTTATTGTCTTCTGGGTGCTGTTCACCGGCAACGATTTCCGCCGAAATTCAGACTCTGTGTGAGGAATACAATGTCTTCTTTTCTGCGTTCCATGCGTGGAAGGCACATGATTCCAGTGTTTTGATCGAGATTATGCTCGCCCAGTTTGTTGAATTGGAATTAATCTGGCAGACAGTGAAGGATGACCAAGCTGGTGGTGTCGCAGATGACTACCGTCAAGGTATCAGACAGAATCAAATTCTACTACTCGCTAGGCTGAAGCGTCTGGCAGGTCCTGACAGAGCAATGCAGATGGTCCGGAATGCCTCGAAAAGGGCCAAGCGACAGAAGAAAAAGTTGGCTTCCAAGCAGGCCATTCCGCGGTCAGCAGAAGTAGCGTCTGCGACAACTACTACCGAAGCTCTCACTGAAAGTGTTGCATCACCGATTAGTGAAAGCTTCAACAATCTGGACAGCGCGGTTCTGCAAGAATTAGAGAAACAGCGTATATCTCCACACGAGCGGTTCACGAAAATTTTGACTGCTCTTCCTGAGAATCGTGCCCTGGTCCATGAGCTTCTCATCAACAAAGAGTTCAAAATTGAGGAAAAGTCATATACAGAGCCGCGTAAGCGGGTTATGGAGCACATGTGTGATTTGATGCGCCGAGACGTGGAGGCTGGGATGGGTACAAATTGGATTGTCGCCATGGCCACGGTCATACAGGATCGTTTATTGCGCTCCCTACGACCTGGCAATTCTCTGCATGTGTTGATTAGTGAAGTTCTCGATCCAAAATTGGTAGAGAACCAGTGCAAAGCGGGAGCATTCTCCTACGACGCCTTTTTCAATTTCATGACCTCAATCCTTCCAAAGCTTTGTGCACCTTACCGTGACCCTGTGGTCAATGCATTTGCCGTGGACACTTCGGAAGATGCGATAGATCGCTTGGCAAGGCTCATGGGGATTATTGACCTTTTGTCTCTTGATCATACCAACTTCATGATCCAGATTGCTGCTCCTCAGCTTATTCAGGAAGCCCCTGGATATGAGCAAAGAACATTCGAGAGAGGTCTTCAGGATGGCTCTTTCGGTATAGGAAAGTGCCGTCGTTTTTGGCGGACGCACCGTAAAATCATTGCTGACGAAATGCGAAAACGCGATCCCGAGAATGTCCATGGGGAACCGCAGCCACCCGCCTCGAAGATTTATGCCCATGGACTCGTTGATCTCGTTTTCACGAATGCACCGGTATCTGACGATTTGGTCCCCGAGACCTTGGAGTTGGATCGCCAGAGATTGAACACACTACACGCTCAAGCTTTTAAAATAGTAGCTACAGCTTCAATACTTTTGACTGCAAAGAACTTACTCAAGCGCGATGCGCGGGCGCAGTGGAAAGCTGAAGGTGATCGGATATTGTCATTGGATTTCAATGATGTTTCCTCGGACCGGATTCAATCAATCCTAGAGTCTACTCATCCTATGCCCTCCAACGCGAGTACTCAGCTGGCGGCGACTATAAGGCGAGTACTCTCTCCGGTCGCGACAGCATGTGCAGCTGCATCTCTCACGGCAAGCCAGACATCGGTTGAAGTCCACACAGAGATGCCGGCGCAGGGACCGTCGTTCTCGTCGGATCCGACAAGTATCACAACATCTAGTACATCCGGAAATGGTGCGACTGGCTTCGCAGATCCAGTTGCACGCCTTATACTTTCGCGTTTGCGGGGCCACGTACTTTCCCGACTCAGTGCATCAAGTGCAAGCGAAAGAGTGCGAGCAACGAGTACTGCGAGCCAGAGTTTAGCTGGGGCAGGTATGCCAGAGTTCGTGAACCAGGTCGGGCAATTGACAGAGGAACTGGGCAAAGTGCGTGAAGTGGATTGGTTATGTCATGGAATGATCTACGAACGGATTCTAAGTGAGAGCGGTCGTTTGAGTCCAGTATCCTAAGGTGTTCTTAATTTCCATTTTGGATAGTCTGTTGAATGGCATTTGAGGGCTTATCGGCGTGATTATGTTCTCTGTAATTAGACTCTTTCTCGTGTTTTTACGGCTGTAGCTCCGTTGCTAGTGAACATTACGGATTGGTCTAGATTTATGGACATCTTCGTTCAGAACACATCCATTGATGTTGTTGATGTGTTATCGCTATTTCGTTTTCTTCAGATCAGTTTTATCTTATCTATACATATCGCTACAACCCCACCAAATCAAGTTTCTCTGGCCCGTCCATTCAACCCTTCCAGCATCGGGACTGAGATTCACTCCCCAACCACTGCAGTACAAACCATCCTACTATTTCAAACCGAGTATCCTAAAAATGGCGGCACCCAATGCTGCCGTAGCTGTTCCGAAGCTCAACATCAATCTCCTCTCCGACCTCACCCCACCGTCACTCGAACGCACATGGCTCACAGCACCACACCCTACCTTGCCCCTCGTCGCAACTTGCAGCTCTGACAAAACAGTTCGCGTCTACTCATTGACAAACTTCCGTCTCCTTTCTACCATATCCGGCGGTCATAAGCGAAGCGTCCGCACTTGCGCCTGGAAGCCGAATGTGTCGGGCGAGAGCGTCATCGCTACGGGAAGTTTCGATGCAACTGTAGGAATCTGGAGGCGATGGGATAACTATGAGGAGACAGTGGCTGCAGCACAAGAGAAGGGCGATATTCCGCAACGAACAGGAGAGGAAGACAGTGAGGAAGACGAGGATGAGGAATGGCGGTTTGCTGTTCTTCTCGACGGTCACGATAGCGAAGTAAAATCCGTTTCGTGGTCTGCATCCGGAATGCTTCTTGCCACATGCTCGCGAGACAAATCGATCTGGATCTGGGAGGATCTTGATGATGGGGATAACAACTTTGAAACTGTGGCCGTGATGCAGGAGCATGAAGGGGATGTCAAGTGTGTTGCGTGGCATCCTGCGGAGGAGTGCCTTGCTAGTGGGAGTTATGATGATACGATTCGGATTTGGCGGGAGGACATTGATGATTGGGGCCAGGTTGCTTGTATTCGAGGCCATGAAGGGACAGTTTGGGGTATTGACTGGGAGAGTGTTGAAAATGTGCCACTTTCTTCTTCGGAGACTGAATCTAAAGAGGAAGAGTGGAGGCAGTGGCATTCTATTTCGGGGCCTCGCCTCGCATCTTGTTCGCATGATCAGTCTGTTCGCATTTGGCGACGTCAACCGAAGGCACAGATGAGCGCACCCGGAGCAGACGCAGTACCAAGTATTATTCGGCCATCCGGCACAGATGAGATTTGGGAAGAGGACGCGGTCCTTCCGTATTCACACGAGCTCTCGATCTATGCGGTTTCTTGGAGTCGGCGAACGGGCCTGTTGGCTTCTGTCGGTGCAGATGGACGCATCGTGGTTTATGAGGAAAGATTCGCGGCTCCATCCCAGACTCATAATCTGCCCATGGATATTGATCCCAAATTCCCGAACTCTACTGATGGAGGTGATTCTCTACATCCGCCTACTGAATGGAAGATCGTTGGGGTCATAGATGGTGCACATGGAATATACGAAATCAACCACGTTACATGGGCCAAACGGGCTGATCGGGGCCGAGAAGAGAATAGAGAGGAAGAGTTACTAGTTACAACTGCCGACGACGGGAGTATCAAAGTGTGGATGTTGACACGGTAACATTAGTATCTCACCTAGGCGACCATCTGTTACTTATAAATTGGGGTTGATAGGAGCACATGGACGAAATAAAAACACGGAAAACCAGGAAAGGAAATGTTAATTTGGTCATAAGTTTCATATCCAATAGTCGAATTTGGGTAATTTCCTGCAGTGGGCCGTATGTAAAATGTGAAAAAGAAGGCAGAATAAAACTGAAAACTTAAACACTACACGATATCCAAGATTGGTCAAGAGAACAGAAGACAAATTATTCTACAAGATTAACTCCGGCCTGCGATGAGGATCCTTGACCTTGCTGCTGCCCCTGGCCCTGTCCTTGCTCTTCGTCTCCACTGTCATCACCGACCGCGTAGTTCTCTCGATCCAGGCCAGGTGAGTGTAGGTCGTCCAGTTCAGCTTCATCAAAATCACCGGCTTCCACGTCTGCGCCGTTACCATGCTTGTTGTGGAATCGTCCTAGAACAGAGGTCGAACTTGGGGACTTGATAGAGATGCCACGATAGCCGCCGTGCCGTTGGCGGCTGCGCCATATGAAGAAGCCCCATACTAGAACCCCGATAATGACGACGACGAGTACTGCTTCGCCGGACTTGGCGTAGGCATTCCATTCGGTTTCTTTGATCTTCTGCTGTTCTTGTTCTTCAGCGGCCGTGCTGTTTGGGTGGCCACCTACAGAGGTTTGAGGGAGCGGTTCACCATCGATGCGAGAATCTGCTGGCATGCCACCAATGCTGGCGATGTCTACGTTCATGAAGCGGTCGACCATATCCCGCGAAGGTCGTGGGAGATCGAATGGAACCATGTGACTGGCGTTGTAAAAGAGAACGTAGGTCAAGTTCCTCGCATGTTGGTAGTAACCAGCCGGCTCATCTTCAAACGTCCAGTCATGTCGTGGCGCCCATACACCTGGTGAAATTTCAAAGCCAGTACCACCAGACCACTTCATATTGCCAATGAGCTCCTCAGTCCCAACATGATTGCAAATGAGGTCTTTGTCGCCACTGAAGAGAAGAATTTTAATACCCGACTCGAGTAATTCGGGAAGCAGGTTGACTGATGGCTTGGACTTAGCTGCCTGAAACGCGTTACCAACATTGCCCTCGCACTCTTGCCACCCGGATTGTTTGTTAGGATTTATATTCAGAGCCTGAACCACTTCGGGGTTTTGTAGATAAGGCTGCACATCAGCCAGGTCTGGCGGCCAACTCATTCCACAAGAATTGGGAGCGTCGCGAAGGCGGATATCGTACATGTTGAAACATTCATCATTCGAGTCGTGAGTGTTTCGGAGCAATTCAGTCAAAACCTTTTCGCAATCACGTATCGAAACTTTGGGGTGCCCAGTTTCCATTTCCGATTTGCAGACGGAGAGGAGAACTTCGAGTTGTTTTCCGAGCTTGCTACCTTCCCGGACGAGGCCCTCTTCGTAAGCATAAGTCAAGTAGGCCGGGTACTGTTCCGCTGGCGATATCCAACCATTACCGATTAGGAGACCGCGAAGATTCCAATGTGCATCCATATCCCTGTTGATGTTTTTGTTTCGTTCTTGGATAGCTTTCGCAATGTATGGGATATATTGGCCTGCATATGATTCGCCAGCGAAATAAATCTGCCAAGCCACACAAATCAGCACAAAGACGATCAAGGACGCTGGACTTATAGGAGGTTCATACATCATCCCGTTCGTATTCAGGAAATATGGCGAACCATTTCTCCATAAATGTAACGAATTGTTCAGCCATTTCACCTAGCTCACGGAGATAGCTGTCAGTGTTGACGAAGCTGAATCCGGTTCCAACAGGCTGGTCAACAAAGAGAAGGTTCGTGAATTCGTCCCATGAACCCTCGTTGTATTCCAAAGTGTGGTTATCCTTCAGTCGATAGGGGCCAACCTCCATAAGTGCGCCATCCATCGAGCTGCAGCCGGGCCCTCCGTTCAGCCATATTACCGTTCGCTGACGGTTTGCGATGTGGCGATTTTGATAATGCCAGAAAAAAAGATTTCCGTTGGTCTCTGGGTCTACCTCTATGTGTCTTAAAGGAGGTTAGTTGTGTAGATATGTGTGTGGATAGATACGGCAAAGCTTACCCAGCATGCATCTTCAGCAGCGGTCCCTCTGGGGCTCCAGGCAATGACTTCACATAGTAATCGGCTGCAGACTGAGCTGAGACTGCGGTGGGATTAAGGAGGAGCAGCAATGATAATGCTGAGAAATACAAGGGGAAAAGAGGACCGCTCCCCCCACCGGAGCGCCGGGAGAATGACCCGGGGACCATCCTATAACTAAACAATCGCTGAAGTGAGAGGAGGTATTTAATGGAGGAGCTCGATAATGGAGCGAGACTTCAAGAACTCATTGGTTATGGTGGTCGAATGCCGCGCCGGTCCAGATTCCGCACCTAGAGAACGTCACTAAACAAAGGGTATAGCTCGCTCGGAAAACGGAGAAGTTATTCAAAAGTAAGGAGGGCGATAAAACTGAGAGCGTTAAAGAGAGAATCAAGAGGGGGAGCTCTGAAGTGAAAAAGACGGGCGGTCGATGTGACGATGGTGAAACTGAAAGGTAGCGTGGCCATTCGTAAGCATCTTACTGACTCTTACTTTATCGAGTTCCACGCTGGGTGGCGATTAAGTATTTTACCGTACGGAAGGCGTCACAACCGGGAGACTTTCCGCATTCGAAGCTCAATAAGCAAGAATCTTGAAGGCATTCAGACAGTGTAGTTCTTATTCTGGGGTTTATTGAGCATATGCTGTCCCTATCCGCGCGGCATTCGTGCTTATATCCGGTACACGAAAACCACCTATCCCCATTACCCCGCGCAGAGGGCTAGAAAAGGTCCTCGATACCTTGGTCAGCGTCCTTTTTTATCAGTTCTAACATTCCCTAGTAGTAGTAGTCTGTTAGCATATTTGACTCTTGTTCCGAGTCGGTGCGAGCGTTCAACCTTCATTGGCTTACCTTGGGCATGATGGGCTTGCCATCACTGTCTTTTACATAGCGAAACGGCATCTCAGTCCGCTCATGCTCATTGATGACAATTTCTGGGTGGTCAATGTATGGGATCTCCTCTAGAGGAACTGGTGAAGTCAGTTTTTCTGATATGTTATTCGACATAGGGGCCGGTCTGTCTACCTCTGTCATGGACAACCATGCGCGTAACCCGTACCGCTGTATCGGTTGTCATCTGTACAGGTCCAAGTCGCCGTCCTTCATAGCCTTTTTTCCTAAGTTCAGAGGTACGGTCTGGAATCAACTTGTCAGTGTTAGGTGTTCCTGCTGGGATTTGTATGTAACCTACCCCGTGGAGGGTCATCACCTGTAAGACAGCACTTAAAGTCAGCTAGGAGAAGCCTATACATCGTGGTCTACGAGGGGGTTCGCACCCAATATTCCTCCAAAGAGGAAGACTTCAAAGTTGTCCCCATCAGCGGGATTGAGCTCAACCTTGGCAGATGGATCCAAGAGGCAGACCTTGGATTTTCGGTCCGCAAAAACCTCTTCGACACTGCGATGTTCAACTCCGAGACCATCCGTAGCGGCTAGGTCGTCTGGCATTTGCAACGAGGTAGGAACTGAGCTCAGAAGAAATTTACTGCCTGCTGAATGGGACTCTCGGGCAATACAGCCATATTCCAGAGCAGACCAGGCGCCTAATTCGGGGTCTAGATGCTCGACCACGATGGTGACTGACGCGGTGGAGGGATTTTGATCACTCATGATGGACCTGTAATTGTGGTCAACGGAATAGATGTTGTCGGCTGAGCATTGAATATCTCTACCTTATTAAATCGCAAACGGATGGGCGTTTTTGATGGGGGGCAGAAAATTATTCTCTTCCGCAGCCAGACTCCGCTCGTTGTCACTAGACCTAAACGAAGTTGTTTCCTTTCTCGAAGCAAGAAGCGACTTCCTGGAGTGTCTGGAATTTTACAGATTGCATGAGCTTCTAGAGTAGTTTTATCACTGCCCAAAGCAAAGAGCTGCGGCGATCTCGCCCATGGTTGGTGACACACAAGCCTAAACTCAACACGGTTACTGCGCATTCTGAAGAACTGGGAGCGGACTCCTGGCCATTTAGTTTATATCATGATGAGCCGCACGTTTCAGACCGTTGAACTTCCTCTTAGCTACAGACTACACTTGGTTTAATATAAAGAAATTTGATTTCTCGCTTTATCCAAGCTCGAGGCGTATTTCCAGTGTCGATTCCGGTATTTCCAGTGGACAGCCCGTTTCAGATCTCCGCGGGTCTAGCCAGATATGGTAAGTGGCTTGCCTAGTTGGGCGCTGAGTGGGAGGTGGGAGCGTGCTATGATAATCAACCTAAGTATGGGACTCTGGGCCTTTAAACTTCCGGCTGCTATTATTCTCCCAAGTACTTGTTCACTCCATCCTCGTCTACGGATGTCAGCTCTCCGATTCCAACTTTCCTCTGTGTCGTCCAAGGTTCTTTCCATCCTTTTCGACGCTCGGTAATCCGTGTTATATCCCTTACGTCTCCCAACGACATCACCTTTCCCTCCCCGCCATCAGTGGGGTACTCTGACGACACCCAACATTACCTCGTCCAACCTCCCCGCCCGACGTCTTCGTTGAGATAACTTACCGACTTCCCGCCATCCTACAACTACTACCGTCTCCAGACAGCCTCTTCTCAGATTGTGATTGCCGCGGCTATCTATTACGATGAATCCTCATCAACAGAACAAGATTGATACTAGCGTATGTTCTCGCTGGCTGCCCATGTATGTTGTACAACAAGCGCGCTCTGACCGTGGTCTAGAAGTTGAGTGCCGATGAGCAGCGCCTGCTGCGCCTCTATGGAAAAATGCCCAATAAGAAAGATCTGCTTCAGAACAAGCTCAAGGTAAATGGTTTTCAAAGATTCAACATCGTTATTCTTCGCTAATGTACCTGAGCTGCCATGCAGGAGCGAAAATATTTTGATTCGGGGGATTATGCTTTGAGCAAAGCTGGAAAGGCCTCAGATGTTGGTGTGACAAACGTCGGCTCACAACACCCAGTTCCTGAAAATATTCCTCATCTAACTGCTACATCGCCGGGTGCGAACAACCCTATGGCCACGGGCAATAATGGTGGCAGCATTTCCGCTCAGGGCGGGCAGCATATTCCTGGCAGTATTAGCAGCCATCCTGGGTCTGTTGGCTTCCAGAGTCGGAGCCCCGTTAAGGAAGGTAGCTTCCTTCAACGCGGAAGAAGCGTGGATGAGTCTGAAAACGCACCTGAAGCAACCGAGAATAAAGGCCAGGATGAAGCTGTGAGCCCGCCTCCTGCTACCGAGGGCGTCCCCATTCGACGATGATCGATTCTCCAAAAACGGCCATTCTCTCAGTGTCCTATTTCATCCATTCTCCATTCCGTTATTATACCAGTGAATGATAGTACGAAAAGAGCCTGGCGCCTTGGTTTCTGCTTTCTCTCGGGTGTAATTTCGAATGTCGGGTTCCTCGTTCGAAGATGTCGAGGTTTGAGGGGTCAGGGAAAAGCAAAGGGACCGTGCGGGGCACTCCTGAACCCTTGGTCACCTGAGCACCGACAGCATAGGAATCGCTTCGCCTCATCCATTGTCTTCGGCTGAAGGGAAGAATACACTACTCGCTTGCGGACGACTGCAAGTCCGTAAATTCCTATTAGCTGGGCTCACGCATACCTGCGCTTGTTTCTAAATGGCGCTAGATTGCGCATTATGTTATTATTCCCTTTGTCATTATTCTCTTCTTTGTATATCGACGTACATCACTTATTGATAACTCTTATTTATTACCATACATCTATTTGTATTCTTGTATTTTGTACTGTCTCAGCTAGTAGTTGGCTCCCAAACGTTCCGATGCTTATATGTAATACTAGGGTGTAGTTTCACAAATGCTTAATATCTGGGAGATACTTGGGAAGGTTCGAGCTCGAATCATCACTAACTAGTTATTGCTATTTTCTTGCGTACTATGTACAAAGTTAATGAGTTCCGCACTTGGCATTAACCGAACCCAAAGAGTTAGTATCCCATTGCATATCCATGGGTGTCTTATTATACCATTCCGCCGACCCTGTATAAGTCCCCTTGACCTGTCATCATAGGTGACACGGTAAATAGATTAAACTATGGTGGCCTGAACGGGATAAGCTGTTTAGGAACTATAACCACGAAAAGTATAAGTTAAGGAGACATGGTACCGATAAAGTTAAAGATAGATTGGGGTATATTGGCAAGCAAGGAAAGATTCCGTGGAGGCTAGGCATATCTAAATAGGAATAAATGACTGGCTTTGAAAAAGGGGTGCCTGATATCCGTTGAGGAATTCCGAACGGCCAGATATGTTCAATAATATGGACTGTAATTTGAAAGCAACAGTTAAGATCGTCTTGGCAAATTTGGTGGCGACATCTTGGTATAAGAAAACCTTGTTTTAAGCTATTCTGAAAGGTGCCCAGATACATATGTACCGCGTGTTATGAGGAGGATGATCTTTGAGTCGGGTCAAGGCTGGTAAATGCATGATTCGGTGTACTTTCGAGTGTGGAAGAGGAAAGCAAACGAAGTCGGGAAGTCGTGAACTGGTAATTTTGGTATTTCCTGGAAGCTGCCATCTCTTTGAAAAAGTGTGAAGACCGACTGATTTCAATTGTGGCTGTCAACAGGTGCTCGATATCCCAGACCACGGTCGCGAGAACCCAACCCAGTATCTCCTTAGGATCGTGCGTGCATGGCGAGAAGAGCCAGTTAGACACGACTATATCGAAAGTCTAATCCTGTGGGATTAGGCTTGCTGTCACAATTAGGTTGCAAATTTACTCGCATTTTCAATCGGTCTTCCAATGACCAGCCAGCCCCGAGTCGAGATCATCAGAGGCTCCAAGCCATAGCTCGACAGCATACAGGGCCAACATGCCTGCAAGGTTGATCCAACGCCAAAGATTTCCACCTCCTGCGCCCTGGGTACTCCACCACTGTCCACTACCGCCCATAGCCTGCGAAGTCGTTGCGAAATGTTGCATAAGGAGGCTGGTATAAACTGAAATAAGGATAGAAGGGGAGAAGTAGCTTAGGAAGCCCAAAAACTGGCCAGCAGCATCGGAGTCGTCCAACGAGGCTTCCTGAGAGAGTGCCCGAGCCCCGGATTCACGAACTGCTGGTATGATTCGTGTGGATGCATACAGCACTAGGATACGGTATGTAAGCGAAATTAAGACAGACGGAGTCACTGCACTGAAGACGGCAGTGATCATATTGAATGCGGCATGGATGATAGATGGTAGGAGGGATACAGCGTGCATTAGAGTAGTGTATGAGGCCATAATGATAGGTGGAAGAGGGGGGAAATCTCCCGCTTGCGCCGGTGATTGAACTGGCTGCTCCACTGGATGCGATGGCTGATAGTCCGTGAATATCTGATAAATGCACAGCACAACGTATGCGAACAAAAGAGAGCTCTCTACCGGGTTTCCACGGCCGCTTCCAATTCCCCAAGCGCATAGTATCACGGCGCACGTCACCGTCACGCCTATCAAGGCCGCATCGACATTGGAGATCTCAGGAAATTGGAGAACGCGCCAGAGAAAGTAAACGGAGCTCGAAATAATGGATGCTGAGAGAACAAGAAAGCCGATCTATCACATACGGAGGTTAGTTTCCGACCACGAGCCTTGCGAGTCTTACATTGCGAAATGAACGTACCATCCAGCTATCGCTTCGGCCGCCGCGATTTACAAGCCATCGCGTGATCTGCCCGGCGGCTTGGATGACCAGTAAGCTGCAAAACCCCTCTGCGAGCTGGAATACCGGAGTAGACCACCTCAAGAGTTTGTCCCAGTTCCCGATAGCCACCTCCTCCAGTAGTCCATCGCGACCAAGGATCCAGTCCTGAATAGATGAATCTTGTGCGCGCTTCCCGCTGAAGGTCCGTTCTACCCATGAAGTAGTATTGTCGGTGTCAACGGAGAAGCGGTTGAGTGACCAGATCAGGAGAATCGGGATGAGGATCCATTGCGCAGAGTTGATTAGAACAATAAGTGAGGAGCGCAGCCAGGATCGCTCGGGAGTTGTGAGCTTTAGGACGGAGAAAAGGAAGTAGAATGTCGTCAGGGAAAGTGAAAAGGCCAGACCGCATGTCTTCCCACCGACGTCAAAGGCCAGCGGGATGGAAGAAACAGTGACGGTAAGAAAGAGGGCCGAAGAGAGTATCCGAAAGAGCCACATCGGACCGGGTAGGCGGCGGCGCGAAGGAGGAAGCACGCGCCTGGTGAGGAGGGACGAGGAAGGACGAAGGAAGCTGGTGGTTGAGCTCAATCAACGACGCGATGTCGGTCTGACAGCCTCCAGGCGCTGATCGAACCTGGAGGGGCGGGAGGCAAATAGATTAATAGAGCCTCAGCAAGGGAGCATGAATCCAGGCAGGATGAGAGAACTTCAAGAGAATGGGTGAGCTGGCTTTGGGATTTGTCGACCCCGGTTCCGTACGTTGTGGTTCTCGTGTTCTTCTACCCTGGAAGTTTTGATCTTATCTCTTAGCGGGACGGAATAAACGACCGGTTTCACGTGGCTAGTATTTCCGTACTGAAAATACAAATGTTTAACCTTAACCACTGAATCCGGATCGCAGATAGCAAATTGAGGTTTCTCTTCAGGGGAATAACAGAGAAGGCACCTATATTGGAGACAGCGGGGAAAGGAGAATTTGCAAGAGGAAAATAAATAGAATAAAAAGTAAAAATGCCCGGTCCTCACCAGTGTTGGTTAGTCCAGGAATCCAGGATGCAATCACAATACAGAAGCACTGCAATCGCTAAAAAGCTTCAAACAAGCGGTCAACTGCAGAACAAGCTGAAATTTTGACCCTCCGCTCATTCCTAGGTTCAGATCCATTCAGCGACAGTTTTGAGTTTCTACACCTGCCAACAACCTCGCACATGACTGAGCAAACCCGGTGAAGATGCGAGCATGCGACAGCAATCGAATTCTACAAAACAAGTCCGATACAGTCGCATTGGATTGGATTTGAATGTGCGAACTGAAGATATCAGGCATAGACTAACCGTCTTGGGCTAAAGACACAAACTAGCTCAGGGCCCCGAGCTCGTCTCTCTCCACTCTGGCTGCCTATCACTTCATTCAACCCGACATGACACGAGGGTATCGAATTCATTGCTGCCCAGGCGGCCATATGTCAAAAGAAAGCCATCGCTCTACGATGGACCTCAAAGTCAAGGTTCTCCCAATATTGGTTTCCTGTAAAACAAAGGTATTCCACCAAGTCCTCCTGGAAGACGTACCCCTCTAGCGGGATTATCGCCCACCTTTATCATTAGTGTTATATGTTTGCCAGCGAATACACCATGCGGCAATTTCTCTAGGAAGGAATATCTGCGGAAGCAGCCTAGACGCCTCGAATAGAGCCGCTTAGAAAATGCTATTAAAGCCTCCTCAAAGGCCGGTGATGAAGCGAATATTCCTTAACAGCTCATTCCCTCATGCACGCAAATCAATGTCTGATATTGAGGGAGCTGATGTCTTCAATGCTGCCAGTACCGTCGCCAGAAACTTGACCCCCTTTGGCATCAGATTGGATATCCGAGGTATCCTCGCGCTCGCCAAATGCGCGCTGTATGAGTTTTGCTTTGATGACCGCCCCTTTCAGGCGTTCATCTACATCTGTGACAGCCTCTTCTGTGTTCTGCATGGGTAAAGAAGCTGGATCAACCAGTTCGAGAAGTGTATCGAGGTTCTTGGCGAGTCGGGAGCTGTGTGAGAATTTCGACATCGACTTGCAAGCGATAGGTTTCAGGAAGCTCTGTTCTCCCACCTCTTCGATCCCCACAATCAGTTCTGAGTTCTGTGAAGATGCCTTGTGTGTGTTCTGCTTGATGTCCGCAAGCCTCTGAGCCCAAACCAGCGCTTTGCCATAAAGTTTCCCCAGTTCAACGAACTTCTCAAACCCCTTCTCCACAGCAAACACGCTTCCTTCAGTATACCCAGCCTCCGCGCCATCCGCAGCCCCCAGGCCGAATCCTTCTTTGTAGAAATCTTCTTCCAGGTCGAGAAGGCTTTCGAGAAGGTTGTTATCCATGTTAGCTAGCCGTCGACCCAGGCGCACCACAGAGAGAGAGAGAGAGAGAGAGAGAGAGAGATAAACTCCAAGTTGATGATTCCAAAGTTCACTCCAAGCAAATAATTTCACAATGGTCAGCAAGGGATAAATCAATGGGCATCGGAGTTGTGGAGTTTGTTGCTCAGGTTCAACGCTCTGCCGACGGCCGATGAATCATCCACCACCAAAAAAAAGCTCCCCTTCTAGTTCATCTTTTGCCCCTCCACAACCCCGCCATCTCAATCACCCACCATGGCTACAGAAGCAAAGATCCTGCCCAAGAAGGGCGAGCGCAATATTCTCATCACAAGCGCCTTGCCTTACGTCAATAACGTACCTCACTTGGGCAACATAGTCGGTTCCGTGCTCAGTGCCGATGTTTTCGCCAGGTGAGTCATTCGCTCTTGGATAGATCAACGTTGGTCAACTTTTAACTAATGCAATATTCCTAGATACCATAAGGCCTGCGGGCATCCAACGCTGTATATCTGCGGAACAGATGAATATGGTACTGCAACAGAAACGAAAGCCTTGGAGGAAAAGGTGACCCCAGAGGAGCTGTGCGCGAAGTACAATAAAATCCATCAGGAAGTGTACGAATGGTTTGAGATTGGATTCGATCATTTTGGGCGCACGCCGACACAAAAACACACCGAAATTTCTCAGGCCATTTTCAAGCGGCTCTATGACAATGGGTACCTTGCGGAAAAGACTGCTGAACAACCATTTTGCGAGACCCATGGATCCTTCTTGGCCGATCGCTATGTCGAGGGAGGATGTCCACGTTGCCACTACGACGACGCTCGCGGAGATCAGTGCGATAAGTGTGGTCATCTTCTCGATCCATTCGACCTCATCAACCCGCGGTGTAAACTCGACGGCGCCACTCCGGTGAAGCGAAACACGAAACACATCCACCTCCTTCTAGATAAGCTTCAGCCAGCCATCGAGAAATATGTTCTTCCTGTTATGGAAAATGCTGACTGGCCAAAGAACTCCCGTAATATCACGGAAAATTGGTTGAGAGAAGGCTTGAAGGACCGTGGTATTACAAGAGACCTTAAATGGGGTGTTCCCGTCCCCTTGGATGGGTTTGACAATAAGGTGCTCTATGTGTGGTTTGAAGCATGCATTGGCTATCCATCAATTACTGCTAATTATACCCATGACTGGGAACTTTGGTGGCGCAATCCTGAGGATGTCCGGCTTTATCAATTCCTGGGCAAAGACAACGTGCCCTTTCACAGCGTCATCTTCCCTGGATGCCAGCTGGGAACCGAGGATAAGTGGACTATGCTTCATCACTTAAATACGGCTGAGTATTTGAACTATGAAGGGGGCAAGTTCAGTAAATCTCGCGGAGTTGGTGTCTTCGGTAATAACGCCAAAGAAACTGGTGTGGCCCCAGACGTGTGGCGATACTATCTCCTGAAGAACCGTCCCGAAACAGGGGACACTCAATTCGAATGGAGATCATTCGTCGATAGCAACAACAGTGAGTTACTTGCCAAGCTAGGCAATCTAGTCAACCGAGTGATCAAGCTTGTTGCTGCGTCGTACGGCTCCACTATCCCCGAATTCACCGTCCCCGAGAGCTTCCAACCCACCTTGGATGAGGTCACGGTTCTCCTCCGACAATATATTGAAGAAATGGATGGCGTGCATCTGCGTGCAGGTGTAAATACTGCGATGAAACTCGCCGAAGCCGGTAATGGCCTAATTCAAGCCAACCGACTGGACAACAGCCTCATCGCCAATGAACCCGAACGCGCCGCTGCCGTTGTCGGTACCGTACTCAACCTCATCCATCTCCTCGCTAGCGTTTTCGCGCCCTACCTCCCTGCTACTTCCAAGTCCATTAATGAGCAACTGGATGCGCCTTTCGCCTATATCCCGTCCCTTGAGGACATAAAGGATGGCTGGAAGCCCGTGGCGTTAAAGCCGGGCCACAAAATCGGCAAGGCACAGTATCTGTTCTCGCGTATCGACCCTAAAAAGGCCGATATGTGGCGCGAGCAGTTCGGTGGTTCTCAGGCCGACAGACAGAAGAAGGAGGAGGAAGCCGCCAAGGCAGCTGCAAAGAAGGCAGCCAAGGATGCGGCGAAGGCCAAGAAGAAGGAAAAGAGGGCCAAGGAGGCTGCAGTTGCAGCTGCTGCGGGTGCGGATGGTGTTGCGCCTGTCGAAGCCACGGCCAAGGGAGGTGCAGAGTCAACTGATGCCACGACGGAGGGGAAGAATGATGAGTCTGTCGAGAAGGTCACAGATGGCGTTGCGCAGGTAACGATCCCAACATCGTGATTGTGGCCGCTGTTTACGAAATACTAGCAGATAGTTAGATACTTTGTAGACTCTTAAGATGAGACTATACGATGAGCGGTAACTTTAACAATTACACATTCATGATTGAAACCATATTCTTTTTAGTATTGGTTTTTATCTCTATTCCTTTATTCAGCGTAGATGTTACTGTCGAACGAGGATATTTCAAGTTATAAATATATGACAAACTTCCCTAACCCTAGATGGGGTCTTTTTAGCCTGTGTTGGAAGCATGGATAGTGGAACCTATCGCCTACAACAGAACCTGTATCCACTGATACAAAAGCTTATGTTTTATCGACTTTGAATGGATATTTTACAATGGGAGGACAATGCAGAAAGACTCGCTCATGCATTACTAGAAAATATAAACTACACTCAGATAATCGGCAACAGCAGAAACATAAATATAGAGACCATCGTGTCAGTTTGTCTGAGAAATCGTTTAATCCGTGGTAACAATAAGGTACCTAAGTACTGGTAGTTCTATGTCACCTAGGTATATTACCAGGCCACCTTATCTTCCACCCCACTATTGTCAATGTTGACTAGATGATCCAACTGCGCCGAGCGAAAGGGGATTTTACCGACTCGATTATCGCCTCCTAGTACCCGGTCTCGGCTTCACCTCTTCCTGCCCAACGGGGTGAAGCATGACCTTATTGGGAAGTTGTGGAGTGTTTGCTGAGTATCCCTTGCTCCAGTCGTAACTCACAGCGTAGGCAAATATGTTTCCATTGCGGTTAAAAGCTGAGCTAGAAATTGTTCCCCCAACACTGGGATATCCCTTCAGACGGTGTTTGGCATCCTTATCCCAGAAATGGAATGTCCCGTCACTACCGGCTGTGCTGAAAGTGCCGTGGACTGGATGGAAGGAAATGGCATTGACGGAGTAAATGTTGTTGACATCGCGTTGGTTGGGGGGCGTTTCACGATGACACTTGAAGCTGAAGTTCGAGTTCGAGTCCTTATCCTCGACGTATTGGATAGCACAGCGACCCTCGATACTTCCAACGGCAAAGCCACTTGCGTCTGCAAAACAGCTGACCACTCGTGTTTGCCATTTTAGAGGAGACTGCATGGTTTTATAGAACTTCGTCGGGTTATTTAAATCGACGATGTTGATGTACCGGTCTGCCGTTCCGACAACTAGCAACTTGTCTTTGACGTCCATGGTGTAAACACGTTCCTGGCACTCCAACGATGCGATAGGCGTTGATTGCCGCAGATCCCAGTACTTAACTTGTTTGTCCCAGGAACCAGTCACGAGGAGGGGGTTGCCGCCAGCCGGATTTGGAAACATGTGGCAGCATCTGATCGGGGCGTCGTGGGCGGCGACCTGGATAGGTGTGGTGGCATTGGCTGCAAGATCGAGCATGCGAGCCGCCTTGTCTGCACCTGCACCAACGACTTTTGTGCCGTCCTAATGGAATAAATATTGTAAGCAACGGGAAAACATAGCGACACCAAACAAGATTCTGAAACTTACAGGTGACCAGCAGCAGTTCAAAACTGGAGCTTCATGCTCGAAAAGTGCCTTGCCCTCGCTCTGACCTTGATCGTTGATCTCGTATATGCGGACTTTCTTATCCCATGACGCTACAGCTAAGTGATCGCTTGCAGGTGAAAAGCGAAGATCTGAAATGCTATCCTCGGGAGGAGAATTAAGCGCAACGTCTTTTGAAATGTCCCCAGTGGTGTTGCTTGCAGCTGTTGTCGTAGTGGCCGCAGCGCCAAAAAGGCCCGACATTTCAACAACTTTTTTTGAATCCGAGCTAGAATCCCAATGCGGTTGAATAAATTGTGCGATTGTAACGTATAGTCAGCTAGTATCAAGAGCGCATACACGAGCAGATAGGATGGCGGAAATATGAGAAAATTGTTCTTTAGGTAGGTGGTTGGAAAAGCTGCCCGGCAGGACAAGAACGAAGGACCGCTAATGCAGAACGCCCTTGGGAACCGGCAGTATCGCAACCTCAGCCCTCAGGCCGTAACGCTCACCGCTTCAAAGCAAACAGGACAAACAAAGCAAACATGCCAAACACCACAAACAGAAGGAGCCCCCAGTTCGTCACAGCAATAATTCCCATATTCACGCCGATTTTGTTGGATGTGACAGCAGACCTCTGAAATGAAATTACTTAAGGGTAGGCTTGCGGATGGCCATAATATCGTGTTTGCTTGCTCCACGTGAGATCGGAACCAATCTTGCTCCACATTCAGATAAAAGACAACCGTAGGGAACAAGTCGAGTGGTGTCGTCAACACGGGCAAGTTCCGACCATCGAAACGCTCCTTCGTAGTGAGCAGGGGATAAAGATGACGGTGGATCCCAGAAGCTCAGCGCTGCGATTCCAGAACGGTAATAATGGTAGCGTGCAAAATGGAAGCTGGCGGGCGCGGACCAAGTGGAGCGGGTGGAATTGCGGGGTGCAGCCTTAGCTTTAGTGGGCCTTACCCCCCAAAGCTCTCGACGTCAGGCTCTCGCGTGATCCGATTCTCCCGGAAGGTACTTCGTAAGTACTCTGCTGTGTAGTCGATTCTTGATGGATGTGCGAGGGGAAATAAGGGTTTCGGTAGGGGGCATCTCTCCCCCTCAGAAGAATGAGCGAGGCATTGCTCGGTGGGATGATGCGGAACACGCCCGGCATGGATTGAACCATCATCTGATGTATCTGCGACAGGTGCGGAGATCCTTTCAATTCACCACTTACAAGTACGTAGTCTTTAAGATCGTACGGTATTCTCTCGAAGCTGTTGTTTGAGGGGCTTTTCGAGGGGTTTCTTTGACATGACCGTGCTTCACTCAAGACAGCTAGTATTGTTCCAAGTATACTGCGACTGAACCGATACTGCTACTAGGAGATTCCCATTGGCATGCTTCGGCCACAGCCAGTCAGCCCAGTCCGACCATGCGAGGCCTTTCCGGAAGCAGGAAGTAGTTTCATCATCCAATTCACCCTCGCTCCGTCTCCATCGCACTGCACGTTTAGCCTGTCATCCAATATCCTTTCATGTCGCCCCATACTCGATATTGCCACAGCTTACTTTGAAGCTCTCCGTTTAGTCTCTGGTCCCACCTGACGTACAACAACCGACCTTTAGAAACAACGTACAACACGCATGCCTCGTCCTGTGCCTCCTAAGGCGTCCTTTACCATCGCCTGTCTATCTTTACTGTATCTTCAATTTAGCTATCTCAGTGTCAATGCCTGCGTAGTAGAGTGTTCTAGCCCATTCAAAAAGTCAGGATTCAGCGAATGCAGTCGGACATCCGATGCAGAGGAGACCATGTACGTGGCTGGATGGTGAAGCATCCTACCTTTGGCTCTCTAGGTCACCTGCCTTTCCCCTCTTTCTCCTCCCCCCGGCGCCTTCCACTCCTCTTCCCTTTTCTTTCCGTTTCCCTCCTCTTTCCCTCTTCTTCTTCTTTCATTCCATCTGGACCTCAATCTTCAGCCGTCCGTATCCAACTGACTGGTAAGCTCAACCCTGTTCCTGCATTTCCCGCGTCAACCATCCTCCTTTCCCACCTGTGTAGCCATTCCCCTTCACACCCATATTCGGTGTTTTGTCGTGTGTTATCGACTGTCCCTTGGTTTTACCGGTCCCTGTGTCTTCCTATCCTGTGTAGTCATTCCAGGGACAAGATAATATCCTAATACTTTTCCCTGGGACCTAGATCTCCATTAACCAACCTCACATTTTATCCTATATCGCAGCCATGTCTGTTGCTGAGCACCCCGAGCTCACCAAGGTCGATTCCGCCGTTGCTGGCTTGACGATATCAACCAAGGATGAGAAGGCGCCTGATAAGGCCGACAAGAAGTCTCACAGGCGTACCTCATCTCAAGCCGAGGGTATCTACAACATCAAGGAACTAGGTATTTATGTCACAAACCTCATTTACTATCGGTTATGTTGCTAAAATATGCATTTCGCATAGAAAAGGATGGAATTGAACTTACTCTGCCTATCGAAACACAGAAGACTGGATGGTACGCTTTCAATCCTCCCTTTGTTCTATCCTATTGACTCTCCACAGGAGGCTAAACACCTCACCGTCAACAATCGAGGACAGAGACATCCTCAAACTTCACCTCGTAAACCCGCCAGTGAAGAAGATTGACCTCCATTTCCCCTTGGGGTTAGAGGTAACGGCCCGTAACATGAAGGGTGTGACAATCAAGGATGCGCTGGACGCAATCTACAAGCAATTCAAGAAGAAGGTACCTATGCTCAATTTATGCTATGTTGATAATCGGATCCTAACATGCTTTATTCATAGGCTGATGACGAGCTGGAAAAGCCTTACCTTGCTGGCTTCGAGTGGGACAAGGAAGAGAGCTGGACACGTCTCATTGTTCACCAGACCAAGCAGGGTCCACCGGCAGTCACATCAGGCAAGAAGTCAAAGAAGAAGTCTAAGGAGGAAGCGTAGGGTGGCTGTGCATTTGCCACATAACCCGCTTCAGTTGTTGCGGTATTGTCTCTCCTTGCTAATGTTACTTCATCGATCTTCATGGTTTGATATGCTTCGTCTCTCGTCCTGCTTCGTCTGAGCATTGTCTTTTCAATGGTTCGAGGCTTTAGAAGCTGCGTATCAAGAGTGCAGACAAGTGTTTATCTCTGCGATCTGGCCTTTGTTGTCTTTAATCTCAGCTCTAGTCCACTGATTCCCTCGGGGCAGTGCGTGCTTGTAGAGCCGGCTTGAATAGCCAGGTCTCTTTCACTCTCTTTCAATTTCACAATAATACAACTGTGTTGAACTATAAAGGTGGGGAGCGCCCTAGCCAAAGGCAGTTGAGAAGGAAGTATCTAGTAGATTTTATATGCTTGTTCGCGACTACGGGATTGGATCCCTCCCGACTACACGTGGCATGCCTTATCGAAGTCCATGTGTGCGGCCATTGCCAACGGTGAAGGACCCTTACCCACTTCTACGATCTACATTTTAGGCCTATGTTGTAACTGTCCAAGGTAAGTATGGTTGCCTCCAAATAACTACTTTGGCTGTCCCGCATATCATTGCAAAGTAATTAAAAAAAAGAAAGAAAACGGCTTATACTTTGGCAGTGCCCCATGCTCTGATATTGTGACAGCAGAACTATATATCAATATCAAATGTTTACTCTATCTTGAATAAAAGAACGCCACAACAGATATAGATAGATGAACACGTCATTTTTACTCACATTTCTGTTCATGCCCTGCTGCGTTTCCCCGGGTTCCTCTTCAAACCCAAGCCATTATCGACACAGCCTAGCAGATCTCCATGTTCGTGGCGCGCGATTGTCAGTTGGTATGCACGGTGCAAATTTCCGAGTCAATGAACAGAGTATGTGTATGACTTCGAATGTGGTCCGTCCACGAAGCACCCGATAAACAAAAAAAAAAAGAAGAAGAAGAAGAAGAAAATCAAAACAAGCCATACTTACTGTATGGAGTTACACAGCGTCACGGGGTCCGGATCGCATTTTATGCTCAATTTGCATAAAGATTGGCCTCGAGAAAAGAAGAAACAACAGATACTACAAGTATCAAGTCTATATATCTATCATGTCTATATCAACTCTACCTGAAAATTTTAAAACTGGAATCGACGTGCCGTTCTTTCTCAAGTTGCTCTCTAAAATACACCGCTTTTACTCTTAGGACGGGGAAAGCATAAGACGGAAAATCAGAGACAATATATGTTATGAGAATCGCTAATCAAACATCACGCAGCCTGCGACAACGAACCAAAACCAACTTTTGACTTCCTTGTTCTAAGCATACAGATATAGGAATGTGGGTGTCGTCGCCATCATAAGCCATGCGAGTCATTATCGTCTAATATTAATGTGTCGTGTGTAATGTGTTTCTCATTGTCGAATTCGCCCAGTGGCCTTGTCCCCGCCGAACAAAACCAAGACGATCTCGTCTAAAAGTGTGAAGATCAAATGCGCGTTCAGTCGCTGGTTATTCAGTGTCGCGAAGATTCTCCTCGCCGCGGCCTGGGCATTTGCGCGCCCGACTACATTGCCCGCTAAATCTGGTACGAGCGTCGCAAGGACTAGACTAGCTTCTGTGCGGCTCTTGAGACGTTCCGAGGCTGTGCGGACCTTATTCTGGCGGAAAGTCCCACCAGGCCAGAGTGTTTCTTTTGCCAGAGCGAGGTAGCGTAGAAGATGTTCGTCTTGGACTAAGGAGCGCGCGCCCTCGCGAACTTTGCGCTCAATTGTACCGCCGAGGAGCTGGTGGAGCACGACGACGACTGCACGACCACGGAGCCAATTATTGCCCTTGTTGAGCTCGAAGGTCTCTAAAAAGAGGTCGCAGATGGGCTTGATAAAGGGCTCCAGTTCGCGATCTTCAAAGGCATTTAGTTCAGCCTCAGCTTCGGCGGTCGTCACAGCATCTTCAGTCGCAAGGCCAGAGTTAGCCGCAGTTGTTACATCGGTAGATGGTTGTTGTTGTTGTTGTTGTTGTTGTTGTTGTTGTTGTTGTTGTTGACTGGTGGCGGCAGAAATGAGATTTTGTCCAGCAATTGACAGTTGGTCGAGCACGCCGAAATTCCCAAGGAAATCATCCATTCCATCGGCAACCGAGTTGTATATACGGGTCACTAAGTCCTTTGTCTCCCCATTTGGTGGTGCCTCGTTGCGTGGGATGATGGCTCGTTGAGAGAGAAAAGCGCGTAAGTCACGACTCCTACATACTTCCGGAAGAAGCAATAACTTCTGAAGATACGCCTCCAGAGCCAAGCGTCGTTTTTGTAAAAATTCCTTTTGAAACTTCATAACCATTCGCCGCCGGGGGAACTCTAGCTGGCGCACAGATGGGTATTGTATGCGTAATTGGTGGTGAAGTTCATGAAACTCGCTATATCTGCGTGCGACTGCCCAGGATGCTGCCGGCATTTGCTCCCCAGCATTTCTTTGTACTTCAACAACATCTGTAGATGTCAGCCATGGAATTCAACCAGGGTGGTGCCTAGCATACACAGAGCAAACTCTCGACCGTCCTCCTCTTTCCCCACTACAATGGACTTAATTCGGATGCTCGACCGGCCATACAGGCTATTGTCACTCTCTTGGATCATATACTGTTGGCGTTGCATATCTTTGCGATGAAGCTCTCGCTGGATGCTTGTCTTAGATTTTCGCAGAATCCGTAGCTCGGCTGTATTGTTCGTGAGTTCGGCCTTTCGAGTCAAAGTATCGACCACCGCTTCTTGTGACCCAAGTTTCTCAATATCTGTCGTGAGCGCTTGAATTGCTTCCGTCAGTCCTAGATCTCCTGGTGCTGCTTCATGAACCTCGTCCGCAGAATCCTTGGCGTCCGCGCCCTCTGGCTCTTCGTATTCATCTTCAAGGTATTTCTGCTGCTCGGGAAAAAGGTCATCATCAAACACTCCGCGGCGTGATGTCCCATCCAAAAGTCCCAAAGAGGCGATGCTGGGCTTCAATCTTTCGTCCCCTCGACCATCCGCTGTAGGAATTTCAATCGAACTGCGAGGTGATTTTTGGTTCGAATCATTGGAAGGTAATCCTTCTAGTTTCCCATGTTTGGGCTCGTTTGTGATAATGTCATTCAGCGCCGCCTCCATGTTCTCAATTACTCTGTTTTCATTGTTCTCAGACTCGCCGTGCGGAGTGTCTCGGTTAAGACTCTGGGTGGACATGGAAAGCGGATCTGTATCGTCGTCATCGTCGAACAATGGCGCTGAACGCTCAGAGTCTATTGAGTGTCTCGCTGGCTCTTCGTCGTCAAAGAGTTTCTTTAAGCTAGGAACATCATTCGACGAAATGGCAGCTCTCCGTAGATCCTTTTTCGGCTTGGAACCCGGATGAGACGTCGTGCGATTCATCAATGGAGGAAGAGGGCGTCTTTCCCGAATCTCGAGAGTGCCCACAGGGGTTTGCTGAGATGACAAGGACGTCACAGCGACGCCGCTACTATGTGAGCTGTCATCGAGAGCTAGATATTTATAGTATAGGTCTGACTGCTTGAACTTTGGGAAATAAGCATCTTGTAACTCTTCCAGCACAGCAGACTGAGTGGTCAATATCACTGTGCGAGCTTTACGATATTGTTCGGAGGTGGCACGCTTTCCTGCACCTAGGAAGGCCTTCACAATTTGACGAGATTCTTCTGTCACCTTCAGTTCAGGTTTTGTAAGGTATGTCTCGCTAATTAGGGCCATGTCATTCCTGTCCGCGGTTGTCCACGTTTTAGAGCTGGGCGATGACTCGTCGCCGAAGTCATCCTCAAGCGGGTTACGAAACCCGTCAACCACGATCCAGAATTGCACGAGAGACATGAGATGTTGACGGTCCATGAACTCCATAAAATATGATAGGCCCGAAGCGTCATGCATCACATCAACCAGAGATGCTTCCTGGGCCGCTGATAAGCTCTTGCGTCGGAAGTGTGAAACTGCAGCAGCGGCATGAGACGACTGGTCATTAGGGGTCGAAAGTTTGGCTACCTTCTGATCCAGAACCCTTTTTCCGGTTTCGAGTCGCCGAAGGTAGACTGGATCCTGCCCTTCAACCATCGACTCTCGTTTCAATTGACTAGCTACAAGAGCTCTGAACCGCCGGGCATCGGACAGGTTATTGCAGCGTCTAATAGTTCGGACAAACCGCTCGAAAGCTCGCTCGGAATCGTTTGGCAAGAGACGCGGGAAAGGATGGCCGCGTTTCGATTTGGGAGCGGGGGATGCATGTTCGTCCAAGGCAGCCCGGAGCTTGCGTACAGTTTTCCGATCCTGAAGAGCAGTTCGACCGTAGGCTTCCATCAATTGATTCCACGTATCCGGATCCGAGATTGCTGAAACAAGTGGAAAGAGAACAGCGCATGAAACAATCTCCCTCACGAGTACCGACACAATGCGGCTACTAACAACATTCTCCGGGAACAATTGGGGCAGTAATCCAACGGTTATTTTGCGCAAGTAATCTTGTTCCACTATTTTTTGGTCGGATAAAGAAAGGACAGCTGCCGAGTGTAAATGGCCATCACGGTATTTGCTTGCGATAGCAAGATCCAACTCCTCAGATTCAGTGACATTGCGAGTCAAGTTCCTTCCTCGTACAGATCGCTCTGCGATATCAAACTCCTTCAGATGTGTAGTCAAGATTGGAAATATTCGGGAGACGATAAGGGATACAATATCCTCTGCCAGTAGCCGATCGCGCAGATTCCCAATTGCTGTCCGTATCACTTTGTCCACTTCATTGGGGAAGGTGGGGTTCGGGCTAATTCCGCGGTGCCATGACGAGACGAAGTCGCGAGATATAAGTGAAAGCATCTCATCGATACTTTCGGATACAATGAACGACTGTGGATATAGTGATTCCGCATGGTACTTAGAGTGCTTCCGTAACCCTTGGACCTCCTTCTGCCAATGTCGGCGTGCGACGAATGCGACAGGTAGGTTCTTAGACTGGTCGGTTTTGGACAAAGATGAGTTTCGCGACGTGAGGAGTACGACGCCAAATATAGCTGTAGAGGAAAAGAACGCCCCCAGAACTAAGGCATATCCAAGATATCTGAGAACAGGGAGCCAGTGAACAGCGAAACCCCAAGCGACGAAACCACCAAAGCCAGCTAGGATGTATTCGCGATGTTTCACGGCCATTTTCGTTACACCATTTGCATAACAGCCAGTCCCCTTCTCATGGCGGTCAAGAAGGGAAATGTGAGAGCGTAGACGAATGCATTGCCAGCAAAGTGACTTGTATGGAAAGTGTCTGGGTCCATCATAGGATGGCAGTTGGAGGCTAATATCAAGGCGGGAGAGGCAGAAGGCAGGCGGTAAGGACCACTGATTAAGAGCAGGGTGAAGACGTCACTTGCCTGCACCTTTCGCTCCCCCATTCTCCGCTCGACGTCGATGTCCCCTTCCCTCCCATCTCTCCCTTCTGTTTTTTTTTTTTTTTTTTCTCAGTCTTTGCAGCTCCCCAACCCCGACAACCACAGATATGTCGACCCATTCCGACTTTGTTGACTTCTCTCAGGACACGCTAAAATGTACGTTTCCCTGAGTTGTTCACGTCCAGCATTTGATTCTCAATTGTTGATCGTCTAGATGCTGCGCTGTCCATTGCATTCAACCCCATATTCTGGAAGTGAGTATTCTCATCAGCAAACCGCAATGCCGATTTGCAATCGGTTTACCACCATGTCGCGCAATTCAGTTTCACTGCTAACCTCGGCCGCTTCGGCGGACTCCAGTATTGTTGCCCGTGCCGGTAACTTCCTCTCCCTCCAACACCCCAAATGCAGCAATCTGGCGGGCACCTTCTAATACTATCCGTAGAGTATCGAAGCCACTACTTGACTCGTATCTTTGGTAGCCCATACTATGGCTGCTACTTCCTAGCCGTCACCATCTTTTCCCTAGGAATCCTACGCGACCACATCTACCAGTTGGCCCTGGAAGACCAGCCATACTATGCCCCTGTGCACCAACCCATCCTCGGCGGCGCTCTCTTTGCCGTGGGCTCTGTCCTCGTTCTGTCAAGCATGTATGCACTTGGTGTCACCGGTACCTATCTCGGAGATTACTTTGGTATTCTAATGGATGCTCCCGTGACGGGCTTCCCTTTCAACGTTACCGGCTCCCCAATGTACTGGGGAAGTACTCTGAACTTCCTGGGTGTTGCGCTCTACAAAGGCAAGGTTGCGGGTATTTTGCTCACAGCCTTTGTCTTTGTCTTGTATTGGTTTGCCTTGAAGTGGGAGGAGTAAGTCCCTCTTCCCTTTCTTCATGCTTTTTGGTGTGATTGAAACGGTGTATCTAATCACACAACATGTAGCCCTTTCACCGCGGAAATCTACGCAAAGCGGGAACGCGAGCGCGCAAAGTCGAAGCGAGGCGGCAAGAGCCAATAAATTGCCTAACCCTTGCACCCGGGTAAGTCGCGACAAGCTTAGAAGCAGAGAACAAACATGTTCAACGAAGGATAGAAGAGGTCGATGTTGAGATTAAGATTTGAGCATTCAACATTCATAAAGATGAAACGGGGAGAATAACCAACTCGGCATGACAAATGAAGACCAGGTACAGGACAACAAAGATGGCCCGAAGCTGGGTTGATGGATGGCCTTAGCCCTAGCTCTGGAAAACAGAATAAGGCGAGAACAAAAAGGCGGGGTGATATTCAACATTGAATTGAGAGGATAACAAGGGAGCATGAATGGAATGTGAAATGCCCCTAAGGATAGTTTAAGCCGTACATATTTAGATTGAAGGTCATTTAATGCACATGGAACTTAGGTTTAAAAGCAAAGTGATTTTTATGGTTACTTCGTTTGATGATTACAGATGGAAGTTGCCACCTAGTATGATTCACGAATATTGTTAAACGTCCCAAAAACTCCGGAATAAGTCATTCCCACGACTGTTTGACATACCAACAGTATGTATAAAGGCCATCCCAGCGAAGGCCTGAAGAGGGTATAAACCATTTGACATGGCAGCAACCCACGTCTTAGCCAAAACAAGACCCGAGAGTTAAATACCCGCCAACTCCACGCTATGAAATCTATGTATAACGACGCAGCACATACGGATGAGACGGGGCCGGAGACCGAGTACGGACGACCCATATTAGGCACGACGACCCCTGCCCCTCTTATTCGATCGGCTTTCCTCAACCGGTTCGATGTCGTCTTCGTCCGCGCCCTTCTTTAGGTCCTCCCCTTCAGCAAGACCCCACTTCTCACGGTCATACCAATCTTCCCCATCACTCAATTCACCGACATGTCCCTCCGCTTTGCACCATTCAAAAACTTCCTCTTTCATCCGGCAAGCTTGTAGAAGGGCCTCAAGCATGTGTTCGAAACCGCGCACTGTCTCTTCCTGTTTCTGGACGTACGACCAGAGAAGTCGGCGGGTATCCTCGGCCTCATTGGGAGGTAGGCCGAAATTTGCGTCTGGGCGAACTGATTCGGGCACGAGATACAAGGGGTGCGGTGTAGGTAGTGGATTGAGTGCATCGCTACAAGCGGATGGGGAAGCACGCTCGGAATCGGGGTCTTGCTGCGCTTGGCCTGCGTTGGTCTGAGCTCTGGTTGTCATACGTCTTGGGGGCTCTGGAGACGATCCATTCTCCATCTCAACATCCTCATTTATCTCATCTTCCATATCATCATTATTTCGACGCTCTGGACCGGCACCATCGTCCTCTTTCGTCCCTTTGTCAACTGTCCCATCTGTATCTGGAATCCGATCCAGATCGCCATATGATTTATCTGTTTTGTCACCATTTAATTTGGCTGCACCGTCTCGAGATTCTGAATGATGCGGAAGGTCGCCCACAACTGTATCAACTTCTTCAAACTTTGGCTCTTTCGCGAGATTGGTATCGAGAATACCGAACTCTTTCTCTGGTACCCCAGCTGGCTCAATCGCCATTTCAACATCGTCAGTTGCGTCTTCGGGTTTGTCAGTCTGATGTGGCAGTGAATCGACTTCTTTTGGGGAGGCTGCAGATGACAATGGATTTTGGGCACTGTCTCTCAAGTCATTAGGTCCATTTCGTCCCAGGACACTGGCCGCGTTGGTCTCATATTCTGATAGAGGAGAATTAAGCTCTGTGCCAGCTATTTGGGGCTCAAAAATCAACCTGTCTTCGGGTGTCTCGAACAGGCCACACGGTGCCCAGCGTCCATCACCAAGGAATTGCCGATGTAAATTCCTAGCCCGCCATAGCAAAGCCCGTTCCTGGCGCAACTTGGTCTCAATCGCCTGTGTCATTTGTAGTAGAGCCTTGGAAGTATATGCGTGCGATAACGAAGGGTGAGAAGGAAGTTCGGATGGATGTTTCAATGGGCACAGAAAATCTAGATAGCCGTTGTTAATAAAGTCAGCCATCTTGCAATAAGATTTTATATTTAATTGGATAAAGAGTATTCACTTACGTTCCAGTGCGATCTCAGAGAATGGATTTTCTTCTGCCACGGCTGCATCTGCTTCTGAGTCTTCATCGTCCTCATCAAGCTCGTCGCCTTCCGAGTCGTAGCGCACAGGATTGGGTTGAAGAATATAACGTGTATACCCGGCATGGTCAATTTTCTGCATCAAGGTTTCAACAGCAATCAGCCGTCTGCAATTCAGGCTCAGCGCCGTTGGCCCGTGCAATCCGACGAGACTGGCACAGGCATCGGCGGATATAAGCTAAGAAACAGAAAATACCTGTCTATATAGATCCTCGGGGTGTACATAGCCCATGGCGCCCTCTTTCACATATCTTGCATTCGCCTGGAGCTTGTTGCCTCTATTCGTCGGTTGCATAATTGGATCATCGGGGCCCGTATCTGACGAGGCACGGGTCAGAGAAAGCTCTCGGAAATAACGAAAATTCAGGTACTGGAGGCATGTACATACCATCATTTTCATTGCGAAGGGCCCGTTTCATCCCCACTATGGTATCGGCGATTAGGGCCGCTTGCGCTGCCATGGCTCTGTTTTGAATGAAGGCGATGTTGGAACAGAAGTGGAGTGTACGCGCTGAGGTAGAAAACTCGGGACTTGGGAACTCGCAAACCGGTTTAAGTTAATACCTAAAAAGCCTTGGTAGATGGCCTATTTGCGACCGAATCCAACTTAGCAAACCAACTCAAATCATAGAGAAGGTGATTGTAGCTGAGAAGATAAAGCCTCCCTCAACGTCGTTCTCTCAGTCGGCCTCTCTCCGCCTAACGGAAAGGGAAAGCTGCGGGCACTGTCCCGATCGTCGGCGCTAGTCCTCTTCAACGATGGTGATAAGGACACCACCCCACGTGAGAGCAACCTTCATGCCTCAAGTAAATAATTAGCGCTGATCTTTGTTTACAAAAGTTATCGCTTCCTTAATCTCAATTTAGTCATCCTGTTTTGTTATACTGCATGCTTCTACTATATAGATAGCAAATGCTGAAGGGGACAAAAATGTGATAATCTGACAGTCATATTGCTCTCTCTCTATACATATTTTAATCCTCAGCATCAACCCATACCAGGATTCCCTTTTTATCTGACCGCATATCTTCCGTCGGGAGCACCCGTAGAGACTTATTGAAATACGTATCCACAACGAGGAGTTGTGGCTGGATCCATAAACCTCTTTTGGAAGCCAACAGATTATAACGGATGGTGTGTCGGCTCACAGGTGCTAGCTGGACGACCATGGTCTTTGGGCCACTGAAAGCAAAATTCTCACTAGCTTCCATGGTCAGATTGAACGTAAGGAAGTGCAGTGACGGGTTTTCCAAGGTGTACTCCATGTGTATCAGCCCGGAAAGCTTATGTGATGGAATGGCAGAAGCGAGTACGCGGGGTTCACCAGCCGGAATCACAAACCGCGGTATTTCGAGTGTTGTTACTGTCAGGTCGTCACTTGCAGAAGACGAGCCACTTTCACTTCTTCGCCATTGGATTTCAAGAGCGAGGTTAAGTGCGGTCGGCCGTCTGTCACCCAAAACAAGCTTCTGGATATCCAAGATAAAATTGGAGTGACGAAGCTCTTCAGGACGAATCACTAACTCGCCCGGACTGACAACTGCTTCAAATCCGATTTCAGAGGTAGCACCACCGTTGAGGCTTAGTACAACAACAGACATTTTCTCGATAACTAGCGGCTCGCGGGCAAAAGAAACGACCTTTGTATCAAGGCACCACCTCTGCTGCAGCCCTCCCGGCTTCGAGTCCTGCTGAGATCCGATCAAGTCATCAGGAACCGCGAAGAAATCCGGCCATGGCAGCGGACTAAGTCGAGGCAGGAACTCATAATTTGCCTCAAACGGTCGAATTATGGGTACTATTAACCGTGAAGTAGCGATTATGGGAGTTTGTACGTCAGAGACGAGATTGTATACAGCGGACACCTCGAGCTCATATTCGAAACTGCTCTCGGTATTAGAAAGAACAACCGGCAGTTCACGTTGGGAAGCGGGTTGTACCGCCCCAATCGGCCGCTTGACAAAGTGAGATGTTTCTTCTACCGGCGTATTAGACCCAGGTTTGGGAGATGTATCCTCGTCGGCCCATGAAATCCTAGCTGGGGAATCGGGGCTGCCGAATAGTCTGGTCTCGGCAACAACATCGGCAGCCTCATCTTCTTCATTGTCGATCAGAAGATTGAGGACAATACGTTCATTGGTATAATAAATGGTCTTAATGTTTGGAACTGTTAGTCGAATTTTAGGTGGCTTGGGTAGGATTTTGCAGCGGTTAACATCACGGCCTTTGCCGACTCGCCTACGAGTTGGGCCCTTTGCCGCCTCCTGCCACCAAGATGATTCTTGTTGATTCAGATCCGTGATAGCACACGTGAGCTCGAATGCCTCTTCCGCAACCAGTAGAGTCACTGAAGCCACCCGAGATTCTCCTGCTTCCCGAGGAATAGAGGTCAGATTATACACTTTAGTTTGGGAAGGCCCGATAGTAAGGTCGGCAATCCCAGTAAGCGCAGCCAGCCCATTTGTGGGTGACTGAAGAGCAGACAAATCTGGAGTAACGCTCGGGTCGCGCAGGGAAGGTGATGATATAATGCATGGAGTAACTGCGTCTGCATCTGTATTCTGGTCCGAATGGAGCTGGATTGGACGAAGGCAACCCTCAAAAGCGAGTTTAAGGACCGCAAAGCGAATGGGAACCGACGACTTCTGGGCACAGGACCTCAACACGAGCTGGCCCTGTAAAGGTTCACCAACATTGCCTTCGGCTTTCTGGAAGACAAAGGTTGCGATAACTAAAAGAAGGGCCCGAATGTTAGTGAGCTCCTTTGCAATTTTCAGGGCCCTATCTTACCGCTCGAAACAATATCCTCCGCTTTAACCACAATAGATGGCTTCGGATTGTCTGACGGGAGGTCTTCCAGACTTCGGTGGATATCGTAATGCCAGTTAGGACGCGGCGGGAGCGCTAAAGAACCATTGCAATGTCAGAAAATATGGACAGAAAAAAGAAAAGAGGGGAAAAGAAAACTCGAAAGAAGGCAAAGAAGCCTACCCCAGTTTAGCAACTCCCAGTCAACCCTTAAAACGGTTTCACTATCTTTGACTCGCAGCGCACATTCTCTCAAGGCCCAGGCAAACCTCTCCATAAGATACCACCATCCAGAATGCCGCCAAGTTAGGGCCGACCAAAGCGGACGGAGAGTTTCGTAAGCTTCTAACCACGAGTTCATACGCATGTACTCCTCTGCGATCTCTAAACTAAGACTCTCCGTCATTCGTACTTGATTTCGTTTCGAGAATTCGGCCAATGCCGCCTTGAGAGTATCCAATATCAATGATGAATGGTCAAACCCACCAGTGCCAGTCTGTGAAGCTTCGACGTGAGACTCTGGTGCAAGATATGTGTCATAAAGATAAGCCTTGTTAGCTATCTGAGATGCAGGAGCCTGTCCTGGTGGTATCCGATCTTCTGGCGGGATTTGCTTCGCCAAGGCTCGCCGGTACACGGTATGTTTTGCTGCACGATATAGCCAGTATCCCTCATGGTGAAGCCGTTCCCACGGCTCGACTTCATTCCCAGGAGGATGCGCCTTTACGTGCGGGACGAATATCGAGTTGTGCTCATTATACTGGTCATGGGAAATTCCAACAGATGTAAATTGTGGAATGTGAGCTTGATGAACGAGTTGAGCCATTACCAGTGACCACCTAGCTTCCCAGGCTTCCCAGCCGTAGTTCCTCGTCCCTTTCCCTCGCCGGTTCACAATATCTTGTATACGGCTCCGGTGATATACCCATGCTCGTACTGCAGAAGTCGTATACCCGGTATGTAGTAGGCAACGAATTATGCGGATGGCAAGGGTGTCTGCTAACAGTCGTGCATCATTGAACTTCGGATCCCAGCCAGCGATGTTTTCGAAAACCTCTTCCCCAAACAGGGTATCGTATGCACTCTCGTAATTTTTGAGGGCCGCATCTATTTCCTGCCTAAACTCCGCAAATATTCCCATTTTAAATTCGTACCTCGTATTCCATCCTTGAAGCGACAATGTTTGAGAGGTTCCACTCGTTGGCGGGGCCGTTGGGGGTGGTATACTGCCCCTATTTCGTTTCCTCCGAGCGTGTTTGGACAGATCCCGATAATATTCCATCAACGAGGGCTGCAAAAGGGACAGTAGGGACCTTGTGAACTCTCTCAGCTCCTCGGAGCTCACGTCGGGTGGAAGAATGAATATCGACTTTTGCTCCAAATTGGTTGCTCGCCGAATTCCCATGATTCGATCGTCGACATCTCCCAAGTCGTCGCTGTTAGCTTCTGGCAGAAGAACGACAACAAAGCGGGTCTTGTAGCCAGAGGCGGACCACTCTTTCCTCAGGCTGTTGATTTCTATCTTCAATTGATTGTCACGCAAAGAGCTCATGTTTGAGTCAAGGCAAAACGGGAAGAAGTTTATCACCACAGCCGGAACCATCTCCTGGTGTTTTGCAGCCCACAGAGGTGTCATTATGCCGTCGGGAAACGTTGGGGAGCCGGGCGTCAACGGGGATATAGGCGAATGAAGGATAAGCGAAGATCTATGGTATCCGCCATGGTCTTGAGTAGCCGTCGGGCTCGTAGGTGGAGACGTAGGGGGAGGATTCGCCTTGCGCGGAGGGAGTCTGTAATTCTAAGGGAGAATTAGCAGTTTCATCAGTGATGGAGAGATGTCGAGGTCGTGGGAAGAACGTTCAATGCGAATATTATAGGCGAGTTCGAATAAATAGATGACGTACCCGTCCAACAGACTTTATTTTATATTCGACCCGGGGTCTCTCCTCAGAAATATCGTCCTTGGGGCCTTGCGACGCATCTTCAGCGAGAAATACACCCCGCAATTCCTCCGCAACTTCCCCCTCCAAAGGCGGGAAATCAGACTCTATTACAATGCCATTCTCTTTCAGGAGCGGATATGGACATGAGGATTCATCTGTATGCGATTCGGAGTGGGTGCTATCGGCCTCGAGGCCACAAAGCAGAACGAATGGGAAGTTATTGGCGACGTAAGGTTGGGGGTAGGCGTCCATTGCGGACCAGAACTTGCTGTGGACAGCGACAGGTCACCGCATATCTTGGGATAACAATGTCTCACACACGGCCACTAGAGCCGATTATAGAAGCTGTGCGCGCCGTCTGGAGGTTGTGCGGCGCCGTGGGCGAGCTTTGTTGTTGCAATTGTCGTCGAAGTCCTCGTGGAGATGCGCGGGGCACAGTTGTCACTTGTCACCCTCAGGGCCTCAAGTTAGACTAGCTTGCAACAGACCGTGTTTTGCCAAGCCGCAGCCTGAAGACTGAAGAGCAGCTCGGAGGTATACTCCGTCCAACTGGCGTGGGATTATTGTTATCCATTATTTATTTGACATTGATTGATTTACAAAGTAATCTGAATAGGATTAGTCGAGGATATTAGTTGTTCCATGGCCTCAGTCCAAAGCTTTTTAATTAGTGTCACGGGCATGATCCGTATTATTTCCCACGCCTCGCAGCTCAGCCATTAGTGTGAGCCGCAAGGCACAAGTGCGTGATATATATTATTATTCACAACTAGTCTGTTAGGATTCAGGTAGAATAATATGCTCGGATATGATGGTACTACTAATACCGTACTAGTAGATCCTCCGTAGATATGACGGACACTGGGCGCCTACTTTCAAACACCTAGACCTAGTGTTGAGAGCATTCTCGGGGTTCTCGCCTTAATCTCGCGCAGTTGACCTATATTAGCATTGTCGGTCTGAAGCTCACGCCCCCCTCGCAATGGCTTACAGCTTTGCATATACTATTGTACCGCCCTTGCCTCGAAGTGGTGCATACCTGAGGGAAACGAGCTTCCACTCGAACATGCAGAGACTAATCTGGAACCTGCAGTCTGAAGATAGTAGAAGCTTTGCTCCACGCACGAGGCGTCTCAGCGCAAATCGACACTAAAAACTTACTTGATGGAGACTCGTGCCGTGCTGCCGGCATCGCTCAACACCTGAACATCATGTAATTGAACCATGGTTTCGATTAGATCTTCAATAATCCATCCTGTCCGAGGGAGAACAAGAGCCGCCGGAACGATAGGGTTTCATCGCAGGGGCACAAGCCGACCGATGCGTTCTGCTCCCACCCGATCATCTCCAGGGTTGCTTCCAAACAAATCTTGGCCTTATCGCGCTCTGCGGCCTGATTGGAAAGACCGGTTTCGGGTGCGAGGAGTGCAGACAACTCTCGAGTTTCGAGTCGCACGTCCTCAAATTTGGATCTGCGAACCGTGTGGAGCGGTGCAGCTGGAAGAGTTCAGCTTTTGGGAAAGGATCAGTGGGTCTCTGGGGTCCGGCTTGAGCACAGGGTCATTCCTGATTCGAGCATTTTGATTCCCTTTCCTCGACCCTCTCAAGGGATGAAAAAGATATCTTCCAAGGGGTCGCAGAATCACAGACAGTGTAGTGTGCACATCGCGCCTGATGGAGGGGAGGCGTTTCGATTATCTACTGCTCTTGTTCTCTTCTCCCTCCGCGATCCTCATCTTTTCTTCGTTTCATCAATAGACTTTAGATCCCTTCTGCCCCTCACTGTGCTTTATCTGCAGTACATATCTTGACTCAATTTCTGACGACCTCCTTTTTGGGATATTTTGCCTTTCCCTCCCCATTCTTTTGTCTGATCTCAACAACTCCTAATAGTTCCATTAACTGCCAAGTCCTCGTTGCTTCTCTCGTCTCTCATTATACTCCCGTCTGTATGAGGTTCTTGTTTGTCTAGATCAGCGCTTGCAGTTCCACCTCCCTCGTTTCTCCGGCTCTGAACGGAAACCTTCAAGGCGTGAAGCTCAACCCTCCGGCAAGGAGGTGTGCCTTGCCCTGCGCCCTGGATTCTTCTAAATCTTCCAGTTTAGGTTCACCTGCTCCATACTTTCAACCTCACTGGCACGAGCGTGGTGCGTCAATCAGCCATTATTGATCCACGCCGTTGAGCTAGTTCCGTCCCCCTTCGATTCCTGGTCTTTCTACTGGATCATGCAAACTCGCACTACCCTCTCGCATATATCGTCGTCGGTGACTGTCCACTAGGCCTGAGGTGGTGGAGAGGCAACATTCCGAGAGACCTTACTAGTATTACCTATAATAGCCCCGGTCAATAGTCACCATGGATCGTGCGGAGAACCAGCAACATTCCGCAACCACCCCGGAAGCCCCTGTCCAGTCTTCGCTCCTCGCAAGACGCCGCAAAAACGACCGTTCAGGCGCGCATGCTGGGAATTCTTCTACAGCTGCTGACCCGACCTCTCCGGAAGTAATTACTTCGCTAATATCCTCCCTTTCAGCAATTTCCGTGCCCCTACAATCGCATTTCGACTTGAACGTCCCGCGCATTGACTCGGAAACCAACCCTTCATCCCCAGTCTATTTTCCACCTGAGAACCTTGACGTTTCCGACCAGCAGCCACCTAGTGAGCATGGCTTTGGTGTGACCTACGGTTCGCACAACCCAGCCGAGGAGCAGCTGCCACATAGTCCTTTCTTGCACCCAGATGATGCCGCAGCGTCGCCAGTTATTCGCATGGCACGGGCGCCACCGTCTCCGAAATCACCAAAATCTCCCAAGTTCAAACTGAATCCCGAACGGCCTGCGTCTGCTTCTGCTGGAAGGCCGACCTCGCGGAGCTCGTATAATTCCTACAGGGCCACATTCGAGGATCCTGCGTTTGGCACGATCACTGCAGAACCTGGCCCCCAAAAAGTATCAGCAGCGGCGAGTATCCATTCGACGAGCTCTAGAAAAAGTCTAAAAAGCCTCTTGAGAAAACCGTCGCGCGAATTTACTGGCGAGAAGGACAAACAGATTGAAAGGCTTCGCAAAACAAATAGCTACACCGACGGCTTGAAGCACAACATTCCGCGCAGCAGGGCTAGCTTGCGGTCCCTACATTCAATGGCCGACGTTGTTGAAGAAGGAAGGCCCACTCAGTTTGCAGTGGATGCATACCGGGAGCACTCAATCAGCACTCCTACAGGAATGGAGCGCTCTTCGTTACAAAGCAACCACGACAGCGCACCAAGCACACCGGGGGGAATTGGAAGTGGAAGAATTATCCCTGCTCGGGAGTCGTCCTTGCGACACGGCTATTCTTCCAGCCCGAAACACCGTAAAAGCGGCCGTCATAGTCGATATTCATCAACCGCTAGTAAGGAAATTAAAACGGATAGTGGTATCTCAGGCGTTGGCAACGAAACCGAACAAGTGACAAAGAGGATCCAAGAACTGAGAGACCAACAGCAGAGAATAAAAAGCGAGCTGGAAACCGATAATACGCCTCAACATCCGACAAAAGAACCAACAAGCGTGCAACAGCCACCCTCACGGGCGCGGAGTGATACTGGTGGCAGCATCGCGCAACATGAATTGATCATTGATGAGAGTGCTCCGTCTCCAGCTATTCTGACTGGGAGAAGTCGGTCATTCCCTCGCAATAGCCCCCAGATCACGCAGAGGCCGACGATCGTGTCATCCCAATCTTTTGCGACAAGACAGTCCTTTGACCGAACAGATCCTATGGAGAAGCTGCGGAACAGACATTCTGTGGAGTCGCAGCAGGCGCCACGACTACATAAACGGTCTCCATCCGGTCCAACTTCTCATTCCCGTTCTTCAGTTGTGGGCGAAGACCGCCCATCAAGCGCAGACTCGGTTGATCTTGCTGTGTTTGAATATGTAACCTCGCCGAAGCTAACACAAAGGGTACGTCATCCTACCAGCGGCCGCGTGATAGCGTTTTCAGAAGTTGGTGACCCCAAAGGTCATATGGTGCTTTGCTGCCTCGGCATGGGGTTAACAAGATATTTGATGGCATTCTATGATGAACTAGCGCGATCTCTTGGCCTCCGACTTGTGACGCTGGATCGGCCTGGAGTTGGTGAAAGCGGCCCTTACGTGAGTGATGCTGGGACCCCTCTCAGCTGGCCTGGTAAGTAAGCTACCATAGCTGTGAGCATGGCAACGCTAACCTTTCCAGATGATGTTGCAATTGTCTGTAACCATTTAAAAGTCACCAAATTTTCTATCTTAGCACATTCAGCGGGTGCTATTTATGCTCTTGCTACAGCTCTAAGAATACCACAGCATATCCGCGGTCGTATCCACCTATTGGCGCCGTGGATCCCCCCTTCTCAACTTTCCAACATTGGGTCATACAAGACCCCTGTTCCAAACAATGCGGTACCTTATTCGCATCGGTTCCTTCGGGCCTTGCCAACCTCATTCCTCAAAATCGCCAATTCGAGCTTCATGAGTGCCACGAGCGCAAGTCTCACATCCAGTCTTCCCAAGTCTCCGCGAAGAAGTAAGCGTCGTGCCACCATGAAAGATGGCTCTCGTCCAATTTCTCTAGAAGCCAAAGATGGTAAACAACAGTCGGAGAAAGACTTCAAATCAATGGATAGCATCCATGTGACTCGCAATGTCAATGGATCTAGTGATGGAAAGACCCAGGTTATTACCAACCAGACTGCGATTGACTCCGAGGAACGTGAACGCCAATCAGACTACGATAATCGACTGACGCATAAAATATGGGAACTAGCCACAACTCACGCTAATCCCGCTGTTGACTTGTTGGTTTGCTTAGAGCGTCAGCAACCAATCGGATTCCGATACGTGGATATCACCCGAAATGTTGTAATTCACCATGGAAGTCGAGACACTCGTGTTCCCGTTGATAATGTCCGATGGTTGGGTCAGACTATGCGGCGTTGCGAGGTCCGGGTCCTCGAAGGTGAGGGCCATGGACTAATGGCTTCAGCCACAGTAATGGGCAACGTCCTTATGGAAATTGCTAAAGAATGGGAGGATTGGATGACTCTGGTTCAAGGCAAACGCAGAGCGACACTCGGCACCCGCTCTGGGGCCATGGTTGCAGCCTAGTCTTAAGCCACCACCTCCCTGGGAGAGATCAGTCAAAGAAAGCAAATGAGACCACCATGGATCACAAGGTGGATATATGATTATACGGCCTTGACTTGATTGGCATTATGCTGTCTGATATGGGGGTTTTTCGAGCGCTACCGCTGCGGGTTCCGCGGTTGTTCTTCATCTTCTCGAACGGAATTGATTTCCTTGCATCGACTTATATGCACTTCAAAACCCCTTATATCCAACCCTGCCTTTTCTTTTATTATTACTATTGTTTCCACTTTTTGATCATGATACCATTGATTACAAAACCACACTCGATAGCATAGACATTTCATAATCTAATTCTTAATAGAAGAAATTGTACCAGAGGCCATTCTACAGTTAGTTATGATGAACGACGATGGGTAAGAGTACGGAATGCTCTCTGGAGAAATCCACAATGCTGCCTTTTTTAAAGTCAAATATCCGTGACATTAGGCTCCTTCGTCAACAATTTCGATAGTTACCAGTCGATAGTTGACTTTGAACTGTCGTCCTCACGAGGTAGACCATTGCCATCGGTGTACCGCCTGCACGGGCCGCCTCGGGGTCCATTTCGACTTCCCCACGCGCCAGGGAACTCCGACAATATAACGCTGTCAACGGAGACATCATTTATCTGGCTCCAACATTGGTTCCCCAAGGCTCTTTTGACCACTCCCCAAGCCACCCTACGCCTCGGGACCTTTGCGCGCTCGCCAAATGTTCGGTCTTGACTCGCGCCGGCCCCCCTATGACCTAACCCGCGCATGTTCTACTTTTGAAGAGCTCTTGACCAATGCTACCAGCATACACATTCGCTTAAAACCACAGTCGCCATCCCATAATAATTAAGTCATCACAGATTCCTATCTCGAATTGAAGTGTCCCACCTTCACTTTCCGAAATGATCTCCCAAAGGCGCATTCGGGCTCTCATCGTGACGACGCTGGCTGTGTTCATATTGTACTTGCACTATTCGGTATGCAACCCATCCCCTATTGCCATCACAGTAGTAACTAACGCGCGTGAATACACAGGGTGAAAGCCAAAGCATTCAAAACCAGAAGTTCTACCAGTCGACCGTTGCCGCAATAAACGCGGAGAAGGCGAACGCGGGTAACGCAGACGCGGGACATCATCTACCGAATACGAACAAGGAACATCCGGCCGAGGGTTATACTTACGTCGATGGAGGTGATGATAAGCAGGAACCAGCGATCCCTAAGGCGCAACCGGAGGTGCAGGGACAGCCGAAAACTCCTGAGGACCAAGGTACTGAGGAGATTCCTATTGCGGGTCGGACGAAGATGACGGTGTCTAAAGGAAAGGACCAGGATAATGGTCGGGCTGGGGCTGGGGCTGAAAACGTACCTACAAAGGACAAGAACGAAGACGAACAGGAGAAAAAGAAACAGCAAGAACTTGAGGATGAGCAAGCGAAGGTGAAGGCCGAGTTGAACGGGATATTGAAGCGGTCGCCGAGTAAGCTTGCGCGCATGTTCGGTTGCATTTTTTTTATTGTTCCTGTGACTGACGCTCTATAGTTATCGTCTTTTCGAAGTCCTATTGCCCGTTTAGCAAGAAAGCCAAGGAAATCCTCCTAGAAAAGTATTCGATTGTACCGGCTCCGTTCGTCGTCGAACTGGACCAGCACGCGCTTGGTTCGCAGCTACAGTCGCTTCTAGGAGAGAATACAGGCCGTCAGACGGTCCCAAACATCCTAGTGAACGGGAGGAGTATTGGCGGCGGGGATGATATCGTTGCATTAGATGAACATGAAGAGCTCGCGTCAAGATTGAAAAGTCTAGGTAGTAAGTGGCTTCAAGAAGTCGAACGGAAGGAGACCGATAGCACTGATTAAGCCTGACAATGTTCTTGACTACCTAACTTCGGCAAACCCTGCCTTTTGGTGAGCGGTCTTGGCACGGATCACAGAGATATTGAGGATGGGATGTTATTAATTGTTTCTCCTTTTTATCTTTGTATATATTTAGTATGATTCATGATGTGATAATGTATATTAGCATATTTCCCAACAATCTAATCGGCAACCGGGCGGGTAAGATGCACTTTCAAACAGGGCTGTATACTTCGAGGAAGACTCGAAGTGGTCCTTGATGCTAGAGAGGAACCCTAGAACCTAACGGACGCGCTAAACCCAATTCGACGCTAAGCGACGCACAACCCCGTGATTCGTGATTTCGCTCCACCACCACCGGGAAAGATTGTGTGCGCGGCTTTCGACTGATTTTCGATCTTCTCGACGACCCGACTGCTCGACGACAACGACAACCTGCCCCCTCGGACATTTTAAGCCCACGCAGCAGTCAAGATGCGGTACATTCACTCCGAGGAAACGCTGCCGATTCCCGACAATGGTGAGCTTGCGACCCTGGTTTTTTTATCAGCACTTTGAGTTGGGAGGAAGAAGATACAAAACGTTTGGATTGAGATATGGTTGTTTGCCGCACCGGGGAAAGACAAAGGAGTCATACACCAGCTTTATGGGTTGCGGCCTCTTTGGAAGAGCCGGATTGTTCGGCCGCTGCGAAGAAGGAATTGTGGTGGTGTTCGTATTGTTGAACCCAGACTGACTCGAATTCCTCTCTAGTGAAGGTTCACATTCGTTCGAGAATCGTGACCGTTGAGGGTCCCCGAGGTATGCATACCCAACATTACACCTAGATTGTCGACTTTCGTGGTTTGAAAGTTTTGGCGCCTGGGATCGGATGGCAATTGACATGTATTATTTATAGGCAAGCTCACCAAGGATCTCTCTCACATTGCCGTTACCTTCGGCCGCCCCAAGAAGGACCTTATCTCCATTGAGATGCACCACGGCTCTCGCAAGGGTGTCGCTACCCTCCGCACCGTCCGCACCATCATCAACAACCTCATCATCGGTGTCACCAAGGGCTTCAAGTACAAGATGCGTTACGTCTACGCTCACTTTCCCATCAACGTGAACATTGAGAAGAACGCCGAGACTGGCCAGTTTGATGTCGAGATCCGGTATGCAACTTTTCTCGTGGTCGGATAAGACTTGGTTTGCGAGTGGTAGAGGAGTAAAATATGTTACTCAGTTTTTTCCTTTTTTTTTTTAATCTCGCAAACCGGTCATATTTGGCATGGATATATTGGATTGTTGTGCTAATTTGTGTCCAGTAACTTCTTGGGTGAGAAGTACGTCCGCCGCGTGGTCTGCCAGCCCGGTGTCGATATCATGACCTCCCCCAACGTCAAGGATGAGCTCCAGCTCTCCGGTAACTCCCTGGAGGCTGTTTCCCAGAGTGCCGCCGACATCCAGCAGATCTGCAGAGTCCGCAACAAGGATATCCGAAAGGTGAGGGATAACGAACCGAGTGGACCGAATGTACTACTAACCATCGCTTCAGTTCCTTGACGGTCTGTACGTGTCTGAGAAGGGTAACATCGTTGAGGAATAGATGTAATGTCCGCTTGGTGGGTAGTTAGGGTGTCTGGAGATTCCTTTGTATTTTCGCCATATTGCACCAGGAAGCAAAGCGAAATGAAATCCAAAAATTCAAGACCATGAAATTCATATATGCCCTCTTTTTTTTTTTTTTTTTTCCTTGTCCACAGATATGGCGCTTTCTTAGCTGGGGCGTGTTGTGTAGAGCAAAAACTGTGTTCATTTTTGTACAGCACACTCCAAGGTTTATTGAAACCATTATGGGAGTAATAGTATCTTAGGGTCACGAAGTGTATTGGTAAAAGTCCGGAAATGCTGGAGCCCGGAAGTGCGGTGTTTTGCTTGTGATGCAAGGCCGCATGCCACTTCAACCCACCTCTTCACACAACTTAACACCGTCCCTCATGATCAACCTCCCTGTCAGCCTCGTGGGTAGCAAACAAGCATGTGAATCAGACCGGAGGGGCGATATCCTCAATGACTTCATCTCCTCATCGCGATTAGGATTAAACCGCCCGCCATGGCTGTTTACGCTTTGATCTTCGCTGTCATCAGCATGGTGCTGGATGTGACGCTGTTCTGGAAAGAAGTAATCTCCACCCATTGCGCACATTCCATCGATCTGTACTGATTGTTTGTCTATGTATAGCGACTTTTTTCATGGTGGAGGTCCAAGTCCCCCCGAACTAGACTCCGCCATGAGTTGACAATAGCAACTAACTACGAAGACTGGGAAGAGTCGGCATTCCAGCTGGATGAGCTTCTCAGCTTGGATCTATGGTGATACTCCCTCTGGTGTCGATTTAAGAATTACTCCACTGTCGCTAACATGTTATAGGCGCCAAAACCCATCAAGCAAGCACTATGATTCTCGCCTCATCATGGGCAGGCTGACAGGTCTGATGGCCGCTCGGGAAGATGATGACATCCTTACGCTGGTCAATCTTCTTCGATCAGGCCTCGTCCGCAACCTTGGCAATATCACCTCACCCAAACTTTTTTTACATGCCAACGCAGGCACAAAGCTGTTGATTGATGACTACATCACGCAAGTCGCACTCTCCATTCAGCATGTGACGGCAGTGCAGACCGCCCCGGTGCACGATAGCGGGTTTACCTCCCAGGCCAAGGTGGAGTTGCTACACGATACGCGCCAGGCGTTTGGAAGAACAACCCTACTACTACAGGGTGGTTCGATTTTCGGACTTTGTCATCTTGGTGTCGTCAAGGCGCTTCATTTGCAGGGCCTCCTGCCGCGTATTATCACGGGCACGGCGACGGGAGCTCTCATCGCGGCGCTAGTTGGTGTTCACAACGAGGAAGAGCTGCTGGGTATCCTAGATGGCGGAAATATCGATCTTTCTGCTTTCGACCAACAACAGGAAGAAACTCAGACTTCGTCCTGGTCCAGCCAGTGGCTCCTTCCGTCAAGCCTCGCAAATAGTGAACTGATGACCCTACTGCGGCGTACAAAGCGGTATTTTAGCAAAGGTTACTTCCTTGAAGCCGAGGTATTAGAAGAGTGCGTTCGCGCCAACTTGGGCGACCTCACATTTGAAGAGGCGTATGCTAGGTCTAAACGGATCTTGAATATCACAGTCGCAACATCGGGCCGGAGCGGAACACCAAACCTACTCAATTACTTAACGGCACCAAACGTGGTACGTTCCTTTTCCCAATTCTATAGGTGTACCCCAGCTAACCACCTGAAACCGCAGCTAATCTGGTCTGCCGCGGTTGCTTCCAATGCAACCAATAACTCCCTCTACCCTCCCGTGACAATCTACTGCAAGGATGAAACCGGCTCTGTCGTTCCCTGGCCACACAGCGAGGACGTCATTTTCAAGCCCTGGCGCCACACCCATTATGAAGAAGGCGAATCTCCGCTTTCCAGAATTGCTGAGCTCTTCAACGTAAACCACTTCATAATCTCCCAAGCACGTCCATACATAATCCCTTTTCTTCGTTCGGAGCTCAACTTCCTTGACCGACGGCCTACAACAGGCCACTGGAATATAGCTCGGCCCCTGACTCGCCTGGTTGCTCTCGAAATTGGACACCGTCTTCGCCAACTCAACTATATCGGTCTCTTGCCATCTCCGCTGGCAAGACTTCTAATCGAAGAGTCAGTTCCGGGATCCCACCTAACCCTAGTTCCAGACCTAAGACTACGTGATTTTCCCAAACTCTTCCAGAACCCAGACCAAGCTAGCCTAGCTCATTGGATACGAAAGGGTGAACGCGGCGTGTGGCCTGCTGTCTCCGCACTGAAAGTGCGGTGCGCCGTGGAAATCGAGCTCGACAAAGGGTACCAAGTCGTTCGAAGACGGAGACCAACTGCTGAGACTCTTGGGTCGGGCTTAGGGATATCGACTGTGCCGCCGCAGGCAACGACTATGGCGATGGGGTCGGACTACTTGAAACAAGACACGCCGCGACCACAGCCGAATGAGGGTATCCCGAGGCAGCGACGGAGCTATAGTATTGACCTTGCGGGTGCGAAGGATAGGGATCCAAGCGTTACGTTGACAAGCCCTGATCAGTTTACTCCTAATTTGGGTTCGATTTAGTTGTCCACCTAGTGAAGTTTCTTGCAGCTCTCGAGAATGTATCCATAAGTATTACGTACTGTACCATTATTTGCCAAGAACTCAAGTTGATAACGGGGATTGATGAAATTCAAGTATTACATAGATTAACATAATAGAAGAAACAGCCAGAAAGAGCCGGGGATATATTGAACACAATATTCAGAAAACAATACAAGTGGATATCGAATGTGAGTAGATAGTACGCTTTCTGCAGGTGAGTAATGTCTAACCCAGTCAAGCCGAAGTCTGGGGGCGCTCTTCCCGCTGGCGGGAATGGCCGCGGAGGGACGCTGCTGCTGCATGGAGGGAGCGCGAGCGAGATTGTGGTCTTCCAGCGGTTTCTGATTGAACGTACGACAAGGCGGGGACTGTGTTGAAGTCAGTTTCATAATCCACTAATTCTCGAAATTTGAATTTGCATAAGAGCAAATAACAACATACCGCTAAATCCGTAGCCATGAGCATCCCCTTCTCGGTTTTGAGGGTTGATTTCCACTCGGATGGCAATGTTCAGGCCGCCATGCATATCGCCTGTGCTGCCAACCCCATCCGCAGCTGGGTGGGCAGAACCGGCCGTCGACTCACCTCTGTGCAACGGAGAGTGACCATCCTTAGGAATTGAAAGTTGCTCAGCGGTTTGCTGTACCGCATCCCCATTGGTGGAAGGCGTCTCGATTTCGGTGATGCAGGCATAGTTGCGAGAGGGCATGGTGACCTTGTTCCAAGACGCACTCTTCTCTAGTCCCCCTGGTTGGCCATCGATGAAGTCCATCAGTGTTTCATCGGTCTCTGAATCCAGGTGGTGGATCTTATTTCTCCGCGCCAGAAGGTTTGCAACAGCCTTGGGAGGCGGCTTGTTGGTGATGGCACTACTAACAACGTTGACCATATACCGAGGGTCATTCTCACTATGAATACCCAACTTAGGGTTTGCGTAGAATCGCCCGACGGCCGCCAAGTGCACGTCACCTCCTAGAATTGTTACGCGGACGGAATGGTTCTTGGAGAACTGCTGGAGACGTTGGATGAATAGTCTGCGCTCCCGCTTATGCTGGCGGGCTGTGTAGTGGTCATCAAGGTCATCCAGCAGATCCACCTGACCATCAAATTGATTGAAGAGGCTACCGGCAAGCCCAAATCGCTTGTTTAATAATCGAATGGGAGCAATGACCGGAGAACTTAAAATATTCTCGAGCCACGCAAGGCGTGGGTAAGCTATCGGGACACCTAAAAGCACGACCAGGTGTTTAATATCGCCATGTGCGGCCGAAACCTCTTGTTCTAGCCGAGAGAAAATAAGGTCGTAGGTGTCCGGATAATTTACCTGGTGGCGGGTACGTTCCGTACGCGCATCCACACCGATGAATGCCATGCGTTTCCCAAGACGCATGTACAAATTCCGACTCCTCTCCTCAACGTATGGACCAGGACGCTTGCCAATGATCCAACTGTTATCCTCTGCCTCGTTCTCCAGGACAAAAGTATTCTCCAACTGACGGGGATCGGCACCTGCAGTACCGTTGACGGCCTGCATAGTTTGCGGAGCATCGGTGGTGTAGGTAGATTTCGGCGGCGGAATGTGATGCTGGAACAAACAGTAGTATTTAAACGCAACTCCACCGATGCCGCGGAAGACAGAGCACTTCATGAAGTGGTCAATGTAAGAGCCGAACCCGTCAATGATATCGTGGTCGTCCCAGATGTTGATCTGGGGGATGCGTCCGTTCGCCTCTTTGAAGGGCTCAGTAGAATACCACCGGATATAGTTCGCAAAATAGTACTCATCGCACCTAGCCCGCAGATCATTGTCAAAGGAGTGCGCGCGCCTTTTGTGGGGGTTGGAGATGGAAGTCCATTCCTTCAGCGGACCGTCAACGCGGATACCGTCATTATAGATCTGGTCGCCACCACCAATCATGACGTGGAAAGGCTTCTGTGCGTGCACACGCAATACATCCCTCCACAGGTTGGGACCGACCCAGGCGTCCATGTCCGTTCCCACGGAGAAGCCATTGCAGGAATGGAACATGATGCGCATGGACTGGGTGCGCGAAGGCACGACGAACTCCCAAGGCGAGTGGATCTCGCCGCCCTCGACATAGCGGAGACCAGGAATAGTATATGACCATCGCACCTCGTAGTCCTCCAGCGGCAATGTGAGAGAGAAGCGCCAGAAAGCTTTCTTGGGGTCTTCAAAAAGGCGCTGGCCGTCAATCGCAACGCCCTGGGTGTTTGCGACAGCCTCGGCGAGGGCTGGGTCGGCGACAACATGACCGGCTTGGCGCAGGAATAGTCGAGGTTGGGGCTGGCCAGGCTTCGTGACAATCAGAACGCTTCCATGCCAAATGGACGAAGAGGGCGTAACATCCATGTTCTTGAAGTTGAGCAGGGGCCCGCAAATGACGTCGAGCTGGGCGTCATGCTCAGAAACACCGGCGTTGGGGGCAACGCCTGTGGCAGAAACATTGAGTTGTTAGTCAAAACAAAAAAGGAGCCATCCATAGTGTTCGGTAGGTGATTACCTGAGTAGGCCATTATTACTCGGAGCAAATTAAAAGGGAATTGAACGAGCGCGAACCCGTCTCGGACGAAAATTAACTGGCAATATTCGATGCGAAAAGAAGTAAAAGTACAAAGGTGTAATTAGAAGAAACCAATTGACGAATTTGGTAACGGGGGAGAGGGGGAGAGAGACGAGGAGGAGGGAGATTAAGAGACTCAGACACTCAGCTGTTGGTGGAGCTGAAACTGGGCCCAGGACTTTGGAGGATTTGGTAGAGAACCTTGTTTGGAGGGAACGGAAGGTTGGACCCAGGGACCAACAGAACGAGCCACATTAATACACAGCACCTCTTAATAAAAATCTTGTTCAGACTAGCACGGCTAGTAGATAGATAAGTTAATTAGCATGGATCATGATGAGGCAAGAGGAACAAGAGGCTACTAGGCAACATAATTCGCACCCTTGCGATTCAATCTGCCTTTATGCTCGGCTCGGCTCCCGGTCCTCAAGTCAAACAAGGCTCGTGGCTTGCGGCCCACGGATTCCCAGTAGGGCTGACAATGGCATCCCAATTTCCAAACCTCGCGATCTACCACAGTACCTATCAAGGCCAATGGAAGATAGATCTTCGATGAACCCTCTTTCCGGGCCGTTTGGTATTCAGGCCATGTCCTGTAACCCTGCAAAATGACCGTGGTCGCGCGATGCCACGAGAGCAAAACATAGTAACATCCCCCTGTATGGGGGCTGCGCTGAGCCACACCCCAGCCACCCCTCGCTCCCCGAGTCAGATGTGTGGCTGGTTTGGTGCCAACGCAGCAGCAGGAACGAAAGATTACAGACTATGACGCAGCCAGGGAGCCAGTCGGGCTTGAATCGGGTAATGATACTGCAGACGCGATCGTGCATCAAGCAGTTCACTGGCTCCTTGAATTTTTTGCTGGACACGAACCTCGGTCGCGGAGAAATGAGATTATGAATCCAAATCCATGAATTATCATTGATTAGAAAATAGGTAAAGACTATCGATTATTCTCCGCTTCTGACCCATCGCCTTCCTTGGCGTTTCTGCACTCTGTAGTCTGTACGGTACTACCCTTACTACTTGCACAAAGTGCTTTTTTTTTCTATGCCATCATAGGCTGCCACACGCAATTAAAATGAACAAATCTAGACGCAAAGCAATTGAAGGACTCAGTCAAGTCAATATCTCTCAAGAGCTGCTTCAGAGGATGACACCTATATGCCAAACAAACAAACAACCCGAACCTCCAGAAACATGTGAACCGGAAACTAAATCAAACCGTCGCCAGAATTATCCCAAACCCCCAAGATGCTCATCCTCGTACCCTGTCTACTCGGTTAGAAGGCTGGGGGGAAAATGAGAAGCCGGGCTATCCTGCACCAAATCCATGTTAAACATCCAACGATGACTGTCACCCCCCAACGCGGGCCGTTGAATTCTAATGCCCAACTCCCACAACCAATCTCGGAATTTGGAACTGTTCGCAAACGTATCTATCTCGGGGTTGGCGTGCACCAGCTCTAGCGCCTGTTCCAGGAGCATAGAAAACGGGAGGTGATGGCATCCAGTAACTTCAAACTCGTCGCACGGCTCGGTGGCAGGGGTGACAATCTCGGGAGACCCAGGGCTGAAGCATCGTTCTGAGGGTGCGGGAGAATCCTGTCGAGTCTTCGGCGAAGGAGTTCTGGGTGCCTCATCTCGGCTCGTTGCTTTGAGATCTATAGATCGCCGCTGGGTTTTGGCGAGGATATCTTGAAGTACCGTTTCCTGGCTCTGAACGACTTCGGTTCCAGGGACGACGAACAGTTCCTCCAACCGCTGCTCAACGCGTCTCTTTCTCTGATTGCGCTCGTTGTCGCGTATCTGGTTGCAGGTTTCAAGCCCGGGCGCTTCCCAACTCTGCCCTTTCAGGCTACCATCTTGCTCGGACTTTTCAAAGGTGTATAGATCGTTGGTATACTGGTTGACCGTCGTTCTACACTTGTATTGCTCCTTCGAGTGGCCATCCCGCACGGCAAACCACGCCCTGTACGAGGCTCTTTGGAGGATCAAACGACCCTGTGCAACATAGGAGCCAAGTCTTGCCTGGAAGCCAGGAAGAGATACGGCATTCTCTTTAAAGAGAACCCCACTAAAGTCCAACAGCCACTGACACCACAGCGTAGCAATAATGATCTCAAGACCTGGATCATCGTCGGACTCCAAAGCCAAGCAATTCGGACTTGAACTTAGAACACCCATCCCAACATGCATCTCTCCTTTCGCAAGGCTTGTATCCATGATGTGTATGAGGTCGGGAACTGTGGCGGTGTATATATTGCTGCCATTGTCCCAGACACACCAAATATCGCTGAGGTCATGGGGAAACCAGTCGAAACGGCGAGCGTACAGAGTCTTGCAGTCATAGTCGAAACCCAGCACGTAGTGTCGGCCGTCGAAGGAAGGGTTTCGATCCGCAAAGTGGAGTCGATCTGCTATTGGTAAGATACCAAACAAAAGCTGAGGCTGATTACCAGGAGAGCATTGGGATATCAGTGCTCGATCTTCAGCGAACTCCCCGTACGGGAAGGGACGACAATCAGCACCATCAAATAGGTACATGCTGTCGCGGCGGACCTCCAACGTCTGGCCCTTTTCAGCAGAGCACAGATACAAATGGTAGTCCACAATGTGCCACGGATGACTGACGACATATGCGGGCGGGTCTGAACGTCGCCGGTCCTTATTTTCGTGTTCGAGCGGTTTGCAGTTGTCATCTTCGATCATTGAACTGTCAATTGCAAACATTGGCATTTCTTCATCCTGCTCAGTGACCTTGCCGTACTGGATATCTTCGGCTTCTTCGATGCAATTCAGCACTCCTGGCTCAGTCACATCGGCCATGTCATTCATCGTCTCGTGAGCATATTGCAGTGTATCCTCACTTGTCAAAGCACGCTCTTCATCTTCCTTGTACAATGTTAACACGTTTCTATCTAGCAGCCTGCGAGCTAATCTGAGGTCCTCCCTGGTTCTCTTCATCTTGAAAACCGAAGTGACAGAATCTGCTCTAGCGGCAGCTGCCGCTTCCCCGGGTACACTGCCCTCGATCTTGTACGGCATTGGACAGCTGCTATCAGAACAAAGCATGACAAATCCGTAATACCAGAGAGGACAGGAGTGGATACAAGAAAGAATCAAGGCGTGGATATGAATGAGAAGCCGAAAACGTTTTGCACTGAGCAGTAGAGAAGAAGGTAGAAAGGCATTCTATAAGGTCATTGAAATTTGAAGAAAAGAAAGGATAAAAAGTAGTATGTCCCTAATTTGGCGGGGCAAGTTATGTGCGGGAGAGCTCAAAACGTGCGCATCAGATTCTGCATGTCTTTGTTCTCACTATTTGGTCATGTTGGAAAGATTGGAATCTATAATATTTTGCCCAAACGGGGAATTAGTCAACACACGGGACAACCTCGTTGACAGCTATCCGAACAGACAGCTTCCTGCACCTGAATAGTTTCCACCCATGTACCAAACAGAGGGATGAATATAACAACAATACAAACAGAACGAAAACATGAAAAATCATCCCAGAAACTATCATGCATCATGGTCCACGTTTAACACTCCCCCCCCCCAAACACGGCCTATAGTTTCGTAGCTGAGCACAATATGTAACACGCTGGTTCTCCGAATGGAGCATGGGCATAACATCTATTAGATAAAATTCGCTTTCGTTTCAGCATAGCTTGTCTTATGCATTAGCACCCTTCGGGTTTTCTTCAGCAAGCCAGAAATCCTAGTCATAGATTCAATTTAGATCCTAACCATGCTTAGCTGGCCTGCCCAGGATGAGCAGACTATCCGATAAACATAATTTCGCTGTTGGGCACAGGAAACCAATTCATAGTTTCCATGCAAACACACTATCCAGGCGTCAAACGATCAAGTTCTCAAAGTCTTGGAAGTATGGTTCTTTATTCAAGATGTGGCCTGGTTTCTCTCTGGAAGGTCCACAGCTCTACCTACAGCTGCCTGGCGTGCGACAGAGTTTGAACAGCTTAGGAAAGATGGCTCAATAGAATGTAGAGTGGGTATTTATTTATAAAATCACGTCTCGGCACAGAAATTAGACAGGGTAATTATACAAAAAAAGGCAGTAAAATACAATCGCAAAGATATCATCGCTTCTCTCAGCTGTCTTGCTAGCACAGCGCCTAGAGCGGACCAGCCGGTGCTACCGTGAGATAACCCTATCCAACCAAGCTCGATTCCTTTCCCGTTCCTTGCGCATCTTCTCTCTCCAACTAAGCGCGAAAATCGCACCGGTCAAATAACCGCCAAGGTGCGCATAATAGTCAAGCTTGGGCATCCGACGATTCATTACAGCGCCGGCTATGTCAAATGTAACTAGGCCAGCAAGGAACATCCAAGCTGGGGCGGAGAGACGTTGTTGCCAGTCGCGAGGTAGGAATGCGATTGTCCATTTTTCACTGGAGAGGATGTTAGCACTTACTCTAGTCAGAAGTTCTATTGGAGGCGAAATTTACTCTGAATGGATTAGGCCAGATGCAGCAACCACGCCGGCAATCGCCCCACTGGCACCAAGAGAAGTGATGAAAAGTGAGTTTTTCAGGACATGAGTTGTCAGCGATGCGAATGATCCTAGTACACCAGATGCAAGGTAGAGGGCAAGGAAATTGCCTCGGCCAATGTCGTCGTGCACTTGAGTAGGATGTTAGCAAGGTCAAGCTAGCGAGGCATGGTGAGGACAGGAGGTATGGCATGTACTCACGTCTAGTGCCGAAAATCCAGAGAACAAACATATTGATGCTGAGGTGAGTGATCGTCTGGTGGCTGAAAACATTTCCAACGAGACTGAATACACGGGGATAGGCAGGCACGCTGATGAAATAACGGTTAAGGAGCCTCCATGCTGGTGGCCAAGCTCGCCATAGTGCGAAAACTCCAACATTTATACCAATGATAGCTGCCACTGTCGCAGCCGCTGGTGGTAGAGTTGGCCACATACGATCCGTCCTCGCAGGAGTTTCGTATGTCACGGCGAAACCGTAGCATAGTCCAAAAGTAAGGAGAGTAAAGATAAGGGCTGGGAGCAAACGGGTGCTCTATGAAATCGGTCAGCAGGGAATGGTGCACCATGAGGCTGTTGTATTTACCGTCGTCAGGGTACTGAAATCCGCATCAGTATCCGTCGCTCGGAGGTGATGTTTTTGTATCCATGCAAGCAGCGGTCTCTGACTAGGGTCGGCCCTCCCCCTGACTGTATTCCCCTGTCAGTAAATCCCGGTTCCAAAAACCCAAGTCCATAATAGCATACCCTCCAGTGCAGACGTATCCTCAAATTTCTGAAGCGCAGTGTTCTTTGCCAGGTGCTGCTTCAGCTTCTCACGGTCCTGCTCCTCGCCCTCGAGCCATTCCTGCCGTTTGTTCTCAGCCTCCGCAAGCAGCCTCTCCTCATTTTTATTACGGATTTCCGCTAAAACACTCCTCCCAGATGGGTCATTATTCTGGCCCAACTCTGCCCCATATGATCCACTTTGAGGTTTATATAATCCTAAGTGTTCAGCTTGCCGGATGAGTTTCTCTTCCGTTTCGTGCTCTTCTCTTTCGATTCGGGCCATGATAGCGGCATCCTCGTCAAGAGGATAGTTCTTCCGGAGATATTCTAAACCCATATCAAGTGTAGCGGGACGCGTGACACGTTTGATGTCGGCAGGGAAATCGAGATCGAGCGTACCGGCAAGGCGTCTAGCTTGGAGCACAGAGAGGACGCGGTTGCCCATGGCCGGGGATAGCTTGGTTCGGGTCCCAAATACCTGTTCAATCTCTGCTTTGGAGAACGGTTCATCGCGGAGCTGGACTCCTTTCTCGATTGGTGGAGGCGACGGCTTGTTCGACGATAGAACAGCGGAGCTCTGAAAGGTGCGCGAGAGAGTCCCATTGGGAGACGGTAAACATTTTAATTTGGGGGTGGTCACTCTTGAGAAGATCGCAGTGAGTGGTCTCACGGAGCTCAAGAGCCGTCGCGGGGTGCTATTTAGAAACCAGGTTGGAGAGATTTGTCGGCCAAATGAGTGCCATAGCGCTAGGTTTGGCGGGTGCAAACTTGGAAAGCGAAACCCCAAGCATGGTGTGCGCCATGCTACGCAGAAGACATTGCTCATATCCTGCGGCTTGGGAAGAAAAGCCTGCTCTGGAAAGTGGCGTACGGAGTAGAAGATGACTTCGATGGTACACTGGCTACAGATTGCGGAATGATTGTCTTCTCCGATTATCTTCTCCGCGGTCGCCGAAGGTTGTTCCGAGCGTATTTGGTTGAGCTCTTGCGAGTATGGATTCTCTACTATGATGATGGGATCCTTTAAAAATATTCTTCGTCCGTAGAAATGTGCATTATATTTTCTTTGTGTCTTTCCCTTTCTCCTTTTTTTTACTGCGAGAAAATGACCGGTACCCTGGTTGATTACTGGTAGGTTCCAGCGCAGCCGTCTGAAGATATATAATCACACTGCCGACCGAAGATCATTAATATTAACCCCCGCCTTTTCGCGTTATATTGACCATATACGACCGCGAAACCGCAAAATTTCCGAACACTTTAATACAAAGCATACCGTAACAGCAAAATGTCCTCCGAAAACCTTCCGATAACCCCTGTTGCCTTCTCCGAAGCCATCAAAGAGCTAAGCCTCCCCGTCCTCTACGCCAAAGTTGCCGAACTGAGAAACTCCATCGCACATCTTCAACGCTCAAACCAAGAACTCCGCCTCTTCATTACGGAGTCATGTGAAAGCGACGCTGACAAACAAGAGTTGGAGGGTTATGTCGCAGAGAACGAAGTGGTGAAGGGGTCCATGAATGAGCGTATTCGGTTGTGCAAGGCGGAAGTTGAGGGAAGGGGCAACGCTTGGATCGAGCTAGACCCCGAACCAAATGAGGCTACAACTACGGGGGAGGAAGAAAACCGAGAGCGGGAACAAGAGCAACCTGCCGCCCCGGGATCTACAGCCAGTGCTGCAGTGAATGGTGCAAGTCCGCCAACGGAGGAATCAAGAGGCCGAGATGGGGATGGAAACGACGGGGTATACCTTTGAAGACTTGAGTTGGATCTGATCTCTCATTTGGTCACGTCCTTTCAGTGAGGGGTATCGGTAACGGGTCCCTTCTTGCCATGAGATACCAGGTCTGGATTACACGGGCCAACACCAGCAGGCGGCCACGTACCTCATCGTTGCCAGACGGTGGGCAACGACTCCACAACATACATTTACTATGCATACTCAGCTTATATCTGGTTGTATGGTCTGGCCATGTGCCTCCGTTGTTCGACTGGCCGACCAAGTTAAACTAATTGACGCATGATATGGATCTATCTAAGATCTTCTGCATTGGTCTAGATGAAATAGCAATGTTCATCGGCGGTTTCTCGCGAGAGTAAATTATAGGGAGGGATATGCATAATCACAAGAACAGAATGTTCGCTCTGCGTGCTAAATGCTCGAATTCTCAACCGTGTCGCATGATCTGCCGATCATCCATATGCTGGAATATGGCAACAAACGAAAGCAGGAATGGCAACGATAGTAAATCAAAAGAAATCAGGTTCCAACGCCAGGTTAGAAACATGTTCGTCATCAAAGGAAGAAGAGGTACTATGTCCTCGAGCTTAGCTAGAGCCCTGCTGGCCCCAGTGACCACCGGAAAGAGCCTCTGGGGGAATACGCTGCTGCTTGATGAACAGGTCAATCAGGGGCTGCATCGGCTCCATTTCCTTGTCAGAAACAAGCTTGTAGTATTTTGCAACAGTAACAAAATGAACAAAGCACATGTTGAGGATGTCGTGCTTGTTAATGTGCCAGAAAGGGTTCAGCCAGTGTGCATGGTATAGATGCGCGTAGCAGCGGAACATCTGCTTCATAATCCCCTGGCAGTCTTTGTAGAAAGTTCGTGGGAAGCCGCTGGACTTGCCGATCCAGTCCTCACCGGCAGCATTGGCGGCAGCATTTGTGGCTTGAGCACCCATAGCCTCATTAAGCGCAAACGTCTCGGGGACTCCAGTTACTTTCTCTGTTGGGAACATCACTGGGTCATGGATCTTGCTGACAATCCATTTCTCCACCCTGTTGATGAACTTGGGGGCGGAGATTTTTGCGGCCTGGGAATCCACGAGCCAAGTGTAGGTCAGACTGAATGACAGTCAGTAAGCTGTAAGTAGATGGCTGCACAGTTCGATAAAACCTACCGGCCAGCGGACATGGTTGGGCAGGTGGTCTCGTTGCAAATGGGAAGCCCGGTATTACTATTCACTTCTTGAATGACCTGGAGCATGCCATGAAGTAGACGGTATTGTTCAACGACTGCATTGTAAGAGACAAGACATTAGACCGAGCCCCAGACGGCGGGGTTGCGAGATACTCACTCTGGTGGGCTAGCCATTCTCCGAGTTCCACATTCTTTGGGCATGCGCACAGCGTTAAGAAGTTACCTTTAACATTAAGCGGCGCATATTTCTCCTGGAAAAAGTACTTTGGGGCATCGGGGTCGTAAACAGCAGTGTTCTCGATGGTGGAGTGGTTCGAGGCCAAAGATGGTGAATTAGACACATGGCCAGGAGGGCCGTGGGAAACGGGTGACTGGGCAGGGCTTCCGGTATTCATCTTGTTGGCGTTGTTATTGTTCTTATTATTGCCGCCTCTGCCAAAACCTTGGCGGCTGTATAAAAGCAGTTGCGTTAGTATTCGTGATTCAGAGTTGGGTGGAGCGGGGGAGTGACCATGGTGATAACAGTAGGGAGAAAAAGGGGAACATGGACGAAGAACAAACAAGCACAAGAAGAGCGGCAATACCAATGCAGTTAAGCAAATAGCGCGGCATCCTGACTCTGTATTCAGGGGCTCTGTTCAACATGCATTTTAGGGGGGATGCGGCAATGGAAGATGCTTTGCAGGCGTTTTGGGTATGCGTTAAAGGGGAGGGAATGTGAGGGGAAAGGAAGTAGTTGTACTTACACGCTCTGAAAGAAGGTAGCCATGACTGATGAGGCAGAGTTAGATACAATGCCAGCTCAAGAGACCTGTCCAAAATGGAGCCAAAAGGGAACGGGGAGAAAATTGGCTGAGGATGGAGATAGCAGCGGCTCTTGGTTGGGGTCTGCAACTCTTCTGCTGTCCGCTCTTCCTCAGTTCCGGGCTCTTGTTTCAAACTTCCAATCATCGCTTGGGTCTGGCCCCGGGGAGCTGCCCCCGCTAAGCTTCTCTGGGCTCGGAATGGATTATTCTGTGTTCCTATTATCGGCGCCTCAGGCCCCACAGTCATGCTTGCTCTGTGCCTTTAGATTCACCTCCAGACTGAATCGCAGTGTTGCTTCACCAAAGCTCACGGCTTGTAATCACGAGGATTGCGGCATCGTGAATTATAAGACCGTTCTTCGGCCTTACATTACCCTTGCCACCGCGCCTGGTTCGTCCAATTGAGATAGCTGTTTCCGATTTGACTGGCAATGTCCTCGTCTGATGAAGACGTGGTTCGGCGCCCTGCCCGGAGCGGCGCCGGCCAAGCTCTGAGTGAGGATGGAAGTGCACCTGGTAGTCCGGCGCCTATGTCTGACGCTGGAGATATGAATGGCGCCGATGATGACGACGCGGATCTATTTGGATCTGACGGCAGATCTGATGGAGGATTTGATCAAGATACAGAGTATGCGCCTTTCACCTGAGTTTATCACAGCATGCTTTCGTCTATTCTGATATCGCAATGGATATGGCGTACTGATGTGCTTGCAGCCAACCAAAGCGAACACTCGATGATCGGGAACTTGATTCGGCGGACGATGAGGATCGATATGACCGGGCTGGTGATCGTATGGATTACGAGGATGGGGGGGAAGGAGAGTTCCAAGAAACAGTGAATATTATGGACTTGAGCTTAGCCCGGGCCCCAGAGCCGAAGTCGTCCAACGGCGAGGTTTGTGTCCCTGTTTTGAGGTTGTCGTGATTCTGTACTCATTGCGCTGCGCCAGGTATACACGATGCCGGTCCCCAATTTCCTTTCTGTAGAAACAGAGGAGTTTAATCCAGAGACCTATGTTGCGCCCCCATACTCGACTGCTGCGACATCTCTTTGCTGGCGCTATGACCCTGATGACGAGGGTTTCCTTCAATCCAACGCCCGCGTCATTCGCTGGGAGGATGGCTCCATGACACTTCAGCTGGCGTCTGCGCCCAAAGAACAGTACAGGATAGCGACAAAACCTCTTGCTCCCCTCAACAAGTCTGGCGACTACGATACGAAATTGGACTCCCACGTGTATCTCGGAGCTGCATCCGAAACATCTGGCGTGTTCCGATTGACTTCTCATCTAACCCATGGACTTACCGTATACCCTACGACCGTGGAAACAGATGATGCGGTTCAGCGACTTCAAGAATCTCTAGCCGCAGCTTCTCGCGGTGGCAAGAAAACAGTCGATGGCTCGGCACCTGTCATTGAGGTGAAGGAAGATCCCGAACTTGCCAAGCGACAAGCTGAGCTCGCGGAGCGTGAAAAACTCAAAGCGGCACGTCGTCGCGAACAACTAGCAGATAGAGAAATGGATCGCGGCCGCCGATTTGGCATGTCGCACCGCACTGGGGGTGCCGGGCTTACTGTGGGCGGCTTAGAAGATGATGACGGTTTGCTCGCTACAAGACCACGGACGAAGAAGACGCGTCGCCCTAACCGTAGGGGCGAAATTTATACCGATGACGAGGAGGAGTATGACCGCCGTGGCCGAACGCGGGAAGATGAATATGATGAAGATGACGGCTTCCTTGTCGGTAGTGATGAAGAGCCAGAGGTCGTGGATGACGACGAAGACGAAGACGTCTTGGAAGATGAGGATGTGGATGCAGAAGGAGAAGAAGACATCGCACCTCCTAAGCCTAAAGAAAAGCGGGCATCCCCTGCGGCTGGAGCAGGCTCTCCTCCGGCTAGAAAGAAGAATCGTTACGTGGTGGATGACGACGATGAGGAGTAGCTTCCATCCTCTTCTTTACACAAATTTTCAATTTCTTGACGCCCTACATGAAGATAACACCACGGTTACTTTTTCAGCGACAATTGTAATTGTATCTACTTTGGGGAGAAAATCAATGGCGAATGGGTGATTATTTAATCCTTCTTTTCTTTTTTTTTGGAACTGCACATAGATGGGAAAAAAAAAAAAAAAAAAAAGTGTGAAGCAGAAAGTCAACGCTGTTTGTATACTGCAGTAAGTCGATCAGATGGACGAACGAGGCTCTCCCCGGTCATTCATGATAACCCATTTGGAATTAAGTGTTCCCTAAACGACAGAAATTTATTCATATGAAACGCTTGGTATATCCATTGACAAGCCCATAACAAACCCAAACGCCTAAGATCCAATCGTGGATCGTGTCGTATCAAGGCGAAACGCTACTATCGGGGCTCAGAGACGGTACACTCTCCGGGTACTCATCCGACTGAAATCCAAATTTAGCAATGACATTCCTCGCACTCTTTGCGACTCGAATACAAAGCAAATCTTGCTCGTTATGATTGAGGCAATCTTGGTCGGACGGCTGATTTAGACGCTGTTCCGGGGCCAGTGGATGGGAGCTGGGAGATTCATGCCATCGTCGTTGGCGGACCTCCATCTCTTCAATTAAATCAAGCACGCTCGGCGCCTGCTGGGCACAAGTGGTTTGAGCGCCAGGGTCCATCGGGCCACGTATAACGCTAAAACGTACGAGTTGGCGGAGGTAATCTTTCCAAGCAGCTCTCACATCTAAAGTTTTGTTCATTGTTGCGGCATATGCCGGAGGAGCAACTTGGTTCCCCAATTCACAGGCTTCAGCTTTGGAAACGCGTAGCCACGAATCAGCGATCACGTTAAGAAGAGTGCCTGTGAACATGACGTTTTGTAGGCCTGTGTCAAATTTTGTTGGGCAGCACTGGCAGCGAATGACGGATTGGGCTGTTTTAGCAGAAATATACAAGGAGCAGATAGTATGTTGCGATATCGGAAAAGGTTTGAGGGAGGAAAGATGGCTTAGGCAGAGATAAAGATATGAGAGGCAAGAGCATTCTTGATCAGGCGATGCATTTGAGTTTGACGGCATTATGGGAGGGGTAAGTCCTGGCGGCATTGTGAACGGTTTAGGGGCAGCTGCTGAGACACTAGAGAAATCAGGCCAGGGAGAGGTTGTAGCAGGGACTGAGCTCATAGTGTCGCTAGGTGCTAGCTGCCATGTATGGCGGTGTTCTTCATCTGTCGATAACCGATAAGGAAAACTGTATGGTGCGGGATATATTGATGAGAATAACTGAGGGTCCTCTGTGACGCCTGGAACTGGCGCTTCTAGATCCCTCGGGGGCATATGAGGTGTTTTGGAGCTGGGCCAAGGGTCATTATCGGACATATTTAGGTATGATAGGCCGCCATCGTCTTCTCGCAGGCGCTTCTTGGGCGGTCGTCCCATTTGCTTCTGCACTGAGTAGTGACAATTGAGGGACTGTTTGATGCAACGATTGCATCCCGACGGTTCACCAGAACATTTAAGTTTCCGCTTCCCTGTTAGAGATATTACATTAGCAGAGTTTTTGGAAAAATGTGTTATCCATAATATAAACTTACTGCACTCATCGCACGCCGCATGTCGTTTGACGGGTTGTGAGGCGGCGGTTGAGACATCTTGGAATATCGAGTCGCCAGTGGATGCGGGGTGTGGCTGTCGCCACTGATAAGCTTCGTACTGCATTTTGAGCTCGGATTGCACACAAAATCATGTAGCACTACGTACAGCAACAGCAGCGCAGATTATTTCTCAAATAGAGAGACAAGAAAAGGTGTTGCAGCGATATGTCAGCCAGTCAGCGACTGGATAGCCCCTCTGAAATCTAGATGAAGAGGCGGTATATCACGTGAGCGGTGAGATTCATACGACATTTTTTATTTTTTTTTTTTTTTCAAAGCCTCAAAGTGAATCTGTGGTTGCGAGCTCCAACTCTCGAGCACTGATTCGCCCATAATGCCGGCCGTTAAGGATTCAAAGAAACGCAAGGCGGTTACGCGGGATGTTGAGGAAGAAGCAGGTGCTTTTTCTGGGGACGAACTGAATTCTGGGGACTTGGATGGTGCTCTTTCAGACACTGCGCACGACCTTTCGAGTGATGAGGATGCTAGTGATTCAGAAATCGAATTGATTGATGATTTTAGCAGCGATGATGAAGAAGAGGATGGGGAGGAGGGAATTGATACCGATGAAATTCCGTCAGATGGAGAAGACGAAGGTGTTGTACCGAAAAAGCTACCTACAGCGACAAACCTGGATGGTCCGCCTCAGGTTGAAGGAATCTCGAGCGAGGAGGAAGAATTGAATTACCGCATTGAGAAGGATGCGAATGGAAACGACCGCTACATTTATGATGAAATTAACCCCGACGACAATTCCGACTACTCCGATGTCGAAGAGAATGCGAACACTATCGGCAACATTCCATTGTCTTTCTACGATCAATACCCCCATATTGGCTATGACATTAATGGCAAGAAAATTCTACGCCCTGCAAAAGGGGAGGCTCTTGATGCATTGCTGGATAGCATTGAAATCCCTAAGGGTTGGACGGGCCTTACCGATCCATCGACTGGAAAGCCATTGGAACTGAACCAGGATGAACTCGAATTATTGCGCAAAGTGCAAATGAACGAGATTCCAGAGGAGGGCTACGACCCATACGAGCCACTGACTGAATGGTTTACGACCGAAAAGGAAATCATGCCTCTCAGTGCTGCACCTGAGCCGAAGCGTCGTTTCGTGCCATCAAAGCATGAAGCTAAACGTGTTATGAAAATTGTGAAGGCTATCAAGGAGGGTCGCATTCTACCATTCAAACCTTCTAGCGAGGAGGACGAAGAAGACAAAGACTTAATTAAGTATGATCTCTGGGCTGATGAAGCTGAGCGACCTGATCATCCGATGCACGTCCCAGCTCCCAAACTCCCACCACCAGGATACGAGGAGAGTTATCACCCACCGCCTGAATATCTGCCTGACAGGAAAGAGCGCAAAACTTGGGAGGAGGCAGACCCTGAAGACCGAGAGCAGGACTTCCTTCCCAACGATTTCGGTTCTCTTCGCAAGGTGCCCGGCTATGAAAATTTTGTCAAAGAGAAGTTTGAAAGATGTTTAGATCTTTACTTGGCGCCTAGAGTTAGGAGGAGCAAGCTGAATATTGACCCGGAGAGCTTGCTTCCTAAACTCCCAAGCCCAGAAGAATTGAAACCGTTCCCAACTGCATGCGCTGCAATTTTCAGAGGACACAAGGGCCGTGTCCGCAGCCTTGCTGTTGACCCTACCGGTATTTGGCTCGCTACTGGTGGAGACGATGGTACTGTTCGCGTTTGGGAACTGATAACTGGCCGTCAACTGTGGAGCGCTAAAATTGGTGAAGATGAGGCAGTTAATGCAGTTCGTTGGCGTCCGGGCAAGGATGCTGTTATCCTAGCCGCAGCAGCAGGAGACGATATCTTCCTTGCAGTCCCGCCCATTGCCGACCCCGACACTGAAAAGGCGAGCATTGACCTTCTTGATGCTGGTTGGGGGTATGCTGCTTCAAAGCCTGCCACAAAGACCGCAGACGAGGAGAAAAAGAGCACACCTCCTCAGTGGTTACGTCCCTCAGCGGCCCTTGCAGACTCCGGTGTATGCGCTGTGATCCCTCTTCGTTATGTCGCGAAGTCGATCTCATGGCACCGTCGAGGAGACTATTTTGTCACAGTGTGCTCTGGCTCCTCGACACCGGCCTCGGTTGCTATTTCAATCCACACAGTTTCTAAACACTTAACTCAGTACCCCTTCCGTCGACGCATCAAGGGTGGCGGCCCACCACAGACAGCCCACTTCCACCCATCGAAACCCATCCTTTTTGTCGCAAACCAACGCACAATCCGTGCCTACGATCTTTCCCGCCAACTTCTCGTCAAGATCGTTCAGCCTGGTGCCCGCTGGATCTCGTCATTCGACATCCACCCAACGTCCTCCACTGCCGCAGGCGGTGACAACCTCATCGTCGGTTCTTACGACCGACGTCTCCTCTGGCACGATCTCGAGCTCTCCCAGCGCCCGTACAAAACTCTCCGTTACCATCGTAGGGCAATTCGCGCCGTCAAATTCCACCCTGGCGGACGTTATCCCCTCTTTGCTGACGCCAGTGATGATGGTTCTCTTCAAATTTTCCATGGCAATGTCACCGGTGATATGCTCAGCAATGCTACCATTGTTCCACTCAAGGTCCTGAAGGGTCACAAGATCACCGGAGAACTAGGTGTTTTGGATATAGATTGGCACCCTCGGGAAGCATGGTGTGTTAGTGCGGGTGCAGATGGAACGTGTCGATTGTGGATGTAATCCGGCAGCTTGCTGCAGAGTTACTGTTAATTTCCCCTCATACCTTGTGCAGAAGGGCGTTTAGGTGTATATAGAGTATTTTTTGATATCCACAGCATTAAAAAAGTAAACGTCTTCCAAATCATTATGAATATCCTAAGATACTGGAGCGGATAAACAATATCCGACCCACGTACTCCAGTATTATACATTGTAAATGATTTCAGGTCTAGGCTCAACACTAAGATCACCAAACCTCTGGAGTTGTTCTTATAACAGGCTCATGCAACCCCTCCACTCCAATCCCTTCTCAGCTTTTCATACTTTTTCAAGTCCGTCACACTGGGCCGGATAAACGACTTTGCGGCAACAAAGTCCTCCAACCTGATCGTATCCCGACGTTTGATAGCGTTGTATCCGGCGCGCCGCAATAAACTACCTAGATCCGCACCGCTGAATCCTTCGCACTCCTCAGCCAAGCCTCGAAGATCCTCGTTGAATGCAACTGGTAACTTGCGAACAAGGGTCTGGAGAATTTCGGCACGCTCCAATGGAGAAGGCAAGTTCACAAAGAGAAGAGTCTCCAGACGGCCGGGTCGGAGCATCGCTGGGTCGATGATATCTGGCCGATTTGTGGCGGCGATCACGTAGATGCCCTGGCGGCTGCTACCTAAACCGTCAAGTTCCGTGAGAAGAGTGTTGACAACGCGAGCAGATGCCTCAGAGAGGGTGTCATCTCGACGGGGGACAAGTGCATCAAGTTCATCGAAGAATATGACGCAGGGAACGGAGGAGCGAGCGCGAACGAAGACCTGGCGGACAGCGCGTTCGGATTCACCGACGTATTTGTTGAGGAGTTCAGGTCCTTTGACACTGATGAAGTTCGCCCGGGACTCGTTGGCCACAGCCTTTGCAAGAAGCGTCTTACCGCATCCCGGGGGACCCCAGAGCAAAACACCTGTTGGAGCCGTGATGCCGACGCTGGCGTAAAGTTCGGGGTTCTTGATAGGGTCCACTATTGCGGTAGCGAGTTCATCACGGATTCCACTTAGGGCGCCAATGTCTGCCCACGTTGTGTCTGGAATGGTTGCAAAGCCCTCGCGTTTGGAAGAAGGCTGGATTTTAGGCAGGGCCGTGAAGAAATCGGCGTTTGATACAAGGACGACCTCAGCTTCGGTGCCAAGGGGAGTTTCTTTGGCGTGAACTATGAGCCGACGGAGTTCCTTGACCTTGGGGCTAAGGTCATCTGCTCCCTCAATATCCATTTCTTCGCCGCTATTTGATTTCAATAGCTCAAGATATCTTTTAATTGCGGTAGAGCCGGCAGTGGACACCAGATCGTTCAAATCGGCCCCCACAAAACCCGGCGTTCTTTTTGCTAGAGTTTTAAAATCTAAATCATCCACAAGACCCATCTTGCGTGTTAGTGCTCTGAGGATCTGTTCGCGAACGGGCTCGGAAGGGACAGTCATGTTGATTTCCTTATCGAATCTGCCTCCTCGGCGCAGGGCCGCGTCCAAGCTGTCCGGTCGATTCGTAGCCGCCAGAACAATGACGGGCTTTCCATCTGTCTTTTCAAGGGCTAGGTCATCCATACATGTAAGAAGCTGGGCGACGATCCTCTTCTCCATTTCTCTTTGCGCGCTTTCTCGTTTCGGAGTAATGGCGTCAATCTCGTCGATAAAGATAAGGCATGGCGCTAATCTCCTCGCTTCTTCAAAGTGCTCTCGAAGGGCCTTTTCGGATTCTCCTGACATCCCTGAAACAATAGACGGGGCGGAAATGGATATAAATGGCACCCCAAGCTCTGCAGCGAATGCGTTGGCAATCATAGTTTTACCGCAACCTGGTGGACCATGTAGAAGCACACCACGAGGAGGCTGTACGTTTGATGCTAAATAAACTTGTGGACGGGTCATTGGAAGAATGACAAGATCTCCTAGTTGCTGAACCACGTCGTCCAACCCACCCAAATCGGAAAGACTCACGTGTGTTGGCGGAGATCTGTCGACAGCGCTTTCTGCCTTGCGCCGTTTGGAGGAGTGGGATTCGCCGCCATGGTGTCGTTTCTTTGTCGATGTTGGGGCAGGGGTGCTATTGTCTGTGGTATTGGCTTCGGACTTCGGGGCCTTTGTAGCTGTGTTCCACGCGCCTACAAGGCTTTTATTCATACTATTTAACTCCTAAAGTAGTCAGTATATGGAGGGAACAAAGGAACAAAGACGTGAAATCAAAGACATACTTGTACTGGCTGCTCCTCCAGCCCAGCAAAATCGCCATCTACCAAGTCGTTTTCATCTTCACCCAGTACATCGGTTTTGATGACTTCGACCACCCGCTCAATGCTATCTTCGAGGATTCGTTTCGGTTTTCGGTTCAGACTCGAGTTGGACCGTTTAATAGAATCATAGATCGTTGTCACTGACAAGCGAAACTGGTCGTTTTCCGCCTGATCATCGAGAATTTTGCGAACGACTTGGTAGACCTGGAGGACGAGAAGGAATTAGACGGCCCAGAGCAGCCTGAAGTTCGGTGCTAGTGTCGCACCTCTTTATCGAGGCCCTGCCTCAAAGTTGGTCTGCCCCCGCGGCGCATATCCTGTAAGACAAACAATTTATTTTTGTTTCGACTCTTTTACTTCATGGTCGCGAACTGTGAATTTTCTATAATTTTGAATATCGGAGAATAGATTAACCGACTTAGATTACATTTTCGTTATCATTGCGTAAATTATGCCCCATTTGCATTATCTATGCCGAGATTATGTGTATAAGTACGTATTAATCCTGTATCGTAACAAATCATATGTACCGGCGCTATCGGCAACGACGCAACGTCATTCATTCATGATTGATTGATATCTTATCGCCTGGCGGACCTCGTGCTCCGACGTCAACAGCGAACAGGCCTGGAAAACAAGTTTACGAAGGCGACAACATGCGGTGACAATGGGGAATACGAACAGCTCCCATAAAATTTCCTCCCAAGACCGGTATGTTGTTCATATTACGTTTCTTATATATATACCTCGCAACCACGAAACATCGCCTGCTGCTAGCCATTCCGCATTCGCATAGTTGAACTTCGGTATTGATGAAGTTGTTAACTTTGAATCCCCATTCAAGAGCAATTCTTGATATGAAAAATCAGCGCGATAGGCTTCATCAGTATCAAAAGCGCATCACAGTCCTCACCGACCGCGAAACTGCAATCGCCAAGGAATGCCTCGCCCGCGATGATCGTAAGCGTGCCCTTCTTGCATTGCGTCGCAAGAAGTATCAGGAATCGTTATTAGCGAAAACCGATGCACAACTAGAGCAATTAGAGCAACTTACTAGCCAAGTTGAATTTGCCCTTGTGCAGAAGGATGTCCTCTTCGGTCTGCAACAAGGAACGCAGGTGCTTCAAACAATCAATAAGGAGATGGGAGGCATTGACGGAGTGGAGAAGCTGATGGGAGAGACGGAGGATGCTAGAGCTTATCAGGAGGTATGGAAAATCCATACGGATACTCCAATACGAATGAACTTGGCGAAGCTAACACAACTGGACGTATAGGAAATCAGCCAGATGCTTGTCGGACATCTTTCCAACCAGGACGAAGAAGAGGTGGAGGATGAACTCGAGGCCCTTCATCGTGAGGTCGAAGGCCCAGCCAGCCTTCCTAATGCACCGACGACATCTCCAAAAAAGGATGTCGCGGAAGAGGAACCAACGAGGCAAGAAGTGAGAACCGGGCAGAGAGCCAGGGAACGACCTGCGATACCTGCTTCCTGAGATTTGATATACAATTTGGGAGGGGACAAATTTCCCAAATTGGCCTTAATATTTTGCGACCCCAGCATTTCTGGAGTTGAGTGGATTTATCGCTACCATAAAAGGCATTACTAGAACTCAAACTGCCTTAGTATTCTGATTGTGGAATTGCATATTAGAACCAAAATATTGGTCAGATTTTAGTAGTCCAGAGTGCTCGGCAGATCGAGCTTTATATCCCAATGTCATGTGGTTGTTGATTGAATGTTAAGGCGATTGGTTTGTGAAGTTGAAAAGTCCAAATGACGCAACCAAACAATAGCATGATAATGAGTTATGTGGCAAGAGGATAGAATTTGAAGATATACTGTGCACGGGAATTGGTGCTCAAAGAGACTCACGAGGTGGCCGGTGATGACATTAGGGAAGGGAGGATCCTCGCATCAGATATTTGACAGACCCATAATGATTTCGCTCCCGGGTCGTAACCACTGATATCAGTTCCACCATTCCACGGTATCAGATCTATCGAGCAAATATCTACCCATATTTTCATCATGTCCCATCACCACCATTCTCATGATCACGGCCACTGCCACGGCGAAGGAGACGATGGGCACGACCACTCGAATGACATCACCCCGGCCCTCCAATCCCTCCTCTACTCTCAGATCCAGTTTGACTCGATCATTACATTGAATGGTATGGTATTGACTTCTATATTGCAACACGGAGTTCAGCTCTGATGTTTAAATGTGACGCAGAAGCGACACCTGCGTCCGGGGCTGCCATTGTCAAGAAAACATGGGTGGAGAGGCAGAACGACGAGCCGGAGCTGGAGAGTGACGCAGACGAGCAGTTGTTGATGTATATTCCGTATGTTCTCTGTCTCTTTTTTCTCCTCCATCTACCCTTCCTCTTCTCCCAACGCGATATTGGTTATTGTTGCGAACGATGTATCGTTCACGATTTACCCCGCGGTGCCCCTCAACCTCGATAGTGATTCCGATATCGATCACCACGAACGTCGCCGCTTTCCGAACAAGTTATTATTGAGACTTTATATTTGCTAATTTTTTTTTTTTTTTTCACTTATATACAGATTTACCGGCCAAGTCAACGTTCACTCCATTCTCATCTATACTGCCCCCACACCATCCGCTCCGAAGACGGTGAAACTCTTCAAGAACCGCGACGACCTAGACTTCTCAACTGCGTCGGAACTCAACCCGACTCAGAAGATCGAAGTGCCACAGCCAATCCCAGGAACTGATGTTTTTGAACTGCCCTTGAACCGCGCGCACTGGAACGCTACCACCTCTATCACTTTGTTCTTCGAAGATAATTGGAGTGATGGCGAGAAAGAAGTGACAAAAGTTGGGTACATCGGGCTTAAGGGTCAGTTCATGGCCTTGAACCGGGAGCCCGTTAGCTTTCTGTATGAAGCAGCAGCTAACCCTGGTGACCATGTGGCCATCCCTGGTGTCAGTGGTGTTGGTGGCCGGATCATGCCTGGCCAGTGACGCGGTTTCTTTTTGAAGTTAGGGCGATTTCGTAAATGTAAAATGGGTACTTTCGCAACACGCTGCTTCCTTCGAGAAGACATCAGTGTAATGAAATTATGGTTTATGAACTGATTCCGGCATAAGCATGGCAAGCAATGGCGCTCCCTGGATGTATTATAGAGTTGAACTATAATTATCCCAGTTCAAGTTTGACTGACAGAGTTGTCGAATCAATGAACCCTGTAGTAATTCGGAGCGTATTCAAGAAGGTAGCTCTTTTCAATCTTGGTAATGTCCCGAATGAATGTTTTCTCTCCTGTCTGCATTATTTCATGGAAGATGACCCAATCCGCCTTCCGATTCTACAAACCACGTGTTAGCAGACAACTTTCAACTCCCAATATGATAGAATGGGTGGAATCACTTACAAACATTAGGGAGCTGGGGTGGGCATGGAGGGTCATGCCCCCACTGACTGTTTTGAATGTGCCATCTGGCTGCATCCTCGCAGCCTGGGCAAAATATCCCGTTGTGAGACATCGTTGTATCTGCTCGGCAGGTTTTGAAATATCAATCTGTTTAGATTGGAACGGAAGACTCTCGTCAACTCGTATTCCAAAGCGTTCAAGATATCGCTTGAGCTGGGCTCTGACACTGACAGCTCGCTGCAGCGATCGATAGTTCAGGAGGTTATCTCGACACCACTTGGAATCTTTCTTCCCTTTTGTGACGAATGCCTGGTAAACATTAAGATAAGTTAGATGGTCACCTTCCTCGACGGCGAACTTTCTGCGGGTGCTCTCAGAAGACTTCCGATCCCCATCGTGCTGAACCCACACTGCGCCCTGAAGATTTACCATGGCGGCAATAGTTAGAATCTCGCTTAAACACCCAAAGGATTGCGCCGACAGGAGAACCCTTGCCATCATTGGGTCGACAGAAAGCTCCGCCATTCGCATACCCAGAGGTTTTGTAAGCTTGGCGTAGTCATCAACAGCTCCCAATGAATATAGAAGCTCAAATGCACGTACCACAAGGTCCGCAGGAGGCGAGGTCAGAAAGTCGAATCGAATTATGTTGTCTATCCCTAGGGCCTTTAGCTGCATGACCACAGGCGCAAGGTTGGATCGTTGAATTTCCGGTATGGTAGCCTCGGGTAATTGCTCGTATGTCTGCTGCGTATAGAGGCGGAAGCATTTTCCAGGCCTTGTTCTTCCAGCTCGACCAGCGCGTTGGACAGCAGCAGCCTTTGATATTGGTACTGCCGTCAGCGTTTCAATACCCGTGCTAGGATTGTATGCCCTCAGTTTCGCGAACCCGCAGTCTATAACGTAGACGATCCCGTTTATGGTAACGGAAGCTTCGGCAATATTCGTTGACACGACCACTTTCCGTGTCTTTTCTGGTGTTGGCTCAAAGACGTACATCTGCTGATCTGTCGTGAGACCCGCGTAAAGAGGAAGTGGTAGCAGAGACTTCAACTTAGGATGGAGTGTAGCAGAGCGTTCAGAAATTAACTGGATTGCAGTCTCAATCTCTTCTCGCCCGGTAAGAAAGACCAAAATATCTCCCTCACCTTCGTGCTGGTGTATATCAAACACCGTTTTCACGCTCCGCTCCACATAGTCTTCGGCCGGTGATTCGAGAAACAAGATATCGACTGGGTACATCCGGCCTTCGAGGCTTATGATTCTCCCTCCGCTCCCACCGATTTCGCCATCCGGATCCTGTTGGAAATTGTCTCCAGCAAAGAAGCGTAGGAAATCTTCCGCCTGCAAAGTTGCACTACTAACCACGATACGGAGTTCAGCGCGTTTCTTTAGTATCTTTTTAAGGATGCCCAAGAGGATATCAGTGCTCAGTGACCTCTCATGAGCTTCATCGACCATAATGACCGAGTACCGCGATAAAAGAGGGTCTACAAGAGCTTCCCTAAGCAGCATCCCATCCGTTAAGAACTTTACCCTCGTGTTAGAGGATGTTTGGTCTTCAAAGCGAATAGAGTAGCCCACGTCTTCGCCTAATTTGCAGCGCATTTCTTCTGCAACTCTGGCTGCTACTGTGGTAGCAGCCACCCGACGAGGCTAAAATGTAATTAGTTAACGGAAAAAAAAAAAAAAAAAAACAGCGATATATGGGAGGGGTTTTACCTGTGTCACGGCAATGGCCTTTCCTTCCGCGCACCATCCTGCTTGGTCAAGATATTGAGGTAGTTGTGTTGTTTTCCCGCTCCCAGTCTGCCCAACGACAATTGTGACTGGGTATGTCTCCACAAGATATAGCAAACTCTCCTTGTGCCGTGCGATTGGAAGTAAGGACGGCGGCTTGTACAGGGAAGGAATAAAACTCGTCCTGACATCCAACTCTAAAGCCATGTTTGCACTTCGCCTCTGAAGGATAGTTTGGAAGATTCAGTAGCAATAGAAAGTCACCTCAGCCTACAGGTAAATCCAAATACCATCTTGAATTTACACCAAGGGCTTCTGCATTGCGATTTAAATAATGTTCCAGACTGTCGCTGCATTGACAAGGCAGCCAAGCAAACAAGCCCTGGAGAGCTCCGGTGGATCAAGCTTAGTTAAAGCGGCAATGCATACCTACCTGTGTCTCTATCACGTGAACTCACACGTCACTGTATTATTGGTAACGGAGTGGCTGAACTGCTAAGTGGCTGATGCTTGGGAGCTGTGAGTGGCCTTTAATCGCATTCGCTCACAAACATCTCAATTACTTTCTGCCTGCTGGGCTTATTTTTCGCCGCGGGCCTTCAAGTTACCAAATCCAAAACTGCAACTTCGCGTCTTTCCACAACTTCCAGCGCCCAGCGTTTTCGTACCATTTGCGCCCTCCAACAAGAATGTCCGATACAGACAAGGCCGTATGTTGCTCCAAACCCCTCTCTCTGCTCCCCGCATGTTTCAAGGAATACAAGCTCACACACAGCCAGAACCAGGCCCCTAAACCGCCAGCAGGGCCAAATGATTCAAACCCAGAGTCTCCGACCACTGCGCGTCCCTTAGACTTTGATGATGAGTTCCAAGAGACCGGTGTCACCTCTGCGCCAGCTGCAGCACAAACCCAGAGCACCGGAGAGGCTGCCCCGCCGAAACCACCACGTCCCTTGTCTCCGCAACAACAAGCAGAAAATACTCTCAAAGAAGCGTTCCCATCGATAGATGAGTCTGTTGTCAAAGCAGTATTGATGGCAAGCGCCTATGATGTGGAGCGAGCTTTCCATGCACTCCTTGGTCCGCATGATTGATCCGAAATTATTAGGTTATGGGCTGACAGGCTTATAGGTATGACGGATCCAAATGCGACTGCGCAGGATGACTACGTTCCCCCGAAGCCGCCGCGCCCATCTGCAGCACAGAGACAGCTGGAAGCTGATGAACTCTACGCTCGTCAACTTGCCGAACACTATAATCGTCGTGCACAACCGCGTGGAGAAGATGAAGATTATCGCCGGCAACGGGCTGCTGGTAATGAAGCGGAGGAGAAAGAATATAATTTCTTTGATGGTACATATCCCAGCTATTCGAGTACTCGCCTGGTTATTTAACGTTGCTGCAGACGATCTTCCTGTGATTCGCGAGAACATTCGCAAGGGTTTCCTTGATACCCAGACAAAGGTCAGCTCATGGGTTCAGACCTTGAAAAAGAGGATCGACGGTGAGGATGATGAAGAAGACCAGGGCCATACTGCGCATGGATACACCGAGGAAAGCTATTGTCGACCTCGGAGAAGTGGCGACTTGGGTCGTCGCAGTGGTGATCGTGAGCGGTACGATGCAGACCCGCAAGTTTTGAGCGATGATTTCTCTGCGCTCGAACTGAGGGATACAGAAGGTTGTTAGCTCCATCCTCCTTGAATACTTTTGTGGCTAGACTAACAGTTCACCATAGCACCTCCGGCACGTCCACCACGGCCACCTGCTAATTCCGCATTGCATAAAAACTCCTCGCCGTCACCAGACAGACGTAAGGTATCGTTTCAGGAGGGGCCACCTACAGAGATTGGCAACCTTTATGACGCTTCAGGACCAGCTAAGCGCCAACCCCCTGCGGGAGGAAAGCAGAGCAAGTGGCAACCTCTTTCGACGGTCGAGCCGTCTCCAATTGGGGAAAATGATCCGTTTAGCTTGGGCGATAGTGACGATGAGAAGGACACTAAGCTTAAAGACACAAACACCACCGAAGGGAGTGATCGCGCACAGAAAGCGGCGGCGGAAGATGCATCCGAAGAGTCAACCTCGGCCTCTAAAGACGGCGATAAAGCAGAGTATACTGCAAAGTCGTCATGAGCCTTCGCACTAGTTGTTACCTGTTTATCGTGCTTTTCTCAAATGCTAGGGGCCTGCTTGATGTTCTTCCCATAACCCCACAAAACTACCTTGCCATGTATACCTTAGGTGATTGTTTATGATACCAGAGACTGTTTACGGGACGCTTAGGGGCCGGACTAGTTCATTCAATTCTTAGCATCCAACTGTAACATTATACCGACAGTAACATAAACTATAAACTATAATTTGAAAAATATCATTGCAATATGAAGACGGGTATCTTGAAGAGCATAAGGAAGCAGTAAAAGCAACAACACCACACAGAAACAGAATTATCACTCAGGCGACTCGTGCGGGGGAGCGCGTGAAGTCGCTTCTCCCTCCCTTCTCAAATCCTTGATTACAGTCTACGCCACGTTTAACAGATGTCAGCCTCAGACATGATAAACTCGTACTTGGACTCACCGCAAGAGCATCAGGATTGACCCCATTCTCGATCAAAGACACGCAGAGAGAGAGTTCAGTTCGATCCAGATTCGTGTTCTTGAGTATTAAACGAGTCAGCAAGTCAGTGCATCTGAAAAGCGGGATCTTGACAGCCATATTGAAGAATGGGAAAATGAACCGCATACAAGGAGGGTTGAGATCTCGTGAAGAATGTCAATGACCTCGCGAGCGGCCTGGCGCTTATCATCGGATTGCGGGGACATTTTGAAGAAATAATTGTATCAAGGTTTAAACTTTCAGTTGTCCAAGCCGGTTCCGGTGGCTCCCAAACGCGTCTGCGTTGTTTCAATGAAGTGTAGAAAGAGTGTTGACTAGTTAAGACGAGTTTTGGGCTGGCATTTGAAGTGGTGATTGATGCCCTTGCGGGTCTGGTAAGAAAAATGGTAATGTTACGATGATTACCAGCGTATATATGTCCTCACGAAAGTCAGGATTTTCAGGAACAGCACAAGAACTTCAACTTTCCTACTATTATTAATAAGCCACATTCACAGCGATTCTACGCAAATTAGCGTCGAATTAGGAATATGCTGGATATTATGCAGTGTCTTAGCTTCGGTCGTGACTCTGGACTATACTCCGCTCTCATGCTAAAGTTCAAACCGAGTTGAATGTAGATCCTGAGGGGTTTGAGAATGTTAGAGGACCTGACCATATCGGGCATTCGTTCCTTAGGCGAGATCAAGACAATTATTGAGATTCTATCTCAGATCACACGCTTCGAGAAGAAGAAGACTTTCCCCGCTTGTGAGCAGTTCCCGTTCGGTGAGGACTGAGGAGCTCTGCCGCGAGTGCACTTTGTGACCCAGACACAATATTGCAGAGCATGCAACCACTACCAACTTTACCGCTTTATGTTCGACAAAAAGGGATTGCACTCCCCAATAATGATTGCGTTTCAGAGGTGTTCCGCCAAAAGGGTATTGAGATGCAACTGATGCAATCTATCCTCGCTCGGTTGCAGTGTCCATCTCGAGGCCTGAGTCTGCGCGGTCCTTGTATATCCGCAATGGCTTTGGAGAATATGAGGAGCCCCTCGATCACTACGCACCATGCCGTGCTGAGTTCAGGATGGTCCTTGCCCTTGAACGTGGCACATGAGCATGCCCCAGTCACTTGAATCTCGAGCCTAGAGCCTAGATCCACTCCTGGGCCTCCCCTTCGACCCTTTGACCCTGGAGAGTCTGGCCTAGGAGAATTGAAAATTCAGTGACTATTGGAGCTAGGGGTATTATAGTTTGCAATTCCTCAACCCCTCAATTCTCCGGGGGCCGTCCGAGCTCAGGAATCAATGGGCGAGGCTGGTCCGAGGCGGACGGCTGCTTGAAGCATCCCTTGCAGGGGCTGCATTTCGCAACGTGAGATTCATCGCGCCCGACCCGTGTTCTCTCACCATTCCCATACCATTGTGACGTCAAACATATCTAGGTATGGCTCTTTTGAAGGGACGCGAAAGGCTTGAGTTCTCCTGTATAGGACGGCCCTTGGGCGCCCTGGGGGAATGTCCCCTAAGGGTACCATTTTCCCACGCTGCTGCCTTTCTACTCCAACTTTCAATTTCTACAAACCTGCGTTTCGTCTTGAAGAACTGCCAATCCTCAGATGTTCTTGGAGGGTTTTTGCAATCGCCGTTCTCTGGGTTTCAGTGGATTTCCGCATTTTGAGCTATGGCGCGCCTCGCGTTGGTTCTCTTAGGCTTTCTGTTAGCAGTCAATGCGACAGTGGTTGCGAATTACCCGTTCAATGCGCAGCTACCTCCTGTGGCCCGAGTATCACATAATTACCACTTCGTCTTCTCACAGGGCACCTTTGGTGGAAGCGACTCGAAAACGACATATTCGCTGTCATCAAACGCACCATCTTGGCTAAAGGTGGATAGCAAGTCTCGTACATTATCGGGTACCCCTCAGAAAGAAGATGTCGGATCATCCAAGTTCGATCTTGTAGCGACTGACAAGTCCGGGTCTGCTACAATGGAAGTTACTCTCATCGTCACCACAGATGATGGCCCAAAGATCGGGAAATCCATCGTTCCTCAAATCCAGGCGATGGGGCCGACATCTTCTCCGTCCAACCTTATTGTGCACTCAGGCGATTCATTCTCGATATCTTTCGACCAGGATACTTTTACAAACACACGGCCGTCGACAGTATACTACGGAACATCGTACCCGGACAATGCTCCATTACCTTCCTGGATTGGGTTTGACCAGTCGGGCCTTCGGTTTCACGGTATTGCACCCAACATCGGGCCTCAGGGCTTCAAGTTCAACCTGGTTGCTTCTGACGTGTCGGGATTCAGCGCAGCGGTCATGAGCTTTGAAATTACTGTCAGCCCTCACATTTTCTCGTTCAACCAAAGCTCCCATACGCTGTTTGTTACCGGCGGAAAGGAACTCATCAGCCCAAAATTCGGCGAGACTTTGACCCTGGACGGGAACAAACCGACAAGCGATATGCTAGCAGACACCGAGTTCGACGCCCCAGACTGGGTGGAAGTGGACAAGGAATCCTTATCATTCAAAGCAAACCCTCCCGCAAATGGGAAGGATAGCAACGTAACAATCACTGTGAGGGATATATATCAGGACATGGCCAAGCTTATCGTTTCACTGCAATACTCACAATTCTTCCGGGATGATTTCGACGACGAATGTGATGCTGTTATTGGCCAATATTTCGCATTTACGTTTAACAGTTCCGTCCTTACCGATGACTCTGCTGAGCTAGATATTGACCTTAAACAACAACCATCTTGGCTCCAGTACAATCGTGACAACAAAACCCTCTATGGCGGAGTGCCGTCAGATTTTCACCCAGGCGCCTACAAACTTCAGTTGACAGCTCGGGAAGGGACTGCAGAGAGTAATAAGACATTCACTATCAACGCTGTGAATGGAGATAACTCGAACCGAGATGGATCCGCCGCAAGTTCCGGCGGCTCCCGTGCGAACAAGGCAGGCATTATAGTGATGGCAATATTTATACCCTTAGGATGTGTCGGCATTGCCCTACTTCTTCTCTATTGCCGCCGACGTAGACAAAGGTCGACCAAAGACGAAGACGAACAAGGGTTTGAAGAGAAAGCACTTCCGCCAGGCTCAGGTCCTCTTGGACCCGGATTATCACATTGCCAGCCCTTCGAAAAGACGACACAGGGTAAACCACCGGCCATGGGTGACAACTTACCGCCTGAGTCAAAACCCCCAAAATTGGAGCTAGAGCCATGGTGGAACGTTAGCAGCGAAGCCCGCAACGAACAAAATCAGGCAGCAGCACCAGGTAAGGAGAATACTTTCTCAAGTTCAACGATTGACTGGGAATTCACTCCATTGCGAGAATCGGAACAAGATGAAAACAAACCACCTGAAGAGCCCGTCACCAAACCCAATCGGCTTTCTTTTCAAAGCAGCCCGCCAGTGCGTAGGGGCGCTTCCAATCGTTCTGGGAGACGAGAGCCACTCAAGTCGATCCAACCAAGGAGGTCTATGAAGCGAAACTCGGCTTTATCGTCCCGATCAAAGCGGTGGTCCAAACGATCAAGTGGCATATCCTCGGTCTCTAACGGTCTCCCGGTGAGACTTAGCGGTGCCGGGCATGGAGCGGGTGGGTTTGGGCCACCAGGACATGGGTTTGTGAAGGTCTCCTGGCAGAACACGAACGCGTCTTTGCAGAGTGAGGATAGTAACCTGGGAAATTTGGCGCCGCTGTTTCCTCGCCCTCCTACTCGTACGGCCGACAATCAGGATCATACGAAGAGAATCAGCATGCGTACAGTGGACCGTGACAGCATGACACTGTCCGAGTCTGATTCGCTAGAGGCGTTTGTCCAAGGTCGTGTAAGAAGCCGACATTCCTCCAACCCGTTCATTGCTGGTCCAATCACTCGTCGAGTATCGTCTAGTCTTCGGGCCCTAGAGCGGGCTCGAAGCAATGCTAGCCGCGCGGATACGGTCAATAGTAGCACGGACAACGATGACTGTCGGCGCCGAGAACGACCCTGTTCTACGGCAATGTCAGGGTCTATTTATACAGATGACTATCGACATTCTGCATACCTTAGCTCCTTATCGGAGGAATCGCCGAATGTGCAGCCACTTGGTGTTTTGAACAACGGCCCGAGTCAATCAAGTTTGGCGCAGCATTATTCAAAGATCATTTCGCCGCTCCCGCGGTTTTTCAGCGAGTTGAGTCTGAACAACGCCAGGCGCGATGATGTCGGCGCAGCCCGTGTTCCTGATGATCACCAAAACTTCCCGAATCCTCGTCGTTGGTCCCGGTCGAGTCCGTCACTACAGAATTGGCGGAGGCTCCGGAAAAGCCCTTCAGCGTCCTCTATCCAACAAGAGGCGAAAGCTCGTCGGGTGAGCTTGATGCGAGCGTCTGAGCGGGACCCGAGCTATCAACGTGGACTACAAAGAGAGCCCACGGGAAGCTTATTGAGTAGTGATATCGCGTTTGTTTGATGCTGATTTACTTGTCTTCTTTTAGTTGGCCGAGATACCATTTTTGTTGGGTTTAAAGGGCGGCTACAGCATTTAATTGTGTAACTTTAGCATAAATCAAAGTTCATTCTTGTGAACAACAGCTTGTAGCGGAGTGTACCCGTAACTAATCCACCAACACTGACCAATGGAGGATATATGAAGGATCTGTTTCAGCTGGGCTTGAAGGTCTACCTTACCCAGGAGCCGGGCGACAGCGATGATTGGACCCATAAATGCTTCTCGACCGCGGCATGGTGTGATTGACAGAATTTTTCACTTCGACGCCAATGAGGGGCAGAGTTGGACACCCCGAGCTCTATGGCAGTTGTTGAAATGACCAGGCACATTGCATCTTCAGCTGCTGCCTCGCTCCATACTTCCATAGTGCATATTCATAGGGGTCAACCTTGGTGAAGGTCATGTGGAGTAACCAGCGCTAATCGTTTCCGTCGGACTTTCATCATCTCGGCAGCACGCGACTGGAAAATTTGCACTCTCCCTTGCACTTCACTGAATGAGAGTGAAAAATCTGTTGGGGATATCAGGCACATTTGGCTGACTTGTGTTTGTTTTCTGGGGTTAATCGTAATCACAAGCCTCAGCTGGACAAGCTTGGTATCTTCCAGGTAACTATAGTCTATACAGACAAGAACTTGTCTAAGTGGCGCCCGGGGGTGTCTCCAATTCATAGTAACAGCGACAGTATTTGTGCATTCAATGGGCCGGACCTCTTTAAGATAATTAAACAAAGACTGAAGGTTAGGATAAGTTTATTAACAAAGTCCCCACTTAACATCATTCCTGATGAACACCTTCAAAGAGCTGGCCTGGTCTGGTCTGCTGGTTCTGGGATTGTCCCGCACGCCGCCTATCCATTCTGCCCTCTTGCCCTCCTTCTCTCCCACCTGATTCTGCTCCCTCCCCTCCCCCTCTCTTCTCGCCCAATTTCCCTTCGCTCAACCTCTTGCTGGGCTTCTGTGATCCTGGCCTCTTCTTCTGTTCCTCAAAAGTTAATTGTGACCCAATAGAAATCATGGGCCAGACCTTGTCAGAGCCTGTCGTTGATAAGGTGCGTGAAAACTGTCTGAATCAAGTTTGCTGCCTCGAAACCCCTCTGTCTCTCTCCCCACACAACAACCATCCGATTGCGATTCCAAATTCTTTCCCTATCTCGCCCGCTATTTCTGCTACCAACAGCGAACCGTTTGAAATACTGTTGTTTGCCATCGTGCTTCTTATCACTCGAGTTGTCACCGACCAATCCGCGGATCGTCATCCATTTTATCCGTGCTTTTTTTCTTCGCCCGAGGAGTTCCAGATTCGTGGCTCATCTCTGCGGGGTCCTCGTCCGAGCACGATGAAAAGCCTTTCCCACTCTTACAAACCGATCGTCTTCTTTTTTCTGTCTATCATATGAACTGCGTGCATTTATTTCCGATTGTCGCTAATTCCCTTGTGACATGTTTAGACTTCGTCGGAAGGTCAAGATGAATGCTGTATATACGGCGTTTCCGCCATGCAGGGCTGGCGAATCAGCATGGAGGATGCCCATGCCGCCGTCTTAGATCTCCAAGCGAAAGAAACCGGCTCGAACGACAAGCCGACCGATCCGGATAAGCGCCTTGCTTTCTTCGGAGTATACGATGGCCACGGTGGAGATAAAGTTGCTTTATTTGCGGGGGAGAATGTTCACAAGATTGTCGCAAAACAGGAAACGTTCTCAAAAGGTGATGTCGAGCAGGCTTTGAAGGACGGTTTTCTCGCTACCGATCGAGCTATTTTGGAAGGTTCGTAAAATGCTACCTTGAAGGGACTTTACCTCTATTATTCCCTTCCCGGCTCGTCCATGTCGAGGTCTAACCCGGTTAGATCCCAAATATGAAGAGGAAGTCTCCGGCTGCACTGCTGCCGTGAGTGTGATCTCGAAACATAAAATTTGGGTGGTAGGTCTTAAATGCGACCTGTGTAAGAGGGAATTGGTCAATAACATATTATATCGCAGGCAAATGCCGGTGATTCACGTTCCGTTTTGGGTGTCAAGGGTCGCGCAAAGCCTCTTTCGTTCGATCACAAGCCGCAGAATGAAGGTTGGTGGCTAAATTTCGGTTCAACCGTTTTAGGCCTGTGATGTTCTAACGAACGGTTTATAGGCGAGAAAGCTCGAATTAGCGCCGCAGGTGGCTTCGTTGACTTCGGCCGTGTCAATGGCAATCTCGCCTTGTCGCGTGCCATTGGGGACTTCGAGTTCAAGAAAAGCCCCGAACTTTCTCCTGAACAACAGATTGTTACTGCCTATCCGGATGTCACGGTCCATGATCTCACCAACGACGATGAGTTCTTAGTAATTGCTTGCGATGGTATGTCTTATCGTCACCCCTTTTCTTCTCCGTCTCAATCATGACTTCCGGATTCGGCCTCTGATATTCTACAGGCATCTGGGACTGCCAGTCTTCCCAGGCTGTAGTTGAATTTGTTCGCCGCGGTATTGCGGCCAAGCAGGACCTTTACCGGATCTGTGAAAACATGATGGACAACTGCCTCGCCTCCAACAGTGAGACCGGCGGAGTCGGCTGTGACAACATGACAATGGTTATCATAGGTCTTCTCAACGGTAGATCCAAGGAGGAGTGGTATAACCAGATTGCGGAGCGGGTTGCTAACGGCGATGGTCCTTGTGCTCCGCCTGAGTACGGCAAGTCTCTCGAGGAACCCAGGGCCTCCAATCTCTACTGACTGAACGGTGGGAGGTACAGCTGAGTTTCGAGGACCGGGAATTCGCAACCAGTTCGAAGAAAACCCCGATGAGTACGAGCTCGACCATGATCGAACCCGCCCATTCAGCGTGCGTCCCGGTAGAATAATTCTTTTGGGAGATGGCAGCACGTTAATTCCAGAAAAGCAGAACGACGAGGAACTCTTCGACCATACCGAGGAAGACCAGGATCTCTCCAATCAAGTGCAACGCCAGGACTCGGATACAGAAAGGAATGAACGCGAAGGGACCCCTGGGCCTCAGTCCGGAAACGCCCAGACGGATACATCTGCGCCCAACACTTCAGAGACTTCGACCAGTACTGGGACACCGCAGAATTCCGCATCTTCGTAGCCCCGCCATGAAATTTACGCCTGATTCCCTTCCTTTTGGTTCTTGAAACGACTTTCGTGTGATGTACGACCCTACACTCGCCGCCGCCTTCACTCCCGGATCCGAAGTCTCACGTTTCTGCCCTCTCTGACGTCGCTTATTGAGTTCTATTTTTTTTGTATGATTGATCGGCTCTTTGGTGGTGATGGCTGAGGGGGAAGATACGAAAAGAGACGGACTATTTGAACCCCTTCTATCTCTTGCTTCTTATCCCATTTTCATTACCTTTTAACGAACTTCCTCCAGGTCAATTCGCCTTTCGTGTCACGCAGGATAGATATCTAAGAGAGTTCGTGGAGGGGGTGGAGGCATCTTTTTTCCCTGTCATCTTTCTTCTCCCTGTTTGCCAATGCCGCAAGCGGCAGGCCTCATGAGAGTACGTTTGTTTCATGTCTCGACATAAGATACCGCAACAACAACTATTGACGAACCATTTCCCCCTTTAATCTTCCATGATTTCCACTATGTTTGACATATTTCTTCACAGTTTGCACCGCCAGTTTGTCGTTCCTCGTGATATGGCGCTCTCAGTGGCCGCTAGGATCCTTCCTTTCCGCCTAGTTCACGAACTCGACAGTGGCTGGAAAGGTTTGAGGGCACAATATACACCTTGCACTTATGTCGGCGTAACCGGAGAAATTCAGTCAACAGCATGAATCTCGTTGTGTCAGCAAAGGAGTTTCTGGAAACGTGATGGACGAGATCCACATTTGTGGCGTCCTGTTTCATATCGTATGCAGATAGAATCTGTTGGCTGCTATTATTGTAAATACTCTCTTCACCGTTCTTGCATTGAAAGTACTAGCACCTAAAATTGCGTCTCCAAGTTGCTTGCTGCTCCCAACGGATCAAGGGGCCAAGGCAGCAGCGCAACCAAGCTTGAGCCTCTTCCCGGTCTGGTCGTGGCGCAGTATACCAAGGTAGTCTTAGTGCCGATCGATTTTGTAGGGATGAATATGTGTATTACATGTATATTACATTCAGCTGTTGGTTAGGGTCGTATATTATTGCGCAATATAATTGTAATTCAGTTTCAATACGTGTCATATACCACGTGCTGTAAATGCTTTGATCACTCGAAATTTTTTGGCCCCTATTCAAAGAGAAGAAACAGGAGAGATGCTGCCATCAAACAACTACTTCTTCTTTTCGGATTGTGCTAGGTCTTGCATTCCGAGCTGACCGGATTGCTGTCGTGTATCCTTCCTAGCTTAGCCGAAAGGAACGCGAACCGTTGACAGCTCTCAAAGCTCTGTCGGCGACTTCCGCAACGTCGTCTTTTCCGTTCCGTGACCCTGATTTTAGTACCCCCCCCCCACGCCGCGACCAACTCACGGCCACCCCGGGTCTTCTCTCATTCAATCGTTCTCAATTTCTCCTCCCCCCAAACCTTTTGCGCTCTCGTACATATCGACAGAAGTTGAGCAGTGCTCCCTCAGTCTGACATTATGTCTTCCCCAATTTCTAGCAAACGCAAGCGCGCCAATTCCCAACACTTGTCAACAGCAGATATCGCTAAATCATCCACTACCGATCTTCAACAACCATCATCTCGCGATGCCTCGGGCGAAGAAGGCGACGATTCGACTGGCCCGGCCATCCCGCCAGTTGTCAAGGCCACTACCAACAACCCCCCGTCAAAACGGGCCCGAAAAGCTTCAGTGAGCGAGGCACGAAATGTTTCATCTAACGGTGACGTGGGAAAGGACACTTCAATTAGCAAGGAGGATCCGGGCGAGCCATCTGAGACTACACCGGCAAGCAGTGACATTGAGTCCCACATTAAAGATCGACCGGACTTGCACGTCGATACCGTTCGTGAGCAGGAGTTGATGAAACCTCCCGTGCTCGGCCAACTGCAGGACCCTGCTGGTGGATACAAGACCAATCCGCCTCCAGAGGGCCGTCCGGTCCGGGTGTATGCAGATGGTGTGTTTGATCTGTTTCATGTGGGGTGAGTCTCTGAATTCCTTCTGCTCGACGATTTTCGGCCCGCAATATTCATCTTCGCTGAACTGTGCTAATATACTCTTGATAGTCATATGCGGCAACTCGAACAGGCTAAGAAGGCCTTCCCGGATGTTTATCTTATAGTTGGTGTTACTGGAGACGAAGAGACTCACCTGCGGAAGGGTCTCACGGTTCTGAGTGGTGCGGAGCGGGCAGAGAGCGTTCGACACTGTAAATGGGTTGATGAGGTCTACCCTAACTGCCCGTGGATTGTCACCCCAGAGTTCATCGATGAACATCAAATCGACTACGTTGCACACGACGACTTGCCGTATGGAGCCGCGGAGGGAGACGATATTTATGCTCCTATCAAGGCACAAGGGAAATTCCTCGTTACTCAGCGGACAGAGGGTGTCAGCACAACTGGTGTCATCACGAGGTACGTTTGTGTTTTCCGTTAACTGCGTGTATTTACTAAAACGTTTACAGAATTGTTCGCGATTACGACCGTTATATCTCGCGGCAATTCAAGCGTGGTGCATCCAGACAAGAGTTGAATGTGTCGTGGTTGAAGAAGAACGAACTGGAGATCAAGCGACATGTGTCAGAGCTCCGGGATAGCATCATGACCAATTGGACAAACACTGGCCAGGAACTGAGCCGAGAGTTGCGGCAACTGTGGAACTCGCGGCCCAACAGCCCGGCCCCAAGTGCAAGGAACAGTATGGATTTTGGAAGCCCACGCGGCGTCGTCAGCCCTACAGGCGGCGGCAAGTCACATGTTTCTCGCGTCGAAGCCTTGGGTCGCCCAGAAAGCATCAATGGAAGGGGCGAGCCAGACTTCGCAACCGGTTACAGTCTGGGCCTGATCGGAGGCGTTAGGGCATGGGTAAGCTTCACTCCAACAACCCAATCAATGTAGCACAACTAACAAGTAGCAGATGCGTAGTCGCCGATCTCTCGTTGAAAGCCGAGCCCAGTCGCCAACCAGTGAAGAAGAACACGAATCTGAGCAGGAGCGCATCAATGGTTTCACAGGGCCAGCCCATCAAAGAGAGTAACTTGCCAGCTTTCGGAGTCAAAATATTTCGATTTTCGAGGATGCATCATCCATTGTCTCATTGTCAAACTGATCTTGGTCCATATGGTCCATAAGACAGGCGAGCCTGACGCTACTCGTGTTAGCTTTGGGAATCATTTTTCTTTTTCGTCCCCGTTCATATCCGGCATCCTCTAATCAAACTATATGAGAGTTTATGGTTGGCCAAATTGACACGGGTACTGTATTTTCGATTTTCATTTGCACCAACATTTGCATCTCATTATCATTTTTCTTATTGTACAACACTCAAAGGACACAACAAGCATGAGGGGGACATTACAAACGGACATTTTGACGTTGATTTGATTATTAATATGTGCATGGGACGAAATTGACAGCTCCCCGTTTTTACCATATTTTCCCGTTATTGTTTTTCTGTTCTTCTCTTTTTGTTTCACGCTGGACAACTGGACTATTGTTTGAGTAATAGTAATAGATTTGAATCCTTTTTTCTCGATACCATAGAGTAAAATGGGTATGGTGGGGGAAATCACACTTAGCAGAACGTGAATAGCAAATGCAAACAATAAACAAGTTGCCTACTCTCTTGATTATATTGAATGTAGCCGAGAACAGTCTTAAAATCGTAAATTATCAATGCTAATCGAAATCAAATGGGTATCAATCAATGCTATTTAGAGCGAAACCAAGTGCACATATTCGTAGCCAAAACACAAACAGCTTCGATCCACATATCCTTCAGGTACAAAACACCTCTCAAGCGGCAGTAATAGCTAACCTCGGCCTCATTCCTCTTTGAATTCCGCGTTCCACATCCTCCGTCTCAACCGCACAGCGTCCGAGGAACTCCAACTGCACCGACAGATTTTGCACACCCGGTAAAGGAGGCAGCGCTTCTCCTCTCTTCGAACACATGACCATGCGCAAATGATCCCTTAGAATCACCGCATCCCTCACCAAGCCACCCTCGAGAACCTCCTTGGCAACCGCATCGCATTTAGCGGTGATCCCCAGCTCGAAGGACCGCAGGCCCCGAACGCAGAGCAGTGGCGCAACCCAGGGCTCGGCGATCGAGAGACGGAGTCTGTTTCCGCCGATTACACTTGCTCCTGCTCCTCCTGCTCCTCCGTTACCCGCGGCGGCAGGGGCGCCAGCAGGAGTACCTGCAAAAGACCCCAAATCAACAATGAGCGCCAAGTCTTCCAGCCCACTCAAGGCAGCAACCCTGTTCCAAAACAGCGCCCAGAGCCGATCATTATGCGTATGCGAGTAGATCGAGCTCTTATGTTCCTCCCCCGCCATGGGCTGCCAAACAGGCATCCATTGAATGGTCAGTTTCCTGATTGCGCGGAGATGGTCTGCAGAGATGGACAGGCTGAAGGCGATGAAGGTCGTTAGGTCGTCGACGTCGAAAGCGGAGTTCTTGTAGAGAATTGAGGACGCTTCGGCGTAGACGGCGCGGCAGGTGCGGAGGAGGGCAGTTGAGGAGTTGCTTAGCTGCGAGGGGNGCGAGGGGTGGGTGTGTGGGTAGAGCATGCTGTTGCTAGTGGCACTAGTACTACTGGCGCTGTTTGTCGGCGAGGGAAAGGTAGCAGCAGCAGCTAGGTCGTTGGCTCGCCAGCGCGCGGGGGTGACGGGACAACAACGGCGGTTTTTATCGAGGGACGAAGTGGTGTTGTTGCAACGGACGTGCCGGATCTTGTCTTTGACCTGGACAAGATGAACGACTTGGTCGCCAAAGGCGTATTCATAGATCATAAGGCGGATCTCAAGAGGTAGTTTTGTGAGGAGGGCGCATGTTGATTGCGGGTTCATCGAACGGGCGTAGGGATCAATGGAGGGTGAGGGTGTAGATGAGGCGTTGCTGTCGAGAGATAGTGAGAGTGGCGCGCATATTTTGCGGGCTTGAATGAGGTCGCGGACGGCCTCTTTCCATCGATGGCCTGTTGAGTAATAGTGGAAGATGGAGTAGGGGTCCCGGAGGATCCAGGCGTCGAAATGGCGCATTCTGACAGCAGCAAAAACTGAGTCTATGGATCTAAGTCTATAAGGTGGATCTCAAAATTGGAAGATCGTGACGATAAGAGAGAGGACGAGATGAGTATAAAGACCGATCTGCGAATATACACAACGCAGGAAACGTCAGTTGTTGAAAGGCAAGTGAATTGAGTCAGCTCCGCTCCCCTTAATAGTTATACGCCGTTCCGCCAACATACCACCCAAGGCCAGAGAAAAAGGCGCCAGCTCCACCCACCCAAGAATCCAGGTCCAACCCCAAGGCAGCGCTGAGTCTCAAAAAGTGAAAATGAGGCTTCAGGGACACTCTCCTCCTACACTAAGCCCCATTCGTCAATTGCCTTCAGCCACCTTGCCCTTTTGTGTCTTTCATCCGGGGAAGCTTTTTCATGATCCGCCTTTTTTATTGGCTCGCCGGCCAACTCCGGAGCCCATTGAGCGCTGTGATTCGGGAGTTTTCGGTATGGAGCGCAACATATGACGTTTAACTGCATGTGGCTGCGGGCAGTGGTGCCAATGATCGACCGGCCGATGGGGCATGGCTGGCTTCTAGTCTGCTTTAGGCCTAGTTTAAGCTGGAAGAAGGCACGGGCGCGGACGACTTAGCTCCGGCTAGAACTCCGGCTAGACCGTTACTGGCATAAAGCAGTGGAGCTAAGCTCTTGATGGACGCAAAGTGCAATTCATTTGATGCATGGATGTCGACCGTACCACTCGTTTCCTTGGTTGTCGGCCTGCTCTCGAGTACATGGTTCTTAATTCGGATTGGTTTTTGTACCTCATAGTGTTTGTGTATCATTGTCATATCCATCATGTCACTCATAAACAACAATCCAAGTCGAGGAAGGTATGTACGGAGTATATAGACGAGGACTGAACTTTTCCGGAGTACTGTCCTGCGAGCGAATACCTCAAATCTCGCCACCTGGCTTCCCTTGAGCTGCGCTATGTGCGTTAGCTCGCTGCACTCCACCCCTCTTCATAATTCACACAGCGTCCTGGGCTCCTGGCGCTCTTCGCGGCACTGATGCCTGGATAAGTTGGTGTAGCATTCGATGCTGATTGTTCAGATTCAAAGCCTGCGACCCACTTTACATTGTCTCAGCGGGAATCCACCCCCGCGTTCTCCTCGCCGTCAGCTACATCGGCTTGCGCCGGTGTAGATTCGCGCGCCAGGGCTACATAGAGTGCACTGCAGAGGATCAATGCGGATCCGATCCAACTGACTGCCGATAACGTACTGCCCCAGAAAGCATGGTCATAAAACAGGGCAAAGAGCATCTGTGTGTAAAGCATGGCCGTAGCCTTTGTTCCGGATGAAGAGCGGGCACCGGTGTCCGCCTCTGGTTTTGAGGCATGTTCTTCCTGGTTGGAATGCTGACTCGGCGCTCTGAATAATTGATGGCTCGAGGACTTTTTCCGGTCTCGCGGCGGGGGTGGCACATATGCTAACCCGGNAGTTAACAGAAATTGCAGCAGGAATCCACAGACACCGAGTGCAGTGAGCAGAGTCCATTCCAACAGTGTCCCTGGCAACTCTAATGATATAGAAGGGATAACTATGATTGCAATGACAGAAACCACTGTGGTGAACAAGGAGAAGTATGTAACTGAAACTAGTGGATGGCAGCGCTGTCCGATCATTCGGATCGATGTATATGCGGAGGACGCCCCGAGTACCCCGATCATTGCCATGATAATGGCCATCACGCGGTGCTCTTGGTCTGCATCCCCGGGGGTTTCTCTCTCTTCTTCAATAGAATTCGTTTCGTCCCCAGCATCAGACCGCAAAAATGCGAAGGGCCGTGCGATCAAGATGACACCTATCAACGAGACAAATCCAGCAAACTGTTGCTTGCGAGTGAAGATCTCGCCGGGGAGGAAGATCGAACAAGCGTAGCAGCTCAGAATCGGCGCGATGAAAGTCAGAACCGTCGCTTCAGAGAGAGGCAAATATTGGACAGAGTAATAGAGTCCGTACACGCCCCAGAAACCACCAGCTGCGCGGAAAATGAGGAGAGGGAGGACGGAGCGGTTTCCAAATGGTTGTGGTACTTTAGCATACCACATGTAGAGGTAGCTCGCTACGACGGTGATTGACATACGGGCAAATAGAATCTGTAAGTGTCAACCTCCTGAGAAACAGAACTGACGCCCGATGGTCTACGTTCCACAACAGTGACGTACCTGAAAGGGCTGAAAACCTTCTCCGTTCCTTCCCTTTAACTCTAGCACCTGAGTCATAACATTCATAGATGCTCCGAAGAACTGAGACAGCATCACGAGAATCATTCCCTTGCCCTGGAGCCAGAAATCCGTGGCGGTGCCCCAAATCTTCTCTTTCCATCGGGCCGAAGGTGCTGACGGAGGAGGTAAGTTCAAAAGTATAGGCGGTGGCGACCTCCGATCGTTAACTGCCTGCAGTAACGGAGTTCGTTCCCCATTTTCAAGATCGTGGGTATCATTTCCGAGCACAGCCGGCGATAGTGACCGGGGGTCGCCAAGGTTAGGCGAAGCAGATGTCGGCGTCAGCATCGGCATCAACACGATACTATTAGCATATGCATAAAACAAGGGAAATGGTATAAGAAAGATCAGACGGATGAGTAATCTAATGAGGAAACGGAGTTGCCTGCTTCTGCGAGCTTCTGCAGCGTGGCTTCGAGAAAGTAAGACGTACTCCGTATTATAGGTAGGTCAGTAATGTAGGTAAAAAACAGTGAGTCGTGGGTTCGGGGCTCCGTCAAAAGTTGAGGTCATATGAATAGAAGGAGCCCTCAGAAAACAAATAATCATAAATGGTAATAAAAGCCCTCCCCTTTGCGTATGAATAAAGTCGAGGCAAACGATGAAGAAAAGAAAACTGAGCGTGATTTTGGCTCAGCGGCTAAAAACAAAACTAAGACGAACTGGTGGACACTGAGGGGTTCGGCCTGATCTCCGGTTTGCGGAGGGTCCAAGAACAGGCCGAAAATCCAAGACTGGTAAATGTCATGAGGCTTCGTTTTTATGCTGGGTTGGGTTGTGCAGCTTGATACTTTCCTACATATACTGCGAAAGCGTCTTGCAAAATAAGAATACAATTAGTTATATATGCTCAGACGCGGCAAAGAGAAGACCATCCAATCAACCCACTAAGACTAACGATAGTTACGAACTTAGTAGTATGTTGTAGTTTACTTGCAGTACCGACATCGAATAATCTACATAAAAGTAAAGGTATCACCGCCCTTCTCCCGTAGCATATTCCCAACCCTCTTCGTCCCGACAATCCGCTCCAGCTTTAGTGCATCGTATTTGGAGAACAAGGCGCGCACCCCTCCCTCGGCGGCTTCCACAACGCTGGTTGGATCTAGTCCCAGAAATCCCACGATCTCCCCCCAGAAGACAGGGTTGTCGGGTACACCGTACATGATGATCCGCTTAACACCGCGGAGTTGGTAGCGGCGAAAGTGATGCATTCTCTCGGTATATAGAAGCACGGACTGTCGCCCATTCATGAAGTGAGAACGTGTGCGGCTGATTTCTCGAGGTTCGGTGTATTCGGATATCGCGCCGAAGGAGACGTTGGTAGTTTGCTGTGATGTGGCGAAATAGTTGCGAAGACGAACAAAATCTAGATACGATGGGATGAAGATGAGCGTGCCGCCAGCACTTGCCTTGCTGCGGCTAGTGGTAATGTTGCGGACGAGAGAAGATAAGATGGTGGTTGTAAATTGTTTGAACCGAGCATCCGGGTCCTTGGCTGGAGAGAGACAGTCGAAGCGGGAGAAGGTTTGTTTAACCGGTACAGGGAGTGGGAGTTCAGAGATTGCTCCGTTATAAACAGGATTGAATTTAACCCTCCCAGAGAAATTCTGCATCTGTGCCGAGAAGACAGAGTTGATTTCGGGGGTGATAAAGGATGAGAGCATGATAAGTTGCCGGACATGTCGTGCATTATTATCCAAGTACCAGGTTCGAACGCGGCTGAAATCACAACCGTGCGCTTCTTTTGGCTGGAGGTTAAGATGCTTTAGGATATAGCTGACGTGGTCCCAGTTTTGCATGAGGAGTGCGTCGGCATGGTCCACGATAACTACTTCAATCGATGATAGAAAATCGTAGTCTCTTTTTTTGACACTACCAAAGTTAATATTATGAGCGTATTCGTTAGTTGCATTGAGTGCTTACTCTGTCTGATCCATGATTGTTCGCAATCCTAGTGGACTGGCGAGAATCAAATCCGATGTATAGAATTGTGTAAAGAACTTGAGTGTTTTTCGTGTGAATTTGAGGCCTAGTCGGAACATATCGTCATCATTTCCACCGAATAGCTCGCGGAAATCCTCTGGCTTATTCTCCCAAGATGGATCATTAGCAGCCGAAAATGTGTCGGTGAATCGTTTCTTGTTCTCTTGTTGCTCAGGTTGGAAAAATCGGGTTATTGCTTCAACTACCCGAACGCAAGCCTGTTTCGTGGGTAAGAGGTAGAGTACTTTCGGTCTGGTGAAACCCTGATCCCGAATTTCGAGGTCGGCATCTTGCTCTTTCGCCACACGAGTGTTGTTCTTAAGCACACGATCCCTAGTTTTGAGTATATGATTAGTAGCATGTACCGCCAACAGGTCTCGCATGTTGGCAGATTCTGATGTTGTTCGAGCGCCATATAAAACATCTTGGTAGTCGAAAATGTAAGGGGAGACCTGCTGCGCATTCCCACTAAGATATGAAATGTGCTCAGCAACAGAAGACTTGAGCTTCCTCTTGATCTGTAATCCGGTTAGCGCCAACGGGTGACAGCTGGATAAAGCACTGACTGACCTTCACACTCGACAGGCTCTTCGTCGCTCCGGACAAAGGCACTTCATTTTGGCCACAGTCAGGGACTGCACGCCAAATTTTCAACCCACCAGGGAGCTCCTTTTTCACATTCCCCCACTTATTCTCAGATGCAGCCTTTATTTTCTGAGACAGTTCGCTCTCATTAGGACTTTGGAAGTGCGACTCGAACGGGTCATTTTCTGTATTGAGTAAGAAACTGGCGATAAAAATTGGACGACTGAGCTCACCATTTTCATCGTCATCGCTGTCCTCTTGTATATCAAGGTCCTGTTCCTCCAGCCCACCTTCCTCGTCCGGCTCTTGTTGCTGTAGGTCATCGTCGAGCGATTGCACGTCTCCTTCCTCGCCCGTCGCTACAACGTCACTCTGAGCTTCACCGAGTTCCTCCTTGTTTTGGTGGCTTATTTTCCTCTTCTTGCGCGCCGGTACATTATTGTCTGTCTTTGCTTGAAGCAGCTGGAGTAATTCATTATACGGTTGCCCCGATTGTTGATTGTCTTCATCGCTATCCGAGGATTCATCATCGGCGGGCATGTCTTCCTGAATTTCATCCTCAATTTGGTCCTCTTCACCTGATGAGCTTTCGGACCTAGATGGAACTGTCAGATAACGTGCAAAAGTAAACTATTGTTGATTTCTCAACCCACTCTACTTCATCAATGCGGGATGCCTTGAAGCCAGGGCCGCCCTTTCGTTTCATGGAAACCCCTTTACGCCCTTTCGGACCTCTGCCCCGAGGAGGGGCCATATTCTGTAGAAATATTTTCAAAAATGCTGTGCGCGAATCCAAGTGTGCATGTCCAGCAGAAGAAAGGCGGCCACTTTTTTTGCTGGATTTTCGGGGTTACTTATCTTATCTTAGCGCGAAATTCGGGCTGCGCACACACAATTTGAGCCTCGCAGAAGAACCTCCGCCGCCGAAGTCCAGCGGGCCGGAAGATTTGGGTCAAAGAGAAAACTCCACTCCCAGCACGGCGAAAGCAGAGGACAACAGTTTCAAGAAGGGCTTTATCTTTCCAATCTGCTCCCTTTTGTCCCGCAACCATGGCTGAATCAGATTCTTTCCTGCACCTTGCCCGTCCTCTGGGCCCTGTCCTGGCGGGGTCTGCACCGACAACTGCACCCTTGAACGTTGTTATTCAACCTCAGGTATGACTTCGCTGTGTGAAATCATGGAAACCCAGGAACTTAGATGCTGACTTACTATTGTAGGCTCTTTTCTCGATCCTTGACCACTCCCTCCGTCGCAATGCTGACCAGGAACGTGTGATCGGAACACTTCTCGGAACCCGGTCTGAGGATGGCACTGAGGTGGAAATTCGCAGCACATTCGCTGTTGGACACACGGAGACGACAGACCAGGTCGAGGTGGACATGGAATATCAGAAGCAAATGCTTGCTTTGCATCTCAAGGCAAACCCAAGGGAAGTTCTCGTTGGTTGGTACGCCACCGCATCCGAGTTGAACACTTTCTCTGCCTTGATTCAAAATTTCTACAGCGGTCAGGGCGATGGCACATGGCCACACCCCGCCGTCCACTTGACTGTTTCTACCGAAGCTGGAAAAGACATTGAAACCCGTGCCTACATTTCTGCCCCCGTCGGTGTGACAGCTGAGAGGGCCGCCGATAGCGCCGCCTTTATTCCAGTTCCCCACGAGATCCGGTACGGCGAGGCGGAAAAGAGTGGTTTGGAGACTGTCGCTGCGGCTAGGGATGCTGAAGAACGATCGACCTCGCTCTTCACCGATATTGAGGCCCTAGAGCGCGCAGTCGAGGAGGTTCTCGGCATGATTGACCGCGTTTCTCGATATGTCGAGTCAGTCATGGACGAAGAGGCTCCTGCTTCTACGGCATTGGGCCAGTTCCTGCTCAATGCTCTCGCCTTGGCTCCCAAGGTTGAACCGGCCGATATTGAGCGTGACTTGTACGTTGTTTTACCCCGTTGTCCCTGGACTAACACCGCTAACTATTTTCTAGTAACAATCACATTCAGGACGTCCTGGTGGTTTCGTACTTGGCCAACACAATTCGCACACAGATGGAGCTTTCTAACAGACTAGCGACTGCTCAGCTCACCCTGGGCGGTGAATCGGGTAACGCAGAGCAAGGTGGCCAGCGCAACCAGCGAGGCAAAGGTGGTCGCGGGGGACAGCAGCGCACTCAAGAACGGAGTGCTGAGGAGGCTCGCGCATAGGACGATTAGAATTCACTATGAAGATACCTTTTCAATTTCTCTTTTAGCTGTTTCCGGAAATTTTCCCCCTCTCAACCTTCACCTTATTTCGTTTACATTATGTGCCTAGGGGTTCTCGAAAAGTCTGCCATCCCGATCCTATTCCTTTTAACTCCTACATATATTTTGGATTATGTTCTCGCGCTACGACTTTGATTGGGAGCAAGAGAACCAACTTTAAGAAAGACGAAAGGTGGGAAAAGAACCGGGGAAACAACATGATAGAATTGAAGGACCTAAAATGACAGCGGCGTATGGGAGTCAGTCTAACCTTACACGAAGCTATGGGCTACGGAAAAAATGAAAGGAGTGATGTACATGAGTGACTGGATCACGACTACTTTCGTACGCAGGTAGTAAGCAATGATTTTTCATGCTACATTAGTGGCAGGCCTAAGATTTGATATACGTATTGGGAAACCCATGATGCTATTACGATGCCTGACCTGAATTGAATTGTAGCTTCCGATATAACACTCAACGCCTCCAATGCAGATAATACTTAATAGGTCGTAATGTAAGTGGATATCAAACTCCAGCCGCCAACGCCACAAATCCGACGTAAATGGAAGAAACAAAGATTAGCTTTTAGCTAATTAGGCTTTTTCTTCTTCGTCGTTGTCGTATCTTCTGTCGCATCTGAATCCCGTCTGGCACCCCTCTTCCCTTTGCCCTTCAATTTTTTCCCGTCTGCAACATTCTCTCCGATATCCTCAAGTCCTTTCTTCCCAGCATCCTTCAGATTCCCAACCTGGTCATCATTTTGATCGAATTGCTTCCGAGCCTCTTTCAGCTCGCGCTCCATGCGTAGAAGTTCCTGTACACGACCTAGTTTGTTCGCATCCCGACGCAGCGCGAACCGAAAATCATCAACTTTGATCTTTTGTCGACGCGAGTAGTTTGCGTGTTGTGCGGCACCGTGGCACATTTCTAGCACGAAGTCGGTGACGATTTCGTCGAGCACACGAACTGTTTCCGGGAGTGGCTCCGAAGGGAACGATGGATGGGGAGCCGGATCACCATATGCAAGGAGTAGAAGGCGTACTGAAACCGCACTTTTGTCAGTATGGGGATTCCATGACAAGTTTCTTTGAGTGCGAGATAAAGACTAGAGAACTAACATTCGGATGGGAAATTCATCTGCCCCTTGTGCCTGGCGGCACGGGCTCTAGGCTCGGCCATCTTCCCTTTTTCTTTGGCGGATTTTACCGGGTCGGGTGTGTCCTCTGTCCCCAAATGGTCGCTAGTAACACTGGGTTTAAATGCGGGTTGATATGCTCGGGTGCGAATTAGCGCAGTGTCTTGAGGGTTGAACGGCCAAGCTGGAGCGAGTTCACTTGGCACATTGCCAGGATCAAGGGAGCGAGTAGGACCTGCAGAGTTCCTGGTTTGCTTCCGCGACTGAACAGCACCAGAACACGGCGAGGGGCCCTTTGCGATTGGGGTTAATGTAGATGCCGGCGTTGGGTCTTTAGAAGTATCGGCGAACTGAACGGCGCGCCCCCGGCGGTGAGCATACCGGTAGTTGATGACAGGCATGGCGGCAGAACGCTTGTCCTGCTGCGGGACAACCTGTTCTTGAGCTATCTCGCCGCCAGAAGCTCGTCGACGTTTCCCTCGCTGTGACTTGTCCTTTTGATCCTACTATCTTGAACTTGGCATCTCTTGGAACGTCTTTGTATTGACCTGGGGGCTTCAGAAATTCCCTCCCGTGCCGCCAAGATGGTAAGTGATAAACAATGAGATCACGAATGCTGGATGGCTAGGAAGTCGGCTATGAAAAAGTGAGAAAAGGTCTTTGGCGACCTTTGCTAATGGATTACGCAGTCGGCATTATTCAACTTCCAGTCGCTTCTCCTCGTTTTCTTACTTATAATCTGTACGAGCGCGTACGCTCATTCTATCATGCCGGGGATCATGGACCGAAATCAGAATGGGTAAGATCACCCCCTGCAAGACTATTCAGAATGGCCATTAACTGAGGGACAACAGTTTTTTCGGCATATTCTGGAAATGTGCGCGGATAGGAGAACGACTGAGTCCGTATGTCAGTATATGTTGCGTTCTGATGGCTGTGAGTCTTCAATGCGAACTCCCCTGGTTTGAAGGAACAACCCACAATGATGCTAATAAAGTGGCATGGCAGGCGTCCATCTTCATCAACGGCTGAATGGTATGAATGATACGTGTTTAATGACTCGAGAAAATGGACCCTTTCAAGCAAGGCGGCGTTTTCAGTCGAGATGGCGTTTGGTTAATGAGGGCGTTGTATGACAAAATTAATTCGAATATATATCATTATTGTACAGAGATGGTAATTTACAAAAACAACTATACACACGCGTATCTGTTCTATATCCCAATGCTCCGTTGACTCCTATTACATTCGAGGTGTTGAGAACCGATTGTCCACGCTAAAGAGGAAAGCCACAACATAATCCATGATCCGATGTAGACAGGGATGAAAAAGAAAAGAGGAATGTGACAGGCATATCATGTTTTCGCTTTCATACTGTCTCTCAATCTTCGCAGACCTTGGTCAAGCAACGAGACGCTATCTGGCTCTTTCGCAGTTGTCTGGTTGGATGGCTCAACTCCAGAACCTGGATCGGGACCCTGGTCTAATTCCTCGACGGCAGCCCAAAGTCGTTCTGGATCCCGCAGAAAGCGCAGGGAATTGTGTGTATATTTATCCGGTGTAAAGCCTTCGAGTTCCATCTGCTTTATTGCTTGCGCGAGTGCGGAAACGTTTTGGGAGTTGGCATGGTTGTTGATGATCATATTCCAAGTATCGATGAGACATGGTACTCCATGCTTGCCCATCATTGCCTTCACTTTGTCAGCAGCATGAGGTTGCCTGTTGAACACAAAACAACTCATTAGGATATTCCAAGTTTGGGAACTTGGCGGTGCATGCTGAACCCCGATCCGCGAAATTTTCTTGGTGACAGGAGCGTCTTTGGGAACGGAACTTAGCATGTCTTCAACTAGACGCACTGCAGGTCGCAGCCCTCGAGGGTCATTTCGGAATGCCACCAAAAACTCGTTATACGTGTGATCGGTCGCTGCGAGCGGAGCGATCGTTCCATGGCCCTCTAACACGAGCTGCCGAAAGCGCGCGTAAACATGTTCCACATTCACAATGCTCTTCACACACCGAAGATATGTTGAAATGACAATATATAAAGCAACAACGGACGGTGGGGAATCGCCGCTCCCGCTCGGGGGAGTATAGTGATAAGGAACGACAGAGAGCTGTTTTAGTGGAGTGATGTCATGCAATCGATTATACATGGCCAGCATGGAGTAGAAGAAGGCGTTGGGATCATCACCGAAATCGTTGTCTTTGACCATAGAAAGGAAATGCGCATGGAGCACCTTGCTCATGATCCAGGGGTTACGGTGCAGTTCTTCCTTGACTTGGATCTCTTGCAGCAAAGCTTCGAGACGTTGGCTATCGCCCGCGCCAACAGCATTTGTGAGTAAGGTTAGATAGGTATAGGAGTCGGGTTTCAGCCCTTGAGCTTTCATGTAATTTAATATGTCCTGCCCGAGCCGAGAGTCGCCAGTTTTATACGCATTCGAGAGAACGACGTTCATCAAATCGCGAGTGGGTTGAACTCCCAGCTCAAGGAGCTTCGGAAGTATGCGAAAATTGCGCTCGCTTCCATCGCCTACAACGGAGTCAAGCGTGAGTAGCTTGCAACAATGGCGAATAATCGCTTCTGAATCCATGGAAAATCCCGGATTTCCCAAACTTTGAACCATTCGAATAGCTTCAATAGCACTGTCGACATCACCGAGTTCCGTAAATCGCTTCATAAAACATAGAAGTGATTCGGGCGCCAAAACCATCCTTTTCTCGCGCGCGATGGACCAAGCGTAGTATACGGCATCGCGTTCCGAGTTTTCAACATAAATTCGAACCGCCTTTTGGGGTAAGGGATGGATGGGCCAGTTGTCCGGGTGCAAGCAAATTGTGATAAGTGACTGATCCACAACATTAGGGTAAAGCTTTAATAAGAATCGAATGCAGTCAGTGACAAATATAAGCCTCGGCTTGTCGGTATCTTGACAAGTGATCCGTAAGAAGTCTGGCGCAAGCTCAGGCGAGCGATATAACAACCACAGCGATAAGCGCTGCCAGTGAGAGGGTTTCTCATCTCTCAATAGCGACATCCATTGGTTGCGGAAAGCGTTGTCCGGGTCTGCCTTTAATTTTTCGAATAGAGAATTATCCTCTTCAGTAAATTCTAATGAGATTCGCGAGCTCTTCTGTAGTAACCTTGCTGCGAATATCTTGTCCCGGGAAGCCCTCCACATATGAATCTTTCTGGGATCGATGTTCAACGGTTTCGATCCGGTTTCGATAACCTCATCCACTGTCTTCCTACTCGAATTTTTGGCGCCTTTCTGCACGGGTCTATCTCGAGAATAACCAGTCTTTGGAATCTGGCTATGCACCACATCGAGGTCCGGATATAGCGGGGAACGAGCCGTGAGTTTCCCAGTTTCTCTATGTACGTCTGAATCCAATATTTCCCTGCTGGTTTCCCTGTTGGTGTCCGCAATCGAGCCGGCAACAAAGTCATTTGAAGAAACAGAGCTCTGGCCTGCCGAAATCCCTAAACCATCGTAAACTTCATCGGCAGTCACAGTATTCGATTTCGGAACATTTTCACTAAGTCTTCTTGTTCCTATAAACCTCCGCCGCTGATAGTCGATCGCGCGGAGCCTCGGTGCCGCAAAACAAGAGGGTGACCCGGGGCGGAGGCGAACGAGCGGCAGGCGATGTGGACAAAATGACATTCAGAATCGCTTAGTCGGATACATTGACCGCCAGTCTGTGACTTGGATTGGCAGGGTTTCTGGTGAAGGCAACGGCGACGGCGAAGGCGTACAGAACAGAACGTTGGTATGTATCATGGCATCCAGAGGGCATTCCCCGAGGCCATGAAATTTTGCCGGAAACTCTGCCCGGTGGGTCCGGCGGTGGCTAGTCCATGAACATCGAGCAGCCCGCATCTCCAGACCACAAGCAAGTTCCACAAAAGTCAGACTTTCTACGAATTCATAATCACATTACACCGTCGGGCCAAATCCCGCATCCGGAGTCAACAATAAAGTCGTCCCCCGCCGCCTACGTACCGATATGTCCTCCAACCATGCGTCTCTCGATGCTGCCGCAACGGATCGAAAAGCTCGTCTGGCGAAACTTGCAGCGCTTAAGCGGAAGCAGCCAGAGTCCGAGACGGAGGTAGAAACCGCCGAACCTGAGGATGACACCCGAAATGAACTTTCCGACGTTACGAAAAAGTATCTGTCCGGTCGGAACTACGACGCGGAAACTCGTGGAGTGAAACTGGGGTTTGACCAAACACCGACGGACGGGCAAATCACTCTTGAATCGCAGGCAGAGGAAATCGCAAAGGAAATCGCCGAGCAAGCGAAGAAGGATGAAGATGCGGACCAGCCAATTGACCTTTTCAAGCTGCAACCCAAGAAGCCCAACTGGGATTTAAAGCGAGATCTGGACGAGAAAATGAAGGTCTTGAATGTGAGGACGCAGAATGCAATCGCAAAGCTTGTGAAACAACGAATAGAGGATGCTCAGCGTACGGCCAAAGCGAAGGGCACAGGTGCCAATGGGAACAGCCAAGGAGAGGAAGTTGGTATCGAGGGGGATATGCTTGTGGAAGGCATCCATGTCCGTGAGCAGGAGGAAAGGGGGGACGAGGATGAACTGGCGTGATTTTGATACCCAGATGATTGTGTGTGAGACTCCGGTTTTGACCACGCCCTCTTGCATATTGTTTATAGGCGCTCACTGTTGGGGTTTAGGCATTGAAACGGCGTTGAGGGTGTTGATTACAATGACATAAAACTCGATCTTGAATACACATATTAATATCAAAAAAGACTAGTATCTATACATTTTTCCTCCCGGACCCCGTGATTTGCGCCAAACACCTTTGTGCTAAATTAGCGGCCCATATTCATGGCTTGAGTCAAAGCAATTCGCTTGCTATAAGGACTGAGACTTCGCTCGCGTCGAGGTGGCGGAGCGCGATTCCTTTCATCTAGTCCTCGTTCGTGGTGGGATGCGTTCGGTTGGTTCATCGGAGATGAGCGTTTTGCATAACCTTGGTCGAGGTCAGTCTCCCCATTCATAGACCGTCTCCTTCTTGTACCTCGGCCTTTATCCATGTCAAGGCTGCGACTTCTCTCTCTGCGACTTCCGTCATGCGAAATGCCGCGAGCCCGACCTCGTTCCCTTGGACTCGATTCGCGACGCCTTCGCCGAATGTTCCTTCCTGGTGAACGTGTGTGCGACCTCTCTCTGGATGAATTCGACGAAACCGAGTAACCAGAAGATGAATTGCTATGCCGCCTCTTTCTTGACCACGACTGGGGCTCTCGTGATTTCGATCCCGTTTCTCCCCCTCTCTCGTCGTACCGTTCACGTCGGGGTGACCGTGAGTGTGACCGATTTGTAGAGATCGTAGACACGGAGCTCGCAGAATGTGATGACATTGACCGAGTCCGTTTTGAAGCCTGACTACGGTTGTCTAGAGGATCTAATCCATCAAGGTCTCTTTTACGGCCGCGCTCCTGCTCGCGGTGCGCTAGTAGAGCGTCTGCGGTTCCCTCCCTGGATTTTCTGTGAGAAAGCATTCTACTTGCGGTAACTCCCGCATGATCGAGAGTTTATGACGGACTTACGTGCGTTTGGTGGCATCTTCTGGGACATCCGTCGTAAGCTGCGGGCGTAGTTTCGGGTTTTGTAGTTGCTGAGTGCGGGACGGACGAGCCATATAGGGTCGCTCTTGAGCGGTGGCTTTGCATTCATAACTATAGTGACGTAAATAGTAGGTCAGCAGATCTGATGGAAAGAGCTTGGAGCTAAACACATATCTCGTTTCAAGCATTTCTGGCAAAGGGTAGAAGCAGTCGCCTTTGTAGGACCCCTCATGCCGGGGGCATTTCGATAACGATTCATATGCGCAAAGTATGAGGCTGTGAATGTATATGAAATGAGTGGGAAAGGCCGAGCTCAATTAGCAGGCGAGATATTAGAGAATACAACGAGCATAGATTCTTTGCTTCTTCGCGGCTGTCCAGGTAGATACGCTGTGGAGGGTCAAAGCTAAACGCGCGGCTAACACAATTCCGCGGCCCACGAAAGTCTGACAAGCGAAAGTCCGCGCCCGATCCTCCATCTGGCTTCCCTTTGTCTGTTCCTCGACCTCGCTCTTCCTGCCAGCCGAGACGACACAGAAAGCAGCTCCACCCGCAGCTATTATATCTGAATTACCGAGCTGTCGATTTGCTTTATTGGAAGTAGAGTTGTCGTGACTAACGACACTCGGTTTCCTGGAGACTTTTCTGCCTGAACGGGGACCTAGACCTAGCTCCCCTCTTGAACTAGGAATACTGACAAAAAGTCATGACAAGTTCTCTCTGACAGCCGTGTGAGTTTACTTTTTTCATGCGCGCTTTACTTAGTTGCGCTGCGCCGCATTGGCAACTCTTTTTTCACTCCAACAAATACAAGCATGATTCGTGGTTGTCTGACCTCTTACAGCTTTCCTTATGGCGAACTACGTTGTCTCAAGATATGTCGTCTTTTCTTTTTGGCTTGTGTGAAGTGGGATCTCTTAGTGACTTTTTCTCCATTCGAGTTTCGGTTTCGCTGTGAAATCCCGCAAGACGTTGACTCGCTTGTACGATTTTACCGCATCGGCTTTCGCCCTATACAATTCCATCTGTACCTGTTCGACAATCACGCTTCGAGAATAATTGTGAAAGGACCCCTTCGAAACATTTAACACAGGTGTTTCTGTGATTATGGCGTCGCAACCGTCTCCAAGAGACGGACATCGTCTGTCGTTTGCAAAGGTATGCCCAATGCATCTTTATTTGAACCGTGTAGCAGATTTCTCACACAGTACCAGATTGCTGCTTTGCCTCCACCATTGAAATCGGAAACATCGCATACCTCAGATGAGAAAGACGATTCTCCATCTCATGATGAACCGTCATTTTCCGAATCACAAAACTCCACTGGTGTTTTACCCAATCACGAGAGCCCAGATTTCGTCGCTTCCAGGGCTGGCGCCGTCGATCGAGATATTGACGAATTGTCGAAAGCCGTCCATGCTGCCAATATCTCGGAAAAGAAGAACCAGGGGAATACCGGGTTCTCTATAGAGGGTCAAGGGAATGGGTCTTTGAGGCGGGAAGATTCATTCGAAGATGATCGTACTCACCTGTCAAACTCCTCAACTAAGCCAACAAGTTTTGATTCAAAAAGTATGGCATCGGTCACGACTTTCGCAATGGACGAGAAAGATTCCCTGCGCCCCGATGACAGCGCCAGCGTGCAGGCCATAGATGAAGAAGAGTCACTTTCTGGTCATGCATCCGGTGCACCAAATTCATTAACTGGATCAGAATCTGGGGCTCGTTTCCGAGACGTCCAACGGCAAAGATTGCCTTCCCACAATACAATCTCTATCTTCAACGATGGTTCCCAACGAGCGAACGGCTCGATTGCAACGGACTCCATGGCTAACAACATTGTTGTTTCCAATCCCAATGCTTTCCCTGGTCAACCCATACACGGGTTCCCATCTGAACCCGACGAGAAGTTGCTTGAAGCTATGAAGTCTCCTAAGGACCGTCTTCTGATTCTTCAACTGGAAGAAAAGGTCAGGAGCTTTATTCAGAACTCCAAGTAAGTTAATAATCAGAACTACATCACAAGGCAAGTCGGTTACTCCGTCTAACATTTTAATAAGGGAACAATCTTTGGAATTGCCCCCTTCTAACGCCTTCGGCCGGCTCCTTGCACATAAGTTAGGTGATTACTATCACCTTACCCACTTTGTAGACAATAATGTCACATCGGTCCGACTCCATCGGACTCCTTTCTGTCGACTGTGAGTGCATATCTCCATTTCATTCAACGATTACTGTTTCTTGGCATTTGTTTCTTGCAATGATGAGTTGAATGTGTTGCTAATGAACTCAAGACCTACCCCGCTATCCCTTATACATGCTACAAGCAACGAGACTCCACCGCCTACAATGCCTGCCATGAAGATCATGCGACGTACGGATGGGGAGCGTCCTTCCACGGAAGGTAGTATAGCAGCAAGCTCCTCCGCTGCCTCGAAAACCACGTCAGAAGCGGGCGATAGTGGTAACGATGCAGAGCGCGGGGGCTCCTCTGCTAAAGATAGATTGACTCTCACTAGGGAGGAACGTGAAGCAAAATACCAAGAAGCCAGGGAGCGGATATTCCGTGATTTCTCAGAGTCAAAGACCCCAGAAACGAGCGGGGAATCTAATGCGAACGTGTCCAGATCAAGCTCTACTAGCGGACGCAAAAAGGCACATAGGCAAAAAACGCCTCACGATGACAGCTTCGAAGCACGATCTCAGTTCAATGCGTATTATCCTGGAATGCACTATAGCAACGGATCTGTGCCCTACGGCATGGGCATGCAGGATCCTTCCTTTCCCAGCCAGCCTTACATGGTAGGACCCGGTGTAGTCCCATCCAATATGGGATATATGCCCAGCCAAAATAGTGTCATGCATCCGGGGCAGGTGAACATGAACACTGCGCCGCAATGTCCAATTTCGGTATCTCCGCAAATGAGTGCAACGGGACCGTGGCAAAACGGACCAACTTCACAACAAATGCCCTACACCGGGTATTTAATCAATCAGTCACCTGCAATGGCTCCGGCCAAACCCGCTGCTGCAATAGGTAACTATCCTGTTTCTAATAATGCGCAGTTCCAGGCCACTCCTGCAGCATGGTCGTCTCCCCCATACCAAGCGGCGTATCCACAACCTACCCATAGGAATCAAGCTCCAATTCCCTGGTCAAACTATCAAACACAACCGCTCAGTGCAACTCCTTATCCATACACGCAATACCCAGGTCAGCCGTTGAATACTGGGTTGCCAACACACGCGGCTTCTCATCCCTTGCAGGGTAACTTCAACAGATCTCCGTTTAATCCTCAAACTCGTTCCTTCGTTCCTGGTGGTGCTACCGGCTTGGGTCGACCTCCAAATACCAATTTCCCACCGAACATTGGCCCATATTCAACCATGCAGGCAAATTTCCAGCCCCAGTGGAATCAGGAACAAGTTGGCGGAAACTTGTCTCGCGGAACGATACCAGGAGGTAGAGATTCGATCGCAAAGTTTGGGACTCCTGCACATCTTCCTCCAAAACCGCCACCATCCGAAGTCCCATCCGATTTTGAGTTGAAGCACCGTAATGCCAACGCGGCGAGCAACTCGTACCCGAACAACACGGTGCCACCATCCCAGAACGGCCCGTTGGTTGTTTCGGGAGGTACTGGCGTGCCACGGCCGAATCAATAGCCGCCGCCTGGCTAATTGCTGCCGTTTATGCGACCTATAACAATGCCTAGGTGTGCTATAGCGGTTGGTGATAGCTATTTGTTCTTCACTCGTTGTGGTAAATAGATAAACTTTCGGCGGACAATTTGTAAAGGACGTCAGATTGGACGATAAACAAAATGAACAATGACTTGACGGTGCGAAGGTGAATATAAAAATACGTGCCGGGAGCCGCATCCGTAATGCTTAGAGCCACCCATTGTTAGTCGAGTAGCTTGCGGAGCGAAAGGGACTCGAGGGTTGTAGATATACAAAAAGGAAAAAAACAACTTATTGCAATGTTCCCCGATTCTCCCTTTTCTCCAGCAGCAGAACATGATGAAGTCTGCTGCATTCTTAACTCAGTAGCTTAAGAGACAAACACGAATTAAACTTCAGACCTGGAAAAGGGAGGTGAACGCTTAAAGCAACCAGTTATTTGTACAGGGGAGTGGTCGTAATGAACAGGAAGAAATTGTACGTAGAATATAGAATACATATGATGCTAACTAAGATACAGGATAACTAGTCAATACCCACTAGGTTCTCTCTCTATTTCTTCTCGACTCCATCCTCAACCTCCACCTCGGCCTTGTCCTCAATTCCCTTCGTCGCCTTTGCTTTTCCACGCTCGTTACCCCCATCAAGCTTTACCCGAGAGATCGCTCTTTCTAATGCCTCAACTCCATCCTTGCGAAACCGCGTCACCTTCCGCACATTCATAAGCGTGAGCTCATTCAGCGTTTCCAGTCCCTGATTACGTCGTCTCGCGACAGCCTTCGCCGTAATCGCAAACCGCATGTCTTTCGGTCCATCCACAAGTTCCAAAATCGCACTGGGAGCCTGGTCATCCTTCTTCGGCTCGACCCGTAGGACTCTGGTGTACCCACCGGGACGGTCGGCGTAGCGCTCTCGGAGTGGCCCGAATAATTTGGGGAGAATTTCGTGGGGGGTCTATTTTTTAATCCGGTCAATTGTGGTGTTCTTTTCTCAACATAGGCACAAAAGTGCTGGCTTTCCAATGCCAAGAACTTTGCTTTTCATATGAAGGGAAAGCATACGTAAAATGTAGAAAGGGCAGTTCTTCGGCTTGTTTCGGTATTCTTCTTGCCCAGGGTGATCAGCTTCTCAGCTAGTCTTTGGGCCTCTTTTGCCTTGGCCCATGTTGTCGTGATTGATTCGTGTTTGAAGAGAGAGGTGACTAAGTTTCGGAGAAGAGCCTGTCTGTGAGAGGATTTCCGACTCAGGTGTCGGTATTTGGTTGCACCTCCGGCCATGATGGAGGTTTAGGTTGTCGCCTGGAGAATAAATCAGACTTTCGACTCGATTTAGGCCTGCGTCCACGGAAAGGAAACGGGATGAAAGGTCAACCCGGTAAACAGGAGTTGTGCCGATGAGAGTAAAAAACGGAGACGCGGAGGAGTAGAGGGCGAGAGGATTTGAAGCGCAGTGTTGTCGTCCGTTCCAAGATTATTCCTGGCCGCAGTGAACCAAGAAGTTTGGAAGGAATTCAATTTCTGCTCCACAGCCAATCGGAATGCAGCGAGCATCAAAGCTGGCGGTCCGCAGAACTTCCTCCCAGCAGCCCCAACATCCAATCTTTATTGAGGAATCAGTGTACTGTCTTTGTGGTATATTCGCCGTGTCTTTAATTACAGCGCTACTCGACGTGTCTTTACCTGACAGCAAAGTGCCAAGAAGTACCGTCCTTCCCTTGCGCTGAGCGAGCCACCTTCTGAAGCCTGAGGTCGATTTCTTATTGATCTTATAACAAATCCCATACACTACCAATTACGAAGCTCATAAATCGCTTTGACTATGGGTTTCTTCACCGGATTTGTATGTCGCACGTCTTTTTAATAATGAGGAGGCTTCCTTTTGGAGAAAACAATCCAATGCCTGTTCGCTAACAAATATGATGGGAGGCGAAAAGTTCAGCGGCTTTGCCCTCACAACATCAGTCCTGTACATTACGATCCGAGTCCATCATTCTACACGTCTCGAGCAAAAATCCGCTATCCGCGACCAAACGAAAATGATTGATTGGTTAGCTTCTTCCAGAGGCGCATATGACCGCCGTTTACTTCCAAAGGATGATGAGGATATCGCGTCTAGAGAAAGGGCGTTGGCAGCTTCGAAGCCACCAATGAAGGATCAGCTGAAGCATCAATGGAATGAAGAGGTCCGGATGTTGGCGAGGAAGGCATATGAGAGCGGGTGGGAGGACGTGCGGGATGCGGCTGCGGAGGGCTGGAGAGGTGTGAGGAGCTTTGTTAAGAGAGAATGATTATGGTTCTTTTCTTATCGCACGGATTCTCCGTGTGATTGTTGGAAACATATGTGGTGGACTTTGTGGTGAGTATGAAATTTAGATTCTGATACCCCTGGTTTGTATGATTAGCGTCGGTCTTTCTTTTTTTTTTAAAAAAAAAAGAGACATATCCATTTGTCTTGTATATGTTTAATAGAATACAGCTGTGGTCATCGGTGGCCTATGAGTGATATAATATCTGTTTGACGCATGCTTGAAATAACCACTCAAACAAGGACGTTGTTATGTTATGCTTGGTTTGGAGTACAGTATATGTGCCATTAAAGTAACTTGGCATGGCATCAGAAACGAGGTGACTGTTCGGTCCGGGGTGATATGCTGTTGTTTGGCGAGACCTGTGCCCAGCGTTTGCTGATAGAAAACCCTGTTATCTTGTTGTTTTGGAAATCTCTGGCACGTATAGTGTAGTATTGAGTCGTCCCAATCCGACCAGTTAAATCAGCCGGTTGTATTAACGGTAGATTGGGAAGCGGTGCTCAAGTTGTCATCCTCACTCCAAATATCCTTGCTCTCTGCTTCCATTGTACGCATGGCCTGAGCAACATCTTCTAATTTTGCGACCACATCCAAAACGCTGTTATTAACTTGATCAAAGTACCGATCATTTGCTTCCCGCCTCTCGCGGGCAAGCTGGATGTCTTTCTCCGTTTCTTCATCCAGGTTCTTTGACGATTCATCCGCCTCCCCAGGCATATCCCCAGCTGTCCGCGAGTCTCTCTTGGGAGACTGGGGCTTCATAGTAGCAGTTTTGGAATCAACACCTTCATCTTCAGCTTCACCGCGACCCCAGGCCTGCGCAAGTCGTAGATGCTTCATTCGCAGCTCTTCTAGGGCTTCGGAGTGTTTCTCTCCAAATACATGACCGCGGACCGCTGCGCTAACTTCCACATCAGAAAGCGCGCTTTGCATCTCTTCCCAAAGCGCATCGGAGCCATCTACCTCGCCCCGGGACTGGGTGCGAGATAGAAACGGAGAGAGACCAGACGCATCGAGGGGTTTTGGCGACGAACGCCTGCGGTTCAAGAGTGGGCTGTGGGCCGCAGGTTGACTACCTCCAGGAGCGGAAACCGTAGGCACTGGTGGTTGAAGGGATAGATTCGATGCATTATGTGACGGCGGGCCCTGAAAGAGGGCGGGAGGTGGAAGACGTTGGGAGCTCACCTTCCTCAAGGCGTCCAGGCTGTGGTTGGTCTCCATTGATGCAGCTGCGACAAAACGTTGATAAATTACTTCCGACAGTTGCGTCACATTCTAACACACTAACAGGAGCTTCCTTGGATAGTGGTCGTAGATCAACAGATACGGAGCATCTAAATGCGAAGCTCCACCCTTATCGTTATCGTTATCGGAAGAGCGGTGAATGTTTTTCCGATCCGGACCTCGACTCGCTTAGCTGCCGTTTAGGGCGGAGGCGCACAGCAGAACATTTTCGCCTTCCCCGATCTTAGCGAGACGCCGGCCGTGAAAGGAACCCTTCGACTCTCGACAACCATCCATCCAGCCGCTCGGTACATATCCATCAGTCGGTAAGTGTGTACTCGTCGTTTATTGTCGTCGTCGTCGAAATTCAACACAAGGAAATTTTCCTTTTTTTCCGGAGATTCCACTGTCGATTTTCACCTCTACCATATCCCGCCTCTAAATTCAAGATCACACCACACATTTTCAAGACAGCAAATTTCTAACGTTTGACTCCGCACAGTCGACCTTTCGTTCGATCATAATCCGACAAGATGGGTAAGGGACAGCCTAGAGGTTTGAACGCCGCCCGCAAGCTCGCGAACACTCGTCGTGAGAACCGCTGGGCCGATCTGCACTACAAGAAGCGCCTTCTCGGTACCGCCTACAAGTCCTCTCCCTTCGGTGGTGCTTCCCACGCCAAGGGTATCGTTCTCGAGAAGGTTGGTGTCGAGGCCAAGCAGCCCAACTCCGCCATTCGCAAGTGTGTCAAGGTCCAGCTTATCAAGAACGGCAAGAAGGTCACTGCTTTCGGTGGGTACACTCTATTTCCTTCAACGCCGCTTAGCGGTTCTTTCGATGAATTGAAGAGAGGGTTGGCTGGAAAAATGGAGACTGACAACATTTTTATTAGTCCCCAACGACGGTTGCTTGAACTTCATCGATGAGAACGACGAAGTCCTTCTCGCCGGTTTCGGTCGTAAGGGTAAGGCCAAGGGTGATATTCCCGGTGTCCGTTTCAAGGTCGTCAAGGTCTCTGGTGTCGGTCTGATGGCTCTGTGGAAGGAGAAGAAGGAGAAGCCCCGTTCGTAAACGGGTGCAAGAGAAAGGAAGACGAGTTATGGTGCAGGAATGATATCCGAGATTGAGTCGCCGGGGCCCCGTGCTTTTGAAGATTGGGAGGCATGGTCTATGGATCTGGAAATTATGGTTCAGGATGGATGACCCTGCAAAAGCCATTGCAGATACTACGATTGATATACTTCATAAAAGGCGGCGCCATGATTTATTTCTCCGGGAAGGGCCCTAAAATCAACAAATCCTTCAAATCCCTTTTTGTGCGTAAGGAAACGTAGGGAGGCTAGTAAATTGTATGGGGAAGCTATCCACGGATATGTTTTTCATACACCATTACAGTTTACGGAATCTGAAATTCGAGCGCATGTGCTTCGGAGTGATATAATGATCAGTAGGGCCACATGCAATACATGAAGATATTGCATGATACGATCCAAGGAACCATCCACCTTATCTAATCTGATGCTTTTATCCCGTCTATACGGTTAAGTGTAATCCTGATGCCATATGCGGCCATATGAATGCTTTTGGATTTTCTTTTTTTATGAGCTTCATCTGTCCCCAAATTACTTAGGTCTGTCTCAAAAGCTGATGTCCTCCTTTCGGTAATGGTCAGACACAATACGATACAGATATGACGGCGCATGTCCACCCCTATATAGAAGTTAGATCGGTTCCTTTTGCGGTCAACGGTGTAGGGGACTTACAAGTTCGTGATATAAAGGTCAACCAATTCTGCAGGAACATAGTCGTACAGGGGGTTTTGTACATCGATCTGATCTACAAGGTCGCCATCCTCGTAGTCAATAACCTTGCTTGAATCACCGTACTCGATTAAAGAGTCAAAATCGAATGGATACACCGGACTAAGTTTGTAAACACCGCTTACGACAACACATGGCGTTTGGTGTACCTTAGCGGCCCGGGCAATGACGCGGGTACCCGCAGACGCAACGAGGCCGCCATTAGCGAGAACGGAATGTGTACCTAAGATGACTTTGTTCACCCGAGACATCAGAGCAAAAACTGCGGAATCGGGAATAAGGATCACTGTGATGCCGTGCGCAATAAGAGGTTTCTGGAAGGAATCGGTGCTGAGGATTTCATCGTCACTCGGGACGTTGCCACTGACAGTGGCATGGGTGGCCTCGTGGTTGTTAGGGTACGATTCGGCGTGGATGACAGTAAACTTCCGTTTCGCGGCGGCTTTGAGGAGGAATTTCTGTACCGTCGTCGACGATGTATGTGTGAGGATAATTTCGTTCGAGTGAATGTGGTCGAGGGCGTAGGCCGCAATCTGATCGTCCACTTGGCCCAACTCGTCGATGATCTCGTTAATTCCGTCTAGGACTTCGGCGCGAATATCCTTGTTTTGGGTGTGCCCGGGTAGGCGTCCAGATGGCGAGGCGGATGTTGGCGTACCCGGCAATGAGGGTTCGGGTTCTGGGTGAGAGAGTAAACTGAACATGGAGACAGGATGAGCAGCCAACGATGACATCGGCTTTGAGGCACCACGGTCAGAGCCGTCATGACGCAAATCCATGTCTGTCAAGTTCATGTTAGCTGAGAAGCTTCGTCGTCATGATTGAGGGCAGTGGCTTACCATCCCCCCCACGAGGCGTCTGCGGTTGGCTTTCAGAGCCTGCCTCACTCAATGTAAAGTCCCCATCCCTATCGTCCTCCGCCTCGTCACGAATCAGTCCCAACACGCGCCTAACAATGTTCCCGACCACCATCTCCCTAGGCTGTGCAGCTATCAACCGTCTCCCTACACTCTGCACCCGCTCAATGAGTTTAGAGGCATCGCTCGTCCTGCACGCAGATATGACGCTACGTAGCAGGTAAGCGGTCGCTGTCGCGCATGATCTCGAGTGTCGTATCTGTCTCCGCTTCAAAAGTCTTCAACACGTCAGTTAGTTAGTGCTGCAGCTGCAGACAAGAGACCAAGGGAGAAAGCCGGAACGCACGAGATCAGGTTATCAATGGATGTATCAATCGGATTGGTCTTTAGGGATTTCAAGAATGACGCCAACCCAGGCGTCAACGGAGCAGATGAGGGTGGCATGATTTTATGTGCGTATAATCATATATGTCCTGCTGTACATCAGTTAGCGGGCCTCTGAGTCAGGATAGACGAGACACGGGAGTTTTCCCCAGTAAAGCGTACCTCGGGTTCCCTCGGGAATTTTTTGTTTAACGGGCAGGGCTCGGAAGCTTTAGCTGCAGAAGCGATTGGCGTGGAGCCAAGAGAGCGACGTTCTGTTGCGGAGGGGTAATTTGGGAGCAGGTGGGATGTGCTGGTGAAGGGAGTTTTTTTGCCCGCCTTTAGTTTGGGTGTTTGGGGGAGCTGCCTCGGCGGCGGCGTTTGCTTGGCCCAACGGCATCCTCATTCCTCGTTCCCCATAGCAGATCGATCATACCGTCTCCCACTGCCGACCCCATCCTTACTCCTCATCGAGACCTGTCCTCGCGATTGGGTTACCCTGTGCTCTTCCTCCCTGTTTGCCCTTCACTTCGGTTTCTCCCCCTGTTAAATAAGCAGCTGTCAACCACCTCTCGGCCCATCCTACTGTATTTCGTCCGCTCTCCAGAAACCCAGGGCTGGAGGAGCCGTGGTCTCGAAGCACGGGCTGTCAACTGGCGCATTGAGGTTAGTGCAGGAGAAGATATTTCATACTCTTTCCGACCCTTCCATCGCTAGTCGTCCCCTTCAGCCTGTTCGGTCTCTGCCAACCTCCGAATGGTCCGGTGATCGCTAACTCGCGCGATTCGCGCCACAGATACCTGCGCCAGCCCAGACACCCGTGGGCCGCATCAAAAGATGAACTCGCTGAATCTTCTGTCGTCTCGAGTCATTGGCCAGTCTTCGAATTCGAAGCGTAGCCGCCAGCGATCTCGTTCTCAAGGGGACATATCTCCTGTGATTGCCCCCGGTGACTTCGCGAAATTTAGGTCCTATAGCGAAAGCAACTTCCATGCCAACGGTGCCGAGGAGAAAAATGGTGGCGATGCGTCCGAACCGGCAGACGAGGCTAACTATGATGAACATACGCTTGACGAGAAAACACCGTTAATAAGAGGGCTTCAAAAAAGCCCATCGCTTGCTACGAAAGGCTCCTTGGGTCTAATTGCCCAGCGGCTTCTTGAGGCAGTCACCGAAACAATCAAGTTCATTCTAGAGACTTTGGTTGCACCTGGTGTGTATGTAGCACAATGCTTTCGAGATGAAACAACAGGGAGGTACTCGCCATTGACTCCTGTGAGAAAGCTTCAACGGTCTATACCCGGTTCTTCGTCAAATAGTCCAAATACGGCACGGAAATCTGCTACCCAGCTTGAAGGAAAGCGCCGCTCCGGCTCTACCAGAAAATTGCGAAACCATCCGTCCCGGGACTCCATCGCGTCAAGCACTTCCGAGTCGGAGGGGGACCGTCGAGCTATGAAAGGGCTCACAAGTAGTAAGCCTCGTACCGCGAAGAAGAACTCGAGCGAAGAATCAACGACCGATGCCACAACTCCGCGACGGTCTATTCGGATCAAGCTTAACAATGAAGAAACTCTCCAGCGACAAAGGCAACGTCGGGCGCGGAGTGCTGACCTCGACCGGTCGTCGCGGAACGGGTCTCAAGCTTCTGTCGACCCAGACAGTTTGAAGTCACCGTCTCCATCTGTACATCTAGTCACACGCTATCCTCACTCACCTGTCCCTCCCCGGCCGCTCATCCCATCCCGCCTTCCGTCATACACGGCTACCGGCAGAAGCGCCAGGATACCCCAGAAAACGCTCGTCTTGGATTTGGATGAAACGCTCATTCACTCGCTCGCCAAGGGAGGCCGCATGTCCAGCGGCCACATGGTCGAAGTCAAACTCGCTACGCCGATGACGACTGCTCTCTCACCTGGTGCACCCCCTACAACTCTCGGGCCTCAACATCCAATCCTATATTATGTACACAAACGGCCTCATTGTGACGAATTTCTACGCAAAATCTGCAAGTGGTATAAACTAGTTGTCTTCACCGCAAGTGTTCAAGAGTACGCCGATCCAGTCATTGACTGGCTGGAGCAGGAGCGGAAATACTTCCAAGCGCGGTATTACAGGCAACATTGCACATTCCGAAATGGCGCGTACATCAAAGATTTGAGCTCGGTTGAGCCAGACCTAAGCCAAGTGATGATCCTGGATAACAGCCCTATGAGCTATATCTTCCATGAAGGTAGGCAGGGTATTCCTCTCGATTTATTTCGAGCTAGCACTAATGCAAGTCCGCAGATAACGCCATTCCAATCGAGGGCTGGATCAGTGACCCAACAGACAATGGTCTCCTCCATCTAATCCCAATGCTGGAAGCCCTGCAATATGCCACCGACGTGCGGGCGTTCTTAGCACTCCGTAGAGGAGAAGCCGATGCTCTATGAACACCTGCTCTGACTGGCGCAATAACTTTACATTACCTCAACTTTGATATCCCACGTGCTAACTACCTAATGCATTGTAAAGAGCCCAAAGCCGTTGATTTGAAAGCATGACGAGTGTTTAGCATTACTATCAACATTATCCTTCCCATACCCCTTTTCTCGACTACTACTGTTTGCATTAATTGTATCTGCTTATTCTCGTCGTTCATCTTCCACTGTCTTCTCTTCTCAGAAATATTTACCGCGTCGAGTATCGCTTAGACGAAGTAATGAAGCCAGGCTTGTTTCAGTCTTCCTATCCGAGGTATATATATACATATTCATGTTCTACCGCGCCGGGAGTGTTCCCGGTCAACGCAAACCTAACTCCCAACCGCCAGACTCCTGATTGCTTTTCGATGATTCACAAACCGCCGAACTTGATTGGGCGACCATCATCCCAGTAGTTCCCACCCCCTCTTCGGCTTGATACTCATTATTAGTTATTATTACGGTGGACAACTGGACATGCTCAAGTCTAAATGGATACCGGATAATTTGCTCCAATGACTCTAACCGGCATGGCTCCCGAGGCCCACTTTCGTCATAGTTCTGTTCTGGCCCTCCGAACTCGGCCAACAGGAAACATGCCCCGCGCCTGATGATAGGGAAAGCCAGCGACTCCAAGTTTCTGGAGGAGCGGTCCGTACTATACTTAGTTGTTATTGTTAAGTATTGTCATCTGTGCTATGAGTTAACATGAATTGATCTGAAAATCTGTAGATTTGGGCTATTCTATCTCGTAATATCTACATTTACAGACCCTTGGCTTTCTTCGCATCGGCAAGGGATTCCTTGAGGGCTGCGATGGCCTTCTCAACGTCACCGCGAGCGGGGTCTGTAATGCTAACGCCCATGTGTCCGAAGCGGATGTACTTGGTTGCAACTTCCTTGTGCAGACCACCGGCAAAGATGACTCCACGCTTCAGGAGGCCGGGAAGGACGTCAGGCGGGGTCAAGCCTTCGGGGAGCCAGATTGCTGTCATAGCGTGAGCCTGGTTCTCGGTCTTAGAAGCTAGCTGCTGCAGACCAAGATCGGCGACGGCAGCCTTGACACGATCAGAGGCCTGGCGGTGAGCCGCGAAGCGCTCTGACACCGGCCGGGCTGTGATCTGGGACAGAGTGGTGTGGAGAGCGTGGACGAGTTGGGTGGGAGGAGTGGCGAAGTAGGAGGGCTTGAGGTTTTCGTAGTTCTGCATGATCGGGATCCAGTTGGCCAGGGAGGAGTAGTAGGAGGATGGCGGGGTCTTGCGGGCCTTGAACGTCTCAACTGCCCGGCCGGAGAGCATGAGAATGCTGAGACCGGGAGGGCAGCCGATGGCCTTCTGGCTGGCGGTTAGGACCGCATCCAGATCCCATTCGTCAAAGGCAATCTCCTCGCAGCCGACACTGCACACGCCATCCACGACCACGAGAGTCTGGGGGCTGACCCGGCGGACAATCTCTGTAACCTTCTTTATGTCACTCAGGACACCAGTGGACGTATCGACATGGGTGACCGTGACGACCTTGTATGGCTTCTCCTTCAATGCTTGCTCAATGGCTTCGAAAGACGGACGGTCTCCAATTGGTGCCTTCAGTTGTGTAGCGTTGGCCCCGTATGTTTCCAAGCAGGTTGCGAATGAGTCGGCGAAGTAACCGGAGTGTAGGACAAGAGCGTTCTCGCCCTTCTCGACGAGGTTAGAAGCCACAACATCCCAGCCTAGAGTACCGCTGCCAGAGATAACAAGCGGCTGAGCTGCGGGGTTTGTAGACTGGAAGAGCTTCCGGACCATAGTCAATGTCTCTCCAAAGGTCTTGACGAACCCGGGGGCAACATGGCTCTCGCTAATGATTCAACCCCGCGTTAGTTCAGCCTCGAAGGGTCAAGTGTAAACACGAAGGCGTAGAATATACTCACGCATAATGTCCCATGGACTGAAGAACAGCATCGTCGAATTCGATGGGGCCCGGAATGAGCAGGGTGGGGTGAGGGGCTTGAGTCGACATTTTGGCAGCAGGGGACGTGGAGGGTTGGGATTGAGAAGTTGAAGAAGGATGAAGCGGGGGAGCGGAGCGATCGGGGGGGTTATATTCGACGTCGTCGGGAGTCTGGGCGTTCCTTTCGGTCGAGAATGGGGTGTTAAGTTCCGGCAGCGGGAGTCTCTGATCCAGGTGTCTGGAGATCAGGCTCAGGCGCTGCGATACCTGAGTGGGCGCCAGAGTTTCCCGAGGGTTCGGCTCTCGACGGGAGAGCCCGCGGGGAAGTCGACTGGATTGAGGATGGAGGAGGGAACCAAATCAACCAAGGGCGCGATCGGGGATCGCCGGAGTGTCTGGTCGGCCCGGTGGGCTTTCACAGGCAAACTGATAAGTGTAGAGAATAGAGATAGATGTATACCGGGAATCTGCTCTCAGATGGGGGATTCAATTGAAGGTCTGCTCTGGCTTCCTCTGATACTGGCTGTCTTAAATAAAGCGACTCCACGCGTGTCTGACTCCAAGTCTCCAACTGTTTTTCTTTTTTTCTTCACCGGCGACGTGTTTTTCCACCTTTCCAAGCGTCTCAAACGGGCGGAGCCTCCCGTCTCGGCCGGAAGCAGCCAACTGAATTGCCGGGTTCCCCAGGATATCGAATACCTATGTAGTATACAGAATAGTCCGTGGGCGCCCCTCTTATTGGCTAGACTGTTGTGTTCATTCCCAATGTACTGCAATTCTTGAACGTAAAGGACGATGGAACTGTACCACGTAGGCGTTGTACTGGTACGAATCGTTCTCCACCACGAACATACTCCAACTCGTCAATGAAGCAACTCAAGGTACATCTGGGGCATATTCTGTCTTCCCAGTCTCTAAACACTTCGTCCAGTCAAGAACTCAAAAGGTAGCTTAAGAAAGTCTAGATACTTTGTAGGCTGGAGCTTAGCTAGATCGGGCGGCTGTTTAGGGCTCAGGGCTTCAGTCTGACGATCATACCCAGCTTCCCCGCGATAGCTTCACCGTTATCGCTAGGTAGCAACCAATCTGACAGCTGCATACCAACAAAAGCTACCCATTGCTTTTTTGACACTCCGCGTGGGCTTTTTATTGACTACCTGAAAAAAGCGCCCCCTTGGAATGGTCCATTGACCCATTCAAGCCTTCCAGGATGACCTCGCGCCTGGTCCTGGTCATTGGTGACCTCTTTATCCCTGACAGAGCCCCGGTATGTGACCAAGTCTACTGTGCCTGGCACTTAATATTTCTAACATGTAATCCGCAGGATCTTCCAGCAAAGGTACGCCGCACAGACTCACTGGGCCACATAGTCGTCGGCCACCTCCGTCTCCCAACGGTCTCTTGTTGACAATGTCGCAGTTTCGCAAGCTCCTCACGCCAGGCAAGATCGGCCAGATCCTATGTCTAGGAAACCTTACGGATCGTAACACATTCGAGTTTCTCCGTCAAGTCGCCCCGGATCTCCAATTAGTCAAGGGCGATTTCGATGTCGACTCTCCTAATCTCCCTCTTTCGAAAGTTGTAACGCATGGAAGTCTCCGAATCGGGTTCACTCATGGCCATACTATTATCCCACCTGGAGATGCGGATGCGCTACTTATTGCTGCTCGTCAGATGGATGTAGACATACTGCTGTGGGGTGGTACTCACCGTTTTGAAGCATTCGAATTGGAGGGTAGGTTTTTTGTGAACCCAGGAAGTGCAACCGGAGCTCTGAGCACAGGATATTGGCCGGAAGGAGAGGAACCCACTCCAAGCTTTTGTTTGATGGATGTAAGTCTAACTGATTGTTGTCCACACATCCGAATTCTCCCTAGTTGCAGGAACGACCTTTCTAACATCCAGATAGATCCAAGGTGATGTTCTGGTGCTATACGTGTACCAGCTGAAGACCGATCCCAACGGCACTGAGACCGTTGCCGTTGAGAAAGTTTCTTATCGCAAGAATAGCGTACCGTCCTCGTGAACCGATCCCCCATGCTCCCTCTGTACATATGCTATCTATAGATACCGATTCTGTTATGACCTTTCAATGCTTGTTAATTAATATTATTCCTCATCTGGGTCAGCTCTGTTGCCGGTGATGTATTCGTTAGGTCCGCTTTATACTAGTAGTGTATGTTCTTCGCCTGTTTCTTCGTACCCATATTGTAATATAATGCCAAGGAACAGGTGATGATCTTTCTTCCAGACTTGAAACGTTTAAATGCATTAAGAATGTATTCTATGGGCTCTAAGTGTGAATAAACAAACAATTTGCCACAAGCAATGTATTAGAAGTCGGTAGTGGTATTGCTTTGCCGCATACATTCTTTCAAAGAAAGTGATGCAATAGTTGGAGCCCGATCAACGGTGCTTAAGACTTGTGATGACAAAATTCACTAGACCAGAAAAAGAAACAGTGGCTTCGGCTTCGATCTAACTCAAGCATCACATTCACAAAGATCTCTCTTCTTTATCTTTAATCACCAGTCATTTACCTACTTGGACCATTTTCGCTCGTTTGAGTTAGGCTTTACTCGAAGTGTGCTGTTCGGCTGGCGTTTACGTTCCTTTAAGACATTTTACTGCCGGAATCCGCTACCCAAAACAGGTGGAGAGCTTCCGCTTCCGCACACGCTTCATCCGAAGACACCTGACTCGAGGAGAGAAAGGCATTTCCTGTTCCATATACAACAATGGCAACAGAAGAACATGAGATCAAGGATGAGCGCCTCGAGGCAACTCACGAAGAGGGGGGAGACGATGAGGTAAGTGATTGCTAGGCTCTCCAATGAAGCGGGCGCGAACAAGGAGCTTGAACTCAATGCGCGCGACGGTTCACCTTCGCTTGGGAGTCTTTCTCTGGTGTCCCTAAATGTTCATTTTTAAAATTATCTTTTCGAGTATAAGGCTAATATGTTCCCTCCATCCCATAGGAAGAAATCGAGGCCATGAAGAGACGGGTGGCCGAAATGGAATCCGAAGCTGCCAAATTACGGGAAATGCAAGCTACACTTGACCAACAATCCGAGAGCCTGAAAGAAGACAAGGAGGATATCGATGCCCGGAGTGTATTCGTCGGTAACGTGGACTATGGTGCTTCCCCCGAGGAAATCCAGGCGCATTTCCAGAGCTGCGGCTCAATCAACCGCGTTACAATCCTCCTAGACAAATATACAGGCCAACCCAAAGGGTACGTACCGCGTCTCAAATCTACATATACAGTTGAAATTTTCTGTGTTCTTAGATGATCTTCTTCTAAACGCGGACGGCGCTGACTTGATGACATAGCTATGCCTACGTAGAATTTGCCGAGCCTAGCTTGGTGGCGCAGGCTCTTGTCCTGAACGAGAGTGTCTTTCGTGGCAGGAACCTGAAGGTAAGCGCTTACAGTGGAGGTGGACTATGGTTACAGTGCGCTAATGAACTATATGCAGGTCGTTCCCAAGCGCACCAATCTTCCTGGCATGGGCAGCCGGGGACGCGGTCGAGGCCGCGGCCGGGGATATGGCCGAGGAGGCCCTCGTGGAGGCTACCGCGGTGGCTATAGAGGCCGCGGACGAGGTTATGCACCTTATTAATTACGTCCCGCGTGCACCTTGGTAGGATACAAAGAAACGCGCCAGGAAATCTCAAGCGGACCCGTCGATCAGCAGGAGCACGACAAAGGAAGCGCACATTTAGTGAAGCTTATGGAGTTGAAGGCGGATCTCTGCATCGAACTATCACGGAAGTCTTCTTTGGAGTTAGGGTTGGGCTGTTCTACTGTATGTTAACCATCCTGTCCCAGCGACGTGGGCAAGATGGCGGAATGGATTATCTGATGTCTACTATCCACTTTATCCCGAACTTAAGGCCGGAAGCAGCTAAAAGCCGCGAGAAAAACGAGAGACCACCATTTGAGGGGATACATAAACAGACTACCCAGGTAGGACTTGGGTTTTCGGCTCATATCTGCGCGGGTCGTACGTTGTACCATTAGATCAAACTTTAGGCTGCCATTGATAGCATTCGCCTGGATCGCGGGTCCTGGCTTAGGTAGAAGATTGCAGATTTCGGCTCTTATATCCCGCGTTGTTGGTAATCCGGGTGCTCCGCCAAGTAATTGTATAGACATCATGGAAGCTTGAAGCCTACAGACTGGGGCTGAGTCAGGTAACTGTGTCTCGATGCCGTGAACAAAAAAAGACGGGGAAGTATCTAACTCGATTATGGTAATAATAATAGTCCGCGCCCGCGCCATAGGAGCCGGGGATTTCCTACTTGTCGGTCGAGAATTCTGTTGCCTTGGCCGGCCTGGATCTAATGATCTATAATAGGAGCACTGCAGGAGTCGTCATAGGGAGTTCATCTTGGCTCAGACTCTGATCTCATTGAAAGGATAGACGGTGAGAAAAGAAAGAGAAGTAAATAATGAAATCGCAGGCTCTTGACAGAGCGATCACCGATGCAGGGACAGTCCATGAAGACCTTAAGTAGTCGGCAAACAGTATGAAGTAATCTTGACCACCCCGCCTGAGACACCGCTGGTGAATTTACGAGGATCGCGCACCTGCAGGCCAACCCTGCTGTGACTTTCTTTCGCCGCTTTCGCGCTCTGAAATTTTGAACGTCTGCTTGGACGGGCTCGTGTTAATATTAATAAGACCCCTCATTTCTCGCCACGGCCACAGCAACAGTCAGCCCGAGTCGACCACTTTTGCGCGTTGTTCCTCCCGATCGAGCCCCTCGCCTCGTCCTGATTGGCCGCCGCAGCACAACGTCAGGACTTCCAACCCATCCGTCTGCCACTGCCAGTGCTGCAGCGACCTTTGCTCAGCCCCAATACACGGTGCAAGTACAACCGCAATCTCGCCGCGCCTCAGTCGACCCTCAGTCCATCACGTTCCTCTGCCCGAGTTGGTCTTCGACATCTTCGACTTTCTTTCCTCCAATCCACCCACCGCCCTTTTTCCCTCCCTGCTCTTCCGCCCTCCGAGCCACCTCCGGACCTCTCCCCTCGAACAACCATCGCTATCACCGGGCGTTTCCCTCTTTGAACAGTGGTGGATGCGCACGCGGCAAATCGCTTTATAGGCTTGCCTTTATCGGCCCTCTACACCCCCAGGCGTGTATAACCGACTGGACAACACCAGCGCAGGATGGGGTCCAATCTGCCTGCGTGAGTTCCCTTGTTGGATGATCTGGCTTTTCCCACCTCTGGGAATCATCCTCTTTCCCTTAACCGCTGTATTAATTTGGTACTAACATCGGGATATTACAGCCAACCTAATCTGAGGGTTACAAGTAAGACATCAACTATTCCCGCACCACCTATCAAGGAATAAGGCCTGGCCGTGCTGGATATTGCAGACAAGATACTGACCGAAGTTTGCTTTTTTGATAGTCATCGCTGCTGACGGGTTATACAAGCGCGATGTTTTCCGTATGTCTCATATGGTGACTGGCTGTCTATCCTCCCGTCGCTAACTCTTATCATTTAGGTCTCCCCGATCCCTTCGCCGTGGCCACCGTTGGAGGTGAGCAAACGCACACGACATCAGTGATCAAGAAGACGTTGAACCCGTATTGGAACGAGATGTTCGACCTGTGAGTTTTTCCGCTTCCAGTTCGACTCCGCGGGCGCTGATATCTTTGTAATTCTCAAGCCGGGTCAATGAAGATAGCATCCTCGCAATTCAGATATTCGACCAAAAGAAGTTCAAAAAGAAGGATCAAGGCTTCCTCGGCGTGATCAACGTGCGTATTGGAGATGTTATCGATTTGCAGATGGGGGGTGATGGTAAGTAATGTTCTTTACCGGCAACTTTCGGGCTGTCAGCGATGTACATGCATGTCTGCGGCTTTCTCGGAATATATCGTGGCTGACCTTGCTTCCCTGCGGCGTTTGACAGAGATGCTCACCCGAGACCTCAAGAAATCCAATGACAACCTTGTCGTGCATGGAAAGCTTATCATCAACCTATCGACTAACCTCAGCACGCCAAACACCAACCAGGCAAATGGTTTGCATCGAACACAGCCCGGACCTTCGACATCAGGTGGACTTGTTCCACAGGTTGCACCAACATCGTCACTCCCCCCAGCTGGCCCTAGCTCCGTCGATCAATCGGCCACTGCATCGAGTGCGTCTTTAAACCCGCAGCGTGTTCCGTCCACTACCCGGCCGACCAGTCAGATTGCCCCTCCAAACGGTGCACCACCGGTCCCTAATGGACAAGGCGCTCCGCGCCCAAACCTCAGTTCATTCGAGGATAACCAAGGGCGACTGCCAGCAGGCTGGGAGCGACGTGAGGATAACCTGGGAAGAACCTATTATGTGGACCACAACACCCGAACTACCACCTGGAACAGACCGTCAGCCAATTATAATGAGCAAACACAACGTACCCAACGGGAGGCTAACATGCAGTTGGAGCGGAGAGCACACCAAAACCGAATGCTTCCCGAGGACCGAACTGGAGCCAGCTCACCCAACTTATCGGAAAGCCAGCCACAGGCTCAAACCCCGCCAGCCGGTGGTAGCGGTAGCAACAACAGCAATATGGTTTCCATGATGGCGACAGGGGCTACCACTGCAGGCACTGGTGAGCTTCCACCTGGTTGGGAACAGCGGACCACTCCAGAGGGCCGGCCGTATTTCGTTGATCACAACACCCGCACCACGACTTGGGTCGATCCACGACGACAGCAGTACATCCGGATGTATGGCCAGAATGCCGCTGGCGGTAACACCACGATTCAACAGCAGCCCGTTTCTCAGCTCGGGCCACTACCTAGCGGTTGGGAGATGCGTCTGACGAACACAGCTCGAGTGTACTTCGTTGACCATAACACGAAGACGACCACATGGGATGATCCTCGCCTTCCATCTTCGTTGGATCAGGGCGTTCCGCAGTACAAGCGTGACTTCCGGCGGAAGTTGATTTATTTCCGGTCACAACCAGCACTGCGCATCATGTCTGGCCAATGTCATGTCAAGGTTCGCCGGAATAACATCTTCGAAGACTCATACGCCGAGATTATGCGCCAGAGTGCTTCTGATCTGAAGAAGCGTCTCATGATCAAATTCGACGGTGAAGACGGCCTGGACTATGGTGGTCTTTCTCGGTAAGCATAAGCTATAATATTCTCTTGGGGTTCGGTCGTTGCTAATATGCACCAGTGAATTCTTCTTCCTCCTTTCTCACGAAATGTTTAATCCGTTTTACTGTCTTTTCGAATACTCTGCGCACGATAATTATACCCTACAGATTAATCCTCATTCTGGTGTCAACCCGGAACATCTGAATTACTTCAAGTTTATTGGGCGTGTTGTTGGTTTGGCAATTTTCCACCGTCGCTTCCTCGATTCGTTCTTCATTGGGGCTTTTTACAAAATGATGCTGCGGAAGAGGGTGTCGTTACAAGACATGGAGGGTGTCGACGAAGATTTGCATCGCAACCTAGCGTGGACACTGTAAGTTCCCTCATCTACTCCCTTCCAGCAACATATCCCCTAACCATCAACAGCGATAACGACATCGAGGACATCATTGACTTGACTTTCACGGTTGACGACGAAAAGTTTGGAGAGCGCCGTACAATCGAGCTAAAGCCTGGTGGTGAGGACGTACCAGTGACTAATGAGAACAAGCACGAATATGTGGAGTAAGTTTTGTTGCCTCCAAGCTTTTCCATGAGCAAAGCTGATATCTGTAGGCTGGTTACCGAGTGGAAGATCGTGAAGCGAGTGGAGGAGCAGTTCAATGCGTTTATGTCTGGTTTCAATGAACTTATCCCGGCGGATCTAGTCAACGTGTTCGATGAGCGCGAGCTGGAATTGTTGATTGGAGGTATTGCCGATATTGATGTCGATGACTGGAAGAAGCACACGGACTACCGCGGCTACCAGGAGCAGGATGAAGTCATCCAGAACTTCTGGAAGATTGTTCGCACCTGGGATGCGGAACAGAAGTCTCGCTTGCTTCAATTCACCACGGGTACATCTCGTATTCCAGTCAACGGTTTCAAGGATCTCCAGGGTTCCGACGGCCCAAGGCGATTTACCATCGAGAAGTCTGGAGACCCGATTGCCTTACCCAAGTCGCACACATGGTATGTCTTTTGCGTAGACTCACCCAACCTTTGTGCGTTCTTCACTAACCATTGCCAGTTTCAACCGTCTTGACCTTCCACCGTACAAGACACACGACACTCTAGAGCATAAATTATCTATTGCTGTGGAGGAGACATTAGGTTTCGGACAGGAGTAGATATTGCATTAAGCGAATTTTTCAAGGAAGATTGCACATCAATGCATTTAAGTCTCCAGCCAGCTTCACTCAGATTGCCTCTAGACGACCGGCGGGGGGGGATTCCATACTTCGAAAAAGTTCCCAAGCCCTCTTTCGTTGGTTCTATTCTGAACGAAGTACTGCCTAGGGTCATACCATAACCGTCGAGTCCATCTCTATCTATTCTATCGTTTCTCCTTCTGTTTTTCCACGGTGCAGGTAGTCATTGCGTTATTCCCCGGTCATTCTTTTTGAGGAGAGCAGGACTCACGTTGAGATCTTACACACGGGCACATGGTATTTTTTTCGAGCTTTTATTTATCGATATTGTTAACCAGGTTGTGGTGGGCTTGTATATACTTGTATTATCTCTAGGAACATGGACGTCTGCGTGCTTTGCTGCCTTTGTTTATGTCGATATAGTAACATGCGATGCGAACACTTTGCTTTTATTATCTAGTATTATTTAAATTGAGCATGCTTATGAATATTGATATATATACAGTCTAACTTGATGTCCTAGATTTAAATTTGCTTTTCGTGCTGGTATCGTGTTCCCATTTCGGAATAATATACATCGGCCGCCAGCCCCAACCACCACTATACAGTGCATGATATCCATTTATCATAATTGCGGAGGAAAACCATTCAACCATTGATCACTAATGGCGTTTGGCTGTTTTTTTTTTTTTTTTTTATATTGCTTTATATGCCAACACTATTGGATATACAGATAGCATCCCCCTGTTGTGACTTCTACTCCTTAAGCGCAGTGTATATAAAAGAGCTTCCTTACATGACAGTGCAAAGAAGCGTCCCTGCAGGGGCCAGATCTCGTTAGCAGCATACATAGTTCATAAGTTCAGAGCAGCGTACCTCCAGTAATAACACTAGTTGTAACACCAGCTGCAATACCATTCGCCTCGCTCACCTCCCTAAGAACATTCCTGACCATCTCCTCATGGTCCTCAAACTCGTTCTCCTAACTCCTCCTCAGCGCGCCGTCTTGAAAGAACACTCTTTCGAACCTCTCGGACCGACTCTTCCAGATCTTTCAGCTCATATCCTTTCTCGGCAATCTGTTCACAGAACTGTCTATCAAATACCTCAATCTTCTCCTTCCACGCCTTTGTTTCATCGTTGTGCATCTCCCGCATTGACTTCCGAAAAGTCCCTTTCTCGTCTTCAGCCTTGGCCATCTTCTTCTTGAATTTCAGCCTTCAGCTCCCGCAATTCCTCAGCGTGGACAGCATCAGTCTTAGCAAGTCGGCTCTTGAGATCATTTTCCAAGTCTCGCAGCTGCCGCTCATGCTCTCGTAGAAGACTAAGGAATTTTCCGCATGGAACCAGAGTCCGACTGGGCAATGCGATGAGACACAATCCGCTGCGCTGATCTGGCTTCTTCACCGGCATCCCTACACCCACTCTCATTATGCCGTAACATCATAGCTCCGTTGTCAATAAACCCACCCAAGAATCGCTGATCCGTCAAAAGCTCTACCTCGTGCTGCTCCAGCCTCGCCATGTCTCTACTATAACCATGCGAGTCCCTAGCATGTGAGGGCTACATCATCGTCGCAACAACAACAACAACAAGGTTCTCATACAAGCTAAACCGAGATAACTGGCTAGGACGTCGAGTGTGCCGAAGATGCCGGAGCGTGTGGTGTCGTTGAAGCCCGGCGTGTCGATTAGGTGGATTTGCCGGGTGGGACGGCGACTAGGGGGATCGGGACGCTGTAGCTGTACGTATCTATTGAGGTTGTTCCTGTAGCAAGAAGCCCGTTAGATACCGTAATGATATACTCTAAGCACTTGCCGAGGAATAGCAATAGGAGGAGCTGGAAGACAGGCAAGAGTACAGTCCATGCCCAACAGTAACATCCTCCGCCGTACAGCGCGCAACAAAGGTACTTTTCCCCGACCCCGTCTTCCCACAACAAGGAAGGACCTATTTTGGGGAACAGGCTTGACAAGCCCTGTGAAGTACGAGAACCGCTGGGCTTGGTCGGCGAGTTGTTGCGCGTTAGGGCGTCCATGGCAATTGTTGCTGATGAGGTCAACGGAGCCTTGCATGATGTTCGAGAGGTAAGTAAATAGCTTAGAGAAATTGACCATGAAGGTTAGGATACAATACTCTAAGGAACTAACTAGGCAGGCTACATGATTCATTCTAACACACGCAGCTCAACCTTCCACTGTATCAAAGACAGACCAATTTCCAAACAGAGCCAGGGCTGAATGCGCCTAACTGCTCACTGCGCACTACAGAAACTGCTGCTACTACTACTACTACTACTACTACTACTACTACTTCTTCTTACCCCTCAGTTATACCGGAATAATACGTGAAGAAAGTGGAACATGAAACTATAACCTTTGGCTTGTCTTAGCACCATGCCGAGGCAAGGCTGAGGATTCTGTGTGCTGAATATCCCAGTCGGGGAGCAGGCTAAAGACAGGAGAAAGCAAAATGGGCCAAAGTGAAGAAAGAAATCGAAGCGCAGATGAAGGTGGCTATACAGGAACGTGACCGCGAGGCTGAAGATGTGATGCGTGAAGAGCGCGATCGATGTACGAAGATGATCCAGAAGGTGGAAAGTGATACGGGGTCGCTCAGGTCAAACATGAATAGCCTTCTGGCTGAGAGGGACAAACGCGTGGCGAAGATGGAGCAGAATATGAAGAAACAGCAAGCTGCCCACAGTGCAGGGCCTAAGAAGATCAACGACCGACAGCAGCGGATTGAAAAGGAGAAGGTAGAACTCGAGAAGCAGCAGCGGCAGAGAGAGAGAAAGAAGAGAAGCGGTAGAGAGAAGGAGCAGGAGAGGAAGGAAAAGCAGAGACCAAGAAAGGAGGGGGAAAAGAGAGAAAGAAACAAAAATACAGGCAGACTCAAAGGCAGAGTCAGGTCCAGGCTCCGACGCAAACGACGGCCTTTGCTCCGTATAGCTTGTCATTAGCCAACTCTACCCATCACATACTTGGTGCTAACTGCATCAGCAACACTGTCTGGCCACCCACGGAGCTGGGATCGTCAGTGCTTATTAGAGCTGACAGCTTAGTCGAGATAAACTGCCAGAAAAGCAGGGTCTGGATTGCTGGCTACTCAAAGAGAACCTGGCGTAAGAACCTCGTTAGTATAGGGCCTTATTCTGGAAGCTAAAGTCAGCCATAGGAATGGGCCAAGCGTTGACAACAGTCTACCCAAGCTTGGGCGCGTATCTCAATACGTATGGCCTGGACAACCTCGAGCTGTGCACTCTGGGACCCAACGCTTCTTACTATGCTCGATGGCGCAACGGCAGATGGTGGTCTTGGGCGTCTGAGGAAACCAGCACGGCAATCTTTGTCGCGCAGAGCAGTGGGAGTCACATAAAGGCTATAGCCATGGGCTACGAGGGTTCCTATGTCATTTCCTATGGACCTCCTAACAACACGAGCGGGAGAATCTGGACCTTACGTGGGATCTCAAAGGATACTACTCAGCCCTTGACGAATGTTTGGACAAGGACAAGTGGAGAGAAAGCATTACGGTTGGTTCCCCTCTACCCTCCCCTATGTGCAGCTGGAGGCTAACAGGCAGCCCAGGCAATTACACTCGACATAACCAGTGGAACTGGTTACATGATGACATCATCGATAACAAAGACAGAACGATTTGGCTCTGTAAGTGTATTACGCATGACAATATAAGAAGCACTATCGCGGACTGATTCGATAAATCAAATTAGTAAACGGGCGATTCTGGCTGCTGGAAGATATGTGGTTCCGGGGAAGAATCTTTGAAATGGACGCTTTTGATATTGCGCGTTGTACTTCATATCCAAAGAAGAAACAAGTAAAAGAACCCGGGATATCCACTATAAAAGCCTCCTTTAAATTGTCATTGAACTATGGCTTTCCCGCCAATAGTCGGCCTATATATGACAGATCAACTGTCATCCCCCCGTGTGACCGGTCCAATCGACGAATCCAGAACTTACTTGAACAGGCAATTCCGGCGAATTTGCATGTTTACTCGACTGGATTGTACTCGATTGTCCGACTCTTATGGACGTTAACCACTGGAGCCTGACGAAACGGTCTGCTCGACAACTGAGATATTCTTTGTTAATTGGGGACTGACATCTATTATGAGATCACAACATAGATGGATAGATGGCTATACATAATGGCTATTCAGTGGTGGCTGATATAGTCACCCAAGCCCGTTTAGCTTTAGAAGCCATTGCATGTCTCCTGCACGCCTCCAATATTGTCCCGGACGATAGCCTCAAACGGAATCACCCCTTATCGGTGTTACTCTGTCCGTGTCTATAAGTTCTGTCCCCGATGAACACGAAAGAGCTACTCTTCTTCTTCCCGCCTCATCCTCCTCAATCCTCTGCGCATTGTACAGCACCATCGACCCTTAAGTCAAGATGCGTTTTCTTTCAGTGCTCTCTGTCCTAGCTTCTGCCTCTGTTAGCGTCCTTGCTCAGGAGACCGCAACTTCCACTACCACCTCCACCCAGACAAATGCTGCAAGCAGCTGCGATGCCCAGAAGTATGTCTCCCAACACACTCAATACGCTCTTCTCTACACCCAGGTTAACAACGCACCGATAACGCAGCATCCTTGACGCCTGTGTGAAGTCCATTCAAGAGCAGGTTGACAACTGCGGCCCTAATGAATGGGATTGTCTCTGCGAGCAAACCAACAACATGCTGACGTAGGTTGCCTACCTTTCTGTTGCAGCATCCGTCTAACTCAAGAAACCGAGAACAGATGCTACAATAACTGCCCCAAAGATGGCAGCCGCGCCGGCATCCAGCAGCAAAGAATCTCCTACTGCAACGCTGCAGGGAAGCTCTCGACTAGCACCACGCATTCAGCTACAAAGACCGCGACCGCGACATCGTCGGATACTGAGGCGTCATCAACGAGCGACGGAGCTGCTGCGTCGGCGACGGCAGACGATGCGGCGTCAAGACTGGAGATTGGATTGGGTGCAGGGTTTGGGGTTGGACTGGCTGTTTTGGGTGGGTTGGTGTAGATAAGTTTTGATACCGAGGTTGGGGTGGGCTATATCCGTTGAGTGATGGTGGCATGGGAGCCTGGTGTAGTAATAAAGGCCGTTAAACTATAATTGACAGATCTTGTTGAACTGCCTGGATGATCTTTGTTATAGCTGAGACGGTCAGTGCACAGGACAATAAAATTCAGGCACCCAGGCTGCAGCTGACCAAGAGATCGACCAGTGGGGAGCTAATCGGCGTGCCAAGTGGACTAGCAGCTGTGATGGGCCGATGGTTCGTGCGGACAGAACTGAACAGTTAGTTAGTTACCAGCTGAAACGGGATACGAGACAGGCGCCCGTACACCGCAGCACATGATGTAAGAGAACAATCGATTGTTCGGCCATGCGCGGAGAACCATGGATGGGGTTATCAACATGCTGGGCACTGCCCTTCCCTTGTTGAATGCCCAGAGCGGGCGAGCCAGTGAGGTCATGATTACAGGCAGTTGGGAGACAAAGACCAGTCTGGGCCCGATTTGCGGCCGATTTGACGTGTCAGGAAACCTGTGCTCAGTATGGCAGCGCGGCCGCCCAATCAGCGGGCTCCCCCTCTTCGCTCCCATTCTCTCCCAATTCTGGGCGAGTCGTCAGTCGTCACCCTGATCTCCCATTATCCTTCTCGCTCCCATCATTCATTCTGGCCCTGTCGTCTTACTCTTCGCTCTCCTTCTCCCAGCTTCTTCATACTCCCATTCCCCCTATCCTCATTATTCTCTCTCATTCTCCCCATCTCCAGTCCCTGGACGGACTCCTTTGCGCCGACTTTGCCTGCGTTTGTCGTCTGCCTGTTCCTATCTTTCTATCCTTTCCTGTTATTAATAGAGCCCGCCACGGTTTCTTGTTTCTTGCCCCCCAAACGCCCGTCCGTGGTTTCCGGTACTCCCTGACTCCCGGCCGCATGTGAGTTGTTGAGATCCCATCCTGTACTCTCCGACTCGACTGCTATCCCTACCTCGCCTGCTTCTGCTATCTTGCACCTGTATCTGCCTTCTATCTTCTGCTATTCGCTTCGAAATCTTGCCTTTTAAAATATAATATTTTTTACTCGAAGTTGTATTGTTTTTTTATTCCGTGTTGGGCCCCAGCTCCTTCCCCCTTGCTGTCTGTTGCTGTCTGTCGCTGTTCGCCGCCGGTCGCAAACGACGCCCGACGGATCTGCGCCAAAACGCTCACTCCTTGGGCCACTGGACGCCTCATCATTAACCTTCCTTCCGATCGACATCGCGCGTTTCGCATGCACCGGTGCATTGTCTTGACGCTCGCGAATTAATTCTATTCTTCTCCCCCTTCCTAACTCCCGCTGTCCCTTCCGGACTTCCCCTCTTCTTTCTGAGACAGGTCGTGTCGCATCGCATCCCTGCATTGCTTACACCTGGATCGCTCGCTCCCCTCCTCTCTCCCTTGCCAAAACAACTCGCATGGCATGTTTCGTCTGCTCCCTTGGTCCTCTTCGATCGGGGGGGATAAGGTAATGGCCAAAGAGGTCAAGATGCTCGCCGCGCCTCATTGCGCCCCTCCCTCTGTCAGCGGCTTCACGCTGCCCCAGTTGAAGCGCAAGCGATCCGATTCCAACGACTCAACTACCAGTCGCGATGCCCCGGTCGCAACAAAGTTACGAACAGATGATGCACCCTCGAANCAAATACCCTTTCAACAACAACAACAACAACAACCTCCACCACCACCGCCACTTTCTGCTACCAAAGATGATGCGACCACCATGCCAACCGAACGTCTGAGCGATCAGGCTCCCGAGCGCGCGCCAGATTTGCCACCTTTGCTGCCTGATGGTGGAAGCTCTGATCCATCCGAGGTTCCGTCGCGCAACAACCAAAAGGCTGCGGTTCGCAAAGTCGATACAGAGCGGTTGCGCGAAACGCTAGAAGCCCAGCTCAGCCTTGAAGTGCTGCTGAAACATAACGAACTCCGGTTGATCGATCAGGAGATCGCAAAATGTCAAGTCGCGTTGGAACAACTGCGTCGCTGCGCGGAAATTCCCTACCCTGGGTCTCACGCTACTGGCGTATCGCAGTCTATGAGCAGTGGGACTGGAATGTCAGTATGGGCTCCTGGAAATGGACCCGCACCGATTTCTCCAGCACCCTGGGGTGTTGCAAACGGACCTTACACCCGCCACTATTCGCGATGGTTGCTGCCAGATCCGCGTTTCGATGGCGGCGAGGTCGAACCGGCAACACCCATGGGATTCGGCATGGCGACTCCTCTGGAAGGTCGTTCGACGCGCGGGAACCCAATCGATACCGGCTATCTGGCTGGCAAGTCTACAAGGCCTCAGCGGGGATCCACTGGGACGAAGCTCCAGTCTTTGCCCAGCGGTTACCCGGCTCCGAAAGAAAGAGCTGGCCCTATGATTATCCGACGAAAGTCAGATAATGTTCTTGTCAAGTTGGTTTGCTTAGATTGCCGCAGGGACAATTTCTCTAGCACTCAGGGCTTCATCAACCATTGCCGCATTGCCCATAACCGCAACTTCGCGAGCCACGATGCCGCAGCGGTCGCGTCCGGGGAGCCTGTGGAAGTAGATGACGCTGGTGCGGTTGTTGGTGGCAAGAATGAACCTCCGTCCGCTTCGCTTGCGCCCGGCTTTGTTCACCCTCTCATTCGCTCTGCTCACGTTATCGAGCCAACGCCGACTACGGCATCGTCGACGTCGGAATCATCCCATAGTGCAAGTCAAAAACCGTCGTCAGAAAACGGCGGTTTACAAACGGTGGAAACACCACGTACTCTGTCTCGCACATCACGGGGCCCGAAGACCCCTGTGATAGCAAAAACACCAAACGATGCATTCACTGCTTCAGATGATACCCCTCATCTGTCATCTTTGATGAAACTCAGAGGGGTTGGAGTCGATCTTGGCCAGTTGGTCGGTGATGCAAAGACCACAGTGGATCTCGGCGGATACTTCTCTGAGGAAGGAGAGTCGGAGTCTGAGCCAACGACACCGTCCACAGAGATAAAATCCAATAAGCCGCTTGCCACTCGTGCTGGGCGACAGCCCATGCGCACGACAGCTTCACAAACAGCCTCTGAGCGCCCTGACGGCCACAAGGGCATCGAAAGGCCCAGTCACCAGCCTCTCGCGCTGGAGACGCTAACGCCTTCACGACCGCAGGTGCCTTACCAGTCTCCTTATGCGCCAACGGGCCCTCAGATGAACGAGCTGCGGGAAGTTGATGGGGTCGAGTTGAGCCCAAATACGGTGGAGTCAAATCAAGCTCCAAGTCTTGTGAGTGACGATGACGACTTTGAAGCGGCGTCTGACTCGGACAGCCCCGGTCCTAGCTCGTCTGAGGCAGGAGACGGAGACGACTTTAGCCTCATTGACGTGGAGGACGACGAGGACACGACAGGCTCGACCACCACCAGCGATTCAAACCCCAAGCCAGATGTTGGATTGGGAAGTGCCGGCAAGCCGCTGCAACACGGAAAAGTGAGGAAGAAGGGACAATATATTCCGCCGTCCGTTGTTCCGTTGAATCGGGGGAAAGACGAGAAGCGCGTGAGCTTTGTTAGTCCGAGCTCGAGTCCAAACAAGGACAAGAAGGATGGGGAGCGATCTCCTGAACGATAAAGATAGATTTCTCTACTATTGTTTGAAGATATAAGCTGGTCGAACGAGATCTAGCTCTTTCTAGTTTTTATTATGTATCTCTTCTCTTCTATGTATGAAATGATACGTTAGACCTCGCTGAGGCTCTTCGCTCAGCTTTGCTGAGAATATGGTTCAAATTATCATTACGATTTATGATGTATTAAACGCGCAAGCAGATTGACATTCCACCGGGGTTTTTTTTTTTTTTTTTTTTTCAATAGAAAACAACGGAGAACAGAAACCAGCTGAGATAAATGGCCTTCATAATTCAGCTTATAAGTTGTGGTCGGAGGGCTTGAGTAGAAGGCTAAAAGCCGTTAAGCTCCAGAGTCATTGGAAGTTGATCCGTCCCAGACTCCCAGCAAAACAAGCCCACCATCAACCGTACCTAGTAGTACTTGGTGTCTACCACGGCAACACCTTCATCAACCCATAAATCCTAAGACCACTCAACCAACCAAACCAAACCAAATAGGAAGATGGATCGAGACCTCAACCCTACAACAATATCTCTATCCACATTCAAAGCCCTCCTGTCTTCATACGAAACAACCGTGAAGACCATAACGCGGTCCAAAGCGCTCGCCAAGGCCTCCTCATCAAAGGGGAAGAAACAGAGTCAGAAGCAGAAGAAGACTCAGGGCAAAAAGCGCGCTGCTGACTCTGACCGAAATGAAGAAGAAGAAGAAGGCGAGCACGAGCAGGAGCACGGGCTAAGTCAAGACGCGAAGAAGCAGGTCGACGCGCAGGTTAGGGAGTTCGAGACCCTTGATTCGTGGCGGTATAAGTCTCTTCCCGGGCTCGTTGAGGCGAGGATTCAAGGGAAAGCCAAAACCGATGGTGAAGGAGGAGGAGGAGGAGGAGGAAAAGAGCCGTATGCTCTTTCCAAAGACGAGGTTGTCAAATTGATGGAGTGGAAGTTGTATGTTTTTCTCCGGCTACCACATCACCTACCTTCCTTGATATCCAGGTACAATTAATTATCTAACAAATTGCAGAAAACATGGCGTCTACCGCCCAACCCTGCTAGGCATGGTAAAATCAAACCAAGAAAAGAGTATCCAAAGCGCAACGCGCAGCGCGTTTTCTCTCATCCAGGAGGAGAACAAAGGTGAGGGTGTTTCTAAGCTCGATTTTCAGGATAATATCCAAAAAGGCCTGGGCGCCCTGACCGGGCCGCTCCGGGGTGTCGGGCCTGCGACGGCGTCACTGATTCTGTCTGTTGCGTCTGCGGATGTCCCGTTTTACAGTGATGATGTGTTTCTTTGGCTTTGTGTGGGTGTTTATCCATCTACTTCTGATGCGGCTGCGGCCGAGGAGGAGCGAGAAAAGAAAGGGAAAGAAAAAGACCGGGGCAAAGAGGTTCGGCAGAACGGGGAGTTGAATGTCAAGTACAATATCCCCGAGTATAAACGGCTTTGGGAAGCAGTGCAGAAGTTGCGGGCGAGGTTGAATGAGGAGGCTGGTGGGGGCGAAGGCATTTCGTGTGCGGATGTGGAAAGGGTGGCATTGGTGGTAAGGCACTTTGATCAGTCTGGCCTTCGGGACGAGGGTATGGATAGAGAAGAGGGAGAGGATGGGAAGAGGAAGAAGAGGAGGATGCATCATGAGTAGGATACTGTATTTCTATAATTGTATTCGCTATTTACCACGAAACAGTCTGGCAGTACAGGTAAGTCTCATCAAATTGTGAGAGTAATAGATAACAATAGTATACCGTCAAACGCTAACATGACCCGCCTCGCTATGCAATAAAAAAAAAGTTTAGGTGGTAAGGGTATCTAGATAATTATGCCCGTGATAATTCTTCCTCCATCATAAGAGCGAGCTCATCGTCATCAATACTCGAGACTGTGTTTTCGCCCGCATCTTTTCCGGCTTGTAACCAGTTGTATTTCTTGCTTTGCAGGGACTTAAGTGCTGCACGACGCTCTTCTTCAGACGGGGGTTGGGCAGCGGGAGCTTCATTTTCTTCAGTCAAATCAATTGTGACGGCTTGGGGTTGTTGCTTGGAATGAATGATTTGCTGTGTAGCCGGAGCAGAAGGTTGAACATTGCCGTTGAGTGGTTTGTCAAATTGCGAGTGCACCGGATTTTGTGGATGAGGCGATGGCACAGCAGCGTGGCCGATTATCTGTTCCAGAACGGAGACTGACTTCCGCGGCCGCTTGTACCCAGCTGGGATGGATCCAACAGTGGGGACCCGCTTTTCCACTTGGATTTCATACAAGAGTGCGTTGTACAAGGTGCTGACAAGGTGGAGTTTGCCCCTCCAATCGGCTGCTTCCTTCTTATATTTCTCGACGCGGGCCTGATGTCTGGATGACACTCGTCGAATCATTGCATTCTCCTCACGAAGCACCTGTTCCGGTACTTTCCCGTTGTCGTCCAGCTTTGTATATTGCAATAGCGATTTCTTGTACTGGTCCCGCTCGCGCGTAATCTGGGAGAGTTGGGTTTGTAGACTCAAGATCTCATGATCTTGTTTCTCTTTCCCCACAGCGACACATTTGACATGCATCGCCGGAGATGAAGGAATATACCCTAGCGGCCCTCCAGTGACTAGGTACGGCGAGGTGTACTCGGGCTGCTTTCCAACTTGGAATATTTCGCGGGTAGTAGTGGAAAGAATGTCCTGCTCATCCAGAAAAAATCGTTCCTTCGTCGATTCGCTTACTCCCGGCGTGTCCAACGGAGGCTCGACAGTGTCCTCCTCGAAATCGGGTATTGGATCATGCGGCAATACCAACGGCAGGTCAACTCCACTTCCAAACAAGTTGTCAAAGGTGTCGAAGAAAGAGGCAGGCGATTGAAGCCCCGAATCGGTGGTAAGCGACGGCGTTTCAGGATATTCCAACTGTTGTCGTTTCTCAGGCAGAAATTCTTGCGGCTCCTCTGCGGTTCGTTTGCGGGAGAAGAGAGAATCGAGTTCTGGGATGGTAGAATCAAACAGCGGATCGGATAAATCCTGACCCAGATCAATAGTATTGTTTTGTTGTGTTTCGAATCCTTCCAAGCCGGTTTCTTTGCCTTTCTGGTCTATGCCATCGGTCGTGGCGGCGGCATCGGCCGGTTCATGTTCAATATCGAAACAATCATGTTTCTCATCCTGTACGGAGTTTTCCCGCAGCTGAAGCCCAGGGGATGGTGTAAGCCCCAGATCATTCACATGTAGAGAAGGAGTATCCATAAGAGCGAGAGACTCTTGAGGATCGGGAAAGCGGGCAGAGGACCTGAGGGAGGTAGAGTTACCTTCAACCACGTCTCTATTCATCGCCAGTCTGACACAGTACGATGATCGCAAAATCACGCGTTTGTTTGCCCTTCGTTTGAATCAAGATTCAGTCACTCCCTACCTGTTTTCCAACCTGGACCAACGTCTCGATGGATAGTCACACTGACGACAGTATGCCTACCGGCAACGCGGTGGTGTTCAAACCACAAAACTGGCCATAGGATAGATAAATCAAGTATATCAAAGCCAGAACCTGATATGCAACAACTGGCAGAGGTGGAGATGGAAGAAGAAATGCAGAGGCGGCAGAGCGAGTCATCTCGAAATAGTACTTTTTCGCACCGCTTGCCAGACCGCTCACGTGCCGTGTCGACCCCAGGTACAATTTGGGCCCCTCAGGCATAAAACCGGCAGGATCATAGACGGCTCCAACCACCGCAACATCAAGTTGTAAGCGAGAGCCTCGAACTCGCCTTTCAACCTCTAATCCTCCGTGTTGGATACCTAGTCAACATGAGTGTTATTCTATGTACCGGTAAGTTTTTTCGACATGCCTGGTGCGAAAAGTTGCGCATCTCGAGAGCACTGAATTGACATTGTCTGGCAATTTAGCTGGCTATGACCATACTATCCGGTGAGTTTTATCTTCGGGTCAAGAAATACAGTATTTAACACATGTTAGCTTTTGGGAGGCTCTGTCTGGTATATGTTCGCGCACAATACAACACCCCGACTCCCAGGTAAACCGCCTTTGCATCACACCTGACAAACGATATCTCGCGGCCGCCGGTCACAGCAATGTGAAACTATACGACATCAAGTCTACAAACCCGAATCCAGTGATGACCTTTGAAGGACACACAAACAATATCACCGGCGTTGCGTTTCATTGCGAGGGCAAGTGGATGGTTACCAGCTCCGAAGATGGCACAGTAAAGGTATGGGATACAAGGACTGGCAGTTTGCAGCGCAATTATGCGCACAAAGCTCCGGTGAACGATGTAGTCATACATCCAAACCAAGGGGAACTCATCAGCGGTGATCGCGCTGGTATTGTCCGAGTATGGGATCTCGGTGAGAGCGTCTGCACTCATCAATTGATCCCAGAAGACGATGTTGCTGTGCATAGTGTCAGCGTCGCCAGTGATGGGTCTCTACTCTGCGCAGGAAACAAGAAGGTAGGGTGATTTTGTGAAGGCCGTGTTGCTTTGGCTGATTTAATTCCAGGGAAACGTGTACATCTGGCGAATGATCCAAGAAGCCGAAGTAACTCGCATTGTCCCGATTTGTACCTTCCAAGCCCACAAGGACTACCTCACCCGTGTCCTCCTATCGCCTGATGTCAAACACCTGGCAACCTGCTCCGCTGACCATACTGCAAAAGTATGGAACCTCGACCTGGACTATCCGCCGGCGAAAATGGCCATTGCGTCGGCCGCTCGGTCAAAAGCCAAATCGCCATCTATAGCAGAGTCGAAGCCAACTTCCCCGTCTCCTGTGGGGACCGAGAGCCAAAGCAGTTCAATGCAGTTTGAGAAGGGCAGAGCAGACAGCATTCCATTCCACTTGCTCAACGGGACCCCGCCGCCTGGAAATCCTGCTGAACCGCCACCATCATTTCCTGTACAGCCCGATGGCCCTCCAATGGACCCGAATACCGGTACACTTTTCCTAGAAACAACATTAGCAAACCATCAGCGGTGGGTCTGGGACTGTGCGTTTTCGGCCGATTCTGCGTATTTGGTCACTGTGTCTAGTGACCACTATGCGCGGTTATGGGAGCTGGCGTCCGGCCAGATAATCCGTCAATATAGTGGACATCACCGCGGGGCGGTATGTGTTGCATTAAACGATTATTCGGAGCCCCGTTAGGTGGCATGTCGAACTCCAGTGGACACTATTGCCTTCCTTTATCTTTTCATAGTATGTTTTCATTATGGGTTAGCATGGCGCATGGGTTTGACGATAGTCGGAGGCTGGTTTTGCCTATATCTTGGAGTTCAGGCCTGCGAGGACTATAATGATTGTCAGAAATAACGCCCTTTCTTCCGGGTATTTGTTTGATGCTTGTCTATGCAGTCCTACGTCTTCTGGTAAGCGTGTAAACTGCTGGCGTGTTAGGCACAGCTATGTCTGTTACAGATGCTGTCTTAATTTGCATGTCAACTTGACATTTATTGTTGAGGGAAATAGTAATGCTGAAGGAGGCTAGTACACATATTTATTGAATGCATCCAAACACAACGCCTTGTCAATAGTAACAAAATCTCCTGCGTAAATATAAGTCATGAGCATGGCAAGACGGGAGCCTACGCAGCAGGCTGCCCGGCCGCTTAAAGCATCATGGCGCTCGCATAAAGAGTCGACTCGAGGGGGATAATCATACATGCAATATCCAAGTAACAGCGCCTTTTAGTCAACAATCTGAGTCGAGTAACCAAGAATATGAACTCGCAAAAAAAAAGAAAGAAAGAAAAAAAAAAAAAAAGCATGCAGCATGCACGCACACCAAGCATGACCGACCGACCAACTTTTACTCCGACACCATACGGAGAATGAAGTTCACCACAACAGCAGCAAGCAGCGAGATAGCCAGGATGGTAGGCCCGAACCGGTCGTCAATCCCACTTTGACCTCGTTTCCGAATGCTCTGGGCCCGCCAATGGAATGTGACAAGGGCATATATCATGGCGGCCATTGCGATGACTGTGAAGAGGCCGGCAGAGATGCGTCCGATACGGTCTCCGAAGTTGAGCAGTCCCACTGCCAATCCGCCGAGGATGACAGTGAAGTTGAGCCAGGAGAGGAAGGTTCGCTCGTTGGCGAAGAAAACCTTGGGCTCTACGCGGGTAGGAAGCGCAATGCGTTTGCCTGTGTTTTAGGAGGTTAGCTGACAGCTACGGGGCGCAGATTATGGATCAATTGTTCAAGAACGGACCTGGAGCCGTTTGGAGGAGTGGTTGGCTGGACATTTTGGTGCGGGGTGAGGAGGTGAGTTGGAGGTGCTTGGAGCCGTGAGGTCAGGAAGCTGTGATTGAGGTCGGACAGTAAAAATGTGCAAAACGAGAGGAGATGGAGGGTAAATAAGGTACTGGGTGTGATTAACCAAGCTAAACGATCTTAGAAGTGACTGGACTTCTAGAGACTGGCGCCGTCGTGGGCATGGCAGATGGGGCCGTTCGATGCTCTCACGGATTTGGCCCGAAGTGGCTCCTCTGCCGCAGTTAGGCGCCAGCAAGCTACCCACGTGCCCCGGACGAGCTCACTGTATGGCTGCCTCAGGCGCGGAGCGGATCATTATAACGCCGGCGGCGATGTCGGTTGCAACAAGCAACGCGCTAGTCTAGAAGTAGCAATGCAGCTTCTGGGCTTGGCCCTCTCAGGAATAGCGTGGAACGGGCTCGTCCAAATTGGACCAACCACTAGTCGCGCAGTCGCGGCCATGATGGCTTGAGTTGTCTGTCTCTTGCATCAACAAGACCCCGATCCTTCTCCCTTGTCGTGCGACCTGTCTGTCAATCCTCGCTATTGCAACCCTGCGTACCTTCTCTCTTCGGTAAGTGCGATTTCTCTTCCCCAGATTGTCGTCCTGCCCTGCGGTGTCGGCCCACATTCCTCCCCCACAATCCTGGTCTTTGGCTCTGCCCAAACAAACGTCACTTTCTCAAACCAACATCAACAGCTATACTAACTGCTCTGTCGCAAGATCCATCAACAGTTATACGGAACCTCGCTGCGAAGTTCAACACACACAATGGCTCTCGAGACCGCTCCTTCTGTACGTGAACACAGATCTCGCCATGTGTCTTCAGCCAACGCGTTGACATTGATCTCAAATCGACATTGCCCGCTAACGTCCTGCCCCAATCCTAGCCCGTCCCTATCGATGAATTGACCAAGATTGCCACAGAGGTGCGTTCCTGAAACTTGTCGACCGACGCCAGACCGGTGCAATGTGTACTTCTGACTCGGCAGCCGCATTTTGAGACATTCGACTAACTTTTCACCACCAGGCCTGTGATTCTGCACTTGGAAAAGCTGAGGGATACGAACACACCCAGGTTGGAACATGGAACTCTGAGATCATTGTACGTCTAAGCCCGCAGCCGCAGTCCTCGACAAAAGAAGAAACCGTCTAATAAATTACGCTGTCAGAACGCCATCCTCAAGGCCCTCATTACCGCTACCACTCCCTCCACACCCAACACCCCGCCGCCATTCCGGTTCACCGTGAACAGCACCATCGTGCAACAAGGCTTGATCGATAAATCCTCGGCAGCGGACGGTTCGGCCGCCAACACCGGAAAGCGCGGTATGCACTCTGCCTCTGGTGCCTACTGGGACGTCAACCGCGATGGAATGTGGACATTCAAGTACCCCGCCGCCGAATCCAAGGGGCTGGACGTCGTTGTGAGCGTGACATGGTTTGCGCTGGGTTGATCGCCATATACAAAAACGCAAATAAAATAAGAGTAAGGAAAGGACAGAGCAGCTATACCACTTCTAGTTTCGTCATCTTTTTAGCTATATGAGCCTTTGATGCGTTGTGAACTGATTTTCTTTCCTACATTGGAGTGGGGTGCATTTTCCCTGACGTGAGCTTTATTCGTATGTTATACTTCGGTTATGGCTATATACCACTGATATGCAGCAAATCGAATTGAAGTTCAATCAATCAAAGTACCCTAGATCGATAAACCTTCCAAAACTCCAATAATCCTTCTTGGTCCCCTCCCCATTCACCGTGTCATTCCCCTCAAATCTCGCAGACCAGTAGGCACTTCCCTGCGTATACTGTTCCCAGATTGCCAACCCAGCCTTCACGTTCCTCTCCCTCAGCGCAAAACTATTGTTATATGCCGTCTGGATCGCCCACTCGCCCACAAAGACCGGGATCGACCCATCGCCAGACTTATTCTCCGCATCAGAGAGCATATACCGGGGCAGATTCTCAGCGGTCGTATTTCTGCCCTCGAAGTAATAATTGTGCATGTCGAAGACAACATTCTCATCCGCAGAGAAATTCCCTTTCCAGTAATCTGGAAGCTTGAAGCTCTGGAACATCACAGGGATATCACCAACCCTCAAACCTTCACGCTCAGCTTCAGCCTCCCTCATCCTCACCCTCTCCAGAACGGCCCTCCAAAACCTCAAAATATAGGCCGCCGCAGAGTCCGACACCGCCTCGGGCGTCCCAAAAACACTCATCCCCAAATCATCCTCCTTATTCCGATCCGCCGGCTCATTCATAACCTCAAACGTAAACGCCGTCGGCCGGCTGGAAGCACCAATAAACTCAATCACCTTATCAACAACATCCATCGAGTGATCCCACGCCGTGTCGTTATAGAACCACCCCCAATGACCCACCGCCTCGCCGATATCAAGCCCATTTAACCCGCCAGGCAGACTGTGGACGTCGATGATGATGTGCATGTTGTACCTACGGATCGCGTACTCCGTTATCCGGCGGAGATGCACCGTCTGCTTCCCCGAGTAGAGACCCGAGCCGGGAAGGTTAACCCAGGCAGCGTAGGTCGTGGGGATGCGTAGGAGGGATATTCCCGCGGCGGCGAGGGCGTCGATTGTAGCTGTTGTTATGAACGTGGAGTAGCGGTGTTCGAGGACTGCGGAGCATTGGGCTGGTCCTAGGGTTTGGCAGAGTGTCCATTCGTCCGGGGCGTTTGGGGCGTGAGTTTCCCAGAATGTGGTGTCGAGGGAGGCTTCTTGCACGAGCCACCCGCCTAGGTTTACGCCGGTGGATTTGGTGGTGAGCCAGTTGAAGGGGCGTTGTTGTTGTTGTTGGGATCTAGAGGGATTTGGCAGGGTGGTGGTGGTGGCTGTAGTGCATAGTGCGAGGAGGGTTGTTATACTATAGAGCGCTCGCATGGTGGTAAAAGTATATGTGAGGAATGAGGAATCAGGGATTATGGGGAATCTAAGATGGGGTATGTACTGGGTTTTATACGATCGAAAGGCCTCCTTGTACTAATTGTACCAGAGCTGGGAAATTGGATGTATGGATCATCGTTATGCTCCAGTATATCTAGGATATCCCGTCCCTTGAAAGTAATTCTCCCGAGATGGGTTATAAACTTATATTGACAAACTGCAGGGGAATTGTGCATGAACCAATGGGGAATTCTTCGGAGTGCGGAATCTGGGGAGTGGAGAAGACAGGCAGGGGACCGCACGATGTTAATGCATGCCATGCCCAAAATCATATGAAGTAAAAGTGGGAATTGACAGGCAGTTTAGATGCCGATCTCTCGGGATTTCCAGAATTCGGTAGGGACAAACCCGAGCTCGAGGCTGAGATCCGGAAGTCCCGAACGAAAGCTATTTAGCTTATTTAGACTACTGAAGGGCTGGGGCTGGAGATAACTTCCGACGTCAAAAGAAGGGATTTGCATGTCATAGCCATAACATCGTAACTAGTTAATAGTATATACTCGATTTCAAAAATACAAACTTCCACCTACAACCGTCTAAAAAATCAGAGAAAAAAAAAAAAATTCAAATCCAATCTATGACGGCGCCCTTCCGGTATTTCCTTTATATCCTTTTATACAACTAGGAGACATTTTCCCGGTTTGTTTGTATGATTGTGTATATATAGATGATTGTTAAAGATGACTCCTACCACTGGTATGTACAGAGTGGATACCAGGATAGCCGAGTGAAATTTATCGATGGTCTTCCGTCGGAGAGCGAGAGTGAGGGCTAGTCTTTTCCATCTCGGGTGTGGCAGCGCCGGTGGCGGTGCCTGTAGAGCCCTCGGGGTGTTGCTTAAGCTGCTTGCGAGCCTTGCGCCCACCGCAGCAGGCGGCACAACACGAGCCAAGCTCGACAATGAACGCAAAGAGATTGAAGGCTGATGCAATCCACATGAATGCCAACATGCGGTCGCCGAGTTCGGCGTTGATATTGAGTTCGTACGAATCGCCAGCAAAGACATTCTTGAAGATGACGAACATAACCGTTGCGATTGCGGAAGCGACAATCGTGAAAAGAGCGGTTAGGAAGGTGATAATCGCAAAAGGAAAAGCGCGCAAGAGGATGAAGGTGCGGCGACGGTGTGGAGGGTGGGCCCGGTTGACTGCTGCGTCAGGAGAGATGGTCTGGGGTGGGCGTGACGAAACGGCAAGCGGAGACAGAAAGATGAGAACGAAAGTGAGGACAGCCGACGTGAGGAAGAGACCAAACATCCAATGAGAGGCTTTTTTGGCCAGGTCGAGGGCGTCCGTTATATCGGCAGGAAGAGCAACTAGAGCGAGTTAGTATAATTCGATGCAAAGCAAAAGAAAAGAAAAGAAAAGAAGAGATAAAAAGAACGTACTGGAAGCTCCCGCAAGCAATTCGCTTAATATAATCTCGATAGGGTTGAACCAATATAGCGTTTCCGGCTTTGAGCAGAAGGTGATGCCCTCGTCATTGTAACCCTCGCAGAAATTCCACAGGCCAACCTGGTAAAAATCATGGAGACCAATGGACCGAGCAATACTGTTGATGAAACGGGCATTGGGCACACTGAGCGGAATGATATTGGACAGATCGATTTTCATAAAATAGGTTTCCCGCAAGACAGGCTTATTGGAGACATTGCCAATGACGACGAGGACTAAGAATATCCAAGCGATGAGGTGGAGGAATGAGCGGAGGAGGCGATGCGTGAGTGTTTTCCTTGAACTCCGGCCGTAGGCGGGTCGTCCGGAGTTCCTGCGAAAGCTCGGAAGCACCGCCATAGACCCTGGCGGTTGCAGACTGGACGGAGGAGGGAGCTATCAATATTCGAAACAGGGCGATATAAATACGAAATCGGCGGAGGACGGAGTACGAGTTGGGCGGTTGGACGCAGGTTGACGCAGAGTGACAGAAGTTCGAAATCCGTACGGTCGGATGACGTTAACAGGGTCCTGGGTCCAGCAGGCGAGGTGGAAATGACAGGCGGGTAAAAGATAGGAGAATGTTGAACAAGGGTGCAGGGCCAGGGTAATTGAAGAAGAGGGACTGGTGAACCAGGGTGGTGAAGATGAGAGTTTGGATTTTGCAGGTTGGGCTGGGGCTGGTGGCCAAGCTACCAGGCGATGAGAGCGCGATCTCCGTCAATAGTCGTGTCAAGCCTCGCCCCGGCGCATCCACACCTGGCCGGTGATGATGAAGCCCGCTGAATTGGCTAGGGATCTTCGGCTGATCCTGCGCTGGTTACGAGAAATCAACTTGCCCCCGAGCTCTGGACGCTGGCACCTTGGAAGTGGCAGGTCTCCTAACTCCTAACTCCTTACTCCTATTATTTGCCTTCTCATCCTAGGAGGGAGGCTTCAATACCCACTGAACAGCTTGTCTGAAATTAACTACGCCAGTCCCACCGATAGTCCAGCATCCAAAAAGTGGTAACCTGGCGAGTCTGGACCAGCAGAGTTGGCTCCACGGTGGCTGAACTGCTGCGAAGGCAGGCGACGTCATCGGCGGCTGCACCGACGATGGGCCACTTATTGGTTGGTGGTGCGGATCGAGAGAGTTAGCGCGTGCTAGCCTGTCAGATTTCTGTTAGCGCAGCCACACTCTGTTTCTCGGGTCCGTCTCCTCGTTGTGCTCGTCTCCTCGGCCTCTGACGTTGTTTCTATTTCTTTCTCCTCTGTTGCTACTTTTCTGCGTATATTTGGTTTCCTGCATCTGTGTATATCTACTCTCTCTGCACCATGAGAGTCACCTATCTGCTGCCGTTCCTGGCCGCTGGTCGGGTGCTCTCGCAGGACGACACCGCTACCAACACCCGCGAACAAGATATCTCCGAGTCGCTCGCTGACATTGCGAGCGCCATCTCCACCACAATCGACGATGCCACCGTCCCGACCGGTGACTACATCACCTATTCATCCACAGTATACCTGACAGACGATGGCACTGTCGCCGGCTCAACGGCCGTCCAGGTGACGGGGGCCCCGGGCAGCAACGAGACAACTGCCGCCAACGCCACTGTCACAAGCACATCCAACTCCGTGACTGTGCTGATGGGTGGGCAGCAAACAACCCTCACCGGCAATTCCACGGTTAACTCCTCCATGTCTGCTACTCCAAGCCCGTCGTCGACGCCGGTCGTCAACACCCAGCCCTGCAATGGCTACACCGAGTTTTGTGAGCGGAAATACTCCAATATCACAATGATTGCTGCACACAACAGCCCATTCAACATCAAGGGCAATGTGGCTGCAAACCAAGCGCTGGATGTGGAATACCAGCTGGACGATGGAGTTCGAATGCGTACGTATATCCGATGAGGACAAAGATAAATGGTGTTGACAGTCTAATATAGTGCAATTCCAAACCCATTACATGAACGACACGATGTATCTCTGCCACACAAGCTGCGATATGCTCAACGCAGGACCACTTGAAGACTATCTCGCCACCGTCGCCGAATGGATGAGGAAGCACCCATACGACGTTGTCAGTTTTATCATCGGGAACTACGACCAAGTCGACCCCGGAAATTTCACGGGTCCCATTGAAAGGTCCGGACTGATGGACTTGGTGTTTACTCCGCCCATGGTGCCTATGGGTCTAGACGACTGGCCGCCGTTGGGTAACATCATCCTTGGAGGCAAGCGAGCTCTCATTTTCATGGATTATCAGGCCGACCAAAATCGCTTCCCGTGGTTGATGGATGAGTTTTCGCAAATCTGGGAGACCCCCTTTTCTCCTACGGATCGACACTTCCCCTGCAATGTCCAGCGCCCTCCCGGTTTGGCTCCACCGGACGCTCGCAAGCGGATGTACATGGCCAACCATAACCTCAATCTTGAGTTTAACATTGCGAACCTTAACATACTCATCCCCAACACGGCCTTGATTAACGAGACAAACGCCGTCCATGGCTTTGGTAGCCTTGGGAGGATGGCCGAAAATTGCACTAGTAAGTTCTGTCACAGTGTGTCGAGGTCAAGTTACTAGCCAGTTACTAACTTTATTTAGCCATGTGGGATCGCCCTCCTAACTTTCTGTTGGTTGATTACTACAACGAAGGCAGTTTCAACGGGTCCGTCTTTCAGGTTGCCGCCAACATGAACAATGTCTCGTACGACCGAAGCTCGTGTTGCGGCTCCCTATCTGCCGGCTCCACCGTCGTACCTGGAGCCATGATGAGTGTTGTTGTTATGTTTGTCGGAGCGCAGATTCTCAGCTCAGTATTTTAAGTCTTATAAAGTTTGATTCTGTACTGTACATATGATCCGTGATAGAGTATATCTATAATTCATGACGAGATGACTATTTCGTATATATACTTCAGTAACTACGCCCTGCTCACCTTGAACCCTCCAGGAACCTGCGTCTGGAAAACGCCCAAAGGGTCATGTTTTTCCGCAACAGCCTTCAAAAACGCCAAATTCTCCTCCCCATATCCTTTCAATGGATCCTGGCTCTTCGCCGCATAGTTCAGATAAACAAATGGAGAATCCCCGCCAACAGACCTGGCAAACCCCTCCAACTCATCGACGAACGTCTCCCCAATCCAGTCAAACAGCGGCGTATCTTCAGCATCATCCCATATAAACCAGAGAAGGTCCACTAAAAAAGAAAACACTGTTAGTGACGCACTGGAGAGAAAAAGGAAATAAAAATAAAAATAAAAATGAATGAAAAGCTTCACATACGAATATAATTCCCCCCCTCATCCAACCCCAGCACGTTCCCCCCTTTCTTCCTCCCAATCTCCGCAAAAAGGCCCGGCAGCGGCTGGTACATGCTAATGATGGACCAGTTCTCGCTGCGGGCTGAGCGCTTCGCCTCCTCGATCATGCGGTCCTGGATGGCGACTGCCTTGTGCAGGATGGCTGGGTTGTTGGCGAAGCTTAGAGTGAAGAAATTTCTACCTCAGTTAGTCACAACAGACTTTACTCAGTTAATAAGGTTGAATTGGAAAGGGTTTGAATATAGAGAGAAGAAGGCATACTGTAACCCAGCCTCGGGCTCCAATTCCCCCGTCAGATCCTCCAAGTCCGTGAAACGCATGGAATCCGACATATTGCGCATGGCATAAAACTCGCGAAATGCATCCGGGTACGCTTCGGGTTTCGTATACACAAGCGAGTTCGCAATCACGGGGACGCCCAGCTGCGAGTTGTAGTTGTATATCGGGATCAGGGAGGCAAAGGGGTCGTTGCGGATGTTGTCGGTGAAGTGCACCAGGGCGTCGATCTGGGCGGATACGGTGGAGGCGTGGTCGTATGCCACGACGCCGCCCCAGATTGACTCTGGGGGCTGGGAGAAGGCTTGGAGGGTGAAGCTGGTGACGATGCCGAAGTTGCCGGAGCCGCCTTTTAGGGCTTGGAAGAGATCTGGGTTTTCGGTTGGCGATGCGGTGGTTATTTGGCCGGAGGGGAGGACGATCTGTTTTGTTTGTAAGTTGATGTTTTTTCTTTTTTTTTTTTTTTATTGCGACTGTCTTCTTAGGAGGGTTCTGTGTACTTCGAAATCAATTACAGCATCGCAGGTGAATCCGTACTGCGCGCTGTGGAAGGAGTTCCCACCCCCAGTGATGAATCCGCCGACACCGACGGTCCCTCCTCGTCCGCCTGCGACTGCGACGCCGTGTTCGCCCAGGGTCCTGTATACGGACTTCCATCTTGCTCCTGGCTGGACCGACGCCGTTGACGATTCAGGGTGGTAGACGGTGCCGTTGAGCATGGAGAGGTCGATTGTGACTGCGTAGTCGGCGTTGGTCGAACCAAGCACAGTGCTGTGTCCTCCTGAGCGAACAGCAAACTGGCATTGCGGCGAGTAATCGTTTGACTCGACGAGGGTGGAAAGTGCCAGCGAGACGTCTTGTGCTGAGTGCGGTTGCACGATGCAGGCTGGGTAGAGCTGCTGGATGTCCGTTCGCCAGTAAGAGCCGAGCGACTGGTGGTATGCATTGCTGTTGGGATAGAAGACTTGGGTGTTGAGAGATGTATTCTTTAACGCGGCGCACTATTTTTTTTTTTTTCGCCTGGTTAACAGAGTCATCGCGACGATATTGGGTTTGGTTATCTCGCATACACAAGCAGAGACAGACCCATCAGCCGGACACGTCCTTGAGACGCCATCCAGCACTGACACAATCCGATACGGACAGACCTTCATCTGGACGCTGGGAAAGGAAAAGAGAAAGGGTGAAAGAAAACCGCGGCCACGAACTCCGCATCGCGATCGCGATCGATTTAATTTATTTCAAATGCTTGCGAGCTGGACCGAGTCCTTCCCCCACTCTCTCCTGGACGATACGCAGTCATGCCGGCAGGCCATTGTGATAATCGTGCTCCATACTGGAACAAGACAAGACGATGCATAAGCCGCGTGGTTAGTGTCACACTGAGACGGAAATCATCAAATCACGCCTGGAGGAGTCCGCTTATTTAGAGTGGGGGCCTGGAATCGCGGATACTTTGGCCGGTGCAGTTGTCACAGGCCTTGACAAGGGGAGCTTGATCTGTGGAATTAACGGTGAATTCAGCCGAACATACCCCGAGCTGCGACTCTGTCAAGCGTCGAATGTCGAGTCGTCGTCGCAATGGACGTTGAAGCCCTAACTGGATAACCACAAGTCTAAACCGACATCAGCCAATTCATCAGAAGTGGATATATCCTTTGATAAACCAGTAATTAAACACTAGACTAACCAATACTCTCGAAAACAAACCTCTGCTAGGCTAATGAATCTGAGTGGAACGAGTATAACTACACATAGATACAAACTACCGATCTATACTTGACATCTAGTACCATGGTAGCCTTCCCGCAAACGTGCAATCCCCTTCAGTCAAAATGACGTCTATGGACGGTTTTAACTAGCGCTTGTCATGCAGAATCCGGGGTGAGTTTGGCGTTTGACGTTTGACGTTTGACGTGGGTGGCATTTTTGTTACCATGGGATGTCTGCTGCTATCATACAACGGTCCATACAGTAAACCATGGACAGCCCAACTCTAACAATTCCATTCTTTTAAACAAGTTGAATTATCTCTTTATCCATTGGCAAGATAGTAAAAAATCCCTCATCTTCCAAAAAATCATCACGGGTATATGGTATATAGCTCAAAAAAGCACCTCGTCTCGCCTAGCGGCAATGCAAAAGCGTTCTATCAAACAAAATTCGTACTTTAAGGAAAATAATCAAGTCCGTTCTCATACCGGATCCCGCGAATATGGCGGCGGTGGCGTTCCAATCCGATCCGGAGCAGGTGGTGGAGCGGTCCTGGTTGTAGTTCTGGAAGAAGTCGCCATGGGTATCGTAATATCAGAGGGGGATGTAGATGCTGTATCGCTCGAGGGGCGAGGTGAGGAGGTTCTCGTCGGAAGCAGCGCGCTTGTCGATCTCATAGGGCTGGTTGTTGTATCAGCAGGCGTCTCAGGCCTAGATGTCGTATCTGTATCTGTAGCTGCAGCTGTAGTCGGATCTGGAGTATAAGTCGGCGCAGGAACCATAATCATTGGCACGAGCGGCGGAGCAGTTCTCGTCGTCGTTTGCCCCGGGTCTGCAGGGACAGCCTGTGCAGCGCATACTGCTATTTGCGCGGCCGTAGGTGGTGCTGTTCTCGTCGTCGTATTCCCGGGTGTATATGGAGGGAGGGTAGGGGTAGATGGCCGTCGAGGCGGGTTGATATTCGTCCTCTGACCGCGATTACTGGGATTATTTAGAGGCAGGCCGCCTCTCGCCAGTATAGGAGCTTTTCGGCCGTCCTCTTTGCGAGTTTTAACGATTGTAACTACAATCACGCTGATTATGACTGCCGCAACTGGAATCATTATCCCGATGAGTAGTGGCGCGTTGGATTTACGGGAATCGTCGTCCGAGTCGCTGGAGTACCGGTAAATCCGTCGTGATAGGGTGGGTTGTGATTCGACATTTCCGGTGTCGAGTGATGGAGCAGGAGTAGTCTGAGGGGCTATCAGGTTTAACATGTCGATTGGTGATGCGCTGACGCTTGTTGTTGCTGCTGGAGTTGGTTAGCAATGTATATTAGGGCTTGGTGTCGATGCGACTGTACCCAGCAGCGCGCCGACCGACAACCAGGACACGCGGAGATTCATGATGGTTTAAAGCGGAGATCCAGGCAAAATACCAGCCAAGCAGACATTCCGTCTGGAGTAAAAGTACCTGGGGAATTCATGCTGTTTTATAGCCCTGTTCCTGGGCGCTTCCATGTGGGGTTCGCGGTCACGCCCGGTGGCTGAGGCTCTTGGTTGCAGTGTAAATGCCCCTGCTGCTCAACTTATTGGCTCAAGTTTTGGCCCCCGCTTGTCCTGGGCTGGAATCGTCGGGCACAGCCAACACACCGTTCAGGCGCATCGAGTTTAGTGGCCTTGGTAGTGGTCTTCGTTCAGGTACAAGCCGCCCCCAGCCGACCGGGTGTTATTGCGCCACGAGGCGCAGGAAGGGCCCCAACTTGACTCGGGCGGACTCGAAGTCTCAGCCCAGGAAGATTATTACGAGATCGGGCCAGCACTATTTACGGAGTATGGTGGGCAAAATGAGGCTCAGTCTGTCATGGGTCCCTTATGCACCTGGGGCTGCTCGGGTCCTTGTAGGGAGAAGTTACGCAGGTGACACAAGGCAAAATGGCCATGGACTCTCTATAGCATATACTCTATTAGTTTATCTCTGTTTATTGCCTATGTTCATTCACGGTCCTATTGTCATAATGCTGGCGATAACGCCGAAGTATACACTTCCCAAACAGGCTTAGCGCCCCACACTCAAAATCGCAACCGTCACTCTCACTCCTCACGGTCACTCACTGCTCTCGACACCACACCACCCCAGCTCTACCTCGCCCCAATTCCCCGATCGACAAACAGGCACCCTCGGACAATATAAAGGAGCAGCGTCCGCCCGCCGCCAAAATGGTCGACATCGTCCCCCTCTCCTCCTACCCCTCCTACATCGACCTCCTCCCCGCAATCCAAACCTGCAACATCACAAACCTCCCCGAGAACTACTTTTTGAAATACTACCTCTACCACGCCCTGACCTGGCCACAACTCAGCTTCGTCGCCGTCGTGCGCCCGCGCAATGGCTACAAGAAACCAAACGACCTCTCCGGCCAGTACCCCAAGGTTGTCGGATATGTGCTTGCAAAGATGGAGGAGGAGCCGACGGACGGGGTGCAGCATGGACATATTACGAGTATCAGTGTGATGCGGACGCATAGACGGTTGGGGATTGCAGAGAGGTTGATGAGGATGTCTCGTATGTTCTTTTTTTGTTTTTTACTTTCATTTCACGCTCTATCCGTGTTTTGTTTCATTGCTAATTACGTCTTCTGTTCAGAGAGGGCAATGGCTGAATGCCACCGCGCACAATTCGTCTCCCTGCACGTCCGCGTCTCTAACAATGCCGCCCTCCGCCTCTACCGCGACACACTCGGCTTCGAGGTCGAGACCGTCGAGAGCAAGTACTATGCCGACGGCGAAGACGCGTACGCCATGCGCATGGATCTGTCGAATATGTGGCTTGACTGGGCCGAGATTGAGCGGAAGGACCGGGCTCGCCATGCGAGCGACGAGAAGGATGAGGACGAGGGCGACGAGGTTGGCGAGGCTGGGAAGAAGGAGGAGAAGGAGCAGGAGAAGGTGGTGAAGGTTAAGGTTGGGAGAGGGCTGGGAGTTGGTGACTTGGTTGAAAAGAACGAGGCCCAGGCGGCTTCGTAAGTTGATCGACTATTATATCGGTTGGTTAGAGTCAAATGAGGGAGCAGTCCTGAGCCGTACGTCTACTGTTGGAATGGATCAATGGAATGGTCATAGCTTCATTAAACGGATGTCCAAGCGAGGGCTGTAACTAAACGACTCTCCCCAAGAGATATCAAAATGTTAAGAATATATAACAAGACAAGCAAGACCCCAAGGCCCAGGCCACCTCAAACACCGTCCGATATCATATCACATCAAAAGAACTCCAACCGCTCAGAACGACCAAACGACCAAACGACCAAACGAGTGAGTGCATTTAATTTATTTTCTTTCCTTGCCAAAATTCTTCTTTTCCTTCTCTTTATCCTTTTTGGTATCCTCGCCCTCGTCCGAGCTGGCGCTCGGCGTGCCAATCGAGCTAACCGCGCTGCTTTCCGAGTCTGCGTCTGTCCGCTGCTGCGATGGACCTGTTGCACCTGCCCGGGCCGTCGTGCGGTTTTCTCTATTATTTTCTAATTCGAGATTCTGCAATTGCTGTTCCAGACCCGCCTCAGGCGGAGGCCCCGCAGAAACAGGACCAGGCCCCGACGTAGACGCAGATGCAGATGCAGATGCAGAAACAGACACAGGCGCCGGCGCAGGCTCCTCACCTCTCGTCTGACCCCTTCGCGCGCGTCTCTGCTGCCGACGTCTAGTCCGCTTCATCCGTCTCTGCTCACGCTGCTCCTCCCTCGCGCGCCTCAGCACCTCACGGAACGCCTTCCTCGTTGCCCGGAGCTCCTCCTTCGCCGCGCGCCGCTCCGCCGCGTTCCGCTGGCGATCCTGAGGCGACTCCCACCGGCCCCAGCTGCTTCGGCCTTGGCCGGAGGAGGAGTCATTGTGTCGGGACTGGTTGCCCCAGCCATGACGCCAGCGGCCGCGGCCGGAGATGCGTGCTTGGCGGCGGGACTCGCGGAGGGCGTCGAGTTGGCGGCGGAGTTCTACGGCTGCTTCGTATAGGTCGCGGTCGTGGTGGTCGTCTAGGGAGAGGAGTTGGGCGCGGACGGTGGCGAGGTCTGAGGAGCTGAGTTCGGAGGTTGTGGATATGGAGTCGATTGAGGAGAGGGAGGAGTCTGAGGAGACGGAGCAGACGGAGCTGCTGCGGCGGCGTTGAGTTGATGATTGGGTTGATGGCTGGGGTGTTCCTTGGGTGATTGTTGGTTGTGGGAGTTGCTGTATAGTTTGTTGAGTAGGGTCTGGGGTGGTAGTTGTCATAGCTGCAGTAGTAATAGTAGTAGGAGTAGCAGCAGTAGGTGGAGGATAGTAGTAAGGGTAGTATCCCTGTTGGGGCGCACTCCATCCAGAAAATGCACCTTCAACCTTGCGTCCGCCAAGGCCTGCTTGTTCTTCAATCCAACGGCCGTGCGCCAGGGCTTGTTCTTCAACTTGTCTACCGTAATGGGCAGCCTGCTCCGTAATGCGATCGCCGTACTTTTGAGCCGATGAAGCAAGACTCGACAGCCATCCTAGCGGCCCACCTTTCGTGCTCGAACTTTCATACTGCTGCGGGTATTGGTTACCTCCCCAACCCCACGGCTGGTACTGTGGGTATGGATTCTGATAAGCATGAGGATTCGCAGGGTGAAAGAATCCAGAACTCTGCTGCGTCGGGAATGGAGCTGGAACGACGGGATTTGGATATCCATAAGGCATCGGTGGCTGCCCTGGATACATACCAGCTTGCGAATATCCTGTCACTGCTGGGTGCGCGTTAGGCGGCAAAGGGTGTCCTCTACCAGTCTCTGGAGTTTGAGTAGTTCGATTATCCTGCGTGGCCCTCGTCGCAGCCGGATAGCAACGAGGACAGAGCGGGGATATTGGCGCAGCCCTGGGATCCATCACGTAAAAGAACACAATCCGGACCGCCCGAAGCTCGAAGAAGTACTGGTTCCACTCCCTCATAACTGTCGCGATACGTCTCTCACGCTCCTCATCCGTCTCCTGCGGTCGATCTTTTCGATCTCGTCGAATCTCAGCCCTGATTTGTCGCGGGAGTTCCGCTGACGAGGACGCAAGGCCGAGATGCGGAGGGAAGAGGTGGCGTAAGAACATATCCCAATCCTGCTGAGCGATGTGCTCTATCCGCGGGCTCCAGCATCGCGGACGACGGGGGAAGTCTTTGGCTTGACTCCGCGGGTAGATGGTCATATGGTGCTCCAGCGTCTGCTCTCCGTCCTCAATTACAGGGGGTGGCCGTTCCGCAAAGTAGGCGGCGGCCGAGGTGAAATGAGTTGGGATAGGCGCAGCACTTGGACCATGAAGCCGTGTATCCCCACTGCGAAGGTGGTGAAGACTGGCAGTTGCATTAGACGAGGAGGTTGCATTTCTGTTGCTGTTCGATGGCGCAAGTAAAGGGTCTACAGCGGAGTATGGCGGCGGAGGCGCCTCATCAGGGTCCATGGCGGGGGACGATCAAACACCGGGATATGTGAGATACCAGAATAGACAGATTATCGCATTAGCAATCTGCCATACATAGTGCAGAAAATGTTATGCGAGCAGTTCTAGCCCTCTGGGCGGCGCGTACTCGGGGAGCACCCTGGTCTTGTAAAGGTTGATGGCCGGTGCAAGGCAGCAAGATTAAAAAGGCACGCGGCGACAGCTTGTTCCACCAACAACACTCAAGCGAAGGCAGCACCGTAAGACGGACCGGTCGGCTTATTGGTAATGGTCTTCACGTCGATAGCCAATTACAGGACAATTGCCAGAGCGCGAGATGGAATCACAGATGATGAAGCTCTTTCATGCCGGGCGGAAAACAGCGGTAATGGTGATCACGGGGCTGCCGTGATCCGATTGGTCGAGACAAGCGCCACCAACTACTTATAAAAGTATAAGACTTGGAGAATCTGGGGATATACTATATACTCAGTATATAATTCAGATGGGTAAAAATCTGATATTAGGTAAAGGGCGACTATATCGGGATAGAACGCAATATCCCGTTTAGATCTATATCCTACTATATGCATGGTATCTTATCAACAATCCGCAACGCCCCAGGGACGACCCGTCTACTCAAGCACCAAACTCCAGTTTTGGAACGCTCGCAGGCCAAAAGACAGAGTGCTAAATCAATCCCACGCATCTCCCCAGCCGTCATCTTCTTCCTCGTCTTTAGGTTTCGTGTCAATCTTCTTTGCAGGCGCAGCGGCAACCTTGGGCTTTGCTGTCAAGCCAGGACTAGCGGTCCTCGAGGTCGGCGTCGTTCGGGAGCTGCTTAGACCTTTAGGCAGCGGTTTCTTGGCTTTCGACTGCGCGGCAAGCCACCCCGCAAAGTCCGGTTCACCGCCATCGTCGTACGGCACAGGGCTTGCTTTGGGTTTGGACGTAGCACTGGTGGGCGAGATAGTCGATGGAGCATTGAACGGGTCTTCGTCATTCCCCCATCCGTCTTCGTCATCGTCCATCGCTCCCCATGCATCGTAGACATCGTCCGCAGGTTCAGGGTCCTCCCTATGTACTGGCGCGGGATGTGCTGACAATGAGCGACCCAGGGGCTGAACTGAAGGTCGTAGTGTAGTTTTAGATTCAGTAGACGGCGCTGGGGATGTTGGCTTCGTCGGACGAGGAACGGATACTGAGCGTCTGGGCTCCTCGGCGGGTTTAGTAGAACCCGCAGTAGGTTCGATTTCGCCGTCAGCTGTTGCTATTTTATTGGTGAACGAGGAAATGGCCCAGCCTGCCCATGATTTGTCGTTGGACGTTCCGATACGGGCCGCATCTTTGGGGGCGTCTGAACTCGTTGTTGCTGGGAGAACTGTGTCGGCCATGGTATTGCCAAACTTCCTGACACGTTGCAGGTACATGTCTAACGCTTTGTTGGCCTGGTCCCTTACTAGCCTGTGAAAAACTGTTAGTCAATGCCTACTCAGGAGCGATTGTTGGTGACACACTTTTCCCGGTCGAGAAGAGCAGGGCATATGGCAGGCAGAACTTTAGTCGCGCAATCCTCGTCAGAGAAAACCTCCAGTGTTGCAGAGAGCGCCAACAAGCCAGCGTTGCGAGCATGCACAAATGGATCTCTAAGGGCGCGCGTGAAAGCTGCGACGAGAACTTTCGCTCTCGACTATAGTAACCATTAGCTTTAATCCAACAGGGATTTCACTCCCACTTACGCCTTGACCCAGGTTCTTCGCAATCTTTCCCAAGCAGATCGTAGTATTCGTCCGAATACCCGGCTGCTCGTCGTTGGCAGTTCGCGCCAAAAATTTAAGGAGTTCGCCATTGATTGTTCGGTCACTTAGTTTGTTAATAAGAGGCAGAACAGCTTTCACCGTCTGCTCTCGAACGACGGGCGCTGCATCTGTGAATCCAGAGGTCTGCAACACAATGTCAGTATCGTTATGACCGCAGATTAAGTAGAAAACTAACCATCTGAGGGAATATCGTATCGTTAACTATTTTCTGAGAAAGGTTCTCAATCATTACCGGCAGATGATCAAGAAGACAGACTCGGATAGCTCGATCAGGATTCCCGAACAGGCGAACAACAACAGGTGTAAGCTTAGCGTTAAACTCGTCCTGCGATAACTTCCCTCCGATCTTCAGAATAGCTGACAAGACCTTTGGGCCACCACCCCCAAACTCGACGGACTTTAACAGTTCCGGTAGAACTTTCATCTTGAAGAAATCCTCCGGGAAGTCTTCGGACAAATTTTCGAGTTCACTGGAAGCGTCAGACTACAACTCCGAGGATGAGTCGTTAGATGTAGGAACTCACTTGAGAAACTCCTCCCTCTCAGACTCGTTCTTCAGGCCTAAACTGTCAATATCGTCCGTCAACCGAATAAGAGGTGTCTCGAAAAAGCCACCACTCTTCTTCCCTTGATCTACAAAGTGCGCCGGGCTCAATCGCAGTTTGGGGTTGGCTGTGCCGAGGCGCTTATAACTTTGGTGCATACTAGGCGGGATATTCGTCGTCCTGCCGATTTGATCTCCGCCCGAAAAGCTGCCATTAAAAACCTCAAACACCAGTATCGCCAGGCCATAGGAATCGACAGCCGTTAAAGGGTGGCGCTTGATCGCATCCCAACCACCCTTTACAATCTCTGGCGGTGTGTATCGAGCGGCGTCCGGTACAAGACTGCCATATGTCTGCGGCCGAGTTAGCGGTATGACAATAAGGTCGTTCCCAAAAGTGACTGACATATATCACCGCCTGATCATCATTCATTGAGCTCAATATCTCGAATCCTCCGAGCTTCCACTCGCCACTCTCGCTTGTGTATACCGAGGACGCCCTCACGGCACCGTGGACAGACGCGGCGTCTCCGTTGATGAATTTCAGGGTAGACTACATTACGCAGAGGGGAATTAGTGGATGCATGACACGTGCGCGAAGTTGAGAGCATACCGCCACTGTACATAGCCCCCATTTAGAAGTCTCTTCACTCAAACTCCTGCGCTTCACATTCCAGGAAAGGGGCACGACTCGTTCCGTCACGATGTAGATGGTAGTTTCAGTCTAGACCCTATGAGTATCCCCCCTTGAGAAACAGCCCTTTTGAAGGCGTAGCATATGCGGACAATACCTCAATAGTATCCAAAACCTTAATCACCCCGGGGTGTCTCAGCGTTCGTGATTTCCGTACGGCGTTCTTTGCGAGCGGCAGACGGGACTTATTCGTGGCAATTTCGAAGGTGAAAATACTACATGATGAGCCGTCTTCCTGTATTGAGCAACGCGATATAGCGGTATATTAGCGCCGTGTCCGTAAACAGTATGGCCGCAGGAGGGCAATTGGTGGTGGCGTGCATACCCGTTTTGTCGCGTTGTGAAGTGTCCAGATCGAGTCGGAGATGTCGACTCTGTCTCCTAGCGAATAAGGAAACGAGCTGCCTTTGGCCATCGCAGACGCGACGGCCGATTTGAGGAAATCCATGGCAGTGGCGATACACTGATGTTCCTAGAAGTAGTTTGTTGTTGCCAGCTGAGTTGGTCTTTTCCGGAGACACGCCGCGGGCTCGGAGGTCCGCTCGGGTACGGGGATGAGAGGACGAGGAGGGAGGGCGGAGGGGAATGGTGCAAGGAAATCCAAACGAGCTGGCGCGCGGTTTCGGCGTTCCTGGATGATCGTCGCAGGAGAGAGAGTCTCGAATCTGGATGCCTTGGTCTGGTGGAAGAATAACGAGCGATGGGCGCTGTACCCCGCCCCCGATCTGGCTTAGGGCGTCTGGACTCGGAGCTGGAGCTCCCCTGCTTCACTCTTCGCTTCCTGCTACTCTTCACTCTCTTCGCAACACCAGGTCATTTTATACACAATCCACTGCTCTGATTCAATTCCCGAATGGAACTCACTAACCCAGGTCAGCTGAACTAACTGTCCGTCTCAGCATATAAAGCTAGGTGCAGTAAGTTCTCTTTCCTCTTTTTTTCTTCCTCCCCATCAAGAAAAAGCTGGCCATGTGCCACCATCAACAACCGAACAACAGAACATCAGAATACCCAAATACTCATTACTACCCACCATCCAAAAGATCAAGATCTCCTATGATGCTACCATGGTAAAAGGTCAGACCGCGATCCTCGACCAGACACTCCACCACCGAAGGAACTCCCACTCAGTACGCCAAAGAAACGCCGCAACAACCAACAAACGCACCCGAAATCCCCTCACCGGTTCGTCCGCATGTTACATGCAGCTCAACACCGACCTACTAAGTCAACCTGCCTACGTATCCCAAAATGCAGACACACTCTTCATAAAAGGCACAAGGTCGAAGTCGCAAGACCCACGGCATTGTCTACCTTGGAAAGAATGTGTACAACAAGAAATACAAGCTAGCCGCGTTCTGGGGTTTCTGATCCGCTCTTTCTCCATGAGGAATTACAGAAACTAATGGCTGCGGCGAACATTGTGTTGGCTTCGCGAGGGTTACATTATACTGCAGGGATCATCGGGCGGGTTGGACTAGGTTGGGATGAAAGTTGGGTTGGACATGAGTGTGTCGTGGAATTCGGTTCATTGGTTGTTGTGGCTCTCTTTGACAAGGTGAGAGTACCGCGGCTGGAGTGTTTGGTTTTGGTGAATGAAGACCAAAAAAGAAACTGAAAAGACCTGAGGAGATTACCCCAATTACCTTGCCCTTATTGAATTACCGTTGGTTTCGTTCTCGGCAGCAAATGCTTCGCTGGTTGGGAAACACAATGCTAATGGGCTGCAGCTGAACTGCTTTAGGTTCGATAACACTACGGAGGGTCTACATGCCGGATATTATATAGCAAGTTTCATTCGTTGTCCAACCAATATCATTGCAGCTCAAGCTTGACCACTATCTCGCTCCTATTCACACTCGCCTGTACGCACAATCCACGCCTGATTTCGAACCTGAATGATAAACCCCAGCCCTTAAGCCTCTCCCAACCTCAGCTGTTCTTCCCATCTCAGGTGGTTTGAATAGCAAAAGGGGTTACATGAATAATAAGCAGCTGCAATCCATGCACAATAGCATCGATGTAAATCGACCCAGATAGTTGATATTCTGATAAATGACTTGCATGGTCCCGATATAGTATACGCAAGAGTGGCCGGGAAGTACGTGGGCACGGTAGAACACCGGCAGCAAAGGCAATGGTAAACTCCATTCAACAAATTGCCCCTTGGGCCTAGCCCGGTACGTTTTGAATCTGACTAGCCAGCCAGTCCACTCTTGGAGGAGGATTCCGTCAATCTCAGCTGTACCTCATTAGTAATACATTCTCAAATGCGTAAAACCTGAAAGACACTAACCAAAGGATAGGGATTGTACCGGGCTCAAAGAAGTATATAATCCATGTGGCCAGAGCGAACACGAGTTATGAATAGCTTCTAAGAACGTAGCAATGCGGAACTTTGCGAAACGATGTAGCCCCCGAGGCTAGCGAGGCTTCGGTGACTTTTGGAACTCGAAAGGGTATTGTCAAGACTGCGTTCATCTAAATCTCCGAGGGACTAAAGTAAAAAAGGGCTCTCGCGGCAAACTTATTCGCTTGATTCATTTAGATTCTTCCGCGGTCTCCTGGGTCTGGGTTCCCGATGCTGGGGGCGGTTGAGCAGCCATTGGAGGAGGAATTTGAGGCACCGGGTTGAAGCCGCTGCTTGGCGTACGGTGCTGCTGATGGGGCGGTCCGTAGTGATGTGTCTGATGAGGGCTAGATTGGAAGTGTGGTTGTTGTTGGGGGTAGTTGCCTCGTGCGGGCGGCACTGGAACTCTGTTAGTAAACATGGATCTTAGCTGTTAGCGTCAATGCAACATACTGTGACCTGGCTGCTGTCCAGGGTACACCGGTTGTTGATGTTGCCCAGGAGACATGTACATAACATGCTGCGGAGGTTGACCAGGTTGAGAGTTCTGATGCATCATAACCGGTGCACCGCGGCTAGGACTAGGATAACCACCATGCGGTTGAGGAGGTGGAATATGGGGATAGACATGACCTGGGGTTGGCGAATAGATTGGCATTTGGGGCTGGAATGGAGCCTGGGGAACTCCCATATATGGCCCGCCCGAGGGCTGCTGCACCATCATAGGCGCTGACATGCCAGCTTGTGGGTTGACAAATTGAGGAGCTCCTTGATAAGGCCTCATGTGAGCCGCCTGCGGCCCACTCTGGTTCATGTAGTATTGAGGAACGGGCTGCTGGCCGTACGCGAGCTGTGCATGTGGTGCCATAGGTGATGGATATCCATGTTGAAGCCTTGGAGAAGGGAACATTTGGGATGTGGATGCAGACATTTGCATACGGTGGGGATCATCGAAGTGCGGCGGGCCAGTCCCGTGGTGTTGTTGAGGGTGAAGGTGGGGGCCGTGAGGAGGGCCAGACACGGGAGGCATAGTTGAAGTCTGCTGGAACTGGTAGGGTAGGTGTGGCTGATGTGGCATCTGTGGATTCGAGGCGGATCTATTCTGAGGAGAAGTGGGCGATGATTTGAACATCTGCACATAACTCTTCTCTTCCTCTGGAGTGTTGGCAACTTTCCAGGTGGGGAGAGTGTTGTAAGCAAAGGGAATGCCGCCGTTGGAAGTATAGTCCCGGTCGGTCTGCTCTGCGCTTTCTTTCTTCATACGCTTGATGGGGTTGAATTGATCCTTCAAAGACGGTCGTTCAGAGATAGGGCGCGGCTTTTTCGCACCAAAGAAAGCAGATGGGCTCTTGGCGCGCGAGTCAGGCTTCAAAAAGGCCGGTGGGTTTGATGCACCAGGCGTGAATGTACTGGCCGCGGGGTTTGGCTTGAATTCCATGGCCTTCACATTGAACTTTGAGGCAGACGACGAAGGAGTGAGAGCCTTTGCGGGACTAGAGATATTCGACTGGTCGCTAGTAGTTCCAGCACGTGGCTCTTGAATGGGCAACGGGCTTGGAACTGGCCCCGAAGGCGCACCCTTCCGCTGCTGGAGATTGTCAGCGAGGCGGTGCCCGAGCATTCCCGTCGCTTGGCGATTCTGGTGAAAGGGTTGCTGCTGGAATCGACCTCCGGGGCCGCCATGAGGACCAGTTGGGGGGTACCCTTGGCGCCCACGAGGGTAGGTGGGACGATCTGTTTGTGCTTGTGCTGAGCCGCTTTCCTGACGTGCAGGCAATTGGGTTTGCTCTGCGGGCTTTTTGTGTTCGACAGCAGGCGTGCTAGCAGTAGAGGTAGGTGTCTTATCGTCGGAGCTCTGCTGGGCTCGCTGGATTATCGCTTCCTGTTTATGCGGGTCTTTGGCGAGAATGGGTACCAAGTCCTTCGGGACTGGAGTAGCAAGCTTGAAATTTTGGGAGAACTTCATCAGCTCGTTGAGCTTGATCGTTCGGTCGTGGGCCGCCTGGTTACGGCGCCGTTGGTCCAACTTGGATCTCTCGTTGTTTGCGAAAATACGGAACCGGTCCACGACTTCAATCTCGTAGTTATTATCGGGGGGGCCACCTTTCGCGCCACCAGGAGTGGTGTAAGATGCTTTAGGAGCGGCAGCCTTGTCGGCAGCAGAGCCGGCGTTCGTCGCGGGTGCTGCAGGAGGCTGCTGCAAAGGAGTGTCCTTGGCCGGTAGCGTCGTGACCGGGTGTTCTTTTGTGCTGGTCGCACGCTTGACGGAGCTTGTGTATGGCGGAGCGGCAGCAGTCAGTTGGTTGGAATTCCTGAGCGCAGGTGGTGTGTATTTGTTCGGCTGGCCAGAAGCCAATGCTGGGAAATTCTTTTCGTCCCGACGCACACCACTGTACTTGTCTTCCTCATCGCCGCCATCCGGTGCCTGGAGCCCTCGTTCCTCTCTAATGTGCGCATTGTCCACATCGCTATTCTCGATTTCACGAGCAATGCGGGCGGCCTCAGCTTCCTTTTGCTTATAGGTCGGGTCCGAGCGGTCAATGCGGGTAGTATACATGTCCTCGTTATAACTGCTTGTAGCACCGAAAAGTCTGGCATTTGTTTCAAACTGATCCCAAGTCTTTGTAGCGGTCGATGTGCTCTCAAGGGACATGTCGGTTTCTGTGTCCGCGGCGGGTTCCCAGCGCTTCAACGTTCGTTCCCGCATGGCAAGATTTCCGGAGATATCGGCATCTGTCCTGAAACCGGCAGAGGCTCCTATTAAAAAAAAAAAAAAAAAAAGTTAGACACTAGAGATGGCCTAGAGCGATGGTTTGCGGGCAATTGCTGGGTTGTCTGAAGACGCTCGAAACCAGAGTGTGGTGTACGTACCATTAGGTTTTGCCAGCACGTCAGTTGTCGTGACATTGGATACAGAAACATCAAGCACGTCGTTCATGTTGAACGTCATGACATGCTCTGGTGCCGACCCAAAGAATGGACTAGTGACATCGCTTACGCCGTTAGCTCGAGACTGGTCTTGTTTGGATTGTCGTTGTGTCATCTTGAGGGTGATCGAAGACTCGTTGGATTCAAGAGACGATGAAGAGAATATGCCAGTGTATTCGTCGCCAGTTCGTGTAGTAACGGTAGCAGTAAGTCCCTAGAGAATCATAAGCTTTCGTCCGAGTTATTAATATATAGCGTGGTTGTAGACCGTACAATGAAGCTAGTAACTAAAAACAGGAGGCGGTCGTGAGCATGGTTATCTGGGGTATTCGACTCCTTTGCGGCGGGTTTAGGAGAAGACGATGGCTTCTGGGTCATGTTTCCGTTCTGCTGAGGAAAAGAGGGGCGTTGGGTAATTGGGTTCGTGCCTTGGGTCCAGGCCTTTTGAGAATTGCTACGTCTAAAAACGATAATTGTTGTCAGCAAGAAAGATTTCGTAGTAGGTCAAGTGGGGAAATGAAAACAAGTCAGAATTGAGAGGGAAGACATTGAGACATATCAAATGGAAATCTGACAGAAAGCAAGGACCTTCCGCCACAATGGACGGCTACACGACGTATTCAAATAGAATATGGCTATGGCGGTAAGGCAACGGGTGCATTGAGGCTATGGCGGTGATAACGAAGCAATGAATAGGAGCAAAAGGCTGATTGATGATGCCAGGTTTTGGGGGCGCAACGTACCTCTGCCCGCCGTCGGCCGGGCTGCCAGTCTGTCGCCTGCCATCCGACGACTTGGAATTTGTGCTAGGCCTCAGCGAAGGCCGGGAGCCCGAGTTCTGTGTTGATACATTACCGGAAGGACTGTTCGCAACGGGACCGGAGTTGACAGTGGAAGAAGCCATGGTTCGGCTCAAATGTCGAAAGAAACGAAGCTCACGCCGTGTAGTACTTTGCACGACGGAGAGCCTCAGCGAATTGTCGGATAGGTCGTGACGATGCGAGCAACACACCGCCTGCGCTAATGGGGCGCGAGGAAGTGTTGCAGGGCCGGGGTGGATGGAAAGAGGGGTGGTCGAAGAGGGGAGAGAAACAACAGCAATGCAGTGTGGGTGTGGGTGGAGGAAAAGCACACGAGTTAAGCTCAAGAGCCAGGTCACGGGACCTGAAGTAGACCGAAAGGAGCGAAAGGAGGGGTGACAATGAGACTGCGACCTGCCAGCGGTGGGAACTGAATACACGGCAGGCGAAACTCGAGGATCCAGCGAGAATGCAAAGACAGAGACAACAAGGACCACAAAGGAAGACTAAGAAGTGCAAAAACACCTGAGCGACGTCGGGTGGTGCCAAGTTAGCTCGACGGGCGAAGTTTGGGTGGGAATGTTGGGTGAAGGTGGAGGTGGGAGGCTAAAGCAGTTGATCAGGGAGCCTATTATTAGTGGAACCACCACCCCGACAACAAGACCTCGACAGCTTCAGCACTGCTTGAGTACTGCTGTTCCTGGCGTCTTGTTGTCGTGCTGAGGCAATTCGCCCTCTTCACCCGCGCATATCGAGGCTCATCGGGGCTACCGTGCCCTCGCTTATTACAGTCAGATACTCCGTACGTAGATACTTGGTCGCTTTATTTTCGGAGCACTCAAATAGAAAGCCACGGAGGACCTTTAATCTTGTACGTATTAGTCCTCGATAAAGTTTGCTTAGCAGGTCGTAGCTTCCTACAAGAAAACACAGTTCAAGGGCTCCATAACGACTCGGTTCTGGACCCATGACACCGGAAGCTGAAGAATCCAATTGTGCATCTGGCCGTGTTACTCGGGGTGATTGATGATTGGCGCATATGCAAGACAGGGTCTCCGGAAGTGTGAGAGTGGCTCCAACCCTCGGCCTTGAAGACGAACTTCCCGACACCTTATAGGACGTTCTGGGCTTCTGGCTGCTGCTGCTGAATGCCGCGATCTGACAGGACCCCAACAGTATTCTATTGTTATCTATTTTCATGCGGCTTATTTCTTTAGACTACCTGGGTATGCATCACAAACACAAGCACGGAACACTAAACCAGCCTGTTGATTAACGAGACCGCCAGGGCTGAGGCCTAAGGCCAAATGGGGAGGCTGGTGTGAGTTGTGATTGGCCAGTGACCCGTTTCCTGCCTCAGGCGCGGCCCAGGACGTCGTGACCTCAGCCCAATTAATATGCAGTCGAACGCCTATCACGGGCTCGTTTGATTCCTCCTCTCTATCTCTGCCAGCGCTTCTATCCTTCTTCGGTACCTATACCGGTCGCCTACAACCCTCTATTCTCATTCTCTTAGCGCAGCGCGTCCTATTCTCATTTTTTTTCGCTCTTCAGTTCTCCTCAACAAGCCGAGTTGCTCCTCGCTTCACGCACGGTCATCCCAACCCTTCACGTTCCCTGCCCCCACCCCCCTACGTCGCCTTCGAAATAAATATCTTTTTCGCTTCTCGCCGGTACTCGCCTCTTTTATTTTTTTACTTCACATAATACTCCGAGTTCCTGCGCACATGCAGTCCGGCACGAGCAGCTCGCGCTCGACACGAAGCCCCTCCGCCCAGCACTTCCACTCTGGCTCCTCAGGGAGCGCAGACACAGCCATGACTTCGCAATCTTCTGCCCCGCGCAGTTCATCGGGCTCGACCAGGTCACAGTCTTCAAGAAGTGCGGTGGTAAGTTTACCCTTGTCCCATCGCCTCAAAAATCTCAAATCCGTGCGGCTAACTGGGGGATGATTGTTTTTGATTTGCAGCCGAACGGACAGATATCCCAAATCGAAAAGAGTGTTACGCATTTGCTTGTAGCGACAAAACAGTTATTAGAGACATTAACGCAATGGTCTCGCCGCCAGGTTTCCGAGAACGAGGTGTCGGACGTCTACGTGCGACTAGGATATGAATTTAATCTCGCCTGCCGTGCCTTTTCCGCCATTGGGGTGGACACTTCAGACCTGGGTCCTGTCCCCGATCTTCTGCGTACGATACTTGAAGATACCCTGAGTCAAGATGCGTCACCACAAAGCTTGGATCTCTTCCTCCCTCGCATTCGTGATATCATCATCAATCTCCTTCACGGCTTAAAAAGAAAACAAGCACGTCTGCGATCACGACAGCAGAAGGAAGATGGCAAACCGCTACCCGGTCGCCAGGCAAGCGCGGGGAGCTTGGCGAACGAAATTCTTCCACCGTATGAAGATACGCCTCCCGCAGCTTCATCTCCGAGACGCTCTGGCCGTACACGTTACGGCAGCAATGGGTCCCTGGAAGACAAGCCGCAGGCATCCCGATCTTCTCCCGACATCAAAGCGGGAAGTTATGCGGATCGGGAGGCGTCCCGGCGCGAAGCGCAGAATGCGCTCACTCAGCCACCACAGAAAGATAGCGAGATGAGTTCGAAGGAGTCGTCGATGTTGCCGCCCAATTTCGCCGCAGGATACCCCCCTCCGCCGCCACCGCCGCCCAAGCAGGACGACGCCATAGGTGCCCTACAGCGCAGTGGGGAGCTAGAACGTCGTGCATCTCGGCGGTTTTCTGCCTATCAAATACAAAAACATCTAGGAGCTCCTTCAAATGGAGTCCCTGTAATCCCAACCCAGAATTCTCCCATCCCCAATCGGGGCCGTGATGTTCGAGAATCGCTCAACGCTGTTCGTCTACGCGGATCATATGCTCACAAGCGACAGCGCTCGACGAACAGATCCCATGGGAACATTGATGCCAAGGCTGCTCAGCAACAACAACAACAACAACCACCCTCAACTAGTCATCCTCCGGATGAAGATCCTGTGAAACCCCGCGTTGAAGCTCACCCTGAGCCTCCCGCGAACGACATCCCCTCAACCGAGAATGAGCCTCGCTTGGAAAATGATGAGCTGAATGGCGCCCCAGAAAAGCCACCAGTATTGCCTCCAACTCCGCAGGAGCCGAGTCTTGCAGATGCATTCGAACCGGTTAAGGACGCCGGGCCTCGTATGGATCAGGGCCCGGAAACGCCCAAATCCACTAATCGACAACAAACGACTGCCGTTTCAACTCCACCTCAAGCTACACCGTTTTCACCCGATCAACCATCACCCGGCAAGGAACTCACCTTGTTTCTACAATACAGGAGCAAGATTAAGAAATACGTACTGCCAGAAGGGTCAGCTGGATTGACGATTGGGAGGCTTCAGCTGGCATTCATAGAGAAGTTCGCATGGAGTACACACAACAACGGTGCGGACCTACCAGAAATCTATATTCAAGATTCTATTTCGGGGATTAGGCATGAGCTTGAGGATCTGGCCGATGTCAAAGATCGCTCGGTCCTTGTTCTAAATGTTGACGCCCTCGATGAAGTGAAGAAACACTTTGATGACGAATTTGGCGGAGTTCGCCGCCTACTTGAAGGTGTGAAGGGGGCACTGGATGGACAGGGGAACATGATGCAACGCGTCTCAGATCGGCAACTAGATGCTGTTAAAGAGATTGCTCGCATTGCAGCCGCACCTTCCACATCCAACCCAAGCGCTCCTGCCGCCGGAGAAACGCGACGAGCTCCTATTTCCGGAAGTACCAGTCAAATGGCGGAACTCTCGAGCTTGCGGCGCGATCTCGCCGTACTCCGACAAACGTACACCGACTTCTCTGCAGATATTGCGAGCTCGATGGGTGCGATACGGTCCAAGGCTGATAGTGTCAAATCTTCAGCCGTCGACGCATCCGTGCCATCATTCGAAGGAGATGCCGGTCGCGCACGGGTTAACTCTGGCAAGAAGGAGCTTGCCGAAGAGTCCGAGCGGCTCGTTGCGCGTGTTGATGATCTTCAGGACCTTATCGAGGATCTGCGGAAAGATGTGGTTGCCCGAGGCGTTCGGCCCCTCCCAAGACAACTCGAAACGGTGGGCAAGGATGTCAGTGCTGTTACCAAGGAGATCAAAAAGATGCAAGACTTCCTCAAACGGGAGAAACCGATCTGGACCAAGATATGGGAGAAGGAGCTACAACTTGTTTGCGAGGAGCGTGATCAACTCACCATGCAGGAGGATCTGGCAGCTGATCTGCAAGATGATTTAGAAAAGGCAGCCCAGACCTTCGCCCTGGTAGAGCAAGCAACCAAGCAGCAGGCCATGCAAAACGCTGAGGGTGGTCCCACGCTGCGGAACACATCGCGCAATGTGGTGATTGACACCGCAGTTGACCCTGTGAAAGCAAAGGACGGTGTTTTGGGCGAAGTTCGCGCGCTGCACCCAAACCACGAATCTCGTCTGGAGGCCATTGAAAGAGCAGAGAAAACCCGAAAGAAGGAGTTGGAGAACCGTCGTGTCAATCTCTTTCAAAAGGAACTCGGGAACTTTGTGCAGGAGGGGAAATTGAAAAAGAGCGGCGGTGTTGAAGAAACCGAACGGCTTCGCCGGGCTAAAGATGAGCGCAACCGCAGAGAAATCTGGGATGTAGCCCAAGCTCGTGCAGCTGAAATTGACAAGGCAGAAGCGGAAGCAGCCGCGGCGACATCCACAGCAGAGCCATCCGATGACGCTTCGCCCGAAGACACCGAGGAACCGGGATCCCCGAAGGGCAAGGCCCCAACCTCCGACGATGACAATACTGATGAAGAGAAAAAGGAGGAAGAAGCCCCGACAGATAACCAGAAAGCGGAGTCGGATAATTAAGGAACTACACCAGCTATGGTGACATTCATTTTGTGCTCATATATTTCGCCCATCCATTCTTTTTACTTTCTTTTCCCTTCTTCTCTCATTCATTTCAGAGCGTTTTTTCGTTGTTAATTATTTTCTGTACCTTGGATTGACCCCCATTTTCCTTGCACATGTTTTCCGGAAGTACTACGCAACCCGAGTTGCATAATACTGCTGCTGCTCACCTGAATATTTGACGATACCCTGCCACGTCCGTGGTATGTTATGACTATTATGATGATACACGGGGTCGCCTTGAGCGTGATCTGACCTGTTATCTTCATCGCGGATTTGTGTTTGACCTTTATGCACCTCTCATTTCTTGTCATTTCCTGAACTCGGGCACACGCTTGCATCCCATTATTGGCCACCCTTTGGACAGCGACTATAGTTTCATTCCCTTGGAAGCGCAGCTTGCATGATTATAATTTCATATCTCTCCACGTGTCCATTACTACATAAATACAGTATATCTCGCAACAAAAGCCAAAATGTCAACAGAAAAAAAAGGTGACGATGGTAAAAATAAAACCGGAATATAAAATATATAATCAAAAAAACAAGTGACCACTGCCGGGCTCGATCCGGCGACCTTATCGGTGTAAACGATACGTGATAACCACTACACTAAGCGGCCGCTTATTAAATTTTCCGTTACCGTATTTGGTTATATAAGGGCTTGCAGAAATATCCAGAATTACTACCACTTCCCATTCCATTCAATCAACTCGTTACAGACGCAGTTATCGATTTATCATAAAATCTTGCTTTCATCCTGAAACATTATGCTAATGATATTATCCGCCATTGACTTATGATTAAAACAGAAGCACCCTGCATCACAGTCCACCAACTAATTGAGATAAAGGAACTCTACACCACTTCCCTTCGCCTGAACATCAAATGCAAGTAAGCGTAAACTCTGTCAAAATGCTCCACAAGCACGAACTTGACAGTATCTTCCTAGCATACGACCCAATTTCGTGACCTCCCACCAGGAATCCTACATGACCGACATGCCGCAGCAGGGATATTGCTGACCATCAGCATATAATGCATTGTATGCTGGATGTTCCAAATAACAACTCCCCCTTGGTTACGAACAGCTCGGGCTCAGAGTGGATGCACTGCTGAGATAGAACGGCATCTACATTCGAGGTCGTCCTCGATGGAGTTGACGGTAAAAAGAAAAAAAAAAAAAAAAAGAGTGTGGCTGTCAATTGCCGTGAGAACATCACCGCGTGTGTGGCATCTGGTGGGCCGCATTTTCTCCGACTTCATGCTTGTATCTGCTGGCGAACTACTACTCTTTTCCTTGGTGTTAGCACTTTCGGATAGATGGGCATCATAGGAAGGCACAGTGGGACTGATTAATGGTGTTATTAAGGCTCACATTCCTCGTGGATCTGTCTAACGTGGAGTGCTGGTTACGTAGTGCTGTAGTATGAGTACTCAGGGACTCAGTGATTCAATGGGTATATCAGCCCTAAGTGTGCGGGATGACATATGAAAATTTTATAAAGTATCCATATTCCGTACGACGGGATGATTTGAGTGTATCGTTCTAGAAGATATCATTGCCAGTACTAGCAGGACCCAAATGAACCGTGCCCTAACTACGATTAAAACAATGCTGACTTGTGATGTCAAATATTCAAAACGTTAACCAATCAGATGGCTGGTTGGTGTAGTTGGTTATCACGTATCGTTAACACCGATAAGGTCGCCGGATCGAGCCCGGCACTGGTCATTCGTTTACTTTTTGTGGACTATCTAGTCTCTTTTCTTTTTTTTTTAGCATATTTATTTGCCGGGCGCCTACCTAGGATTGTGGATTCCGCTGGTTGGTTAGCCCGAGAAGCAAGTGTATTTAGTGATGACTTTGTAAATGGACCTGTTGGCATGTCATGTACTTGAGTACGTAACGCTTTTCTTTTTCTCCCAGACGTACGGTTTTCCTACAACAAGAGGGATATGTATGCCTACCTACTTCTGAGGGGCAACTTCTGTTCCTCATCGGGATAATTAGCACATGGGAACATGCTGGCTCAGTGCTTGAGGCAATATCTCAATATTGAATGCTAGTGAAGTAGGATTGTGAAGAATTTAAGGTCTAGGCCCGCTAGAATAGAACAGACAATGTCCCCTTCATTCTGTATATGAATGCTGCAGTGTATAAGATGCTGGTTCTTGGGTAGTGAATCTGGGGGAGGTCTCGAATGAGCTCTGGTTGGCCGATATTCTGGGCGTCCAACCCTAACTGCCATTCATTTTCGGCTGACCAGTGAGGCACCCTCACAGCCCGAATCAGTCGGAATAACAAATAACGGAATGCCGCTGCAATAGTAGGCAACCTGCGAAAAGCAAAGCCGACATGGAGCAAAGAGGCGGGACTCATATATAATGAAAGAGTGGCCCTGTCTGAACAGAACTCCCCCAAAGGACCAGGCTTCCTCATCCACTACTTCAAGCCCTTCACAATGCAGACTTTTCCTCGATTCATGGACCCCCCACCAGAGCTGCGCATCCAGATTTGGCAAGACGCTCGGCCAAAGCCCGCAATCCATGTCTTCGATGTCCGCATCCCTACCTGCCCTCCCACTCACACGAAAGAAGCTATAGAGCGCTTCAGACTGGCCAGACACAAAAGTGATATCGTGGGCCAGGTATTCCTCGACCAGATCATTGTCTCCCGACCCAAAACGCCGTTATCAGTCGAGACAGACACCGAGACCGACAGCCAACAAAATGCATACTGCAGCATCGAGTCTGCTTTCCCTTTTGACCCATCGACCTACCTTGTAACGGACTCCATCCAACAAAGCTGCCGTGAAGCCGATTTGGCACTTGAGTTCCCCACCCCGCTCTTCAAACAGGGCAAATGCGATGGATTTCAATTCAGTACACCTCCCAGCACAAGGGCGAGACAAATGGATCTGGTACGACAACAGCACAGACGTGTTGTTTCTTCGATTCGGGTTCCTGCTCCCCACGGAGTCAGACTTGGTCGTCCACAATCTCACTACCAACAGTTATTATTATACCGGGGTATTCAAAAGCAACTTGTCGGGCATTTTGAAACACAAATGAAGCCCACAGTTTGCTTCGACGCTCAAGAAAGCTCGTCGCGTGGCGCTTGGTGCTACAGAGATTGAGACAGATTGTGCAGTTCTGAGGATGCTAGCATTTCCTATCACTTCCAGGAATGTGAAAGAGTTGGCCTCTTTTTTTCGGCGTGACCTCGACTGTCTGTATATAGTTGACCACTGTATCGGTCGATGTGGGGAGTGTGGGAAGGCCGGCTCGGATATAGATAAGATAGCTGCTCGGACGAAGGACAGATTATCAAAGATATTAAGTTTTGATGAGGGAGACAGAAGCCCAGATGTCTTCTATGGAAATGGGGCCACGTACCGTGAAGTTTTTGCTTTGGAGGATTGGCTGGAATGAGGGGAGCACGGCGTTCCTGATGGCGAGGGCACTTGCAGAGACAATTCGGAGACTACAGAGGGATCACGGAGGCCGCAAGCCTTGCTTCCAGGGTGTCAGGGTATTGGCGTGTCAGGAGTGGCGCTCAAGCTGATGGCTATCTTGCCTATAGCCCTAGTTTGGCCGCATGTTGTTGTATCGTTGTTTAAGTAGTATTTACAAAACCAATAAGAGGCTATATCTGTACTCCCTTTCAAATAACCACTCGCCGAGCAAAAAGAGAGCGAAGCGCAAGAAGATAAAAAAGGGTAAAGAAATAATAAATGACCAGTGCCGGGCTCGATCCGGCGACCTTATCGGTGTTAACGATACGTGATAACCAACTACACCAACCAGCCAATTGTTGGAGGCATTTTTGGAGGGGGTGGTATAGCAGGATGGCGGGTACGGTCCCGAAAAAAATTTGTATGCGCCACCCAAAGATTAGGGCTTGCAGACGGGAAGGAACCAAATTAGGCCATGGCAACCAATCACATCACCTACCCACTGTCTTCAGCCCATGACCTCTGACCGTACAGTCCCGTTGTTGACTGAGGCAAAAATTCAAGACGGTCTCATATCCAACATAACAACCCGGCAACGCAAAAATTGACTAGTGCCGGGCTCGATCCGGCGACCTCCTCGGTGTGAACGAGACGTGATAAACCAACTACACTAACCAGCCAATAGGTGCGAAGATTGGGAGCTGGCGATTATATCAGGAGTAGTAATATTGGCAAATTATGGAAGAGCGGAGCCTTTCCCGAAATGGGTGTTGATTAGGGCAATCACCGTATAAGCCCTAGATCTTATCAGGATCCGCCAATCAAAGAATAGCAGACTTGCCACTCCCCTGCGGTTCTCTAGAACAAAAAAAAATTTGACGACCTTCTTTGCAGAGAAGAGAAGGTCAAGGTCAAAAAAGACGATTGACCAGTGCCGGGCTCGATCCGGCGACCTTATCGGTGTTAACGATACGTGATAACCAACTACACCAACCAGCCATTGTTGGAGTTTGGCTTTTTTATTTGACAATATGAGCCTGTGGCTTTGGGCTATGAACCTCAAAAAAAAGACCGCAGGATGCCATTAAAGTTAATCATAGTTGCATCAGCAGCATAAATTTATTGTTCTACGCGTGGTATTCTCTTGGTTTCGGTTAAACTGTACCCCTCGAGTTCAAGTCGCAATGAACCTTGCTTAAGGTTGTAACTTTGAAGTGCTAATTCCGTCGTAAACCTTTATATATATGTATTTTTGTATCCTCAGGTGGGAATTCATTGACATCAACTCTGTAGGTGCATTAAACTTGTGAACCCCCTTTATTCTACCACAGAAATAATTAGTGAGTTTCAGTAGTGCTGTTGGAGCCTCTATAGCTCGAGTGGATTAAACCCTGGGCACATCAGCCTGCACAAGCCAATGTGATGAAGCTGTACTTAGAAGATGTAATGGAATTGACATCAGTTGCAATGTTATCAAGAACTGGGTATGTTTCGTAGCATATAAGAGACAAATGCATCCTCGGGTAACGTTTAACAAGTCAAGATGGTCACGATGCGTTTATGATGCAATGCTCCCGGTCTATTCCGCCATCATCCCATATAGCACAATTCCCTCCCCATTCTCATCTAACTCCCCCCTGGAGTTGGTCCTGCCGACCCCTAAACGCACCTCAGCAATGGTGCGAAATCCCATATGCGCGTAAACATCCCGCGCATGCTCAGTGATTGCTTCAAGGTACAGAGGAACGCCCTGCTCCCGAGCCCTTTTGAAATACGGATCAACCAGAGCCCGCACAACACCTAACCATGTTAGTCTTGAATGCCAGGAGTCGAGTATGAGACACCCACCAGGCTCGGTACGCTCGGGATGCCTCCCGATCAGATTGAGATACCAGTAGTCTCGCCCCTGGAAGTGCTCCTTCTTCACCTGGCTGAATTTTTCACGATACTCCAAGATCCGCGGGTCTGTGACTCCTGCGGTTGAAATGGGATTACCTGGTGGGAACCTGCACGATACTTACCTTTAGGGCTATGGAACCGAACTGGTAGGCGATATCATAACTCACCATACAGCAACTGCTGCAAAATTCCCTGCTTCCACCAGTTCCGCCCCCTGTTCTGCTCGACTGGTGACGGACTTTCTGAAATGGGCCCCGATGATGTCCGCGGGGATGTTATCCGTCGGCCATGTGGACTCGGGGGTACGTAGTAAATAAGCTGTGAACAGAGAAGTAGAGAAGGCCGCGGCGATTACTTCAGCGACGCGCTCTGCATGTTCAGGCCCGAGGGTCGTCACGGCTGGTCGTGTCATTTTGCAGGAGTTGTCGGGAGAATAAAATAAACTGACTCAAGGTAGATGAATTTCTCTACCTCGGCATATTGGAAGAGAGGGAGAGCAACCGGGAAAGAGGTGGCTTTGTAGTTTGCAGGTATGGTGCTGGGGCCTGTGACTAATTCTTGCGTGGCCAATGGTGTGCTTTCTGAGTTCTCCGAATTATCTGGATTGCGGGGTCTCTGTTTTCATACTCCGCGGGACAGGTTATGCCATTATACTCCGTTACTGTCCCAGTAGTATATTGAAGACTGTCCATGCTTATGGTGGGTTGAAATAGTGTTGGTATGGTCAACAACTGGCTGAAATACGCTGAATATCCTCGAAACTCAGACCTCGACTTCCTGCGAGTTATAGACTGAGTAATGCCTGGACTTATAACACCAAACCAGGTGACACTTTCGGCGACTTTCAGTTTTGGAACAAAAGTAAAACTTATATCTGGCTGTTCGTAGGAGTTGGTTGGTTATGATAGCCAGTCTTTGCTTTCGTATAGCTTTTGGTCAGTCACATTAGTTACTTGAAATGCCCGAAAGTTCGTTTATGTCACCATACTTCTAGACATTTTAGTTGGCTTATACAGGATCATCTCCAGAAATGTTACCTGTAGCTCCCGGATGTACTTGCATGTCTTAATCCGAGAGCCCAAGGCTTAAGAAGTGTCTACTAGTAGGGCAGATGCTGAAGTAGGACTGTAGGCTTGAGTAACACAATTTAGAAACGAACTTCAACAATTGGCTGGTTGGTGTAGTTGGTTATCACGTATCGTTAACACCGATAAGGTCGCCGGATCGAGCCCGGCACTGGTCAATTTCTTTTTTTTTGGCACATGACTAGTATACACATGTTGACTTTCATTCAACAGTCTATATGTTTTTATTGTCTTTTCAAATTGATAAGCTGCCTATAAATACTGCTATGTTTCCATACTTAACTCGTCGAAAGTCGAAAGCAGTGGAATTCCATCACCGGTTCCGCATCTCCGCCGCGGAAAAACCACTCGATTAAGCTTTCTATCACGTATCATTATGGTAATACCCAAACTTAAGACTGCGAGAATACACGCGGGCCATAGAGAACAAGCTCAAAAATCCATCTATGACTTCTGCTTCGGTGGGCATTGTTCCGGTTAGGCCAGGTCTGGCCACCATCGGATCCTGATGTAGGTGACACGTGACCATCAAATCCGGACTAGCGCACAATCTGGATAAGAAAAAAAGATCGCACTCCGCAATTCACATTCTCAACCAACACATCCCTCCAAAAATCAGAAATCGCAACGGCCGTGATCCGCAGTCGTGAGCCAGCATCAAATAAACACCATGGCCGAAGATACCAATGCCGGTAAGTATTTCTACTTATCCAGCCATGAAATACAACTGACAGAATCTGCAGCCTGGCCCGTCGCCGACGAGGCTCTGTCCCAGCAGCTCCTCGATCTCGTCCAGTCTGCCGGTCACTACCGTCAGATCAAGAAGGGCGCTAACGGTTCGTACACTTTTCTTTCATTCCTCAGATCCAAGGCTAACAAGTTCGCAGAGACCACAAAGACCCTTAACCGTGGAACATCCGAGCTTGTGATCCTTGCGGCCGACACCACCCCTCTCCCGATTATTCTTCACCTGCCTCTTCTTTGCGAAGACAAGAACGTGCCTTATGTCTACGTTCCCAGCAAGCTGGCGCTCGGCCGTGCCACCGGTGTTTCGCGCCCTGTTATCGCTGCCAGCATTACCACCAACGAGGCCAGTGATCTGACGCCCCAGATCCGGAATCTCAAGATCCAGGTTGAGCGTTTGATGATCTAAGCTTGGAGCCTGGTTTGTCTTGTTGGATTGGAATGGATGTAGGGGGATATTGCTCTCACTGAGTTATGCATCCTGAGCCTTTAGTTAGGCAATTAGGATAGGCTAGAGGTTGAATGGATCTAGGTCTGGATATGCGTTTCGCGCCTTTTCCATAGTCGGTGTATCTGCCCGTAGGAATTCGTAGACCTTGAATTCTGGTAGATATCACAGGAACAGCCCAACATACGAAGGGATAGAACATCAGTCCCTGGCGTGATCAAGGGGTAACAGTACAGTATCCTGATATTCTAGAAGACCCCTGGGCAGTTAGCCGCAGTTTGTAGTCTGCACGCTATTTGATTACAAACCATTCCAACTACTGCCAGTCTGTACCAGCAGATAGAAGCAACACAATCCCCGCATCCAAGACGCCAAACCAGCATCTCAGACCAAGACAACCTTCGAGCCCAAACGAGAGGAATCAAATCCAACAGATCATTAAAAACAGTCACAACCGCGTTTGACTGCGGTGAGGTGTATAGGGCTTTTGGAAGTGGTCTCTTGATGTGCGAAGCTATTTCAGTTCCGATGCATGGGTAACAGTCAATAGGGCCATTAACATACTTAGTATGGCATTACATGCATAATACATAGGTACTTCCCAGTTTAATGATATCTTATCCAACCAACAACCTCACTACAGAGCCCCAAATAACTAGAACACTAGACACTACTCATTCTCCTCAACCCCAATAACAGTCGTCTTAAACTTCCTCGCAGGCACCTTGCGATTAAACAAGATATCCGCCTCACGATACGACCGATGCTTCAACTCGGGCAAGAAGAAGTAAGCCATAACCCAACAAAACAGCGCCGTACAGCCCCAGACATAGCCACACTTGCCCGCCAGATTCCACCCCGTGGTATTCAGCATGCGACTCGCAAGATAAATCATCGGGATCTCCGTGATATAGTAAGCAGAGCGGCCCACAGCCGTACTCAGCGCACGCAGCCGCACCGACGACGTCTCCGAGATAATCGTGTAAGAGATGGGGCCCTGGGCGCCGGCGTATACGACCGAGATGATCACGCCTAGGCAGGCCTGTGCGTAGTTGGTCTTGGTGTTCTGGGGCACGGAGGCGCAGATTCCTAGGATGAAGAGGAACATGACGTTTGTGCCGGTGCCCCAGAGGAAGACGGTGCGGCGGCGGAACCACGACGTGAGGCCCCAGGAGACGGCGTTGGCGACGAATTGGAGACATGTTGTGATGAGGTTGAGTTCGAAGGCGCGGCTGTGGTCGATTCCGGCTTCTACATGGTGTTAGTACTTCGTCTGTATATGTATCATGTTTGAAGGTTAAGGAGGTTAAGGCGTACGCTCGAAGAAGTATGTGGCCTGGTTGGCGATGAGGTTGCCTGCAAAGTTCTGCGACGCATAGACCAGACAGGTGATGATTGTCCGTCGGAGGTCAGTGCCCTTGAGCAGGTCGAGGAGGGTCGGCGAGCCACCTAGCGACTCTTCGATCTTGACCGTTCGCTCCATCATAGCCAGAGACTGGTGAGCTTGTGCTTCGTCCTTCGCACCGAGGCGCTTGATGGAGCGGAGGGCCTCGTCTTTGCGGCCGCGACGGATGAGCCACCACGGAGACTCGGGGGCGAGGAAAATAAGGACCATCAGGGGGGTCTAAACCATTAGCTGTTGATGCTTACTTCATTGATTTGTATCGGCTTACAGGAAAGATCCATTGCAGGGCAAGCGGCACGCGCCAGGCCCACTCGTTCTCCAGCCCATTGTAGGCGTAGGTGGCGCCGGCGACGATGATGGAACCGATGGACCAACTCATCTGCAGGGTCGCCGTGCAGGCAGCTCGAAGAGGGAGAGGGACAATCTCCGAGGCGTAGGCGGGCGAGTTTGCAATGAAGAAGCCCCAGGGGACGCCCTCCAGCGCTTGTCCGACGACAAGCAGGGTGAGCGAGTCGGCCTACCAAGTCAGCAATCCCTTCAACAGCAGCAACAGCAGCAGCAGGAACTTACAAAGAAAGAGACAAAGATGGTGGCATTCATCAAGACCAGCCCCAGCAGGGTCGTCCAGCGGTATCCAAGGCGGTTGGTGATGGGACCAGCCAGATAGACACCGATAAAGGCACCGCACTGTCCGGCCTGGAAGAGCGCGCTCTGCCACCGGGTTGGAATGGCCCAGCTGTCTTCGCCGGTCTGGACGCCGTAAACCTTGGAGAAGTGCTTCAGGGCAACAAAGTTGGTGTTGAGGAACATGTCGAACGACTCCATGACGATGGTGAAGCACATAATGAACGCCCAGAAGCACGCCCAGGGGTACTGCTTGGCTGCCTCCCACACGCCCATCTGGTGCTCGTGGTTCTCGCCATCGACGGCGTCGGCCAGGATCTCGGCCTGGTGCACGTCGACCTTCTCGTCGGCTTTTTCGTCGACATTTTCTTTCTCGACCGGTTGGCTGGGAGGGGCCGCATCCTTGCGGTCAGCGCTGTCGGTCGACATGTTGGTACGGTATCGCCGTGCTCCACAGGATTTAGGAAAGAAACGAAAAAGAGAAGGGAGGCAAGGACGAAGGAATGTCGGGTTTTAAATGCCCTGCAGTCGTGTCATCTCGCGTCGCCCGAGTCGTGTCGAGTGAGTCTCGTGAGTCGTGCCGCCGGCGTTCACATTGATCCCAGACAAATTGCAATCAAGTGAAAGACAGGCTAATTACCCCATTGGTCGGGACGGACAGGGACTGCGGGGCCCCATATGGAGTGCCAGATGGACTGGCTGGAGAGCGAGGCGGGAGTTGGACGGTGTTGGATTTTAGGGCTCAGGAGGCGCAGGGAACCGGTGGTGGTTGGCGGAACATCTTGCGCATGGACGCCACCACGAGCTAAGCACACGCCATGTTACATCCTGATCCTGCTGCAAACAAAGCACGGAAGAAGGTCCTGACTGTGAGCCAGGTTTGCAAGTTGCCAGTTGCAGTTGTAGTTGCAGTTGTACGAGTCGTGTGGTCTGGTGAGTATACGCAGCAGGTCAGCAGGTGTAATATAACAACAAGTTGAGATTTATCATTGAATTGTACACTTTTACAAGGCTAAGCATTCACAAGCACCGCCAAGTGACAACAAGCTCGTCTCCTTTCTGGGCTCTCAGCCAAGCGCCGAGAGCCGAGAATCTGGTGTGCGTCCGCCGTCCAGGCCGTAAGTCGCAACTGAAGTGAAGTCAGTACCTAGTCAGTACCTATTTATCCGAGACTGCCACAATCCAAAATGAGTCTTTCGTTCCAGGATAGTTTGTTTCCGGCGGAGGCTGCTGCTATTGGTATGATTCAACCCAGAGTTTGGCAGTGCAGCGGCCGAGTGTCCGAGCGCGACAGTAGACAGACATCCGGTGCACTAATGTAGATGCTTTACAATTAACCGTGTTATTCTTCGCTTTATTCGCTTTATTTGCTTAATTCGCTTGATTAGCCTGATATTGCGGAGGAAGCTTAGCAGCAAGCATGCTGTCCTACCACAAGCCATGTTTGATTCTATTACTTGCAGCTCCGGTGGACTCGGATTAAGCAAACATGATCTGTATCCAGATAGGAGGAGAATTCCATTGAGGCCTCTTTAATTTAGTAACGGATTTAGAGCCCAGAATGTGATATAAGCTGCTGCCATGCCCTATCCTTCAGTTAGCAACCATGTCTTCACGCATCTCTGCACTCGCTCTATCTCTCGCCATCGCAGGCTCCCTCGCCGCCCCCTGTGACATCTACTCCTCCGGCGGCACCCCCTGCATCGCCGCCCACAGCACCACTCGAGCCCTATACAGCTCCTTCAGCGGCGCCCTCTACCAAGTCAAGCGCGGCTCCGACAGCGCCACAACCACCATTTCCCCCCTCTCCGCCGGTGGAGTCGCAAACGCCGCCGCCCAAGACACCTTCTGCAGCGGCACCACCTGCCTCATCACCATCATCTACGACCAGACCGGCAACGGGAACCACCTCACCCAAGCACCGCCCGGCGGCTTCGACGGGCCCGAGGCCGGCGGGTACGACAACCTCGCCAGCGCCATCGGCGCCCCCGTAACGCTCTCCGGCAAGAAAGCGTACGGCGTCTTCGTCTCGCCTGGAACTGGATACCGCAATAACGAGGCAGCGGACACAGCAGCCACGGGCGATGAGGCAGAGGGCATGTACGCCGTGATTGACGGCACGCACTACAACGACGGGTGCTGCTTCGACTATGGAAATGCCGAGACGAACAGTCTGGATACGGGAAATGGGCACATGGAGGCCATCTATTTCGGGACGAACACGGCGTGGGGGTCTGGGGCTGGTAGTGGGCCGTGGCTCATGGCGGATCTGGAGAACGGGTTGTTCTCTGGACGGAGTGCTAGTAATAACGCCGGCGATCCGACCATCTCGGATAGATTCTTCACGTCGGTGCTGAAGGGCGGTCCGAACCAGTGGGCGATCCGTGGGGGGAATGCGGTTTCTGGTGGTGAGCTGGATACGTACTATAGTGGTGTGCGTCCAGATGCGGATGGATACAACGCCATGAGCAAAGAGGGGGCGATTATCCTTGGTATCGGCGGTGACAACAGCGTCAGCGCCCAGGGGACTTTCTACGAGGGCGTCATGACCTCAGGATATCCATCCGACGAGACAGAGAACGCAGTGCAGGCTGATATCGTCGCGGCCAAGTATGCCACTGCGCCGTTGACCAGCGGCGACGACGCAGCACTCACAGTCGGCACTTCGATCTCGATCCGCGTAACGACAGCCTGCTGCACGACGCGGTATCTCTCACACACAGACTCAACCATCACCACGCAAGTCGTGTCCTCGTCCAGCAGCACCACCCTAAAGCAACAAGCCAGCTGGACCGTGCGGACGGGGCTCGGAAACAGCGCCTGCTTTTCCTTTGAGTCGGTTGACTCGCCGGGGAGCTATATCCGCCACGCGGACTTTGCTCTGCTGCTGAATGAAGATGATGGGTCGAAGCTGTTTGGTGAAGATGCGACGTTCTGCCCGCAGGAGGGCTTGACTGGGGAGGGCAGTGCGATTCGGTCGTGGAGTTATCCGACGAGGTATTTCCGGCATTTTGACAACGTGCTTTATATTGCGAGTAACGGGGGCGTGCATGAGTTTGATGCAGCGGCGTCGTTTAACGATGATGTTAGCTGGGTGGTGGGTTCTGGGTTTGCATGAAGCAGTTGTATATATTGTCTGTAGCCGTGCTGTTGAGTTTATGGACAGGATCCGCGCGCAAGGAAATGATACCGTTGAGATCGAAGGATCGAATATGAAGCCATGCATGGGTTGATACTGGCAAGTTGACGCACGGCTCGGAATATAGATAGTGTATATTATTCATTAATGTAAATCACTAGCAGAGATTAACTTAACTATAATATACAACAATTAACTAGGATACCTGTCATTAGTGTAATGAATACCACCCCATCCCCTCTAGTAGGTGAGTACTTTCGCTAACAATCTTTTCCAATACCTCGTCTACATGCTATCTAGCAGCGGTTTAATAGTTATGAGTCCCGGCTAAAAGCGGAAATGACAGCGGTTCATCCATCACAACCGGCTGGAGCAGGGGTTCCAGTCCGCGACCTACCTTGCTATATATAGAAAATGTATACTGTGGCCTGACGCCAGATCTCAAAAGGTCAAAGTCTAATCATGTTTATTTTTCAGTGGGATGATCCACTACGAGGGGATCATCCCGTCTGTCCAGTGTCCAGCGGCCCCTGTCCAGTGCCCACTGTCTAGACTCCAGACCAGGCCCAGGAGACGCATTAGATGAAACATAAAGGATGAAATCCCTGTCATCCCGTGGATCAAATCAATTTCATCCCGTGGTTGTACTTGTACTACTAGTACATTTGACCTGCAGCGTTACTGTACGTCATGACTATAATACACCGCCCATCCCACGCCCATTAGCCCTACTTTAAAACCCGCAAGAAAGCAGCACCTAACTAATATACTGTACATCCCAGTATAAAATGACCCCCCGCTTCCAAGTCCGTTTAGTAACGGACTCCGACTTCCCCCTCCTAACCCAAAACCTCTGGGAAGCCTTCGAAACGCCCTACCAGGGCCTTCTGCGCCTCTTCTTCCCCATCCTCAACAACGACCGCCAGGGAAGCCTGCAGACCTGCATCGCGGGCCAATTGGAGGAATTCCACCAGCAGAAGCAGCAGCAGGAGGCGCGTCTGACGTGGGTTAAAGTGGTTGATACGCACGCAGACGATTGTATAGCGGCTGCTGCGAAGTGGTATTTTTACGAGAAGGATCCTCACGCAAACACAAACACAAACACCCATACACAGGAGGAGGGAGGGGAGGGGGAGAGCGAGAGCCAGGCTGTGGCGGATTGGTATCCCGAGGGAATCTCTAGAGACTTTGCTACGAAGGCGTTTCGGCAGTTTGAGCGGCCGCGCGAGCAGATGGCGCGGAGGCCTCATGCTTGTAAGTCTCTTATCCTCACTCTCACCGTATATCACTTGGTTATTGAGAAGGCGACGTTAATAAAATATATATATGTAGTCCTCCACATTGCATTTACAATGCCCGCATACCGACGGCAAGGTCTCGGGCATATACTCATGGACTGGGGCCTGCGTATCACAGACGAACTCGGGCTCGAGACGTGGCTGGATGCGTCGGAGTTCGGGACTGGTCTGTATGAGAAGTTTGGGTTCAGGAAGATCCTTACGAATGTGGTAAAGCCAGTTCCGGATAGGGAGCTGAGCGAGGAGGAGAAGGGGGAGTGGGAGGAGTGCGAGAGGACTTTGTTGCCGATTGCGTATACGCTGATGTGGAGGCCTCCTGGGGGGAAGTTTGTAGAGGGGGAGACGCCGGTTCCGATGCTTAAATAGGCTATTCAGCTATTCAGCTATTTTGATTGTTGACATATTGGCAGTAACTGGTATTCAGTAATGAGTCTCGATAATAGGCCCCGTGTATACATGACGAGCACGCGCAAAATAATACACAATGCTCAACAAGATAACGCTGACCGTGCCCACAACACTAAAGTTCATCGTCTCCAGCACGACCGGCGTCTCGCTCGGCCAGAAGCTGAAGAACACCGCAATAAGCGCATAGACAATGGCAAAGATATTGATCAGCACGCCCCAGATCCCAGGGACATGGAACGGGCCCCAGACCAGCTTTGCGCCGATCGTGTTGACGGGCTCGTTCGAATCAGCGGAGAGATAGATGCTTTTGTTGAGACGCCGCCACAGGAGCAGGGCGGCGACTAGGATGTAGGACAGATACAGGCCGGAGATGGACATGGCGCAGAGGTCGTTGAACGCGACTTCAGATCCGATGGGGATCAGTGCCAGGAGGAAGGAGACTGCTGTCGTGAGCACAACCGACCAGACTGGGATGGCAGTCGTTGGAGAGACCTGGACTGTTAGCACTTCGTTTCCGTCCTATTTGTATAGACCTATTTATATAGACGTACTCGACTCCATAATCTCCAGCCCGGGACACCTCTGTCCCGCGAGAACGACCAGAACTGGCGAGAAGTTGCGGCCATCATGCCGGTGGACGAGCAGATACACACGGTTATAACAACGGCAGACATCGCAGCTGCACCTCCAACAGAGCCCGTCCCATTGCGGAAGATCTCCATGTATGGATATCCAGTCGGCGAGGCCAGGGCTGTGTCGAGATCTCCCAGACAGAACAGCACCGCGATCAACATCCCGAAGCCCAGCATGCCGTTGATCAGCACGCTGAGCAGGATGGACCGGGGAACGACCACCCTGGCGTTTTCAATTTCCTCCGACATCTAGACAGATATTAAACCTGAACCGCGGTATGTGGTGACTGGTGAGGAATGGCAGACACATACATGAACGGCAGCATCACCACCAGCAAATGCAAAGACACACCCGATCAGACCAACAAAAAACGACAGGCCGTCCGACGACCAGTTCCCCTGGTTGTTAAACTGCGTAAAGACGTCCCTGGCCGAGCCGATCTCTGCCAGCGACACGAGCGGGATCATCACGGCGAAGAAGCCCAGGATGTGCACGACGAGAATCAGGCCCTCGAGCCGGGGGAGCACGCTGCGGCCGACGATGTTGATTCCCACGGCGAAGGCGACCACGGCCCAGTAGTACATGGTCGGGTGCCAGGACGCGGGGACGTAGTCGGGGTGTGTGAGGACGGCGACTCCTTGGATCATGGTGCCTGTTAGATAGCACGCTGTTGCAAAGGTCGCCTGCCATCCGATTACCGTGAGCCAGCCTAGACTGTTAGATGCCGAAGTCTGAAGACTGCAGACTGAAGGAACCAGGTGAACGTACCAGATATGTAACTCAGGAATCTGACGCTGGAAGGAGGAGCCAGCATGGAAACCCAGTGGTACTGTCCTCCGGATGTTGGAGCCCTAACACGTTAGCACTGACGATGTTTTCCAGTTCCCGCGATACATACATTGAAGCCAGTTCCGACAAAACAACAAAAACACACGCGGTACCAATCCAGACAAAGATGAAGCCATATACAGTCCCAGCCGGACCACCGCTAAAGTCTGTCAGCTGCCTTCGAAGAACAGAATACGGCTTATACGAACTTGGTCAATGGCTGAAGGAACAAACTGTACAATTGTCAGTACTGCGATTTATAAGTGATTGTATCGTTCGACATACCATGTGAGTCCCTCCCAAGTGACGAGAATCGTACAGCTGAATCCGAGCATCGACACCAGCCCGAAGTTCCGCTGATCGAGTCAGTTACTGAGTCTTCCATTAATGCTTTAGAGGTTCCTACGCGGAGAACTTGCTTCTTGCCCAGTCGTGCCAGGACAGCATCGTCAGAGTCGCTGTCCCTCGCGGAGCCGTGCAGCTCATGGGGCTCGCTGAATGGAGTTTTCATATTGGAACTGTGTGATGGAAAGGAAAAGATCCAAATCCAGAAAGTCAAATCCAAAGTGCATTCAAAGCGAAGGGTTCAGGAATATAAATAAATAACCCGAGGATGGACGACAACGAGCCGGGAAGTTAGGGTAGCAGACGAGAGACACCCCTCATTCCAGGCCCATTTATGACCCATCGCAAAGTCAAAGTCCTGCCACGAGCTGATATAAGAAGTGCACTATAGCAAGGGTCCCCGGCAAGGGTCCCCGGCACAATGTAGCATTCATTTCCACGGCTAAGACATTTTTAATTGCGGATCACTCTGCCGCCCGCCGCCACCGGAATGTTCAGGACGGCGAGACCGTGTCGAATGACGAATCGTCTAATGATGTCGGGCAGTGCCAGGATCGAACTCAGACGGATTGATGCAATCGGAGAAATAGGGGAAATACGGAATACTCGCAGTGGGTCTTTGATTTGCAGGACACCACGATCTTGACACCAGTCGGATATCCCAGCCGACTAAGTCAACAGATCATATTCGTATTCGTCCAGTGATCTGCGGCCATGTCTGGCTCTAGAGTATATTTAACGCATTCGAGACGGATCCTGCAGGGTAAGTCCATCTCGGGCAAACATCCTGGGCACAACGCTGTCTGGCTATAGTTGGCTGGATATACTCTTAATAAAACAGCAACTCCCCGGCAACTCCCCTATCTTGACCTTTACGATGCTAGTACCACAGCCAGGCTAGCATGTCGAGATATCCAGAAGACAGCAATGCGCCAGCTGTGATTGTCCTGACGCGGTTCCTGCTGGTTACTTTGATTCTAGGAAGTCTCGCCCGGCTGGCGACCAAATGGTGGAAGTTTGGCACTTTCTTTCGAGATGACTACTACGCTCTGCTGGCCATGGTAAGCCTGAATTTGTCGGAATATGACGTTGGTTCGATTGACAACTTCTAGACAGCGTCGATCGCTCAGGCAGTGGCCGTCTCCATCGCCGTGAATCAGGGATATGGAAGCCCTATCGCGCAGCTCAGCGAGAGCCAGGTTGCTGCAATTCTCAAAGTGCGCTTATTAAACCCGCTTTATACTATAAGAGATGCTAATGGTGACGATCTGCTATGGTAAATGCAGGCTCAATATGCATCGACCCTCTTCTACGTCCTCGGCATCGCCCTCTCCCAGCTCTCGTTCCTCTGCTTCGTGCAATACCTCGCCTCCCGCAAGAACTACAGCTTCATGGCCCAGCAAGTTGCAATTGCCGTCGTGGCCGTAGTAGGCGTGTTTGGGTCGGCCTTTCAGTGCCATCCGCGACAATGGGACTATATCCATGATCGATGCTATAACCGTGTAAGGAAGACCAAGGGTAGTTTCCCAAGACTCACAATCTAACAATCGTAGGAGGCATGGTTCATCTACCTGGCTGCATCGATGATCCTGGCCGAAATGGCCATAATCGCACACGCTGTCGTCGTGCTGGTCAACGTGCAGACAACATGCAAGCGGCGACTCAACCTGACGTCCGTCTTTCTATTCCGCGTGGTGTACGTCAATCATCTTCAAAACCGAGGAGAACACTACTAACCAAGAACACTACTAAACTGATAATATTCACAGAGTCCCCAGCACATTAATCGCCCAAATCGTCCTAATCCACAAGACAATCAACACGCCCGATCCAACCGCACATACATGGTCCATCGCCGTCTGCACCCAGCTAGCCCTTTGTCTCAGCAACGTCACCGCCAGCACACCGCAGTTCGTGCCCATCCTGCGAAGTCTGCAGTCCACGGGGATGCGACTTGACGGGATGACAATCTCTCGGTACACGCACACGACGAGCCAGGACTCGCGGTCTAGATACTTTTTCTCGGCGAGGCTGACGGGTGGTGGTGGTGGTTCTGGGCTTGAGCTGGATGATATCCCGTTGGCGGTTACGAAGACGATTGTTACGGGTGGATATCCGGAGAATCATCTGGATGATGGCCAGGAGCGTGATCGTGAGGAGAATGGGAGTCAGTCGAGCCAGGCGGGGATTATTCGGGCGACGAGGACGTTTGATATTACGGAGGAGCATGTCGGGAGATAACATGTTAGAGAGTGGTTGTTTCTACTCTGATAGATTTGTATATACATTAATACAAACAGCAGTATATTTGAATGTTCGACTCATTGGCTAATAGATACGAACTTAATAAGCCAATGAAAGTGGGTTAAGACAAAGCTGGTTGTATTCACTACTATGATGTATTATTCCCTGGTTTCGGTGCGTAACACATGCGTTGTTGACATCTCTCAACCCAACATTGACTCATCTCCAGAAACAATCACTGCCTAGTATTACAGCAAGATGGGAATCTTACCCTACATTGGTTTTGCAGTTGCAGCTGTCATCTACTACAGACGCAGGACCCCCAACCATCCCCAACCCAACACCGACTTCAAAACAGGCCCGGAATGCCTCAAAATCATCGAAGGCTCGTACCATCCAGACGGAAGAAGAAACTACCTCTCCGAGCACGACGCAAGGGCGCTTGAAAACGAGACAATCCAGAGGGTATTCGGCATCCGCAACGCCTTTACCACCTGCGACAGGCACGAAGCAAAGCGGTTTGTCCAGGGGGTTACCAGGCTTATGAAGCTCACTGATACGGGTTGGGATGGACTTGGTCGTGTCCTATATCGCACCGCCTGGGATACGCTGGACATGGAACTTGCGACGGGCGACAGAACTCGAGTTAACCTGGCGTCTGTGACACAAGTCCTGGCGCTGAAGTCTTCTCTTTCTGTCTTTTTCCATATGACAGATAAGGTTGACAATGGAGGTCTCCTTGACCTGGCTGCGACAATACACAGGACCTGGGTCGATATGAAGAGGGAGGAACCAGACGTGAAAGACTTCAAGGATAACCACGATCTCCAGAATAAACTCTCCGCCGTCTTCCCTGGGCGCGACAAAATCCTCGATGCACGTTCCAACCCGCTGAATCTAATCTTACCCAGTTTCGAGACCGTCTGGCGTGTTGCATTGAGATTATTCCTAGAACTACATCGCCGCGACAGCGACAACCAGGACGATATATTAACTCTCGTTGCATTCGCACAAAAGCCAACAGACGCCCAGTTTAAAACTGAAGCGTACGAGAATAAGATCTCTGCAAGGTCCCTCGTCAAGGAAGCCTTTCGTCTATACCCGTCTACCAGACGAATCCGGCGCGCGTACCTATTCAGCGACGCTGAGAACAGAATTACTTGCACCGCCAACGTGGAAGCTTGCCAGACTGACCCAAAAGTATGGGGAGAAGACGCGATGGAATTCAAGCCCGCGAGATGGAAGAAAGCGGGCGTCGTGCAGGACCTGGCGTTTCTTGCGTTTGGTGGGCGGCCGTTTCTGTGTCCGGCGAGTCAGGACTTTGGACTCAGGGTTGTTGGGCTGATTGCGGGTGTTCTGTTGGATATCTTTGGTGATGAATGGGGTTTGGAATTGGATGCAGAGGAGATGAAGGGGTTGGGGTCTGGAGAGAGGTTGAGCAATGATCGTGATGCTTATGACGGTGTGTTTGCCAATATCGGTGAGCTTTGGAAAGACCGTCTGGAATAGACGGTGTAAACTACACAAAGCTTACTTATTCGAGTAAGATATCTTAGCGTTTACTGATAGATCTCTTGATCTATACGGAGTGGAGATCGGAGCAGACCGCCGACTTGTTATTAGTGCTTACAACAGATCCACCGTGGTAACTGGCTATTTATTGCAGATGATTCCCACCCTCTTAATATTTCAAAATTTCAAATTCCGTGCTATTTACCATCATGGCCACCTACGACAGCACCATCGCCATAACCCAAGGCATCCTAACCACCCTCACCCACATCCTCACCAAAGCCGAACAAGAACACCCCAACCCATCCTCCCTCCTCGACGCCCGCCTACACCCAGACATGTACCCGCTAACCGACCAAGTCCGCTGCCTGACTCAATTCTCCGAATACCTGTGCGCGCGCCTCTCAGACCGCGAGGCTACCCAGCTCGGGTCCAAACCAAACACATTCGCCGAATGCCACGCGCGCATCGAGGGCGTTCTACAGACCCTGCGCGGGGCGGATAGAGATCTAGTGAATGCGCAGGGCGAGGCTGTTAAGCCGACGAGTCGAGGCCCGCTGGGCGATGTGGATATGAGCGGTGCGGTGTATGCGCATGCGGTTGTGCTGCCGAATATCTACTTCCATTTGGCGACAGTGTATGGGATTCTGAGGGCGCAGGGGGTGCGGGTTGGCAAGATGGATTATTATCAGGGGTTTGTGCCGTTGCAGGGGCCGGCATCAACTGGAAACCATGCTTGATGCATCTACTGCTTAGACTATTATTTCTGAATTGATATCTCCACTACCTAGTACAATCAATACAATTTTGGAACTACGCAGATGAGAGTGGAGACCTTGTGACTGAAGTGTAAACTCGACGAGAGTAGACGGCGAAAACGGCGAATTCCCCGAGTTAGGGCCTGGTGAATCATAATATGGGGACAAGTGGGTATAGCTTCGACTCCGCTGGAGATTCCCAACCTTACCGAGCTACCTGACCTGAATGAGGGATTGATGATTTAAGTGTTCTCGTGATACATAACTTTGTTTCATCGGTCATCCTGACTTGACTTGACTTCTCTTCTACAAATATCGTCGCAGGCGACAGACACCATCTCTACACAATATTCAGATATCCAGATTTCAGATATCCAGATCCAAAATGGTAACCTTTAAAAACGACATCGAACTAGACCACCGCCAAAGCACAAACGCAAAGAGCAACCACTACGAACAGACCCCAGCAGACCACGCGGTGCCATCAAGCTATCAAGCTATCAACCCAACCGCAGAACCATGGGCATTCGAGAACTGGATCCCAGGCGGCTACAAGCAGTCCCGGATGCTACGCTTCCGCAATCCCTCAACAATGTACAAGATGGTCAACCTCTTCGCCGGCATCGCCATCTGCTTCTACGGGTACGACCAGGGCGTCATGTCGCTGGTGAACCAGAACCCGGACTACCAGAAGCTGATGGGGATCTACCCTCTGAAGGGTAGTTCGCGGAATACCGCAGCCGAGGGGGGGATTGTTGCGGTGTACTACGGGGGCACGCTGGTTGGGGCGCTGATGGCGGGCTCGTTGGCGGATCGGTGTGGGAGGATCAAGGCGATTGTGTTTGGGTGTTTGTGGGCGCTGCTGGGGTCGGTGCTGCAGGCGTCTGCGTATAATATTACGTGGATGTGCTGTGTTAGGGTTATTTGTGCGTATCTGTATCCTTTTCTTGAAAGAATGTGCAGAAGGTTGACTTGATAGGTGGTATTGGGGTTGGCTCGATTGACTGCGTCGTCCCCGTCTGGTCTGCAGAAGTGAGCAGCCACTCTGCGCGAGGAGCGTTTCTTGCTCTTGAATTCGTCATGGTATGTTACCTCGTTGTCCTAATAAGGCTGCAGAGCTAAGAGTTAGAACATCGGCGGTCTGGCAATGGCCTTCTGGATCGAATACTTCGCCTCGCTGAACCCCGACGAGTCCATGGCCTGGCGCACCCCGCTAGCCCTGCAACTAATCTTCATCTTCATCATCGGGATCGGCATCAACTTCTTCCCCGAGTCTCCGCGCTGGCTGATGAAGATGGGCCGGCACGACGAAGCCCGCGACATCCTGCAGTCCACCCGCTCCGACAGCAGCGGCGTGGAAGCCGAAACACAGCAGATCATCCAGAACGTGCAGCACGAGATGAAAGTCGCCTCGGCGAACCAGTACACGGCGATGATCTTCCCCCGGGATAAATACACGCGAGGGCTGCGGTGGCGCGTCTTCCTCGCCGTGTGGCTGCAGATCATGCAGGAGCTGGTCGGCATCGGCGTGATTACAGTGTATGCGGTGGATTTGTTTGCGACGGCCGGGTTTAGCAAGACGCTGTCGAAGTTGCTGTCTGGGTTTAATAACATTAGTTATATGTTTTCGGTGTTTTTTGCGGTCATCACCCTGGATCGATATGGGCGTCGTCGTAAGCCTTCTCATTCATATCTTATACCTCACGCACTGACACTTGCTAATACCGGTTATAGAAACAATGGTCTGGGGCGCCGTGACGATGGGGCTGACGCTTCTCGTCGGCGGGATACTCGACATGTACGCGCAAGAACCAGGCCCCAACCAGAGGAAATACGGCGCTGGCGTGGCCGCAATGACCTTCTTCTACACGGCAACGTTCGGCGCGACCTGNCTAACCACGCCATGGCTATACCCAACAGAGGTGCGAACCAACTCCCAAGCTACCTTATCTTTTCACTAGTAAACGGTGGTTAATGGTTATGTATAGATATTCCCCCTAATCGTGCGCGCCAAAGGCGGCGCCTGGTCGGTAGTGGGCTGGTCGATTGGCAACGGCGTCGTCACGATGATAACGCCCTTCCTGTTCCAGGCGATCGGGTACGGCACGCTGCTGCTCCTCTGTGGGCTGAATTTCATGGTGATTCCGTTCCTACTGGTGCTGTACCCGGAGACGGCGGGGCGGAGTCTGGAGCAGATGGACACTTTCTTTGATGATGCGGACAGCTGGAATGTTTTTGCTGCGAGTCGGCAGATTCGGGAGAAGGGGGTTGAGGATTGGAAATGGACGAGGAGGGTTACTACGGAGTAGTTTAGAGTAGGAAACCTGACAGTCACTATGTACATGACAATAACATAGTTAATGCAATCTTGACTGACTTCATAAGACTGTCGGACCCGTTTCCTTGCCGACTGATACGTATTACCCGAAAAGGCCTGGATTCGGGACCGGGACCCGTCAATCGTAATTCAACTTGCCGGTCGGTCTCCAGATCGGACCGTCAGCGACGGCGAGACGGCGAGACGGCGAGAAGTCGAGAGTCGGAAGGATGTGGAGTGAGAAGTCGAGAAGGATGTGGAGTGGTGGGTATAGATGCAGTGGGGACGGCGACGACGGCGAAGACTCCGAAGAACAGAATGGACCAAATGTATAAGTATGGGGAGAGAACATTGAGGGCCAAATTACAATTTACAATTTACAAACAGTCTACCACAATGCACCTCCCAGATTCTACAAAAGTAAGTGTGCTGACCTTGCTACGGTCCATACTAACAAGAAAGAACCGCGCCTTCGTCCTCGAAAGGATCCAGAAATTCACCTTTGAAGACCGCCCACTCCCAACACTGCAAGACCCCCACGATGTCCTCGTCAGGGTCAAATACACCGGAATCTGCGGCAGCGATGTAAGTCTAAGCCTACTCTAGTTGATATAATCTAATACACCAGCAGGTCCACTACTGGACAAGCGGCCAAATCGGACACTTCAAAGTAACCCAGCCCCTGATCCTCGGCCACGAATCTTCAGGAACAGTCGAACAGGTCGGATCGGCCGTGACAACACTGCAGCCCGGCGACAACGTCACCTTGGAACCAGGCGAGCCCTGTCGGCGCTGCGACCCGTGCAAGGCCGGGAAATACAATCTCTGCGCGGACATGGCCTTTGCCGCGACGCCGCCGTTCGACGGCACCCTGGCCAAGTATTACAGGCTTTCAGAGGATCTGTGCTACAAGCTCCCTGGGAATCTAACGCTCGAGCAAGGGTCCCTTGTGGAGCCGCTGGGCGTTGCGACGCATCTTGTGCGGCAGGGAGGTGTATCGCCCGGTCAAACGGTTGTGGTGTTTGGGGCTGGGCCTGTCGGGTTGCTTTGTTGTGCTGTGGCAAGGGCATTCGGGGCGAAGAAGGTTGTTGCGGTTGATATCCAGCAGAATAGGGTCGATTTTGCGAACAAGTATGCTGCCACGTCCGGGTTTATACCAGAGGGTGGAGTGTCTGCCGCTGAGAATGCGTCTCGGCTGCGCGTGGAGAGCGGGCTCGGGGATGGTTCTGATGTTGTTATTGATGCCTCTGGGGCTGAGGCGTCTATTAACACTGGTATCCATGTTCTCCGGCCTGGGGGCACGTATGTGCAGGGTGGAATGGGCCGGGATGAAGTGCGGTTCCCGATTACGGCGGTTTGCACCAAGGAGATTAATGTGAAGGGCAGTTTCCGGTATTCTGGGGGCGACTACCGGCTTGCAATTGAGCTACTCGCAGCAGGAAAGGTCTCGGTTGATGAACTCATTACGGGCGTGTATGAGTTTGAGGATGCTGAGCTGGCGTTCAAGCAGGTTAGGGCTGGGGGTGGCATCAAGACTTTGATAAAGGGGGTCAAAGATTAACTATTAAATGAGTATTATATCATGCTTAAAATGGCTTGACTATGGCATTTGTATTCTCTACAACTTCGCGTAGAACCCCCCGTCCAGCTTCGCCAGGCTGGATGGCTTGATATCAGCCAGCGTTCTGCACCCAGCCAGTGCCATAGTGTGTATAAACTCAGACTGGAGAATCTCCAGCCCCCTGGCCACTCCCTGCTCGCCTGCAACCGCCAGTCCCCAGAGGGGGACCCTGCCGATCATGACGCCGTCCGCGCCCAGGGCTACGGCCTTGAAGATGTCGCTGCCCTTGCGAATGCCGCCGTCTACCCAGACTTGCATGTTCTTGCTGCTCTTCCGCGCGGCCTCAACGCACTCCGGTAACGAGTCCAGCGTCGGCAGTGCAGACTCGAGCTGTCTGCCGCCGTGGTTTGACACGATGATGCCGGTGACGTTGGCTGGAGACGAAGCAGCAATCTCGACATCCTCTGCTGTACTGACTCCTTTCAGCCAGATCTCCATCTTCGTAATCGACCGCAGCCATAACAACGATTCTTCCCACGTAAGCGCATCATCTGCAAACCATAAGCTTAGCCCTGTTATATCCGTATATATAGTCACATACCAGCCTCATTCGGCTCCTCAACCACTTCCCCATCCTTAAGAACATGCTGCACCATGGGCCCAACCTTTGTCTCGCCAAAATTCGGCAGCGACAGATGTCGCGGCAGTCCAAACCCATTCCGACTCATATTATACCGATTCCCCAGCCTCGGCGTGTCCACCGTCAGCATCACAGCTTTATACCCCGCCCTCTCCGCCCTCCTCACCAGGTCCTCCGTCGCACTGCGGTTCTTGAAGATATAAAGCTGCAGCATATACGTATTACCAGGTACAGCCTCATCACCAGCCCTCTTCACATCCTCCAGCGACGTCGTCGCATACGTGGAAACACCCATGGGGATCCCGGCCTTTGCTGCCGCGCGGGCGGTTGCCTTCTCGCCGTCCGGATGCGCAAGACACTGCATCCCCGACGGGGCGACGACGAGCGGGAATGGCGTTGACGCTGAGCCGCCGAGGAGGAGGGTCTTCTGGCTTTGGATCTTGGAGACATCGCGGAGAATGCGCGGGCGGATCTTGTACCGGTCGAAGGCGGCGATGTTGCCTTGTAATGCGAGACCAGTTTCGGAGCCCTCGTTGAAGTATTCTACGGTTGTCAACGTCTATTCTGTTCTATCCAAATCGGACGTTAATTAATGGTGATGGGGTCCTACCGCGGACAGTCTTGCTCAAGACAGAGGTTGCTGCCTCTTCGAGGTCTTTGATGCAGAGGATGCTGGATAATGTCATGGCTGCTGACGGAGTTAATTAATCTGTTACAGTCAGTTCCCTACAGCGACAGCTTCCATAAAATATAAAAGATTCAATGATATCCATCTCAGACCACTACATCCCCCCAGCATCCGGTGTATAAACCTAAAGGTCCGGTCCGCCAATCAGACCGCCCGGCGAGAACGCCAGCGACGGAAAATTGCATTTCCACCAATCATTTCCCTTGTTATCCGGTAAACGGCGGAGACCTGCCCGGCGTCCTGTCACTGCCAATTGGTCTTGTAGATATAGTCTAATGGCTCGATAGCCGATCCGACACTGACAGACTGAGTTCATGCCGTCTCGCCCGAGTCTAGGTCTCGGCTTGTCGCTACTCGCTGCTGAATACTGAATACTGAATAGGTACTCCGTCCCGCGATGCAGGGTGTTCTCCGGCATCGGCTTGCCAGGAAATCAATTCCCGACGCGCAGGATCAGGTTGGATTTGCCGTCTGGAATTCTTTATTCTTTCGGTGAACGGCTATTGATGTGGGAAGGTATATGTAGCTGTTTGAGGGATTTATCAAGAGGGAGTTCTCCTTCATGCCGTATCGGGAATTTAACTCCAAACTAACTCAGTACAAGGAAATTCGGCATTATATTTCTGGCGATGTTTGAGACCAGATTTATCAATGTCATTGTCATTGTCATTGTCATGGCAGGGATAAGACTCAGCAACGATAATAGCCAGGGCTCGGAACTACGGTCGTAGGGCTAGAACATCATACTCCCGAACAGCTTGCATGGCCTATAATCTTCCTTGGCACGCCAACTTGCTTAGGTACTCTCAGGTAAAACGGAGGAGCGTCAGCCCATTATCCAAGGTTACTCCAGGTTACTTCATTCAGACGGCGGCGTCACAGTAGGTGATTTAGTTTGGAGGGGTCTCTGGTGTTGAAATCTGGGGAATCCGGGGAAATTCTTCACTCTATCTGTATATCTATTAACCTGCATTCCTAGCCCAAGTGTACCATTCTAAACGTCAATTGTTTGTGTTGGCTCTGGAGTTTTGGATCTAGCTGCTCGGCTGCGTCGAAATTGGTGATTCCGTGGGTTGATGTACCCCGATGACCTTTCATTGAGGATTTTATGACCCTCCATTGAGGATTCTCTCGAATGCGACTCACAAAAGCCTCTGGCTCTGGAAAGGACCGCCAGAAGGGTTTGATGGGCAGTCAGAATGCAAACACCTCGAACATGCAAACATGCAGAGTAGACCGACGATTCGGTCTCGCATCCAATGATATCCCCGGGAACTTCGCCGAATCGCACAGTGATCATCATTAGGCCTGCAGTGATCGGGAAAAACGGCGGATTCTCCGATCCAGCACTGTTTGTGTTACTTCACATTCAACACTCGGCTGCTCTTCACAAATGCAGATTTATTCTCGCTTTGTTTCATTATTGTAACACTGAAGTACCTGGACCTCGCCATAAATATGCCTCCACTGCGGGGACCAAGTAGAGTTCCTTCCTGACAAACCTGACTTCTTCTTCTCTTCTTCTTCTCACTACCCAATTTTTACCATTTCTACCACGATGCAAGTCAAGAAAGGTTACTATATCGGCATCGATGTCGGCACCGGGAGTGCGCGTGCCTGTATCATCGACCACAATGGCGACATTGTCGGTCTCGCATCCAAGGAGATTGGCCTCTGGCAACCAGAACAGGAGTACTACGTGTGTCTGACCACTGACAATCACCATTATCATCTACGCGAGTCAAACTAACAGCTATCACGAATAGGAACAATCAACTACCAACATCTGGCAATGCATCTGCACCGCAGTCCGCCAGGCTCTCGCCGAGCAAAACATCCCCCCAGCAGAAATTCACGGCATCGGCTTCGACGCGACCTGCTCGCTCTCCGTCTTCTCATCCAAAACCGACTGCCCGGTCTCCGTCACCGGTCCAGACTTCAATACCGATCGCAACGTTATCCTGTGGCTGGACCACCGCGCTGCAAAGGAAACGGACCTGATTAACGCGACGAAGCACAAGGTGCTGCGCTATGTCGGCGATACAATGTCTCTGGAGATGGAGATTCCGAAGATTCTGTGGCTGAAAAATCATATGCCGCCCGAGGTGTTTTCGGAGTGCAAGTTCTATGACCTTGTCGATGCGCTGACCCATATTGCGACGGGCGGCGAGGCGCGCAGTTTCTCGAGCATGGTGTGTAAGCAGGCCTATCTGCCAAAGGGGGTTGAGGGAAGTACGACAGGGTGGCAGAAGGATTTCCTTGAGGAGATAGGGCTGGGTGATCTGGCGAACGGAGGCTTCAGTCAGATTGGTGGTGTGAATGGCGAAGTGAGTAGTCAAACTAATCTCTTCGCTTCCTGTATTCTAATTGTATAACAGAACGGTCAGCATCTAAGCGCGGGTGAACGCGCTGGTACCCTATGCGAAAAGGCAGCCAGCGAGCTCGGCCTCCGCCCTGGTATCGCCATTGGAAGTGGTGTCATTGATGCATATGCAGGCTGGATTGGAACCGTTGGCGCTAAGGTGGAAATGCAACTGAACGGTCACAGGGGGACCACATACAAGGCAGGCGACGGTCGTGTTGAAGCATTCAAACGCCTCGCTGTCGTGGCCGGGACGTCAACCTGCCACATCGCAATGTCACCCAGCCCGGTGTTCGTCCCCGGTGTATGGGGTCCATACCGAGATACCATCTTCGCCGACTGCTGGATGGCTGAGGGAGGCCAATCCGCAACCGGCCAACTTTTAAGACATGTCCTTGAAACACATCCGGCATCAAAAGCAGCTTTCGCCCTCGCTGAAAGCCAAGGAACAAACATTTTCAGCCTCCTCAACACCCACCTCAAAACCCTAATCGCCAAGCGCAAGCTCCCCTGCATCGGCGAACTAGCGCGATATTTCTTTTTCTACGGCGACCTCTTCGGAAACCGGTCACCTCTCGCAGACCCGAAAATGACAGGCTCCCTTGTCGGTCTCACCAGTGACACCTCTATCGAAAACCTTGCGATCCACTACTACGGCACGCTTGAATTCATCGCCTTGCAAACAAAGCAGATCGTCGACACAATGAACAACTCCGGCCACTCAATCAGCTCTATATTCATGTCCGGATCGCAGTGCCAGAATGACATACTGGTCAAGTTGATTGCGTCCGCGTGTAACATGCCCGTTGTGGTTCCGCGCGGACGTTATGTCGAGGCGGCTGTGTGCCACGGGGCTGCCATGCTGGGTGTTAAGGCCGGAAATGTAGATTCCGAGGGACATACTGTTGATTTGTGGGATGTTATTGACCACATGAGTAAGCATGGGAGCATCTTCTATCCGACTGAGGGCGGACATGAGAAGGCGCTTCTTGCCGCCAAGTATGAGGTGTTTCTGGACCAGTGTCAGCGGCAGCGTGAGTATCGTGCCATGGTAGACAAGGTTTTTTGAACCCTATACTTATTACTTTAATATCATGGTTCAACATTGAATTTGGTGATAAAGCCCGCATAATATAGCAACATTTGTCGAACAGAAAGACAGCCAATAATGTAATGAGTAATTGTAAATGCTATATTACATAAATATATGTAAATCACATAAATACTTTATGAATACTCGATGAATACTCCCCTCGTCTGTCAGATCACGTGATCTCCCCAGTTTTTCTCCCCGGATATCCGACCAACATCACAACTGCATCTACAACCAATTGGCGTCTTAATCAATGACATGGATCCAGACGTAGAAGGCTCATCTCCCCGATCAGAGAACCACCAAGAGGACAGCCAGCCACCTCCGAATAAAAGACCGAAAACCGGCACAGTGCGCCGAAAGCCCGCCTGCCAAACGTGCCGACGGCGAAAGATCCGCTGCGACAATGGGCAGCCAGCGTGCGGGTTCTGCTACTCTAACGAGATTGACTGTGTGTATGTTTCGCGCGGAGACGATAGTACAATAGGTCGACAGTACGTGCCCACGATTTCATGACGTTTTGCAAAGTCTTTCGTTCTAAATTCTGAATAGGGAGTTCGCGAAAGTACTAGACCGGCTGGAAACGTTATCCAAGACAGTGGACAACATCCAGCGGCTTTTGAGCTCGCGGACAGAAACACCGCAGCCAAACTGGGACCGGGGACAGATACTACAACTCCCAGAGCGTCACGAGCGCGAGCGCGAGCGCGTTCCCATCAGAGCAGTGGAGTGGCAACAGGATTACCTGCAGATCCCAGCATGCCGATGCAGCGCCGATGCAGTACTCACTTGGCCTATATTCAACGGCCAGTTCCGGGAAAACTCACTTATCACTACGCTGTTCCAGTACTCACACGGGGTGGTTGAGTATAGGTCGACCGAGTCAGGGACGCTGCCTGATGGGCTGCGCTTCACCCCCGACGAACAGATACCGGCGCTGGTGGACCAGTTTATTCAGAATGTGCACACGAAGAATCCGATTTTGGATTTGGATTCGCTTATTCGGTCTGGACGGCATGCTGCGGAGTTTGGTCTGCAGTGGGACGCGCAGTCTTGTTTGGTTCTGATAGCTTGTGCGCTGGGGTGTATCTCGCAGCCGTTTACGGCTTCTACTACGCAAGGGCCGCAGGGTACAGGGTCGCTTCATGAAGGGTCTGGGTGGCGCAGCGCTGGCTCGACGTCGAGTTCTGAGAGTCACTTGCGTGAGGGTGAGGCCTTCTTTATGATGGCGCGGAAGAGGATCGGATTGTTGCAATATTCTGTTATCGGAGCGGAATGCCACTTTTTTGCGGGAGGTATGTTGATGATTGAATTAGTATTTTATCGAAGCTAACTTGACAGTGTATCTGATGTATACGTTTCGGCCGCTCTCAGCCTGGAATCACTTCTACCAAGCCTCGACATTCTACCGACTGCGCCTGAGGTTGATTGAAGGCCTTGATAGAACGGTGTACGAGGCTGAGCAACAACCATCTGTCGCTCAACGCTTCGAGCAAAGCTTGTACTGGTCGTGCTTTAAATCCGAAGTGGAAATCCGCGTCGAACTACCATTACCCCAGTCTGCGATTGCGGAATACGAATACCCAGCTCTCTTCCCTACGCCTCCTACACTGTCAGACGAATACCCGAAACACCGCGACCAAATGTCTGACTGGAACCGCTCCGAAACCCCATCGGTTCTCGACCCAGTAGGCCTGCCTGGCGGCCCTGGCCTAGGCGTATCGAACCACATCACAAAGCTCTTCAACGAAGAACAAAGCTGGTACTACTACCTGACCGAAGTCGCCCTACGACGCATCGGCAATAGAATCCTGAACGCATTCTACCGCGGCGATTCCTCCACCTGGTCAAACATCCGACCCCTGATCCCAATGGCGCTCGAGTTCGAGTCCCAAATCAACGCATGGTTCGCAAACCTGCCGCCCGCGATGAAATACTACGAAAGCAACGCAAGCCCAGGCGGCGGCGCTCCCCACCAACAAGGATACACCGCAGACACCCGCGAGTCCATCTCCCTCGAACTAAGCTGGGCGCTGAGCAACCGTTTCCTGGAAATACGGCTCTGGCTGTACCAGCCGTTCCTGTATTTCGCGGTTCACCACCCCATCGGCCCAACCGCGGCTGCTGCCGCATCTGCAACAAGAGTCATTCTCCCGCCTCCCATCAACAACGAGGAGTCGGCCATCATCCAAGACCTCGTCCAGTCCGGTCTCGACTGTAGTCTGAAGATCCTTCAAGCGCGGTGTCTTCGCCACCGACACCACGGTATCTGGTTTGACCTTCGAGCTTTGGTGACGACATCATTAATATTCATTGCGTTAACACGGAGCGGAAATATCAAACTCCCTAATATACATCCCGACGGATTAAAGGCGCATCTAAGTCCCACGCTTGAAACCCTGACGTACTGGGAAGACGAAGCGCCTGATATCAAGAAGGCACGCGGTGTTTTGGATAATCTGCTTCGGGATCTGGGCTGATGAGACTGGATCAACGATATCTGAACCACAACGTGGATTTGTGATCACACCGCCGATCACGCAAACCTGTCTGAGGAATCAGCCAAGAAGAACTACTGCTCATATCGGGGCCAGGCCCGGCTTCGAGAGTCTTCGGTACTGGCTGGGCGGTCGATCTGCCGTTCATGCCGAGGCATTCATTATTCGTATTTCAGACTTCTTGGTTCTTGTCCTCCTAGTCGCGAGTCGCAAAACGCCAAGATAGCCCACGGCCCCACTTCATGAGTCCAACGCCGATCAGTGGATCTCCCGGTGGATTTACTCTACTCTATATTTCCGACATTCTGTATGTAGGTCGGAATTACAAAGAAGGTAAAGAACAATGGAACAAGGCGCCGTCTTGGCGTAAGCCCAGGGGCGCAATTAGCCAATTACCCATGGACTACTGCAGGCCGGGGGCATAGTCGAGTGTTTCCATCTCCCTGCAGTGCCAGTCAGGGATGGCATCAAGACCCTTGGCGAATGGTTCATGGCACAGTGGTTGAATGGGAAGTAGACTAGTTGACGTGGCTAGCGACGTCAGCAGATATACGAGGGTTGTGATAGGATGGCCTTGGGCTCTCTAAGAGTCTAAATTATCTAGCCGAGGCGAGTCGTCTTGGTTAAATATACTAGACGCCGGAGGTTGCATTCTGATACATACATTCTGCAGAGATGGTGGCTAAGATGTGGAACTCCGAGAAATACCCTACTTTGGTCTCCAGTCTATGCAATGCGGTGTAACACAATTTTCATTCCAGCTAAACAAACAACCAATCACTCAATCACTCAATCACCCTAGGGCCCTCAAGCGAAATAACCTAAGCAGAAGCAGACTCAGTCGGCGCCGAAACACCAGAGGTAGAGCTAGATCCAAAGCCCGGAGGGGCACCGCCAGGAGGAGCACCGCCACCACCACCCATACCGGAGTTCTCGTTCTCAACACCGCCCTCCTCAGTATACCAGGCAGCAGGGTCGGTGCTGTCACTGCGGGTGGCGTTGATACCAAGCGAGATCCAGGCAAAGACACCCTGGGAGACATCGTCGCCGAGCAGGACGTAGTTGACGACGGGGTCGGCGCCCGTGGCGGCCTCCTCGCCCATGATGGAGTCGTCGGCGTTGGTGGTGAGTTCCTGCGTGTTGGAGGCGTAGGGCTCGGTCTTTTCGACTTCGGAGATCAGGTCCTGGTCGAAGAAGATCTGGCCGACGTGGGAGGTGCGGGTGTCGTAGAGGCCGGCGAGGGTGCCGTTGGGCAGGACGGTGATTTGGTCGGAGGCGTGGGAGAGCACTATTTGTAACTGTTAGCTTTGACTCTGAAGCCAGTTTTGGATATAGGAAGACGTACAGTGAATGTGGGTGGCACGGCCGGTGTAGTGGCCAGGGAAGATGGACTCGTAGCGGATCACACCCTCCTCGTCACTGGGCTGGATACCACGGAGGAAAGTCGAGTTCAGGTTGCTCTCGTCCTCGGTGTCTCCATTGCCACTGGCGACAACACCGGAGTAGACACCGGTGGCATTGCAGTGCCAGAAGTCGGTGTAGATCTCCGGGACGGGCTCGCAGGTGTTGACATCGATCAGCTGGACGTCGAGGTACAGGGGCACACCGGCCTGGTCCTCGACGAGGTTCTCGCGGACGAGCTCACCGGCGACGTAGTAAGGGCCCTGGGTGACCTCGGGCTGCACGATGCAGGAGCCGCTGTTGCCGAAGAGCTCGCTGGGGTCGCTGTCGAGGTCGACGGTCTTGTTCGAGTGGTGGTCGGTGGCCAGCACCTCGTCGAGGTCGCGGACCTTGAGGTAGGGGGCGGCGACGCTGGAGCGCTTCTTCATGCGCAGGTTCTGGATGGTGCTCTCGCGGCGCGCAATGTTGTTTGCGGTGATGCCGCGGGCCTTTAGCTTGCGCTCACAGTGCGCCAGGCTGCGGCCGTGGAGGGGGACGCTGCGCAGGTAGGCAGCGCGCTCAGCGGCCTCGGCCTTGTGGTCGTGGCCGGGATGGGCAGAGGCAATGCTGGCCAGACCAGCAAGGCCGACCATAAGGCTGGAAGTGAGATGGACCATTGTAGGCGATCTTGCAGGCGATGGATGAGAGAGTTGAGAGACTTGAGTGAGTTTGTTGAGAAATACTCTTCCCAGACTCGGGAGATTCACCCTCTTATATAGCCCATCGCCGGTGCGAGAGCCAGCTCAACAACCGGCGCAAGACCTCGGATTTGGCCAAGTTGATTCCTCATCTAATCTAAGTTCTTCGATGATGCGAAACCATTGCGACGACCAAGGTAGTGATCTACGTGGAGCAGCATCCAATGACGAGTACTCAAATTCTCATCATCCCACCGGACTCCTTCACAGTTGACGCAGCTAACCGGGACAGGACAGTGTTCCAGGCTGCAGCAGAAAACACCACTCCGCCCTGCACTCCGTCGTGCACTCCGACTGGAGAGGCGACGCGCAGGCCCAGACATTGATTGGCAAGCTTAAACCTGGTTCCTGGCTTGGCCCGGCTTGGCGGCTGCGTCGTTGAACAGCGACGCGTCTCCTGCAGGATGGGGTGAGGGGCCCGTGGCTGCTTCGTCAGAGGGTCCGCCAGCAGCTGCGACTCCATATATCACCATATCAAGCCCCGGCAGCTCCGCATCGTCACTCAATCTGCGAGCGAGGTCAATTAGGGCTTCGGGAGGCACACGTCCCGCTGACTCAGCGACACTCAATCTGGCCAATCAGCACTGCCGGAATCAACAGCGCCCGCTGACTCAGCCGCTATCAGGGGGTCCAGTATCAGAATATTCGAATATTTCTGGTCGGAATCGGGTCGGAATCTGTCGAGTGGATACAACGAACCCTTTTCGACCTAGACTGCGCCATCGCTGCTGCGATTAGAACGCTCAGCCATGTCGAGCTATACTCCCACCGGCAGGCTTAATCGCCGCGGCATGGGCAACGCCTGCCATCTCTGCCGCCACCGCAAGGTACGAACTACGAAACCCGATGCAGCGCCACTGACCAATCCTGAACGTGCGATTTGAGATTACAGATCCGCTGCGATAGGGCCAAGCCCGCCTGCGAAACCTGCCGCCTGGCTGCGGTTCCTTGCGTCTTCACCCCGTTGCCAGCCCGCCCCCGGAAAACGATCCACCAGTAAGTGGGAAGGCTAAAGGCTGAAGAATCCGTTTGCTTTTTGCTTCTTTTTTCATATTAATTAACTGCGTGTCCAGGAAATTGGCCGATACCAGGGCCCAGATTCAACAGCTCGAGGAGGAGTTGCGGGCACAGAAACGGCCGTCTCCCATTCTGCGCTATGCCGGCCCCCGTCTGGAGGAGCCAGGCAGATTCGACACGGCGATTGCGGCCTTTCAGTGGCATATGCCGTTTTGCGACCCAGACCCGATATTCGACCTGGATGGATTCTACCGCGAGCTGATCGAGGAGGTCGGGTCTCCCTGTGAAAGCGAGCCCGTCAGTTTCGGTGTCGTGAAATGGCCGTCTGCGCGTCTTGTCCGGTGCGCCTTGCACTATTACAAGAGCACCGGGCTGTATTCGGTGTTTCCAGCTGTCGATGTGGATGAGGTAGGTCGTCTTCTCGGCGATAGCAACGAGCAGCTTGACCTCGACGGGGAGTCCATCGATGTTGCGAGTCGGGCCTGTCTCGCTGCGTTTACGGCTCTTGTCACTGGTCTTCGCCGCGATGAGCCTGTTTTTGTTGAATTGGGAGTTGATCCCATTGCCTATGTCCGGGCAGCTCTTACTTTACTGCCGGAACTGGCTATGCATGATACCAATGTACGGGCGCTGGAAGCCCTACTCTTGCTCGTAAGTAGATCTACCTACTGCACATGGACCATGCCTAATACATACCAACAGACACTGTACATCTGCCCCCTGGGCCTCCCACAAACAGGCGAGGTTCTACTCTCCATGGCCGTGAAGATCCTCTTCAATCTCGGCGGAAACACCAAAACCCCAAAGCAGAACGGGCAACACCTCCGGGCCCTGTTCTGGGTTGCATACGGAATCGACAAGGAGAACTCCCTGCGCCGGTCTCGACCACCCCTAATCAACGACGCAGACTGCGACCTGGACCTCCCTGCCACCTATGTTTCAGAATACGCCGACTACCACTTCTTCGGCGAGGAAAGCTGCCCCTCATCCACTGCCCTCCTCTACCCAGCCGACCTGCGCATGGCGATTCTCAAATCCCGAATCTACCGCCTCCTCTACTCCGTCCAAGGCCAGCGGCAGTCCATGGCGAGACGGCTGCAGTGTATCCGGGAACTTGACCAAGAATTAAGCGATATGAAGGCCGACTTTCCTCTCCAGTGCCAGCCAGACGGGTTCGCGAAGGGGAGTGTCCCAGATACCCTCTTCCACGACCTGAACCTGCGAGGCGTGTCCATACATCTGGGATACTACTTTTGCCTCACGAAGATCCACGCCGCTGCTTCAGTAGGAGATTATGATAGTTTCTCGCCCCCGCCGCCATCGAGCGTAGAGCTGTGCTACCAGGCTGCGCGGTCTACCTTGCTCTACATCAGCCGAGTCCAGCAGGGCATTATCCCAGAGACATACTGGTCAGTCAGAGCCCGACGTATCCTATCCTATCCTATCCTATCCATGCAAATTATATTTAATTTATTATATACTAACGACTACCACAGGGTCTACGCGCAATTCATAATCACCGCCGTCCTCGCGCTGTACCGACGCCTACTCGTCGCTCCAGACGGGTCATACGCCTACGACGACATGCAGATCATGGATGAGATAGCGGATATCTTTGCCCGGCTGTACAATTCCTCCTGCGATAGCGGGAGGCCCTTTGCGCCGTATATGATCACCGAGCGGTTCGTGTCGAAGATTACGACTTTAGCCAGGGAGGGTATCAGTATCGAGTGGGCTGCGAGTGAGCGGGGGCGGGTTGGATAGGTAAACAGGAATAAGTTATGGTAATATCAGTATCAGTATCAGTATCAGTAGCAGTACTCAGTTAAGAGCCCTGAGGGGAGTAGAGTTGTCGGAAAAACTGGACAACAACAGGAACATAAGATCTAACAAGAGAACGCCAGCATATAAGCTTGAACTGTAGAAGCTCAATCATCGAAACTACCCGTTGGTACCCCCTCTCCTTACTTGCACATCACAGTTCAAACTCCGCAAAACGGCTCAGCCTTGCTGACTCGGCTTGGGTGCCTGGGTGTTTGTGGGAGCGGTTTTGGTGCTAGAAGGAGGTTTGGTGCTAGACGGTGACTGGTCCGGATAGAGCCAGTGTGGTTGCCGTGTGGGCGAAGCCAGGGAGGGAGTAAGCCAGGAGGGAGACCACTGAGGGGATGTCTGGTGCTTGGGTGTTTGTGTTTAGTGGTCGTAGTGGTCCTAGGACGTTCAGCATCCCTGTATTTCTCCCAAGATTCCTCCATGCGCCGGATTTGCCCCGGCGTGAATTCCGACTTGCAGTCGTCGGAATAAAAGGACATGTAGTTATGGATTGGGTCCAGTCCAGGCATGTCCGGGCATGTGTCGCGGCCCTGATGGGATGGAGATCAGTAGCTACACCATACACGATGGACGGAGTTTACAGAAAGAAAGGGAATAAGAGCACATACAACTGGACAACCTCCCACCCTCTCAATGTGGGCCGGGGTATCGTCAATGTAGTCCCCAGGCTCGCTACAACCGCCGTCAGAGGTGTGGCCCAGACCAAGCCAGTGGCCAACTTCGTGGACCAAGGACACACCCAAGGAAGCCTTCTTATCTTTCCCAATTAAGGATTCGTCGCGGACCAGAACGATGCCGTCGCTCTGGGGGTAGCGCTTGTAGTTCCACGGCAGCGTCCTAGATAGGGGATTAATCGGTTAGACTGGTGCTGCTTGGCTTGTTGAGGTTGTAAGTGCTCCGTAACTTACGAGTATCCCCCAACCCCCTTATAGACACGCGGTACCAAGTAGATGTTGAGGGTGTCGGCGGTGCCGATGTGGTGTTTCTTGATATATCTATCAGCGTCCGTGTTGTCGTGTAATTCCTTGCCGTATTCGTACACGATAGCCCTGGTGTCGGCGAGCATGAAGTTGAATAGGGTGCCCGCAAATCTCTCGTTGAGAACGTCGATCTGCCCGTGTTAGCTTTTGGTCGTGATCTATCTGTATGTGATGTGGCCCTACATTCTTCTGGACATCATCCGTATAAAGATCGTTCTGTTTCGAGTCCGTGACAACGTGGACATAGACCTGAATTGGGTCTACCGCCAGAGACCGAGTGTTCAGCCGGGTAGAGCTATTCGCGTGCAGCTCGCGCAAGATGGCATGGTCCTCGTCGGTCAGGTCTGGCGTGCCACAGAAGGCTGCTCCAAGGCTGACGAGGCCTAGGAGAATGGCTGGAAGAGCAAAGAGCAGCATATTCGAAAGACGGCTTTGATGTCCACTGCGGACACCAACAGGAGAGGTGCGTCTTTATACTATTCTGTCTCTTGAACGAACTTCGAGTATGTCGGCAGTGACAGCCGCCGTGATAGAGGTGGATTCACTATTACTATGAGATGGAGGTCGAGACTCCCATTCACTGTCTGCATCACGATTGAGTGCACCGGAGAAACCAATTGATATTAAGGATCCTTCCGATTTGTTGCAATAGTAAACCTGGCTAAACATTCTTTATTAGAGATTCATGGGCAGGATCCATACAGCTAGAATAGTTCGGTACTTGCACCACTGGCGACTGGTGAATATGATTGCGCATCTGGGCTTCTATGGTAGGGCTTACGACTTGACTGAATAGTAGAAGATACAGACAGCTGTACATTTGACATAGATTTCTTACTCTAGCGACTAATGTTTTGATGAATTTATCCACTCGTACATCTGATACATCGGTCTCGCTTTCTCTACTCGCCGGTCAGCACCCGCCCATATCTTGGGTGGTAATATTTCTAACCGAATAGAACACCAGTATGATAAAACCTGAATAAATTGGTTGATTTTACATGCAAATGGCCATCAGTGGCAGCATCTAAGCGACACCTAAGGCAGCAAGGCCAGACATTGTGAGCGCATGTGACCCGTACGGGCCAACACTGAAGCTGAATCTCGATCTTGATCTTGACCTTTTCTTCCCCGGACTCTCGCGGCTCTCTGAATATCTCAGCAGACTCTACTACTACTCCTCGATGCAAACATGCCGCCCAATAGTCCCGTCACCCTCTTTAGGGAACGAAGAACGGGGCCCCGCGCGCAAGGCCTCCAAGGCCTGCGTAGCGTGCAAGAAGCGCAAACCAAGAGTTTACCTCTCGGCCCTCTCTTCATTGCGTAGAAGTCCACTGACATTGACCAGTGCCAACTCCGCAGCGGACAGTCTGCTTGCGAGTTATGCACCAAAGAGGGCATAGAATGCGTCTTCGATGTCGCCGATGACATGCGCCGGCGCGTCGGCCAGAAGCGCAAGATTCAAGAACTAACTCTCCAGCCTTGCGCTTTAGCTGGTTGGGTTGTTGGCTGTCGCTGCCCCCCGGGTGGACACGGTCAACCCTGTCTTTGGCACAGTGTTGACACGGGCTTCCATGACACTGGCGGTTAAAATATAGTCAGTCTGCATATCCGTCACTAAAGGACCCAACGTCCATACTTCCATCTTCCTCTCTTGGCAATAAGAGCTGGGCCCCGCGGTGGCCGTAACATCGAGGGAATCCCGTGACTGAGGCTGGTCTTCTGGCTGGCGAGAGCGCTGTGTGTTAGAGGAGTTCATGATACTTTCCTGGAACTTCAGCGGCTTGTTGAAAGTCTCAGAGGAGTCTTAAAACAAGTAAGTTGCGTAACTCCAATCATGAGGTGGAGCAAGTGAGCAAGCGGAGAATATTTCCGACTGTACTCACACGCTGCTGGCTCCGTACGATTAGCCTACAGTTAACATAACTTGCATACTGCAGTTGACGAAGATACCGTCCTCACGAGTTTGGGACTAGAATACGCGATTAGTTCGTAGATGACGCATCTGCATTGTACTAGTATCAAATAAAATGACTACATACGGCATTGGATCGGCAAATATTTCCGAGCGACTTGCGTACCTGAAAAATACAGGTTTCGTTTGAGATACAGATTTCTCTTGCCTGAGAAATACGTAGTAACACCCGGGCTGTCTGCTAAAGGATTTTGCCGCTGCACCAAAGGGTCTTAAGTAAGAGGCTAAGAGCCTCTAATCCGGTTGTCATCTGCTGTATCCAATCCAGAATACGAGATTGGCGCCCGAGGCTTTCAAAGATCCAGATGCGTCAATCTGCATGATTATACAAACTAATTGGCCTGAAGGATGACAAGCCTCTTAGCCAGTCGACAGTCTGCAGGCTGACGCGTGACCCACCAGCCAACCTGTAGCAATAATAGTATAAGCGCCAGTGTCTAAGCTGAGGCTGAATCGCCGACTTGACGGATTGCCGGACGAGGCTGAGACGTAGACTTGCATAAATACCTGGATAGGTCGAGCTGAAGATTTCTGACAGCTCTATCTTTATCCATCACAGATACCACCCGCTACTACTACTACCACTCCAACTCGATTAATTTGGATCCCATGGGTTACCCAATAGTTTGTCATGTCCTATCCTAACAACCCCGAACCCACGGAAGGATTAGATCGTTTACCATATCTCTACAGGTTCTCCCAAACGGCGAGGTTACATGGTACTACTCCATCAACGCCTTCCATACAGACTGTCCGTCATGCGATGGCATAACCCCAGCCCATGAAAAGTCCTGGAATTGGCAGCAGTATACAGCCCAACCGGTAGGCTTCGTGAATGGCGTTGCAAGCCATGTTGTCCATGGTCGAGGACCCTACTGTGCGGCTTGTGTGAGTTGGCTTTCCTCTCTATGTATGGAAGATTGATGTTAACCTAAGCTTTGCGGCTCAGTTCTACGGTGCCAGAAGGCAGTTTGACCGGTTGATGTGAGGGTAGTACCCATCATACTAGAATCGGTATTCTGTTGAATCTCTATGGATAGCGCGGAGGTAAACGAAGATGCTTGGGCCCCTATCAGAATGCATCTGGTTGACGTTCTCCACTTTCTGTCGACAGGAGCTATTGATTTGTGTTTTTGGTTTAGTTTAGCATGCAGTTTATAAACATTGATAACTATATTATCTTCTAACATAACGCACTGCGATGTCTGACGTCAATATTAAGACTGTTTGAGTCTGATCGCATTCACTTTTCAAATTTTCAAGTTCTGTCACTAGTATACAGCAACTGTACATTGATGGAAATCATCGACTCGACCGCAGATTGATCGCCGTCTTTATCTGATAATTCACTACGCAGGCATTACGAACCAGACCAGGTGCCTGTGAGAGCCAGCGATTTCAGTGAGCCAATTTGCGACATCTACACTGGCACATTCGTTGCCGAGACCCCGAAATCAACCCCAGAAGTATATTCGGAAGAGACCGTGTAATCCGTTGAGCTGTCCATCCGACTTCCTGTAAGTGTAAAACTTGACATTGGTGCCAACAGCAACCCCGCCGTAGAGCTTTGCTTTTCCAGTTACCCCGGTTGCTGGCCGCCTGTGTTGGTCCATTGACTTATGGTGAAGTCGGTATATCCTCCCGGGTTTCGGGGTTGTGACTCGATTGCATATTCAGTTACCGGGAAGGTTGAAGTGAGGATCACATTCCACATCGCGCCGACGCGGTATTTGGGTGCTGTTGCTGTCACGCGGCTATATTCGCCTTTTTATGATATGGCCAATTAACCGACCCCTCCGGTAACCTGCGGGATCGCGCTCCTAGCGCGATCCCGCCAGCCAAACGGCCAGACGGGCCAAACGGCCAACTTTATGCATGAAGCTATTCAGAAGCGAATTTCTCAACGAATATTAAAGCTATCATAATAAAAGTAGATACAAATAAAAGCCTTATTCTCCTGCTTTCCGACGAACCTTTTGTACTCTCTTTTGGATGCGTCCCTTATCCTTGCAGGTCTGAATAAATTCAGAGAGCACTTTAGTATATTTCCGCTTCCACTTCCTTTTTTCATTACTAAAGTTAATTTTAACTTCACGGCGCTTCATTGCTTGAGCAGTAGAACTAGATACAACCCCTCCAGAGTGTAAATGATGCTTAGAGGCAGTTGCTCGCTCTGCGCGCTGCCTAGAGGGCTCTGTATAGCGCCGCACCTCTTCCTGCATAGTCTCTGCATACGAGACTAATTGAGTAGCTCCGCTAATGATCTTTTCCAGGCCGTCATGAATGATAGAGGGTTGAATATCATGTAAATGAATAATCTTATCCCGCAGGTTCTGGAAGCGCTCTGCTGTTTTTGGTGTACTGCCAATTGATAAGATATCATGACTGCTAGGTGTTGACGGGGTTGCTGGCCGCGCTGGCTCAGCAATTTGATCAAGAACAATAGCTGGGTTAAATGGTGATATTCCTGTATCCCTGAAGCCATGCCTGATAGTTGTTTTCTTCAGAGTTTTGGTGCGTATTGAGGAGAGAGCATGCAGGAATTCAATTTTATTGAAGCGGTCACATCCTGAATATGTTGCCTCTAGTACTGCTTCAGAATGCCAGTGCTTCATTGCATGGAATACTCCAACATCAAGCGGCTGCAGGATATGGCTTGAATGAGGTGGAAGAAAGAATAGAATAATACTGTGATCCTCGCAGAATTCAATGAATTCTTTCTTGCAATAAGACTCAAAGCCATCACAGATAAGTAGTGTATATTGACCTTTCCGCTTGTTCTTAGTATCGCGCCAGAAGTTCTGTATCCATTGAAAACCTAGCTCATCGGTCATGAAGCCGTTTTCGGAGGTGGCTATATAGTATTGGCCTTCAATTTTGGTGTTGTCAAACCATCCTTGAAGGATACTATTACCCCGTACAATAATAAGCGGAGGAGCGCTCCAACCACCTGTAGATACTGCTTCAACCACTGTAATTGATTCTCGTTCTGATGAGATACTAATATAAGGCTTATCTCCAGGCGCATCTCGAGTAATTACCCATTGATCCCTGCCTATCCCAATGCGGAAGCCGGTTTTGTTGAAGTTCCATATATCATCCTCTACAATACCATTAAGTTCAATGACCTTTCTGAGAGATTCAAACCAGCTAGCGATATTTTCTTTATCCTGAGCCCGCTTCCGATCAATCTTAATAGCTCGAAAACGTTTTTTTTGATACTGAGGATGGCGTTTAAGCCAGTGTTGAAGCCAATGTTCTCCGACAACTGGGGGTGGAGTTGCTAGATCGGTATGAGATTCTTTTAGAATAGTATTGGCTGCATTCACGATTATTCGCGGTAATGGCCGTATAAGGAATCCTTCCAGAGTATCTAGATATTTGCAGAGTGCTTTATCTTCTTCTAAATTCAGCTTCAGGTTGGTAGGTGGTCGCTGAACAAGAGAAACTCTGCCCTTCCATCGCGCGTCAAGAGTTCGCTGATTTAGCTTAAATTCTCGCGCAGTTTTCGAGATATTTGGTTTTTGTTGATTTTTTAAGGCGCTTATAGCAGCAAGCATTCGATCTTCGACTTCCTGATTAAATTTGGCCATGTTGTGGTGGAATAATGACGCGTTGAAATTGGGGATGTGATTTTTACAAGAGGTTGGCCGTTTGGCCCGTCTGGCCGTTTGGCTGGCGGGATCGCGCTAGGAGCGCGATCCCGCAGGTTACCGGAGGGGTCGGTTAGTTATATTTATTCACTTGGTAACCTAGGTATGAAGAAACGTACGTTGAATGTATGTTCTGATGCAGCTGTAGAACAGCCGAAGAGTCAAGAAACACCGTCGCCTGGCTGGCGATCTTTTGTAAAACGCGGCCATGGTCTTCCTCCGTCGTGCCTTCCCCGCACTGGGTGGTTTCCTGTTCCTAATCCAGAAGGTGCCATTCCCGGCAGGTGCGATCACGGAGCTGGCGGATAATGATGGCCCGACTTGCGTGTCGTGGTTGGCTGGATGTTGAGTTGCAGTAAGGAGGGAGAGGTCTGGATGAGTTTGTGTTCTCGTTGGAGAAGAGTGGAAGGCTGTCGGTGTTGAGATTCCGGTGTTGCGGGAAGATGTGTTAAAGACTAGCAAGAACAACAACTAGAGCTTACTTGCATATATAACTACTCTAGTGATAGAGGGATAGTATTAACTATTCTACTGACTGCCTTCGCCTTACAACATGGAACCCAGCAACGCCATCATTCGCCAGCTGCGCAACAAGCCCATACTCCCAGTCGAGATACCCCTGCATGGCCTCTCGTGCATTCTCCGTCCCTTCATACGGCCGCTTATACACATCGATCGGCTCCGAAAGCCACCTTGCCTCGGCCTCAAGGCTATTCCCGCTATCCACCCAGGCTGCCGTTCCTCCGACTAGATACAGAACCTCACGCGGAGAGATGGACTTGCGTGCTTCTTCGATGTTCGCTGCTGCAATAACTCCATCGGGCGATGTTAAGATAATAGGCCCGTCTCCGTCAGGGAGGTTCTTCAAGTCGCGAGCGAGTTCGGGGCCGGATGCGAACCACGACTCTGGGATATGGCCTTTGCTGTAGACAGGGCTGCGCGCGAGATCAACCACGGTCTTTGCAGGGAGGGTCTTGAACTCGTCGATTGATATCCCACCCGATTTCGGAGTATTCCATGCAGGGATCGCAGGGACTGAGAGATCATTGGGGATGGCGGACTGCTCGTCAAAGACATATACTTCCCATCCTAATTGTAGAAGCCAGCTTGCTGTCATGCGTGCGCGGACGCCGTCGGTATCATATAGAACCAGCCGCGCTCCTCGTACACCGACCCATTCGTCCGTAGCCTGGACGAGCTGGCCACCAGGGGCATTCACAAAGCCGTCAGGACGGTTGAGGGCATACTCCTCCGGATCCCGTACATCCAGGAGATACAGCGTCCGCTCCTCCTTGACAAACCCAGCCAGTTGCTCCCCATCAATAAGCTTCACACCAACATACCCAGCCCACTCAACCGCACGCTCCCTCGCCCGTTCCAATGCCTCTTTTTCTGGCTTCTCCACCCTCTCCGTCTTCTTGCTATCCAGACTCAACCCCTCCAACGTCCACCCAATCGTCCCATTCCTCAACGCAAGCACTCTATTCGGCACCGCCGCATGAATCAGACTCTGCGCACCCACAATACTCCTCGTCCTCCCCGCACAATTCACAACAACCGTCGTATCAGGCTCCGGCACAGCCTCAAAGAACCGATACAGCAGTTCCCCGCCAGGACAGCTGCGGCCGCGCGGGATGCTCATCGTGTTGTACTCCGAGAACCGACGCGCATCCAAGACGGCGACATTACTACTATCTCTATTTGAGAGGATCATCTCTTTTGCTTCGCGAGCGGAGAGAGACGGGGTGTGGTTTATTGCCTCGACCAGCTCCCCGAATGCTTTCGATGGAACGCCGACGTCGCGGTAGACTTCGCCGACGGCGGCGTATCCCTTGAGGCCGTCCTGCAGGATTGACACGTCCGTGTATCCTAGGGCTTGAATACGGCGGACGGCATTTTCAACGTATCCCTCGCCATTGTCGTAAACGACAACTGGGACGGAGAGACGCGGGACGAGAGGGGGGAGTTTTGCTTCGATTTCTGAGACTGGGACGCTGATGGCCCAGAGGGGGTGGGAGTGTGAGTAAGGGCCTTCTTCTCGGACGTCCAGCAGGGCGATTTCGTGTTTGTTGAGCCAGTGGTGGCGGAGATGAGAAGCAGTTATGGTCTTCATTTCGATTTAGAATTTTAAAAGATAATGTATTTGTTGTTCTATTTTATTATTTATTGCCCCTCCCCCGCATCGGAACTCGGCAGTTGCGCCATCGCGTCTCCAAATGGCATAAAAGCAAGCCAGGGCAGAATATACTTGACTAGCGGGGTTATTATTTAAAATTAATGACTGATAGGGCTGGATGCTATAATCAACTGTACCTGTACCGATATCCAGAACAGCCAGACTGTCTTCAAGAAAAGTATACAGTCAGCAGAACAATTGGTTTCAAGCAAAAGCCTCGTTTATAACCGCTCCACAGATACCTGGTAGCCCACCTCAGCCCTGACAGCCTCAAGACAACCCCGGCAAACTGGACCAGCGCATGACCTCAGATATTATGTACATATGGCTTGCCCGATATTATGGCAAGTGTCTTAGTCTCTTGATAGGTCTTGTTCCAGCTGTACAAAACACGAGGACTGCGAAGCATCCAGATGCCGCGGTTGGAAGAAGTTCCCGGGAAGCTGGACTTTACCCAGGGCGCTGAAGAACGTGTCTATGAGTAGGGTGGCTGGGACTTGGACAAAGTATGCCATGCCTTTTTCAAACACACAGCTTTTTTATTTACCTGACCGACAACTATGTATTATCTAGTGTCTCCTTTCCTGCCCTCGAAAAAGTCGATCCCAGCCTCGAGATCCCCACTGATCCGTTCACGGAAATCGTAAACGACAGGACTGATGCGGTGGATATAGACCTTCCTGGTCTCGTGAGCGTGCGAGATCTGGTGGTCAACGGCCATGTCCGAAGGTTTGTTTGTCCTAACCATACTACTAAATACTTCTACTTTTACTAACTGGCCAGCCTGTCAACCCCCAAGCTCGAAAGTCTGGGGGAACTAGAGGACGACGCCCGGAGACTAGAGATAACCCAGGGAGGGCTGCTTGTTGTATCCAACCATACGGACATGGCTGGGGTATTTCTTCCATCGCTTCGAACACTGCATGGCCTGTTTGAGCTTGTCGGTCATTTACCAACGTACATTACGCCGGACTTATTGATATTGAGAACCTATACTAACAATGCTATCTAGCATCGACCTGTATGGTCTGAGATCTACAGATGCCACATTCACCGTGAATGCCTCATCACCAGTAGAGATTTACTCTGCCCTCGAACAAGCCGGGGAGATATATTTACGAGGTGATGTTGCAATGTAAGACACACAAAGATCCCTTATTTGTATTACCGTATACGATAACAGAACTAAAACAGGACTAAAACTCCTGCAGAGTAAACTTCACAAACCTCACCCGCGCCGCAAGACTCGATATCGATTCCGATATCAAAGTCCACTGCTCCCCGAACCTCATCCACGCATATAGAAACATCAACTACCCCGAGGAACCGTCCTTCTGTGACGCCGAGAGTCTCACCGTCGCAGGAAAGACTGTATTATATACTGACAATATTGCACAACATGCACAACCATCACCAACACCAGATTACGATTACCACCCCTGGCCCCCGCGAAGAGGGGGGCTGAGTTCCGTAGCCGAAGCGGCTATCGTCATAGCAGTGGTTGCGGCTGTCGGCTGTCTTATTGGCATTTTGCTGCGATGGAGATATAATATAAGGAAAGAAAACCAGTTACTTTATATTCCACTCTCTAGCTGCGTCCAGTACATACGACCACAGGGTGTGGAGAACAGGGCTTCCCGTCCGCTCAGCCGTACTTAAGCCACACGCCGGCTGGTTAGTAGTATGGTGGGTGACCACATGCGAATCCCAGCTGTTGTATGTTTTTGCTTTTATTATAAATTTTTTTAACCAGGAGTAGCTTTTGATCTGAAGTAGCTCTTGATAGATGGATGGATGCATATGCTAGTTGGGTGTGGCGGGCACGTTGAAGAGACGGCGGTGGAATTAGTCAAGTCTGAGCAGGTGCCAAGTGATTTAGCTTGCTTTATTACGGGCAATAATATTTTCTAAACAGCAAATGCATCTATATACAAGGCTCGAATGCAGCGGATGTTTTTTTTCCCCCAGATTTTGATTAGGGCTGTAGCTCAGTAACCAAATTACCGGAGGCAATACGAACTTAGGGCTGAGGTTAATGGCGATCCCTACCAGCCCTAACAGATTTGATTATACTCTTACAGTATGTACAACGTCAACTTCGCCACCCTGCTAATGTTTATTAGTTCGGCTACTTGGAAAGGTCGTTAGTAGATTGATAGTAGCTTATCTAACTTATTATTAACTCATGTCCAGCTCATCCCTGATCACTGGCGGAATAATCTCTGGGAACATTGGCAGTGAAATATTGTTTTTCAAATTCAGCAGCAGTCTTCTATGTTTAGTAGATGGTCGTATTGTTTACGCTTGCCAGATATTCCACACTGAACGGGTAATCTGTATAACCCACAGGCGACTTGCAAGCATAAAATGTCCCACGGTCATACGCAGTGAGCTCTAAACCCTCCTTGACTCGATACACCAGATCTGGATTTGCAATGAAATGCCTCCCAAAGACAACCACGATATCCTTGTCCGGATACTCCTGATCAACCAGCTTCTGTGCTTCCAGCGGCTTATACCCACCTGCAACGAGAATCGGGCCATCCCACAGTTTGTATGCAAAGTCCAACGGCTCATTTCCTTCAAAATCGTTGCTGCCAGATATCCGTGCTTCCACCAGGTGCAGATATGCCAGATCCAGTGCACTGGCTATGTTGATAATGTGGGTGAATTGCGGTACTGGGTTCTGCATTCCCATCCCCTGGAACTGGCTCCACGGGCTGAGACGAAGTCCAACACGTTCTGGACCGACAGCATCGACAGCGGCTTCCATGACTTCGTTGATAAAGCGAGACCTGTTCTCCACATTTCCGCCATACTCGTCGTCTCGATGGTTGCTGGTATCTTGGATAAACTGATCAGCAAGATAGCCATTCGCCCCGTGAACCTCAACCCCGTCAAAGCCAGCCCTAATTGCATTTCTCGCGGCATTCGCAAAGTCCGACACCGTCTGCCTGATTTCTTCAACGGTCATAGCGTGTGGTACAGGAGCATCTTCATCAATGGGAATAGCACTCGGCCCTATAATGCGCACTCCATCCTTAGTGGCAACTTCTCCATTGGCGGCCCGACCCATTGCAAAGATTTGACAAAATATGGCGCTGCCTTTGCGGTGGACTTCTTCCGTGATTGTCTTCCACGCTGCGACTTGCTCTTCATTCCAGATTCCGGGCGCGTTGGCGAAGCCGCCGCATGCTGACGGTGAGATGAAGGTCCCCTCGCTAAGGATCAGAGTGCCTGGTACAGACGCTCGCTGGCCGTAGTATTCTTTCATCAGAGGGGTTGGAATGCGGTCGTCAGTTGCCCGGAAGCGAGTGAGTGGAGCCATCGCAATCCGGTGGTTGATTTCGACGTTTCCAATCTTTAACGGCTTGAATAGGCGTGTTTCTGCCATGATAGTGCATTTAAGTTATAAAAGGGGGAGTATACAATAGAAATGAATAGTGTTGTAGCTTGGCTAACTCATGTTCCACTCCAACTCTTATATAGCCATGTTTCCATAGTATGATGACAAACTGCCGCAATGAGGTTCTTCCCTGAAAGGAAGCGAGATAATTCCACTTCAGAAAGTGAAGACGACATACTTCCGAATCGGGGAAAGAGATACTTCCCGATCGAGTATGGCTGATTTGTAATCCAGTGAGACTGATCTCGCCGAAGCATAAGCACTCACCCTTACCCTCTTACACAAAATGGCCTCATCAAATCCAGCGGGTAAGGAATCTACAGGTCTGTCGAGACCACCGGCAGTCACTCGTCAATCATCGATACTAACTCATCCCAGCTGAGCGCTTCCAGTTCATCGCCATCCAGGGCCCAGATGACGTGAACGATCAAACCCAACGGCGTGTGGCCCGCTCACACGCCGTAAAGCAAGCCCTGGGGAGAAAGCGAAAGCAGCAACAAGAGTCAAAAGACAACTTCCACGTAATGAGTTTGAAAGATCGTCCAAAAAAGCGGCTAAGGCAGGCACCAGTAGAGCAGATGACGCACCCGGGGAGTCTGACCGGGCCACTCTGTCGCCTGTCCGCAGGCACACTTGATCCCTTCCAGGCATTTGCAGTGGATTTATCGAGACTTCAAACGCTACTTGGGGACTGTAAGCTCCTCAGTCAAATATCCTCTACAGTAAACTTATAAAACGGTTAGACAGAGCTAGGCAGGCTCCCGAGCCGGTCTTTAGCATTGCAGAAGAGCTTTCATTTCAAGATTTTAAGTCGGTGTTTCGAACTGGCTTTGGTGATCCTGCCCTCTTGAATGCGGTTATGCTCTCGCTCGCCTTTGCGGCGACTGACGGCAGCATTGACCTGGAGTGTCTCAGGTACCGGGGCCAGACAATCAGCCATATACGTCACAGGATGAACCGTCTGGGTGAGGCTGCTACAGAAACTACCATTGGGACCATATTGCTGCTAGCTGGGGTGGAGGTATGTATTTATTTTGAATAACTGCACAAGCTAATACTGAACTCCAGGCCCGGCTGGGCATGACGTCCCAAGTCCAGCTTCACATGGGGGCAGTGCAGGGGCTGCTCGATATGTGTCGAGCAGATGGGGTTTACCTGACACCAGGAATTAAACGGGCCATATTCTGGTCAGTAAATGTAATTTGTTATGGCTGTCTTCGATTGTCTCTTACTCCCACAGGCAAGACTTGAACTCGTCAATCTTGACAGGATCCCGCCGTATATACGACCATACGACTTTCTCCGAGCTTCAATGGACAAGGGATCCGTTCGTCCCAGGCTTCTTTCGGCTACCACTTGGACTCCAGATGCGTTCTGACTTGTTCGACAAGGAGTTTACCCAAGTGCTTGAAGATTTACACGCATTACAATGCATCCGGGACGTTCCTTATTATACCAGGGGCGATCCAACGCTAATGGCATCTATCAACAACCACACAGCCTCCATCCAGTCTAGGCTAATGTCGTTGCCGGCCGCCTCTCCAGTGCAAGAATGCTGTCGTCTTGCGGCGTACAACTGCTCAGTCATGCTATGCTGCACGGTTTGGTGTGCTCTAGTTGTTCCTGTAGGTCCCTCTGCAACCCATCAAGAACCCTGCCCTAGATAAACCATAAAGTTCATACTGTTTGACTGTCAGTTCCAATACTTTACTAACCCTAGATTCAGTCACATATTTCATCTATATTACTAGCCAAACTACAACAGACGATCAATGACCCTGTATGGGATGAGCATCCGGAACTCTTAGTCTGGTTGGTGTATATCGGCGGAGCATTCGCACCAACGGGGACTGTACGCTCGCAATATGCCAGTTTGCTACGCTTGATGAACGCTACCAGGTTCCGAAGTTTATGCCGGTCATGGCCAGAGCTGGTCAATACTCTAAAGCTGTTTATTTGGTCTGAAAAGGCATTCCTGTCGTCAGTGAAGGCGCTCTGGGAAGAAACCAAGAGTTAAAGCTATACAGTTCCAGGTCTAGGTTGTTCTGTGGATTTTAGCCCTGGGGTTCAGATGGAATACATTTCTTCTGTATATTAAATAATAATTAATAGCCAAAGATATACTTAGATTTAAACCTATAAAAGAGTACCACTCGCATGATGCTCCTCCAATATCACCCTCTAAGCGCCATGCAGTGAGGCGTGGTTACCGGCGTAGTGGTACGCGTTGTTTAGTCCACTGATCTCCCCCTCCTTCCAATTCTCCTTTTTCTCTTTCCTGCCACATTTTATTTCCCATCATGGACTCCTTCGCACGACTGCCACCCGAGCTCATTACACAGATAATTATCTATATCGCGGATTTTTCTGCGGTGGAAAGCATCATTTCTGCATCCCCTCAAGTCCACGCTGTCTTCCAGGCCCAGCCTAGTATTGTACGGGACCTGATACAGGCAGATCCCATTACAAGTTTCCCGGAAATACAAAACTTGTGCAACAATATTAGCCTGATCCAGACTTCCCTCGCTCAGTGTCCCGACCTTGCTCACTACCAACAGGCGTGCGATCGTATTCCAAACTTTGGATATACAGAAGCGCTCTGTATGCTCCGCCTGGCTGCACAAACACAACGTCTGGCTTGTACCTGCTTGACTCTTATCCAGAATAATCTTGTCTCGGCTCTTTGCGAGGTTCCTGCTGGCTCACTAAGTGGTCCTGACCGCGTACAAAAGGTCAGAGAGCCATTTTCATGGACGGAAGAGTACCGCGTATACAACTCCTTATGGCATCTCCAGCATTATTCCTACCTTCGCAAAGCAGCAACAGAGCGCTGGGGTTGGGATCAAGCATCAATTCAAACGTTAGATGCCTACGATGACTGGAACAAAATAATAGATATACGGAACATGGAAAGGTTCTGGACAGTTGCCGCTCTACTTTCAGACTTGGGTCTCAATCCTTCATACGGACATTATCCATTCCAGCATAAGCAGAGGTACCTAGCGCAAGACCTAGAGGGCGAAGAATCCTCACGCGCTGCCTGGACCTTTCCCAGAGGAACGCCGCCACCCTTCTTTTCGTCATTTAATCTGCCTCCATCACGGTATCTCACTAGTGGCAACGGCCCACCTTTCTGGAGTCCTCCGCCGCTTCCGCCCGAAACTGAAGCCACAGACGCCTGGTGGCTTACGCCGAAATATCGTTCATGGAACCCACGTCATGTGTCATACCTTCAGTTGGCAGCCAGCTCCGCCAGTCTAGATCGACAACCCAAATCTTACAGTCTACTAAACCTAAAGCCCTGGCGGCGCCTTGGTATGACTACCTGGGATACGTGGCGCATATATACTCTTGGGCTGTTCGACTTCAATCGGCGAGAGGCAATGCCAACCCCTGATGGAGGATTGCTCGAAGCAACGCCAAGGGACGAAAGAGTTCTGCAACAAACACCGGTAATTGACTATGTGTCGAGGTGGTTGGCGTTGATCGGGGAGCCACGGCGTCAGGTGCGTTCGACGTGGATTGGGGGTCTACTAAGAGAGTATGTGGTGTGATTAATTCACATAGTTCGCAAGCACTCCACGAACAGACGGACAGGTTGAAAATGGAGCTGGGTTATGTTTCTTTTGCTGAGTACTCTTCTGAATTTCCCATGCGTCATATTCTAGAAGACTCGGTATAACAATAGGGTTGCGCGGTTAACCGATAGTATATTGGGTCTCGGTTTCGGTTGATTTTGGGTTATTTGAGATGGAGAGATACCTGATATCTGGAGCATGGGTTTCTATGCTCTTTATCTTCTTGGGTTTCGACTTTGGGTTGTTGTTTAGAGTTGAGACCCACTGATAGACCGTGGTTGATCAACGGGCCGGTCCGATTTCTCGCTTCGTATAGGAATGAACTCGCGATGGATGGCTAGAGAAAGTCCCTGATCGTTATCTAGATGGCAAATTTGGTAAACTGGAGATTGTGAGGTGATGTGAGCATCTTAATTCATTTGTCTTTGAGTACCTCGTTGAGGATTCGCAGTGTAGTAACAAATGTCTTTGGCTATTGTCTCTATTGTAAATCATGCACTGAGTTTACACTGACAGCCCATCTCACAGCACTAGCCTGTAGATAGTACCCTAGAATGAATGCTATTTTACTATATTACTCTTCTAATATAAACCGTAAGTGGGTAATGAAGTAGCTGCTGTATACGGAGTAGTAATGTATAGCATACTTTGATCAGACTAGTCCCGATCGGGCGCAGAGCTGTCTCAGCGCAGACTCGAGATTCCCAGCCATCGCATTTCAACCCACCAGCTCACCAATGGCCGAATTTTTTATCCCTTCGCTGACCGCGGTCAGATTTAACTATCCATTTCAATTATTCCACCCATTGGAGCTGCTCGATATTTGGGTTACTTTTGTGTTCAGGCTTGGTTACTGATTTAGGCACATATCGAGAGAGCTTAGGCACATTCCAGGCATCGGTATGAAACATCTGCATTCTCCATTTGTGTTTTAGACTAGACAGGACACCGTTAACTCGTTTGCAGATCAACAAAATGTTATTCGCGCCTTTATTGATCGGCGCAGCCTCAATCGCTGCCCGGGTGTCAGCAAACACAGAAAAAAGCGAGCAAGGCAATGGCGGCGAAACAGCTCTGTCCCCCAAAAGGCCCGTAGGCATACGAAAGATGAGCAATGACTCGGGAGAAAAGTTCTTTATGCACTACTGGAACTTTGAGGAAGACGACAGTGTCGCAAACTCCACAGAAGCGCAGGATAGCACTTCACACACCGAAATTGAACGCAGTTCTATCCTGCCTCGCGAATACTATTTCCAGCCGCCGCTTTTTGAGCGCTCTGCACCGCTTGCTCCGAGGGACTTTCAATGTCCTGCGGGGACGGAGGCGTGTACGTCCATTGACCGATCGGACATCTGCTGCGGTACGGACGAGACGTGCGTGCAGGTTGAGGATACCGGGTCTGGGGACGTGGGCTGTTGTCCGGCAGGCCAGGAATGTTCAGGAACGATTGGGTCTTGCTGGGAGGGATACACTACCTGTCCATCTTCTCTTGGAGGGGGGTGCTGTTTCCCTGGCTTCGAGTGTGTCGATGGGGGTTGTAAGTGCCTAAAATTATCCCGGTTACGAGAAAGAAGGCAGGATTTTAACCTACAATACCAGGCTCTCATGTCGTTACTGTGACACTGACCTTTTCCTCGACAACGCTGACGACTACTTCGACTGAGACGATTTCCGCGACGAGCACCACCTCGGAGCCCACTACCACAAGCAGCACATCATCAACAGGGGATCTGTCTCCGCCCGATCGACCTACAAGTTCAACTACGAGCACAAGCTCCGAAACCGAAACGTCCTGTCCAACCGGCTTCTACGCGTGCTCCGCAGTCTACCACGGTGGGTGTTGCCAGACGGGCCGAGACTGCGATACTACTTCATGCCCGGCTCTACCATCGACAACGATTGTGAGCAATGGCCAAACCATTGTGGCTGCCGAGCCGACGACTACAGCAGACGGCAGTGAAGATAGCGGTCCGAAGGGGTGTGCGAGTGGCTGGTTTAGCTGCGCAGATACAGTCGGCGGCGGGTGCTGCCCAACCGGATATGCGTGCGGGTCGAGCTGTACGGCAGTGCCGACTGCGTCGACAACGGGGACAGTGGATAAAGTGGCGCCGACGGTAGAGTCGATGGCTGGAGTTGTGAAGGTTAACTGGGCGTTGTGGGCTATTTTGGCTGTGATGATGATGATGCTATAATATGGATATGAACTAGAATGAATTAGACGAGTGAATGATAATGATAACACAATAACAACTAGAATAAACAAGGAATCGAGTCCCGATGCGAACGCGGGGAGCGTGGGGAATGGTTTATCCCTGAACAGGCAGGATTTTCCGAGGCCTTAACCGAGTGCAGCGGCGGGTGAACATTCAGCGCCAACAAGTCGGCGTCCGGCCCGTCCTCGCGCCCACTCCAAATCGTCCCGGCCTTCTCCTCACATCTCCTCTCTTCTCCTCGTCGTTTCGCCGTTCTCTCTCTCTTTCTCCATCCCCCTCTCCACTCCCAATTCACAATGTCGAGCAGCAACACCCAGGCGCCCCTCCCCTTCGGGTACCAGTTCGTCGCTGGTGCCGTCGCCGGTGTGTCGGAGGTAAGTGGGCTGATCTGGTCAATCGGTTAAATTGATTTGGAGCTGACTGACCGCGTGACTCAGATTCTGGTTATGTACGACTTTTCCCTCTGTCGCTTCGCTTTCCGGCGCAAATAAGGCTATCTCAGTTCCGGGATGATCACTAACAGCTAATTCAGGTACCCATTGGATGTTGTCAAGACCCGAGTGTACGTCCCCGCAAATCCACACCAATTGAGCCTCAACTGACACTTCGGACAGTCAACTGCAGCAAGGCGCTGGCGCTGCCGGTGAGGAAGGATACAATGGCATGTTCGACTGCTTCCGCAAGATCATCCGCAATGAAGGGTATGTCCTTCTCCCCCCCCCCCTTCCACGAGGAGGTTCATCCCGAGTGAATACTCGTTTATTCAGACGGAGGAGTACGTTTACCTCTCTCTCTCTCTCTCTCTCTCTCTCCGTTGCCGGTCACTATAAACAAATATTGAAACAACCAAAAGTGCCTCCCGTCTCTACCGTGGTATCTCAGCCCCCATCCTCATGGAAGCGCCCAAGCGCGCGACCAAGTTCGCCGCCAACGACTCCTGGGGCTCCTTCTACCGCAACCTCTTCGGCGTCGAGAAGCAAACCCAGTCTCTCGCCATCCTAACCGGTGCCACCGCCGGAGCAACCGAATCCTTCGTCGTCGTCCCCTTCGAACTCGTCAAGATCCGTCTGCAAGACCGCGCCTCGGCCGGAAAATACAATGGCATGCTCGATGTCGTCCGCAAGATCGTCGCCGCCGAGGGTCCCCTCGCCCTCTACAACGGTCTCGAGAGCACACTGTGGCGCCACATCCTCTGGAACTCCGGCTACTTCGGCTGTATCTTCCAGGTGCGCGCGCAGATGCCCGCGCCCGAACCAGGCAACAAGACGCAGCAGACCCGCAATGATCTGATCGCGGGTTCCATCGGAGGAACGGCCGGTACGATCCTCAACACGCCCATGGACGTCGTCAAGTCGCGCATCCAGAACAGCCCTAAGATCGCGGGTCAGACGCCCAAGTACAACTGGGCCTGGCCTGCTGTGGGCACGGTCATGAAGGAGGAAGGGTTTGCGGCACTGTACAAGGGCTTCATGCCCAAGGTTCTGCGACTGGGTCCTGGTGGTGGAATCCTGCTCGTTGTGTTTACGGGAGTCATGGACTTCTTTAGGAAGATGAGGGGGGAGGCTGTCTAGATTAGATCTACTTGTTTGTTCATCTAACTAAAAACCTGGGTTCCGTTCGTTCGCTCTTCATTTCGTTTTGTTTTGGATGGTTCATAGATTGTTCCATAGAAAGAGAGTTAAGCAATTTCAGATCTTGTACATGTATATGTATGTTTCATCCTGGGTTGCGATTCAGATTAAGCATATTCTCCACAAGCCCCCCCCCAACCAACTGCTCTTATTCGTACTAGGCAGTGGGAGGGGCGGCGGCGGAGAGAAGGGCTGACTTAGCTACACTCACATCCATAAATCGAGAATCAACCAATCAAGCCCACAGATAATGCGGACTAAGTCATGCAACGCTGTATGAATATTCAAGACTAATATATAACATCACATGTCCATTCCGAAATACTGAGCAAGAGCGAGGACAGAAGTAAGTTGCGTAAATTATTAGGGCGACAAGAAGAGAGAAACAAAAGTTCAAGTAAAACAGGAAAAGGGTATCGACGGAGCAAGCAGAAGCCAGTACAGAATGTAACCCAGGTGAAAAGCAGTCTGAAAATATGTAGATAAAGTCAGGTAAACAAAAACGAAAGAGGTGGGTTCGAAAAAAATAAGAAGCGGTGCTAGGACAAATGACCTTAGTAGGGTAGGGTAAAAGTAGGGGCACGCTGTGTTCTGCGTGTGATACGAACAGATAAAAACGAACAAGACAACATAACGACATGAAACAGAAGTAACAGGACAGCTCTACCTGAACGCAACATACAAATGCAGAGCAAACAAAACAAGACACGAAATTCCATATACCCATATATCACTCCTGCGTACGCCGGTCAACTACCACATCCGTTGACGCCATGTATGCAACAATTATGACGCGTAATCATAAGAAAAGCACAGTTCGAGCTGCAAACGAGTAGCCTAGTTCATCTCCATGGCATATTCGTCTTCCTCCTTAAAGCTCATGCCTGCATGTCCAGACGTGTTCCAGTACTGTGCCTGACCGGCGTTGTTGGAACCGCTGAATGGAGGGCTCAGGCTCTGGGGGCTCAAGGCACCATTTGACGTCGCATCGCCAGCCATGTTGGTGTGCTTTGGAACTCGCAGGCCAGAACCGGGTGCACGGCTGTATTGGAATGAGGTTGGGTCGTTCTTCTCAATGGCGTCCAGAATTTCGGTGCGCATCCGCTTCTCCTCCTCGGTTTGCTCAAACGGCCAGGTTCCTCCAAGGCTGCTGATCAGCTCGGCAAGCTCGGCTTCCTGTTGAATTTTCACATGAAGAGCCCACATAAGATCTCTCGTCCAACCAACAGCGCCGTTGAGGATGTCTCCCTTGTTTGGACCCTTTTCTTTCTCTTCGATCGGGAGACCCATGGTAATATTGCCGGCGGCGCGCCGACCTGTCCCACCGGCCAAAAGCGAAGTGGCCGCATTGGGGGTACCTCCTGGTCCAGGAAGGGCAGAGTTGTTGACAAGCTGTTTGCGGACCTTGTCATCTTCCAGGCGGTGTTGGGGTACTAGGTGAGAAAGATCTTGGATGCGTTCGTTGATGTTATCGCGCCGGCGACGTTCAACGAGGTTGTGGGAAGCCCTCCTGCGCCGGCGCTTGGCTTCCTGGGATTCCATGTCCTGGCCACCTCCAGGCAAGTGAGCATCAACCTTGGCCGGCAAAGAAGCATGCTTTCCTGACTTGATTATTTCCGAAATGGCCGCATGATGAGATGGATGGCCTGGCGATGAGATGGGAGACTCGGCATACGATTGTGCACTTCCGGGCGTGCCATCCCATTGGTTTGACAGAGTCTTGTGGTGGCGGTGTTGTAAACCTGTTCGAATTGGCTGAGAAGGAAAGCTTCCGGATTCTGGAGTCCCAAGCGCCAAACCACCCATGGCGGGAGTCTTGGGAGTCATGGGGCTGCGGGCATCCATCGATGCTCGGTCCATTGCCTGCATGCTCGGTCGAGCCTTGCCATTGAGGTAACTTTGCTCCAGGTGGGAGCCAGCGCTCTGGACATGGGAAGAACTCAACTGCCCTTGGTTAACTCCCCGAAAGTGGTCATAGTTAAAGCTGCTCTGCATGAATGGGCTGTGTATGGGTCCACCATCTGGAGTGTTCGAGTACATCTGCGACATCTGACTGGGATGACTCATAGCGATGCCTGCGCTAGATGGGTGATCCTGCATGTAATTCTGTTGGATACCATTCTGTCCGTTAATTTCCAAATCCAACAATTCATCCGTATCGATTCCGGAATTCCCAAAGTTGAAGCTGGACGACATGTTCTGCTGGTTGCCGAATCCAAAGTTCCCCATAAATCCACCATTCTGCATTGTCAGGTCCGAGGGGTCGATCCCATCATTAGGGTTCCCAAATTGGTTATGCATTGAATATCCGGATTGCGACATCATGAAAGGGTTCTGGTCACTGTTGGGTTCGTCAGGCTCAGTTTTAATGAACATACTTGCTTCAGTCATGGTCTGTGTCCAGACTGAGCAGGTCTTCAATTTTGAAGTCGGTCGGTTCTTATCCACGGGGAGCCCTTACGGTCCAGAAACCAAAAAAAGAGAGAAACGATCTCAGTTATAAACCCCGAGACAACGTGTGTGGCGGGGGAAAAAAGGGGGAGGTATGTTGGAGATTGCAAGGTTGAGTACCCCTCGCTTCGGTATGACGATGTAAGCTGACTAGGGCGGGAAGTGGCGATGCCTAGTTTGGCAGGATATGAAGCGTTCGATAAAGCGAGATGTGACGAACGCGAATCTGTGTCTTTATCTTGTTAATGCAAAGATGTCCAAAGGGCAGACCAATAAAGGAATTGCAATTCTGAGCGGACTCGGTAGACAAAGAAGTGCACGGATGTCAGGGTCAGGGATAAGGGTTTACCAACCAAGAGGAGATTATTGTCAGAGGAGCAAAGCGGTGATTCGGAAGGAAGGTGCGAAGATGAAGAGGATAAAAAAAAAAAAAAAGGATGGCTCGGAGCGAGGAAATGAGGTGTGGCCAGGGAGATGTGGTTTGGGAGCGGACGATTTAGTGGACGAGTCAGGTCAAAAGCGACTCCTATCGTGAGTGGATTCCAGATTCCAATAGGCCGGGCTGTCGATCGTGAGCCACGCAAGAGCTGAATAATCGGTCTAAAAGGCCCGGTGTGAGCGACGACGGGAATGCGCCAAAAGAAATATTGCGAAAGAAACGAGGGCAGAAAAAGAAAAGAAGCGACAAAATTGAACTGCGATAAGCAACTAGTGTCAGAGAGGACGTGAGAATGACTTGAGGAGGCGTGGCCGTAAGCGAAGAGGACAATGGGAGCGTGGGGAGTGGGACGGGTCGATAAGGGCGCAGTGGCAGTGGCAGTGGCCGCGAGGCGGGGTGGCACTGGAATGTGTCCTTGACAGCCTGGAGGTGCGGTGAGCGCTGCAGCCGGCTGCGAGTTGCGGGTTGCGACAAAGGCGACTGGCAGCAGTGACAATGCGAAAACAGCGACGGTGACAGGTAATATACTCCGTTTCAAGGGATGGAGATCCTGGAGGTAGCGTGGGGGGCAGTCGATCGATTTGGCTGCGACAGAGAGGCGGTGGCAGTTGAGTCGAGCTGAAACAGCGGAGAGATCGAGGCACGGGCGGTCGCGGCCGGCAGTATCCAGTGGAACAGTTCCTCAGTTCTCACATGGAGTCCTCATCCACTGCAGTCATTCGCAGGCATTTATTTATCTGTCCGCTCAGACTCCGCCCTCGGCCCAACCACGATTGCCCTCCGCGCTGGGGCCCTGGCGCTGTCTTTCTGGGCAAATTGGGTCGTCGAATAAGCGCGCCCCGCGAACTGTTTCCCCCGGGGGCGCGATCCTAACGGCCTAACCCCGCTGCGAGGGGCATGCAGTATGCGGTCACTCACAGTTGTCGTGAATCAATTCGCGGCGCAGCGAACTGGCGACAAGTGAATGCCGTTTTCATCCGTCACAGACCCAGTGCTTCACCATTGATTGTCGGAAGTGCGTACGTAAAACTCCGCCCCATTCCTGAAGGCAATCATTCAGGGTCCCGGGATCCTTTCGGCCCAAACAAGGGTTGGGTTGCCCCTCATCCTCTCCTCCACGCAAGTGCTAGTGCGACAAGAATGGAAAATGCGAATACGCGAAACATGAAACTAACAAATTCACTCACCGGAAATGTCAAAATGGTGTTGATACGAGGGTTCAGGTTTTCTTCTATCTGTTTCGAAGTACATTGTCAGCGTCCGTGCCCTCAAAAGGTGGGTTCACCCGGGCTATGGCTCATGGAAACAAGTCAAGCGAGGTCAGCCTGTCGCACATGGCGAGAAGGCCCAGCAGCGGCCTGACTGTAGAAGGATGCAGGCGAGAAGCCAGTCCTTGCAGGACTTTCTAGGAAACGTCGGATATACCGAGCGAACAACAGGCACCAGCAAACCATACTTACATTCGAGCAGGCAGAGAGCTTGAGGATGCTCAGACTGAATAGCAGATGTTCACTGTGCCACTCTTGAGCGACAAAGAGACAAAGAGGTCAGGTGTATGAAGATGTCGGATCTCTCAAAAATCCAACAAAACGGGCGAAGAATCTGCGGGAAGGATAGCATAGCCGTCTTGCTGTCAAGAGCTTGAGAGGCAAACGAAGCAAAGGAGAAATGACATGCAGGTCAAAGCGACGGGGGTTGTTGGGGTCTTTATAAGCGTCTCTGGAACAGCCACACTGCGGAGCCTCTCATTTGATATACATACCGCTGCACCGGTCATGCATGGCGTCGATCGTCAACTGGGTGAGGCTTAATAGGGCTAACTACCATAAATTACGCGCGTTATTCGTTTCCCAGCAAGGCAGGGGACAAAAAAAGGCCAGAAACAAAAGGTGAAGGAGGTGGCAGCGAAGGTAGCAAGAAAGCTATGCGAACATGGAGGGTGTCAAGATGGACCACTGGGAAGAGTTGACGAGGGCAACAAGGGGCTGTGGTTGGTCGATGGCGATGGTGTAGAGACAGAAAAGGTCAGATACCTCCGTCCAAGGTTAGGATTCACGCACCCACCAAGGAGGGTGGTACATGCAGAGGGGAGGAGGAGAATAACATCCACTCTGCGCATCCCATGAACAGGCCCAGGTACTACTAGACTACTATATTTGTCACCTGTTGCTTTCCTGAGGCGACATCATGACTCACTTCGTGTCAGCCGTTTTCTTCTTATTTCTCTCCGCACACCCTCCTTCTTTTTCGTCCTGGGCTCGAAAACTTGCTTTGGCACCCCAGGAGCATCTGTTTCTTTGTTGGGCAAAGTCCAAACATACCGTCGCCTCCCTGATCATCCCGACGCTACGGTGAGTGACCAGCGAACGTGAGAGCCCGAAGGTATTCCAGACACAGGGCTTGAGGATGACATCATGGGCTTTTTTTTACGAGTTTATGACAAAGTAAAAAAAACGAAAAGAACTAGGAAAAAGGTAAAAAGCGTAAAAAAAGTGAATTGCTGACCACCGCTTCAGTCCTGGCATACCGGACCAGACGGATATCAAGGAAAAGCAGAGCCATGTGGGTGACCAGGAGCTGCGCAGGCCGCATTAGGAAGCAGGACGGAGAACAGCGCCCGTCATTTGTCCACAAGCGCAGCTAGAGCAACAGATCGACAAGTGCTGGAAACAACACCCGACGGATGTCGCTGGTGAGAATCGAGGCCACTACTCCCATGCAATAGGCGTTTACGTAGGAGGGGGTGCACTATTTCATCATCAACCCAGGACGTCTCCCAGGCTGTCCGAGCGCCGCGTCTCAAGCTGAACACAGACTCTGCACACAAGGCGGTCCGTGAGTCTGCAGTGTGCAGCATGTCGCCTCCCGATAAACGTTGCGTCCAGGCAACAGTCTTGATAGGTAGAGCACCGAGTGTGGCGCAGTAGACTGCCTTCGTATCTGATCCAGATCCTACACCGCGCTTTCGAAGTCTGTAGAATTAGCTTCTACCTTGAATTCGGCGCCTGCGATCATTTCCTGTTAGGCGATGCGGGATTTGAAATAGAGCTGAGCTAGGAATGTGAGGAAGTCAGAAGTCAGCCGAAGACGGCGCTCGGAATGCGCGATGGCCCGCCAATGTAATCACTCATTAGGGCTGGCAGAGTGGCCGACAGGCAAGGCAAGGGAGGGCCATGGGGGATGGGGTTGCATTGAGAAAAGCTTCTCATATAAAGTTCTGGGTTATTGGACACAGAAAAAAGAAAGCATTCCAGGCAGAGAAACAGTCTACTCCGTACAAGGGAAACGCATATTGGCTCCCGCAGATTCGTGCCCGCGCCGTCCCGTCAAGGTTCGGGGTGCATGGGGGCGATCGATGATAAAGACGTATCCACGGTTGCAGCAAGGAGTTTCCAAGATGCATCATCCAGTGGGCCGCTATTACGTCCATTCCCCCGCTTGGTCAGGACTCCAGGAGCCGGCGGAGAGTTTTCCGAGACTTTTCTGTATCTGTAAACTGGCTCTAAAGCCGGGGTTGCAGGCCAACCGACGCAACAGGGGCTACAAGCTAATACGGACTGTACGGGTAGACGTCGTTATCCCGCAGCTCTAGTGTAACGTGGAGACGACGAATGGACCAGCAGGTTAATTTGTTCGGGTGTGACGAGGTTCGGTTATCCGAAATTTGACTCAGGCTTGTCATACCTTGATAGACATAACGACAATCTTAAGATGGGGGGTAGTAGTGGCGGTGATCTCCCTCCACTTGGACCGTGCTCAGGTGGATTGAATTGGGGGATGCGCCGGAATGCAGAGGGCGATCGCTTCCGTCTGTGCCGTTTGTGTCCTCTTGCAGCCTGGGGAGGGGCAAGGAGGGGACTGGCGAAAAGGATTGTATTGGAGGAATATAGATAAGATCTTCGAAATGTCGATGGTCCGCGTCTCCGTCCCCGTCTCCATGTGCATCTGCAATCAGATATGCAGGCTAGCTGCTAGTCTCCGGCGTGCATGAATAGTGACGAGCAGATCAAGCTCTGTGAGGTCGGGTCTGGCTGCCGAGATGAGGGCTCGCGCGATGGCCGCCAAATCTCCAGTAATGCGCAATCTGCAGGCGGTTTAGCGTATCTCGCTTGACTTGCATGTTTGGGAAGAGTTGGGATGGTGTTTTCGTGGAGGAGGGGAACGAGAATCATCACCAGCTGCTGTGACGGGCCAATGACGGCTCAGCATCACAGCCCGATCCAGAAGGCGGTGGTCACCCCTCCAATCGTCTCAGACATGGAGGGTAGCTGGCCAATCGAATGTATGCGCTCTGCCATCTGCGGAAGTTTTGTCATCAGCTATTGGCTCCTGCTCAGACCCCGGACCCGCCCAGGATCGCCCGTTCTATTTTGGGACTAGCTCCGTCTCATCAGCTGCCAAACGTCCACCGCCTGCTCTGAACCTTGGAACGTTGGATGCTCCGTCTCAGTCGACCACCTCCGCAAGTGCTAGCTATCAAGGGCTTCAAGGGCGGCTAAAACATCCACGGTCTCAGATATTTGAATTCGCCAAAAGCGTACTGGTATGCGGTCTCTCTTGCCCCTCCACCCTTTCGCCTCTGACTCGTAACTGAACTTTCCGATGCCCACACACACACACACACACACACCACTGCCCACCCTCCTCTTCTTGTGCTTCCTCGTTCTCCAAGTCGGTCAGATGACACAATTGCTAATATCGCAGCCTGCTGCAGAAACGGCCCCAGCGTCTCAGCCTCGAGATACCGCAGTGCCTTGACGTTACGCTGTTCGAACAGGCAGACTCCCACCCCCCTTCCAGGTTCTCCGCAACTCTCCCCCACCTGGTCTGTTCGCCTCCTGGCTCTCGCGTTTGCTTCGTTAGGTTTAGAGCCCGCTGTCGCTTCTGCCTTAGTGAGTGGGCTCGCAGTACGGTGTAGTTGCGGTGTATCTCGAGATCTTTCTTCCTTAGCCCTTGACGTCACCTCGCATCCTGGCTCCGATCCAACAGCTAGGAAATCTTATCGCGCGAAGGAGCAAACAGACGGCCAGTAAAGAGGCTGAAGTTTGAATAGTGTAAAGCTCTTATTGAAGGGATCACACGCTTGTCCGGGTTATCAAATTGGTCGGTACTTCCCAGAAGCCCGTCGATCGATACATTTCTTCAGATTTCGCCCGTTCCCGAGCTCCCTTTAGGGCCTCTTTAGTGTCGGTCCGCAGCAGTCACCTGGCCCGTGTTCTTTCGCCCTATAACCTCTTTCTGCCTGCTTAGCGTTCGGCAACCCTCCACTACAAGATATATGCAGATCATCTGCACGCCCAACACCAGTATCCGTCGTGCATAGTCCCTGCAGCGACCTCCTGCTTGACATCCCAGTTTCACGCTACAGTGGCGGCCAGTGCATTTGGCAAAACCACTGGAATACTCGGCAAACCAAGGAATTGTTTCTCCTCTTTCTCCGCGTTAGTCCAGGAGCTCCCGGATTTGGCTGCGAAGAGCAAAGCCCGTCATGGCATCAACCACGTTTCGGGATTCAGTGAACTCACTGGGCTGGTCGCGACGAGACGGCGATGTCACAGCGAGCACCAACTCGTCCACTCCCTTCCTATCGAGGTTACAGTCCTATAATCCCTTTGGCCAAGGCGATGGTTATCTACAACTTCCCACACACGAAAACCCAGGAGCTCCCCTACCTGCTCCTAGTCGACGAGAGGAGGAGGATGCTTTCTTTGCGCGTAAGTCTCTGGAACCCATGACTCTGCCTCTGATTTATCAGGTTTGTTTGATTCGCTGCGTCCTCCTGTCCAGGTGACAAGAGCTCGATCCAGCCTTGGAAAGATAGCTCTTTCGTTGTCTAGGATGGCACTATCAACCCCAGTTACTCCTGTCTCGCACCCTGCTTGCTTTAACATACCGTTTTCCTTTTTCGTCCTTTATGTTTCTATGATCTCCCATTTTAGCGTCTTGCCAGGCTAATCCTTTCCATTACAGTAAGTCGATGGGATCGGATGCTCATCTTCTTTGCATGCAATCTTGGTGCCGCTGTCTGCTTCGTGATTTGCTTTTTCCTATTCCCAGTGCTCTCGGTCAAGCCCCGCAAATTCGCCATCCTGTAAGTCTCCTTCGTTTACAAATCCCGCCTGATCGTTTCTTTACGTTATCCTGTTCATACCACACCCTTGCCCTTACGTCGTGCGGCACGGGCGGCGTTGTTCGTCATGCCGTGGTTGAGAAACCGCCCTGGGCAAATCAGAGCCCGCGCCGCATACCTACCCCTTCTTCCATTTTATTGTGCCTGGTAATATGGACTGGACCTGATCGTTTGTCTCTCTCTAATAGGTGGTCTGTCGGATCGTTACTTTTCCTGCTATCATGGGCTGTCCTCATGGGACCCGTAATCTACGCTAGGCATCTGATCTCTGGATCACGCTTGCCCTTCACTGCCGCCTATTTTGGGTCAATCGCGTTGACCCTCTATTTTGCTATCGGAGTAAGTCTCTTCCTGCCTTTTGTCCGCCTTGATTTTCGGTGGATCGGCCCGCCGTGCATGTACACCCCCTGCATATAATGCATATTCATACAGATGAGATTCAAGAATCCTGCTTGACAATCCCACCTGCTACCCATCATCGATACCTCTCACAGTCGGTATCAGAAAGGCGCAGCGCATGACATCATCTTGCTTACATTGGCGCCTGATGCACCCTGTCGTCCAGAAGCAGCCGGGAATCCCGAACAGGCGGCCGGATGCGCGGGGAGAGGGGAGCACTGTTAAACCAACTAGCCCTCCTTTCTCTTCCAACCCCTAGATCCCATGAACAGCATTAGAACCAGTCTCATATCATCCAGAAGCTAACTTTCTTCTCTTTCTCCACAGCTCCAATCCACTCTGCTCACCCTCATCTCGTCCATCTTCCAACTCGCCGCCCTCCTCTGGTATGTCGTCAGCTATTTCCCCATGGGCAGCTCGGGCCTGCAATTCATGGGTCGCTTCGGTGCCCAGCGCGTCACGGCTTGGATGACTGCTTAGTTCCTCTCGCCATCGCACGCGCAAGCCCTATCACCTGGCTCGCCATGCATAGCCTACGTCAGTCTAGCTGCGTACTCCTCGCTACGTGCAGCCTGTTCTCTCGGCGCGATATGATATGTCGATATGAATGAGTAAAATCGCAATCAACCTGTTAATAGTTTTGACATACTTACAGTACCTTCTTACCCGCATGGCATGCGCACCTTAGATAATAACCGTGTACGATTAATTAGATCTTATTTATTCTTACTGTGGCGCATTTGTATTATGAATCAATAGACCGTTCTATGTTTACTTGAGTGGTTGATTTCGCTCATAATCTACTGTTGCACAGTTCCTGTTTGCTTATGAACAGTAAAAACTAGGTGGTACGCCCCTAAGAAGCAGAAGCTCGGGCCGAGGAGGGGAGGAGATGCAATTATACGACGCGGTTGGAATTTGCTATTGTCCACTCCAGCCCTGCTGTTGTGCTGTGTTACAGTCAACGGTCAGTTCAGGTCAGGTCGGAGCTTATTTATTTGATGCACATAGCCACTCGTCTGTGTAATGTTCATCGAGCTAGTTTTGGATACATTGCAAAGAAGTAAATATGTATCATAATCATGTAGATTTAGTTTAGTTTTGATATTTATTTTTGGTCTTTTCCAGTGGAGCAACTGCTTTGTGGCTAGATGATACCTATAAACGCTTGATTAAATTCATATCACCTCCTTGCATCTCATCAAACCGCCTCTAACTAATACTTCCCGCGACTCATAGTAACTCCCACAGTCCCATTAACAACCTTCACACCGGGTATCTCGGCCTCCCAAATGCCAGATCCAGGAGCAGAGCCCTCCCGCAGCCACCGCTGCAACAAGTCATTGCTCTCCTTGGGCTTGATGTCCGGCGACGCAGTGCCAACCGTAACATGAGGCAGCGGGTTAACACAGACCCAGTCGGGCTCGGGCTGGCCGTCTTCAGCGTCCTCGGAGGGAAGGATGCGCGCAACGAAGGTCATGAGCCTTGAATCCCAGATGAGGCGCTCAAGGCGGATGCGCGCATGGCCGAGGAAAGGTGTGGTTCTATAGTCGTTGGGTGGGTTTGTGGTCATTTTCTCGGTATATCGGTGGACGAGGGAGTCCCAGACATCTGGGTTGTCCTTTTTGGAGGCCCGGTGGATAAGGGTTACGTGGAAGGCGGGCTGGACGCGGCGGGAGTTGACGAGTTGGTGGTATAACCGGGCCTTTTCGGGGGGTGTGGCGGGGGAGAAGAGGGAGTGGAGGAGGTTGAGGACTTCGGAGGTCGGGAGGGAGATGCCGAAGTATTCGATGTTTTTGGCTTTAGCCTCGATGGTGATGGCAGAAGGACCGGGGCTGTTGCTGTTCGTATTATGTTTGTCGTTCTTGGGCTGTTTGTATGAGGCGCTGTGGTCTACCTCAACGTTGTACTCGCTTGTTGCGTAGTCAATGGCGTCGTCGAGCTCTTTTGCGGACGGAACCGCAGTCACTAGCTGGGGATAGGCGGAATGCAGAGCCCTGACTACTTTTTCGAGGTTCTCGCGAGAAGTAGCCATAACATCAAGATCAATTACTTCGTCAAAGCTCATGTCTGGCTCACGTTCGGTATCGATGGCCTCGAATCGTTTAAGGAATCCTTCCATGATGCCAACGACCTCGCCAGCATCCTTCGTACCAGCGCGAATAGTCTGGTGGTTATCACCGCGGTCAAGAACACGTCTGCGCGTCACCTCGCGGATTACAGGGAGCATCACATCCTTTGGTTCGTGTACGTATTGGAGGGCGACGAAGCGTGCGTTCGGAGCACCCGCGGATACATCATTCATGAGCTGGTCCCGTTCGCGCTTCTGGTGGTTGTTTCGGTCAGCAATAACGGCTGGCTTCTCCATCATGGTGTTGAGGATATCCAATGTAAATTTCTTTGGCTTATTCTTCCCCTTGGGGATGTTGTCGTTTTGAATATGGCCCCAGCCAAATAGCTTGGTTAAACCCAAAGCCACTGTTGTCTTTCCACATCCTATTGATGCAATAGGCACCAATACAACATCCCGTTTGACTGCTTCAGCCTCCATTTGAATGATTTGAGCTCCATTCAGCCCACGCTCCTTGAGAAACCCATCGCGCATTGAGATGATCCCGTGATTTTGCTGGTAACGTTGCTTCAGGCCCGGATTGAGGACAAACTGGTTGCGAGCATAGGCCAGATACTCCTCCGTGATCTTTTTGTGCTTCTTGAATCGAGGAGGTTTTCCTGAGAGTATCGCCTTGGTGCATTCACGCCACTGCCGGTACATCAGGTACGGTTCCTCGAACTTGTATTTGAAGAACCAGTCTCGAGGCGGGCCATTTCCGCGCTCGCTCAGTTTGCATCGAATGACGAAACCTTCAGTATCCCGGCCATCCCAGGATCCAGTCTCGGCGCACTTTTCGAGGAACTTCTGCACGGTGTCGAGGTCATCGTAGACTACGAAATTTGCTTTTTTGAACCCCCACGTATCGGCGAACTGGTGCACATCGGAACTAGAAAGGGTCGCAAATTCAGGAACATTGAAGTTGATCCCATGAAGGTAGATACCTGAGGAGGCCGGGTCGTATGCGAGCACGTGCTCCTCAAAGCTGTCATCACAGAGCTCTCCTACCGCGGTAGCATTCATCTCACGCAGCTGTCGAGCTAGGTCTGCAGTAGACTTGCCAACAGACGCAACGTGCTTCTCAATCCACTCTTCTCCAACCTGTGCATGGCTCCTAGGTGTGTCAGAACGAGCTCCAGTTGAGTGCTTGCTACAGACGAGCAGAGATCCGTCCTCCAGTCCAGAAATGAAGATGATGCACCCATTCTCTTTCACGCTGAGCTCGTACGGACCCCTTGTGTTGTTCTCGATGTTCCTCCATTGTGTCTCATTGACCTCGTTCACATTGAAGAACTTGTCGTAGCCACGTGTGACGATTTCCGGAGTGCCATCTTTCCGCTTCGCAGTGAAAAGCCCACGAGCATAGGTCGGCAGATCTTTACGCTTGTAATCCCAGTCCATAAACTTCCAGGAGTCTGCGGCTGTGTTGCCAGCAGTTCCCACCATGAAGGTGGACTTCCTGCACTTGAAGGCCTTCTTGTCCCCCTTGTTCTGGGTTCGGCCAGATTCCAAATCTCTAATCATCTCGGCCACCTCCTGCTTGTCCTGCAGGACAACCTTGGGACCCTCCATCATGTGTCTAGCCTGTGTAAATTCTCGTATGGCGATATTGTGCGGAAGAATTCGAATGAGCGGGCAGGTTGTGTTGATAGCGAAGGGCGAGCCGCGGAGTGGGGTGTTAACCAGAGCGCGGGAGGGAACAAGATTGAGAACAGTGCGAAACAAGAAACGATGATTGAAGTGGTTCGTTTTAAGAAACTCCATAAATTAAACTCTCATTAGAAGGAGGCGCAGCTCTCCAGCGGAAGAAAGGTATGAATCATAGCGGGGAGAAAGCTGAAAGCTGAGAATAGATAAACGTCTTATCGCGGGGCTGCAAACGCCAAAAAAAATCACCTTTGTTCCGCTCCGCCACCAACACTCATTAACAATCCAGGCCAATCCTCGTCTCAATTTTCTTGACGCACATTTCCTTCGCAGACTCCTTTGACCCAGTCTGACTCCGACGCCAGCTCTTTGACTCATTTTAGCCCCAATAAGCCAATCGCGATGACTCAACCCAACCCCTACGTTCTCGCCGCGGACAACCCCTCTGCCGTTCTGGACCTTCTCAAGTCCGACCCTTCTATCGCATCTAATCAGGACGAACACGGATATTCCCTGCTTCATGCTGCGGCTTCCTACGGACACATCGACCTCCTGCGCGCTCTTGTACGAGATTTCAATGTGGATGTCAACCTGCTCGATGAAGACAGTGAAACTTGTTTGTTTGTAACGGAGAGAGTCGACATCGCGAGATGTCTTATTGAGGAGCTGGGAATTGACCACAACCGGACAAACGACGAAGGTCTGACGGCCAGAGAAACCATCGAGGGCGATGGCTCATTTCCGGAGGTCGCTACCTACCTGCGACAGGTAGCTGGTATACCTGGTGAAGTGCCCAGCAGTTTATCCGCCGGCGATGCGCTGAACCCGGCTCCGCCACTGCCTCCGAACCTTCAAATGAACCTGGGAACAATGTCTGAACAGGAAGCTAGCGCAGGGACCAGCGAAGTGGATCCGGAGTTTAAAAGAAGAATCGATGAGCTTGCTGCTCGAGAGGATTTCCAGAGCGAGGCGAGTCAGAATGAGCTTCGGCAGCTTGTTATGGAGGCGATCCAAGGGTCTGAAATCAATACTCAAGACAAGGATGTGCGGAGAAGGATGGAGTGAGTGTTGCTAGAGTTAGGCAAACGTTCATGAGAGACGAATCCAAACGTACATACTATATAATGTCTTAACCTGCGCCAACATCCGAACACCACTTACAGTTGATTTAAGTTCTTTTGGGTATACTCTAGATATCGGTCAACAGAGTCTACATGTTTCTGCGCAATTCTAAACCCCAGTTGGTGCACAATTTGCTGTTCTGGTTGTATAAGTTCTCTGCTAACGCTAGAACTATAAACTATCGCAAAGCTCACATCACAATCAACAAAACGTTAGAAAAGCCAACTTGCACCGCCTGCATATCTCTTGAGATCTATTCCGCGCATCCAGTTATATATTAATTATCTAATTCTAGAAACTGGCTGTTAATAAAGTGTAGACTTGAACTATACCTGAGTCACGTGTTGGGCTCGTGCCCCCGCATACTACCACCTCTCCGCTTCCTCTGACATCCAAGCAACAACAAACAGCCTTGAGCATTTCCACCACACCAACCTCTACAATGAATCCGGCCTTCAATGCCGATACACCTCCACCTCCGCCGCCGAAGCCCAGCAGTCACGAAGCAAGTCGCGGTGGTACACCCCAGGTGAATTCGCCATCACTAGCTACACCACAACTCTTCCAACAAGGTCAATATGGGCCGGACGTAACGAGTCGACAAGTTCCGCCAAATACATCTAATCCAGGCCCCGCGAACATTCCAAGGCCGCCAACAGTTGATGAAGGCTGGCTGCCGGAAGGCATAAAGGAAAAATCGTACATTTCCCCGCCCTTCCTTCCTCTACCTCCTCTACCTAGCTAACGGAAACTAAACAAACCAGGACAATCGACCTGCAAACAATCCTCCAAACTCCATCCCTAATCTCCGCCCTCTCTGCGACCCACCCTTCCTACAATAGGCATCAAGAAATCCTGCAAACCCTTCTCAACTACAACCAAGATCTAGCGCACCATCTCCTCGACTTGCGATCCCAACTAGCAACGCTCCGCTCCTCAACTGAGACTCTCCTCTTACAGCACCAGTCGCTCGAGGTTTCCTGGCGGAAAAAGCAAAGCGAGATGGATGCGGCTCTGGCGCCGTGGTCGCCCAAGGCGCTATATCAACGGCTGGGTGCGGGGATTGCGGAGCAGGAGGCCGTCTGTTTGGCTGTTGAGGAGAGCTTTTTGGAAGGGGAACATCATGGGAAAGCGACAGAGAAAGAAGTTGCCGACTGGGTGAGGCGTGTTAGAGCAGAGAGCGCGAAGCTGGCGGATCGGAAGGAGGCGAAGGCGAGGTGGGACGAGGGGAGGGTTGGTGGGTGGAGGTGATACAAGTTACCAGAGTGTCCCTGTATGCTTGTGGGATATTGATTGGTTGAATGATGTGATGGGCATGGTGCTGTGCAGTTTGAAAACGAATATATTCTGCATATACTAATATACATATGACGGATAAAGAGAAGATGCCCTCACGATACTCGTTACATCATGAACTTGACCATACTTCGCGCAATGATTTTTACCTTTATGCCGCCATTGCTGGCACGCGGTCATTCAGCCAGATCACGTCTCCCACTCTCTAGGTCGACCTCGCCGTTCTGTGTCATTTCCGGTTCCCTGGACACCACCTTCAAGCTCGACCAGTTATCATCACCGACGTTACTTGGGCTCCCGATAGCCTTGAAGAACGCATGATCACGGCTCCTAGCTCCCCATGACCAGCCTGACCCGCGCTCGAGAGGAGGACTGTATAGTCTAAACCCAACCCAAGCAAACACCATTCCCATTACAGAGCCGAAGATGATATCAAAACCATGGTGTCGGTGATCGAACCAACGCGAAGCAGAGATAAAGAAAGCAACTGCCCAAGGCACAAAGGCGAGGATAACCAGATATATCGGCGGCGCAGCGCCCTGGGCTCGGATCGCGAGACGGTCCCGGGCGCGCAAGTCCTGGGTAAACGGCGAATGGGCCAGGTGGGGGAACTTGACTGAAAACTTGGAGCACAACCAGAGGGAGAAATATGTCAGGCCGGCAAATCCAACTATGTCAACATTAGTTAGCCTCCTGTATACAGACCATTGATCCTGTCTTTGGCGCAAAGGGCTTGCTTACATGACGAATGCCCACTGGGAAAGCTAACAAACCCATTCATCTTCAACATGTCCGACTTATTCCTGCAAATATCCCAGCTTACCAGCGTAGGAGCCCCCGCGAGCTTCTGTCCCAGCCCACCAACCGCGTAAGCAGCAATGTTCTCAACATCTGGGTCACAACGCGCAAGCATATCAGGCCTCGGTTTGCCGTACAGATCCTTCAACCCCTCTGTAGCCATGAAAACACCGGCGCAAGCCAGCGCCAGCCCGAGCCAACCAGCATTCCACTCCCAAATCTTGCGTCGCCAAACCAGCGCGCGCGACGCGGAGTCGTCGATAGAAGTCCCCGGTGTGAAGAGTAGACACAAAATCGCAATGAGCACGCCCGGTGCAACGAGCGAGACGACGACCATAACGCCAGAGCTCACAGTTTCATTCTCGGTGTATGGATACGAGAAGTCCACATTGTCGAGCGAGAAGGGCATGTGATTTGGTTCGACGACGTGGAAGCCATAGCCGATTAGAGCGACGCCGCTGGAATTTGGGAATAGTGTTAATAACAATGGTTTTTCGTATAAAACGTTCTATACTTACACGATGAGAATCCAATCGAGGATGTACGAGAGGAACACGCTGACCGTGAAGCTCGCATGCCCTCTAGACAGGGCGGGGAACGCCTTGATTTGCGAGAGCACCATAGCAAGGTTATCAGAAGTATGAGTCTGTTATTTCTTGATGTTCGCAACTAGAGCGATTTATAAATGGATCGCAGGGGTGAAAATAAAGTCAAGCTTGAGCCATGGGCTGCCGGGGATCTTAAGCGCTGGGACAGGGAGCATGGGATGCCGACGGGATGAAAGCGAAATTTCCCTCCCGAGAAGACGGGAGTCCCTCAACTCTCAAGAAGGTTTGGCTGTTTGTGGCTCGGAGGCCGATCTCCCCTTGGCTGGAGTCATCCCAAGAATCCAGGACTCCTCAGACGAATAAACGATCTTCAGCACGAGACCAGGTCACCATAAGCTGACGCATGCCTTTGCTTTTAGTTATGAACCTGTCTCGCATTCTTGAAGGGCTGTTTATCAATGATGCAATAGCTTGATTCATATGTCAAATTGCAAAATTTAAACTTCTCCGATTTGAAAAAGAGTTAATTTGATTGAGGCCTTCTATACATGTACCGAGCAAACCAACCCCTGCACGGGCTGCTGTGGCGTTTCTATACCTACTTTACCACTGTGCTTAGTGGAATCGTCATCACTTCTAAGTTCTGAGGGACCGAGATTTACTCCGTACTAATAAAAAGCCGGTCAGTCAGATGCTGTGGTGGTTACTCAGTGGGTCTCGGCAGGCAGATGTATTTGAGATGAGCCTCCTGAATCGTCCATTATTGTTCCCTCTTATTACTCCGTATGTGCCTGAGGCCCTGAGCAAAGCATATTGTCGCCTGAGGCGGAAGTTTGCTCTGTTGTCAAACAGCGTAGTTGGAGTGTCCGGCTGCCGTAGCGTCGCAGGTGTTTAAATAAGCTGGCGCCCACAACAATTTTTTTCCACCTGCAAAGCTTGCAGCTTCAACGCCAACTCGGTGCTTGCTTCGACAACATGTCTTTGGCAACTTTCTTATGATGACAGTTGCCAATGCGAATCATTGTATTAAATTATTAGTGAGTATACTATTTTTCCCTTGTCATCCTGCCCGTCTTCCAGGACGAATTCCTTAACAGGATATCCACGGCCGAAAAAACATGAAGGACCATTTCAAAGTCTCTAGAATTACTCTGATTCGCGAAGACAACCAACTGCAATTCATCTTCGGCGTTCGCTGAACCAGTGGCTAACATTTCATGTTTAGTTTTTGTAATCCTACCAGGACGACCTCGCCTGACCGCAAAACACATTGTAAAAGGTATGCTGAACAAATTTTCTTCTTTGATTTATCACTCCCCTCCCCTGGTATGATGATTCTTCGACACGCTATAGGCATTCCTCAAACTTAATCACCATGTGGAATCTGTCTTGTTTTAAGTTTCAGCCTTGTCTGACCACCATCTTCACCATTGCTCTCTTTGACTACATCTGGTGAACGAGCCCTGGCTAACAGTCTGGTTAGGTAAATACCATCTTGTCTTGCAGCTCTTCTTTCCTCGATGAAGATACCTTGAACGAACGGGCGGACATAATAGTGCATCTCCCCTCATCCACAAACAGCGAAGCGTACAAACTTCGCGGGTGTTGGGAGTTGTATTGCTTGTTGAGAACTCGTCACCTGAGTCTTTGCACTTCGTCTACGGATGCTCAGTACCTAGTTGCCAGCCATTCTAACTGTTGACTATAGGTACTGTCTCAGCCCTGCATATCCCAACACCATATCCCGTCAACATCTTATGATGAACTGTTTATTCACACTGTTTGATCCGCACTATGTGTTGGAGATGAACATTACATACAAAAATCTGATTTAATGAGGTGAGTTCTCCTACTGTCTGGAGTCATTGAGCGGCGCTAATTCTGTAGCCTGACATTAGTTGACATTTCATCACTTGATACACACTTGGTGTCGTGACTGCATGCTGACTTGTCGACTATCAGCACTAGTTGTACCCAACGTAGTATTACCGTATTCGCACGCAAAGAGTGAGTAGCCTTTTTGTCCTTTCGTTTTTCTGATGATGATTTCTTTAATTGCTGTTTTTTCTGAATACACTTTGAAGAAACTTCTTTTTCACCTTGGAGAACTGATGTCTTGTCACTTCCTGAGCATTGCAACCAGCCATTGTGTTTCCGTTGCTAACCACTCGATTAGTTCAAGTTATATAGAAAAATGCATTTTAATTTTCTGCGGAATATCTCTCTCGTAAAACGTAAATGTCGCTGTCAATAGACATTGGATCACTCATAGAACAAGTTATGCTTCTTGTGCCAATCCTCCAAACTCTCCGTCGGATACTGCTTGTATACCTGCTTCTTTCCCTCGGGATACCTGGCCCACGCCGGCTTCGAGTCCTCAAAAATACAAACCATCTCATCAGGAACCGGCAGGTCCGTATCAATGGCCGACGCAAACGGATGGATCAGTTCAGGCCATGACCCATCCCAAAGCCAGAGCATAGTCCCACAGTTGGAGCAAAAGTTCCGCTCCGACGAGCACTTCGCTTCGTCCTTTGTGCCGCGTGCTTTGATGGCGTTGTACTTCCTGTGCACCGTTAGCTCCATTCATACAGCATTGTACTACTACCCGAACGGAAAACAATGGAATGGATGAGATAGTATGATGTGACGCACTTAATCAGTTTCTCCCCCTTCTTAATCTTCAAGCTATCCGCGATCCCACCCAAATTCACGGCACCAACATAAGAACCGATCTTGCGGCAGATGCTGCACGCGCAGAGCTGGTACGGGACTGGGGTTGAAGAGTCGAGACTGAACTCGACTCCGCCGCATTGACAGCTTCCTTCCAGCTTTCTGTATGGTGATTTGTTAGTTGCACACTCCTCTCATACTCCGGATTTACTCCATTCGATCCCGAAGGTTCGGTAGCTTATGTCAAGGTATGGTGAAGAAATGCGATTGGGTAGCGATGAGGTTATTCGTCGAGGCGATTCCTCAAGGTACTCGGGGGGCTGGGATAACTGGCCAACAAGGTACTTAGGTGGGTAAACGTACAGAGGCATAGTACTGTATTGAATTAGAGGCGGCTGATGTAGATCGACGAGTTTACTTGGCCTCGTTTCCAGGATGGTTGTTGAACAGTTACTTCTAAGATTTGGATGGAATTGAATTCAGATGCAGAGGACCAGTGCAACAAACGTCATATATATAGCTCGAACACAACAGAGTCTACTTCCACCTTCCGCCCATCTGCCGACGGCCTTCCGATGGCCTCAGATGAGGGGTCAATCCAGACCACGGCGAATCCTGCACCTTGATTGGAGGCTTTGACATACATCTGACGTTTTGACTGCACTGTCACGGTTTGCACTGTTTGCTCAACTGTGTTTGTTTGGTTTGTCTGGTTTGACTCCGCGGGATATGATACTGAGTCTCTATCGCGATAATAATCTCGACTCCAAGACTCAAGGTTGACCTTTCACCAATCCGACTATAGCAACTGCAAAATGAGCTTCGGAAGTCCCGGTGGCGGCGCTGCCAATACCAAACCTACGCCGTGAGTGGAATCTCCCAATTGGCAACCTCGGCCAGTCCATCCCAGGCCAAAAGATCATCCCATCTTTTGGATCTTGCCATCGAACGGCTAATTGAGTGATGTTTATAGCCCCGAGCGAGGAAGTTTTCCCCTCGATCACGATGGTACAATCTTACCTTTTCTAAATCCTTTAAACTGCCTCATTCCAAGGACACAAACACCATATTCCGACCTTCCGAACCATTGCCAATCCCCATTTCTCCGGCTCATTCCATAACATAACAATACTCTAACGCATACTCGCAATCTAGGCGAATGCAAACATCTCATCCAAAACTACCTCAAATGTCTAAAACTGCAGCGCGGCGTAAACGACGACGAGTGCCGGCGGTTAGCCAAGGGATACCTGGCTTGTCGGATGGATAAGTGCGGGCTCCTTTATCTTTTTCTTTCTTTTTTTTTTCCTGCTCTCTGTATAACGGCATGAGTCTTTATTACTAACTACATGGTACTTGTACAGGAACCTTATGGCGCCGGACGACTTTAAGAATCTCGGGCTTGTATTTGAGAAGGATAAAGATGGGGATGGGACGGGGCAGGGACAGACTTCGGGTTCGAGTTCAAGTTAGCAGGCTTACTGCTGGAATAGGGTGTTTAATGACAGGTTATAAGTTTCTACCAGGCCACTGACATGCGCATAGAGGGGGTCTGGCGGGAAATAATCGCAATCGACTGTACACTACTTACTGTATACTATATTTTCATGGGCTTAGGCTCTTTTTGTATATGATGAGCTATGACATCTCTACTTTACCTTTCTCCTATACATTACGGATATAGGCTTCAGTTAATCAAAAGATCTATAGAGGGTTTTGTGGAAATAATATTGAAGCGATGCAAGTCGGCCACGGGACTTGGCCATGCGTGTATTCTTCGTTAGCCAAAACGGTATCCTAATTCATACTGATATCATTCCAAACAAAAAAAAAAAAGACAATGAGGTATATAGGGAAACAAGTAAACAAGCAAGTCACGCAAGCAGAAACCTAGTCTAGCCATGTGAAGAGGCAGCGGCCTGAAGAACAAGCACGTTGCCAACAGTTCTATTCTCGGTGCGCACCATCGCCTGCGCAACAGCGCCCAAGGCCCCGCGGGCATCGATCCCGACTTCTTCGTGAGACGGCGCGTCAATTTCTAGCGTCTGGTCCACACGGGTATTACGCCGTCCGACAATGGTGATGTTCCCTGGTTTCGAGGCCGACTGTGCCATCTCGTTCTTGACGCAGTCAATGGCGGTCTGGACTCCGGTGTCAACGTCATCCTTGGCCGGGGTGACAGTCTTGAAAATCACGCGGGACGAGAGCTCAATCGGGAGAGAGTCACGGAGCGTGGCGAAGATAACGGCGTCGGTTGCTGCTCCGAAGTTATCGAGCTGGGAATTCGAGGATGACTTGCGCTGCTTGGGCCGGGCAGAAACGTTGCCTGTTGTCTTTGAAGTCTCCACAGGTAAATCTATGTGGATGATGGTAGCCGTGACCTGGTCGTTTTGTGCTAACTGGAGAACGAATTTTAGGGCGTAACGGTCATCGTCTCCTCCAAAAAAGGGTAGAACTATATGGTGAGAGCGTGCGGCCGCGGGGCTGCTCCAGACTGCGCTTCTGATGCTCCTGGCGCTCATGGTTCGTTCGATAGTAGGCCGAGCTTTGGCGTTGCGAGTGTAAGTGCTGCGCTCTATAAGAACACCGACGTTGCAGGAGCTTTGGTTTAGAATGTTAGATACGAAGCTAGTATAGGGCCCGTTGGCAAAGCGATTTTGTTCATTCATGCCGGGGCCTCCTTGGTGTTCGCTCAAGGCGCCGGTCTCGCTCCATGGGATGAGAAGGAGGTCTGCGGTATCTTTGCGGGCAATTCCAAGCACAGTGTCCGCATATGAATGCTCAGGAACCACCGAAACGTCAGCCAAAATAGAAATATCATGCCATTGACCGAATGCACGGAAGGTATTGATGACTGGGTCCCACAAAGGGTAGTCATCAGCTTCTGACACCTTCATTACACTAGATTCTCGATCCCCAAGCTCCACTAGGCGAATTCCATGGACTTTGAGGGACAAGTCTTCGTGTATTTCGCTTGCAGCAGACTCTTCAGCTGCTGGCTCGGGTGATCTTGTGTCATTCTGGGCTTTCTCTGGATGAACTTTCGGGCTCGGTGGTTGGTTTGGTCCAAGAAGCGCAGCCAGTGTGCAGATACTAGAAAGACCATCAAGCCGTAGATAAACGAGAAGACTTTGAACAGTATGAGACTCTAGATGCTCCTTTGCAGCGGTGACACTGTCCCTACGCTCACTAGGTTGGATGGAGTTTCCTTCCCAGTCGATTTCACCGCGGCGCCACCGGTCGACCTTATCTTGGTACCACTTCGGATATATATATGTGGTTAGAGGGGTAGTCGCAAAAGTTGTTATAAGTGCCATGACCACAAAAATCGTGAAAGTTCGGGTGCTCAGAATGTTCGCTTGTAATCCGATATTCTAAACATGTGGTTAGCGTAGCAGCATATGTGAAACGATGGTAGTCCTGATGGCAACATACCAAGACAATAAGCTCTACCAAGCCTTTGCAGCTCATAAGAACCCCTACAGCAAAGCATTCTCGCCATAGAAGACCGCAGGCCCTTGATGCAAGTGTACCTCCAGCCACTTTGGCGATAAATGCAATGGCGACAACGGCGACTACGTAACCCCACACAATACCTGTGTCGAGCAGTCCCAAGTTCGTTTGAAGACCGGAAAGCGTAAAGTATAGCGGGAGGAATAGTGCGGCAACGAGATCCTCAATTTTTTCAGTTAGCTTGATAGCAAAGCCTCCCTCATGAGGGCAGAGCAGGCCAATCAGGAAACCGCCAAAAATTGCATGAACTCCTATCACCTGGGTAAAGAAAGAGGATGCCAGGGCAATCAAAATCGTGATTGTGACTACTGATTGACTTGGGCCTTTCTGCAGACTTCCGGTGTAGCTGAGGAAGCGTAGGAACAGTGGACGGAAGACTATTATCAAGAATGTGACATAGCCAACACAGACGAGCAATACCCACAATGCCGTAATACCGCTGCCGGCGTTAACGAGAGCAACACAGAGCGCAAGCAACACCCAGCCAACAACGTCGTTGCCGACGCCGGCGGAGAGCACAATGACTCCAACATTTGTCCCAAGTAGCTTCAACTCGGTCAAAATACGACACAGGACAGGGAATGCCTAGATTGAAGACAAGTTAGTTCAGATTTGCTAGCGTTATAAAGGCTCCTGGGGGCCAGAGAACCTACAGTAATGGCCATTGCTATACCGATGAAAAGTAGGTAGGTACCAAAGTCTATCGGCTTTACGCCATCTTCGCCACGGAACTCGTGGTATAGACCATAAGAAACAGCAGCGCCCAGCCCAAAAGGCAGGATCATTCCAGCGGCAGAGACGCTGCCAGCCACCCGCCAGTTACTGACAAGAAATCGCAGATTGGTTTCAAGACCGACAAGGAATAGAAATAGGACCAGACCGACGTTCGCGAACAGATTCAAATTCGGAAGCGATGCGTCGGGGAAAATGGAGTCGGTGAACCCCGGTACGCGGCCCATCACAGACGGCCCAAGTATGATGCCGGCAATGATTTCTGCGATGACGCGAGGCTGGCGGAGTTTGGAAAGAGGCCAATGGATCAGACGGCAGAGCACAATGATGATAAAGGCCTGCTTACAGATTAAAATGACAAGATCACTCAACGAGAGATAAAACTAACCTGAATAATGAATATAACAATTGGGTTTTTGGGATCATAATGCGACGGATTACCGCCCTCAAGGATACCACCTTGGGGGGTTGCCCGGTTCGTCGAATTGTCGGCCATTGTTCGAGAGAGACCGCGAGCGCCTGATTGCGCAGGTTCGGCGAGGGCGAGGGAGAAAAGCAAGAAAAGCCAAAGGATGAAGAGAGAGGCGGGACGCCGAGTCTTATATTACAAGGGCCAATGGGCCACTGAGTACAAGGCGAGCACAACTACATCAACCCCAGCCGTTTACAGGCGGCGCCCACGTGGTTGGCGTGGAGAGAGCTGTTTCACTCTGCACTATCAGTGTCAAGCTGATGAACCAAACTTCGAGGAGTCAATGAATCATCTTCTCTACGGGAAATTCCATCAAAGCTTCACAGGCACACTTGTTGGGTTGTGACTGATGAGGAGGTCGGATGATGCACCGCCGTTTGCGTCATTTTATTCTTCTACCAGAGACAGATGTTCTGGGAGGAAATAAGAAGACAAAAGGGGGGAAGGTGAGCATCTGACCGCTTTAAGCCACTGCTGGCACGATCCAACAAGGTGTTGAGGAGCCAGTCTTGAGAGGCTTGGACGAAAGGCTAGCGAGCCCACCTGAGATCTTTATTATACTGGGCCGCCCAATCGCTGCATTGTTCCACGCTTACCGGTCCGACACTGTAAAACGAACTTTATCCTGACCTGAACCGAGCGCGACGCGAATACTCAGCTGCTGTACTTTGATCCCCGGCCTCTCAAATGCACGATAATGTGACAATACAATCAACATTGTCAACGCAATGGGAACACCAAGCTGTGATAGCTGACGTCCGTATTCAGCGAAGAACTCAGGTTCCAGGATACGAGATCTACTCTAATCTTGCAGCGTTAGACGTCATGCCAGTAATCTGTTTGTAACATCATAATGGGCCTGATGGTACAATGCTCGTGGACCAATCGAGATCCATCTCTGCAAAATGTCCATGTGGATTGGCACCAAATTCTCCGCTTTCGGGATGTGCATCGAGAAGCTGGGGATGCAGCTACAACAAATCCACCTTACAGTGTACAAAAGCCGCAAATTCTAACAAACTAGGTTCAAAAATGACATATATTGCATTTTATTCATAGTGAGCTGTTACATATGCAGTTTTTGTCAAAAATCAAGAAGTAGTGGAATAACGGCTGGGTATTCAAGCTGTTGACAGTTGATAGATGCGGCGGGTTCCTCAGATGCGGGGAAGCGATGGCTCCGACCGGCGGGCAGACTTTCTCCATCCAAGCTCCACGCCAGCTCCATCACCACCAATTGACCAGCTTCTCAGATGTCGTCCATTGCGCGCCCTCCCGACCCTTGCTTGGTTGCCATTGTCCTGATCGCCCGCTCTCGTGCTGGGCCTCGTTTCGTGTTCCATTACCCTCCCAAACCCCTCACCGATAATCCTTTACGAACCCCTGCGAAATCAAGACGAACCTCACGGTCAAGAAGCAGACAAAGTTCGAAGGGCAACGACTCGACTTCCAGTGACGACAGCCACTCGAGTTCCGACGAAGATGAAAACGATTCTCAAAGCCAATCTCACATCCAAACCAGCCACGTCGCAGGGAGCAACGTCAGCACTAGAAGGTCGAGCAATTTTGGAATCGATGATCTTTCCATCTCATCCACAACAGGTGGTGAAAATCACCGACCCGGGTCCATTACTTCCTCCAAGTCGCATCTGAGAAAGCGTGGTGCCCACTCCGATGCTGAGTACGATTCCGGCGCCGGTTCTGATAGACAAGAAGATCGATCGAGAGGAGCGGAAAGCCCAAATCGTGTCCCGTTTGAATCTATACTAGGCCTTCCGGTAGATGTATGGGAGAAGCTCTTAAGTCCATCGCGCTCGTGGCATAAAAGACGTTTTGAGCTCGGTATAAACGATCTTGCATTTGTCGGATGGCCGGTTTTTGTTCGTGAGGATGGAAGTTGGATGAAAAAAAAACGGAAGAAGAAGAGAAAGCAGCGCGCAGAGTGGGAAGGAGGGGAATTTGGACATAATGAGACAGCAGGAGACTCACAGGATGATGGTGCGGAGATGATTGCGGCATCAACGGAGACATTGAGTCCACACTCAACCGTTCCACCCAAACCTCAACGGGCATCAGTGGGTAGCAACCGGTCGTTAAAATTGCCCAGTGACTCTCTAGATCCCGATGACAAGGATATGATGACAATGTTCAATGTTGTCTTCGTCCTTGACCCTCCATTACTAGAATATTCGATGCGTGTTCGGGAGATATACGACAATATCATCAAAAAATTTACCAAGGCTTTAAAATGGGAGCAAGCCCGGACAAACTATGTCTGGAAAGAATCCCAACATATCCTTCACATCAAGGAGAAGGCAAAAGAGAAGAGTATGCCACCAACGCTCAAAGTTTGTCAACTGAAGCTAACAATCGTTTTTGTAGGAACCTCACTTAATAACTTATACTCGGACTTGGTGAACCAGTCGTCTCTTGCAAGAGCGATTTGCACCCTATTTACTAGCATATCAGCATCGAAGATTTCCTCCCTCACATTAAACCCGGATGTGTCAATCTCCCTACAGATTCCGCCACTAACCTCCACACCATACCTCCCCGGGCAGAACGACCAAGCATACCCGGGACTTTGGCTTACAACTGCAGATAGCATCAGCCCCGTGGATGAACCCATGACAGACCCAAACATCACACCTCATCAAGTATTAGCCAAGAACTTCGCCTTGCTGTTGCTAGATAATGAGGCAAGCATAATCAAAGATGTGGAAGCGGCCGGGGGAACTTTAGCTGCGCCCCTTGTTCACTATATCCGCTGCTCTAATCCAACGAAGTCATTCATCCAGACCTCGCAATCCTCGGGTATTCCCCTGCCTACAATTCAATTTCTAGCCAGTCACTTGGTCTACTGGAGAAGGGCTCGTGCAATTCCCCCGCTCCATCAACGGGATACCTACTTTGTATCTCCGAACTGTGATCTCAGCAAATTGGAAGTTGCCTCGGCCGCCTATAAACTTGCGTTTCCTACTCTTCCCAGTCTACCGAAGATGCTATCCGCTCTTAGCGGAACACCAAGGCCTTACGGAAACTTTATACCAAGTAAGGATCACAAAGCGACATATTTCGCTATATTAGCATGGCTACTCCGCGGCGGCTGGGTCACCCAACTTCGATCTTTCGCGAGAGTAAAAGTTACTCCCGAAGTAAAGATGGCCGTTGAACTGGCCATTCGGCGAGAGGAGGTGGACAAGTACCTGAGCAGGGGCAGATCTTCGTCGGCCGTGTCAGACAAGGGGAAGTCTGCCGAGGAGGATAACCATGAATACGGTGATGTTGACGACAGTTCGTCGTCTTCCTCGTCTTCACTTGCAAGCCACGGCAGTGGGGATGAGACACCCATGCCGAATCGCTACAAAGCGGACACTGGATTTAATTTATCGCATTCCCTGCTTGATCAGAAGGCTTCGCTGAAAACATCTTCCCTGATAATCTTGCCTCACAAAGCCTCTCCCCTAGAGTCCCGGTGGCTTGATGAGATTGTGGCACGATTCCCCGATCACACCACGGACGCCATTGCCGACGGGGAACAAGGCGGTGATGCAGCGGGTGGCCACTCCGCAGTTCCAGCCCTTACAGGCTCGCTGAAAAATGCCTGGCCAATCTTGGTTAAATACTTCAACGGCTACGATGCTCTAGAAAAGATCCCGATTCGAGAGAATCTGAAGCGCAAACTGGTCTCTCAGAAATTAATCCGCCTAGGGTTCGTAACTGGACAAACGCCTATCGATCTGGATACTAGAGAGCAAGTTTTGGTTTCTTTCAGACACTGGTAAGGGCATTCTGCCCCTCCGGGTTGGATTTCTAGAACTCGGGATTTGGATCTCGGATCGTCAGGAAGAAAAGCGACACGTGATATACCGGGCCTTTCGACCGCAGAAGCGTTGTCCGGTTCTTGGTTGGAGACATCCGAAGATTTCCGATGTCATTGTTATGCCGAGCACCAGCCCTAACAATCCTCAAGCGCCTCCACATCATGTACTACGCGGAAAGAGTTAAGAATCTGGCTTTAACAGATATTATTATTGTCTATAGATTCGAACGAGGACCAAATTGGCTCGATCTGGAGAAGTTCAGCTCCTGGGTAACTAGCCTCGGTACAGCTACAACATCAGCCTATCAACCGTCAGGAACCGTTAGATTGTCAACGTCGGTGTCCTTCTTCATGGGGCAACGGCAAGCGCCGGGAACCTTCACGGAATGAGGCGGCCGTCACGTGCTCACCTGCCGGGGACTGCTTGGATCAGTGCACGAACAAGCAGCAGGGGAAGTCCTGTTTCAAGATTTTGAAAATCTGTGTTCCATAGCATTGTCGAGTTACACCTCATAATCGAGCAGTTCGTCTTTCTGCGTTTGTGGCAATTCCTACGAACCTGTGGACCCGGAGTCGGCTCTCTGCATTGGCGGCGCCAAGAAACTGAAGATGGCATGATTTGGAGACGTTGGGATGGCTTCGGAGCCAACTGCCGCAGTGGCGGCACGGTGGTGCGGTCAATGAGGGAGTGGTGGGTGGCAAGTCTTCTTGTAAATACTACGAACACCGTACGCGATGGGATTGTATAAAATTATAGTCAAGACATTGCCCCTCCATTGCCCATGCCTAATCGGCAATACTCCGCAGATGCGTGGTTTTTGATGGGAGGGGTTATGGCTGTGGTTAATAATAATGTCGGATAGTTATGCATGTATTCTCTTAGTCAAACAGGAAAAACAATGGCCATCGGAAGGACCGATCGGAATGGTGCAGTGATAGTCTTAAAACTAGGATCAGTACGTTATTGAGGTAGTATTCCCGTTATGTAGCTTGTGAACGCGGATGTCTCAGCGTGGCTTATGAGGAGTAACTTGGGAGGATTCCATAACCCCATCGCTCAGGAACAGGGGAAGCGACGGGAATTTTCAGTTACCCTTACTCTTAGTTATCGGGAACCAAATCTAATAGTTGTGTCATTCTTTTCGTGGTGCTTACCCTAGAAGGCACGGATAAACTTAGCATTGGAGACATTATTGGAGCATTTTACTTGGAGTTGGAACATCCGCCGCGGATCGGATGCAGATAGTTTATATTGCGCCTTTCACCCGCTACCGAGGAGACAGGATTGCAAAGAATACAAGGCGAGAATTTGGCTGTGCACCGCCGAGATTACTCCTTGTAAAAGGCAAGACGGCGGGAATGCGAAGTGTTATGCCTGCGGCCGAGCAGTGGCGGCTCCGAGAAGTATAGGCAGGGCAGGCAGAAGCACAGTCAAGCAGTGAATATTCGAATATCCAATCATTGCCATGATGAACAGAACCCAGACTCGCAGCGATGCCAATATTCATTACCATTAGGCAACTTGTCTGGCCGGCTGGCAGAGATGTAATATATCGGTTCATACCCACAGAAGCCCTGAAGCCCACTATTGTGCGGGCGTCCGGGACGGACAAGAATAATATTTAATCATAAATTTTTTGTTTCGAACGCGGAAAGCAAGAGGAAGAACCGTTTTTCCCTCCCAATTTTTTTCAAGTGGACTCTGTATTACTTTTCTCTTCCAGCTGCCGGTGTTTCTTCCACGGCCCTCAGCGGACTGCGCATTGGTTGGCATTATTCTTATTTTCTTCCCTCTCTGTGTGCCTTATTGCTCTCTTCCCTTTTTCCCTCACCCTCACATTCGTCTTGTTTCTTCCCCTCCTCTCACCTTCCCCTCCTCATCTCCTCAACTCCCCTGCACCCCGGCTCCCCTGTCATTTCCTCAGGTCTTCGACACCCTCGTCAGCTCTGTTGGGCGTTTGTGTTGTTGCATTCGCGCCGTGTCATTCCTCAGTGTGTGCCGCTGCCGCATTTCTCCTTCCACGCCCGTAACTTCACTTACCGGGCCTTTCTACCCACTTTCTTTTTTTCTCCTCTTGAGGTTGGAAAGGGTACATTGATCTGTTGATCTCCCTGGATTTTTATTCCTTCTCCGCACGAGTATTTTTTCTCGAACTTCTCTAGCGCGTCGCTCGACTTTCTTGACGTTTTCCGTCCTTGCCTAGAAATTTCCTATCAAGGAAGTTCGGTACTTCGACGCCTGTGGTTTTTCCACTCGACCGCCTCCACGTGAAAGCCGCGAATTTTACACTTTCCAAGGGGCGACGGAATTCCATCACCTACAAACGTGTGCCGTTTGTGATTGTGAGTACCCTGGTCCGTTCGAGTTCGAGTTCGAAGTCTGCAGTGTGCCTGGATTCTCCGACGAGCCGAACGCCGAACCAACCTGAGTGTTTTGAGCTGGGTTTCTAAGAGAGTTGATCAATCTAGCTACGAACGGTTTACTGCGCGCTTGTCGATTCCAGATTGCTTTTTACGTCCGACGTCATTTCGAAGCTTTTTTCTTATTACGCCGAGTCGATCTTCTCGTGTGCCTCTCCGAAAACAAACTTTTAACTTCGGTCCGTATTTCTGTCGTCGAGATCCTACCGATGCAATTTGCGTGAGACACTGGTCTATTCAGAAAAAATAGAAAACGGATAGTCGGTTATTGCACCACTTTGTCGAGGACCTTGCTAGAGCGAACATCCGTGTCCACATTTCGCTCTGACTAGCCCAACAATCTCGTTCGAATACGATAATCTAGAAGAGAGAGATTTAGCAACGGGAAGTTGCGGGTTCTAGAGGGTGGAAGTTGATCCCTCTAATTTCCATCGGTGTTGTCTAAGGTGGTTTCTGTTCTCTGGCAGAACTGTTCTTTATATCTCTTAGCTCGGATACATCAGATCTTTGGTATCTAATCTCATAGCGAAACAAAAGAAAATGGCTACCGCGTTCTCCTACGCTCAGGCCGCAAAGGGCGTCGCTCCAGCGCAACCTTCCAAGACACCGTCCGAGTCGAGCACGCCGCTTTTAAAATCCGACGAGCCCGCTTCGGACAGCTTACAGACAAGCTTAGATGCTACAGTTCCCAAGGAAGATGTCTCTGCTGACGTCAATAACACTGCCGCCGACACCGAGAAGGAGGTGGACACTCCCAACGTTAAGCCTGAGGTAGAGACCTCTTCGGCAAGTGCTGGTACTGCGCAGACCCCCACGATACCAAAAGAGAATGAGAGCTCAAGTGCTCCGAATGGAACTTCCGAATCCACTACCGAGAAGCAGTCTCAGACTTCAACATCGGACAAGCAAAACGCTGCCACGGAAAATAGCGAGGGAAAGTCTTCTGAGAAGAAGAAGAAGGAAAAGCCTGCACCTCCGAAAGAGCTCAAGGCTGCTCCTCTGCCCACCGTGAATATCTGGCAACAAAGGAAAGAAGCGCAGGATGCTAAAGTAAAGACCGTGCCCAGCGCTGCTGCTAGGACTGGCCTTTCTAAGCCTACTTCCGAGACTTCTTCCGTAACTGAGGAGGCCCAAGAACAGTCCAAGGCTAGTTCCAAGAAGAAGGGTGGTGATTCTTCCGATAAGAAGAAGGGTGACGCCAAGGGACGTGAAGATACTACACCAGTTCCTCCGGTTGGAGACGCTGCTTCCTGGCCTACACCTCAAGGTGCGCAAGGCGAAGAGAAGAAAAAGGCACAAGAGAAGACAGAAAAGTCTGAAAAGAGCCCAGTCATCCGACCCCATGGCAAGGAGAAGTGGACTCCAGTTCCTTACGTTCCTACTGCAGTCTTCAACACTCCTCTACCCTCCGCTGCGCGTCGGGGTGGAAGAAGCGCTCGGGGTGGCAGAGATACCGGCCGTGGTGCAGGAGCTTCCGAGAAGACCTCACCCCACGCCGCCCAGGGTTCTACGAAGCAGACCACTCCCGGAGACCGAGGAAGGAATGAGCCAAACTCCGCTCGCGCAAACTCGCTGCCCGCGCCGTCGCGACGTTCAAATAGCGCTGATACCGCTCCCACGGATGCACGTAAGCCACCAGCGGCTGACCGGAATCGTGGTCCCAAGGGATCAGACAATGCGAATGCCACCACTGGCAAACAGGTGAACGGCGAGTCCTTCTCGAAACAGGGCAAGCCCTTCCCCAAGAACCCGCATTTGTCGGTAGATACCCACAATGGGCCGCGGCCAAATAACGAGCGTCGCTTTGAGAATGGACCCAATGGACCAAAGTCTGCGGACTTCTCTCGAGAATCTCGGGCTGAAAGAGGCAGGGGTGGGCACCGTGGACGAGGTGGTCATGCCGGCTACAGCGGTGCTCAGGCATCGCATTTCCCCAACAACCACATGGCCCCTCAAAACTACATTCATCCCAAGTCATTCGGCTACAACGACCGCCGAGGACCCCAGCAGCATGGACTCGCTAATGGTTCCCGTGGTCATGCCATGACTATGAGGTCCCCTTCGTTGCCCAACTCCACTTCCATGTACAACATGTACCCAACCTACCCCGGGGATATGAACGGCATGTATGGCTACCAACCTATTCAGGCCGGCCCTATGTCTGCCGTTCCATACCAGCCATATATGGAACAGTGGTCCCTGGTGAGCATGATTACCATGCAGCTGTAAGTTTAGTTCGTGATAGCACCGACATGTGTAAGGCATTCTAACATGGAAGATAGGGAATACTACTTCTCCGTTGACAACTTGTGTAAGGATATTTACCTCCGAAGACACATGGACTCTCAGGGATTTGCTCCGTTGAGCGTGATTGCCAGCTTCAAACGCGTTAAGCAAATGACGGAAGACTTCGAGTTATTGCGCCACATCTCGCGGGGATTGAAGGCTGCTGAATACCACCAGGGTGAGGATGGAATTGATAGACTACGACCGAGGGAGAGATGGGAGCAGTGGGTTCTGCCTGTGGAACAGCGTGAGCCTTCAGCCCAAAACGCCGGGCCTACCTCTGTTTCCCAGAACGAAAGCATTGTGTCTCAGAGCAACCTCGATGCGGCTACAAATGGTTTCGTGCCGAAATCCTCGTTGCCGAATGGTACCGGTCCTTCCAAAACAGCACTGTCCTCCGCTGCTCCAGAGTTCTCGCCTTCTAACGGCGTCCACACTGGAAGTGAGATCTCAAATGTAAGCTTTCTTCTTATCTCATTTCAATGCGCGTTTTAATGTTAACTCTCACCTAGTAAGAGGCAAAATGGCTGCTTTGACCCTCCCGATGCTCGGATTCTTTGGTGCCAATGAACCTACTATCCAATGTGTTTCGGAGCTTATTCCGCCGCGTTCTGGGTCAACAGATTGCACATTTTACTTCGGCCCAGTCCCAGTCTCCGATCGCTGTGGATTTCGTTTCAAAATAAGTGTCGGCAAATTTATCTACGACAACTTATCACGGTGGCTACGATACGTATTTCAAGTACCGGTGGTCGCATTTTTGGTACAATCTCAGTGCACAAATGTACAATGAATTTAAGAATCTAGCGTTTTATGACCCCCTGCACGAAACATCGGCGACGGTTCCCTCAGATATTGTTCACTTTTACGGCGCTTTTTTTTGGTTGGTTGAGCAACACGGGGAAGCCTACCGAGGTTATTCGGAACCTCGTTATGAGCGAACAATGTTATTCTAGCGCGCAACCTGGGTGCGGAGCTCTCTTCGATGGCTAAATTTGCCTTGAAGCATTCCTACTCGACCTTCTCAAAAATCTCGAAGCCGCTGAAAAAAAAAAGATGACCACTTTCTGAATGCTAGCTTGAGAACCGAGCTGCAAAAGTGATTTTTTTACTCGTTTTTTTCTTTTTCCTTTTTTTTTTTTTTTTTCTTTTCTTCCAGCCACCCATTTATGTTCGTCTTGCGGTTTATCATCCATCATGACTTGCATTATTATCTGTCAGCTTATGCATTTATTTGTCGAGTGCCCCGGTGACATTTATTCTCAGCGAAGGGGGTTGACATATGCACATTCAGGGTATCGGCTTGTTCTTCGCTTTCCATTCAGTTTCGTTTCCCGGTTTGAAAAATCTCTGGAGTCCGGACATGTTTTTGCTGGGCTAGTATCCCCCATCTTCGATGCCTGCTTTGGGTGGGTTGGGCTGCTTTCGCTCCCACCGTCATAGAATCTTGATCCGGTTTCTTGTTCTTCTTCATTGACTTTTCGACTTTCTTTTCTTTCATCTCATTTATTCAATTTCCAAACTCCCCTTTCAATTCCTAATATTGCGGCAATGCTATTTCCCTTTACCTCAGGTTTCTACTACCTAGTTCCGTACGGATCGAAGAGGCAGCATGCAAAAGGATAAAAAAATCGTTTCTTTCCACAGCGAGGCGCAAACGAGATTTCAAAAGAGAAAAATGAAAAAATGGCATTGACTGCTTATTTTCGGGTTTCATCGACCAGAATGGCCTGACGTTGCACTGTCGTTCGTCTTCCAAGTCGAAAAAACTTTGCATACCTCTGTCTCCTCGGTCCTTATATCTTAACATTTCCCGGGCATTCCAAATGCGGTTCAATTGGGTGGCGCATTGCTTAGGTATATTCTGGCGTCAGCGGCTTCCATTATATCTTTATGGCTTTCTTTTTCGGAGTAGGTAAAGGATATAGGTACATATCATGGTAATTTATCTTTCTGTCTGGGTTGTATGAGTTGTAGTTGTTGCCTTTTGTGTGGGATTCTGAAGTGTGATCTTGGGCGGCAGCATGACTTAGGTTTAGCTCATAGTGGTTGGTATATGATGACTCGCTCGCAGTTCAATAGTAAGAAAAGAATCAGAAATAAACCCATCGCATTAGAAACATGCCTACGTGCAGATCTCTTTTCATACTTCGAACTTCCTGATAGGCCCAAGATCATGTAATCATTTTATGCCTCAGGCCACACACACTGAGCCAGTGACGAACACCGGAGTCAGCTTCATCCGGGGCAAGCTCTGTCCTCCAGCTTCATCACCAGCCATTCAACCCTCCATTCCCCCTCGTACCTCACTCCGGTCCCTCCAGTCCACAATGGAAGTGACCTCCAGACAAACCGCCCGGCTTCTCCGGTACTCCGCGCTCCGCACGCACCCCCGTCTCCCCTCCGCCATCCCAACAACACAAACAATCCTCCGACGAAGAAACATCTCCACCACACCTCGACGCTACGCCCCCGAATCCTCGCTCCTCAGTCTCGCCTCGAACTCCTCGCCGTCTGGGTCACCACCTACATACTTCAGCAATCGACAGACTCTGCCTCTGAACACGGTCGTGCGGTTCGTGCCGCAGCAGACGGCATGGATTGTCGAGCGCATGGGCAAGTTCCACCGGATTCTTGATCCTGGATTGGCGATCCTTTTCCCGTTCTTGGATCGCATTGCGTATGTGAAAAGTTTGAAAGAATCAGCGATTGAGATCCCGAGCCAGAATGCCATTACGGCGGATAATGTTACGTTGGAGCTTGATGGGGTGCTGTACACGAGGGTTTTTGATGCTTATAAGGCGAGGTGAGAACTACTGTTAACTTATTTTTCTTTTTTTTAGGAGAGTCATGTACTGACGGCTGGATTGTTCACTACAGTTACGGAGTGGAGGACGCGGAATATGCTATTTCCCAACTCGCGCAGACGACCATGCGGTCTGAGATCGGTCAGCTTACTTTGGATCATGTTCTGAAGGAGCGTGCGATGCTCAACACCAACATTACACAGGCCATCAACGAGGCTGCGCAGGCGTGGGGTGTTACCTGCCTGCGTTATGAAATTAGGGACATCCACGCTCCGGATGGCGTCGTCGAGGCCATGCACCGTCAGGTGACTGCCGAGCGGTCAAAGCGAGCGGAGATTCTCGACTCTGAGGGTCAGCGACAAAGCGCGATTAACATTGCCGAAGGTCGGAAGCAGTCCGTCATTCTGGCCTCCGAAGCCGACCGGATCGAGCGAATCAACCGTGCTAATGGTGAAGCTGATGCGATTCGGGCGAAGGCTACGGCCACCGCGAAGGCTATTGAGACTGTGGCTGAGGCTATCGAGGCTGGCCAGGCGAACGCACACGGAGCTATGAGCCTTAACATTGCAGAGAAGTATGTCGAGGCGTTCGGCAAGCTTGCTCACGAGGGCACGGCTGTCGTGGTTCCTGGGAATATGGGTGACCTTGGTGGAATGATTGCGAATGCTATGGCCGTTTATGGCAAAGTAAGCAGTAGCCAGGCACGGAGCATTGCGGCCAAGGCTCTTGGTGTGCAAGATTCTTCGCAGGCGGCCGAGCCCACGACGGAGACCAAATCTGAGAGTGAGGCCAAATCCGAGGCCAAGGGGGACGTTGCTCAGGAAGTCCTCGAGGGGTTCGAGCAGACGCGTCAACACAATAACTAAGGACGCGGCGTCTTGGATGATATTCACCGTACAGTTTTTCCTTTATTCGATCCTCCACGATCGTCATCCACAGGATTCTCCAGGTGGTGACGGCGTCTATCGCATCCCCGTCTTCCGCCCATTGGTACCCTACTCTGGCACTTCCGATTTCATCGCTGTATGATTGTACCATTCCTAGCGCTGTTTCATAATCAGGTCTCAAAAGTGCATGGGCGTTTAGTCCCGCAGTTGTGGGGGGCAGTTACAGGCGGATGTAGGTGTAGCTTATTCGTTTCTGATCAGTGAATCATGTACAGTAGTAGCATAGTTGGACTCAGATATCCATGCAACATTTCGCTCTCCAACGGCCTAACCAACTTTAGCTGTAGCGGTGCGTGCAAGTGTACTTCACTTTGGCCTATACTTGGCGGAGACACAGCAAAAGCAAAGCTCGGACCACCTCCCGCGCCGCTGGAAGATCGCGACTTTGGGTTTGGGCGCGCCCTCGGCCCTTTTTCTTCTCGTTCGCATTGCTTTCCAAGCTTTCCAACCCAACTCCATCGCTCGACAAGGTCGTATGCCGACTGCATCTGCCCGAGCTCCTATCCTACTACAGTTTGATTCCATCAACAAGCGGTAGATGCTTCGGTTGTCTTGCGATGCCCCGATTACCGACTCGCTTGTCCACGTCAACTTAAGTTCTCTGTGATCGTTCGAGCTATACCGGCCAGCCAACCCCTTCGAGGTCGAGACAAACAGCCAGTCCCCAGCAGAGAAAAGGGAGGCAGAAAGAAGTTGCGGCTATGCATATCATTAAGCCTACTTGGCTAACGCATGGGGGTAAATAATTCCACTTTGTTTGTTCTGCATGACCGTCGCTATATTGAAACCGCCCTACCATGACTTTGTTGAAATCGAGGATTGTTTTTGGCTAACGTCATTATTTTTCTTTTTTTCGGTTATATTATAGGTGAGCGAAAGGCTTTCGAAGTCTACAGCTGCGATGTATCGCCAGATGGAAGCCGCCTTGTAACGGCCGCAGGAGGTCTGTCTTGTTTTATCCCCTCCCCCGGCGCGCTCTCTTCCCGCCGCCCGCCAGTGCGGCGATGAGGACGCGCTCTGTCCGAACGATAACTGACTTGTATGCTTGCTGGGTATAGATGGTTACGTTCGGATATGGTCTACGGAAGCTATCTGCGGTGGTGAAGACCCCAGCAAGCCGAAACAACTGGCGTCAATGAGCAATCACTCCGGCACTATTCACACGGTTCGCTTTTCGCCGAACGGTAAATATCTGGCATCTGGGGCGGACGATAAGGTTGTTTGCATTTACATGCTGGATTCAAATCCGCCTTCTCATGCGGCGAGTTTTGGTAGGTGTTTTGGTTGAACGGAATAACAATTTAACGGATGGACGGGAAATTGACATTTTCTGCCTAGGATCGAACGAGGCACCGCCTGTCGAGAACTGGCGCACGATTCGGAGACTGATTGGGCATGACAATGACGTTCAGGATTTGGGGTGGTCCTACGATTCATCGATTTTGGTTTCTGTCGGGCTGGACTCAAAGGTTGTTATCTGGTCGGGACATACATTTGAGAAACTGAAGACGCTCTCCGTCCACCAGAGTCATGTCAAGGGAATCACGTTCGATCCGGCTAATAAATACTTTGCGACGGCAAGCGACGACCGGACTGTTCGGATTTTCCGCTTCACATCGCCAGCACCGAATTCCACGGCTCACGACCAGATGAACAACTTTGTCCTCGAACACACTATTACCGCGCCTTTCCAGAACTCACCATTGACGGCTTACTTCCGCCGGTGTTCCTGGTCTCCGGATGGCATGCACATCGCTGCTGCTAATGCGGTTAATGGACCTGTGAGCTCAGTCGCCATCATAAACCGTGGAGCCTGGGATGGCGACATCAACCTCATCGGTCACGAAGCACCCGTCGAAGTCTGCGCCTTTTCTCCGCGATTGTATTCTCCGCAGCCTGTCAAGAAACAACCGGTAGATGGCCAGGACAGTGCCGGGCAAACTGCGGTCACGGTCATCGCCTGCGCCGGCGGCGATAAGTCTCTAAGCGTCTGGATTACAAGTAACCCGCGACCGATTGTGGTAGCGCAAGAACTGGCGGCAAAGTCCATATCTGACTTGACGTGGAGCCCGGATGGTAGCTGCCTGTATGCGACTGCGCTGGATGGGACGATTCTCGCGGTCCGATTTGAAGATGGAGATTTAGGGTATGCTATGGAGCTGGAGGAGAATGAGAGGTCTCTTACGAAATTTGGCACGAATCGAAAGGGTGCAGGCATCGCTGAGACCACGGATGGACTGCTTCTTGAGGAGATGAGCAAGGCAGGTGAACTTAAAGATGTTGAAGGGCGTATGGGCGCTTTAATGGGTGATGAACATGCTGCTGGTGATGCTGTGGCCAACGGGAAACCAACGCCGCTGCCATCAAACGGCGTCCCCCCTGCAGCTGCCCCTTCCCCAACACCTGATACTCAGAAAGCTCAACCGAATGGTACTGTAACAGCATCGACACAGGAAACGGAGAAACCAGATCCATACCAAGCCAAGCTGGAGCGACTCAAACAGCGGCCTACGTATACCAAAGATGGCAAGAAACGCATCGCCCCTCTCTTGGTATCTGGTGCCGGTGCTGCAGAGTCCTCACTACCGCAGGCTCGGTTAATGGCGTCTGTAAGTAATCAGGTAAAGGCGGATACACCGCAATCGATTGTCGATCTCTCAAAGCCTTTCGATGGGTTACCGAAAGGTGGACTCGCAACCTTACTTTTCGGAAACAAGAGGAAGCTTGCTCAAATAGAAGGCGACGAGGATGGCCAGGTCGAAAAACGCGTGGCGGTAGCAAGTCAGAATGGCGCTACTCCTATACTCACCAACACAGTCGATGGTCTACTTCCCGCGCAACCCCAGAACCCTCCCACAGGGCAGCAGCCGACTCCAGAGTTCATCCGGCCTGCTGTAACGAATCCTTGTATGGCCGTGAGCCAGCTTCGACTGGCCGTTCCGAAAGTTCGCATGCATATTTTACGTGCTATCGATACGGCTGGCAAACCAGCGGAACCTCCCAGCACATCAGGAGAACCGAGCAAATCCCGAGCGGACGCTGTGTTTGAGGCTCGAAACCCATCCACCACTAGTTTGACGGGGCGAGCTGTTGACCGTGAACCGGTTCGGCTCACCTTATTCCGTGGCGAGCAACCTGTATGGCAGGACTTCCTCCCAAGGACTGTTCTTCTCGTCACAGGGAACCAAAGCATGTGGGCTGCGGCCTGCGAGGACGGGTCGGTGTATATTTGGACACCCGCCGGACGGCGTCTCGTCAGTGCCCTCGTCCTCGAAGCACAACCGGTGATACTAGAGTGCAACGGTCCCTGGATTCTCGTCATATCCGCCGTCGGCATGTGCTATGTCTGGAACGTGGAGCATCTATCCTCACCACACCCTCCTATCTCTCTCCAGCCCGTCCTTGACGCGGCCGTCCACACCCTAGGCGCTCATCCCGCTGCTACCCCATCAATCACGAACGCCCGTATCAATTCCGAAGGTCGTGTCATTGTGGCACTTTCCAACGGCGAAGGCTACGCCTACTCCCCGTCCTTCTATACTTGGCAACGCCTGTCAGAACCCTGGTGGGCTGTGGGCAGTCAATACTGGAACACCACTGAAGCCCCGGTCGGCAACCTCCAATCCACGTCAGGCGCACAGCAGAAGGACCAAGAGGCCAAAGCGGCAGTTTCGACTGGCATAATCCCGTTTTTAGAGCGCAACACTACCAATGAGACCCTCCTCCGCGGCCGCGCCTACTTCCTTCAGCGCCTCATCAAGGTCCTCCTCTCAAGGGAAGGATACGAAAGCTTCGAATCTAGCGTCTCAATTGCACATCTCGAGAACAGACTCGCTGCCGCGTTGTCCCTCGGTGCGAAGGAGGAGTTCCGGTTATACCTGTCTATGTACGCCAAGCGAATAGGCGCCGAGGGCATGAAGGGCAAAGTTGAAGAACTCCTCAAGGGCCTTTTCGGCGGGCTCTTTGAGGGAGAGGACAATGATGGCAACCCTTCGGAAACACAATTGACACTCCAGCGTCGCCCCGAGCATGCTGATCGCAATTGGAAGGAGAGCTCTGAAACGCTTTGTGGCTGGCCACGGGATGTATTGTTGAAAGAGGTTATATTGGCAATTGGTAAGCAAAAGAACTCTGTTTATCCAGCGCTATTGTTGTATTCACTCATTAATCTTCTCTTTCTTCACAGGTAAACACCGCGACCTCCAACGCGTCACAGTCCCCTACGCAAAGTTATTAGGAGTGGTTGATAACGAATCCAACGAGAGAGATGCAATGGAAATATAAATACGAATTTTTCTCGCTGCAGCTCTTCCTTATTATCCTTTTTCTTTTCTATTTATATCTCCTATTTCCTCAAGGCGTTCGTGGAACGGCGTGGTAATTGGGTTCATGGGTGGTTTAAGGCGGTTGGTTACTTATCGTCCCGTCTTCCTTATTTCCTTCAGCTACGGTTCTGTTTCCTAGCCACCAGAAGACGGGTGTTGCGAATGTATACTATTTGTTTTTGCTCTCACTGACTCGGTCTGGACATTCCTGCCACCCCACCGTATGTAATTCTTCATTAAATAATGGCATCTAACGTGGACTGCATTGATGGCATGCCATGTTTTTATAATTTATAAAAAAAAATTTGAGCAAAAAACATACAACAGCTGGGATTCGCATGTGGTCACCCACCATACTACTAACCAGCCGGCGTGTGGCTTAAGTACGGCTGAGCGGACGGGAAGCCCTGTTTTCCACACCCTGTGGTCGTATGTACCAGAAGAAATTAAATAAAGGATTATATAGTACGTATTTGAATACCATAACATACGAGTAGGCACATGGGGAAATTCATTCACTTGGTCAGCAGGCTTCACTTGAATTGTCATCATTATGCAGCAAAACTCGTTCTCGCATGCAATTTTAAGTTCGATGTGTAGTTGCCTAATTACACCAAGGGTTTCAATTGGTGTGGTTCAAGACCAAAAACCACGGGGTGTATCCCCAGTGCTTATTATATATCTCGCGGAATTTTTCCCTGATACGAACTTTTGCTAGTATACGGATATGACCCTGCGTACAAAAAAAAAAAAAAAAAAAGAAAATATCACTGGTTAAGCTAATAAGTAATATTCCAAGTCCCAGAACCAAGTGGATAACGAGGAGTCTGCCCAGTTGGGAGGCAGAGTCAGAATCAGAGGAGAGCTTGTAGGGCGCCGTGAACGTGGGTCCGGGGATCTTCAACCAATTCCCAATGTGGCCAAGGACTGCGAGCACGTGAGGCTGAACAGTCACGAATACGAGCTGACCACTTTTGGATAACTCTGATTTGACGTCAGCCGAAATCTTCCAACCATGTTTTCTCCTTGCAGCTGATACTGGAGATAGGGCTCTCGAGAATGTCGGCGGTGGGCACTGCCACGCTCAGGTCCACTGCTCGTATCACTCGATTAGGAGTGTACGGAGTATATAAATGTAGGCAGAGATCGCTCTCCTTTAGACGGCATAGAATCTGTCCAAAACATATTCATTCTTCAGACCGTGTCATCCAGTAATATATCATGAAGTTTCTTTTACTTTCCTTGTTCAACTTATTGGCCTATGCCAACTCTGTCTCATCTTACTGCCGTTGTAGGCCGCATCAGAGTTGTTGGCCATCTTCAGAAGAGTGGAACGCTCTGAATAACTCTGTTAACGGAAACCTGGCCGCCGTGAGGCCTGTAGCCGCTGTCTGTCACAATGGAGGCGCGCAGAGTGAGGCCTGCCAGGCTGTACAGGCCCTATGGACTAACTCGACATGGAGAGCGTCCCAGCCTGGCGCTGTTCAGTACGTGAACTGGGAAGCATGGCCCGAGCACAACCAGACTTGTCATATCGAGAATCCTTTCAATCAACCTTGCGGCCAGGGTCGAATTTCGCTCTACTCGACTGTAGCGACTTCTGCATCCGACATCCAGAATACTGTGCGCTTTGCAAAGACGCATAATCTCCGATTAGCCATCAAGAATTCCGGCCACTGTTTCCTAGGCCGTTCAACCGCTCCCGAATCGCTGCAAATTTTGACAAATGGCATGAAGGATATCGATATCGTGGATGATTTCACGCCAAAGGGAGCCCCCAGCGGCCGGGCCGGAGAATCGGCAGTCACCATCGCAGCTGGTGTTAGCCTCCAAGAACTTTATCGTGCGCTAGGCGAGACACAGAAAGTTGTTGTTGCTGGTGCTTCTCACACTGTTGGTGCTGCTGGGGGGTATATCCAGGGTGGTGGTCATTCTTTCTTGGGGACATGGAAAGGAATGGCGTCTGACAACGCGCTTCAATTCACTGTGGTAACTGCTGATGTGAGAGAGACACTACCTTGACATTGGTCTCATATCTAACGCGCACAGGGAGAGTTGGTTGTCGCCAACGAATATCAGAATCGCGACCTCTTCTGGGCATTACGCGGAGGAGGTGGCGGCACCTTTGGAGTTGTCGTGGATGTCACGCTCCGGACCTTTGACGAAGCACCTGTGATCATGAGCAACCTCAACATAACCACCCCTTCCGGAAACCCGAGCTTTTGGGAAGCTATGACCCAGTTCCACGCACATCTTCCTGCCTTGAACGACGCTGGAGGAGCCGGCTATTACTACATTTTCCCACAACTTCCCTTGACTGGGAACACGACAGTTTCTGGGTTCACAATCGCGCTTTTTTTCCCCAATCAGACAAATGTTACAAAGGTTGACCAGGTTTTTGCCCCATTGCTCAGGTCGTTGAATTCGACAGCAGCCGTCGAGACGCAATACCGTGCTCTGTCATTGCCCAATATTAACACTCTCATCTCGGGAGTATTACTGCGTAGTGACGCAGACGAGACTGGTTCCATTGCACTGGTTGGTTCCAGATTGTTTTCTCGCGATCTGTTGGTTTCAAAGGATGGGCCCGGAAGACTGGTTTCGACACTGCGAAGCCTCCTAAACGCTTCTGGTAAAATTGCTACAGGCCATATTGTGGCTGGAGGTACCGTGGCGCAAAACCGTGGGAAGATTGACAGCGCCCTGAATCCAGCCTGGCGAGAGGCTGCAGCACATATCACGATCGGCGCTAGCTGGGATCCAAATGCATCGCTGGCGGAACAGAAGGCGATTAGGAAGAACTTGACCGACGTTGAAGTGGAACAGCTTCGCTCTGTAGAGGGCGCAAACAAGATGGGCGCATACCTAAATGAAGCGAACGCCTACGAGAAGGGCTTCCAGTCGTCCTTCTGGGGAAGCAACTATCATCGCCTGTACGCGATCAAACAGAAATGGGATCCCGCGGGGCTGTTTATTACACGCAGTGGTGTGGGTAGCGAGGACTGGGACGCAGAAGGCCTTTGCAGAGACTACTGAGAGCAGTAGCGAGCTGATTTCAGCTAAAGCTTGTGGTTTTGTATGTATTAGAGTTGAGAAGTTGATGTGGACTGGACCATGTTCATGACGGGAGACGAGCAATAGATTGCCTGTTTCGGAAAGACGTCATGTGCATTAGTAAGCTTGAATCAGGTGGGCGGTGAAGTACGGAGATGACGGAAGATACATGTAAAAAAACAACAAGATATTTTTGATAGCTTCGAGAACTCGATAGCATTGGGTGCCGAACTGGTCAATTGAAGTGTCTCAGTGTCTTCAAATACTCTCTTTACCGTCCCTGGTACCTCTGATACATTCCTTTTTCTTCTCAGCGTTTCCGCCCACTGATTGGTGGGCCGCCGTCACGACGTCTTCTCCCGTTCTGTTCCCCCCCATCCGGTCGGCAGCTGGTCCTGCGCTGGTATCGCGTTTCTTCTTGTGCTGCTCCTCTTCCTCTACCCCTCCACTTGTCTCTGTCTCTGTCTCCTCTCCTCTCCTCTCTCTTGATTTCCGCCGCTTCGCCTCCAGCAAGAAGAAGAAATCCAAGATGCCCCCTAAGAAGGCCGCCGTCCAAGAAAAGGTCCTCCTGGGCCGTCCCGGAAACAACCTGAAAAGTGGTATCGTATGTGAGCAAGACCCCACTAGCTATTAATTTTTTCTTCTGCCCCCCAGCCTCCTTCTTTTCTCCTATATAAGCCGCCCTCCCCCCTGAAAATTTCCACTTTCTTTCAACAACTCTGTCAGTTCTCGTAACTCAAAATGTCCTAACATCATGACAGGTCGGTCTTGCCAACGTCGGCAAGTCCACACTCTTCCAGGCTATCACCAAGTCGGGCCTTGGTAACCCCGCCAACTTTCCTTATGCCACCATTGACCCTGAAGAGGCCAAGGTCATCGTTCCTGACGAGCGATTCGACTGGCTATGCGAACACTACAAGCCCAAGTCGCGCGTTCCTGCCAACTTGACCATCTACGATATTGCCGGTCTGACCCGCGGTGCCTCGACTGGAGCTGGTCTTGGTAACGCTTTCTTGTCTCACATCCGAGCTGTCGATGCCATTTTCCAGGTCGTCCGATGCTTCGACGATGCTGAAATCATTCACGTCGAGGGTGATGTTGACCCTGTCCGTGATCTGACCATCATCAGCGAAGAGCTGCGGATCAAGGATATTGAGTTTGTTGAGAAGGCTCTCGAGGGCCTTGGCAAGCAGACAAGACGTGGTGGACAGACTCTGGAGATGAAGAAGCTGCGTGAAGAAGAGGCTACTGTTGCTAAGGTTCTTGAGTTCCTGAAAGAGGGCAAGAACGTCCGACACGGCGACTGGAGTCCTAAAGAGGTACGTTGCTTTTCTTTTCTTTTCTTTTCCTCTTCTTTTCCCTTTCCTGTTCCTTCCACTGTATGATGAATAAGAGCTTTGCTCGATATAACCCAGCTCGTCGAATGCCTCAAATTTAATTCCAACGTAGAGGCAGTATGAGAACACACCCTATCTGATTACAGTCCATCACATTTTTGTTGATTTTATCTGCTCGTTGAATCTCCTTCGGGGACTAACTATATCGCAGGTCGAGGTCATCAACCCTCTCTTCCTTCTCACAGCCAAGCCTGTTGTGTACTTGGTCAACCTGAGCGAGAAGGACTACATCCGCCAGAAGAACAAGTACATCCCCAAATTAATGGAGTGGATTAAGACCAACTCTCCTGGAGATTCCATTCTGCCCATCTCCGCTGCTTTTGAGGAGCGTCTGACTCAGTTCGAAACCGAGGCGGAGGCTGAAGAGGAGTGCAAGAAGCTTGGCACCAGGTCTGGTCTGCCCAAGGCCGTCGTACAAATGCGCCAGGTCCTCAACTTGGCCAGTTTCTTCACTACTGGAGCTGACGAAGTCCGTCAGTGGACAATCCGTAAGAACACCAAGGCCCCTGCTGCTGCAGGTGTTATCCACGGAGATTTCGAAAAGACTTTCATCCAAGCCATTGTCTATAACTACAATGTCCTTAAGGAACTTGGCGATGAAGGCCAGGTCAAGGCTGCAGGTAAGGTCATGACCAAGGGTAAGGAGTATCTCGTTGAAGATGGTGATATCCTTCTCATCAAGGCCGGTGCTGCCCGGGGTTAGATAAATAAAAAAATATCTACTTGCGATTCCAAATCACCTATCAAAAACACAACCGTACTTGTCCTTCCATGTTAGATCCACTGTAGCACATTCAGATATGTAGCACTTGGTATTGGAAGCTGGAACTCCGTTGTACTCTTGCAGCTCCATATGTCATAGAAATTTATGCACGTGACCCCGTTCCCCGCGATTTCAGCGTATCGCTGCAACAGAGAGACAACTGAACAAACATAACTCAGACACCATGTTCAAAAAAGAGTGAGTTCATTCAGTCTTTTTATATACTACTATACCTAGTACTGAATAAAACCCGCTCTACGCGTCGATAATTCATGCACAAAAACCCTTACGGCTAAAGCTAACTAAGAACCGCAGCATCCCACCAAGCAACCGCTCAAAAGTCAAGTCCTCTGTGCAGCGCGGTCTCCGCCAAAAGCTCATTGAGTCTCACCCACTATGCGAACCATACATTGAGGAGATTTTGCCCAAGAAGGCACAGCTCGATGCCGTGAAATTGTAACCTTCCCTTCTCTTTGCTTCCCTCCCCGTGCCCCTCCTCCTCCCGCTATGGATATCACCGATATTAGAGATAAAAAAACAAAAGAAGCAGCAAGCTAACGAAACCCCAATTACCATATAGACCCGACAGAGTAACCCTCTACACAATTGACTCGAATCCCCTCTTTTACCAACCCCTCGACGGGCCCCCAATCCCGCACTTGAAGCTCCTGCACAAGTTCCCGGACATGCTGCCTACCATCCAGATCGACCGCGGTGCGATTCGCTTTGTGCTCTCTGGCGCGACGCTCATGGCGCCGGGTCTGACGAGTCCTGGGGGCCGGTTACCGGATGCGGAGAATGCGCTGGAGAAGGGGACTGTTGTTGGTGTGAAGGCCGAAGGGAAGGAGGAGGTTTGTATGGTGGGGACTTTGAAAGCAAGCACGGAGGATGTGAAGACTAAAGGAAAGGGCGTTGTTATTGATGATGGGCATTATTTGGGAGATGGGTTGTGGAAGATGCAGTTAGACTAGGGTGGGTAGTTAGACTGACGGGGGCGTTGCGTGTGTGTGCACTGGTGTTCTGGGGAAGCGGACAAGGTATCTCGAGAAGTTATTACCTAGATTTATTGAGTAAATGAGCTAATCAAAATTACTGGCTATGCCTATGTACATATATCGTTTCTGTAGACCATGTATGTAGCCTGGCTAGTTATGTGCTTGCGTCGCCGCTCCTGGTTGACATGTCGCTTACTCTGCTGGGACTGCCACGCGGTGAAATTGAGGCTGCAGCAGACTGCGAAGACCAAGACGGAGAGCGAATGGCCAGGCCGAGCCCTTTCAGATTGGTTGTGGCGCCGTTGATTCCAGCAGGGGAACCGCCATGTCGCAGACCTGCACGCGACACAGAACGGCGGAGCATCTCGCCGGATCCATCAAGGGCAACTAAGAACCGTGCTAGTTGTGCACAAAGTTCCCAGTCACTCTTCTGTGATGCCAATATCATTAGTCTGACAACATAATCTCCAACTGGGGCATCGTGGCCCTCTGATTCGTCTTCAAATGCTTGTAAGACGAGTAAGTAGCCCACAGCAGTTTTCAGAGAATTGATTTTAAGCGCCTGTTCAAAGAGATCCTTTGGAGGAGGCAGGTACGCAAAAAGCGTACGCCATGATCGAAGCTCTGTTTTACGTGTACATTGGACAACGATGTCCAGGTACACACTAGGCGGAACGGACGCTTGAAGAAAGGAGATAACGGAGGGAAGAAGAGGATCGTGTCTTGGTGTTTGGTCATCGAGTTTGCTTTCCTGCGCCACCTTATCATCTTCCTCGTCGAGGACGTGGTGGAGAAGGATTTCAAGGGCGTGCGGAAAGTACGAAAGGTGGGAGAAATATTGACACAGTGAGTGGGCCGAAGGGATGTCGCCCTGGACTAGACTGTGCTGGAGGAAGTATGGAAGGAAGAGATGTGTCTGTTATAACATTAGCAAGACCATAGTAAGACCATAGCTGGTATGAGGTTCGAAACCTACCCGGATAGCGAATTTGAGCACCGCGAATGTGATATCGCGCCGTTGTATTGTTTCCGGTTCCACCCCAAGTACGATCCCTTTGTTCAAAAGAACTGACAGGGGATAAAAATCCAAGGGTACTTCAATTGATTTCGGTACATCCTCCCGCTGTAAAACTTCCTGAACATCACCCCAGGCTGTAAGATCTTTCCCGGAAAATGCCCAAAGAGAATCCCGTAAGGACAGATTGCTGTGATATTGGTTGAGGGCCAACTCTGCAGCTGGACTAGGCGGGTGTGGATCCTCGACAGGTGGAGCAAAATTGAAGGATAGCTGATCGCGCATCAAGATGTAATACTCGACGTCGTGTGATATAACGCGCATATCATATTTGAGCTCTCCCGAGTCCGACATGGATGGCTGGAGGAGCACTAGGTTCCCATCGACTAGTAGGAGCACGGATGCCACCTTCACATCGTGGGCCGGGTCCCCGTTCCCTACGTAAGTCAGCATTTGCTTCTTAGAAAAAGAAAGAAAGAAAACGTCTAAGGTTAAACTTACGCAATTGGTCTTCAGGCAAGACCCAGCTGATAGACCGAACACGGGTGGGTGCCCGCACAATTCCATTGAAAGCGATCTGGCCAACCGGGACGAGTGTGATTCGGGATTGCGTCGAATTAATTATATAATGATATAGGATATTCTCGTAGGTGTAGACGAGTAGGGAATCCTCGCCGGACGGGCCGATGAAAACCACGGGCGAGGGAAGATATTCGACGTGAAGAATAGAATAGTTGTTTAAGGGAAGCTCACGGGAAAACATGCATAGCTGCTACAACGTTAGTATATGCCATGTTGCGGAGATTCAAGAAACTAACCTCGTAAGAGCCATCACGATCAATGGCCGCGATTAAAATATGGCCATACCAGCACATCCCGCCCCGAACGGTAAATGAATTTTCGACCTTGGGATCTTCGAATACTTTCCAGCGGCCACTGTTCACGCTATAGTGCGCAAGGCCACGCTTTCCTGCAATGGCGACATATCTTCCATCTTGAGATACAGAACTGGCGCGGATAGGCCATTGTGAGTGAAGGTAGGCGGGTGGATACTGGGCGTGATGCCATAGTGAGTCTTTGCCGGAGATTGTTATGAGGTCTGGTAGATCGTGTCCTCGGTAAATTATCACTTCTGTCGACGTTTGCAATAAGCCCCTGGCAAGATTGGCAGATGAATAGCACCCCGTCAGCGCGCTTCGCGCTGTTTCGAGAATCCACAAGCGTCGGTCATCCTGCGCAGTCAAGATGATGTCTGAGCCCCCACCTATCCAGCAACCGTGTGATGCACCAGTCAACCAGTCCTCACCATTAGACGTAGCAAGCGACCGATCAATAGTGAAACTGTTCCCGCCAGGCTTGCCGAATACGCTCCATGTTGTCCAACCACGCTCGTAGCCAGCGAAAAGGCAGTAACCGTCCGGCGAGTAGCACATGAATGTTAGTTCACCAGTTGTGCTCGGAGAGGCCGGAGGTTGGAGCTTGTGTGACAGAGGAACGTTCCCTAGATAGTCCTTCGCCGTGTAGACGAGGACATCGCCGTTGGCACAGCTGACGGTGAGTAGTGAAAAGCGAGCATTCACCGTAACTTTAACAGCTTTATTGTCGTCACTACTTGGAGTATGAAAGCAGTGGCCATTGAAGAGACCTTTATGAGATTCGGATTCTTGTGATAGCTCGGAGACACGTTGAACGGCGTAAGCGTGGCCCTCATTGGTCACCCATACCATCAGGTTTATTGCACGGTCATACACCATATCAGCAATAGATGTCCGTTTTGAGACACCTAGAACTCTGCTTAAAAGCTCTGACGTGGTTTGCGTCCCGTGCTCGTCAGGTGTCCATCGTATGCATTGAATAGCAGCGGGCTTCACAGTCGCAACCACAAGCTCATTGTCTAATGCTAGAGCCTTCATAATTCCGGACTCTATTTTAATTGCCATTCGGAACCGAATACTGACATCGTGTATGCTGTTAGACTCTTCATCGGCTGAGATGCGGGCTAGTTGTTGCCGGCGAGAGGCGCTGCTCTGATCGTACTGCTGCTGGTAAACACGGGAACTGGAGTCCGTCGCAATGGTATAAGTAAGTAGATAGCCTTTCAGTGTCTGAACAACAAGGATTGTCGCATCAGGACGCATAAGGAGGGCAACATTGGCGCCGTAGGTTTCTAGTGATGTCGATGATCGAGAAAAGGCCGCAACAACAGCAGTGGGCTAGAATCGGTCAGCATCCAAACAACACGAGAGCAATATGATCTTAACACACCCTAGTTTGCCAGACAGCTATCGAAGAGTCGGACATCGTCGCAAACATATGGCCGGTCCGAGAAACGCAGAGACCCCTTATTGCTTCTTCTGCCCACTGGGACGACGGCGCCGTTTGGGGATGGGATGCTGAGCCATTGCCCTGATTCAGCGGTTGATCCTGCTCAGTGTACTCTGCGGACGCATCCTCACGGATTGAATCGTCAGCACTGTCTGGTAGCGGTGCAGGAATCCCAGGGCCATTGATCGCATAGACCCTGGGCACTCCGTTTGGCCAGTACATGGCTCTTGAAGAAGCGGGTCAGTTTTGGAGAGCCGCGGTGGCAGATTTGGGCATCTTCGTCGGCCCCAGACACGTTATACCGCCGGAAACAGGATATTGACGGTCCCAGAGCGTCTAATCATATTCACCAAGAGCTTCCGACCGATGATGCCGTGTGTAGATAGATGAAAGCTACCTTCTCCGCGTTCACCGCCCGATTTGGGACGCGGTCCAAGCAATCACGTGGAGAAGCTGTGCAAACAGTGCAAAAGAGAAGACTCGAGATTCGTTGCCATCAAAAAATATCCCCGCATCACAGGCCGCCCCCCCACTGCTTCTTGCCAGCTATACAAAGAAAAATCTCGAGTTTCAACAGACGCCAATCCCACCCTCTGACATGGTAGGAATATCTTCAAGATACGTATATTGTGTTGGAATTCTAAATGCTAATCGAATTTTCCAACTATTAGGCTCCCACCGAGTCAAAGAAGCGCCTGGCGCTAGCTATCATTGATTTCCTCAACACCAGCGTAAAAGATGGCACCCTGACAGCGGACGACGCCGAGTCAATCGAGATTGCCCAATCATGCATTGCGGATACGTTCAAGGTTGACTCGTCCGACGAGGCTGCTATGAAGGAAGCCCTAGGTGGACAGTCGCTCGCTAGCATTTACAGCGTTTATGAGAAGCTTCGCAACAAGGGCGGCGCTGCCGGTTCTTCCAGCGCTGAACCCCAGGCTGAGAAGAAGCCCCAGGCCGGCACCCCCACATCCGAGTCTGACAAGTTAAAGTCCGAGGGTAACGCCGCCATGGCACGTAAGGAGTACAGCATTGCCATTGATCTTTACACAAAAGCCCTGGCCATCGCCCCGGCCAACCCCATCTACCTCTCCAACCGTGCTGCTGCGTACTCCGCATCCAGTCAGCCTGAGAAGGCCGCGGAGGATGCCGAGCTCGCAACTACCGTTGACCCCAAGTACTCTAAGGCCTGGAGCCGCCTGGGTCTCGCCCGATTCGATTTGGCCGATTACCACGGAGCCAAGCAAGCCTATGAGAGTGGCATCGAGGCCGAAGGTAATGGTGGAAGCGAGGCAATGAAGAGGGGTCTTGAAACCTCCAAAAAGAAGATCGAAGAGGCTAGCCGCGGGCCTGAGCCTCCTGCAGACTCCGTTGACGATGCACCTGGTGCATCCCGCGGTGGTGGCGGTGGTGGCATGCCTGACCTCTCTTCCCTCGCTAGCATGCTTGGCGGTGCTGGTGGTGGTGGTGCCGGCGGCGGCGGCGGCATGCCAGATCTCGGGTCTATGATGAACAACCCTATGTTTGCTAGCATGGCCCAAAACCTCATGAGCAACCCAGAAATGCTCAACAACCTGATGAGCAACCCCCAGCTACGACAAATGGCCCAGAACTTCGGCCAAGGCGGCGGTATGCCTGACATGTCGAGCTTGATGAGCGACCCAAGCATCGCTGAGATGTAAGTGTTTAGAACTCCTGATAACCCCACTCGCTGCACGACATTGACTTGAATCATAGGGCCCGGAATTTCATGGGCGGTGGTGCTGGACGCGGTGGTGGAACCCAATAGTTTATACATTTGTCCCATACTTAACGTTCATGTTGATGCCCGTATTATTATCGCCCCCCTTATGACTATGTCTCGGTACATACCCATTTTAAACCCGACTATAGTGTTAAGAATATAGACGTAACTTTCGGTCACGTATTTACTGGCTCAGCTTTTTCTGGATCTTTCAAGACATTTAATATATTTTTAAAGTGCATGATCGAGCGAATAGTAGTAACACATGCCGCACAGAAAATAAAGCACAAGACACGCTGGGCCAGAGGCCCTGATGCAATAGCAATAATCAGAAGAGTGGAGGATGGTGATGGAAAAGTCAGCCAAAAAGAACACCATGCGCCATCGAGAGCCAAAAGGATAAAATCATGAGATTCCGAGGGATGGTTCTTTCGGCATGTTAGGAAAAGGGACACTAATGTCTCACTCCAAAATCCGACAAAAACGATAATCAGATACAAATACATGAACCCCAAAGACTAAATCAAATCGATGATCCATGGGAAGTCGTCGATGAGAATGGTCACTATAAAGTCATAGCATGAGGTGCCAGTCCAACTGGCCTCTATTCAGAATAGTTAATAGTTAATATTGTACAGAGGGTTATATCAGACAGTCGAGAAGAGGAGAAACGGATCGGAAATAAAAGTAGTAGGTCATCATAGATCGCCGCGGATTTGAGTGAAGTGGTGTAATGTTTGAGGAGTAACGGTGTTTGTTTTAGATGTAGTCCCGAGCGGCCTTCTGCAGTTCAATCAACCTCCATCCCTTTGTTTCAGGATTGTTCACATCCTCAGGAATTCTCGTGAGTCCCATGACATATGAGACCAGTTGGACCTTGTCCTCCATCCCAGCTGCAAGCTCGTTCGTCTTGGTGTTTCTGTAAACGTGGACTTCTTGCGTACGGCACATTACCACGAAAACGGGGATATCACCAGGATCCAGCATACGGGCGCTCATGACATCCACTCCACGGATATCAAGGATCCGGCCGTCCGACTTCAGGCCGGCAGTAGTGATTTGTTTGCTAAGGGCGGCATAGACACTAAATTGTGCGTCTGAAAGCCAGAGCTTGAGCGTTTCGACGTCTCCCTTGACGTAGGCATCAAGAACTTCGGGAAGGATATATTCACGCATTTCCCGTAGGAATGATTCCATCTGAAAAGTGGGATCCATTTCACGGAACTTTTTGACAACCTGAGCGGTCTCGTTCTCAGCAAAGAAACCGGCAACCCGGTCTGAGATACTGCGTGCCGTGCTAATCAGAGGGTTCTCTGACTCATTGTATGTTTCTTTTAGGGTGAAGAGCTTCTGCATCATGGGATTCGAATCTTTGAAATCGCGCCAGCTTTCTTTCCAAGCTGAGTCTTTGTGAAGGGTCACGTTTGTTCCAGCGCTATTCACAAGGAAAAAAAAAAGAAAGGTTAGAAATCAGAATGAAGTAATTTCGAAGAGGGGGTTGCATACTTAGGATCTTCGACCATAGGCCCGGACTTCCGGCGACCAGACTTGGCTTCCATCTCTTCACGCTGTTGCCTCTGTCGCCGACGCTCCTCCTTCTCGACCCAACCACCGTACCGCGAGCTGCTGCCATCATCAATGGCTTGCTTTACACCTCCAACGGCGGTCTTGTAGGCTTCAGTTTCTCGCACGGGGCGCGTTGCTTTATCGAGCCCAGAGGCAGTCACGTTGACACCCTTCCGGAGCCCTTTAACAACAGGGGTGTTCCACGTCCACGAAGCGCTTTTGCCGATAACGCGACCTGTGCCTTTCAGGGCAGTCGAGGTTCGCGTGGAAGCTGCTCCTGATGCAGCCTCATAAGCAGCACGAGCACGCTTAACGTTTTCGCTCTCAGAGAATTGATGGGCCGATGAGGCAAGAGCCTTTGTTGACTCGTTCCACTCTTTGGAAGCCTTAAACTCCGACTGTAAGGTGTCCCGGAAAACTTGCCACGGAGACTTGTCACCATGGGGGGGAGGAGGAGGCGCATCCTCCTTTTTCTCCTCAGACTTTTCCTCGTCCTTTGACTCATCCTTCTTCTCCTCCTTAGTTTCTTCGGATTTCTTTTCACCCTGCTGTTCCTGTTTTTGTTGCAACCGAGGTGTGCCGACATGGAAGGATCTGGTCAGATGAAGCGAGGCGTACGGGGAAAGAAGGCGGGAAACCGGAGGGTTGGCGCTATCCGTTGAACGTGAAATTGCGTATAAAGGAGACTGAATCAACGGTCGTTGAATAGCGATCGCGTTCGCAGCTGTCGTCCTCAAAGCGGACGTTGGAGATCGCAGAGCGGCCACCCGCACGGTGGCCGACATTCTGTTAGCCGCAATCATGCTCTGTAGTAAAAAAGAAAGCAGAGGATAAAGCAGCAGGAAGGGGTTAAATAGTATAAAGCGCGAAGAAGCCCCAGGGGGAAGGGGGAGCGTAAAGGATGGGTATTGAGAGGTGAGGCGAGAGAGGAAGCGATGTCGGCAACGGTAGATGAAGGGAAAAAAGTCGAGCTGTAGACGCCAAGAATCGAAAATTCGGCCTTCTTCCGCCGCCTTCACCTTTCCCGAACCATTGCGGCTACGCTTATTATTCCAGGCCAACAAGCCGTGTCTGCGCCATTAATATCTTTTGCTTTTGAGTTTGGAATTGCAGCTTGCAAATTTTGCCCTACATAGCCGGACAGTCTGCTGAAGGGCTGCAGACAGATCGTTGCGCTCCCCCCGGATCTCCTCTCGACCGATTCTCCAGTTACGTCGTCTCGCGAGCACTCCAATTGAAGATGAACAACACGTTCGCGCACGCTTTGGCGCGAGCTCTTCCGTCGGCTGGTCGACAGTGCCAGCCTAGGGCGTCCCTGTTCCGTCAAGCAAGAGTTTTCTCCACGACACCCCGTGTTTTCGAATCGCCCGACGAGACCCCCAGTGCGCTAGGGCGAGAATTTCAAGCTGCGCGACTAGAGGAAGCGGCCCAGGATAACTCGCCGGTGTCCGCACTCACTAAGATGATGCGCGGGAGCAGGGCCCCAGTGAGCGCAGACTATTCGAAGATGGCCCAGAGTCTAGAGGCCGAGATGCTTAAACGCCCATATTCCGACCATGCTCCTCCGCACCACCTCCACGTTTTATCGCATAGACGCAACACGATATTGACTCTCACACGACCAAATGGCAGCCCGCTGATGTCAATGGGTACCGGGGCTCTGGGTTTTCGAAAAGCTCGCCGAGGAGGTTATGATCCGGGGCTCCAATTATCAGCCCATGTCTTCGCCCAGATCCAGGAAAGGGGTCTTCTATTGGAAATCAAAAGCCTAGAGATTATATTCCGTGGCTTTCATCTAGGACGGCAGGCCTTCGTTAAGGCGTTGCTAGGAAATGAGGGGAGGAACATTCGGGGGTTGGTATGCCGGGTGTCAGACTCGACTAGGATAAAGTTTGGTGGAGCAAGGAGCCCGAGAGTTCGCAGACTTTGAAGCCTCCTTTTGCTACTATGTTTTAATCTCACTGCATGATGCCCAACGCTTAGCGAGACCTGAATGCGTCTTGACGGCCTCAGGAGACCGCGGGATTCAAAGGGGACGGCAAATGTCGTTAGACAGACAGGTCAACTATACGAAGCTCGCTCCAAGGCAAGAGGAAGGGCCTGGTATTTGTAGTTTAGTTTGTCCATGTATATTAACTTCAATTTTCCTTGTCAAGAGCACCAACTTCTTGTATCCAGCGATAAGACGAAAAAGAGTCCAGAACATTTGATTTCCATATCGGGTATAGTGCGGAGAGCTGCCAGGTCCCAACTGCAGGAAAGCTGTTGACTGAACTCCTGCTCCCGGTTTCAGTCCGTTCATGAACTTGCCATTGCACTCAATTTTTTGAACCATCCCTGTTTTTATTCAAAACATACTATTCCTTTTCCCCATCTGGCTGTCGTGCCTGCTACCTAAGTTGTTCGGGCTGCTTGAGGGCGGATGCGCCTGAGCTGCCTCCCTACGTCGATCCGGCGAACGTTCCTTTCGGTGAGCTCGAGTGAGGCGGCTTGATGAGCGCCAGATCATCTCCAACGGGCCGTCGTCCGGGATCGCTTGGATGCACCCTCTAAACCCTTTCCTCCGGGCCTTCTTTCGGAGCACTGTGCCCGGGCAGTGTGTACCAATCGAGAATCATGTACGTCTTCCCCTCTTAAGCCGCACGTTAGAAAGTCGAGTTACTAAAAGGCGTCCTAGGTTCTCCTCGTCCCCGTGAGTGAATCCTTAATTGGATCGCGCGACCGCGAATCGTCCCTATTCTACTCCGATCTCGTCGTCTCGGAAGAATTCCTAGGCAGCCACACCTTGCGGATTCCGGTTTCAAGTGGAGCGGGAGGAAGAGATGATCCAAGTGTCCGCGATGGGAGGGGAAAGGCAAAACAAGTGACCACCGCCAATGGTAGGACGGTGATACTGAGGGACAACTCTGTCTATAGTAATAAGGGTGAGAGCACCTGCAATGACCGCTTAAATGCCATTGCGCCTAACAATGAACCCAGGCTTCAAGTCGTTGAATCAGGCACAGTTGCTGTCCGATGCTTTATACTACGCCCCCACCGGTGACTCGCAGCCATGGCTTATATACCTAATCTCCAAGCCACTTGTGGGCTCCTTCGAAGCCGCGAAAATCATCCCAGCCGTGGTTCCTGGAACCGCCCCCAATGCCAACCGCTCACAGCTGAGCGGGAAACCTGGCGAACAATCTGGTCCTACGATCTCCTCGCCTCCGAAAAAGGAGATAAGAACATTCGGAGAGCTTCTGGCTCATTTCCCGATGATTGCGAGACAGATGCAGCCGGGGTTGGAAAGGCTTTTTAGGGAATTCGGAAAGGAACTTGGGAAGCCCTTGCCCCCGCCCCCATCGCGGTCGCCAATGTTAGAGGACGGTGAATACAGTCGATCCCGTGAGGATCTATTTGCAGACGAAGCCAGCTCTGTTAGGAGTTCATCGTCACGCCGCAGCAGAAGTCTTCCGTTTAATTCCGAAGAGTATTTTGAAGACGATGAGGACTTGATGCGCCGCAGCCTGGAGACAGCTGTTACTGCCGCAATTGATTTATTTCGGCTGGTTGATCAGCAGCAATTATCTCTTCTTGGAGCGACTACCGACCTAACTGGACCAATAGTCGAGGGCTTTATTGAACGATATGTTGCTGAACAAGTTCACGAATCGCTGCTATTTCCTCGGTTATGCAGTTTTCGCCAACCAGAAGACACGGAACTAGATTCTAGGATTCGACAAATGGAGTATGTCGACGTGTCTCAAGTTGGTCTTACAGTTGAGGGTGGCCGGGATGGCAAGCGCGAACTTTTATTGCGGCTTGGTAAGGCAGTGGAGGAGTTTCGCAAAATCCTGGATGCGAAATGCCCTCACGATATGCTCAATACGCTTCTGGAGACAGTAAAGGTCTTATCGTACCCGGGCGAATACAATAAAAGCGAAGAGAAAGAATCGGCACCTGTGACGATCAATGCGGATATTTTGGTATCATTATTGCTGGTCGTGGTGATTAGATCGCAAGTGAAGCATTTACACGCCCGATTGCTATACATGCAGCACTTTATCTACGTCGACGACGTTGATAGTGGGGAAATGGGTTATGCTTTGAGCACCTTTGAAGCGGTCGTTACATATCTAATGACTGATCCTGCAGGAATTCGAAGAGCAAGCATCCGGAATAAGCGCTTATGGAATGCGACAAAGGCCGGGCGTGTTACTGATATGAAAGCTATTTTAGAACCAGATGGCGATCATGAATCACTGTACGACACTAGTGACACCGCCGACCCTCAGAGCCAGCCACTAGAGGACGCACGACCTAACCGACAGGCTTTACGGACTCCTCCGCTACTGGACAACCATATATACTTAGGAAATGAGCGAGAAATCACGGATGCGCCATCAGATGCGCCTCCGCTCGCACACGTATTCCCGTTCCAGACCTGGGAAAACTCATCTTCAACTCGAGAGACGAAACCTCCCATCAAACGAGTGTCTATGGATGTTCGTAGCCTATCAGAGTCGTCGGGTATTTCATTCCTCTCGCGGTCCACCACCATGAACTCAGTTGGTACGGCCATCGAAGGGGATAGCTCAATCGAAACACTGGTCAAGACCCAGGATCCTCGTGGCGACTCCATATTGATGATGGCGGTTGAAGGCCACCGTCCCGAGGCTCTCAAGTACCTTCTAAGCTTGAATGAATATTACTCGGTGCACGACGTGCTCGATGATACAAACACCGATGGGACAACTTTACTCAGTGCTGCCGTCCAGCTTGCTCTGGACGAGATTGTCGATATTTTGCTCAACTACCTCACAGAGACCGCCGATGGGAATGCTATTGCTGCTTACTTACGAAGGTGCGATGGGCGAGGGCGTACCGTGGCGCATTATCTGTTTAGCATTCCACCGGTGATGCGAAGACTTAAAGGCTTACTTCCGTGGCGTCAACGTGACAAGCATGGACAAACTCCGCTTTTCGCTCTGTGCAGGTCGTACGATCACCCTGACTATAAGACGATGGTGAACGAGGCGCTCACTGCAGCCCAAGAGTCCCAGGGAGATGGCAAGCCTTTACATTTAGATGACCATATTGATTCTAAAGGCAATACCTTGTTGCATATTGTCAGTGACCCTGAGATCACAATTCGAATACTCAGGGAAAGTGACTGCGACCCGAATGCCACGAATGACAAGAAGTTCACGCCATTGATGATGGCCAGTAAATACGGCCGGGTTGACCAAGTGCGGATCCTCTTTTCGGACTCCAGAGTGGATATTTACGTCAAAGAGGCCCGAGGCTTGACTGCTATCGAGCTAGCTAAGGATGATGAAGTGCGTAATCGCATCGACGACTTGATCCTCCTCTCCAACCCACCATCATCTCATGATGCGCCTTCCGGGCGTGTTACCACAGTGGTTCGCTCCTTTTTTGTTGAGGATGCAACTGTTCGATTTGTCCTCAAGTCTGGCGCGCCCACGCCACCAACTGATGGGCAAAATGTACCTGCACATACTAAGATGTACACCGTCACGACCTGTCGCCGTACGTTTGCTGATTTTGAGACACTGGCCGCATGCCTCGCCCTTGAGCACCCTGCCTCTTACCTGCCGGCTTTGACCGACTTTCGCAACCCTTTCCAAATACATTCGAAGCCGTCTCGCGCCGTACTTCATAATATGCAGGATAGACTTGATAAGTTTTTGAAGATTCTTCTTTCCCATCCCACCTTCGCCACGCACGAGCTATTGTGGGAGTTTATCCTGGTTCCAGAACTACAACCTCAGATGATGACAGAAAGATCCCATCGCAAAGCTCAAGCTTTCTCCGAGTCCATTGTCGAGGACCACGATCCCATCACACAAGACGGCATCCGAGAGGCTGAGAACTTCATTTCCCATGCTCAGGATATAGTCCGCACAACCCACGCCCACACGCGCACGCTCCTTCGCCGCGGTCACGCCCTCAGGAACGCCGCCTCAGACATCGCCGACGCCGTATCACTTTGCTCGTCCGCCATCTCTACCTTAAAAGAGCCCACTAACGCGCTTCCCCAATCTCACATCGATGCGTTCTCCCGCTACGCCTTTTGCCTATCAACCTCTTCCTCAGACTCCTCCCCACTCCTTCAATTCCTCTCCACACTCAGCTCAATCGACACAACCACCTCCGCAATCCTCACCTCCCTCTCCCGCCCCATATCCCTAATCTCCTCCCTCAACTCTACAAGCCGCAATCTTGCCCGCTCCCGATCTTCACTGGCTTCCTCATCCCTTCCCCGCAAATTCAACCTCAACTTCCCAGGCCTCGAGGAATCGCGCATCCGCTCCACCCGCGACCTGCAGCAAAAAATCACCACCTCGGAGACACAAATCGCCCGCCTCGCTTGTGAAATATCCTGGAACCGGGACGTCGTCATCAGCGAACTCGCCGGCTGGACCTCGTGGCGCGAGCAGATCGGCCGCGACGCAATCCGCTCTTTCGTGAAGTCTACCCTTGTCCGCGAGAAGGAGCGGAAAAAGAGACTTGAGCGTTGCTTGAGGAGCGTGAGGGAGATAAACAACAAGCAAGAGGACTGAAACTTCTTTCCATGATTTAATGGGTGTTGATACATACACTGTGATTGATCTGCCTTTGGCTGCTCATGTTATAGATAAATATTAGGCACTGTAGACATACTTACACCTTTTCCTTCTTTTAATATTCTTTTGATGACTGCATACTAGCCATCTATGTTGACAAGTGTTTATATGATAATGATGAGATGATATAGGAAATGTTTCACTATATACGTAATATAGTACATAGATGGGTTTGAATACACTTTTCGTTTCCGAAACCTTTGAAAATATAGGGCCCGATGCCACAGGTCTATACGTTCGTCTATCCTGGTCTTAATTTGGGCCTGAATTTTACGATTATTGTCCCAAATACTTGCACTACCAGGTGCTGTAATGTAACTATACAAATTCGTCATTCTAGCCTAATAACTAATCTAATAGGATGTATGGAATCAGCCAAAAGACATAGAAGACCCACCAAGATTTCAATGACTAGGCACCTGAGCTCAAGCCACTTGATATCAGGCGGGGGAATGAATGTATATCCCGGCACGAGTAATTCTAGGATACATAAATGATCAGAGCAATGGTAGGAAAAATGTGTCTGTCAAAAACTGAACAGAGGAGAGTTGCTTGGTTTGATAGATGGAAGTCGAAACAGCGACCTTCTGAAACTCTGCGACGGCGTAAGCTCCGCTTCAGTGGTATCTTGGTCCAGTTCCGGATATTTAAGATTAGCCGGTGTAGCAGGCGTATGGGGTATCTCGGTCCCTAAAGTCGACCCATCTTGAGAACCGGGAACGGCTGTCCGTGAAACAACAGACCTTAAGGGAGAAGGAACAACAACGATTTTCTTCGCAATCGGACCAGAGCGGCCATTGTCAGCATCACTCAACACCCCGAAGCGGCGCGAAGCTCCCGTTTTTACGCTCATTGCGGCGGATTTGATATTCTGGAGAGGAGCACCGACGACAGAGGTACGAGGCTTATTGCGACTTGTACAGAAAACCCGGACGATTTGGCCGTCGTTCTGCTCCTCGATCATATATGACCGAGCAGACGTATTCCTGCAGAACATCAAGCTCTCTCTCTTCCGCCGCGCCTCCTCTAATGGATCGTTATCGCCTTCCCTCTTGCGCCTCTGTCGTCGACGGAATTTCTTGACCAGCGTAACAGTTAGGAGAATAAGGGCGGCAAGAGCGACTGCACTGAAGATGCTTGATGCAGCAATAGAACCTTTTTCGTATTTCCAGTCCTTGACCAAGGCCTGTTCGGTCTGATCCAGCACTAAAGGAGCTGTTGCATTCTCAGATGGTGTTTCTAGAACAGAATTGTTATTTTCGGGATTGGGACTGCGTTTAAGATCAGGAGAAGCGTGTGGGAATCTCGAAGGATCGTGCGAGTAGAGATCACGAGAGGGCTCTGAGTGTGTTGTTCGACCGGGATCCGCAGTCTGTACTGGCTGATGGATTACTGAATGGGCTGGTTTTCCATTATAAAGGATAGAAGTTCTAAATGAAGAACTGCAGGCATGAGCACTTGACCGATCTAAGTGTTATTGTGGACTCACAATGGCATTGGTTAACGGGGATATTCAAACAAGTCAGGGCAAAGGAATGATAATTGGATAGCATGTGAAATTTCTAGGGAGCGCCTAGACAAAGAACATTGTTGACGAAGAAGCCATTTCGTGATAGAAAGGAGCTATAGAGGCATGTGGCATCCAGCACTTGCACAATTGGCAGGCGCATTCCTGTGCAGTTTCCTATTTAGAAAAGATAACAGCCCAGAACTCCCAACTCCATCGCTAGCAGTCTCATTGTACATACAGCATCGCAAACTTCAGAGCCACACCGCGGTGGGATCTGCTCATCTATACCCTCGTCATCCGAAACAGCCGCCTCCTTATACTGCTGATACTCCGCCATCAAGCCATCCATATTACTTTCCGCCTCGGTAAACTCCATCTCATCCATGCCCTCGCCCGTATACCAGTGCAAGAACGCCTTGCGGCCGAAAATGGCCGAAAACTGCGACGCCACGCGCTCAAACGGTTCCTGCACAGAGGTCGAATTGTCCACAAAGGTAGCGGCCTTTCTTTTTTTTTCCCCCAATTTTTGAGGAATTGGGCGAGCAGAGACACACTGTGGTTTGCACATTGTGCGGGATCCATTCTACGGAGTACTCCGAGTGCCTGTCCTGGATGTTGTGCATGTGGTCTTCGATTTCTTTTGTCGAGACGTTGCCGTGGCTGTGGAGGTTAGTGCCAGCATTCAGTATTCAATGTTTGCTTTCTTTGTGGATTGAGCGGTATTGATAGCATACAAGAGTGTCGGGCAGGTCAGGAAGCGACCGTTGTGGAAATTACACGCCGTCATCATGTTTTCCGTGTATCGAACATCTGCTGCGTGAGCTCCGAGACAGACACGCTCCTAAACGACCGGGAGCCTCGAGCCGTATTCCATATTGTAACTCCTCTACGATGTTTGTACGATGGAATCGGGAGTCATAGCCATCTTCCAGCTGAGTATATCCACAATAGACGTGACGAACGGCCTTTTCGATAAGCGCCTGCATGTCTGCGGGCCCGCTTAGTGCTTCCTTTGTACCCTGTTGTAGGTACCTAATTGGTCATCTCGTGTTTGGTAGAGCGAGGTCGTTGCATCAGCTCGGGAACCGACTTTAAACCAAATTGGATGACAAGCTTACTAGGTAGAGTTCTTGACACAGATTCTTTGGACCAGATGACGGGGTGCCCCTGTTCATGGTCACATATTGAGAGCACAGCTGGTACATACAATGCAATGTAGGGCTAACGCAACTCTCCCGAACATCCGCAACCAGAACGCATCAGACAGCACTGCGCACTGATAAAGACGAGAATCACATCCATCAAGTCATGCCTGTTCGGGTCCAAAATTGCAATTGACTGAAAATTAACTACGCCAGCTAGACGCACGTGAGATGTAAACCACTAAACGCCGTTTTATTGGGCATGGTGGTGCATTAGGGTAACTGCTAAGTAGCCCAGCCGCCGAGGACCCATTCTTCAGCTGCACATCGAGCTGACAGTTGACAGCTGCCAACTACCAATTGCCAGCCTCACGCCCACTGAATATTTTTCCAGAGGTAGCCTTACCTTGAAATCTTTATTTTACCTTACAATGGAGCACATCCCACGAGTGCGTGGCTCCAAGCTCCAAATAGCTCGCCTCCGCGTCCCCTATCTGGCAAGCGATTGGAACTACGGCAGCCGGCGCCAGGGTTTCGACACTTTCCTCGCCTTCCCCAAAAAGCATGGGTACAGCTCTTTAGTAGACCGGGAGGATGGTGGTGATAATCTCGCCACCCCATCAGTTGGGTTTCTGCAGGCTTGGTTGTATTTCGGCCTCCTGGCTGAGGCCTTTGGAACCAACGAGATGCGCCTTGACCCTAGCCATTTCATTAGCGACGCTGGTAGTAACAATGAATTTATTACAACAAAAGACTTGGATCGATATATCTGGTACTGGGCCGCGGCGATTGCGCATGGGACGCGCGACGAGATTGACGACCATGCAGAGAATCTGGACAAGTGTGTCGAGCTTGCGAACGCGGTCGTTAATGAGTACTGTCAGCGGATGCCAGTGCCCCAACGATACACTTACTCGGAAGAGAAAGACAAAGAGGAAGTAGTATGGTCGGTCCCAACGTCTGTCCTCTTTTCAATCATCACGCTGGTGGACTATCTGCGCCGCGCGCGCATCGACATCAACATGTACAGTTTCGAAGCCAATCTTCCCAGTCTAAGATGGGATTTCCCGCCGCTTGACCAGGCCCTTTTGGAGGCGGGATGGTGCGAGGGTGAAATCGCTAAACTGAATCGGCAAGCTGACTGCTCAACTCGTTTCTGCCTCGCTCAGATAGACCGATGGGCGCAGGGCAGAGATCACAGCAGATGTTCTGCTCGCGCTGGTTGTCAGGCGCATCAGATTGATGAACCAACCTACAGAACTAGACACCGACCTGACTGCAAGGGTAATGCAATGTGCCGGGGTATAAGGTCTCCTGTTGGTGACGTTACCAAGATCATCGCTGACGGCGGGTACCCGGTCGTTAACCTGGCCGACAACAATAGGGAAGTGGAGGCACACCCAGCAAATCATGGGGATCTATATGTCACCATATCGCATGTCTGGTCGGACGGTCTGGGAAATCCGCACGACAATGAATTGCCATATTGCCAGCTCGTATATATCCAAGGCCTTGTTAACGTGCTATACCCGGAGTCTCAGCGGCCTGTGAAATTCTGGCTTGACACATTATGTATTCCAGTCGGCACCAGAGAGTCTGCGTTCCGACGCTTGGCTATTAATAGGATGGGAAAGACGTTCCGACGCTCGGACAAGACACTTGCCCTCGATAATTCACTCATGACTCAGGAGCCTGATGATATGGATTGGGTGGAATTGAATATGCGCATCAAGTATTGTCCCTGGGTGACGCGCGCCTGGACTTTGTTGGAAGGACGTGTGGGTAAAGAATTGCTATTTCAGTTCAAGGGCAACGCTGTTTCATCAAATGTGGTGTTCAATCGCTCATATGCAGCACGAAACATCGCGGCCGTATCCAAAATGCTTCAACAGCGAGGGGTAGAGGGCGTACTCAATGAGCCAGCTGCGGTCAATCTTGTCCGAGCGCTGGTCCTGTTACCAAAGGAGCCGAGACAAAGCCTTGAGAGCGGCGACGAGGATGAGCAGGAGAAACTTGCGTATCAGGACACTGTTCAAGCCGCAATCGAAGCATACGAGGCCTGGATGCCAATTCTTGCATCTGCCGGGCTCGCCGACAATCCATCAGAGGAAGACGACGACATGAGCGTTAACATCCAAACCCGTGTTTTCTGTCCTGTAATAAAACACTGTAATGCCGGCACACGCAATATTCGCGACGAGTTCTGGCTCGAATCCATCGAGACTTCGCGCGCTGAATCGGCAGAAGAAGGCCAACAGTATCTGCCCCATACATTCTTCGAAGATGTCTGTCACGCGTTCCGCGGCCGAACAACAAGCAAGTCCGAGGACCAAGCCATATGCTTCGGCCAGATGCTGAGTATAGACACCTCGCAGATAATAGATATCCACCCGCTGCGCCCGAGGCTGCGATACTGGTTCACGCTCTTGGATTCGTACCCGGCCCTCCGATTACTCTGCTGGGCAGTGGGATTTGACCCACGGGCTAAATTGACTGAGTGCCAGGAAGGAAGAATAAAGATACTTTTGTCCCAGATTGGTAAGCTGCCCGTGTCTATTCTATTGTGGAACGTGCCACGCATGCAACCACTGGGCTGGAAATGGGCGCCATTGTCGTTGCTAGATGCAGACACCGGCACCGATGGAACTTGGGCGAGCAACGAGCGAGGAAATGTAACACCTGATGGCTTCACTGTCAGTTTCCCCGTGTTGCGCTTGAAAACAACAGACTACATGACTACTGAGACGGACTTGGGCATTAACATCTGCGACCCTGTCCATTTCGTAGTCTCCATTGCGGACGATGGCCTAGGGGCTGGGAATGCCACTTTTAGGGTCTATATAAGCGATTCCTCCCTGTGGGAAGGGTATAAAAAATGGTCAAGCATTGTGCGCTCTGGCGTTCTAGATAGACTTGCAATCTTGACTCGGCGGCGTGCATCAGTCCACGACCCATTCAAGAACAGGGGCGTTTTGCTGGAGTTGCGTGAACCAAAGAACTCGCTCAACCTAGCTCATTTGAGAGCTGTGGTTGAGAGGATACATGGAGCAACTGAGGAGTCGGTCCCTGCCATTCTCATAGATGGAGTGTGGGATTTAGACTCAACATGGTCTATTGGGTGATGTTTCACTGCAACCTACCGTTAACACCAAGAAAACAGCAAATGAGATATGATATGAGACCTATTAATGTGTGCATGGTGTTGAGGATCGTGAGCAACGATGAAAGTGTGAGGACAGAGTTATCGCGCACGAGATACTTTCCTATCTTTCCCATATACATATATTGCAAGTGAGACACCTGGCCATGATGGGATCTTGGTGAAAGAATGATCTACACCAAAGTGGAAAAGTGCAAACGATCGGCGATAATACGACTTAGTCATCATGACATCGAGCGGGACATATCGGAACTAAACCAAAATAGGAAAGCATAAGCAAGCGCCGGCGGGGCGACGTCATCGTCGTTACATGGGGTACTCTACAACATATATATCGAGCAACTTCTAGGCATCTCAATTTGAGATAAAAATTTCATGAACCCGTCATCTCATTTCCCCAGAATCTCTCAGATACAACGTCAACTCATTTCAAGATCATTCCACAAATACTCGCAAACCAAAATGCCTCTTGTCGTCCCTGGAATCAACAACACCGGTGGCAGCAAGGACGAATGGCTTAACAAGCTCGTTGGGAAGAAGATTAGCGAGTCTTCGGATGCTACTGTATGGCTTCCCAATATACCACCCGTATTTATTTTCTGGGGTTAGGTACTGACTACTGCTTGATTATTTAGTCATTCGCGAAGAAGGATCTCCCCGAGACTCACCGGATTGTGAAGCCCGGCGGCATGCAGACGATGGACCACAGACCGGAAAGGTATGAATTTTATATCCCAACGCCCCAACGCAGATTTGTGTCATTTACGAATAGAACTAACAGTGGTTGTATTGCAGGTTGAATATCCACGTTGATGAGAACGACAACGTCCGTGATGTGAACTACGGCTAGACGCTTACGATAGTTGTTACGACCAGTTTTATGATACAATAATACTACTGATATTCTGGGATCTTATTTTGAAATCCAACTGCGTTCTATGTTCGTAAAATAGTAGGCAAAGACCGTCACTGGGAAACAAACCACCGATGAAGCACATCGTTAGGCCGCCCTGCTTAGGCCTTCCATCTCAGAAGGGTAAGCGAGTGTTTTGGGAACAAATACGAGCCCTGCGCACTCCACTTGCCCTCAACAAGGCTGACCTCCTCTTTGCCCGCCATGTTCGTCACTGCCGGGTTATCACCAGTAACAGTGAACACAGAGACCTCGCCAGCGGGTCCCTCGATCTTAGCCTCGATTCCTTTCTCTTCATGGATGTTGATTACGACGACATTGACATAGCCATCATCGCCTAGTGTAGCGCTGACATCTAACCAAGGGGTGTCCTTGACGCTGCGCACCCATTTCGGCTGCGTTTCACCCTCATAAGCTGAGACAGAGACATGAGCGCTGACAGTCCAGCCCCGCATGTAGTTTGAGAACAAGTACAATGGCCACCAGGTGGTTTGCTTGACGATACCATCTTTGGTAGTCATGAGAGGCGAGATGACGTTAACGCTCTGTGCAATACAGGCCATTCCGACGTCTTTGCTCTTGCGGACGAAGACGTTGAGCCAAACGCCTACCGCAAGGGCATCGGATAGGTTGTAAGACTCCTCTGCACCTTTACTGCCTTCAGCACGGATGGGATCCCACACGTTCCATTCATCAAAGCAGATAGTTGGGCGAAGTTGCTCGGGAGGCACTCCATTCTCGACCCGAGCGAGGTCGATGAGGGAGGATGTGATTTCGATAGCGCGCTCGGCGGCTAGGGGTGCTGTGACATTGGGGAGGTGAGAAGAGGAGGCAGTGTACAGGTGAATGCTGTGCATGTCGATAAGAGGGACAGCACTGGTTGAAAGGGGTGAATGGACGGGGAGCATGGTTTGTTTCAAGGTGTAGTAGTCCCAAGACGCTGTGCCATCCTGTCCACATAGGATCAACTCAATAGAGGGGTCAAGGAGTTTCAAAGCTAGTAAAATATTTAGTAAGATGCGTCTTGAATATGTAATAAAGGGTTTACCTTTCGCCCATTGGTATGCTTTGTGAGCATATTCTTCCTTGGTAGCCTGCTCAACCTGCCACGGTCCCCATACCTCATTTCCAAGAGCCCAGTATTTAACCTATATTTATGTTAGCATGGAAAACATTAAATGAGCGCCCAGATACATACATTGTACGGCTCCTGTCGTCCATTTTTGCGTCGAAGGTTTGCGTAGTAGGTGTCTCGCGTGCCGTTGCAGTAATCAACCCACCCCAAAGCTGCGTTACGAAATTTGTCAGATTCTTCTGGCAGCATGAGCCATGAATCGAGAGTTACCTTCATCGAGAGTACCGGTGCCCATGTTTAGGCAAAGGTAGGGCTCAGTCCCCAGGACCTCGCACCATTTCAAGAACTCGTCGGTTCCAAACTGGTTGGTCTCTGTACCCAGCCAAGCAAGTTCCGGCCTCGGAGATAGTCAGTATACTATTGAATTGAAAGGCAAGGTACGAGACATACCTTGCAGGGCGTTGCTCTCTCGGGCCAACTCCATCGGTCCAGTGGTATGTTGCGGTGAAGTTACCACCAGGGTAACGAACGACTGGAATTTTGAGTTCCTTCAGGGCTTCTAGAACATCCTTCCGAAAGCCATCTGCGTCTGACAATGGGTTACCAGGATCATAGATACCCCCGTAGATGCATCGACCCATGTGCCTGGGGCCATGCGTCAGCTTAGGGTGGTCTTAAACTCGGGCTAAAAGGCCGCGACGTCAAAGCTTACTCTGCAAATCCCGCATAAATGTTAGGGTTGATTTTCGAAATGCGGCGGTCTGGGTGTATGGAGATTCCCGGAGCATCCTGCTCTTCCAGCTTTGTAAAGGTCGTCATAGCGGCGGAAACAACGAACTAGATCAAAGAAAGGGATCGAAGGGAATATAGGATCGGGAACTGATTGGTAGGGAAAATCGAACTAAATATTCGAAGTGCTCTTTCTAAGTCTTCGAAGACCGAGGCGAGGCGACTGGGCAGCTAATATTAATGCCAGACGGACTTCTCTTGAGTGCCAGAAGTAAACGGGCAAATCCCCGGTGGGGTCCCTCTAAGCTTGACAGGAAATAGATTGATTGCATTCCGGCGGAGTTGAGGGCGACTGGCGAGATTTTTGGCGCCATTGATTTGGCGGTTGAGGCCGAGGCCTGGCCCTGAGATATTCCGTCAATCAAAGACGGCCCCTCTGTGCATCACGCTAACCCATGCTCTTCGGCTCTCCGCAGGATCGGCTGACATTCCATCCCGCATCCTGGAATCGGGGTCCAGCTTGTTATTCGTAACGGGAGCTAGTGGTTCTTCGTTGATTTGCCCTCTCATGGTGTTGCCGCTGGTTTTGGCCGACAAGATTTATGCACTGTGAGCTCCTTGACAGCCGTGCCAGCTGAGTTCCGAGTCCTTCTGGGATTAACCCGGCGGGCACTGCGTTCGTAGCGATGGTGGCAGTCGTACCATATCCCTTCAGGCGTAATGTAATGTCAGAGCTCTTGGATCGCTGCGGTTTCCGGTTCTCCGTTGTGGTCGTGTAGTCTCATCCCCAGATTCTTTAAAAGAGGCGGGTCCTGCTCCTTGTTCTCCGATTTCTGTCTCCGCAATTTTCCTCCGGATTCTCGAACTTGTTGAGAGCTCAAGGCGTCGGCACGCATCATTTGGGTTACTGAACGCACACAGAGTTGTTGTTCACCATGCGTCTCTCTCCTGCGTGGTACCAGGTATGTCTAGTTGCTATTGTTTCAGCAGTTGTTGGGAACGCCATACTGACGACCATTCAGTTCCTAGTAGGCGTTTTCGCCTCCCTTGGGTCATTCCTTTACGGATGTGCGTCTAGTTTTCCTTTTGGTTCACCCCTCCTTGATGGGAGCCAGTTTTTAGTCAACTAATCATAGACATTGGGTGCAGATGATCTGGGTGTCATCGCAGAAGTCATTGCTAGTGGCTCTTTCATATCGACCTTCAATGAGCCCAGCGATACACAGACGTAAGTTGACCATGGAGAGAAAATCGAGCATGTTGAACTGACTCTTACTTTTAGTGGTCTAGTTGTTTCCATGTTCACAGCAGGCGCCTTCTTCGGTGCGATGTTTGCAGGTCCCACTGGTGACTATCTTGGAAGACGTTGGACTATAGCCATTGGTTGTCTCGTCTTCTGTCTTGGTGGAGGTCTCCAAACTGGTGCCCAAAATATTGAGTACCTGTATAGTGGTCGGTTCTTCGCCGGCGTGGGGTAGGCGCAATCCTAGGTCTGAGTACATTCTGAGAGCAAGTGACTAACCTCAGTTTTCAGGGTTGGTTTCCTTACCATGATTGTGCCACTATATCAAGCCGAGATTTGCCATCCCGATATCCGAGGACGTGTCACCTCTCTACAGCAATTCATGTTGGGTGTTGGAAGTCTCTGCGCGGCGTGGATTTCCTACGGGACATACATCGGCTTTGACGATACGAACGATGCTCAATGGCAGGTTTCTCTTGGTCTGCAGGTTGTTCCAGCTGTCTTCCTTGGGCTCCTGATCATGCTCTTCCCTGAGGTGAGACAAGACTTCTCTCCCTTCGTTTGTGACACTTGCTAATGTATTGCGATCTAATATAGTCTCCCCGTTGGCTTATCGATCATGGCCGCCAGGAGGACGGACTGAAAACCCTAGCGAGGCTACACGCCTACGGTAACGAGGATGATGCCTGGGTTCGTGCAGAATACACTCAGATCCAGGAGAGTATTCTCCGCGAGCACGAAGAGGAGGCCAAGTCGTATTTGGAGCTCTTCAAATCGCGGTCGTCTTTCCGTCGACTTTTCCTCTGCTGTGCACTCCAGGCGTCTGTGCAGATGACTGGCGTGTCTGCAATTCAGTCAGTATCACCTCATCCGTCTCTTTTTTTTTTTTTTTTTTTTTTTTTTTCAATACGGGTCTAACAAATACACCCACATTAGGTACTACTCGGTCGATATTTATGGACAGATCGGAATCTCGGGCGACGAGACGCTTCGCTACCAGGCCATCAATTCTATTATCGCCCTAGTTGCGCAGTTCCTGTGTATGATGTTTATTGATCGCTTTGGTCGCCGCTGGAGTTTGATCGGTGGAAACTTAGGCAACTGCCTCACGTTCATCATCGCTTGCATTCTGTTAGCCAAGTTCCCTCCAGAAGTCGGCAACACTGGAGCTCATTGGGGCTTCATCATCATGACTTGGCTTTACAACTTCTCCTTTTCATGCACCTGTGGTCCCTTGTCCTGGATTATCCCAGCTGAGGTCTTCGATACCCGTACTCGTTCCAAGGGTGTCTCGCTTGCGACCATGACCTCCTATGCTTTTAACACAATGATCGGCCAGGTGACGCCACTTGCCATGACCGATATTGGGTACAAGTACTATTTTGTGTTTATCATCTGCAACTTCACCAACGCGCTGTTCTTCTGGCTGCTTCTGCCCGAGACCAAGAAGTTGCCGCTTGAAGAGATGAACGACCTGTTCTCGAAATCCCCGTGGATTATTCCTGGCACAAAGAAGGAAGACTACGTAACTCATGACTTGGAGCGCAGACTCGCGGAACAGGAGGAGAAACAGCACGTTTATGCAGAGCATGAGGAGCAAGGACATAACTATGAGGTGAAGGACAAGAAATAAGCTCGCGAACGCGGGCGCGCTCATATATTTGGTGTCTCGAGATACTGTGTATTTTAACAAAGTAATCGTACATTTAGTCACCATGTGTACGGCGATAGTTCTGAAATTGAAGTGAGCCAGAGTAAGAAGCCTATCACTTGAATGATAGTATTGACGTATCGTCGGCTCGAATGGTCCAAATGTATTGCCGTAATCGTTATCTTGGCGTCTGATATATTCCAATAGAGTTAGATGACCAACGCATCTGCTCAGGTGGTGGTTGATATGCACCAGGATGATTGCGCAGATGTAGTTTGATATTAAGCCGTCACAGCCAGAACTGTTGGTTTTAGTGTATCACATATTAATCTGATAAGGGATTGTGATGCTGTCACTCCGAATCTGAACTATACCCAGCCAAGCCAAGAGACGGTGCAGGTGGATTAACAGCTTGCTTCGTGGGTTGTTGAGCTAGCGTGCCCTTTGCGTCCTTGTGGCCATTGTCCACACTTGCCTGTTTGACTTTCTCCTCCACTGTTGTGGAAGCCACGTCCTTGCTGCCCTTATCTTCAGCGTTTTCCTTCGCCTTTTTATTCTGACCCGGCGTTTTCGAGGGATCATCAGTAGTATCTTCGCCCACGGACTTACGTTTTCGGCCTGGGACGAGCAACGTGCTGCTTTTATCGCGTCGTTTCTTGCGGGGAGCAATCTTCCAGTCTTCTCCTTCGGCCGCTGGCGCAACATCTGCCGTGGTATCCTCAAGGTGGGCCTTTTCTGCTTCCTCCCGTTGCCGCCGGAACAACTCCAATTGTTCGGCAGTCTCCTTCTTCACGGTGGCCTCCTGGGCTCGAGTAGACTCCATTATAGAGTCAAGAAAATCGACTTCGTCTTCATCGAGCGCACGGAATTGGTTCTTCAACTTTATCTTTTCCTCGAATTCTTCTTGTTTGGCCACTTCATGCCGGCAAGAAGATCATCATGGAATGTCAACCAAGCGCTTGAGGAATCGGGGCTAATGTTCATCTCCAAAATTCAGTTACTCACTTTTATTTTGCTGGAGAACATCGAATAAACTTTTCCCTCCATCCTGCTTCCCTAACTCTGCTTTTCGCCTTCGCTCCTCCTCGAGTTCTTGCTGTGCGCGGAGCCATTCGTCATCACGCTCAACGGGCGCCTGGTCCGTTCCTGCAGAAACGAACCCTGATGACATTTTTGCGACTTTCCAAAATGGACGGTAAGGCGCAACTCAATACCTCCACTGCTTCTAAGGCAGCATAAACCAGAGATTCCAGCGGAGAAACGCGAATCCGAGTCTCTGGAACTTGTTTCGTGAGGAAGACACAAGATGGAAAGTCTTCACTTATCGGATACCTCACAGAATCAAATATTTACTGCGCGTATAGAACAGATTGCAGTAAAATGGAAGCAATTATTGGAGAAGGTACACAGGGAAAGTTATGCCAGAGAATCAGGGTGAAGGTCAATCTTGTCTATCTCAGGTGGCAGAAAAGGGCGGTGAATGTCGCGATTCTGGCACAATGCCGGGAAGCTTAATCATCCAGCCAATAGCATGATGCAATGGCTTCGGCACTGCGGCAGGGTCAGTGACGCCAGGGGCTTCTTATCTCAGTCAAGAGTCTGAAGACTCAGGGGTTTACCTATCTGCTGCGTCTCATCCGAGTACATGGTGGAACCCGGCCGCATCAGATTCTCAATTGAGTCCGATATTCCCGCCAGAATACCTGCTCTGTACTGGCGGATAAATTGAGGATAATATGAGTGGCCCGGGAAAAATGGATAAATGCAGATGGATCGCAATCTCCACTCTGAGGTGCCAATGCCCCTCCAATGCCATCATTGCCCCTCCGCGGTTCTGGATGGACCTGCCTTGCCATGCTGTCCTTGGGATTTACAGGCCCTCTTATAAATCCCGCCTCTGCCTCGTAATTTTTAGAACTTTTCAACCTCTCTATTATCTTCTATTGAATCGAACAATTCCACTCGACCAACATGTCAAACACTGAGAACACGAAGTAAGTGCTCGCGTGTCGGCTCTCAACGCGCAAAACCCCATTTAGTACGAAGTAATTGCTAACACATTTTCTCAACTTCCAGGAAGGTGTACACCCTCAACACCGGTGACAAGATCCCTGCTATTGGTCTTGGTACATGGCAATCCAAGCCCAATGAGGTCAGGGAGGCTGTCAAAAACGCCTTGCTGAAGGGTTACCGTCACATTGATACGTAAGTTGCTTTACGAGAGCTTTATAGGAAATACCGAGTACCTGACCGCAAATCCTAGTGCCCTCGCATATGGCAACGAAGCTGAGGTCGGGCAAGGTATCCGTGATTCTGGAGTTCCTCGTAGCGAGATCTGGCTCACTACCAAGCTCGACAACACATGGCACCACTGCGTCACCGACGGCATTAACAGCTCTCTGAAGGATCTCGGCGTCGACTATGTTGATCTCTACCTAGTCCACTGGCCCAGCTCGACCGACCCCAATGATAAGAAAAAGCACCTTCCCGACTGGAACTTCATCAAGACATGGTACGTTGCTCCTGTTCTCACGCATCAAGTGAAGGATCGATAAGATTAACTCAATGGTAGGCAAGAGATGCAGAAGCTCCCAGCCACCGGCAAGGTCCGCAACATCGGTGTCTCGAACTTCGGCATTAAGAACCTAGAGATCCTCCTGAACGACCCCAGCACCAAGATCGTCCCTGCTGTCAACCAGATCGAATTGCACCCCAACAACCCATCGCCCAAGCTCGTCGCCTACAACACGTCCAAGGGCATCCACTCTACCGGCTACTCCTGCTTGGGATCCACCAACTCTCCTCTCTACAAGGACCCTACGCTCCTGAAGCTGGCTGAAAAGAAGGGCAAGACACCCCAGCAGGTACTCCTTGTGTGGGGTCTGCAGAAGGGCTGGAGTGTTATTCCCAAGTCTGTCAGCAAGTCCCGTATCGATGCCAACTTCGAGATCGATGGATGGAGCCTGACCGACGAGGAAGTCGTGCAATTGGACAACCTCAAGGACCGCTTCAAGGTCTGCGGTGACGATTGGCTCCCAATCAAGGTCTTCTTTGGCGATGATGAGTAAATATATAAACATACCCCAATTTTCTAGATTGAATTAGAATTTTTCCGTGAATTTAACGACGAATTGAGTAGAGTTAATACTCATGGCTGTAGATACTTTTGACCAAGGTAACTGAGGAGCCAGTTCTAGCGGAAGTATATATACGAGCCGCTGTCAAGGACAAACACCAGCGATTAGAGCAATTCAAATCCCTACAGCCTTTTATTAGTACCACCAATGTTTCATCATCTTTGGAGATTCGAAAGTTTCATTTCAAGATTCTTTTTTCAAGTCTCCAGGACCTCAGGCTGCCATTGGACTGAAAATGTTTTCATGCCTCAGGCACGTGGCGAGAGATCACATGCTGCACCGCCACATGGGGTGATCACCTCCGTCATCAGGCATCCTTCGACCTTTTCTCCTCTCATCAATCATCTGGAGGATGATATTCTCATCTTCGTCTTCTATTTAAGTCTCTATTTTCAGAATCGTCAGGATGCCTCCGTCAAGTGGGCACCTGCTGCTCCCCAAACTTTGGAGAGCAGCTAGGTGAGTCATTCGCCACCCGCCTTGTATACTTCACCCTGATAACTAACAGCCCCTTCCAGGTTTGCCTACGCGAAGGCGTACAAAGCCGTAAGGGCAAAAATTCATGAACCAACTCAGCAGGTTTCGCTTCGTCTCCAGCCAGCGTATGCCCGGATTACTCCCCGACAGCCCATCAATCGAGCCGCTGCTATCCGGCAAGCCCGCAGTCGCCACTTTTCCACCCGTGCGAGGGGTTCGTTTGCTTCATACTTCCTGGCGGCAGCTCAGGGTAGTCGGACTGCTTATCAGTCGTCGCGGGTAGCGTCAAACATTAGTCGGTTCACTAGTCGAGCACCTTTTGCGTCGACTCTTCGCCCGAACCTCACCGGAGGTACTCTCGGTCGTACCGCAGGAGGCTATGCGATTGGTGCAGGCCGCATTGGAGGGGCGCGATACTTTTCACACGGCGCAGCCGCACCTGCTCAGGTTATAAACAATGTCTCTGTTGGCGTGAGAGCGTTTTTCCTCTCTGGACAAAAGGCTCGGTTCGACGGCATTGATCCCATCACGGGAAACAAGAGGTTCAAGGCCGTGACCGTACTACAGGATGAGGCGGAGAAGAAAATGACCACAATTCCTCGCGCAGCTCCTGGCTCCTTCATTGATTTCCAGATTTCTCCTACCATCACCGCTTTCGGTCTTCAGAAAAAGTTCGCCCCAGCCGGCGCTGAGACTGAAACCCTCAACTCCGAGGGCCTTTTGGACTTCCTGTCTGCCGACTTTGCCCGTGCCCTTAAAGATCTGGCTGTTATCCTCAACGATCTAAAGCGTCTAGCTACTCTGGGTGACCTGCCCATCGCACTCCAGGATAAGTCGACAATTAGAGTCAGGTTTCCAGGTTGCGATGCGGAGACAGTGGAGCGACTTTGTGATGAAGTAGGAGTACAGCGAGGGAAAGTTACGCAGGATACAGATTTCGACATCCGTACAGGTGCCGAAGTTGCACTCCTCTTCCCTTTCGCTCCCAGTGTTTCTCCGTCCTCTGATACGGAAGATTTCTTCTTCCACGAAGAGGTAAAATCGTCCCAACGGCGCGATGAAGTTGACTGGCAGGCAATGTTATCAGGTGAAGATGGCACACAACCGTCCGTCGGATACCGGAAACGGTCACCAAACGAGTTCAGCTTCGATGACGTGACCATGTTTGGATCTAACCCTTGGGCCAAGTCTCCCTCGGGTTATTCAAGCATTGGTGTGAGCGAGCTCGGTGATCGTGCGTTCTTCCCTGATGTAATGAGCAACGGTATCCCAGAGAGTACGTCGGCTTATGAGGGGTCTGAAGGCATCCGCAAGTTCATAGCGGAGTGTGACCAGGCTTCTGCGTTCCGCTAGTTTGTTTTATTGCATTTTGTATTGACACCAGCTTGACTGCTATTTCTTTTGTATTTATCCTATCGAAACATATACCATAGCAATACCAATCCTTGATCGAATAACAAGACCTTTTTCCCAGTTTCCTCAAACAGCCTCCCTGGGACGCAATAAGTGCCAAGGCATAGTGCAGTTCCAGCTCATCGATATTTTGGTTTAGCTAGAAATAAATGAAGTGGACTCTAAATTTAAATGTACTCGTCACGTAGCTGACCGCTTAGTGCCGCGGGTCAGCTACGTGACGAGTATAGGTCATATGCTTCACGATCTCGATACCGTCTTAAGCAAGATCCTCGCCTCAGCCATAGATATGGCTATTGTCACAACTGATTTGACGTAGCTGCGTGGCATGCTGTCAAGAACGAGGAGGCTGTTTGTGAAAAATATGGGCTAACAGATCTCCACCAAGGAAAGCCTCTATCATTTAGGTTAAATTTGCTTCGGGTTTGGTGCGGCCGAGAATAGGACTTGTTGGCTAGCTGGAAGAGGAGCTAACCAGTGCTGGTTGCGTAGACCAGCTGTGTGCTTACTACCAGTAATATCAGCCTTCTGCAATAATTCGAAGTTTATACGGATGTTAGGTAGTGTTCATAATGAGACCGGTCATGTCCAGGATCTCTATACAGGCCAGGACTTCGCCTGGAGTTCATCTATAACCACAACCACAACCATAGCCAGTCGATATAACTAGCCTCCCAATCGGATGCTTTTTGTCCCACTCACAGTGCGCACCTACAAGTTTGTTAGTTTTCTCACAGCCTTAGCAGGGCCAGTCGCAACAGTGGCCCCCCTCCCAACCCAACCGAGCCTGATGTCAAAAATCTGACGGAATGAGACAAACCCGCCGAAGAAAAACAGGCTACCTCATATTCAGCAACGGGTGCTTCTCGACAGGCGGAGGCGCTCCGCAATACAAGGACATGTATGCCTTCATGGGAAATGGGATAAAGAGGGCGATTAAAAAGATTGCAATGACGGTCCCGAGGCCTTTGAGAACTCGTGCAGGATCGACGATGATGATAATAGTATTGATACACCTATGCGCAAGGCCTTTTTTTGTGCCTGACAAGGATGTGTAAGTCTGGGACCCATAAGTGACTTTTTGCTTGGTAGGGATGAAAAGATCTCTCTTTATGGGCGTGAGAGGGACGATCGCCGGTTTTCTTGAGTTGTGGACTTAGCTGAGCGAGTCAGACGCAGATGAAGTGTCTTTTGGCCTGGAAGTCCGGTAGGTATCCGGACTGGGCTGGGCTCAGCTTTACTGGTAGGTTTGTGCTTAAGAGACTGAGTCTACTTATAGGGTAGAATTGCGTTTCTGTTATTTTTTGAACAGCATCTCTATAGTGGTGTCAAGATTCATCTATATTCAGCGTGGGTGGCTGTTCTCTTAACCTTGGTAGAGACCTTCGGCCCTGCTAGGGCTACTAAAGTGTTCGGAGAAGAAAGGAGACACCGAATAATCGAATCAGTTTTCGCACGCTCATAAGACGTTAGTAGATCCCTACCTAAATTAGACCATAATATGGGCAACCTAATCAGCCGACCTGACACGGACGTTCCTGACACGGTTTGACGGTCCGAGCTTCCTGAAGAATACCCCCGCATTTTATGCAGTAGAAATGACTCGTATGGGGAGTGAAAATGAGTAAATAGCACAATATGCGATACTTCGTTTCTTGGCTTGCTCCTGAATTTCTCCGCTGTAGGCGATGATATCACACAACCTCCTTGTGTTCGACCTGATCAGGGTACACTCACCACTGCTGTAGAATAGCAATACCAGTACATTGAGCTGAAGAAAACAATTTTTATGTGTGAAATTTATGGTGATTAACCCGGTGGGGAGCTAGTCAGTAGCCTTATCTCTATACATGAAACGTCTGGCCTTATACGGACTCCGTCTCTCCACTCTCCTCATTCAATGAGAGATCCGCGAAAGCCGGGATGAAAGACTGCAGCTACCCTCAATATTCTCTATACCAATTTCATTATAACGGGAAGCAATAACAGCTGTTGAGATGCTGAGCAAGCTCCGTCTTGGATCTAAGAGATCATCAGGGGAAAGCCACATCCGCCCAGCCAAATAGACAAGGGAATGAAACACCCCGCGATCCTTTCGTACAAGCAAAGGAAATGAAACGCGCGCCGGCCTTGCTCGGCGACGAACTTATGACGATCAACTGCCCCTTGTGCCTTTTCAGTTACGGAGAGAGTCCGTCTAGGTTGGCGTCATGTCGAATCGAACCCTGATTGTAGTCGGAAGGCTGCCCGGATGCTCACCGTCGAAACATGCCACCTCCTAGTAGACTAATCGGTAGGCTTCAGGAACAATGGAATCGTCCAATCTGCTGAATTTCGGATTTAGCCAGAGGGTGTCGACCCTCTTCCGGCCGTATATTCCTTGATTCTTTTGGCAGCGAGCGGCGATCTGGAATCAATTTAATCAAGCCTGAGCTAGAAGTTTCCTATATAAGGGTCTGCCTCGCTTGCTCTCGATACCAGCCCAGTTTATCCAGACGAAAGGTTATCTTTCCTGCAGGATCAGAGAAAGCTGAATTCAATTCGCTCTTTTACCTTGCTTCAGATTCATTATGCAGTCCGCCAACATGAGGGCATTGATGGCCCTTGTGCCACTCCTTGGTGCCGCAGGTGTGAATGCTTTGCCCCAGGCAACGAGCACGCCCGTTGCATCCCCGACAAGCTCTGGGCCTGCTGTTACAGCCTCAGGAAACCCATTCGAGGGGTACCAGCAATACGCCAACCCGTACTACAGCTCTGAGGTTATCAGCTTGGCTGTCCCCTCCATGACAGGTTCCCTGGCGGCGCAGGCGTCTGCGGCTGCTGACATTCCGTCGTTCCACTGGATGTAAGTCTTTATTGGGTTGGGGCTATGCGTTTGTGGTTGAGTATAGGACTGACGAAACGTTCTGTTATCAGGGATACGACGGACAAAGTGCCTACTATGGGCGAATACTTGGCGAACATCAAGGAGCAGAATGATGCTGGTGCCTCGCCCCCGCTAGCCGGTATCTTTGTCGTCTATAACCTGCCAGACCGTGACTGTGCTGCGTTGGCCAGTAATGGAGAGCTTTCTATTGCCGATGGTGGTGTCGAGAAGTACAAGGGCTACATTGACTCCATCCGCGAGCATGTCGTGGAATACTCAGACACGAACATCCTCCTCGTCATCGGTTGGTTGACCTTAAGACGTCTTATATGAACTCAGTAGCTAAAAGTCATACAGAGCCTGACAGCTTGGCCAACTTGGTGACCAACTTGGACGTTGAGAAGTGTGCCAACGCCCAGGATGCTTACCTCGAGTGCACCAACTACGCCATCACCCAGTTGGATCTTCCCAACGTGTCCATGTACCTTGATGCCGGTACGACAAAGCTTTCAGTCTCCCCGGCACTGCCTTTTTTTGCTAATGTGGTCTAGGTCACGCTGGATGGTTGGGCTGGCCCGCCAACCTTGACCCGGCAGCCGAGCTCTACGCAGGCGTGTACAAGAACGCTTCATCCCCAGCGTCGCTTCGTGGCTTGGCTACCAACGTTGCCAACTACAACGCCTTCACCATCGACACCTGCCCCTCCTACACCACGGAGAACGAGATTTGTGACGAGAAGAGCTACATCAACAACCTCGCTCCTAAGCTATCTGCGGCAGGATGGGATGCCCACTTCATCGTTGACACTGGTACGTAACTAAGACAGATGCCGCCGAAAAAAAAAAAAAAAAAAAAAAAAAAAAAAACTCCAACTAGACGCATATACTGACCAAATGACCAGGCCGCAACGGCAAGCAGCCTACTGGCCAGATCGAATGGGGTGACTGGTGTAACTCTAAGGGAACTGGATTCGGTGCCCGCCCAAGCACAGAGACTGGTGACGAGTTGGTCGACGCCTTCGTTTGGGTAAAGCCTGGTGGTGAGAGCGATGGCACTTCTGACACTAGCGCTGAGCGCTACGATGCTCACTGCGGTGCCGAAGCCGCTCTCCAGCCTGCTCCTGAGGCCGGTACCTGGTTCCAGGTAAGTCTTCACTCCTTCGTTCTTACCCGTGTTCGTGGACTAATGTGGTATCTGCAGGCCTATTTCCAGCAGCTTGTGGAAAACGCCAACCCTCCTCTTAGCGGCTAAGTGCTCGTTGACGGTGTTTGTGTAGAAACCTGTACATAACTGGAGGATTTTGGATTCTTGGTCAATTCAAGATGTAAATAGGTAGAACTTGATTGAAATTCATCTGCTTTATGGAGATTCCGTCATTCAACCATGTAAGGTACGGATAGATTGAATTGAATCAACCAATGTATTTCTCAGTGAAAGGAAGATCGCCGCAGTAATCGCCAGAGAGGCAGGCAGTGCAGAAACGAGAAGGCGGTGAGGCCAAACACCAAAATCCCGATAAAAACTGACCGCCAACCCCGCGCTAAGCCTCAATAAGAAGATCCTCTGATAACAGCCGCTGCAAGAAAGGTGAAGAACACACTCTGCATTTATTCGAACTCTACAGATCCCACTGCCATTGTGAAATCCTTTTTTGTGTGCCCGCCTTGACATATCGTCTTCTGCATGCTCTGAAGGAAATATCCCTGCTGTACAGTTCTGAGGACTATTCTGTGCTTGGGTCATCTTGGGCCGGTGTTCTCAGGAACTGTTGCAGGAAAAGCGACGATATCTTCTTCGTACCTCTGATATTGCTTCGTGGCGACCGACGACCCGACTATTCAAGATGATGGAGGATTTCAACTCTGAGACTGATAGCGACTACACCAGCTACTGGAGAGATTGGGTAAGTCCTTGTCATTTCCGTTTACAATATTGGATTGTGGGGTATTGGCAAAAGAAAGAGAATCGCACAGCTTGGTCGCACCTTCATGCACTGCCGTGAATGAGAGCCCATGTCGCCGCCGAGAAGGTCTCAGTGTTTATGTCCAATGTATGGATCGCTGCCTCGAGGAGCTTAACACACTCTTCGCTCGTTCCTTTTTCTCTCCTCAGCATTCAACAGCGTTTCCACCAGGACAAAATGGCGGCTCCTACCGATCATTCTGATATGGACTCGCTGTCTGGGCCTGGAAGGAACCTCATCTCCCTTTCTTCGGGTCTTTCTACTGGGTCAGAAGCGACACGGTCTTATTCTGAGTCCGAATCGCGTTCTGAACCCAGCCTTGCCATGCGTTCCCTGCGAGAGCGCTATCCCTACAAAATTGCTCTTCCGAGACCTAAGCCTAACTTTTTCTCAAAGTTCATTTCGTCCCGCGGAAACGAGTACTTTTGCGAAATCGACGAGGAATATTTGACTGATCGTTTCAACCTTACCGGCCTTAACACCGAGGTCGCTTACTATCAGTATGCCTTGGACCTCGTGACCGATGTTTTTGACCTCGATGCGGACGACGACCTTCGTGAACAGATCGAGAAATCGGCTCGCCACTTGTACGGACTTGTTCATGCCCGTTACATTGTCACTACCCGTGGTCTCGCCAAAATGGTACGCAGTTACTGTTCCTATGCTGAGGCTTGTGTTACTAACGAGTTGTCGGTTTAGGTTGACAAGTACAAGAAGGGTGATTTCGGGAAGTGCCCTCGTGTTGCGTGCGAAGGCCACCCTCTCCTTCCTACCGGTCAGCACGATATCCCGAACACCAGCACCGTTCGTCTCTACTGCTCCAAATGCGAGGACATCTACAACCCCAAATCGTCCAGACACGCATCCATTGATGGAGCCTACTTTGGCTCTTCTTTCACTAGTATGCTGTTCCAAGTATACCCTGCTCTCCTCCCCGAAAAGAGCATCGCCCGCTATGAGCCTCGCATCTATGGCTTCCGCGTCCACGCCAGCGCTGCTCTTGCACGCTGGCAGGATCGTTACCGCGAAGAGACCAGAGCCCGTCTTCGCGATGCTGGTGTGGAAGTGAAATACGTCGAAGACGACGAGGACGACGAGCGCGAGGACGATGAAGACGAACTTGAGGAAGCCGATGCCAGAGGAGGTAGGGTTGCGGGAGATGCCGCCTCTGGCCGTATGGACATGGGAATCTAAATTTCTGACGTTTTTACTTGAATATTTGTTTCCACCGTTTGTTGAAACAGCATATTCTCGATGGGCGGGTGTTCTCGTCGTTTTCTCCTTTCCTTTTCGTGGTTGGCACTAAAGCATAAGGCGCATGGCTCTTTCTTTTCTTTTTTTCCGTTTCATTTTGTGCGAGTACGATAACGATCTACGATCATGGGGGAGTTGAAGTTTTTGCAAATGGCTGGCCTGCTTCTCTTTTCTCTCTTCTTTCCTTTCTAATGTGTACTAGTTTCATGATACCTACTGTTCATGACGTGGAACATAACGAAATCAAGTGATATCTACTCTTACAATGCAATACGTACCCCACGAATATCGTAACCTCATACTCCCGTTTCCTGGAGCCGCGAAAGAGTAAACATAATTGCCCTCGCAAGTTCCGCGCCCTTCTCCCACGCCTCATCATGTTTCCCCTCGATCGAAAGAAAATGCACCTTCCTCTCCCCGCTAGATCTATCCTCCTCCCAACCCTCCAAACGCTGTTTCATCCCCTCACTCTGAGCAACATCGCAAAGCTCATCACCCTCCGAATGCGCCAACACAACAACTCTCCCCTCTTCCCACGCATCTACCCCAACAACGCCCGGCGACACAGCGTCCCACACACTCTCATCACCCCCAAAAGCCCCCTCAATAATTTCCTGGTACGCAGAGATATCCCTATGCGAATCCCTCAAAAACCGCAGGTTATATATCCCCGCCATTCCCAAGATCGCCATGGGAAACTTATAATAACAGGCGACTGCGTTCGAGATCAAGGGCGTCGGCGTCATCGATTTCATAACAGCCTGAAACGCGAGAGTCGCCCCGCAGCTATGTCCAACAAGCACATAGCGCCCCCCGATCTTGTATTTCGCTTCGAGGAACGATAAGGCAGCTTGAACGTCTGCTATGTGGTCTGGGTGCTTTGCAATGCGGGCGGAGCTGGGTGAGAGATTTGACAGGTCTTGCTTGTGTGAGGGGTGGGGACTTAGACGATAGGAGATTGAGGCGAGACCTGTTATCGGTTGTTGTTGTTGTTGTTGTTGTTGTTGTTGTTGTTGTTGTGTTTGTGAGGAGAATATGGCTAGTGCCGGGGTCAGGTAGGATGTTGCCGTTTGGGTTGGGTCGCGCCAGGCGCCGCCGTGGATTAGGCTGTTGGATTAGTTGGATTAGAATATGATGTATTATTATATCAGAGGAGGATTGTAATCAAAGCCGGTTTGATTGGGTTTGGAGGGAATGTACATCACCCAGTAGCCGGTATCATTTTCTGTGCTTGCTGGTGCGGGGTATGGGTGTGCGACTGTCACGGTTTGTAGGTCGTGGTCGCCGTAGGGAAATGTTTCTAAAGTCATTGGACCTATTGGTGATATTTCCGTGGAGCGGTTTGTTTCCGCGCTGAGGTGTGGTATGTTGGTTGGAGGCAGAATTGAGGGTGGGTGAGTATTGGATTGTTGGAGTTGGAGTTATGAAGGTGGGGAGGGGTATCTTATCAATACCTCTAGAGAGATGGGTATGCCGGGTACGTATAATAACTACCTTCTCAACTACATCTACACTACAATATAATTTCTTCACTAGGTTAGGTTTAGGAAGTTGGAACGCACTTTGAGTCCGAAAGCTATGCTCTCCTTTCTCAGAATTGTTCCCAGTAATACAGTGATATGTCAACTTTAAACACTTCCAACTAGGTATAGTACTAAATACATCATTGCCCTTCTGATAATGCTATTTTAATCCATAAGATGGTAAAAATACTGATGAATTTGGGAAGTTCAAGGATAATGCAGAAGAATTTTTTGAGAGTGCAAGCCTACTGCACATTCGTCATGATTTCCTCCATCTTCAGATCAGCCTCCTCTGCTGCCCTTCCCTGTTGATAGAGAAGCCTTCTCTAGCAGTAGGTTTTCCAAGTCTCTCTCTTCAGAACTTCCGTCGTTCTTTTACAGAACCCGTATCTCTTGCGCCACACTTTCCTTTTAACCCGGACCATCAACCCCACGCTCATACTCCTTTCTAACAATAGGTTTTCGCTGTCAAGACCTCAACAAATCTACAGTTACAGGAATCTATGCCGCTAAGGCCCTCATCATGGAACCATAATCTTAATCGTACCTTTCCCAAGGTTCCTTTACTCCTTCACCGAGTGTGACCAGCGAGAACCATGTGTGCCCTGTTGAGAAGGTTCACCGGCGGTGATAAGAAGCGCTCTAAAGCGACTGAGATTCACAACCATCTCTGTCGTCTTTTGTCTCTCCTGGGGAGCAGTATCAGGGTAAATGTCGAGATTCCACCAATCTCGAACTGCACACCCCAGCATTGGTAGGTCTTTTCCCAAATCAGCCGCTTTATACCATTAACGGCTGTGACTGTCTGTTCTCATCATTTAGGCTTGTGATATCCGGGAGGCGGGAAAGGTCCATGAGGACATCGGTGAGTTTGGCCTGGTATGCTTGGTCCTCGCATGCGATCTTCACAATCGGGTGCCAGAGATATTTGAGTCTCTCGGCTGTAGGCTGGCTGAGGAATTGGCTGGTGATGCAGCAGCCGCGAGTTTCGTGGCGGCCTCTGGGGAGGAGATTTTGTTTGTAAAGAGGACTCGGAGCACTGCAGGACAGTCATTGAGATCCCTCTGCTTACAGGCCATCTTAATGACAAGGCCTGGCAGCCGTGGCGAGATGAGCTTGTTCGTCGCTTGTCATGTCCTAAACAACTTTTATTTACAGCATGGGAGCGATTTACTTACCGCAGCCAGTCCAACTTTTTTCTTCAATTATTCACTCAGCTATCAAACCCTTCAGTGTTTAATTTTAGTACAATACCAATATCGTGTTCTTGTTGATAGTTGTTCACCGGGAGCCTTGTTTGCGCTGTATCCACCATGGCCACAAAGATGGTATTTCCCGTTGACTCTTGACTCCCATTGTTTTGTCTTATCATGAGAATGGCCTACGCGTGCTTTGTGTTGCTCACTTAAAACATTCGAGACAAAGAGGTCATTGTAGGCAATGACGACACATATCTGGTAGGCCGGGCGCTTGTACATATGCTCCTTTGGCTACATTGTTTGTCCCAGAACGGCAACTCACAGATAGACCCGAAATGCATTTCCCCAACAAAGATACTCATTCCATAAGGCTTCCATCGTTTCTTCTAAAAATATTCGACCACGAGCAAACAGTTGAAACATAAATTAATATGCTCCTTCCCGCGATTTCTTTATAACACTTTGGCTACACCGGTATGTGAAGAATGTTGATAAAGAGCCCTTTATCCCTATACCAAACGCTGAGATGGAGCGCGGCATGCATCCAGTTTACACTATACAGCGCACATTATGAAGATAGATAAATCACCCACGCCTATCCCTGTCCTCCATCCCAGGAGAAATGACAAGTTCGATAAGCCAAGCCCATATATAGTCAATTTCTACGTGACGCGCTGGTATACACGCTACGAAGATGGAAAACAAGGACAATGAACAACCCCCTGCTCTCCGACGGAGTGCTCGCATTCCCAAGATACAGCAGCAGGCTGCTGCCAGGGCTGCTGCACAAGCGGAGGCAGAAGCAGAAGCAGAAGCAGCTCGTCAACCCAAGAAGCGACGAACGAATGCATCTGCGAAGGCGGCTTCGGCAACGGCTCCGCGTACCGCGACGAAGCGGGCCACGTCCGGGCCTTCTAGACGACGTGGGAGACAGCAGCCTGTGAATGGACCTGTGGGCCAACGTCAACTTGCACCCCGGCCTGAGCATCAACCCGGGAACCCTGTATATCAACCTGCGATTCAGCCTGCCGTTGAAGCTGTGCCACAGCCTCAGCATCAACAGCTAGCATTTTCGCAACAGCAATTCCAGGGCCAATATCAAGGCCAATACCAGCAGGAAACCTGGTATGCTCCTCAAGCCCACTATCAACAACAAGTTCCGCGGCAGCAACAAGCTCCATATCATCATCAAGTCGGGTACCCACGTGAAGTTTATCGATATGGACCTGGGTATCAATACCAGCCTACCTATCCCCCTCCAAGTCAGCCTCCAAATCCCCCGGCAACACAGGCTGTCATACCCACACCAGTCCATACAGCAGTGGATCATCATTCTAAGCCCCAACCTGAGTATCACACCGGTACGAAACTGTGCAGCAATGGCCCCTCCCGACTATAAACCAGCCTGCACCACCTACAGGCCATGCTGTGGATCAAACTACACAGCAACAGCCCCTTCCGTCTGTGCATCAACTTATACATCCTGGGTTCGATGCTACGGCCTATGACCAAACTGGAGTGCAACTAGCTCCCTTGCAACAGACACCTCAGCCTCCGGCCCAGCCGGCGCCCGCTCCTGCGGGTCTTGATACGCATCAAAATGCACAGCAGCCCGTGCAACAACCGGTCGCCCAGCCGGCTCACCAACCTCCACCGAAACCTGTAGCCCAGGCTGCGGAAGAGCCTGCGGGCCAACCAACGGGACAAGCTGAACGCCAATTGATTGTGTCTGGCTTTACCGGCCCCCAACGGTCAAACTACAATATGCCTAATGGCGGGGATAATCTGATGTCAGAAAAGCAAAGCGAAGTCCCGACTGGCTGGCCAATCGACCGCTGGACGAGAGACGGGCTTTATGACCACCGTGCGGCCGAGTACCTTAATAAATGGCACTGCTGCTTCGATGATAAGTCAATGAAGCCACATAATGACGAGTCAACGGGGCCCGCGGATGATGAGAAAGACTTTTGCCTTCGGTTACTAGAAAGCGAGTGCCCAACGCCCAGTGGGACTTTATTCGACCCTGGCGATTTTGAATATGTCTATGAGAGAGTAAAATCAATGAATGAGGTGGAAATACTTCACCTCGTCGGCGATTTGATAGTGCCCCAAGCGGAGATGGCAGTCCATCGTGGTCAGGTCACTTGGACCAAAGCCCTCAAGGACAAACTCTGCCAGCCCTGGACTCATTCAGTTCCGTTCGACGAACAGTCTACGAGGTTATCGCAACGATTTGTCCGGAATATGGAATCCACTGGCTACTTGCTGCCCATACCACAGCCAGATCGTACGGTGGGATTTTCTCAACTTGCTTTTAGTGCAAGGCAACAGCGCCGGCTAATGGCCCAGACGATCAACGATGTCAGGAAGGATCCGGTTTCTTTCTTCTATGGGCCCCGCAACATGTTCTTTCCCTTCTTGACAGCAGAAGTACAATGCGGGTCCTCATTCGAGCCCGCAGAGCGGGAAAACGCCCACAACATGGCGGTGGCTATGAAGGGAATTGTCGCATTATTCAAACGTGTATCGAATCTCGAAGAGGAAGAAGATCCAAACCAGGAAGATCTAGAACTAAACCAGAAAGTTCTAGAGCTAAACCGGAAAGTCCTAGGGTTCTCAATCTCGCTGAATTCCGAGAGAGTGAAGATCCATGCCCATTATCCCATCATCGAAGAAGAAAAGATAACGTACCACCGCTGGTGTGTCAGAGATTTCAAATGGACTTCCGAGGCGGACAAATGGCAGGCGTATAAGTTCGTCATGGCTGTCTATAACGACTGGGCACCGCGCCATCTCAAAAGACTACACTCGGCAATTGATGGCCTACCCCTTGAATATCAAATCGACATGTCTCCCAACAGGAGCGACTGATAACAACGGACAGACGGCTGTGGCTGCACCGGATTTTAATGTACCAGATGTTGACGTTGATGCATTAAAGGAGCTGGTACAGGCCGAAAAAGACTCCCGTGAAAGAGAGGGTATAAAGTACACTCCAGAAAGTAGTGAGGTGGCTCAGGCGTAAAACATCATCGGTCTTGCCAGATACAGTTTGCAAGTTTTTTGTATATATTTGATATACCCGTATATATTCTATACTTTGGTTAATGAATGATGGTTCATGATAAGAATTTGTGGAGTTGCAACGGTGCTCCTAAAAGAGGAAATCGGATGTCCCTGGACAGTCTTGGCGCGCTAACCGCTTCTAGCCGGGGCGGTGGAAAATGTTCGATTCATCCACACAAATCGACCATCACATCAATCTCGTCGTCGCCGTCAGTCAACCTCATACCCCAGCTGCATCATTCAATATGGCGGAGTAAGTGTTCTTTAATCTTCGACTAGATTTTTGAGATCCAACTAACGGTTTAACAGGATAGAAGTAGTCCCCCTCACGGCCGTTAAGGTCGAGGCCCTGGTACGAAAACTCCGTCCAAATTCCCCGCTCTATTTGAAGATTTTCTGCGATGCGATATATATAAGGAGGAAACTCATGCCGGATACCTAGGTCGTTATGAAAATTATCAAGCACTGCTCTCAGACATTCCCGACGACTGCGACCGGTTCGATCGTTGGTATGGACGTGGGCGGCGTTCTCGAAATCACAAACTCCTTCCCTTTCCCCGTCGTCGAAGTCCCACCGGAGTCGCACTTTGACAATGCCGCGCCCAACCCGGCCGCCGCCGCTCCCCGCGCGAAGGCGAACACCGTTTACCAGGCAGAGATGATCCGCATGCTTCGGGAAGTTAACGTCGATGCCAACAACGTTGGATGGTACACGAGTGCGAACATGGGCAACTTTGTCAACATGAACGTTATCGAGAACCAGTTTTTCTACCAGAAGGAAATGAACGAGAGGACTGTCGCCCTTGTCCACGACCCCAGCCGCAGTGCTCAGGGAAGCCTGAGCTTGAGGGCCTTCCGCCTCTCCCCCAAGTTCATGGCCGCCTTCAAGGAGAACAAGTTCACTTCTGAGGAGTAAGACCTTCCATCCCGTGGACAACTCGCTAAGGGCCTAGCTGACATTTTGTAGACTGCAAAAGTCCAACTTGAAATACCAGGATATCCTGATAGAACTCCCCGTTGAAATCCACAACTCTCACCTGATCACCTCCTTCCTTCACCAGCTCCAGAACCAGTCCCAGTCGGCGCCTACTGACTTTCCTCCCTCTCTCGCCGCCCTGGAGAACTCACAATTTGCGAAGCAACCCATTCTGGCCCCCAACTTCGACAACCTCGCCCTCAGCATTGACCCGTTCCTCGAGAAGAACTGCGACCTCCTTCTCGACAGCATTGAGACCCACCACACCGAGACCAGCAACTTTCAGTACTACCAGCGCTCGCTCGCCCGTGAGCAGGCCAAGATCACAGCCTGGCAAACCAAGCGCAAGGCCGAGAACGCCACCCGCGCAACGCTCAAGCAGCCGCCTCTCCCAGAGGATGAGTGGCAGCGACTCTTCAAGCTGCCCCAGGAGCCCAGCCGCCTCGACAGCATGCTCAACAGCCGCCAAGTGGAGCAGTACGCCCGCCAAGTCGACAGCTTTGTCTCTTCCACGACGGGTAAGATGTTCGCCGTCAAGGGCAACCTGCTGCCCGGCGAGATCGCCAAATAATTTACTGGATGTGTTATGGAAACGGGGATTTGGGATTCATGCATGACCTTACGGCGTAAGGAGGGAAAATTCTTGTACTGACTGTTAATATGTCCCTTGTGTTTATTCCAGTGACGAATAGAGTTACGGGATATGTTAGAGATGCTATCTACATGACTTGAATACTCGTTCCTATTCTACGTATTCGTAGTTTCTCTGCGAGACCTGCCAACTAATTTCAATCTATGTAGTGCGGTGTGTGTTGGAATATGCACGTGGCGACACCCTGACACCCTGACCAACGATAAACTTCATTTGTGTCGTATCAATATGCCATGTTATACTGTATACTACGCAGTATTAATATCCACCATCCGAACTTGACCGTACCTTTCTATTTCACATACCAGAAAGGAACGACTACTGCATAATCGACAGCTCAGGTTCCCGCTTAGAACCCAGTGACAGCACCACAATTGCAATTATGCTTTCGCGTAAGGAAGTCTCGGTAACTCTATTGGCCTCCCCCTCCATCCATAAATGGCTGATTCTCCCAATTCCAAGACCAGACGGCGGCAAAACTCTGAACACCAACATACAAAAGCAATACCGGTATGGATAGCGCAGTTGAGAAGGATATGAGGATGTGTAATGCTGGGGCTGGCATGATGGATATGATGGACAGGATGATGGACAAGATGAATGACATCTCACACAAAATGGACAAGCTGAACAACGCGTTCGAAAGGACGATGGACTGGCTTGGGGACGGGGTCAACAAGGAGGCGATGGGCGAGACGTACAGAAAGGGCAAGCAAGAGGAGAATAAGATGCAAGCGAAGCCCATGATGCATGGGATATCTACGACTGGCGTGCCCGCGAATTATACTGGCAGTCAGGATGGGGCGGAGGATACGGATGAAACAGTCTCTAGATGACCCCCATGATATGATTACACCACCGCTCTGCTACATCTGTTCCTGTTATATCTATCTTGCAGACGCCAATCCGCGGCTCACACCGGACGTTTATATGGGCGAGAGGAAGGTGGCCGATAAACATTTCTGGCGCGATAATGCCTGGCCTCGATACTTTCGCATGAGCAAGCAATTCCCCATGCACAGATAGTTTGACCTATTCTAACGCACACATACAGTCCTACTACACCCGAAGAGAGATCTCTGCAAACTCTCCGGCACGGCATTCTTTGCCAACCGTGATAGGGGATACCGAACGCTTCATGTTCCATGGGACGAGGATATGGGTATCATCGGCCCTGCTGAGGTTGATAACAAACTACTTGCACAAGCCTTTGTTCGAGATACACCGGAGAACCCTGCCGAAGACAGGCGTACCGGATTTATTGTGCATACCCGATGCTGGGACTTACTCCAAACTCACAAGGCCTGGTCGCCTGGTCCCTTTCCGGTGTCGATCTGAGAGTCATCCTAGATGCTTTGCGGCGCAAAAGCGCGAGGGACTGGAAGGAGCCACCCCCGGGCGAGCAGCCTTACTCCCAGAATGCCTGGCCTATGCTATCAGACTTTGGAGGTAATACGAATATCTAGTCACTTATATGGGAAGTAGAAGGGCTAACTATTGTCGTCACACCAATACTAGATCCGTTCGTTAGCAAACTTGTGGACTCGTTGATCCGTCAAGCTCGCCGAATGACACACAAGAGGTTCAAAGTCATACGGCACAAACAACGAACAAGGACATGGCTGAACAGGATTCCACCAGAGATTCTCTCTACTATAGCAAATCTGCTTCCAGCGCCAGATGTCTCTGCTATTCAGAAAGCCATAGGAAACTATCTGGGTGATGCGTTTTGGCGTTCCCGAATTTCTACCGAGCATTTTCACGAGATAAGGCCTCTGTTGGACGAGACATTGGACTGGGAATTCTTATGTTCTGAACTTGAGCAGTTAGATGAATATTTCGAACAAGATTTCGAGCAACACCGGTGGGCCTCTACTGATAAATTACTTGGACGCAGGTGGGCTTTAAAGCAATTGGATGAAATAGCAGTCTTTATCTCAAGATGATGGTTGAGATTTTGGCATTCAGCTATATAGCGAAACAAAACCGACCATGACCAATATTTGCTTTCCAAGAATAACTACACAGTATCATTATAGTAGTTCCATGACAACTCATAGCAGACTGTATGGGAAGTAACAAGTTAGGGCAAGGCTCCCACGTGCAGGGATGGATACAGTAGGTATGACCTCATCGATTGATAACGATAAGATCATGACATCCATCCAGCTTCACCCACTATTTCAGACACCCTACATGGATTCTCAGGATGATATTCTATTTAAATAGCTCCTTCTAGACCATGGTCAAAATATACAATGCAAAACAGCGCCCTTGATATTTGGATCGTAAGTCTGCAACGTTTCTATTACTCAGCCCCACCCGTGCACTGAGACACTATATCCTCCCTCCACCCCTCTATCGTCACTCATCCATTGAGCTTAAGAACTCGAAGAACTCACCACCAAATAGGCCGGTGCGGTCGCAGTCGTGACAGTTGACTTTCTTGTCTACCCTTTTGACACCCTCAAAACCCGCATCCAATCACCCAACTACAACACAATCTACAAAGATGCCACTACGAATACAGTTAGGAAGAACGTACTGTTCCGGGGGTTATACCAAGGTGTTTTCAGTGTTGTTCTGAGCACAATCCCTGCTTGTACGTTTTCACCTCCAGCTTACGCTCGGTTTTGATTATCTACGGACTGGCATGGTACTGATAACCGATTTTGTGGTACAGCAGGAGCATTCTTCACAACATACGAAAACGTCAAGGCGACGCTCAACAAAACGAAATCAAAATCCAACTCGGCAATCCTCCAAGCAACCCCGGCGCCAATGATAAATGCCGCATCCTCATCTGCTGGCGAAATGGTCTCGTGTCTCCTTCTGACACCCGCAGAAGTCATAAAACAGAATGCCCAGGTTATACACAACACCCCTGGAGGGAAAGGGAAAGGGAAAGCCCACCCTGGAAATGTGACCCTTCAAGTTCTCTCCCGCTTCAGGCGGCATCCCTGGAAACTATGGAGTGGGTATACCGCGCTCGTTGGGCGGAATCTTCCATCGACAGGCGTGAACTTCCCCATTTTTGAAGCCGTGAAGGGTTATCTTGTTGACCGGCGACGAAGACGTCTCGGCTACAATACTGCTACTAATGGCGCAGACACTGCACGAGGACGCAGGGGTATACAAGAAGAACCCGTCTTCGAGCGCGCGGTTTTGACAGGGGTCGCGGCGAGTATATCAGGGAGTATAGCCTCTGTTGTGACGACGCCAATTGATGTTGTCAAGACACGGATGATGCTTGCTGCTGCTAGTGATTCTTCGTCTGGAGCTTCTACTGTGGCAGCAGTATCTAGGGGAAAAGGGAACAGTATTTGGGCTGTTGGGGGGCGGATATTTAGAGAAGAGGGCGTAAGGGGTCTTTTTCGGGGAGGAGCAATTCGCGTGGTCTGGACAGCCATCTCATTTTGTATTTATTTGAGCATGTATGAGGGAGGGAGGTTTTATCTGGAGAAGAGGAGGGCGATGCGGGCTGAGTTGGATAATTCATAAATAGTTTAGATTGGATATCGGGTGCATGTAATAGAATTTGTTTCAATATAGTGGAGGTTAAGGGTTCGTTATACAAACAAGGTATCAGTAATCCAACAGCAAAAGACCAAAACCAAGAGGTCGATAATAATAAGGACAATAATCGTCAGGCTAGGGGAGAAGAAGAAAAAGCAATAATCCATGTCCGTAACACATCATTTCATCATGTGAATCATCAAGCATCTGTTAAAAAAAGAAAAAAAAAAAAAAAGACATTAACCAAATGTCGTGAGCTTCTTCAGCCAACCGGGTCTTCTCGGTGGCTCAGCTCCATATCGATTGTACTTCATCCCGCGGTCTCGTTCATAGTCTCCACTAGAGCTGGTCTTGCCAGTTTCGCGTTCTGCTCTTCGGTCTTCACGCTTTCTCGCACGGAGATCCTCAATCTCCCGATCGTCCAATCCGGGATACTTGCTTCGACGGCGGGACTGACGACGAAGCTCGCGACGGGCTTCTTCATCTGACGACATTGTGTGGCCAGGAATTTCGTCTTCAGGTCCCGGAGGCATGTCCAGCACAGTCTGCACAATTGGTGGTGGCTCCGGAGGCTCATCGGCCTGCGACTCTACCCAAGACGATGTTTTATCCTTGCGTGCTCCAAGTGGCATGGGCGTAGGTCTCGTCGTATCTGGAGGCGCTTTGGATTTCCGGCGGCTCGACTTTTCATCATCTCTGGACCGTTGAGTGAAGCGAGTTCTTTCAGGATCATGGCTATCGAGATAGAAGTCTCTCGCGCCTCTGTCGTCTACCCGTGAACGGTGCCGTCTCTGTCGCTGTTCGTAACCAGGGTTTTCGTTCATTTCTACTTCTCGCTGCCGCCTGCGCTCTCGTCTTCCGGCAGCCAAGCGAGCCTCCGCTTCCCGAGCCTCTTGCTCTTCCCTGCGGATACGCTCTTCACGAGCTGCTCTACGGGCGCGCTTCTCCTCGCGCCGACGCTCCTCTTCTTCTCGAAGGTGTCTCTCATGCTCTTCGCGCTCACGGGCCCTTTCCTCTCGTTGGCGAGCCTTTTCCTCTCTCCGACGCGCCCGTCGCTCCTCAGCCTCCCGGAGCTCGGTCTCCCGTAGCTCATCAGCAGCAGCCTGCGGGGCTTGTCGCGATGCACGTTTAGCTCTGCGTGCTGCCTTTCGAGCGTCCACATCTCCTGCCTCAGCATCAGGAAAAGCACCGACGATAGCAGGCTCAGGAGCACCTCCTTCGCCATCTGGGTCCGGACGCGTAGAGCGTCGTTTCCGATCATCACGGCGACGTCGAGTTTCCTCGCGCTCAGTCTCCGTTGCGTATCGTGTCTCGTCATCGCGACGAGAACGAGATTTGCGACGCTCTGGGGCCGGGGCTAGGGCCTCAGGCTTTGCATTTCTCCGCAAAGACCCAAGCAAGCCCATAAGACCAGTGGACTCTTGCTTCTTAGGCATAGTATTTGACCGTTTTACGCGTCGTTCCCGTTCTCTTGATGGAGGGGCTTCGACAAATGCGATGTCGTCTGGACCAGAGAATACATCGGGGCCCCTCTCCTCATCTTCTCGATGTTCTTCGGGGTTTGATCTCGACTAGGAATCATGTTAGTCACGTTCAGTCCCTTTTCAGGCGGCGCGTCTCTTACCCGTCTCGCCGAAGGTCGGCCAGAGTGTCTAGAACCGGAATGTCTTGAACCCTCCTTGGAAGGTTGCTCAACCTCTTCCCGATCGACCACGACCAGATCTTCGTCCTCAATAGCATATGGATCTGGCACACCTTAAAATGAGTTAGAAATCCAAACTTAACAAATGGGCAATAGTGAACTTACGAGATTTCCTCCGCTCCCTGTGTCTGTCTTTCCTAGATGATGATTCCTTAACACCCATCATTTTTGCTGCTTTATCCGGAACAGGGCCGTCATCCGGAGGTGGAGTGGGAAATCCGGCCTCATCAATATCGACCGATTGGTGTCGTGATGATCGCTTAGAGTCATGTGCGGCAGATCTTTTAACTGACTTAGTTCGCGAAGGCTGCGGAGGCGTGCCGAGAATGAAGTTAGAAAATCCCATGCCACGGCTGGCCCTGGCATCCCGGCGTCTGTCCCTGTCAGATGCCGAGGACCTCTCGCCTTCGTTCTCAGATTCTCTCGCCCTTGCCTGCTTCGTCGATTTGGACCGCGAAACGGCTGGTGGAGGTTCCTTCTTGCTAAGCCTAGCCTCAGTGGTGCGGGACTTCCTTGGAGGCGTGGCGCCGAAAAATCCCCAAGAGGCAGGCGCAGCTGAGCGTTCAGCGCGCGAACGCTCCTTTTTGGCGGGCTTTTCTGGTGTTGTCTCCGGTGAAGGCGGGTTTTCGGCATCTGCGTCTAGCGCGCCGGACGCCATCATATCGTCAGCAGTAAGAGGTTCTTGTGGCGGTATAGCCTTTTTCGAACCTTTCTTGCTCTTTTTGGCCATCTTCTCAGGCTTCGGGGCAGGTTCTGGCTCTTCTTCAACGTCTGGCCCCTTTTCTCTCTCTTCTGCTGGTGCAGCATCAGGCTCCGGCGCTGGCTCGGGTTCAACCTCCTTGCCCTTCTTCTTCTTCTTCTTGTCGGCCTTTGATACGGGTTCGGGCTCCGGATCAGGGGCCGGTTCCGGCTCGGGCTCAACCTTCTTCGATTTCTTCTTCTTCTTTTCAGTCTTTGTCGGTTCAGGTTCAGGTTCTGGTTCCGGTTCGGGCTCAGCCGCTGGTTCAGGCTCGGGTTCAGGTTCAGGCTCGGGCTCGGGCTCAGGCTCAGGCTCCTTGGCCTTCTTTTTCTTTGCAGTCTCAGATTCTAAAAGCTTCGCTTTCTCTTTCCTTCTTCTCTCCCTCTCTTTTTCCTTCTCCCTTTCCTTTTCCTTTTCCTTCTCTTTCTCCCGCTTTTTCTTTTCCTTCTTTGATAGCGGAGGCTCTTCCTTTTTAGATTCGGGCTCCGGTTCTGGTTCTGGTTCTGGTTCGGGTTCAGGCTCCGCTTGTGGAGATTCCTCAACCTCGTCGTCAAAAGCGTCAGGGAAGCTGCCTGGCACCGAGTCGTGCGAGCGCTCTGCTTTGCTAGGCTCAACGTCTACTAGGTCCTCCTGTGGGGTTGGCTCCACTGAGTCTGGTGCAGACCGGGCGGTGTCCTTATCTTTTGATTTTAATTTTTCCACGGCATCTTGCTCTTTCTGCCTCTCTTTCTTTGCTTTTTCGAGAGCGCTGATGCGCTCCGCAACAGACAACTTTGTTGATGGTTTGGACTTGGAGGTGGCAACACCCGTCTTAGCTGACATCGCGGCTGGCGCGGGTGGCTCAGGTGCTTCTGGCGCGACTGGCGCTTCTGGCGCCTCAGGCGGGACATCTTTCTGCTCGTCACCAACATCAATAAGAAGATCAGGTTCGGCAGCCGGGGTTGTTTCTTCCACCGGGTCGAGTTCCTTAGGCTTCTCCTCGGTCTTTTTCTTGGGGGTCTTTGTTTTGGTTGTGCCCATTGTTGCTGCTCCCAGACTGGCCCAGAACCCTTTGGCGGCCTTTGGGGTCTCTGCTTTCTTGGTTGACTTTGCAGGCTTGCTATCATGATCATCCCAGATGGAGTCTTGATTGTTCTCAGACTCCCTGGTGAACTCTCTCTCAAGACCTAGAGATGGAGGCGTGGGAGCAGGCGGCGGTGGCTCTTCTGAAATCCTGTTCTTCTTTGACTTTTTCTTGTCTTTTGAAGAGCCCCAGATTCCTGCCCACCCGCCGTCCTCGACTGGATCTTCTTCAGGTTGATCCTCGGCTATCTCGACTAGTTGGTTGTTCTCATTTGGAACCGGCTCCGGATCGGCAGGCGCTTCCTGGACTGGTTCAGGATCTGTGGCCGGTTCTACTTTTGGTGGAGGCTCCAGAGGGAAATCTCGTCCAGGAATAGGCAGTCCCTTTTTGGTCAAGTTTCTCTCACGCTTCTTTCTCTCTTTAGATGATAGATTAAGCCAGTCATCGTAGAGCGGGTCGTCTGGGAAATCGGGCTTCCATTCTTCAGGCTCGGGCTCGGGCTCGGGCTCAGGTTCAGCTGGAGGAGGCGTAGGCTCTCGAGGTGGTTCCGGGGCAGGTTCCGGGACAGCCTTCCCTTTCTTTTTCTTATTCTTCTTGTCAGTGGCACTGAAGCCCCAGCCCCAACCATCGTTCTTTTCTGCTTCCTCTTTAGCCTTCCGTTCTTCTTCCTCCTTTGCTTTTCGCTCTTCCTCTTCCTTCGCCAGGCGTTCCTCCTCCTCCTGTCGAAGCCGTTCCTCTTCTTCCTGTCTCTTTCTCTCCGCCTCAGCTTCCTCTTCTTCCTGCCTCTTCCTCTCTTCATCTTCTTGACGCTTCTTTTCTTCTTCCTCCTTCTTCTTTCTTTCCTCTTCTTTCCTCTGCTTCTTATTCTTCTTTGTGGTACCAAATCCGCCTAGCCAATCGTCGGTGGCGGGCGGCTCCGGGGCCTTGGGTGGCTCCTCAGGTACAGGCTCCTCGGCTTTCTTCTTGTCCTTCTTGCTGCCCGACAAGATATTTCCCCAGCCATCATCGGCGGCATTAGTATCACCATTCGTAGCTGGAGCTGGATCAAAGCCTCCTCCAAAGCCAAATCCCATAGAAGTGTTCAAAGGATCAGATTTGAGGCCGCCGCCCCATGGGTTGGTGTCCTTTCCCCCGGTTGCGCCTGAAAGAGAATCGAGTCCCCATTTATTACCAGCGCTGCCGCCACCACTCCCCCATCCGCCGAAACTGAATCCGGTGGATTTTTGGGAATCAAGATTCAAGTCAAGCTGCGGGGCTCCATCATTCAGACTCACATCTTGGAGATCGCCCGCGGGTTCCACCTAGTTCATGGTCAGCAATCAACATTAATAAAGCAGCTACAATAATAAGTGCATACTTTGCCCTTTTTCTTCTTCTTCCCGGCCCCGACGCCGGCCCATGAGTCGTCGTTGTCCCCATCAGCGTCGTCCGCCCAGCTCAGTCCTGTGTTTTTGGCTGCGTCGGCCTCTTCTTGTGCTTTTCGCTCCTCCTCTTCTTTGGCAAGCCGTTCCTCCTCCTCTTTCTTCTGTTGCTTCTTCTTCTTTGAACTTGTTGCTGTGCCCCAGGGATCTCCCCAGCCATCATCGTCGCCATTATTGCCATCGTCGCCGTTCCCGTCTCCAGACCCACCTGCATCGCCGCCTCCATCATCTGGCTTATCGCTGTTCTCTTCCGGCGGTGGTGGAGGCGGATCGTTCGTGGGCGGCGGCGCGGCGGGCTTCGCAGCTGCCCCCTTTTTCTTCTTACCTTTATGTTCCCGAATACCGAAGGGGCTCTCGAAATCAATAACCTGATGTGAAGACCGTGTCTTGGAGCCCCTAATTTCCTCAACGCCCGTCTCGTAAGCCCATGTTCTCCTTTGAGCTAACGGTGAAGCCACAGAGTAATCGGGCGGGAGATCGCTGATTGCCTCGTCATATGGAGGTGGAGAGATATCGTTGCTCAAGCGCTCGGGAAGGCGAAGGTCGATTTCAAAAGCCAATGTTGCATCACGGAATGTGTTCAGACGGCGCTCTATATCCTGCATATACTAAGACAAAAAAAATAATAAGCATTATACATTGGGTAGCCAGACGCGTCCCCACGCAACATACCTCTGTAACCATTTTAGTTAGACCCAATGCCGTCTGTTGAATATCTCCACACGGCAAAGAAGGCACAGCCTCCCAAGCACTCATGTCATTTTTCCGGAGCTCCTCCTTTGTAAGCGGCGGCCACAACTCGTCGCGACTTCCGATATGACCCTTTGACGATTCCATACTCTGACTGCGGCGCGGAGCTTCGTAGTTCAGCGTAGACCCGCTATAGAGTACGCGCGTAGCATCCATGGCGGGCAGTAGGATGGCCAGCGACCCGAGTCCACCAAGCGCATGCGTATTGGGGCCGAGCCGCAGGCTAAAATAAGAACGCTTCTATATATTTCCTTGACTGAACCGCAATAGCGAACGCGGGAGTACGGACGAGCGGAAAATAATGCTGGACGACGACGCAAGTATATACAAACAGTCGAGTGTCGAGCCGAAGGCTTGAAAAATCTGAATAAAAATCCCACCTCGGTGACTCGTCGTTACTGCGAGATCACAAGCGTTCGGCGCCTGCTGGCGATCCCCCAAAAAAAAAAGTCGATTTCAACTCGGAACAAGCAAAGGCTTATCAACCGGGGACCGAATTTTGTCGGCGGGAAGTAAACAGCCGAAGCATCTGGCTCCTGCCGACGGAAATGGAAGCGATATGAGGGCGATCGCAGGGTGCTTAATAGGGAGAAGCAAGGATACAGGCGAAGGTCATGGAGTTCATGACCTCAAGGCACTCGAGGCGGTGGGTGGGAATGAAGGAGGATGGATTGTCCTGCGAAAGATCGGCCAACGAAAGAACGGGATTGGACGGTGTGCTATGCGATGGATCCTGGATACAGCTCGGAATGTGAACCAAGTTAAAGAACTAAAGGGGCTTGGGAAACCCAGCAATGTTAGTGGTCGCGCAAAAGCAAGAGGAAAATTTTTCGTTCTGCTTTTCTTTTGCAGTCATCGACTGATCGGGCTCTGGTTCCCCTCTGTCTCGTCCGTTGCATGCTTACCCGTGGGATCTGTGCTACGCATTGATCGGCATGACGGGGAGAGTCAATCGCTATCAACGGTGGCTGGGGAGGAAAACGCTGGAGCACCGCTAATCGAGATAGGATAGGCGCGCAAAATCGGATACAGCGATGAAAGCGATAACGAATGGGACAGTCGAATGCAGAATCTTAAAAATGATTGATTGAAGAGACGATAGAGGCAGAAGATATGGAATGAAGGTCACGCAGGGACACACACAGGAAATTCAGCGGTGGGCGCAAATGGTCCTATCGATAAAGATTCCACCCCTCCTTTGCACCAAGCATGATGCACGATGGCTGTAGCCAAGGGGGGAATGCAGCTATTTAATCTGCCCTCTGTCACTTGCTTCGAGATTGGAGTCGGACTGCCGACTTGCATTCAAATAGGTACCTAACTGGCTATACAGAGCAACCTTAAGATGTTTGTTGTCGCCAAACCCAAGTGGGGTTCATGATGGACGGACCCTTGGTTCATCCCCAGCATCAACAACAGTGCCATGGTACAACCTAAACCTCCCGATCTTGATGGATCATATATTTCCTTCTTCACTCTGCATCAACTAGCAGCTTGCAAACTTTGTCAAACAGCCTCTCAAGCCCCGAAATGCCCCAACAGGAAGTCAAGAACCTCGGACACCCGCCAAACAGTCGCCGTTTCAAGCTGCGTCGACGTGTGCTCTTGCTCACCGCATCGAAGGCAAAGCCTCCAAGATCATCCTCCGCAGCCTATGGGATGAGTTGGCGCACGACCAAGCCTTCGCCATTGGCCCTTTTATTATCGTCTGCGTCTTTGGCACTGGCCGGGCACCGTCTGATGCTTCCCATGTCTTGATCTGCTTCCCGTTCCGCCTGTTCTCTCCGCAAGTCGCCTCAATTGAACTGACTGGTTTCGAGGCTGTTGATAAGCTCCTGTTTCGCGCTCATCACCTAAATTCTACGATCCGTACTTTCGAGCTTCAGTTAAGTGCTCACAATGACCTCTAGTACTCGAGCAAGACTCGGAATCACCAATCGACTCAACGACAATAATGACTCAATCTCGGCCTCCCACTAACAATACCCACACAACTACGGGGTAAATCCTCCGTCGGCTGTCATGCAGTTCTTCATGCCCAATATGGAGACCTTGTCCCTGCATACCAGCCATTGCCTGACTGTTTGACACCCCATCGACCGTGCCCTCGACGTCGAGGTCATGGCAAATGTTTTTTTGACTCCAAATATCCACCTCATCTCACTGGCGGTGAAGGAGTCCTGCACGTTTATCATGCAACAACACTGATTTAAACAGGAATCTGCATGTTTGAAATCCACTATCATAGTAGCACGGACATTGCGGCTTCCGCTTGATATGCATGAAATTCCCATCTGCAGACTCGAAATCGCAAAGGTACTCGATATTATGCCCAGCGCGAATGTGATTATGCCTGTGGCTCGGATGCGGGACTTCAACGGGGCCGCTCGAAGTATGCCGTGTAAATCATTGTACGACTTACCTCCATAATCAGGGCATGCCAATGGTTTTCATAGCAGGAATAATACGCATATTTTTTTCACCGCGGGGTCCAATAATCTAGGGAAACTACAGTACATTCAAGACACGAGTAAGGTACATCAATAACACCTCGCGGACGAAGGGCAGGAACAGGCCAATATGTGAGTATTAGACAAATAAAATCAATGAGTTCTGAATGCCCTACAACACTTAGAGCCTTATCCCTCTAATATCAAAAATCCCACCATACAGAAGCCATAAACTCGAGCTGCTTGCATCAAAGAAAGAAAGGATATCATGTGTTGGTCAACATCGCACCAGCCTACTCCTCGTCCTCGGCCCGTTGAGACTGCTCTGGAGCTGGCTTTCCATAGACCTCAAGGTACTCGCGCTCGTAGCGTTGCCTATCGGCTTTCGCTGCCTCTCTGTATTTCTGTTCGCACGCGTTAGCCTGAATGGCGAATGATTGTAGGTGCAACACTTTTGTGTATTTGCTCACCTCCTTCGCTGATTCTGACAAGCTCTTCCATTCATTTGCCGCTGCTTGGGTCAAGTTTGCAACATCGGTTCTGCTCTTGTCGCGCTGCTCCTGGTAAAATATAATAAAGGGCGAAAGTGGCTTTTTGACCAACCGATCATCTTTGATTAGAGTAACTTTCTTGGAGTCCTTAATTCTCCCCAACCGACGCCGAGCCTTGTTGGCTTCCATGATTTGAAGAGGCGTGTGAGACTGAACCCATGCTTCATAAGCAGCTTTGTTAGCGGCCCTGTTAGCAGTGGCGATATCGACGTAGTGCTATAGCTTTGTTAACCATTATCCCTAGATGTATAGAAGCCCAAAGTGTTGACGAACCTGATGCTCCTCAGCACTGATTGATCGCGCAAGTTCAATTGCCTTCTTGAAGGCCTCGGGCCTTGTTTGGCCCTCTTTATCCACCTGCGCTGACTTGGTGGTAACTGCTACCACCCAAGCAGACACCGGAAGGCCCTTTGGCAGCTTCAAAGAAGCTTCCTTTAGCTCCCGTAGATGTTTCCTGAACGCCGCGGCTTTCTTCTTCTCCTTCTGTTCTTCGGTCATCGGCCCCTTCTTCCTGCCAGGTCTCTTTGCGGCCTTCTTGGGCTGCTTCTTCTTCTTCGGCTTGCCGGCGGTCGACCCCTTCGGACGGCCTTTATCCGCATAGCCTCGGACAAGGTTTCCAACTATGGAGCCTGATAGGGGAACGCTATGGGTGATGGAGGTCGGTCGGGATTGACGCGCAACAAACGAGATACGGCGAACGTTGTTCTGCGGCGCGATCACCCGGATAGAGCGCGCAAAAGCGCCCTGCACTGGGAGCTTCCGCAGGATATTTCCGCCACGGCGGACGAGATTAACAGGCATTGCGAGCTTGACTCAACAACAACAACAACACAGGGTATAGTAGAGGAATAGGTGACGGAGGTTAAAAGGGAAACGAGTCTCGGTCGTGCGACGGAGGTGGAGTGGCTCTGATACAGGGCTAGCGTCAACCAGGCGACGAGCCGACGATTCGCTGCAGGGGCTTGGGCGAAGGAGCTTGAGCTGAAACCGGAGGCTGGGGTCGCGTCGTTTGGGCTCTACCGAAAGGGGAAGTACGTTGCACGTGACCAAGCTCCGATCGAGGCCGGTGACTTCACTTTTCACGTGATTTGGGTGGCCAACACCTTAAGGCTAAAAATGAACGGGACTTCTAGCCTCGAAGAACCCAAGACAGCCAGATTGTCAACACGGTGGTGGTCTCCTGCCAGAGTGCTATATTTAATTGATACGACATCAGATGGAACGGTAATCTAGAAACTGTTTCGCTTACCTCGCCGCTGCTCGAGCTTTCTTTGAGTCCCAGTACGGAGTAATACTCACTCATTGCTGGCCTGCAACAATGGCTCGCCATGGGGATACTCGCTCACCATCACCTGTAGGCAGTACATATTCATCATCCAGACGGAGTCGCAGAGACGATGACCGCTATGAGCGGAAACGAGACGATGGTCGGAGTTATCGCAGATCTCGTAGCCCTGAGGTTTGCAACCCCGTCTGCTCATTTTTCGTTTAACTACAAATTTGTCTAACCGTCAAATTTTCTCACCAGAGGCGGTATCGTGAACGCGAACGTGACCGCGACCGAGATTCGTACCGAAGACGTGACCGCTCGATAGACAGGCGCGACGATGATTATCGGCGGCGAGACCGCTCCCGAGACCGACGGCGCTCTAGGGATAGAGATCATGACCGTGATTACCGTCGAAGGAGCCGAAGCCGCGATAGGGATTACCGAAGGCGAGATGATTCCCGCGACAGGGTCCGAAGACGGACAGACGATTCTGCTGACTTGAAGCACAAGTCTAGGCGGGACGATAGCCGAGATCGGACCAGGGGTTCGACGCCCAAGTCTCGAGAGGTCAGCCTCCCTAACGTTGTTTCTTTCCTAAATGAACATTACTAAAACTAGCTAATCAGGCCTCGAAACCTACCACGCCGACGCGCACGGGACCTACGGATGACGAAAAGAGAGCTGAGCGCCTGGCCAAACTTGAGGCGTGGAAGCAAAAGCAAGCCGCCGAAAAAGAACGAAAGCAGAAAGAAGCGGAGGCTGCGGGCGGGCCAAAGAACATTTTAGAGGCGATTGATAGAAAGTCTGGATTATCCCCAGCCGTTAGTTCTCCCCAGTCTCCTGCCACTCAAGGCGTTGATGCCGCCCCAGCTACATATGCTGGGAAATTCGATCCGAAAGCTATTGCCAAAAGCGCTGCTCAGGCACCGGCTACTCCAGCAGTATTGGGCGAAGATGTAGCTGTTCCCGCCGCTGTGAAAACCAATGGCCAGTCGTTTGCCAAGGTTCAAGATAATAAATTGTCAACCAAAGCTCCATCCTCAGGTACGTGCCCCGTTTTGACAGTCAGCTACGAGCTCGGTACTTACGCACTGCACTTAGCCGCCCTAAAAGCGAAAGGGAGCGTTGGAAGATTCGGGTTGGGTTCCAAACAAGCAGCAGATAATGAGAAGTCAATCGCGACAAAGACGCTCGGATTTGGCGAAGAGGAATCAACCCGAAGGAAACTAGAACGCCTGCCAACTCCACCAGTGGACGACACGGAAGCCAGCAAGGCCGTGGATACGACCGCGGACGATGACGACGATGTTGATATGCAAGAGGGAGAAACGGAAGAGGATGCTGCTGCTGCTGCTCGTGTGGCCGCTGAACGACGAGAGGAACGTTTGCAAAATGAAACTCTTGCTGAGAAAACCAACGGTGATACAGCGGCGAAAGAAGAGACTCCTGAAAAGATGGAAGTCGACGTCCAGGAGGAGGAAGAAATTGATCCCTTGGACGCCTTCATGTCGGAACTTGCAGAATCTGGCCCACCGAAAAAGAAAGTTGGCGCCAAGTTTTCCAAAGCACAGGAACCGGAGGCCATCTTTGGTGATGAGAATGATGTGGACGTGACTGCTGTTGGTGAAGGTGATGCTGAAGATTTCCTCGCAATTGCCAGCAAAGCCAAGAAGAAGAAGGATATCCCAACTGTTGACCATAAGAAGATGGAATATGAACCATTCCGTCGAAAGTTTTATACCGAGCCCTCAGACTTGGCTCAGATGTCCGAGGAAGAAGCAGCGAACTTGCGACTAGAACTTGATGGAATCAAAGTTCGCGGGTTGGATGTTCCTAAGCCAGTGCAGAAATGGTCGCAGTGTGGATTGGGAATACAGTCGCTGGACGTCGTTGACAAGCTTGGCTTCGAGAGTTTAACTTCGATTCAAACACAGGCAATTCCCGCCATCATGTCTGGTCGGGACGTGATCGGTGTGGCGAAGACTGGATCCGGAAAGACAATGGCGTTCCTCATTCCCATGTTTCGGCATATAAAAGATCAACGACCCCTTGACAACATGGAGGGTCCAGTTGGCTTGATCATGACGCCTACCCGTGAGTTAGCCACGCAAATACACAAGGATTGCAAGCCGTTTTTGAAGGCCTTGAATCTCCGGGCCGTGTGTGCTTATGGTGGTGCTCCGATCAAGGATCAAATCGCCGAGCTGAAGCGTGGAGCTGAAATCATTGTGTGCACCCCAGGACGAATGATTGACCTTCTAGCGGCGAACGCTGGGCGAGTGACTAATCTACGCCGAGTCACATATGTTGTCCTGGACGAGGCTGACCGTATGTTCGACATGGGTTTCGAACCTCAGGTCATGAAGATTTTGAGCAACGTGCGTCCCGATCGGCAAACTGTGCTGTTCTCCGCTACATTCCCGCGGAACATGGAAGCCTTAGCTCGCAAGACTCTCACCAAACCGATTGAAATCGTCGTCGGTGGTAGAAGTGTTGTTGCACCTGAGATCACGCAGATCGTAGAAGTCTGCAACGAGGACAAGAAGTTCGTCAGGCTTTTGGAGTTGCTGGGTAATCTGTACTCAACGGAAGAAAATGAAGATGCCCGGTCATTGATCTTTGTTGATCGCCAGGAGGCAGCTGATACACTTTTGCGGGAGTTGATGCGCAAGGGCTATCCTTGTATGTCTATCCATGGTGGCAAGGATCAGATTGATCGTGACTCTACCATTGAGGATTTCAAAGCCGGCATCTTCCCTGTTCTGATCGCAACTTCTGTCGCTGCACGTGGTTTGGATGTCAAACAGCTGAAGCTTGTTGTCAATTATGATGCACCCAACCATCTGGAAGACTATGTGCACCGTGCTGGACGCACTGGTCGTGCCGGAAACACAGGAACGGCGGTCACCTTTTTGATGGAGGATCAGGAACGATACTCGGTTGATATCGCCAAGGCGCTCAAGCAGAGTGGCCAACAAATCCCAGAACCCGTGCAAGCTATGGTCGACTCATTCCTAGAAAAGGTCAAGGCTGGTAAAGAGAAGGCTAGCACCTCCGGCTTTGGCGGAAAGGGTCTGGAACGATTGGACCAAGAGCGCGATGCAGCGAGAAATCGCGAGCGTCGTACATACAAAACTGGGGATGAGGGTGAGGAGGAGGAAGAGAAGGATGAGAAGAAGAATGAACAGGCTGAAGAGCAGTTCAACAAAGTTATCTCCTCCGTCCAATCCGCGTCTACACCGCTACCCGGTGTTCCCAAGGGCATTGATCTTGACGGCAAGATTACCGTTCACAAGAGAGAAGTCGACCCGAATGCACCCAATAACCCTCTCGACAAGGTTGGCTCAGCTGTTGCGGATATTCATGCCCGTCTTAGCCGTGCGGGAGTCATGAGATCTGGTGTGCCCATTGACAACCGCGGCCCCGATGCCGGTGCATTCCATGCCACTCTTGAAATCAACGACTTTCCTCGTAAGTTCCCAATCTACAATCATTTGAGAAGTCAGTTTGCTAATACATATTTTGCACTACAGAAAAAGCTCGATGGGCGGTTACGAATCGCACAAATGTGGCCAAGATTCTCGAGGCTACTGGCACATCTATTACCACCAAGGGTAGCTTCTACGCAACCGGTAAAGAGCCCGGTCCCGGAGAGAACCCCAAGCTTTACATTCTGGTCGAAGGTGAAACCGAGCTGTCTGTGACGAATGCGATGCGAGAATTGATGCGGTTGTTGAAGGAAGGCACAATCGCTGCGGTGGATAGTGAGGCCCGGGCTCCGGCATCAGGCCGATACAACGTGGTATAGAATCACGCTCCTGTATCATATTTTTAAATCAAATTGAATACAGTCCAATCATAGCAATCAATTACGATTTGTGATGATATAATTCTGTAACGCAGGTCCTAAATCTCGAAGTAGATATGCACAATCCCAAACCTCGTCTCTCTTCCAGTTCCAAGCCAGTTCAGTCCCACCTCCTCGCAGCAGAGGCACCATCGGCATCCCTAGCAGCTCTCTCATCCCGGCTAACCTCGTTTAATGTCTGCGTTTGCGTCTGGGCCTTCTGCGCCGCCAACTTTGACCCTAGTTTCCCTTTATTCGCAGGCCCCGTAGCCTCGGCGCGTTTCTATCAAGCAAACCGTTAGCCCCATTTTCATACAAAGTACGACCAAAATTCGCCAAAGAAAACCCGACGCAATTAAGAAGGCACGGGTGCGAAAACAATACGAAACCTACCTGTGCTGCCTGTGCCGCCTTCGCCCTTGCATCATCCGTATTCCCTACCGCCCCTGTTCCTGATCCCGTCCCCGCACCAGGATTGGCATTTTCCCCTCCTCCTCCTCCTCCTCCTCCTCCACCCCCCAAGGTCCTCCCAGGCGACTGCCAGTGTGATTTTGACTTTGCATTTGCGGGGACTGAGGCGCGTGGGGCGGAGCTGTCCGCGCTTGATCCGAGCACACGGCCGGGGCGGGCGAAAGGCTCGGCCTCGGTCTCGTTTTTGGATCTCGAGCAGATGTTGCCCATTATTATTTTGCAGCTTGCGGGGATTGGACGGTTGTGCTGTGCTGATGTGGTCTAGGTGTGTTGATTATCGGTAGGTAACCTGGTACCTAGGAAGGCGGGGAGATATGATCGAGTTATTGACGGCAACAGAGAGTGACGGTAGCACAATGTTAATTGTATTATGTATAAAGAGAGTTCTAGACTGTGATGTTCAATTCATATGGAAAATCAATGACTTAATGAGAGAGTCAAGTCGAATGGTATGCTCGAGAGGGCCTCCATGTTTCTGCCTGTGTTATCCTGATAAGAGATAGCGGGTCTTGGCGGTGATAGCACGTGTTGCGGCAGCGGTTCCGGATTAGGAAAGGGGGGTAAATTTTGTTTCGGCCTGAATTTGCAGGTATATACAGCGCTCAAGGACCAGAAATTCGGCAAGCGACGCATTATCCAGTTGCATCAGCCGCTTCCCGCCATCCGGGAATTCCTGCTCTGTCAACAGGAGATTTCGAGTCAGTGCTCGAGTCGAGTGTCGTGGGTTGGCGCCTGAGATATGGGCAAGCCGCCATTCGTGGACTCTCGCGCAGCTAACTCCCAAGGTCCTCCCCCACGTCCGCAGGGTCCTCACTGATATCAGAAATCCACAGCCAGGCCCAAGGTTGTTTGCCAGATTGCCGAATATTGCAGGCTGGGTATCCCCAAGGTCCCCAGGTCAGCTTCTTCTGCCCGCCATGCCTCAGGCCAGTGATCCGGGCTGCTGCTTCTGCCCCCTCTCTCCCTCCCACCCACGCCCACGCCGATTGTCATTGGTATGTGATCGTCTCATTTTGTTTTCTTGTATCGGCTCAGGGCTCGCTAACATCCATCCTTGGGTCCAGCACGAGAAGGAATTGGATGCCTTTCTGCTTTTGTCCCGCTCATTCATAGAGCGCTCACCCGGGTCGACTTACGACTCATCAAAAATTGCAGACAAGATGGCTACCCACACGCGAAAAGACGACTTCTGCCTTGAATGTCACTGGGAGTCCTTTCATCTGGACGGGAAAAGCTCGGAGGATTCGTCCGTGGCCCCTGCGCCTGACTGCTGCCCTGATAAGGAGCAGCATGCCTCAGAAGCGCATGGCGACAGCGCTTGTTGCGACACTGACAACTGCTCCATTACCTGTCCATCAGTCTGCGACGGCTTTGTCGACTGCAACGACGAAGACGACCACGACCGCTGCTCTGTATCTAGATGTGAAGAGTCACATTGTCATGACCCTGCCCCTATCTGCTTCGACGAGCACTGCTTTGATCCCGACGCCCACCCAGAAATCCCAGACCACTCATTAGAGTCTCTATTTGGACTGGGGATACCCATGGCTTCAGACAAGAATGACTTTTCACTCACCCTGGATCAGTGCCAGGCAGACCATCATATGCCCAAACCAACTGAGCATGCTGCAACAGACCTCAATCATCTATGCGCTGGTCCCTTCTTTAGCCCAGACTCAATAGCGATCACTCCCTGCCATCCTCCTCACAGCTATCATCATGATCCTCACTCCGCCGGCCTCTCCCACGTCCCTCCTGCTCAGAGTATGATGCCTCCGTCGTTACCTATGCAAAACGAGGTCAACCCCTCCGACGTCTTCCACATGCTTGGGATGTGCCCGGACTACTCAAACCACTTTCATGTCCACGAGGCATCAAATTGTCCTGAGAGTCTGGACGGCAGCTCCTCATCGAACTCATTCACTTGCCTCCATCTCGACGACGATAGTTTAAACAGCATATTGAAGAACCCTATATATACAAGCAATACCCTTCCCGCCAGAGGTCCTTGCCGTTCGAACCATCGTTGCCGATCTCATCACGCACATTCCCACCACTTCTCACCTTACGCCCGCCACTCTCGATCAAGCATCAGTTCCCAAATTCTCCCCAGCCCTGGCGAAACACCGCCTCCATTGGACGGTGGTGTATCTTCAGTCATAACAAGTCCGGACTACTCCGCGGCCGATGGTGAATTGCACGTCTGCAAATGGGTTATTAATTCTCGGGGCATCAAAACCGGCTGTGGTGCTGCCTTTTCAAGCGCCAGTGCGCTTCAAGAGCACCTTGTCTCTCGCCATATGGGGCCCGTCAACGGCGCCAAAGGAACTGGATACTACTGCTGCTGGGAAGGCTGCAGCCGGCCTGGAGAGCCATTCTCGCAGAAATCGAAACTTCAAGGCCATTTCCTCACACACAGCAACTGTAAGTCATTACTATCAATTCCTGTGTGATACAAACTAACAATTTAGACAAAAACTTCCAATGCACGGTCTGCGGGAAGCTCTTTGCTCGACAAGCGACCCTTGAACGCCATGAGCGAAGCCATCGCGGCGAGAAACCCTACAAGTGTTCAGATTGTGGCAAGTCATTCACAGATAGCAGTGAGCTAAGTATGTTGCCTTGCCCTGGTCTATCTCTGTACTTTTACTAACAGGATAGAAACTCATTCACGCACACATACCGGCGAGAAGCCCTTTAAGTGCACGTATCCAGGATGCAACTTTCAAACCGGCGATGTAAGCCCGCCAGCCTTTTCACAAAACTACAATGCTAACAGCTTATTTTAGTCGTCAAATATGTCCAGCCATAGACTCAGTAAGTTCCTCTCAATCATACTTTTGTTGATGACAGTCATTCTAATACTATCCAGCACATGGCGAACGGAGACACAAATGCCTTCACCCCGGCTGTAACAAGAGTTTTACTCGACCTGGTACGTTCTGTCGCCTATCCTCGCCATCTAAGTAGAAAGCTACTTACTAACCTTGCTTTTATAGATCAACTCAAACGACACATGCGCTCAACACACAAAACCGAAATCCAGATCCCAACCCCTCTGCTCGGGTCTCCAACAGATGACCAACTCGCGTTTCCAATTCAGTCTCAGGTTCCTTTCGGCATGGCGTAACGAACTGATACCAAGCTAGTCTAAGGCGTTATCGAACGGATATGTTGGCGTTGATAATGGATGGCTAAATGGGTTTATGTCTATATCTATATCTTTATACATACTGCATTGGGGCCATGGAAGTACGTGTAAAGTACTTGGACGGGATGGGATGAGGCAAGGCGAGATGAGATGAGATGATTAATGATTGGATACCACTACCATGCAATGATTATAGATATTACTTCCACGCCTAGCTTTCTAGGTGGAAACTTGCAGTTTATGTCACACACATACGTCGTAATTATAAAGTTATGCATTGTCCATCCTCTCTTAACCCACGACAGGCAGTCATGCTGGACCTAGGTCAAGCCCTAACTAGTCCATAGGCAGGGTTACGTAAATAGCCCGACCTCTCGGGCATGGTCTGCATCACTACTGATGACATAGAGTTTATTGAGGCTCATAGCTACTAAATCCATGTTTCTTAAGTTCAGTAAAATTCACATTCCTACCATCATGTTACCCTTTGCTCCTCAAACCATTGGGTTGTGGTTTATCCTATCATTACAGGCACGGAATGCCCCAAGGTCACGGCCATAAAGTACTCTGTGCCATAAATATGGCATTCAGCTCAAACATACATTACCTATGTACCTAGTGCTTCGTCTCGGTGTAGATTACATACCCTCCTCACATCAATGAATCTCCAACAAATCAACCACAAGGGCGGAAGACAAGAGGGAAGAGGAGGGCAAAAGAAAGGAAGGAAACGACTCAAAGTTAATCATGAGCCCTTGACTCCAAAACCTCCACAGCACTCTTGACCTCCCTTACCCGCTGGCCAACCCTTTTCTTCACCTCCTCCTTGACAGCGTCCGGTACCTCCGCAGGATCAATTGACAGCTCAACAAAGGCATCCTCTCCTTCTGAGCTCTCGCCCTTGGCTGGATCAACGTTCGCCGGAGGCTCAGACGCGGTATATATATCGTAGGCAACGACGAGGCTGTTCAGGGCATCGCGCGCAGATTCACGGTCCGAGGCAGCGTAGATGGTTGCCGAGTCGGTGGACTCGGTTGCGATTTCAAGCTCGTCGGTGGCTGTTTCGTAGCTGTATATTGGATATTCCTTGTTAATATCACTCTCTGTAATGGGAGGTTTTGTTCGAGGTTTCAGGGGTTCGTACAGCTCTTGCAGTTCTTCAACGATCAGGTCTGCTTGGCTTTTCCCGGAGCTGGAGGCTGCGGCGGGGGACGAGGAAGCGGGTGTTGAGGAGAAGGCCCGGGAGATGCTTAGGTTCTTTTGGTTTCGGGTAAAGTTAAGGTTGGAATTAAACTTGTGCTGTTGAATTGCTCCTGCTGGTATGGAAGCGACGGAGCGAAGAGGGATCCTTGTGCGGAGAGTGGCCTGAGTGCCGGAGCTCCGAAAGGAGGATGCTGAGAGTCTCAACGGTCTAGGAGGCATTTCTGCGGTAACTTTTCTCAGGAACCAAGGCAATTGAAATAAATAGAAAAGGACAATTGAGCGAGTGGATGTAACTGTGGAGGAAGAAATTAAGGGGAATCTTGGAGGAGTCTTGAAGGATCGAGTGCAAGTGGATGGCATGATGCTGGAATGCACGATGACGTTTATCTAATCAATCGCCCAACTTAGTAACTTAAATCTCACGTGTCGGAAACAAAGCTTTACCAGTCTCTTATACTTGCAAGGAATTAGTTATGATCGAATCAATTCTATGATAATGAGACGAATTTGAATTCAAAGCCCAAACTTCATTCCCCCATTCGCACAAACCACGCTCCCCGTACACCAACCCCCATCACCCGTACACAACATCCCCACCACCCCCGCAACCTCCTCCGTAAACGCCGGTCTCCGCCCGCCCATCTTCTCATTCACAATGTGCACCTGTTCCTCAGTCAACCCCAGCTCCGCTAGCACCGGATCCTTCTTCGGATCAACGAGCTTGCTCAGTGGCGTCTCATCCTGGAATCCCTGAATCTGGTTCCAGAACCCCTCGCCCGTCTTGAAGTACATATCACCCGAGACAGGACCAGGGTTGATCGCGTTAACCGTCGCCCGGTCCGCGAGTTCTCGCGCCCAGGTCCGAGTCATGGCCTCAAGCGCGGCCTTTGTCCCGCCGTAAACACTCTGACCGGTGAAGCCAAGACTCGAGGAGACGGAGGAGATGTTCACAATACGACCGGAGCGGTTCGTGGGTAGGTGCGGCGCGACAGCCTGGGTGAGGAGGAGCGGGGCAAGGACATTAATAGTGTAGTGCCAGTTGAAGTATGCTGCGTCGATAGGACCCTTCTCGGTATCGTTTAGGTCTCTGTCTGCTGAGACACCGGCATTGTTGATGAGGATGTCGATTGTTGTGTTGGGGAAGTGCGTGTTCGCTGCAGCGAGGATCTTGGTCACGGCGTCTTCGGGGGTGGAGAGGTCGGCTTGCACGGACACGCAGCGGATGGAGTGCTTGGTTGAGAGTTGGGCGCAGAGGTCTTCGGTTCTAGAGCGCGAGGATTCGGAGGTGAAGTTTAGGAGGAGCGAGCAGCCTTTGCTAGCGAGGTTTTTGGCGATGGCTTCGCCGATACCTTCGTGTTGTTAGTGACAGCTCAAGGGCCTATAGTCTACTTATACTCCAGTCAACTGAGGAAGGGGGGAAGGTGAGCTTACCCCGCGAGCCGCCGGTAACGATGCCGAACTTTCCTTCCAGTGAACGAGACATGATCGGGGAAGTTGTTAAGATTGTCGGTAAACAATAGTTCCAGGCTGGGGGGGAGGTTGTACTTGTAGGTCCAGTGGCCGGTTAAATAGGCTCTCGTATGCTGGTTAATTCGGGGTACTGTCCCACTTCTCTGGGTTTCACCCCACCATTCGGGAAATTTCCCATCCAGGGTCCGAACAATCGAATCAAATGCATATCTACCGAGCACTACGGTTAAATAAAATAAAGCTCTCAAAGTCTAGAAAATCAGGTTCACGACGCAATGCAGCAATGAGTGATGCCGCGGTTCATTATATGGTATAATATATGTGTGGGATCCTCCCAACTACTCTTAGTAAATTATGGCACTGTTGAATGCATGAAATACTCCACTAGACCGGCCCAGTTGAACCCAAAAACTACCAGAAACCCCGTGTATGCCACTTTTATGCCGTTGAAGGACAATGCTTTTGAGCTCCATGTTGATGAAGAACTCCATGTTAGTCGTAACATCGTGATCATGTTGAAAAAAGTCTACTCAGGGTATCGGAAATATTAAAAGAAAATGCGCTTAGTAGCGGTAGCTGGAGAGATGTCAGTTATAAGAGTCTTCAAACAGAGAGTAGAGACGTACTGGTCAGCCTTGTAGGGACCCTTGGCATCCAGGCCAAGGTACTCAGCCTGCACAGGAGTGAGAGTGGAAAGCTTGGCGTTGACGTGCTCAAGGTGGAGGTAAGCGACCTGCTCGTCGAGAACCTTGGGCAGAACGTAGACGCCAACGTCCTTCTTGCCAGTGGTACCAAACTCAGGGTACTTCTGGCCGAAGGCCTTGTCCTCAGCCTTGAACAGGGCAATCTGGGCAAGGACCTGGTTGGAGAAAGAGCAGGACATGACGAAGGAAGAGTGACCGGTGGCACAGCCAAGGTTGACGAGACGGCCCTCAGCAAGGAGGATGATGTTACGGCCGTTGGGCATCAGGTAGCGGTCAACCTGGGGCTTGATGCTCTGGACGGACTTGGCGTTGGCCTTGAGCCAGGCAACGTCGATTTCAATGTCGAAGTGACCAATGTCTTAAAGGGACGTTAGCTAGCTTATCAAGTAATCTCAGACATGTGAAATCTTACTGCAAACAATGGCGTCGTTGCGCATGGCCTCGAAGTGCTTGCCAACCAAGATGTCACGGCAACCAGTGGTGGTGACGAAGATCTGACCGAGAGCAGCAGCCTCGTCCATGGTGACGACCTCGTAGCCCTGGACAGCCGCCTGGAGGGCGTTGATGGGGTCGATCTCAGTAACGAGAACGCGAGCACCCATGGTGTGCAGAGCCTGAGCGCAACCCTTGCCGACATCACCGAAACCGGCAACGACACCGATCTTACCAGCAATCATGACATCGGTGGCACGCTTGATACCATCGATGAGAGACTCACGGCAACCGTACAGGTTGTCGAACTTGGACTTGGTGACGGAGTCGTTGACGTTGATGGAGGGAACAAGGAGCTTGCCGTCCTTGAGCATGCGGTAGAGGTGGTGAACACCGGTGGTGGTCTCCTCAGAGAGACCGAAGCAACCCTGGAGCTGCTCAGGGTACTTGTTGTGGACGAGAGAGGTCAAATCACCACCGTCGTCGAGGATAAGGTTGAGCTTCTGGCCATCCTTGAAAGCGGAGAGCTGCTGGTCCAAGCACCAGTTGTACTCCTCCTCGGTCTCACCCTTCCAGGCGAAGCTACTCAAGTTAGTTGAAGTCAATCAATTAGGTGCAAGATTCACGTACACAGGGACACCAGCGGCGGCAATGGCGGCAGCGGCGTGGTCCTGGGTGGAGAAGATGTTGCAGCTAGTCCAGGTAACCTCAGCACCGAGAGCAACGAGAGTCTCAATGAGGACGGCAGTCTGGATGGCTATAAAATGTCAGATTGACCCAATAACAACCCGGTGTAAGGTACGTACTCATGTGAAGACAACCGGCAATGCGGGCACCCTTCAGAGGCTGGTCAGCACCGTACTTGGTACGGATGGCCATGAGACCAGGCATCTCAATCTCGGCGAGCTCGATCTCGCGGCGACCGAAGGCAGCCAGCGACTGTTCATGTTAGGATTGAACTCTCATTGAGTGGTCTAGTTTGGAAAACGTACGATGTCGGCGACCTTGAACTTCTGGGCGGGGGCGGCCATGGCTGTGATTGTTGAAGATAGTTGGGAAGAGAGAAAAACTAGAAAGGTTTGTTAGCGATTGGCGTTCTGGTCGAAGTTATTATCGGTAGACTCACAATAAAAAGAGATGAGAGGGATGAGAGGAAAGAGAGGAGGAAGAAGGAGGAAGAGAAAAGGGAGGAGAAGAAAAGGATGAGCAGAACCAGAAGAGGGGCAGCGGCCGGGGGGTCGGTTGGGTTGTCCAGTTCTTGCGGCGGGGCTGTCTAAATATGGGGCGGTCGGACTTACTCAGCCTATCAACACCGCTCTTGTTGATGTTTATCCTGATCCTGGCGGTATTATTGTAAAGGACCATAAGTATTCTCCAAATTTAGACAGTTCCTAAGAGAATAGAGGGAGTGTTGGCTGTATAGTGAATGGTATGTCCTGACTTGTTATCTATACAGTGGACGGCGGGTGGAGCGCTTGGAGCGTTGCCGGGGAGGAGATCAAGCTTCTTCGCTGTCCATGAGCAGACCCTCTCATTGTTGCCAATCTCGAAGGTCTTCCGTGTCCAAGGCGTTGGAATAGGTCTATTACAATGGTTAAATGGGCTACTGTTCAAGATATTCCGGCTCAGCTGTATTCGGGGTATTTCGATGCTGCCAACCAAGCCCCACATTCGGCGGTAATGAGCATCCAACGCAGCAGTCTATAAGCATCAACCTCGAGGAACACAGACGACCGCAGCAGCCCCGAGGATCGGACCTTGCTCAGACTGGGCTAGAATACATCTGAACGTGAATGGTCTGCCAATTTGGACATCGGACTTTTGCCTCCGGTTAGTCTCGGATATTCTATCATAAGCCTCTAGCAGCTTAGTCGTGGCGGGGCACTAGCTGCAAAGGTACCGGATAAGATCGCAACAATACTGAGTGAGTATGAGGCCCAAGAAAGATATCGTAGGCTGTTGTCAATATGGCTCTTTTTGGGGATCACTATTTCATATTTTGACTGTCGGGTTTTTCAAGGTTTTGTAGAAAAAGGCATGGCCCGGAATATATATACCTGGTTAAACATATCGAAAAAAACAAAACATTCCCCATTATTGAGTGTACAGACAATCTATTATCCAGCGGTATACGATAGATAATCCGTAGTAGAATCCTTCAATCGTCTCATCTAAAGCTGTGGCTGGCAATTCCGAGCTCATCTAGGCACCTATACCGCCCTTCAGAGTACATCGCCGTCTGAAAAAGATCGAGCAGACTTGTTTATTTGGGCCAGGTTGAATGACTTGCAGGGAAAAATTGTATTAGAAAGCGATATTTGTCAGTTATATATAGTCCCCCGTTTAGACACCATCGCCAAAACGATACGCATTCATCCATCTCTGTGAAGTGTTAGAATCGATATAAGATGCCGATGGCTGGCTTGACATACCTTATCATAAGGCTTCGACGAGTCGCAGAATCTCAAATCCGTAGCCAGGCGGATAATTCCCTCTGGATCATTATTAATAGTTGAAGCATGGATCTATCAGTCGCCATCAGTCAAGCACAGTATACAATCAATTGATTCAAGCATACCGCATGAGGCTTGTGCAGGACGACATCCCCGGCTTCATATGCAGAAGCTAGCCAACGCCGATTGTGCTGCTTAGCAAAATCTGATGGGAATTCTGACAGTAACCCAGTCGCCATCATGTTCGAATTGAACGCAGAGCGGGCTTCCTCTTCTGTCAAGCCGGCACTCTTGGCTTTCGTGGTGAACTCTTCCTCGATCTTGAGTCCGACGGAGTCACCTAGATACGAGTTAGCAACCTGGAAAATTAAACTGGAGGAAAGGGTTTAATTGATCCATACCATCCTCGAGATAAATCAATCCACCCCCATTTAACTTAACATCGCCGATAGGAACCCAAGCCGTCACGCTCGTGGGCTCGCCATATCTTAAGAAGATCTGGTCATAATGCACTCCAATGGGCTTCGTTCCGGGGGTATTATTCCTCAACAACGTGCGTTGAAAAGTCAAAGTATCTTTCCCCCACCCACTAAACTTGGCCACGAAGTCATACAACGCGGGATGATGGCACAGCTTGTCAACATACCAGTCCTTATAGTGGGCCTCTATGGCGCGGTCCACGAACTCAGCTGCCTTCTCGCCGCCGGGTCTCCCGTTCCCACCAACAGCACCGGCCCCAATGCCGGGGTAATGCTCTGGATCTTTGGTGGGGTTGAAGATGCCTTCGACGGGGTCGGAGCCTTCTTTAAGGACTTCGGTGGGTGCGAGGTAGGAAAAGTACTGGCGGCGGGTTTCTAGGACATCTTCGCGAGGGAGAACCTGTTTGAGGAAGAGGTAGCCATCTTCGTCGTAGCGTTTGCGGAGCTCTTCGATGGGGAGCGATGGATCTGAGGGTCGGAGGAGGGCGGCGTTCTCGGAGGTGAGGGGCCCGTCGTTGACGGCGAGGGTTTCCGTCAGAACTCCTGGCATGGTTGTGATGTTATTACCTAGGTATGGAAGAGTATAAGATATTGGGTTCGAGAATACCTGAAGAAACAGTGGCCGGTTAAATAAGTCTTCTGGGCTGAATACCAAGAACATCTTCTCTTCTACTTTTTTCGACTAGTCCGTCACACCCCGGGCTTAATTACCCCGCCTTCTCCAATCCTCAAGCCCTGCTGGACCCAGTGGATTCACTGCTGCGAGCTGTATCGCAAAAGCATCCACTGTGAGTGGGCGATTTTCCGACCACCTGCGTGGAAAGATTCCATAAAGAAGTTCGAGCTCCAGGCGGACGGGAAAGATTCCCATTTAAAGCCTACCCCATGATCCCATTTAACGTAATGTTCCATTTCAAGTAATCTTCCTCTTCAAGTAAAATTACTCCTCAAGGCACTAAAATATCGAGGCTCCCGAGATACCAAACCGAGCCAGAACACCATAGACTCAAGACGCCCAGCACGCCCGCACGTCAAAAAACCATCTCGATTGATAACTGATTTAATGCATCCACTCTTTGAACTCCCAGTCCCCAGCTTTCTCGCCCACCACGAGCTCCAAAGTCGTGAACTCAATCCGCTCATACATCGTCTTCGCTGCCCCACGCGCCTGCGCATGCCACGGCCCAATCCCGCCAGCTCGTGCGTCTTCTCGACTCCTCCATACACCTAATGCGCGCCACGAGTTAGCACCGTACCATTTCCAACCAATCCCACCAATAGATATCAAGCAATATCAAGCGGACCGACGGGACAACATAAGATGAACATACAAGTAGCAAGATTCTCCCTCTTCTCATTCTTGCTCCCAAACCAATACTTCAGCAGCCCGCCACTCGCCACAGCCTCCGCGTGAGATCGCTCATCGAGCAAATGTAATCGATCAGGGTCCGCATCTGCGCACAGAACTGACCGGAATGCAACTACGTAGAAGCTGCGCCGTGTCCAGGGCTTTCCTCCTTGTTTCGCTGCGATATCGTGCAGGGTCTCGAAGACAGAGTTCCAATTGAAGGATTCGACATAGGGCGCTGTCGCGTAGTCTGGCCGGATGGGCGTGAGTGTTGTTAGGGCTTGTGCTAGGAATTGGTTTGCGGCGTCGAGGGTTGAGAGATCCAGCAGGTGCTCTGCGGTTGTGTAAGGGGATGAGATGATGTGGTTGGTGTTGGTTCCTTTGTCTTTTGAGGATCTGGCCGCGGACCTGGACTCATCGTAAGTCTCTAGGGGTATTGTTGGTGGTACTGCTGGTAAGGCCGAGGGGCTGACCGCGCTGTCTGCCGCCACTGCTATAGCTGCAGAGGCCATTCTATATTGTATTATATGTTCTATCGGATTGAACCGGAACAGTTGCACGCTCGCCCAACAACGCCTCAATGTACGCCCCGGAAGGAAAAAAAAAAAGCAAAAAAAAGGCCGAAAAATAGAATGAACGAAAAGAAGAGAGGAATCAAGAGTCGACTCAAATTTATACAGCAATTAAGGGTGAGTCAATTGCAGTCCCAAAGTCACAGCATAGCAGAAGATTCCACCCGAAGCACGCAATGCGATGACGAGCTCGCCCTGAGAAAGAACATCACCGTTGGATTCACAATTCACGCCCATCCTGGGCCTAATATTACTGTTACGGTGACAAAAATTGTTGCAACCTCACACCGTATTTTAGTACTACTACTGCCTCAAGTAGTCAAGATCTGGGCTTGGTGGCTTTGCAGGGGTCCTACTCCTCGCCCCTCAGAGTTCGGAGTGTGTAGATCGCAGGCTGCGTAACGCCGGTTCAGTGAGTGGTATCCGGGGCCCTGGGGATGTAATTTAGTCTGCGGGGTTCCACAGGCAGTTATTATGAGTTTACTGAGATTCTGGGATGGATAGTGGAATATCTTAAAAATTTTAGCTTATCATACATTATTGATGGTATCATGTGAGCCCAGAACCCTCACTCTCGAAACGCCGTGAAATGCTCGCATCCCGAATGGAAACGATGAAAAATGGTTAAAAGAGCTAGTACTACTTCGAAGGGGGCGGCGGAGGCCCCATTTTTCCTGCACCAGTATCGACTTTCTTGTTGGGTAAGGCAGGCACTTTGAACCCCCCATTTGCCTCCTGAGACGGATTGCTGCTCTGCCCACCGACTTGGGTGAACGTGCCTGATTTGAACCACCGGTCTTCCTCCGCCTTGCGCTTGCGACTGAGCTCGGCTTGCGCCTTGGGGTCGACTAGTTCAAGTCCCTGTACCGGTGTGAAAGCGATAGTACTGGCTGTACCGCCTGCACCACCAAATGAAGTCCCAATACCTGAAGATCGGAGACCCTTCGCTTGCAAGACGCTCGCCGTCCCACTGGGACCCTGACCGAATGTGCGTAGAGATGAAGCAGTTCCACTGGCCGGTGTCGCTGCGCCCCATCCCTTGTTGGATTTGCTTAGTCTTGCCCTCGTCCTTTGATCGATCTGGGTTGCTCGGATGCGCCCGTCATCCTGCTGACCCATCATACCAAGACCGACAGTTCCTTCTCCAGCACCATACCCGATTTCAGCTTCCTCCTTGCCGAACGCGACGCGATTCTGCGCCTTGCGAAGCTCAGTCATTGCGACAGCTTCCTTGGCCTTTCGCGCCCTTCTACCACCTCGTTTTCTTGAAGGTTTATCATCCGGCGCAGGAAGCGCCTTGGTCCCAGAGTTGGGAGGAGGCTCGGTCAGTTTCTCCAGACGTCGGAAACACTGTTCCTTCAGGTCCTCTCCCAGTGAGCCATCTGGACTATAATTTGAGACGTCGGCTCGAGTAGCAAGAACCATTTTGGCGGAGACAATGCGAATCGCCTGCTTCTTGAGGTCGTTCGGGATGTCTTGAATGAGTTCCGAATGGTAGAGGAACCCCTGTGATCTGATACCAATATTCGTAGCGAACCCTAAGCCTTCTTTTCTCTTCGAACCTTGCGCGCCCAAGTTGCACGCCGGAATCTTAGCAAGCTCGCGTAACCCTCCCGACTGGTTGAGGAACTGAGCTGCGGTTTCCGGTCCGATAAGCGCTGCCAAATTAGGTGCAATCTGACTCATACGGGACTGAATACTCTGTGTAAGCGCAGCCCGTTCTTGGTCCAGCTTCAGGATCCTCTCGCAAGTATCCAGCACATTCTTCAACTCCTGCTCCGTCATCTCGCGCCCTCGAGTAGTAGTACCTTCCACCGCAACAACCATCAAAGTGGGACCATCCAGAATCGATTTCAGAGGCACCCCAACCATATTGTCCGCGGAGTTGGATAGCGCTTTGATATCCTTGAGCGGACCATTTTTGAGAATAGCGACGGTTTTCGCATAGTCGATAGAGTTCGTGACAAGAGTTTCGAGTTCAGGAAATCTGATAGAATAATGATCGCGTAGTGATTTGTGGAGGCGTGTTAGTTCATCTGCGGTCGACATCGCGATGTCGAACTCGTTCGTGACCTCTTTGTTAGCGGGTTCTTGAAGAAGCTGCTCTTCGTCCTGGTCTTCCTCGATAGTCTCAGCATCTTCAACGCCCTCAGCGCCCTCGAAATCCTCATCGTCTTCGAAATCCCTCAATAGTTCCTCGGCGGTAGACATGTTGACTCGACCGACTGCAACGACTGCAGTTAACGCAAGTTTATAGAGTATTTCTTTGAGGGTGTGAATTTCATCATAAAACTTGCCGCCGTTGGAGCAACTGCTGAGTCATCCGAGCTATCAGAGTCCGGGTGGCGACGCGAGCCGCCAGCGCAGCTTTTTGCATTTTCGGTAGCTAGGCAGTCGGGCATACAATCGTCACCACTCAACCATCCACGCGGCTTTTCTTTTTAAACCATCTCCCCGCTAAAATGGAGGCATCGCGCGGTCCTCCCAGGGTCAAAAACAAGGCCGCTGCCCCGGTCCAGATCTCAGCGGAGCAGCTGCTCCGCGAGGCAGTGGACCGGCAGGAAGACTCGCTGCAGGCGCCGACTCAGCGATTTGCGGACTTGGAAGAACTGCATGAATACCAGGGTCGCAAGAGAAAGGATTTTGAGGACTATGTGCGGCGGAACCGAATTAACATGAACAACTGGATGCGGTACGCCGCCTGGGAGTTGGAGCAGAAAGAATTTCGACGCGCGCGATCCATCTTTGAACGGGCGCTGGACGTCACAGCGACCCATGTGCCGCTTTGGATTCGGTATATCGAGTCGGAAATGCGAAATCGAAATATCAACCACGCGAGGAACCTGCTCGATCGGGCAGTTACGATTTTGCCCCGGGTCGATAAGCTCTGGTACAAATATGTCTATATGGAAGAGACTCTGGGAAATATTCCTGGAACGCGGCAAGTGTTTGAGCGATGGATGTCATGGGAGCCGGATGAGGGTGCTTGGAGTGCGTATATCAAGCTGGAGAAGAGATACAATGAGTTCGAGAGAGCGCGGGCGATTTTCCAGCGATTTACGATTGTGCACCCAGAGCCCAGGAATTGGATCAAATGGGCTCGGTTTGAGGAGGAGAACGGCACCAGCGACTTAGTGAGAGAGGTATACGGAGTGGCCGTGGAGACATTAGGCGAAGATTTTATGGATGAGAAGCTATTCATTGCCTACGCCAAGTTCGAAGCGAAGCTCAAGGAATACGAGCGCGCTCGGGCCATCTTCAAGTACGCACTTGACCGACTACCGCGTTCAAAATCTATTACCCTCCACAAGGCGTACACCACATTCGAGAAACAATATGGTGACCGCGACGGCGTTGAGAATGTCATTCTCTCAAAGCGCCGAGTCCAGTACGAGGAGCAGCTAAAGGAAAACCCACGCAATTACGATATCTGGTTTGACTTTGCGCGCTTGGAGGAAACTTCAGGTGATCCGGAGCGAGTGCGGGATGTCTACGAACGGGCGATTGCACAAATTCCTCCCTCTCAAGAGAAGCGACACTGGAGGCGATATATCTATCTGTGGATATTCTATGCTATTTGGGAGGAGATGGAGGCCAAAGACATCGATCGGGCTCGCCAGGTCTATACAGAATGCCTGAAACTCATACCTCACAAGAAATTCACATTTGCCAAAGTCTGGCTTATGAAGGCACAGTTCGAAGTGCGACAGCTGAACCTCCAAGCGGCTCGCAAGACTCTAGGTCAAGCGCTTGGCATGTGCCCGAAGGACAAACTTTTCCGTGGTTATGTCGAACTGGAACGTCAATTGTTTGAGTTCGTACGGTGCCGGACACTGTACGAGAAGCAAATCGAATGGAACCCATCTAACGGCCAGTCTTGGATCCAGTACGCAGAACTGGAACGGGGCCTAGATGATAGCGACCGTGCACGAGCCATCTACGAACTTGGAATTGAACAACCCACCCTGGATATGCCAGAGCTTGTTTGGAAGTCCTACATCGACTTTGAGGATTACGAAGGCGAATACGAGCGTGTGCGGCAATTGTATGAACGCCTTCTGCAGAAGACCGACCACGTCAAGGTGTGGATCAACTACGCCCGGTTCGAAATCAACGTGCCGGACGAGGAGGAAGAGGAAGAGGAAGAAGAAGAGCGACCGATCAGCGACGAGGCAAAGAGCCGAGCGAGAGCCGTCTTCGAGCGAGCACACAATGTATTCAAGGAGAAGGAACTCAAGGAAGAGGTATGTCATCGTCGCCTTGATACTTACGGGAATGAAATACTAACATATGTCCAGCGAGTGGAACTGCTCAACGCGTGGCGGTCGTTTGAACACACACATGGATCGCCAGAGGATATTGACAAGATCGAGAAACAGATGCCACGACGCGTCAAGAAGCGACGCAAGTTGGACGACGACCGGTACGAAGAATACATGGACTACGTATTCCCGGCGGACGACCAGTCGGCAGCGAACCTTTCAAAGCTGCTGCGGATGGCGCACCAATGGAAGCAGGGGTCGGCAAGCGGGCAGTAAGGAAGAGTTGGGAGTTCGTCGCGATGGTCGCGATGCATATGTATATCATGATCAAGAACAATCTAATAGATACTCAACGGAATCCGTCACGTTCCACGTAGAAGGGTACCCCGCAATTCAGGAACAGCCGAAGACAGGGACGGACTGTCGTCATTTGTCGCTCCTCAGTCCTCGGCCCTCACTGCCACTGGTCAGAGAGCCACCTGTGAAAGCCGAGACCCTCAGCCAATCACATTACAAGAACAATGCACTCGTGAGCTGGAGGCCCGACCGACGATCAGGTCGCGGGCTCGGGCGCTGTGAGTGGCAGGCCAGGAAAACCACTCACAGCCATCTGCAGGAACGGGAAACCGTTGCACGCCGTGATAAGCTGAGTGCCGGTGATGTCTTTGCAGCTGCTGAAAATTCTGTGCTCTCAGAAATTGGATCTGCCTGCTTTAACGTATCAACGCACTGCGCACCTGCTCTGTAGAGAAAATGTGCGCCGTCAGGGCCAACCATGGGTCGAGTGGGATGAACTGACTTCTACCCCTGAACGATCCCTGGCTCAAGGGCTCCTTGCCGATGCTGTAAGGAACTAAGGATCGCCTAAACAAACAGGTTTGATATCATCCCGTGCCTGACGTCGATGGATGAAGCTGTCCACTGTCCGCCTGAGTCAAGTCGTGTTCAGCTCTGATTTTCTGGACGGCGGTTCTGTCAGCGTAGTACTCCGTAGTGTGTTCTGTGTTCTCCTCACTCTTGTCCCTTAGTGTGAGTTGTGGTGTGGTTTCATCCTCTCGCCCCCCGTCGATCTCCCCGTGCTGGTCGCTCAGTCTCCAACCTCACCACTCTGTTGGATTTCTGCCCTTCACTCTATTTTAATCAATTCATCTTCAATTTCATTCACGACGTGAACGATATCAAGTCCAGACTCCCGGCAGGTAAGAAACTTCTCACTTGTTGGTCCAAGCTGTCGGCCCGTTGTTTCACCAACCCGGTGTTCGCCCATACAATGAATGCAAATTAATTAATTTGGCTTCCCACTCTGATTCTTGCGAGAGTCTGCCTCCCCTGACTCGGAGTCTTCCGTCGCCCTCTCCTCTCCTCATCCTCACCCTCAACCCTTTCTTGTCTCTTTCTCTCGTTTCCTGTTTTCGCGTTTTCTCTGACCCTTGTGGTCTGTTGTCCCTCGTTTTACTCTCCCTGCCGGTTTGACATCGTGCATCGGTCGCCCTATGACCTACTTTTCCACCAGCCCCTGAAAATTCGCCGATTGACAGCCACCAGGTCGCCTTTCTTTTTGATTTCTTTTCCTTCGCTCCGTCTTGGGCTATCGAACCGTCGATCTCTTTTCCCTGCCAGCATTCCAGCCGACGTTTGCTCTGTAAACCCGTCTTGTAACTCAATCGAGTGTCATCCTCGTTCCTGGAGACGGCCCTTTACTACACCCCCCTCGATACCATGAGATAGGACTCTGGCAGTCACCTTCCGTTCTCTCTCTTCCTTTACTTCCTATCCCCGACCATATTCGTTTCGGGTGGCTGGTTACCCACCAGGTCCCATCTTCGGCTGGCATCTTCGAAGACAATATTTGCAATCATTGAGCAACATGCTTGTGCCCGAGCCCCCGGTAAGGTTAGAGGGACATTGCTCCGTGATTCATGAAAACACTCTTTACACGTACTCCGAAAACGGTTTCGCCGCTATTCCTCTCAAGTTCAACGGCACATGGACCGAACCTTCCACGGATGGAGCTGAGCTAGTCTCGGATGCCGCTTGTGTTGTAGGTGGTGTCGATGGCAACGAGCGCCAAAAAGCACTTTATGTAGTTGGAGGGACATCGTCAAAGTCAAAAAAGTCAAAGACGCCGGCTCTCCAACGATACACTTTCAAAAATGGGAAGTGGAAGTCTATTTCCTTCGATCAAGCCAATCTCGTCAACCGGACATCCCACAGCGCTGTCTACCTGGAATCGATTTCCACGATCATGGTATATGGTGGCAGTACGACAGACTCAGAGCAGAAGTCGGCCGACTCGTTTTCTATAACGACCGGGCCGGATTACATTCTTAACTCTATAACTGGAAAGTCCCCTGCGATTTTGCCCGCGCTTTTTGCCTGGGACGATAAAACAGCTGTCTTATTCGGAGGTGATACTACTGAAACCAGGACGCAGTTTTGGTCCAAAGGTGATGGACATTGGAACCTAGGCGAGCAAAACTTGACGTCAGAGTTGCCGGAGACGAAGACTGCCCTTCTCACTAGATCCAATGGAGAAAAGATACTGCAGACTTTCGATACCGACGCTTCGCCAGTCACAGTTGAGCAGGTATTCAGGTCAAAGCAATCCGATTCCTCCAAGAAACGGAAGAGAGCCGCCGACGATATGCCGAAGTATGATGATTCTCTTGCACCTACCAAAACCGCAGAGGGAGCCTCACTGGCCCAGAGTTACGACTCTGATGACCAACTTGTGGTTTTATCAGGCGGTGGCGGTACCGATTCTCTGTCCATCTTCAACCAAACCTCGAACAGCTGGGTGGATTCAACCAAACTGTTCTATGGTGACAAAACCGAACAAGAGATCCTTGCATCAATATCTCCCACATCGTCCTCACAACCTTCACCCACTACATCGGAATCCTCGACACCATCAGAGCCAGTAGGCGGCGGCGGCGGTTCAAGTAACGATAAAGTTGGCGTGATTCTTGGTGCTGTTTTGGGAAGTCTCGCAGGTGTTGCCATCATCCTCGTGCTTATACTATTCTACATCAAGAGGAAGAAGGAGAAGATGAGACAGGCGGGTGGCTTGGACAAGGATCGGCTGAGCTTTCAGGACCAGGGTGTAGAGCCCCTGGCCCGCTCAGCCTACCCCATGGCCGAGAGTCCGGCACCGAGAGCGGCTGCATCTGTAGATTCGTTGGCCATCTTCTCAGGAAATATGGGAGACGAAAAGTCCCCCAAGCCCGCTGGCTCTCTTCCACAGCACATGCAAAAGTCCCAGCCCGCACGACCTAGTCCCCTCAACAACATCCAGTCCAGCGACGGCGATGATAAAGCCATTGAGGCAGGCGCGTCTCCTGTACGCCCCGGTGACCGCACAACCGATGAAGGCTGGGGTAAATACTTCCAGGACAACCACACAACCCCAACTCTGGTTGGCATGCAGTCGCCATTCGACTCGACGCGTGATTCAAAAGCCACCATATGGCCCGGAAATAACAATACCAACTCCCTTCCTCCTCTGGACACAAACTTCTTACACCAGCCCACGCCATTAGGGCGGGTCAACAGTGGCAGCCCGACAGCAGGATTCGCGACATCCGTCGTAGACGGCAGGCAGATCGTGATCGCTGAGGGCCAGTCAGCCAGAATCTCCAGCGCCGACTCTGCCAGCATAGTCTCAGAGGAGGACCCGGAGCGGTACAACCCTATCCGTGAACACAGCTGGCTCGGTCGTCCCCCAAGCAGTGCCTACAGCAGGAGCTTTTACAACCCGCATGGCAGCACGCGGGAACTTCCTTCCACAGCCGTCCCTTCTACAGCTACTCCCTCGACCGTTGACTACAGAAAGCATGACTCGGCTCGCACCAACACTCGAGGCTCCAGTATTCTCATTCCTGATGGCCAACCGCTCCCACGAAATAACGTCAACTCGGATATGAGCTGGCTGAACCTCAATGCCGATCGATAGCCTGGACCCTCCTTAACCTCTATGATGCAACTAAGCTCGCTGCTAGGCATCTTAGTTTTCAGCACCACCCTCAAAAAAAAAAAAAAAAAGAGAAGAAGAAGAAAACCCCTCCCAGCCATAATCGGGCCGGAACACCCACTCACTCACTCCCTCAACCTCATCTCGCCCTGCGCGGTACTGCTCGACTTGGCATGACTTGTGTACAACTCATTTCGCTCTCAGCGCTTCTTTTCTTACATCTCACTGCATCTACAGTTTCGTTTCTTCCATTCCGCGTCCCTCCTTCCTCAATTTATTCCAATAATACAGCCTGGTCCGCTTTTCTTGATATCCACGTCGTCATTCATCGTCTCTCCCTCTACCTGTTTGTTTACGTCCATGTTCTTCGTGTCGGATTGCAGTTCGGTACATTGCATTGTTTGTACATAGATACATTTACCTGGCTAGGTTTGGTTTGATTATATGTGGTGTATCGAGTCATGTTGTTTCTTTTCCTTCAAGGTCGGGTTTGATGTGATGTTGATTTTTGTTGTTGACTCATGCATTTGCATGGCCTGGCTGCTCGTCGGCTAGGCTAGACTACGCTTACTTCTCTACCACTGGTTTCCCATGCCTGATTTGCATGGCTGAAATGAAATGGATTGATTGCATGGCATTGTCTTGCATTGCAATTGAAACTTTTTCTTAGTATCCTTCGTAATTATTGCTCGTATCGAATCGGAAACAGCTCCGGGGATATAACTGCCTATAGGTGGCTTATCCCAAACATCCAATTCTGCCCTTCGCCCACGCTCCACAACGGTGTTCTCCAGAAAAAACAAAGACCCATTCCTGTTATAGTGCAATTTCCAATTATAAAAAAAGTGCAAGGCTAAACGTTGGCCGCCACCAGCTCCAATGAGATAGATTTTGCATAAGCCCTAAATCAACAAACAACTGCCGGATCTCTAAGGTATCAAACACCCCCTTTGCATCTCTACGCAAAGCGATGATACAGCCCGAGCCTGACCGTTGCCTATATGATTGGTTGAGTTTCGACAATCGAAGAGCAAAAAAAATAAAAATAAAAAAAAAGGTTTAATAAAAAAGCAAAAACATACAACAGCTGGGATTCGCATGTGGTCACCCACCATACTACTAACCAGCCGGCGTGTGGCTTAAGTACGGCTGAGCGGACGGGAAGCCCTGTTTTCCACACCCTGTGGTCGTATGTACTATAACAAACAAAAAGGATGTTCATATGGCCCCCGCCCCATACAAGGTGACGCAAAGATATTCGATCTAGCCTGTGAAGTTGCAAGAAGCTGCAAAATACAATGGGTTTTACAATGATTTCCGCGCTGCAATCAGACTAATAGGCAGCTACCAGGGTTCTCCAGCCACTCTGTTGCTGCCAAAATTTGTTGAAAGTGAATTCTGATCCTAAAATGTCATCATCCGTACCGACGGTATATAATGAGCGGATATATGGACAGAATCATGGATCCTGTGGTAAAATGCCTAATCACTGGAGAGAGCCTAGTACGGATTCATCCTAGCAGGCTCGGAATATATTCCATTAAATTGAGACACGGCCCTGGCGTGTAGGGCTTGTAGGCGAGTCGAAGGCAAATACAGAGGGTCCAGGATAGATTATATATGGGAAGGGTGGGATGACGGGAGCTCGTTGTGACCGGCGATTCTCTACCAAACGTGCGGAGAGTCCTTGACACTCTGCTGAGACTCAGCGATGAACTGATGATGTTTTGTTGAGAGGATGAGATACTACTGATGGAGCGTAGTCCACGTTTGAGCCCTGGGCTCCTTCCTGATTGAGAACTGCCTGCATTTGTAGAATCTCATCCAACAGTGACCTGACAATTCACTTCACTCCCTTTCCAAGATAAGCATAAAGGGAGTATATACTATCGCAGCTCAAAACACCTTTGTTTTTCTCTATTCACCACCTTGAATAGACTTTATTCACAAGGGAAATAAGAGTATAAAAAGAAGAGCCAATTAACATGGACCTGCCTTGAGACCCTTTCTCCCGCCTGCCCCATTCCTCCTAGTGATTTCAAGACGACCTGATTATCATGATGCCCAACACTGCAAGGCTCTTAACAACCAACACGGCCTACCTCCTCGACGAGGCCAGAATCAAATACGTCGCCATTGGCTGGCAAGCCCTCGACACAATCGGAGAGGAGAAACCCCCCGGAGAGGTCGACATGGCCATCCTAGACGGCCAAATTGCAGACGCAATCAAGCACCTCGTCACCGCTGGATTCGACCAGCCCTGCAACAGGCCCAACTGCGCTGAGTTGAAAATTGACCGCGGCGACCCCGTCATCAAAGAACGAGAACTAGCCAGGGCCAGGGAATTGAGGCCGGAGCTAGGCTCGAAACCCGTACTTGACCCCGAGTCAGGGTATGCCGGACACTGCTGGGCATATGCCCGCTGGCACGGTATCGCCGAAGCACATTTCCATATCAATGGCGCAGACTATCTCCTCTCTCTACACCGCAAGTCACAGACTCTCTGGTGGATGAGCGATGAAGAGTTCGGTATAACTAAGGAAGACCTCGCCATTGCAAACGCCCCGGGAAGTGAGAATCCACACCCGCATTTGATCCTCTCGACCGACGCAGAACGCATCCCGCCGCGCGGCGAGCCCTATAATGGCTCTGGGCCCTGGGGCACACTTTACGCTGTGAAAATTTTGAATCCAGACTCGTTCACGGATGCTGTGTTCTTCCTTCTGTGTCGGTATCTTAATCACGAAGAACATCTCGACAAAATGTGCTTGAATATGATTGCTTGCTTGAAGGATAAATCTCCGAATAGGCTTAAGAAGAATGTTCGGCCGGAGTTCAAGCACCTCTGGGACGCGTTCAATGGGCGTGCTAATTCTAAGGTGTTGCCGTTGGTCGCAGCGAAGTATGCAAGGTCGTATCTTGCGGGTAGGAATGAGTTGGGCCCTTTGCCGTTGCCGCCAGTGAGGGAGGAGGGGCTAGATTGATGTTAATGTTTGGATTAGCTATTTATGTGCTAGTATAAATTATATTTGTCCTGCCCTTTTCTTTCCTTCTGGCTGGATTTGCTAGAGATTGGGTTAGTCTCTCCAATTTGATACCAGAACAGTATGAAGACACTCCATCGAGGTAATATCCGTATTTTTCTGCGCACTTCCTCCGAGATGGCGCAGGAAGTATAGCCATATTCAGCATATCATGGTTACACGTAACCAGTTGAACATGTGGCATAGTAGATGCTGCGTGAAGAAGCCGCTACAGATTCAATTTTATGTGTACAACTCAAGTCGCTATATGCATAATATAAGGTAGTATTCATACCATATTCAACGAGCGTAGAGACTAGATTAAGAGAAAGGAAAAACCCGAAATTATTGGAATCGTGAAGTAGACAACGTCGTGTACTTTGTCATAGGCATTATCATATCAAATCATAAGATATTCAAGCAATTTCGTAGGGCAGATAAGTTTTCTCATAAACAATCAGTCATAAGGTCATTTTTGTCATAGTTGTGTCATGTCATAGTATGGGAATATGGTTGCCATATCTCGTCAATCATGTAAAGAATAGAAAACAATTAATCGCAATAGAGTTCCGCTTCATATCATGCAAGCAAGATGAAGAAGGGCGAGAAGGACGAGAAGGACGAGAAAGACAGACGTGTGATAAATGGAAATAAAGAAGGATTTTTTTTTTTTTCAAACCAGCACCCCAGGAGACCGCGCACCACTTACTGAATACCTTCGATCAGGAATAGACCAATTTTCCTCAATTTCATCAGGATAAACTGTCCGTGGAGGGCCGTGGCTCAGACTCTGGGTTCGTTGCGGTCGAGAACTAGAGTGTCTGGAGTGATGCTTGAATTTCGAATTGGGATGGCCTTTCGACAAAGACTTGGACCTTTCTTTGCAAGCCTTGTGCACGCTGGCTCGCTCGCGGCGTTTTGCATCGAAATGCCTCCAATCTTGAACGGCGGACTGAATACTTAGGGCTGCGACGCCTACACTTGCGACGTCGGAAAGCTGGTTTTTTCGGCGGCGGTGGCGGGCTTGCTCCTTCGATATCTCACCCTCCTTAAGCTGTTTACTGCGTTCTTTGTGCTTTTCCATGTTTTCGGTGAGGGAGTGGGCGGCGTGGATGGTTGCTGCGGCTGCGATGCCGGTGGCCCATAATGTCTCCTTGTTGAGTTTCTTCAGTTTCTTTGAATCATCGATACTATCTTCCGCGTCAGAACTCTTCTTCTCCGAACTGTGCTGTGGCTCGTAGTTTGCTGATCGGGAGCCAGGGCGCGAGTATTGTGCCACGGCCGAGCGATCGTAACCGTCGTCGCTTCTGGCTCCCGATGTGGGGATATAATAAGGTCGACTCACATCTTTGGAATGTCTGGTCCGCGGCGGGCTTGGATGACGGCGATAGTAGTCGTCATCACTGGACCGGTCATCATCAGAGTAGTCATTGTAGCGCGATGACCGATGCTGACGACGGCGCCGATCATCCCTGGCGCTCCTGTCGCTCCTGTCCCTCTCATTATTTTCATCCAGGCCTAGGGCTGCCATGCCTTTGTTGATATAATCGGACACACTCTTGCTCCGTCTCTTAGGCCGAGGCCGAGAGTCGTAGCTATCATAGCCATCTCTAGAATCAGATCGGTCACGCGGGCGTGAGCGGTCACGGGATTTCTGGTACCGGTCATAAGCTTCTTTACCAGCAGTGGCTAGAAGACCCATGAGAGCAGCGTCCTTAGTCTTCCCGCCATGACTCTTAGAGCGCGAGTGCTTCCCATGTCGAGAACGAGAACGGGAGCGCGATCCGTTGACCACCCGGTTCGTAGCAAGGCCAGCAAGCGTAGACTCGATGATATGGCGCTTCGAGTGGCTGTCGGGGTTTTTATCGACAAGCCCATCAGTACCCCCAGCAGCCAACGCAGCAGTGAGGATACGCTTGCCCTTTGGGCCGGACCAGTCACCGGGCTCCTTGCGCGCACGGAAAGCTTCGATCGCCCCCGCAGTCACAGCTGCCTTGACGGCTTGCGCGATACGTGCTTCATTCTTGTCGCGGGTACGGTGCCCCCCACGGGTCGGAGACGGCGAATACGAGTAAGATCTGTGGTGACGACCACGAGAACGGCCCCGATCACTATCACGGTGCTTAGAACCCGCAGCACCTGCAGCACCTCCTAGACCGACTGCACCGAGAGCACGCTCTGAAAGGGATCGCCGGCGACGGGGTGGCGAGCGGCTAGTTGAAGGGGAGTAGGCATATTTCTCACGTCCGTCTGGATGAAAGTCAGCCTCATGTTGCCTTACCTTTCTTCTTTTAATCCACCGGGATGGTGGAAAGGGTTATACGCACGTCGTTCATCATGATGTCTGGATCGGCGGGAGCGGGGCTCATAATCGTCGTACGGGTCATCGTAGCGCCCGCTCGCTGAGTGCGCTCTGTGGCGGCCCTTGCGTGAACGCCTCGAGTCGCGGGGGTAGTCGTCGTATCCGTATTCATATGCATCTCTTGCAGGATGGTTGCGGTAGTATGAATCTCTGGATCCGCCGGCGGGGGCTGCGCCATGTGGCATTACTTCTGTTGAGTGGCCTCCACCGTAGTAGTAAGGGGCTTCGGAGTATTCAGGCGGGGGGTAGCGATCGTGGGGGGAGTATGCTGGTCGGCTGTCGTAATATGCCATGGTTGTTGGAGTTGTGATGATGGCACGAAAAGGATTAGATGAGAGAAGAGACAGTCATGGGCTCAGTGATTCATCAATGAGAAATGATGGCCGTGACTGAAAGGATGAAGAGAAGAAGGTCATAAGGCAGAGAGACAAGTGTTTTAAGTGTGGCGAGTTAGCGGGTGACTACCAGCCGCAGTCACTGACTCTGACGTAACTTCTTCAAGTCCTTTCAGGGTAAAAGCTGCGTTAAAGCCACAAATCACCAGGTTCTCGACCGGGTCCTTTGTGGCTGGCGGCCATCTCCGCGGCGGGGGATCGTTGAAGGACCAGCGCTGAAAGACCGTCATCAGACCCAGAAAAGGTGAATCGATCCCGCCTCTAACTGGATGGAAAATGCAGCCTGAACTCATCATGATGTTTTGGCCTATAATTCGATGCTATTATTATTTGCGGTTGCCAATGATGTCATAAGGCTAAGTCGGTGAGCTTTAAGGCACAAAAGCAAAATAGAACTTCAGTTGGGCGAGGATATATTGAATTGATCGAGGTTATAGTATAAGGCGTGAAATTAGCTCCACTATATCAAGCTCAACCTTGGGGCGCTCGGGTTCCTGATCCAGGCCCAACTTCTACTACCCCGGCTGCTGTTCCATGGTTCTACGGATTTACTCAGATGAGGCGGCGGCGACTTCAAATCCAAAGACAATAAAACCCTCTGGGTATCATATCATTGGGGCTTGAAAATGAGCCCCTTGGCTAGCGTCGCTCTCTGGTATTGTACATGCTGATTCGGCCCCGTGACCTTTATGCCCCTTCATGACAGATAAAAAGCAAATAAACAAAACACGCTGATAACATACATGCAAGTCTTGGTGTGAAATGGAAGCAGAAGATGCAATGATCAAGTAAACAACTTTGAAAAATGAAAATGAAAATAAAAAAAAAATCCATACCGACACAACACCAATGTCGTGCATTTCTGCCAGGAAGCACAACTCTATCCAAATTCTATCCATCATTCTCAGACGGCGAAGAAAAATAAAGAAAAAAAAAAATAAGCGCGACAAGAAAGGACGTAGCACCAAGTGCCGCCAAGCAGTCACCCCCTGTCCTAGACACAGGAGTCTCTTCGGTCGAAACCTTTTTGAAGGAACAGTGAGCGCCGGGACCAGTCTCATCAGCATTCGGGGTTACACTGGGCGCCTTAAGAGGATAAAGGATCCTCTTGGGCATCCATTCTTCATCACGTTTGATGATGGCAATATGTAAGGAGCCCCGTGATGCTGACCGCCGCTTTCACGTCGAAATCGTCGTTCTCGTGTCATCGTAGACAATCGTATCTCCGAGAACATACATCACAAGTCTAGTTATCGTACAGATGATTGTTTCTCCTGGTCGCCCATTCCCGGCTCATTTCCGGACTTCGTTGTGACGGGGTTGAGGACATGTCGTCGGAATGTGTTCGATGTGTCCGGATATGTTGTTTCATGTTATCTTTTCGGGTGAACGCCTTGTTGCAAATTGGACAGTGCACGCTTTTCTCTCCTGTATGCTTTTTGCCGTGTCGTGCTGCATGTCCTGACGTTGTGAAGGTAGCAGTGCAGGCGTGACTGGCGGCGAATGGACAGGGGTATTTGTTTTTGCGAGCTGGTTTTGGAGCAATAGACTCTTTTGAGGTGCTGGCAACCGATGTTTGAGGAGACGGCGGTTCCGCCATGGAGTTGCCGCTGAGCCGCTTTTCTGGGCGTTGTTGATAAGCGTAAGGATCCTGACGGCTAGGATAGTGTGCGTTGTATGAGCTGGCAGAACTGGCAGCATAATCGTAAGAAGAACAATCTGAAGAACCCGGTGATGTCGCGCGGGTAGCCTCCGTGACAGGATCGAATGGTTGCCGCATTACCCTCGGTGACGGGGAGTCGGAGTATGTGCGGCCATAGTGGTAGTCCGGCGTGATCCTTGTTGGAGGCTCTAATGAATAATGATGTGAAGAGGTGGGATAATGTTTGGGTACCCCGTAAGCCGATCGAACCGCGAATGCCGGGTTGTCATCGTTGTTCAAAATGGACACAAAGCTTGCCCTTGACATTTCCTTCACTCTGAAACCCTGAGGGGGAAAATGAAAAAGGAAAATAAGAGAAGTAAACCTGAAGGCGAACAGTCAGCTGGAAGTTTGGCTTGATAATGCCAAATGGCTATTAGGGAAGGAGTGGCGGTATTTTGAAACTCTATAAGCAGAGCATAGGAAGCACACAAAGAAAAAGGAGGAAAACTGGCGAGGGAGAAAAAGAAAAGCGACGACAAGGGAAAAGCAAAAAGGATAAAAGGGCACACACCAGCTGTCTTCGACGATGTTTGTGGTTTCGTTCGTGTAACGCGCCCTTGGATCTGGAGACAGGCACCAGGGCGCAGATCTCGCAGCAAACCGAGAAGATGAATCGAGACCGGCCTGACTCGCTTCAGAAGCGGATAGACAGGCCTACAATAAAGTCGGCAGGCGACCTGATTTTCAGAAATTTAGGCCGGATTGTCCAGTCGTGCTGACGGCGGGGAGCTGCTGGAATCAAGGTCCCGAGACAGAAGGTCGACAAGACGGCTCAGTGCAGCAATGGATTGCCTTTATTGTATTTTCTTCGCAGGCCCTGGTCGAACCTGGAATAGGAAATAGAGAGAGCGAGTCCTGAAGAAGATAGCAATTGCAAACTGGGCCAGCAGATGATTGTCCTGGCTTCGAAGAGGCGGGAAGAGGAAAAAGAAACGCAGTGGGTGACAGAAGGTAATTAAACTCGAGCAGAAGTCTTCCAGAGAGGTGCGAGAGTCAGAAAGAAAGCAAGCAAGCGGTTGAAGATGCGAGTTTGAGAGTCAAGACTCGAGGAGTTATCCCAGTCACGATAAGACGTTGATAGATAGAGAGGGTGAATGGTGAAGAGAGAGGTAAAGAGGCCTTTAATATAAGAATAGGCGATATGGGATATGCGATGTGTCAGTGAGGGAGAGAGCGAGGAGCGAAGGAATGAAGAAGCAGAAAGCGAGATGCAGCAGCCAGGATGAGATCGCACCGGAAGGGAAATAGATGAAGAAATAAGAAAAGCATCCATCTTGAAACTCCAGGGTCTCTCCAGAAGCTCTGGCCATCAAGCCCGAGAGAAACGGGGCTTGAGTTAGTGTGCACCTTAGTTCGTCTGCGAGCCCACCGTAGTGGACTCGGCCACTCGAGCTTCATTCGGGTGGAGCGGTCGCTAGGCAGCATAATTCTTCACTGCTTCACATTGGCCTCTGGCGCGACGACAATTCTCGCTCTCTTGCAAGGCATTTGCATTGACATTCGCCCATTTCTCGCTGTCAGCACCGGCTGCCAATGAGCGGCGCATCTCTTCTCAGCCCTGGGGGCTTTGATATTAATTCTGATTAATAACTCCTTTTCCTCCAAATTTACCCACGACCACGGCCGCGTACTGTAAGTGTAAGCATTCCAGGCTTATATGCAGAGTATCTCCGAAGTACACCCACCACCAAGAGGCTAGTGCCCTCCACTCGTCGCCTTGCTCCCCTCGGGCCCTTGAAACGAATACGTGGTACGGCGTCTCTGTTCTATCTCTGGCCGACTAGCATGAACCTCCGCGGCGCTCAGCCACAGATACTGAATGATTCTGATCCATCGCTATCCTGTTTTAACGCATGAAGACGCCGAACACCCCTCTTTCAGGACCCTAACACCTCCACAGGCTTGATCTAACTCATTGGACGCCTGCATAGTACGTGTCTTTTGTCGTCAGCATCTATAAGTTTCAAAGCCTATATACGAAGCCGGCTGCGTAAGGTAGCGATCATGGTAATAATAAATTACAATTGGGGACAGGGCCGAAACGGCTGGTGAATCCGAAAAACGGCAACTTTGACCATCGGGTCGATGGTCGACGACGAGTCAAAGACAGATCATGGGTCCTTGGTTCCAAACTTCCAAGACATTGCTAAGGCTTGGTCGTGGTCGGCAATGCCAATGAGAGAAACGCCCGATTCTTGGATGACGATTATCACGGAACATTTTGTGTCGAAGAGTAAGCTGTATGCATAGGTGGCCTTGACTCAGGGTTCTACGCACCCTCTTTTAATCAAATCCAACTTCCAGGAGGCTGATTACAGAGATAAAGAGGGTAATAATATACTCAAAAAAGGTCTAATAAGTTAAGAGCCAGCCCAAGACCAATAATGCTGGAAACAAGTGCAGTCAACAAAGATCCGTCCAGATCCGGTATATGCGTTTCGCAAATACACAGTAAGATACGCTATATCAAGGGATTCAGACCGAGTGAAGCAAGAGTGCAAGACGGGACTGGCCCCTCGCCCATCCCTGCCCATCGCGGTAAAGCCGCCCTGGGGGATCCAGTTAGCTCCGTGGAAGAGCCCTGTGGACAAGCTTTTAACCACGCTGTCTGAACCGCCGGATGGTGCTCAATCTGCATTAGCCCTCCTGAGCCCACGTCTGTCTGTCTGTAGCCTGTAGTCTGTACAGTAGTCTGTACTCTGTAACGACCGTCCGATTCACATTCAAGACCAACCAAAACACATCCATCCCCGTTCCCCGTTCCTCGCCCTCGATCTGACTCTGTTCCAGATTGTTGCCTCCGACCTTATCTTAGTGTACGTGCGCTGCTGCGGATTGGCCGTATCTGCAGAGGACAGACAGTACAAGAGTCCGGCAGTAAATTCCTATCCAGGAACCCGCCCGAAAATCCGACCTCGGATTTAACGAAACACCGCCGAACAGTCGAACAGAGAGAGTCAGAGACTGGATTGGACTGAACCAAAGCTCGGGGAATATTCGCGTTCCCTAATTTTCCATATTTTAGCAAACGGGCTTCAGCACAAGGGCAAGGGTGCGTGGTTGCGCGCTAGTGTGATTGATTTTCTTGAAATCAGAAATCTGGTTCCAACGTCCCAAACTTTCGACGTTCACAAAATGAAGCATAACTTCTTATTTGACTCCCGTTCAGTCCCCTCCCCGCCCGTGTCGGTTCCAGCGGATCCCGACAGTCCCTGTATTATCATTCGCACAAGTTATGAAAGTTCCTTTTAATACATATTCAAGGTTTGGCACTCGGCTGCGTTGATCCACATTTTGCAGATGAATATGGAGAACGGATAATCTGTTATGCTTTGGCCAATGGCCATTATTTGTTTCTGCCTGTTTGGATGGAGAATAATAACGATATGCAATGATTTACTATGGCAGGATACGAAAAATGACCTCACTCTGTCTATCCATCATTATTCATCGTCATTGCTGACACTGGAGTCCGTCCTGGACCGGCAGACCCTGAATTGAACCGGCAACCAGCCCGCGAAGGCTGCGGCCGAGACCAGCCAAACGTGGTTCGATCGTTCCCTGCTTCCAGTCATCCAATGGGTGCAGGCCGGCGAGTCAAGAGTCAAGACTATTGTTTTCCTTCTTTTCTCCGTGTTTTATTTTATTTTTTTTTTTTAACGTGGAAGGTCGGCTGTCGAGCCCTTTCTGGACTGTGGCTTGGGTCCCCGACAGAGTGATTACGTATCTGTCGAGCCGAAGTTCCGAGGTCTTAGCAGGAAACTGACAACCGCTGTCTGTATGGAGAGTACGGAGTTAGTATATGCATTATACAATGATTGGATGTCATTTAGGGGGTGTTGACGAGTTCCAAGGTTTGACTTTGGGGCAGTGAAGCTGGCGGTTATTTGATAATAATCATAACTAACAAGTTAACATGAGAATGAATTCAGAATTTCAGCTATTTCTGGACTGGCTGTGGATTCGAAGTTAGACCAGTCTTAGCTTTGAGGAGATTCGAGACTCCGGAGTTATCGACTTGATGTGATTAGCGATAAACTGGTGAGAACCACGCCATCGTCCATGAATACTAAATATGGTGACCTGGCCTCAGGCTACGCAGTTGTGTACGAATAGTCGTCGAATACAGAAGCTGCCTTCATTTCAATTCCGATAAGGTGTTCTTGCCGTTCTTGCCGTACCCTAGCTGGAGCTTGGCTCGGAAATAACGTCCCTTCTGGGGCCGCGAGTGTTCGTACGACTAGTCGACTACGATGGAAGGAGGTCTGGTTGACGAGTACCTTCCTCATCAGCTTAACGTCACCTTGCCAAACCCGTAACGATCTGTAATACATACACAGTACACACCGAAGAGGCTGTATGCCTGTAAGTACTTTATGAGAAAAGCAACCAACCCAAATTATGCGTAATTTGCTGTCATTGCTTATTTCTCCGAGCCCTTTTACCTCACAAGGGCAATGCACAGTTTCACTGATCCTCGGTCGAGGATCCATGAACCTGTCCCCTCAATCTCGACTAATCCAATCCCTCAGTGTCCACAGGGCCGCAGGCTAGCAAGGCGAGAGCAACCGCCGAGCCCAGAGATAAATATTTCAGCCTGGAACTCCAACTGCATCCAAGTCCCTGAAAACAGTGGAGCCCGTGTCTGGAATCCCGAAAAAGGGCTGAGACGCCAAGTTTCGCCCGCAGATGTTGATCTCAGCCTAGAGTCTCGGCAATCTTGTCTGCTTGGCCGTGATGGCAAATGGAGTTGGGACGGGTTGATCAGGCGCTGGCCTGTTTGTTTGTTTGATGGATGAGTAGGGACTCGTCGTCTTGCATTCTGGCTGCGGCACTCTTTTGCAGGGCTGCGGTGCTTGCGGTTATTGCAGGGCTGCTGCGTCGACGCCATTACAAGTAGGGTAAATGTACTTGTGATTTCGACCTTTGGGGGGTTTGAGCCTGAGTCCAAGGCTGACCCTGACCCTCAAGTTGAACCTGAATGGAGTATGGACCTACCGTTTATGGTCCATTTGTGGTTAGTCGTAACGACCCCTGCTCATGGGGCTGACGCTATATTCCTTGAGGCGCTGTCCAGTCCACCTTGGCGAGTTGGCATAAGGCTGACCAGTGACCAGTGAGCTTTCCATACTCCATAGAAATTGGAGACAGCCCGTTCAAGCCAAGTTCTTAGCATTGCATACGAAGACCGGAATTAGAAATGATTTGTACCATGCCAGGACCCCGAGTACGCCAAGTTGCCAACGTTAGGTAACCATTTTTTTTTTAACTATCAGGACACAGCGCCTCGGCGAGTCCAACGACAGTTCGATTGCCGATTGGCGCACACTGCACAAGGGGGAAACCCACATGACGGTTTGATGGAGCTGGATCAGGGTCCTCTCGGAGCCACAAATCAGGGTGAGGGGTGTGGATCATGGACAAGCCCTGGCTGGGATGATCGAGTCTAGTCAGTCTCAGCGAATAAGCGAAACAGCTCGACAATAATAATCGCCCTGACAAACCGCCAATCCAACCCTGCAATTTCACGCCGATGTTGGGAAGTGGAAGGAAGGCCATGTGGATGAGGTTCCCGTTGTCTCTAAGCGGCATGCATGAAGTCCCGTCAACTGCCGCAGGAGACCCTAACCTGCCTTAAGTCATTGCTAATGCTGCACTCATCGCCATATTTGGTCTTGCCCAGCGCCCACTGCGTTGCTGCTGTTGCCGAGAGTTTGCCCCCTGACTCCGGCACGAAGACTGTCCAAGTTTCGTTCTTGGAACTGAGCACAGGCTGGATGTGGGTGGCAGGCCAAGCACTCGGCGGGTTCAATACGAATACGAAGCTTGCAAGTGACTTGGACCAAACCTTCTGAGCCGAGAGTAAAATCAAGCAAGCAGCGCCAGGGAATAAACATTGAGATATTGGCGCGGGCCAGTTTTCCGGATCTTTGCTGCGAGATCTCTTACGGGCGTCCATGAATGCGTCTGCCGCAGGGACTCGGATTCAGGGACGGAACCGACGATATCCGCTGGCTCAAAAAATGCGTTCTGACTTCTGAGACTCGAACGAGCTCGGTGTCAAGATCTAGAAGCAGTGGGACCGGGAGAGAAAATCCCGCTGACGAAGCAGAACGGGACTGGTACAGGAGAGATTATAAATTACCGCCAGCAGTGCGCGCTTTTTGAGTCAGCGACGTGAGATCTTCAGGGTCCGGACAAGAAAAGGGTGGAACTGACCATCATGATTAAAAGCAGAAAATGTCATAAATTGCCCATCCTCGGAGCTGTAACCTTGAAATGCACATTTCCGTAATTTACTTTGTGCTCGGGGTCGGAGCTTACACGCACCGGTCAGGGCCAGTGTGGACTGGACTGTGGCAGCATCGCCCACCACCCTGCACTGTCAACCACACGACTCGGACCCAGCAGCCGAACCTTTCCCTCCTGGCATCCACAATCTATTTGAAAATTTTCTTCAGGCCCCAGGGGCTAGTTCAGTTCGTTCGTTTCCTGAATCGCCTGTGGAGACGGCACTGCACGGATTTCTCGAAATCTTTCCATCCGGCTCGCTCTCCGGTGCCTGTGCCCTAATCAGCAGCAGGATCAGCAATCACGGATCAGCATATCGTGATAACGCTTGACAGAGTACCCAAGTATATGCAGAGTACATCCATGATTCTTTGTCCATCTCCGAGTCAACAACGCGTACACACTCCAATGTCCGGAATTACAAAAAGAAACCCCCGAGAAGTTAGAACAGACACTGACTTCCCCTGTAGACTCCCCCGTCACCTCAAAGCTACGTAAGCAGAGTCGTCACGCAGTGGGGTTCGAGATTCATCAGTAAACGACGGCCGCGCTTTAGCATTTGGTGTCTAGTTCTAGTTTGTCCAAGTCAACATCCCCCAGCCTCAGGCCAGTCCCAGAACGGAATACGCATGGCCCTGACGACAATACTAGCACAACCCTTTTTCCGACCAAGATCCCTTTAGTCTCTGGTCTCTACACTTGAGGGGTCCTTCTGTGGCTACTACACGTAAGCCACACATATGCAAATGCAATCACATCTACAGCCGAGCCGAGCGATCTGGAGCGAGTGCGACTCAAAACTTGCGGATACTAATACCAATGTAGTAGCAACCGACTAGGCAGAAACAAAATGGCAAGCCCTAGCCTAGGGCGAGGGTCGGGTCAGGCTAGCAGAACTCCAAGCAGACAAATTTCTACGGACCCAACCAGAGAGATCTCGAGGTCCAGGGCAGAATTAGCCCCGGCCTTCATGAATCGTTAAACGCTTGAGTCCTTCATCTGGCGGCATCAAGGCGTTGAGTCTGTTGGTGGCTCGCTCACTTACGTAGGCGCATACGAATGCCCTAGTATACGTTAGGTTAGCTTGTTTGTGACTTTGTATGAACAGCTTGGAGTTTCTCAGGCGATTGGAGGGAAAGGCAGACTTCAAGGTTGCTTTGCTCGGTGCCACGCGTTGTCGAGTCGTTGATGCTGCTTCATTTCAGCTTCGATGAATGGGTTGCAACTGGGGTTGATTGGACCCGGCCACCCGGATGAGGTGTACTCGTGTCCAAGGCGACGAGTAGACAAGTAGTCTACCAGTTACTATCGTCCGATATACCGCAAAGATGAGTCCTGACGGCTCGCTTGCATCTGGATGATTGCGTATACTTACATGGTTAGACTTGGTGCTGTGTATTTGACCTCGCGAGATATCGAAGGATGAACGGTAGACGCCGACTACTAAGCTTCATGCCGTGGCATACGTAGCTCCCCGAAATAGTCATGGTCCTCTTCGAGCCGTGTGTTTGAGTCAATGTTGTTCGACTAACCCCGGCTTGATTTTGTATACTTCGTTCTCGTGCCTTCAATATCAACTTTGGATTTAGGGCACTACTACTCACCACACGTGGGATGTTAGGAACTATTAGTCCCTACAAGACTCATGCAACCTACCGCTAAATTCCCGATATCTTAGGCGTATGTCGTTCTTTTACATTGCCCTAATATGCTTACTTCTGAAATATAGACAACACAAGACCGAACCGAACCCATACCATACAAAACAAAATCAACAGAGAGACAGATCAAACCAACTCCCTCTTAATCTCCCCTGCCCTCTCCATCTCCCCCAAGATCCCATCCACAGTCCTCATCGCCTCCATACCCGCCGGCGCACCACAATAAACAGTCGCATGGATAACGGCCTCCCGAATCTCCAACTCCGACAATCCATTCCTCACCGCACCACGAACATGCATCGCCAACTCAGGCTGTCTGTCCAGCGCAATCAGCATCCCAATGTTCATTAGCGACCGCTGCTTCCTGTCCAGCCCGGGCCGGTTCCAGACGTGGCCCCAGGCCCATTCGGTGATCATTTCTTGCATAGGTGCTGTGAAGGCGTTGCTGTTTTGGATGGAGCGGTTTACGTGTGCGGGTCCGAGCACGGCTCGTCGCGTGTCGAGCCCGGCTTCATAGTCGTAGGGGGTTTGGGAATTCCCACTGGCACTGGCATTGATATTTGTGTTGTTGTTGGTGGTGGTGGTGGTGGTGGTGGTGTCCTGGGTGGAGGGGTTTGAGGTTGAGGTTGTGGGGTTCGATGGTTGTTGATTGCGGGACATTGTGAGAGGACTCTGGAGTGCCTGGTGTTCCCACGGTGTCTATACGAGGTAAGATGCGTTTGCCAATTCAGTTAAAGCCAGGATTCCGACCGGTTGCTTGCAACATTGACCGTGTTCAACGCGATGGAGATACAGATGGGCGAGGATGTCAATGGCGGGCCGGGTCGGGTGCTTGCGGAGCGATTCCGCGGTTGAATGGATGGACCTTCTACAATTCTACAATAATCGGGATGCCGATATAGCCTCGCTTCTGTACGCAAATATCGATACGGGAGACCCTGTATTCTTTTGGAATACAACTTCTCAGGTTTGCTATTCAAGAATACCAACATCGAAACAGTCCAAGTAGTAAAAGGGCATCGAAATCATTCCTCACACCACAGTTCCCCACCATGATTCAACCCCCAAGGAGTTAACGAGCAGTGGAAGCCTGGGACTGGGAGCGGCCGAGGAGACCCCGGGTGGATAAACATTCTGGTGGAGGACTCTGAAGCCTTTGGAATGCATGGCCAAGCCCCTTGTTTCAATTGATCTCATCCTCAGCCCGCACGGTGAAACCGGACAACAGCCCTAGAAGGGACTACCTCCGCTTCTCGAAAACGGGACAATTAACTGTGGGATCAATGTATACGATATAACCTGATGCACCATGCACGAGATGTTAGCAGTCTCGTAGGGTGAAGAAGGTACTATGCAGTCCAAGGGCTGCTGTATACTTGCCGTCGCATTGGATAGTGGCTGGCATGCCTATCCCTGGAAACAACGGTGCATCGCACTCATTCCTGACGACAATCGAGAAATTCCTTGATTGTCTCTGGGGGATATATAGGGTATATCTAATGGCCAGGATCTTGTCTCAGTACTCGCAACCTCATATCTCTGTATACTCCTATCTATACTGTACAAAAGCACATCCTTTAACAGGTTCCAAAAGCCGGCACAATGACCCCCACAGCATCATGGCCGTCCCTCGTCCTCAGTTTTACACTCCTTTTCTCCCCCCTGGCAACCTCAATTCCCCTCCCGGTCCCAGCCAAGGACTCCAATTGCAACAACCTGAACCCTAGTTCGAGTCCCGAAACAGGGCTCCAGCCTCGATCTCCGATCCCTGACCCTGTATGTCCAACCCACCAAGGACCCCCATTGACGACATTACCCACTCCATGCAAAACAAAGAGTAAGCAAACTAACAACCACAGCGCCTGATCCCAAGCCAAACAGACGGCGTTGCAAGAATCCTGGCCGGACTAGGCCTGGAGAAATTGGCCAGTCTCAACAAGCTGGATCCGGAGGAAGACGCCTGGAAACAGAAACAGAAACAGGAGCAGGCGCAGGAGCAGGAGCAGGAGCAGGCGGAGAAAGCGCAAGATGCTATTCCGATCGACGATAGCCAGAGCGATACCCCGACTGTGACGGCTCACGACAACGAGCCTACTACTGATAGCCAGCCGGCCAACAGCCAACCTGCCGACGAACAGCCTGGCCGCGCGGAGCCAGTACAACACGGAACCAACACAGAGTCCACAGAGAGCGCGAAGCCGATGGACAATGGGAAGGCGAAGGACCCGAACACGTTGAACCCGGCGACCGACACCGACGGCTACCTGCAAAGTCTCTTTGAGAAACTGAAGAGCAAGATTCGTGAGGCATTTAACAGCAGTGATGAGATTACGCTGCACTAGGTGGGTTGGTGTCGGTTTGTTGGACTAGATTGGAATGGGTGCTCGCTTGCTTGCTCAACATCCTTGCTACGGTTGATGTGGGAGTTCAGGGTTAGTGGATTTGTCTTATTGTGGTCGTTGACTGGGAGGAATCTTAGCGTTAATGAATAACGACACTGAAGTGTTATTGTAATATTAAATGTAAACAAAAAATTAAAATTTGATTTGCTGATTGCATCTGAATGGTGGATGTTATTTTATAACTGATTTCAGCTTCGTTGGATAAAAAAGTGTCTGCAACAGACCCAAACCTGATCATGCTGAAGGCACACTTTCCCTGGTATCTACAAACATAAAGCCATATCATCGAGGCAGGGCTTATTCCAGCGCTGTCGAATCTCAACATTTTGCGAGATTGATACGATGACGCCTTTGCAATAACACTCAATCATCAAGGCGTGACTGACGTCTTTCGACGTATTTCTCGAGGTTAATCCCTTGGCACTGTGAATGCTATAGGACGAACAACGTGCTAATCAGACCGATTGGGTAAGGTCCAGAAGCAGCTGCCCGCGAACCCTGAGACGTCGCCTGATTCCTGGTGACACGAGTACAGTTACTCACATGTGCAAGGAGACCCTCGCGCACCAGCAGATACCATGATATCGATGAACTCTAGGCGAGATCCGAATTGCTACCCTCGGTGACTGCTTCGAGGTAGCTCAGAGAACCGCCAGGCTCAGGGTTCCATCGTCGACACCGAGTCAAGCAGTGCAACCGCCATATTGAAACCAGACCTGTGGAAGACCTAGAGGCCGTTGTTAGCCTGATTCAACAACTTTCAAAAGGAGTGTCACGGCGAGCGAAAATAATCAATCAGGTCAAGTGTAGAAGGTCAACACGCAATCTCACAACAATGCGGAGATTGTCAGAATTGCAGAATTCTTGAAAGGATCATCATCGAAAAAAAAAAGTAGGAATTCAAGTAAAGTATATCGACTTACACATTAATTCAGCAGGCAAGCTGCGCAATAGGTCGTTGGTTGCCCAATGATGTCCGTCAGTATTTTTTATGGGGAGAAGTGATGAAAAAGTTGTGGGAGGCTTTAAAAGCAATAGCCTCATCACGTGCCAGCTGTATACTCGAATCGTCTCCAGAATCCAGACGCCAGCATCACGTCAATCAAAGTCTGGATTCACCCCAAATCTGCTCACTGCCTTGCTGTCCCCGCTTTTGCCCTATCAATTCGCTCATTAGCCCGACCACAACACCCCCCCATCCCAATGGCAGATTCTCCTGGTTCCCCCCTCTCCTCCGTTGCCGACGACGATGTCTCGGATCGCGAAGACACCAAGCAGGGCGTCTCAACCCCAACATCCAACATGCCTCCCTCAAAGCGTCGCCGCACTGGCATGGCCTCTTGGGACCGTAATACACCCGTCTCGACATCGTTCCAGGATGAGCTGCCTCCGCCTCCATCCCCGTCGTCCTCAATATCGTCCGATACGTCCGGCGAAATTCCCAACTCACCCAACACGCTGTCTCTAATAGGCGCAAACCAAGACGAAGACTACAGCGGCCAATGCAACGACCAGGTCACCGTGTGTCGATGGGAGGGATGCGATTTTAAAGATCTCGGAAATATGGACGACTTGGTCCAACACATTCACAACGAGCATGTCGGTAGCCGACAGAAGAAATACTCCTGCGAATGGTCCGACTGTCCTCGGAAAGGCCAAACGCACGCCAGCGGCTACGCACTCCGTGCGCACATGAGAAGCCATACAAGGGAAAAGCCCTTCTACTGCGCGCTCCCTGGTAAGGTTCCCTTTTCCATCTTTCCCCTACCTACCTTGCCTGCCTGCTTGCTTGCTTGCTTGCCCCCCTGCCAGTTGGTTCGCGTAACAATAGGACGGTTTGACTAACGATAATGCTCGCAATCTCAACAGAATGTGATCGCAGTTTCACCCGCTCCGATGCCCTCGCAAAGCACATGAGAACAGTACACGAAACAGAAGCCCTGCGCCCGTCTGACCCTGTCCCGAAACGTCATGATCTCCTCTCCGCCGCAGGAACGCCGGTCGGCACACCTGCTAGCAAGCTCCAACGCATCAAGTTGAAGCTGTCGCACCCACCCAGAGACGACTCGGAGCAATACAGCGAAGGCGGCAACGACGACACCGCCGGAACGGAAGACCTCGACGAATTCGAAGTTCCCGAGTTCAGCTCCGACACCGGTTTCGATGAGCACGAGCTCGAGATGAACCCACACCAGCTGTACAGGCTTCTCCGCCGTCAAATCCACTGGGCCGAAAAGGAAGGGGTAGATCTACGAGGCGACTGGGATAAAATCAGACCGAAGAGGAAACAGGCGTGGTTAGAGAAAGAAGCTATATTCGATGACTTGATGGATGCCGAAGTCAGGCTCTTCAGCTCACTCGTTGGCAACGAGAGCGCCATGGCCCCAGCTGCCAGTTCTGCTTCAGCGAACGGATTGCCTGAGAAAGAACCTTCGCATCCGATAGAGGCCTCGGGCAATGAAGGGCATAATGGGGACTCTATCGCGACGTGAACATGCAACCGGCAAATCCCTTGTTTCTTCTACTTTCTGCTTCTCCCTAAATCAGGGAACCGTATCGAGCGGCTTCTCTACACAGGTTCTATTTGCCATTATTTCTATACTATGTATTAAGATGGCGGGTTCAATAATGACGGTTTAAGCCTACGCTCCTATTTTTCATCCTTTGTTCACTATTCTGGCGCTAGCTCCGTTTACTACTGCAAAGCATACGCGCTTCACTTAATTTATCACAGAGTACAGCATAACTACAAGTAAATTTTCGACTCATGAATGTATTCTCAACACTTCTCATCAATTATATAAGATCAGAAGAAAGGAGCAACCTTGGTAGCCAGCCACCCATTCACTCGACTTCAATCATCCATGGTATAAAATCATAAAAAGCGGGATGTTGGTAGAAAATAGAAACAAAGTCTAACGACATTTCAACATATCATCCCATAATAGGCAAATGGATCATCCCCGTAACAGTGGTAGGATACATGAAGATCCGCGTACACCCCAACGCCAGCGCAGAAGGGGGCAAACCGGATCTTGGTGAATAAGGTGAGAAATACAGCTGAACCCGGTTCGTTCCAAATATGAGGTAAAAAGACAAAGAGCCAAAAAGAATATCGGAAATAAACAAAGTATCTCATGCAACATCGTATCAAGTCCACCATAGGGAGACCGATGTTCAAAGTTCCCTCAGATGAACCACACCAGACGCCGTCGCCATGCTTTCCCAAGTATGCATAAATGAGGAAGAACAGGAAAAGGGAGTAAATGGGAGAAAGTGGGAAGAGGTGGGAAGATGTTTAAACAGATTTAGAAACAGCGCTTTTTGATGCATATCGAGGGAGTTCTCTAGTCCCCATTTGAAGAGACCTTGGCTGCGGCCGCTTTTTTGTGGACATCAATTAATTTGTGGTACATTTCCTGGAGCTTGGCTCCTCCTGCGTCTTTATTCGGCCAGTAGTGAGCCGAAACATAGTGCCTGTTCATCAGGTATTAGATCTAGATTCGTCAAGAAGGAAAAACAACTGTGCAACATACCATAACCGGGTTTCAAGTGAGGAGAGAGAAACTGAATTCTCCCCCCCAAGGTTGCTGACGATGAAGTCACCGATCTTGTTGAGCAGGCGTCTAAGCTCAGTGGCGCGTTCCGCCTTGTTGGGGAAACTGTCTTTGGTGACATCTGCGACCTTTTTGAGATCATCACGGATTGGTTTAAAGAACCGACGTGACATGTCCTCTTTGCTCTGGGAATGACCATTTTCACTGTTCTTGCGACGACGGACATCTCCACTCGAGGCATCGGATGGCCTATGCCGGCGTTCATGCTCGTGAACAGACCTTGCACGAGCATCGCGATTCGGCGTATTGTGACGCTCCATGCTCTCTCGGCCTCCATGGGTGTGGGAGCGGTGGCGTGTTCGATCCTGCTCCCGGTGCCCCTTACGTTGAAGCGATGGTGCAGGAGACGCTGAAACACTAGCTTGCGGGCGAGAGTGACCTTTCCGGGCATTGCGATGATGGTTTTCCACGGTTCGCTTCGCAGTGGTGCTCGAACCGTTGCTAGCCTTATCCCTAAGGATAGACAGAAGATAATCGGCTCGCCGAACAAGGTGGACAGCGCCGGGCGATTTTGTGGTCTTGTCATCTGCATTCAACCGCTCCGTCTTGCGCTCAACGCGGTGTTCTTCCAGGAAGAACTTGTCTCCCAGTCCGAGGTCGGGGTCGTCCCGAATCTGCATCCAAGCACCATACCCATGGCGCGAGATACCAACACAGAGCATCCCATCTTCTCTGGCACCCCATGGGCATGAATAATCAGGCGCTTTTGTTGCTTCCGGAACGCGGAAGTTCCTGAAATCAGGCATCGCGAGCGTTGCTTCCTTGAGTACACGCATCTCGGTGGGACGATCAACAATGGTGTATGCGTTGAGGCGTTTGACACCGTGGAGATCAAACAAAACCGCCTTCCTTTCTTTCTTGGTGAGAACCTTGCCAGCGTTTTCAAGAGCTTCTAATCGCGCCACGTCCTCTCGAACCAAAACCGCTGCCTTGTCGGTTATCTCACGGAGTGCGCCCTTGACGGTATCCCTATCACGCTCTGTTAGGCGGGCTTCGCGAATAACCTCCTCTTCTCGATCTTCAATGTCGCCATAGCGTAGGAAGGCCCTGAGAAGGTGACGATACTCTTTCTCCACAAGTGGACGCTTTGGATCTGCCTGCACGTGTGAATCCGAATCGTCGCCATCTCCATCATTCATGCTGACTTGCACTCGCGCTTGACGTTTGGCCTTTCTTTCCGCGCGGGTGTCCCGTTCATCCCCCGCAATAGCACGCTTGCGTGGTCGGTTCTGCTCAATTACATCTGCCAAATATTTCTCGTCCGATTTCTTCTTTTCCTCAGCTTTGATTTCTTCAAGCTGGTCCTTGGGAATGATATCATCCCAAGTCAGGTCGTCAACCTTGATATCAACGTAATCAAACGCTTTAAGGAACTCTTCACCTCCATCCGCTTGAATACCTTCAGCCTGTTCTGTTTGGTGTAGTTCAGCGTTCGCGAGCACTGAATCAATGTCAAGCTGCTCCAATTTCTCCTGGTTCCCAGTTTGTTCGAACATTCTCTGCCCACGGCGCTTGAGAATTCGGGAGATGTCATCGGTAGAATTGGGTTCGCCAAGAGTGACACCTCCTCGCGCCATCCTATTTTGAATTTCAGACGCTTCTTTATCTGTAACACCTCTCTGAATCGTGATAAACTCAAGAAGAAGTTTGTTACGCGCTCTCTCGATCACTTCCTCTTCAACTGTGTCCTTAGACACCAGGCGATACACACTGACAGGCCTAGTTTGGCCAATACGGTGTGCTCTTGCCATGGCTTGAAGGTCAGCTTGAGGGTTCCAATCAGAGTCAAACAGTACCACGGTATCTGCAGTCATGAGGTTGATTCCGAGACCACCTGCTCGAGTGGACAAAATGAATGCAAAATCGCTGCTATCAGGAGCGTTATAATGTTCAATGGCAAGACGACGTGAGGTTGACGGTATTGTCCCATCAAGGCGCTGATATGTGTAGCCACGGTACTCCATGTAGTCTCCCAAGATATCGAGCATCTTCACCATTTGACTAAAGATCAGAACACGGTGCCCATCCTTCTTCAGCTTGGTCAGAAGCTGATCAAGAAGCATCATTTTCCCACTGCTGGTAATCAAAGCTCGCAATACATCCTCCCGGCGGGTGCTTCCTTCAAGAATTTTGGCTTCCGCGTTAGGGAACATGAACGGATGATTACTTGCTTTCTTCAATTCCATCATGATGTTTAGCAGTGACTGCTTTTGCCCTTTTGTGCCTTCGTTCAGCGCGGCGTAGTTTTTGGTGAGAATGTTCTTGTAGTACTCCAACTGGACGTCGGAGAGTTCAACACGGATGATTTTCTCTGTCTTGGGCGGAAGATCAGATTCTACTTTGGTTTTCGTTCGGCGCAACATGAATGGTGAGATCGCCTTCGTCAGCTCGGCAAGTTTCTCGGACGCAGCCTCAGAATTCAAATCCATATCCGCATCGACTTCGACCAGGCCAGGATTCAAGAAATCCAAGAGGGCCGAAAGCTCGGCCAGGTTATTCTGAATAGGCGTACCGGTGATCAGGAGACGGGCGGGGGAGTTGAATTCGAGAAGTTTGATATATAATTGAGACTCCCGGTTTTTCAGTCGGTGAGCCTCATCCACTGCCATGAACTGCCAGTTGAATTGGCTGAGGAATGATGAGTCCACTAGAACATACTCGTAGGTGGTCAGGAGCACGTTAAACTTCGGCCGTCGAGGGTTACTGTCCACCATGAGTTCATGCTCTTTGAGAACGTTGCGCGAGGCTTCGTTTCCGTTATAGACAACGTAATTCAGATCCGGAGACCAGTTATCGAACGTCTCGGCCCAGGACGGCATTGTAGATAGAGGGACAACTACCACAAAAGGGCCTTGTTGGCGTCTGACATGACGCAACCAACTGATGAATGCGACTGTTTGTACGGTTTTTCCTAAGCCCATCTCATCTGCAAGGACGACATTGCGATTTTTCACCCAGTTGAATGCCATGAAATTGACACCTTTGACTTGAAACTCCTTCAGTTGGCCATTCTGTAAAAAGCTTGGTGTTCCCTTGATGGGTTCGAAAGCTTTGCGACTGGCCGGGATCGATTCCTTTTTATCCGAGACCGGTGGCCGCGAGGAACGATCTAGGAAACGGTCTATCTCGCGTTGAGCAATATGACTAACCAACTCTTCGCCCTCCCATGTACAAGAGTCATAGAAGAGGCGCTTCCATTTCACCAAATATTCCGTGCCATCTTCCCCTTCGCGCATGCCGATAACTCGCTCCACGACCTTATGATCCTCAATAGCATCCACATCCCTTTCACGGTCGAGGTTCCATTTCTCTCGATCCTCAGGCGGCACGCCTTCATCATAGTTCAGGCGTAGGTCTTCAGCAAGGATTTTCCGGACGTAATTGTCAAGACGACGTATACTCCGACAGTTGGCCAACGTTTCAGTTGTCTCCCACGTCGCGTGGTAGTGTGACTTTTCTTGCCATTTGATGCAAAATTCGAACTGATGACGATCAACATCCGGGTCACTGGGATCGACGCCCTCTTTGGGACGATGATTGAGAACGATGTCTATTGCTGGGCGGTCATCCTCCACCGCATTGGCCCAGTAATTCGGCGTTAAATCTTCTACATCATCCTCAAACATTGAATCGTCATCATCATCCTCATTATAGTTGGAGACCCTAGCAGCATTTCTCGTTGAGAAACGAACCTCGGCATGGGAGGGAACATTGTTCGCAGACGCTTGGAGTAATCGTCGACGTTTCGCCTTACTTGCACGAGCACGACTACCCCCATATTCATCGCTATCAGAGTCGTCAGAGAATGCTGACTGAGTCGCGGAACGCGAGGGGGCTTTAGAGGATAGATGTGATGGGACAGCGCGTCGACGCTTAGAGCGAGGTGCCACGTCATCGGACTCTGAGTCTGAAGAATCAGCTATTCTGCGCGTCGTACGAGCTCGACCGCTTCGACGAAGCCCATATAAGTCAGGATTCTGGCGAATGAAGTCCGCATCATCGACAGAAGGCGATTTGCGCTTCGTGCCCCGTGTTGGTTCGGGGGAGGAAGAATTTTCAGCAACGGATGGACTGCTAGCTTTCACGCCGTTTTCCATCCCAAATTCATCATCTTCCCCCTCTGCATCGGGAGAATCGGAATTATAAGAGTCGTCCGCGGGGTCTGGATCGGCGGAGGACACGGAGGCAGCGTCATCATCTTCGGGGGAATGAGGGCCAACGCTCCCATTGTCATCTGCTGGTGACTCGTATTTGAATTCGGTAGCATCGGCGGCGGAAGACACCGAATACCCGTTGGTGAAGGCACTTGTGACCCCGGGTTCGGAGGTAGATGGGATCACCATGCTAGTTGCTATGATGAAGAAAGGCATCAGCATTGTAGCTCAACACAAGCTTAGGGAGGGTCATAAGACACAGGGAACTGTAGTGCAACGATGTGCGACCCAGTTTAAGTGTATTAGAAGCTACAAAACCGGGGGAATGATGTAGGAGACGAAGATAAGATAGATTGACATGATTTTGATGATGGGTTAGATGAGACGCGACGGGACGGGCACAGGAGAAAAACGACGATTATCGCAGGCAAAGCAAGAGCAAAACCAAATCCAGCAAGAGATATAGATGCAAATTTCGACTTGACAAGGTCTACTAGACCCTAAGTCCAAGAAACATCGAGGAATCCTCAAATCTCAAGTGGGTCGAGGCAGTAGAGATGTACTCAAGCGGCAGCACCAGAAGACGCCGAAAGACGACAATGAAAATAGGAATAAATACTTACAATCCATAGCTTGGTGACCCCGGATCACCGCAAAATAGGGGAAAGAATTGTGAAGAAAATAAAAAGAAAGGTGGGGGAAGGGGAGGGGGTGGATGGGATGATACGGTGGAGAGCAGCAAAGGAATGATGGGAGGCCGCTGAGAATATGATGAGGGAGTGTTAGAGGGAAGAGTTGAACGTCGGGCCTGGGGGACGGGCGAGTCACAGTGAAGGGATTAGCTGGTGGCCTGAGGCTTCAGGCTGCACTGTCATACCAAGCCCCATTTGTGTTAGTGAATTCGCAAGCGAGTTCATTCGTGTGTTAGTGGCGGCTCCCGATCACGTGCCAATCGGTCCGGATCAATATTAATTCTGTCGAAGTTTTGAAGGTCGGGCATACATCCAATCAGATTCCAAGCAAATAATAGGTCCTGATGCCTGAGGCATTAGGCGGTGCCCACAATCAGCCGGGCATAGATTTCTGTTGCGAGAGCCCCTCCTCGTTGAATCCACGTAACGTCTTCCTCTTCTTGAATCCGGTGGTTGCTGCGCGGATATCTGGCATCGTCAACTTCAGGCCCATAATTCGTCGCTGAATAGGCCCTATCCCGCTGGTCCAGTATCCGCATCTGTCGTCTTTGTTCTCTTCTTCCGAGACCTATATTTTGCTCTGGCTTCTCACATTTGCCTCACAACCCCGTCAACACCATGTCGGACAAGCTTACCCGGTATGAACGCTCCAACCCGACGAGACTGATATCGCAGCTGACGTTTTGATTTCTTTCAGTATTGCCATTGTCAGCACCGACAAAGTAAGTCTTGAATGCCCCGCTAACTATGAGAGAGCGTCATATACTTATACCCACGGGTCCGTTACAGTGCAAACCCAAGGTGAGCGGAAATTTTCAATTCTGTCTACTAATTACTGCAATGTCGCTGACTCTGCGTGTCTCTAACTTTAGAAATGCCGTCAAGAATGCAAAAAGTCCTGCCCCGTTGTCCGCACCGGAAAACTTTGCATTGAGGTCACTTCCGAGTCCAAGATCGCTTTCATCTCCGAGCGCCTGTGCATTGGTTGCGGTATCTGCCCGAAGAAATGCCCGTTCGGTGCTATTCACATCATCAACCTGCCGACCAACTTAGAAACCCAGGTCACCCATCGTTATTCCGCCAACAGCTTCAAGCTTCACCGTCTTCCTATGCCCCGTCCCGGCCAGGTTCTCGGTCTTGTTGGAACAAACGGTATTGGAAAGAGTACAGCTTTGAAGATTCTCAGTGGAAAGTTGAAGCCCAACCTCGGACGTTATGAAAACCCACCTGACTGGGAGGAGATCCTCAAATACTTCCGTGGTTCCGAGCTGCAGAGTATGTCTATTCACTTTTGCATCCTAACTAGAAAACCATCACTAACTTCTTTAGACTATTTCACGAAGGTGCTCGAGGACGACCTGAAGGCCGTGGTCAAGCCTCAGTATGTTGACCAGATCCCTCGAGCTGTGAAGGGCCCTACCAAGAACGTTGGAGACCTCATCAAAGCCCGCGCGCAAATGGACAACATGGACGATACGTTGAACAACCTTGGTATGTCGCGAATCGGCCAGGGAGTTATAATGTTACTGACCATCCAATACAGAACTTAGACAGGTTCAGAACCGTGATATTGATCACCTTTCTGGAGGAGAGCTTCAGCGATTTGCCATTGGTCTAGTTTGCGTTCAAAAAGCAGATGTGTAAGTGCTTAATCCATGTATGAAGATGTCCGTTGGCGCTGACGAACCGAATAGCTACATGTTTGACGAGCCGTCCTCATACCTTGATGTCAAGCAGCGTCTCGCCGCGGCTCGCTCTATCCGAGGCCTACTGCGTCCCGACGACTATGTCATTGTTGTTGAGCACGATCTGTCTGTCCTCGATTATCTTTCTGATTTCATTTGCGTGCTGTACGGAAAGCCCGCGGTGTACGGTGTCGTTACCTTGCCAGCTTCCGTGCGTGAAGGTATCAACATCTTCTTGGATGGTCACATCCCAACGGAGAACCTGCGGTTCCGTGAAGACTCTCTCACCTTCCGTCTTACTGAAGCCGGTGACGACTTCATCCTCGACAAGACTCGTGCGTTTACCTACCCGAATATGGAGAAGACCCTTGGAAACTTCCACTTGAGAATCGAAGCCGGTGATTTCACTGATTCTGAAATCGTCGTCATGATGGGCGAGAATGGAACTGGAAAGACTACATTCTGTAGGATGCTTGCGGGTGCCGAGAAGCCTGACGGAAACGTTACAATTCCTCGCATGAACATTAGCATGAAGCCTCAGAAAATCACCCCGAAGTTCCAGGGAACTGTCCGTCAACTCTTCTTCAAGAAGATTAAGGCTGCTTTCTTGTCACCGCAGTTCCAGACCGACGTTTACAAGCCTCTTAAGATCGATGACTTCATTGATCAGGAAGTCCAGAACTTGTCCGGTGGTGAACTGCAGCGTGTCGCCATTGTGTTGGCTCTTGGAATGCCCGCTGATATCTACCTCATTGACGAGCCCAGCGCGTATCTCGACTCTGAACAGCGTATCGTAGCAGCCAAGGTTATCAAGCGTTTCATCATGCACACTAAGAAGACTGCGTTTATTGTGGAGCACGATTTCATCATGGCTACTTATCTCGCTGATCGTGTCATTGTGTTCGATGGCAAGCCATCGGTTGATGCGCGTGCCAATACTCCTGAGTCGCTGGTTACTGGATGCAACAGCTTCTTGAGGAGTCTTGACGTTACTTTCCGTCGTGATCCCAACAGCTACCGCCCTCGTATCAACAAGTATAACAGTCAAATGGATCAAGAGCAGAAATTGAGTGGTAACTACGTAAGTGGAAATGCTCTTCTGATCCCCAACAATTATGCTAACACTATATTCTCACAGTACTTCCTGGAGGAAGAGAAATGAAGAGGGCATCCCAAAGAGAAATGACCGCGAGCGTCACAGGCGTGACGGCCGCGACTCCGACCAGCGACGTCATCGTCGCAGGCATAGGAGAATCCTTCGGTTAGGGGCGTTCTTCGGCGTTACCAAGGCGTCAGCGGCTCAGCTAAAGCGGTGGCCCCAGCGCGGCGTTGAAGTTTGCAGTGATGCGGAGGAAGCGTCCGAGGAGAAAGATGAAGAGGACGGCGTCATGGCGACAAGTATAGGTCAACTCGAAGCAGTAATGTGGTTCCTCTGCTCTCACAGAGTAGGCGGCGAGCCCGTGCGTGCCTCAACTCCAGATATGATCTATCCCCAAGGAAAAGCCGACCGTCGCCCATCATTAACCCCTCTTATCGCCCCTTCGCAGATGCCCATGTCAAGCAACATTCGATTCTCGAATTATTATAGTTTCAGCAGCGGCAGTAACTGAACGACACTAAGCTTTTTTCTTTACTTGTTCTATATCATGCCTGGGTCTTGTTATTTCATGGGTAACGGTTTTGAACAGTTTTTTTCCTTTTTTTCCTTGGTCGGCATGATTGATACCGCTGGAGTTTGTTGAGCCAGTTCAAAAGTTTCTCCTGACTGCTGCACCGCAGTATATGGCCACCATTTTCGTTTGCTAGGATTCATGATTTTCCTGTCAAGACAAGTAAATGCTATTAAAAAATTTTATGTTCCTACAGTATTTCAGGGCGGACATATCATAGTGGTAGAAGATGTCGGCGTTGACGAGATTAGTGAAAGAATAATCCTTCACCTCCATCAACCGGGCAAGGCGGACACTGGCGGACACTTCACCGTTCGCATACCGACGAAGTCTTCACCACAGTGCTATATGTAAAAAGCTCGCTTATTGCTAGCTCAAAAATATCGACATAAATAAGCCTTCTACGGCGATTTTCAATGAAAGATCATGCACTCTTTCCAAGTTGATTTCGTAGACTTCTCCACAGAAGAAAAAAGCCCCGGATTATACCGGATTGTTCTCAAGTATATATAGTCTGCGCGTTTCTAAAGGCCCAACGTACGGATATAACTACGGCACAAAAATTTGCTCGTCACAGATAACACAGTAGAGGAGTATACAAGCTGTGATAAATAATTGCTCATTCATCGAGTTACAAGTAATGGGCCCAGCGACGTTACAAATTGACGTCTCCCATAGCGCTCAGACAAACCGTCACACTTATTCCTCTTCAATCTCACCCTCCTCGCTACCAGAGTGCACAGCCTTTTCCTCCTTCGCCTCATCTGCGGCGGTAGGCGTCCGCTCTCGGCGGTCTCTATCCTTTCGAGCGCCTTTGCTGCGATCACGGCTATCACGCCTGTAACGCTTAGCTGAGCGGCTCGCGACGCTCTCCGTGTCGCTATCGCGTCTACGTCTGCGGTCATTACTAACAACGCTCCGAGTATCGCCGCCGTAGTCAAGCTCGTCGCGACTGCCGCGTGGGTCACCGCGTGTTCGATAGAGGCGTTCCCGCTCGTCTTCACGATCACGGCGCTCGCGATCGTAGTGGCTGGGAGGGCGACTACTTCTCTCGCGGTCACGATCTCGACGATCCCTGTCGCGGTCACGCTCGTCCCATCTCTCCCGGACGGGTGACAAACCGCTGGTCTTTCGGTAGGACCGTTCGCGGTCTGCTTGGGCCTTTCGGCGATCGGCTTCGTAGGCGTCTGGTTCGGGAGTCCGGCTTTGACGGCTGGACGGCCCTCGTCGCTCGCCTCGGTATGAGGTGCCGCTGCGGTAATCGCGATCACGGTCACGGTCACGGTCGCGACGACGGTCTCTGTCGCGTGATTCACGGTCTCTTTCTGCGTCTTCTTCTTTCTCCTTTAGGCGGCGAATGACCTTCTCGAAAGCGGTTTGGCGGAGATCGTCTGACTCTAAGGACTTATATTCCTCGTATTTCTCCAGTCTAGGTTGCACTTGATCCCATGTGTCGGTTGACCGGAGAGGAGGTTCCAGGCGCTTCAGCCGTGAGCGCAGTGCGTCAACAGCACGTCTTTGATGGCGATCTGCGGCATGCTTTTCTTCTTCGTTGCGACGGAAGGCCTTCTCCTGAATGCGTTGGAAAATGACTTGAAGAATATCAGGGTCAATATCCGCCGTCCGGCGGTCTGAGAGTACAATGTCATTGAACTCATCGAAGCTGGTTTTGGAAGTTACGTCAAATCGTTTATCCTAAAACGAGGTCAGTATGTTTCAATCAAAGTGAACAACTGATACTGTTACACTCACATCAAGGACGTCTAAGACATCATTTCGTGGTCCGCGTAGAGATCGCTCTTCCTCTTCAATCACATCCCAGAAGAGATCCAAAGGAGACGAGCCGGAGTGTCCAAGGATACCAAGGTAACGGGGGTCTTCGCGAATCGATGGGTAAATGTTAGACCACTTGCTACCAGCTTTGATAACGCCCCTGGATCTCAATTCTTTGAGCAAGTCAATAAACTGTTCACGCGCATGGCGCTCCTTTCTGGCCTTCGCCGCCTTCTGCTGCTGACGGGCATCGTTGAAAGCGCGCTCAAGTGACTTGATATGGTTTTCGAACGCGGTCAAAATGTCCGATTTGCTGAGAGCCTTGAACTTATCCTCATTTTGAACTCTCTCATTTGCCTGGATGATATTTTGAGCCTCGGACCATCTGGTGTAGGGCTCAAGGTCCAAGGACTTTAAGATCGTAACGAGATCATCCATGGCAGCCTTGCGCACGGCAGCTTCCTGTTCAGCATGCTCCTTTTTGAGTTCTATGATGTATTCTTCAAAGAGCTGTCGCCGCTCGTTCTCATCGTTGGTCGACCTGAAGATGGTTTCGCCTTCGATAATGGGACGGATTGTCTTCCATCGGCTATAATGCTTGATTTCAGGGTGACGTTTCAACATAGTATTGAAATCTGCTCTGAGCTTAGCGAATCTCTCTTTCGCTCGGTCTTTTTCCTGCAAGCGAACCTCGACCGCATATTTCTCGAAGGCTGCCTTGCGGTCTCTGGGATCCTTGAGAGCGCGATACTGAGGATCCTTAATGGTTTCGCGCATGGTCTGCTCCCATGTCCAGTCAGGCTGGACATTGTGGCGTTTGAGCATCTTCATGAATGCTCCCTCAGCTTCTTCCAGAGATGCATAGTCCGGCTCTTGTGTTGCTCCTAGCATGGAACCAGCCGCAATGCCATTGACATCGCCAGCACCAAAGACTCCACGGTTATCGTTGTATCCTCGGTCATAGTCGTCACGGTCACGCGTTTGGGGGTAGGAAGAAAATGAGCTAACTCCGCCGGCAACGAACGTTGGGGCCCTAAGCAAGAATTGATAAGTACAATGTAGAATACGATATGAAGATACAATACTTACGCGGCAGGTGGAGGCTGCGCCGCTTGAGCCTGCGTTAACGCATTTTTGTATACCTCTGGCATTTCCCATGTACTCTGCTTAGTCTCCGAATTAGACCAGTACTTTCGCCCACCCTCGGCGGTATACTCTTTCCACGGCTGGTTCGCCAAAGCCCGCTGTAAAACACAATAAATTGTTAGAAAACTAGATAAACATGCGAATGGAGCCACACTAACCTCGACAGGCGTCATCAACTCGGCCGGTTTCGCCCATTGTGTCGCTTTGGTCTGAACGTTGTAGTAATAGGTTCTCCCTTCAGCAGTGCGGGCTTCCTGCCACAAAGGGGCAGCGCCGCCAGGCGCACTCATTGGGTTCATTTTGCAGCTTCAGAGGAAGCTCTCAATGTTGGCGTTGTTCAGATTGTTATCTTGCTCGAGGAGGCTCGGGGAAAATTAGATCGTCGCCAGAAGCTCCTCGGGGCTCCGTATGTTTGTCTTGTTTGCATGATTTCCCCGTCCCCCAACACCGCGCCGCCTCATGCTAGGTTCCAAAGAACAACCCCCGATTGCGAGTAAATGCATGGTTAGTGCAGTCCATAATCGGTGCTTATATCGAGCCATTTCTGATTACGAATACTAGGTGGACATGCGACTGCTGCCCCCGCTATGCCGAGTTTCGATGTCCCTGGCGAGTTCTTGAGACATGCTGTTCTAGATACTGTTGTCCCGCATGCTTCAAACATCGATTTAGAAGCGGCGTTGACATCTGCGCTCGAAGAGGGTGCAGAAGATCTGCCATCTGTCCTTTCATATATACCCCAGCGGTCCATTTTGTTCTTTGGTAAGCTATCATCTGGTATCCTCACCGAGCTTTATCTCTTACTCATATACAGTCTGATATAGATGAATTCTGCACCCCCTGCGTTGTCCTTAGACTCTCCAATTGCTCCCAGAGCAGCTTAAAATCACATCTCCAGAACCTCGATATACGCGTCGATGTCTTTGCCATTGACCCCGCGGAGGCTGTCGCAGAAAACCCAACGCCCACGCGAGACCTTATCTTCTCAGGGGTTGTAGACACGCAGGCAGATCCGCTGGTCGTTGTAAACGAGTTTGAAGGCGAATCTGGAGAAGGAAACCATGTATATGTTATCTGGAACGTTGAGACTTTTCTAAGTAAGGAACTTAGCCCTGATGCTCCGGAAGTTGGGCTAACCGTGACCGTTTAGAGCGTCCCCGTATCCGCATCCAACACCCCTCCATAATTTTTATCGCCAACGCCAGCCTTAACCTGGCGGAAACTCGACATGACGCTCGTGAAGACGTATACCTACCGTCTCTGGTTCCTGCGTCTACGAATGTGTTGCAACCTCTCACAACAGACTCCGCCTTCGGTCACAAGGACCCTTTCCTTCCAGCTTCTAGGCTTTTGCGCGTCGTACCCGCGAAATATAGTGAAGACCCTATATACAATGTGCTACAAGAATCAGGACATCCTACGCGGATAGTGCCTGCTGCTAGTGCACGGATACGTTATTCTAGGTTGAATTCGTTTTCCAGTCGGCCGACAACTATTGCGAACCTTGATTTCGAAGTTACACCTTTCTTGAATTGTGAGGTGGTGTTTGACAGGGCGGATCTTCGACTATCGGATGGGTCCATTGAAATACTGACAGATGGGACTGGGCTTTCCCCGCCCGTTATATGCCACCCACGAGACGATATCACTCTGATGTACAAGTTAACCCCGGAGTACGGGCTAGAGTCCAGAGATTCGACTACGGTGCTTGTGAGCACGTTGGAAATATCCCTGGAAGCCATTATCAACGTATCAGAGAACTGTAACCCTCGGATTTTGATGCAATGGACGACGAACATCGATTTTTCGCTAGCGCTTAACCCAAGCTTTGGTGCCCCGAGCCAGGCCTTACAGCGGAATAACCGACCTACAAGTCTTTCAACTTTACCAAGTCAGGCTGGAATCTTACCTGGAGGAAATCAGTCAAACCGAACCTCTTTAAGGGAGCGGGCGTATTCTACAACAGAAAGTATGGGCGTGACCATGTCTTTTACGGGTCCTCAGACGGTGGATGTCGGGAAGCCTTTCTCCTGGAGCGTTTTCATCGTCAATCGCTCCGCCACACCTCGAAAGTTCGCCATGATTGCCATACCTCGGCGGAAGGTAGCTAATGCGAGAGGACACGTAGCCAGGCCATCATCCTCGTCAATGACGACTCGTCGTAGTGACCAAGTTGCGGAAGCAGTGACAGATGACAACATTGTTCATGCCATGCAGAAGAGCGTTGCTGGCCAGGAAGCAGATCTTGTTTGCCTGAGCACCGACGTGCGCGTTGGGTAGGTCTTCTCTATGTCCCTATGGATTATGACGGATAGAGCTAACAACTCTTGTATTCTAGTCCATTACTGCCTGGAACTTGTTTTGAGACCGAATTGAAGTTCCTCCCTTTGGCACTGGGCTCTTTACGGCTGGAATCAGTACGCCTTATTGATGTAAATACCAACGAAACAACTGATATCAAAGATCTGCCGGATATCTTGTCCTTGGAGCAGAACGCATAGCTTTACAACTGGAAATATGATGGCCGTGTGAACGTAAACGAAGATAAGCTCCAATCGTTTGAGATTACTCTGAGCATACTGGTGTAACGAAATGTAGCATGGTCGAAAGTCATTGGTCATAGAGTGCAACCATCTAGTACTGTTATCCATAGCATCCACTTGAGCATATATTCTGGGTGGTATGAAGTTTACAACTGAAGTGGAGATCTGAGTATTGGTTTCATACGAGGTGGATTATTTAGCTGCCTGCCTTGAGACTGAAACAAGATCTACATGATATGTATAAGCGTCAGAAAATAGTGAACATGAACAGTGAAAAAGAACCATTCTGGGGTGAAGTGTCAGACTCCTAGCGTTGAAATGGTGGCAGGGCAGAGGCTAAGCGCCCGGAACCTCTTGGAGACGGATGAACAGCGGATCTTGAAAGGAGGGGGTCATGCACAAAAAGACTCGACCAGACTCTGAGACTTCAAGCGCCAGAGCAGACTCACCATCGATTTATCTATCTCGACACTCCCTCGCAGTCGAAAGAGGCTTCTTCTATCGACTTTTGCCTTTGTATAATTTGTGGTCCCTCAATCGTCACTCTGGGCCCAGCCGCACTGGGTCACTCACAGGCATCCACTTCTCGCTCCTCACATTTCTTGTCCTGAACTCCCTTTGCGTCATACTGGCGCCGACCGGTTCTTCGACTTGCCTTCGTTCATCTCCTCCACACTTATATCTTTAATTTATTCCCTGGGCTGTCTTTACAATGTTTACTGCAACTCGCCGTCGAGTCCTGGATGGTTTGAATAGGAGATACATTTACGGTCGCTTGGTTAGTCGTGTGCCTCCTGTTCCCTCCCTTTTTGATCGCCACTCGCTTTTTCCTTTGCGAACCGGATAAGCGTGGGTCTTCCTCTGAGCAACTGTACTGATTGTATCACATCTTCTCTGAACAGCCTTTACTTCATACTATTATATTCCTGATCGAGATGGCGGCAGCAACGCGGTTGGCTGCGAAGTTCAACTCCTACTATGCGGAGAAGCCGGTCCTGACTACTATGGTCACGAACGCGGTAAGCTTTCCTGGAGCTCTATGACTGACCGGCACCACCTTTGCGGAAGACACACTATTTGCAAGTTTGCGGATTCGGGTAGGCGGGTGCTTGACGCTGTCGTACTGGCGAATGCTCTAAAGAGACTACTTTTTGGGGCTCGTCTGGTCGTGTGCCCCTTGCAAGGGAAGAAACAGAAAGGCATTTCATCACCGGGCGCTCTGATCGAGATGCCTATTGTCACCCTGCTGGCTCATGGATTTCGATTAAAAGCATAAGCGAAATGGCGTGTCTGAAGTGACGGCTGTGTGGCGGTGTCGACTCCTAACGTTACGTATCCAGATTCAGGTTGCTGACGGGGTTATAACAGATCCTTGGAGGAGTTGCAGACACTGTTGCGCAATTGATCACAGCATTTAGAACACGAGCAACGGCACCACAGTGTGATGATTTCATTTCGATCGAGATCAATGATTTGGACAAGGAAAAGCCGCCTGCCTTGGGAGAGCTGGGTCATGCTAGCTATGCACCTCCTCCGTTCGACTTCGAACGACTCACCCGGTTCATGTCGTATGGTTTCTTCATGGCCCCAATCCAGTTCAAATGGTTCGGCTTTCTTTCGAGGGTGTTCCCGCTCGCAAAGAAGAACCCGACCGTCTCCGCTATGAAACGGGTTGCTTTTGACCAACTTCTCTTTGCCCCTTTCGGTATGGAAATCGAAGTCAAAACAGCAACTATCAGTGACTAATTGGTTATAGGTTTGGTGTGCTTTTTTTCATTCATGACGGTTGCTGAAGGTGGCGGGAGACGGGCCTTGACCCGCAAGTTCCAGGACGTTTACCTGCCGACTCTTAAGGCAAACTATGTTCTCTGGCCAGCGGTCCAGATTTTGAACTTCAGAGTGGTTCCTATCCAATTCCAGATCGTAAGTATTGACTGAAAGTTTCCCTTGATTCCCTTGGCTAACAGCTCGCGCAGCCGTTTGTCTCTTCGGTTGGTATTGCTTGGACTGCGTACCTCTCCCTCACAAACTCTGCAGAGGAGGAGTAAATTATTGTACATGCCTATCACCACTAGAACCTCAGTGAGGAGAGGCAATACGCTTAGTCGGTCGAGATATTAGACTGGCATGATAAGCGGAGGTTCGCTTCTCTTTGGTGGGGAAAGGTCGACTGACTTTGACTACTGGGGTGTGAGCACTACTGGTTGGTGCTGTTCGGCCCCTTGCATACGGTTTTCTCTGGATTTTCTGATATCTCTGGCTGCTCTTTTTACCCTTCATGTTGCTTGCTTACAAGGCGTTGTAATTGGATGGGCTATGTTGTCCTGGAGTTGTGTTCAGGGTCGTGTCTCAACAATCGTCTATATGGTTCAGACAAGGTTGTGAAGTTCTTACAGATAAATGTTGATTGTTACTATGCAACAAAAGATCAATTACGCCATACTTTTTTGGCCCGACAACGTAGGTGAACCCCGCCATCGTATGCAGGAGGGGCTGGACTGGTACCCTGAGGACGAAAATGGTACGGCCGTTTATAGATCCTTGGAAGAACGGAGCGTGATTGCAGCTCATTACTGCTCTATCCGAGGCTATCGAGAATGCGCAGGCTCAATGTTCACCCCCAGGCATAGAAGCCCGAAGCATTCCGTCATGACCGTGACATCAGTCCCGCATCAGCCCGAGCCTTCTCTCCCCTTCACCGGGCAGCCCCACCATGTCGCCAAAACAAATGGAAGCTCTTCGATTCCTACCCCGCCACTCACCGTGATACGGTTTCAGCATTTTCTTTCTCTTACGACAGGAAAAGGGTAGTCTAGTCTCCTGACACGGGTTATTTATCCCTGGTTTCCCTCCGATTGCTGTTCCTGATCATCCATCTCTACCGCTGCACGAGCTCCAGTCACAATGTCTCTCACCAGCAAGCTTTCCATCACAGACGTGGATCTCAAGGACAAGCGTGTCCTGATCCGAGTACGTCAACGACTTTATTGAAGCATCTAGTTGACTTGATCACTAACGCAATTGTTCTGTAGGTTGACTTCAACGTCCCCCTTGACAAGAAGGACAACACCACGATAACCAACCCCCAGCGTATCGTCGGTGCTCTGCCCACGATCAAGTATGCTATCGACAATGGCGCCAAGGCCGTTGTCCTGATGTCTCACCTCGGCCGTCCCGATGGCAAGAAGAACCCCAAATACAGCTTGAAGCCTGTTGTGCCCAAGCTGAAGGAATTGCTCGGCCGCGACGTCATTTTCACGGAGGACTGTGTCGGCAAAGACGTTGAGGAGACCGTCAACAAGGCCTCTGGCGGCCAGGTCGTCCTTCTTGAGAACCTGCGCTTCCACGCCGAGGAGGAGGGTAGCTCCAAGGACGAGCAGGGCAACAAGGTCAAGGCCGACAAGGAGAAGGTTGCTGAGTTCCGTAAGGGACTTACCGCTCTTGGTGATATCTACATCAGTGAGTAGCAGCAGCTTTATCCATATATGTATAAATATGGACCAGTAACTAATTGTTATGCAGACGATGCCTTCGGTACCGCCCACCGTGCCCACAGCTCCATGGTCGGTGTCGACCTTCCCCAGAAGGCCTCCGGTTTCCTCGTGAAGAAGGAACTCGAATACTTCGCCAAGGCCCTCGAATCGCCCCAGCGCCCCTTCCTCGCTATCCTCGGAGGCTCCAAGGTCTCTGACAAGATCCAGCTGATCGACAACCTTCTCCCCAAGGTCAACAGCCTGATCATTACCGGTGGTATGGCATTCACCTTCAAGAAGACTCTTGAGGGTGTCAAGATCGGAAACAGTTTGTTCGACCAGCCCGGTAGCGAGATCGTCGGTAAAATCATGGAGAAGGCTAAGGCCAACAACGTCAAGGTCGTTCTTCCCGTCGACTACGTCACCGCTGATAAGTTCGCTGCCGACGCGAACGTTGGTTACGCCACAGACGAGCAAGGCATCCCTGACGGCTTCATGGGTCTGGATGTTGGCAAGAACAGTATCGAGTCCTACAAGCAGACCATCGCCGAGTCCAAGACTATCCTCTGGAACGGACCCCCCGGTGTTTTCGAAATGGAGCCCTTCGCTACCGCTACCAAGGCTACTCTCGACGCTGCTGTGTCGGCTGTCCAGAGCGGCGCTACTGTTATCATTGGCGGTGGTGACACCGCTACCGTTGCCGCTACGTACGGCGCTGAAGATAAGATCAGCCACGTCTCCACTGGCGGTGGTGCCTCTTTGGAGCTCCTTGAGGGCAAGGAACTGCCTGGTGTTTCTGCTCTGTCAAGTAAGTAAATGACTATGCAAAGGAAACAAAGCCTTCCCATTTAGAAACGAGACGATCCACACCGACCTTAACCTTGGAGGGTCGGCTACTTTTGCCATGAATCTAATGTACCATGACTTTTATAAAATAATAAATCAATATTTTTAAATACTTCGTTCCTGTTTATACATATTTCTAATTCAATACCATTGCTATAGCTACGGGCCCTAGACTATAACGGTGATACGGCGTTGTAGGTTTATATATAGCTTTGGAATATGGACGTTTCCGTAAATTCAGTAAGAATAAACCAGAAATTTCGTGCAATAACCTAGTCAAAAAAGTGCAGGCCCTATACTGCACCGGCGTCACTATCGATTATTCGACGACCTCTTTCTCCGAATAACCTATCAAGGGGGCAGATAGCGTAGCGAGAAATCGCAACTCCCTTACCCTAACAATCCGCTAGATAAACAATGATACTAATTCCACATTGCACGAATAGCCAGGCCTAGGTATGGCGTTTGCATGCATTGCTTCAGAAGTCTGTTCCCTGTTCACAAACTATGAGTGTGAATTGACGGACACGTACGTAGACTGGAATGGAATTTCAGGTGTTAGGTACGAGAAAAGGCATGATGTATCTAGATTATTATTCCCATGGTCATTGTCACTATAGTTGTATTCGAATCAGGACGAGGCGTCGACTTTCTTAAGCTCTTCCCTGTGATGAGATATGTGGATTAGTCAATGAAACACGGAACAACATTGAAGGTGTAATATAGCCGTGGATATAGGCAGCCAAATATTCGGATAGGTAGGCAAAATGGTGGACCATGCCATCAGGTTGGAAATGAGGTATGGGAATCGGAGGTTGATAAAACGCACTTCAACTGCTTCGAAAAGTCCTCGGCGGCATCATCGTCATCCCAGCTCTCCTCCCACAAGTGAACATTATTCCCGTTCGCGGTTGCTTGCTCTGTCTCGTTCTCTGGCCAGTCTGTATTATTTAGAGAAGATGATTAGTTATTTCATTCAGAATGGCCGTCATCGTTTTCAAGGACGACGGATATTAAAAGGCCGACTGGTGAAGGGCGGGCAGTTCTCACCATCAACAGGGAAATCTTCGAATTCATCATCTTCCTCCAGAACGGTAGGCTTTTGTTGTTGGGGCTGTTCGGAAGCTTCTTGCTTCGTGTCCTGAGACTGTGTGTTTGACATTATGGCGGTGGGTGGTGGGTAGGTCGTAAGATGGGAAGTGGACGGTCTGCAGTTCGGTCAAGCTCTTAGGAGACGACGCAATATATCCAGATGCGAGCGTAACGAGTGAGAAACAGGTGAGCTGGAAAGGTGAAAGTTGGAGTGCGGAGAACAAGCTGAGGTGCTCAAGGTAGATCTGAGTTGAGGTCCTGGTCCCGCATTGGCGTTTCCTTGTTAGGAATGGGCTGTCACATGTCTTGGCCTGTTTGAATTGCGCTAACCTCAGGTCACATAACTTGCAACAGAGTCAGACATAACGGCGGATTGAATTTCTTGTGTCTAAGTTAACTGACCAACTCCGAGAAAGGATGCATTTAGAGAATAATGCAATTTTGTGTCGCAACGGAGGAGGCACTTCCTGACGAATAGAGGGTTGTGACCGGCAATTTTCCATGTTACCAGGTAAGGCGTATCTACTAGTAAGGTAATACTTACTCGGTGCTTCTTTTGGTATGCGTCGTCTGTAGTTAAGTCAAGAAACCCAAGAATCTAAGTAGTCCGGTGAAGACTGAAGATAGATTGCCGCGGTGCATATTTAGCATAAATAGCATAAATGAAGAGACTCGGGAATAACTATGATGTCACAGAACCCTGATAGCGTCTGTTTCCGTCGGAACGAGGATGACCGCGGCGGTCACCAATGGCAGAATCCGTATACAGCACACCAGCACGAGGTCTGTGAGACCCTTATTCGGAAACGGAGGCTCTAAATCGTTGGCCAAAACGCTCTTTCAAAAGTGCCGGAGAATTCTTCGTGTCTCCGCATTCTGATACACGTCCCTGAGATCAGCCTTACCGCCTGATATCCTTCAGTTGTCCCGCTGCGATCAGAAGCTGAAAATGCTCCGCCTCTCCGGTGGACCACGGTTAACCTTGTCCCGTTTGGTCGCTTCTTCTTCTCCTTAGTGCGAGCTGCGTCTCGACCGGAGTGTTACAGTCCCCGGGTCTCTTATAAGTTTACCATATCTTCGGTCCTTCGCTCTGCTGCTTCTGTTCGCTTGCCAGTTGTTCTTGCTGTGGCTCAGGGCTGACGCTCTTGGAATTCCTGCTCTTACGTGGGGATACGACCATTACGTCGTTCGTCTTACGGGTTTCGGACCGTCCGGCCCACCATCTGGTTTTGAACAATTGAATTATCACTGACGGCCATAAGACCACTTCTACTCTTACTCTCGTTTTTCACTCCTTCTCTGCTGATCTCTCATTTTGAGACATGTTTGGCGGCTGGTTCGGGGGCAAAAAGCCCAGTCCCAACGGCTCTACTCAGTCACTTGATGCTTCTTCAGAATTACAGGACTGTGAGTAGTGTATTTGGCGATTTTTCTTGACTTCACAAGTACATGCTGATGCTTGCTGCAGTAGAGGATGCAATTAAAGGTACGCCAGAGTTTATCAACGTTCTCGGCGCTTGGATCGGCGCCCAGAATATACTCTGAAAGATGATGGGCGCTAATCTTTCCTCTTTTGATCTTTCTATCAACAGCTGCCGAGTTGATCCTCAACGACGATGTTGATGGTGCTGAAGAAGGCCTTTCTGGGCGAAATTCAGCCTTTCACTTGGTGCGTAGAGATCCTGCTATTATTCGGTTCCAATCTATGCCCGGGACCGTTTCTGGATTTTGACTGACATGACTTCGCTGTGTAGATTGGGAGGGCTGTGGTAATGTTCATTAGGGCAACATTGGGCTTCGAGCAAGATATTATGCGCCAAGGTTTGAAAATTTCCGCCTAATCACCCTGTAAACTTTCTGTCTCAGCAACTTATGCCTTGCAGCGGCGGACCGGCTCAACGACGCTGAGAATAAATCGTACCAGGATCAACAACGGGCCAAAAACCATTTTCAGTCCCCAGATACCTATCACTCAGAGATCTATGAACCGGGTACAGAGTTCGTTCTCATCCAGGCAATGGCTCAACTCATGTGTGCGGTTGTCGGCGTACTCAATGAGAGTCTCACAGAAAGCATAAAAGGCTTCTATAAGCTACGGAAGGCTTACTTCGCGCTGGACGCAATTTTAAAGATGGAGGAGAAGTTTATGCAATCAAAACAGGCTGGTGTTATGAATAAACCTTCGCCAGCTGCCTCTCTGAAAGGTGAAAAGAGCATTGCTGTGAATGTGTCTGAAGATCTCTCAAATCTTAAAGTTGACGACGCTGGCACTGGCCCGGTATCAAGCAGCACGAGCACATCAGAGCTGATTAATCACGATCCAGAGTCCGATATTTTCAAAAACCAAATCGATGTTTTTGTACACTCTGGGGCTAATTTCTGCTATGGGGTTCTTCTTTTGCTCATATCTATGGTTCCACCAGCGTTCCATAGGCTTTTAAGCATCGTTGGATTTCATGGTGATAAGGATCGGGCCCTGAAATTGCTTTGGCAAGCCAGCAAGTTCCACAATTTGCCCGGTGCAATCGCAGCACTGACGCTTCTTGGGTACTATAATGCCTTTGTTCGCTACTGCGATATCATGCCTGATGCTGTACCTGGGAAAGACGGGGATATTCAGGGTTATCCTCAGGAGCGTCTCGAAGCTCTTCTCACACGAATGAGGCAACGGTTCCCTAAGAGCCAGCTTTGGCTTCTTGAAGAGTCCCGTATGCATGGCGCTAACCATAGACTTGATGTGGCATTAGATATTCTGTGTACGAAGGAACACAGTCCACTGAAACAGGTCGAGGCACTCAAGGTGTTCGAAAGGAGTCTGAATGCGTTGTACATCCATAAGTACAAACTATGCGCTGAAGCATTTGTTGAGGTTTGCCCCCAATAAACCCATCTGGTGATACATAGTAAGCTAACAATAATAATAAAGTGTGCTGGTCTTAACTCTTGGTCTCGTGCATTATACTATTACATTGCAGGAACCTGCCATATTAGTTTGTACAGAGAGCTTGCCGCAACCGACCCCAAGAAAGCAGATGAACATGCTCAAACGGCAGTCAATTTGCTCCATAAGGCTCCCAAATTTGCAGGAACGAAGAAGTTTATGGCACGCCAATTGCCGTTTGATTTATTTGTTGTCCGCAAAATTGCTAAATGGGAAACTCGAGCTAAAGAATGGGATGTACCTCTCGTGGACGCCGTCGGGGTCGATCCTGTAGAGGAGATGATTTTCCTCTGGAATGGACATAGTCGTATGACACAGGAACAACTCGAGGAGTCATTGGCAAGACTTTCATGGTCTGAAAGTGACGCGAACCGAACATGGGCCCGTGAGGGAGCGGAAGAGAAGGGTATCTACCAACTCCTGCGTGCCGCTGTGTTGCGTTCAATGCGGCGACATGAAGAGGCCAAAGGAATTATCCGAACATCGATTTTCACGTTGGACCGTTCCACGTTCAAGGGGCGCCATAAGGACGACTGGGTGTATCCCGTTGCGCACTTTGAATTGGCAGCAAATCTATGGATGGAACGCCCAACCTATATTGCACAGCATGGCGGACCGACGGCTCAGAAACAAAAGTCAGATGATTCACAAAATTCTGAAAAGAAGCTGGTGCGCGAATGCAAAGAGAACCTGCAAAAGGCTGCTCACTGGGAGAGCTACGAGCAGGAAGCTCGCTTTGGACTGAAGGTGACTGCTGCGCTGGAGGCTGTCGCGAAGTGGGAGAGCCGTCACTCGACAACGCTGTAACGATGCTTTGTTATATATGGATGAACCACACGATGTACATGAACCGTGCATTTATTTACTAGGCAATTGATAGACTGTTACTGTTATATTATCCTATATCCAACTGTCCATAGTGAATCACATATACTAGTTAGTCATTTTGAGCACCTTGACCATCCGACTTCAGATCAACTTCTCGTTTCTCCAACTTGGATTCAGCAAACATATCCCTTCAAGGACTAGTCGGCAATACCTTTGACTCATCTCGAATTCTCGATGCAATGTTGTTAGCCTGTTGTGTCGCAGCTGCCCTTATACACACCAGGATTTAGTTTGGAGACAGTTCCACTATTCTCACAGTGGCGATCCACACTCACCATGTCAAGCTCCCGGAAAAGAGTCCGGCGCGTTTTCCTCTCGATCTTTCGCCTCTTTGACCCGTCTACTCTACTTTCCAGAATTGACGTCATTATAGCCTGTACGGTGTTATGGGCTGCTACTTGGATGATCCGAATGTGCGACACCATATCAGTTCAGAATGGCCTCTAAAACCCAACTTAGAAGTCCACTCCGTCATCCGTATAACTGCTGGGCGGAGTAACCCGGCCGCCATGGTCCAACTTTCTGCCGACGATCATCTCCAGACTCCACTACATACATTGAGGAGCGAATCGAGAGACAGGCTTATCAGACAGTCCACAGACAAGCGTTTTGGTGTTGTGCTGGGAGCCTGGGACTTGGTCGGCTAAGACGGCTTCGATTTCTGAGCTTGGATAGGCCTGTCGTGGGGCCCAGAACCTGGAAGCCGAATTCTCTCGACCTTTTTAAGCTATGGTTCCTGCTGGCCAGAGGTTTATTAACCGTTGGCTCCCCCAGATGCCGTCAGTCCGTGAAGTGACGTCTGAGCCGAATTGTCCCCATCCAAAAATTTCCCAATGCTAGAGTCCTTTCCCTTTGGTCTACAATCACATTCTTTTACATTTTTATTCGCCTTGAATGATTTCGGAGGTTATATCACCTTCGAAAATGAGAAGAGAGGATGATCAAATATCGCGCGCTTCTACCGACGATGCCGATGATATTTCTTCCGTCGAAGAGCACGGCCGGGACCTTAATGCTTTAGAGAAGCAAACTACCGCATCATCCGCCTTTTCGGCGCTCGAACAGCGTGCACAATCCGTCGTATCTCGAATTCGAAGTCGCGAGCCTGGCCAGACAGCCCGCTTTACGCATCCGCTGTCACATACTAAAACGAAAGACGATGTGATCGTCGACTTCGATGGGCCTGACGATCCTTACCGTCCGTTGAATTGGGGCTTCCGGAAGAAAGCGTTCACAACGGTTTTATATGGGCTCACCACGATGGGTACGCATGTCCTTCCGCTGATTTTGTAGGAAGCAATCAAAGCTAACATCTTGCTGTGTATAGGCGCAACTTGGTCAAGTGCTATGTAAGACCAGAAATGTGCTTCAACGAACACTCCGCGCATTGCTAATGATGAAATAGTTATTCAACCGGTACGGCTCAAGTGAGTTCAAGATTCGGAATAGGCGAGGAAGTTAGTACGCTGGGAACAACACTATTGCTCTTTGGATTCGGTATGTCAGCTCTACATACAAGCGCGACTCATCGCTTCCGCGACTGATCTAACACTGTATACTCTAGGCTTGGGCCCGCTCGTCTGGGCTCCCTTGTCAGAAGTTTACGGGCGCAAGCCTGCCGTTTTAGGCCCTTACTTCATTGCTGCGATATTCTCGTTTGGTAGTGCAACTGCGAAAGATGTCCAGACCCTCATGTTGACCCGGTTTTTCACTGGCTTCTTTGGTGCCGCGCCTGTCACCAATACCGGCGGTGTTCTGAGCGACATTTGGACGCCGGAGGAACGCGGTGCAGCTATAGTCGGCTATGCCATGGCAGTTGTCGGCGGGCCCGTGCTAGGTCCTATCGTTGGCGGCGCAATTACCCAAAGCTATCTCGGCTGGCGCTGGACTCAATATGTTTGTCTCCCCGCTCAAAGCCACACAATCGTTCGCTTTCTGACCTTCGCAGATAACCGGGATAATGATGCTGTTCTTCCTAACGCTTGACATCCTCTATATTGATGAGTCCTACCCTCCGACCCTCCTACTCTATAAAGCCCGCCGCCTCCGCTTCCAAACTGGAAACTGGGCCCTCCATGCCCGTCACGAAGAATGGGACGTCACACTCAAAGAGCTCGGAAACAAATATCTCATCCGGCCCTTCGCCCTCCTCACAACCCCCATATGCTTCCTCGTCGCGCTCTACGCCTCGTTCGTTTACGGAATACTCTACCTCTCCCTCGCCTCCTTCCCTGTCGTCTTCCAAGAACTCCGCGGCTGGAACCAAGTAGTCGGCGCACTGCCCTTCCTTGCATATCTAGTCGGAATCCTCTTCGGCGCCTGTGTCAACCTCGCCAACCAAAAATTCTACATCTCCCGCTTTAAAGCAAACAACAACCGACCCGTCCCCGAAGCCCGCCTTCCACCAATGATGCTCGGCTCCGTGTTCTTCGCCGGTGGCCTCTTCATTTTTGGTTGGACTTCCCAGATCCAAATCCACTGGTTCCCGTCCATGGTTGGCGGAGCTTGCATGGGACTCGGCTTCTTCACAATCTTCCAAGCAGCACTGAACTATCTGATCGACACATTTCAGTCTGTTGCCGCGAGTGCAGTTGCTGCGAATACGTTCCTGCGGAGCGTGTTTGCAGGTTGCTTTCCCCTGTTTGCGACGGCCATGTTTCGGAATCTGGGAGTACCTTGGGCATCAAGTGTTCTTGGGTTTCTCGCGATTGCCTTGATTCCGATTCCGTATTTGTTCTATATTTTTGGGCCCAGGATTAGGGCTAGAGGGAAGTGGTCGAGGGCATCGGTTTATTCGTGAAAGCGTTACTTACACTTTTTATTCTTATTTTTCTTTTAGTTTTTTCTTCTATTTTTATGGGCTGGTGTTTGTTTATACCCCTGATGGAGCCCTTGGTTAGCGAAAAAGGTTATTTGAGGGAGCATGTTGATCATGGCTGTTTAGGTGCTTCGTTTTGCAGTAATATCCAAGAGGTTTAAATACATTACATAGATGTACATATTGAAGGTCAATTAAGGACAGGAATGGTAAAACAAATGGAAATAAAACAACCAGATGCTGTAATGAAACAAATATAATGAAAGAAAATGCAGTGATCATCCCCGCGCAGACAAACCACTAAGCTTGGTGATCTTCTTCGCCAAAAGTCTAGCCCTGTCCAGGGCACCCCATTCACTCTTAACAGGGACCATAGGCAATACCTCCTGTGTCGGAAGGGACACTGTCTTCGACACATCGACAGGGGTGTAGGCGGGTGCGGCATCTGAAGAACTCTTGGATCCCGTGTCTCGGTCGGTGAGATTGAAAGTCAATACGGCCATATGGCCAAGGAATGTCGAGTGTGCCAGAAGGTCTTCGAGGCGGATATGCAGGCCAGTTTCTTGCTCTAGGATCCAAACGATCTGCGCCATGCTCACAATGTCTCCACCAAGTCCGAAAAAGGAGGAGTCGAGTTGGAATGGGGTTTGTGGTTTGTTCGCGCTTGATCTGGGCGGCAGGACTTGCTGCCAGATGCGGGTGATGAGGTCCGAATGTGCCAGGACCTCTGATAAACTGCGATTGTTTAATGATGAAAGAAGGAGACTGTCGCTACCTGAGGTGTCGGGAGTATCTTCAACACGCTGCGGAGGTAGGGAGCGGAGCGTGGAAGGAGAAGGAAGTGCAACATTGGGGTTTGCGACAAAGCTCTGTGCTGTGTCGCAGACCATATCAAGAACTGTGGAAACGAAGCTGGGATGCATAGGACCTTTGAACGAGTATCCCAGGGAAACGGTGAGTTGGTTAGGTTGGCCAGCAACCGGCTTGGAAAAGAGTGTGAGGTCGGTGAAATTGTCAATGACACCCACGCCGCCCATCCTGTAGGGATTGTTGTCAAGATGCATTTCCCCTTCGTAGTCGACATTCTGGTGCAGTATGGATGTGGTGAAGTACGTCGACTCCGGCCAGTCTGTGCAGTGCCTAACAATTTCTCTGAAGCCCAAGGATTCGTAGGCCATATTCGCTACTTGCTGGTCCTGGAGGAAGCGGAATAAGTCTAGTGCAGTCCAGCGATCCTTGAACCTAACCCTAATAGGGATGTGGTTGAGGCATGGTCCTACTGTGTTTTCGACACCAGGAACTGCATTTCTTCCGCTGACAGTGAGGCCGAAGACGACATCATCCTGGGCGCACAATTTTGCAAGGGTGACTGCCCACGCAGATTGCATGACAGTGGCGATGGTGATACTCTCTGTTGCAGTAGAGGGGATCTCTATAACCTTCTTTTGTTCCGCGAAACTACCTATATGTTGGAATGTATTGGGCCTGTCTCGCTGAACAACCTCCGTCATCCTGGATCCCTTGAGCAAAGTACTCCAGTGCTGGTAGTGTTCAGGTGTAATTGTTCCTGGTAGGAGTCGCATATAGCCCAAGAAAGACGAAGGTGAAATAGGGCTTCCCTCATAGGCCATTTTGATAGCAGTCATGATTTTTGATAGGCAAACACCATCAAATTGAGCATGCGACATGCGTATGAGGATTCGGCGTTCGTTGCTGTTGACCTTTCTGACGACGTAGAACTGCACATATTGCACCCCTTGTCCTGGAGGCTCGCTCCGATCTCGTTGCTGCAAGGACTTGGTATATTCGTCTAAACTCAGCTCCGTTTCGTGGACAAAGATATCAGGACGAATCTTGCGCAAGACAACCTGGAAAAATTGTCCATGGAAACTAACGAAGACTGTCCTAAGGATGTCGAAAGCGTCAACAACGTGGAGGAAACTTTCTCTCAACCGCCGGATGTCCAATGAACCCTTTCCATCGAGGTAGAAATAGTTTAGCATCCATCTTGACTCAAACATGGTCGCTGCGAGGGAGAGGGATTGAAAATCCGTCACAGGCAAAACATCGACTATGCCTCCTTTGAATACACCAACCTTGGGACAGATTGCTGCACGCAGAGACGTTTCATCAGGCTCAATCGGCCTCAAATTGGATATTTCTTGGGATGATTCGCTTCTTAGTGGCATAGACCTATCTTCAACCTTTTTCTCCATAGTCTGAATGTTCTCCATGTTCTCCACATGTTTGGCCATGAGGTTAGACGTCACTGGCTTCGCCCTACCATCGATTAAAGATACCAATTTTTCAAACACAGGGTGCTGGAACACATCACCCACGCTCAATTTCATTCCTTCATCCCGTGCAGCTCGAACCATTTTCATAGCCGTGATGCTGTCACCCCCTAGCTTGAAGAAGCTGTCTTGGTACTTTATGGGGTGTGGTGGCAGTCCTAGTGTTATGCTCCAAAGTCTCCAAAGCTGGTTCTCGGTGTTAGTCGAGACTCTGTCGCCGGGGGTGAGGGTTTGCATGGAGTCTGAAGGTGTCATTTCCCTCGCCACAGGTAAGCTTTGAAGGGTGTCCTCAGCATTCTTCCCGATATGTCGAAAGTTCTTTGATAGATCTTCATCGTGGGTTTTGACCAGAGACGATGCGAGTTTGCTGTCACCGAGCATCTGCTTGATAACGACCTTGATACGTTCATCAACAATCTTTTCAAGTGACTTCCGGTCCATAAGCTGCTCTATGGCCCTATGGTTCTCTTTCACTCCGATCTCCAGGCTTGAAATTGGCGTGGAGGGGTTTTCCGCAAAACAGGTGAGGATCTTAGCAACAGTACCGGCGAAAGTGGCCGCTTCCGCCTCTGTGACTGCATCAGCCCAGTATCTCAACAAAATTCCCTCGTGGCCTCTTGCAGTCTCAACATTGGCAGTAAGGGGGTACTAGAATTTTGGAAGTTAGTACGCAAGCATACGATGTATTGTTGATTGAACTTACCTCGCAAGGGTCGTGCGCCTTTTGGAACTCATATGTTATCCCCGAAATCTCAACCTTATCAGCCGAATGGTTCTGGATGGAGATACAGGTGTTAAACAGAGGCTTGCTCTGTCTACCAAGCGCGTGTTGTATCTCTGCGAGCGAGGCGTGTTGATAGGCAAGGCTCTTGATATGATCGTCTTGCACAGACTTGGAGAGACCAAGTAGCGTCTGGCCTGACTGGAACTTGACTCGGCAGCAAATGTTGTTGATGAATATCCCCACCGCATCCTGGATCCCAGAAACGGGCAAGTCGCGGCCGGTGGACGGGTAACCGAAACAGACGTCGTCAGACTGTGTATAACTGCGCAGGAATATTGCCCATACCGCAAGGATTAGGTTCGCAAGAGTGATCGAGTTCGTCTCACAGAAGCGTTGAAGCTCGGCGAACCTACAGAATGGCACCATGCGAGTACCTAGTTGACGGGCACCGTTTTTACCCGTAGCAACTGGCAAGTGACACGGACGAGCACCGGCGAGGCGCTTCTTCCAGTATTCTAGGGCTTGGACAGAGGATTCTCCCCTGAGGTATTTGATATAGTCGCTAAATAATGGCCCTGGTCCTAGTGGAAGTTGGTTGCTGTAGGCTAACGCCAGTTCCCTCATCAGAATTGAAAAGGATCCACCGTCAACAATGAGGTGATTCAGTTCAAACTTCACCAGTACTCTCCCAGTAGATGTTTTGCAGAAAACCAGTTGATGATAAAGCTTTGTAGACCTGTCGCTGTCCTGAAGACTGATGGTGTCGAGTTTGCTGAGCGCAGACGAATCGTCGCACTCAATTTCCACTATTGTCTCCCTAACTCTCTTGACCACTATTTGATCGAAGGACTCGCCTTTGCAGCTGCTGTCAACGAAAGCTGTTCTCAGTATAGGGTGACGTGCGACAACCATCGACCAAGCGTTCCTCAATTTCGTTAAATCAATGTTATTTTCCCCGAAGCATCGCATCTCAAATATTACGTTGAAAATGTACTCGTGCGGATCTCGGAGCTGGCTGAGGAGTATACCCTCCTGGATCGGAGAGCAGGGGTATATGTCTTCCACCTGGTCCCACTGTGATATGTTAAGTCTCGGGAGCGTATTCTCGATAATATCTTTCAACCCATCATACGTTATAGGGAGCAAAGGATAGTCGTTCAGCGTAGGCTCCGGTGTAACCTTCCTGAGGTTGGGCATATCGATTTCGAGGACGCGTTTACACTCGGCCATCCAGGTCTGGATTCGGGCCTGGTGATGCATATTGCGATTGTATGTGAATGAGACATGCAGCTGCTCCTTTATTATCACTGCGGTGATCTCGAAGAGGGAGAATCTGGGTGTCTCGGTTCCCATATCCCCAGTGGAATCCATCGTCTCGCCATTGAACACATCGCCGTAGTGCTGGAAGATTGATCCATCGCGTTCGAGCTGTTGGAGTTTGCCGAGGTAGTTGAAGAGAATCTCAAGTGGTACATGGAATTTGTTGCTATTGTTGTGGAGAACATCCTGTGCGAAGAAAGTGCGACTGAGCGTAGCAATTTGACGCCGTGTGTCCTTAACACGCTTCATCGTATCGAGAAGATCTACGCCAATTAGTACCAAAAGTTTCATTTGTTTGACCATGTAGTTAGCTTACCTGAATTCATTTGGACGTGGATTGGGTTTAAAGTGGTAAACCAACCAACCGTTCCGGAAGGGTCATAAGAATCCCAAGCTTCACGACCATGACCTTCACTATAGATTGTGGGAGCATCTCTATCGGTAAAGGTGCGGTTGAACGAATGAAGAACAGCAGCAAGCAAGACCTCAACTGTCTCGGTCCGGAGGATTTCATGGCATTTCCCGGAAATGAATGCAGTGGTTTGTTTGTCCAAAATGAAGCTTTGCATCTTGACTTGCCCATAATTGTTCGGCACTTGAATCATGCCCCAGTAGTCAAGGTTTGGCAATTTACAGGGAACTTCGACGGACTTGGTGGTTTTGCTGTTCTTGAGTTGTACATTGCACCAGGATTGGAATGAGAGCGGTGCATCGGAAGATAGTGACCCAGTGCGAACAAAATCTTCAAGCTCCTGAAGAACGATGCGCCAGGAGACGACATCCACGCACAGATGGCTCGCAACCAAAAATAGAACTTGCTGTCCATTCTTGTCGAAGAGGTCTGCAGCACATACGGGTCCTGTCTGAACATCCAAAGAGGATTGGGTATTTGCAATTCCGCTTAGTATCTCATTGGGGTTCTTGACGGAGTGAGCGCGGAATTTGTAAGACGAATCAATCTCCTGCAAGAGTGTAATTAGTTTCAAGGTCAAGAAGATAAGGGTTGGTACGCACGTTTGTAACCATTTGATGCCATGTTCCTTCCTTGGACTTGACGAAGCGTGCCCTAAACATGGAGTGCTTTTGGACAACAGCCCGTAAAGCATCCTCTAGTGCACTTGGCTTCACCCTCTGGGTGAGGCGAACAGTCATACTCTGGTTAAACCGCTCACTGTTCTTGGGCACAATAGACGATGAGCGGAAGAATAACTTCTGAATTGGAGACAGCTGGAAGGCTGTGTTTGCATCACCCTCGTTCTTGACTTGCCGTGGCTTAGCCTCAAGGCTTGTCGAAAGCTCAGCAATGGATTTGCTTTGGAGAATATGGTTGAGAGGTAGATTCAATCCTCGCTTTCGCGCTTTTGATACCACGGCCATTCCTGTGATACTGTCCCCACCAAGATAGATGAAAGAACGGCTTGTATCTATCTTATGCAGAGGTAGATTCAGGACCTGAGCAAAAATGTCTCGAAGAGTATTGGGCGCTTCAACTTCCTTCTCTTGCGCCTTCCCATCCTCTGCAATATCGTGAGTCGCCTTGTCGTAGTCCTCCATGATCCGGTCGTATACGGAGTCTTCGAGTTGCTCAAGCCAGCTTGTGACTCTCTTCCTGTCCAACTTTCCAGACACAAGCATTGGAATGCTTTGAACAACTGCCCAGACTTGTGGGACCATGTAATGAGGCAGCTGCGCCTCAATACTCTTTTTGGTTGCATTGGCTTCCTGATGTCCGACTCTCAACATGTCCCGTGGACTCACCAGCTCGCAGGCCCCTGTTGTGATCGTGCTCGAGTCAGATATCAGTGACTTGAGAGAAATAACGGCAACTAGTTTCTGCCGGAGTGGGCCGGTATTAGGAAGAATGACAACCGCACTTCGAACATTCTGGCTTTCAAGCAAGCGATGCTCGATCTCTCCTAGCTCCATACGTTGTCCATGCAGCTTGACCTGGTGATCCTTACGACCAAGATACTCTATCGATCCATCGGAGTTATACTTAACAAGGTCACCAGTCTTGTAGACTCTCCTGGGGGAAGATAATGAGCTTGGAAAGTCCTTGGCCCAGACAGGTTCATTGATAAAAGTGTCCGCTGTCTTCGTCGGATTCTTGAGATATTCTCTTGCAAGCGCCGGCCCTTCTAATGCAAGTTCACCAACCGTCCCCGGCGGCATAAGTCGGTGGTGGTCCTCAGGATCAACTATCCAAGTTAAGGTGCATGAGATTCCATAGCCGATACAGGCGAAGCCATGGTTGACAAAGTCGCTGTTCACAACCGCAAATACGACTGTTTCAGTAGGGCCATAGCCTCCAATGAACTTCAGTCTGTTTTCCCATTTCATTACCACTTCGCGAGATAGTGCTTCCCCTCCGCAGGAAAGCACCTTCAAGGAGGGTACGGATGATGGTTCAAGAATAGAGGCGACAGAAGGTGTCAAGAATGTCCATGAGACATTCATTCGTTGCATTGCTCCTGGAATATCGTTCAAGCGTTCATCATCACTCGGAACACAGATGCAACCTCCTAGCATTAGAGTTCCGAGAACCTCTAATATGGCGGCGTCGAAAGTAAGGGACGCAAATTGGAAGACTCTGGAGTCCTTGTTCAGATGCATAACAGAAGCAAAGCCCATAACGCTGCTGCATACTGCGCGGTGGTCAATTACTATCCCTTTAGGACGACCTGTACTGCCTGAAGTAAATATCGCATATGCCATATTGGAAGGTGAAAGACTGGCGCGCGGCTTCTTGTTGGTTGTGGTAGCAGCGTAGGCCATGATAGTGTCTTTGCTCACCGGAATAATTGTGCCAACAGAGCCTAGATAGCGGTTGCGTAAATGTGAAGAACAGAGTATAATATCTGCCTCTATCTCTTCCAGGATCTCTTTGTGCCTCGATGTCGGATGCGTAGGGTCGAGCGGAACAAAGGCTCCTCCTGCCAGAAGGACACTTAGTATAGTGACGATTGCCCAAAGAGATTTATCCAAACAAATTGGGACAAATTTGTCTGGACCTACTCCACAGGATACCAGGTATTGTGCGAAAGAGGAAGCAAGCTCGAACATTTCCCGGTAATTAAGGCTCCCATCCCATGAGCAGATGGAAGGCGCTTGCGGCTGTGAGAGAGAATGCTCTTTGATAATGTCGTGAGCACATCTGTCGACACATGACACCTGTCGTTGGTTCCATCTGGCGATGTCTTTCTTATCCAAAGGACTGGTGATATCAATACCACCTACCGTGAGCGAACTGCTTCGACGAATCTTGAAAAGCTGCTCGAGCACAAAGCCGAATTGTCCTATCAGCCTTTCTGCTTGCCAATTGTCGAGAACTAGTTCATCGTGATGGGCTTGGATATTTATCGTGGAACCGGAGATTTGACACTGCACAACAAGAGGATGCGTGAAGAAATCTCCCCGAGTCTGCTGATTCTCTGAGCTCCATATATTTTGGTTGAGCTGGCCGTTATCAGACTGTATCACAAGCAGGTTCTGGAAATTGCACGCAAGTGCTGCGTCACTGCTGAGCTTCTGTATCCTCTGAAGACCGTGGTGCTGATGAGGTATCATCGCTGTTGTCATTTGGCGCACATAGTACAGGTATTCGACCACAGGAAGCTTGTTGTCCACCCGTATGCGCATGGGAACTGTCGTCAACACGGGTCCTGCAACGTCCGTGACTCCTGGCATATCAATATTCCTACCCATCAGGGTTTCACCAAAGCAAACATCACCGGAACCAGTGTGGACTGAAAGCACGACAGCCCATGCAGCACGGATTAGCTCAGGAATGGTAATGTCAGTAACCCCGGTTGCCCTTGAAATATCAAGGCTGCTGAGCTGGATGCCTCCAGCCCCAGAAGAGGTCGATTCCTTGTTTTTCTTTGCGGGAAAGTGTTCACAGGACAGGCCGCTCAGATACGATTTCCAGTACTCGTCCGATTGCAATATATCACGCTGGAGTAGATGGTGGATGAAGAGCTTGTACGGAACTGTTATATTCCTGCCTGGAGAATCGGAGTAGATATCCTCGGCCCTCTTCAAAATGCGAGGGATGTTCCACCCATCATAGAGAGCATGGTTGACTGTCCAAACAAAGTAACGCACGGAGGGTCCAAGTTGAACAATTGCGTACTTGGCCAAAAGTCCTCCATTGCTGCTCACGGAATCATCATTTGAATAATCAAGCGTCGTCTCAAGAGTCCAGGAAATCCGCTCCCGTTTCAGGACGACTTGGAGAAAGCCAGCTTCCTCGACATGAACAATTCGAGTCCGGAGGATATCAAACTCGTCAGCAACTTGCTGCCAAATGGCCTTAAATTTCTCAATATCAACACCGGCGGCCAGTCGATAAATGGATCGTGCGACATAGGCCCCACGGTGTTGAATGGAGAGTGTAAGCAATCCTTCCTGCACTGGGCTGCAGGGGTAGATATCAGATATGACTTCCTCAGCAACATCGCATTGATCAGAGACTTCATGCAGGACATCATGCAATGGTACGGATTGAGGGACAAGACTGAATTGCTCAAGGTCTGGTCCTGCCGCGATTTCTTCAGCGTTCTCGCAGCACCCGATCATGTCTGCTAGGACGGGATGTCCATATATCTGGGCAACCGTCAAAGAAATACCCTGAGACCTGGCGGCTCCAACAAGCTTCATGGCGGAGAAAGAATCGCCGCCTAATCCGAAGAAGCTATCCTCCGCACTAATGGAGCCTGGATCAACCTCCAAAACTTCTGCCCATAGATCACGGAGCTTCGATTCTGCTTCTTTCTCTATAGCGCGACCAGATCCAGAGTTCGAGATCATGTAAGGCTTCAACTGGTCTCTGGAAAGCGCCTGAACCATGGTTCGCAGTCCTTTGCGATCAAGCTTACCAGTCGTACCCAGGGGTAGATATCTGACGGGGAAATAGAGCTTAGGTATCATAACCTGGGGCAGAATTTGGCTCAAAGAGCCGTGAAGTTTCCCAATTGCCTTTTGGGTGGAATTAGATAAACCAATTAGCACCCCTGAGGACGCATTCTCTTCTGGAGCAGGGTGCGCTTCAACAGTAAAGAATGCAACTAGCGTTTTGGCGAAAGACTTTGTCTCCGGTATCACGATGTCAACTGCCACTTGTGTATTCGCTGGTAATAGTGTGGCACATTGCTGCTCGATTTCCTCCAATTCGATGCGCTGGCCATTAAGTTTGACTTGGGTGTCCATGCGAGAAAGGAAGCAGATATTCCCGTCGGGTTTATAACGGACCAGATCACCGGTCCGATACATTCGTCCAGTGTACCTAAACACACCTTGCATCTCTTCAGTGCGGCACCACTGAGGCTTGGTGATGAAGACTTCTTCCGTTTTCTTGACATTGTTGAGGTAACCACGGGCGATGTTGTATCCTTCCAGCACTAGTTCTCCAACAGCCCCGACAGGAAGGAGTCGATTCTTATTGTGAGGGTCAACAATCCAAGCTCTTCCACACACGGCGGTACCAATAGAGTTGCAGTCATCGTCCAGCCGTATTCCATCCTGGTCAACTTTGAGGCTTGTGGTGGCGATGACCGTAGCTTCGGAAGGCCCGTATGCGTTGAACATCCGTCTGTCTGACCAACGAGTGATCTGACTTTCTGTCAATTTCTCGCCTCCGTTTATAATCGTTTTCAATGTCGGAACACTGCTTGGGTCTAGTGTACTAGTGACAGATGGAGTGCAGCTTATCAGGTTGGCCCCCATTCTCGTAATTGCACCTGCCAAGTCGTTCAGACGTTCTTCGTCACTCGGAACGCATACGCAGCCACCCGTCATGAGAGTGATTATCGTTTCAAACACGCTCACATCGAAGGTGTAGCTTGAGAATTGTATCACACGAGTATCGGTGCCCATCCCAAATCTATCAGCGAAAGACACAGAGGCCACCCCAAGTGCAGCGTGTTCAAGGACGGTTACTTTAGGTTTTCCGGTTGTTCCAGATGTGAAGATTGCGTAGGCTGCATTATTAACACCCAACTTTGGCGGTGTCTTCAGGGCTGATGGAGTTGGAATCTGGTCAAATTTACTTTGGCTGACATCTAGCGCGGACTCGCATACTCGGGATACTTTCTCCAGGTATCGAGTGGAGCATAACACAATCGGAGCACCAATATCAGCAATAAGGCCTTGCAGTCGGCTTTCGGGGTGGGCAGGATCTAAGGATGCAAAAGCGCCACCGGCTTTCAGAACAGCAACTTGTGCAATAACGGCCCAGGCTGATTTCTCGAAACACAAGCCAACAAAGACTTCCGGGCCAACACCTCGATCTATCAAGTGGCAGGCAAGCTTATTTGCCAATACATCAAGCTGTGTATATGTAAAGTTCTCGTCCCAGGAACAAATGGCTGGTGCTGAAGGCTGTGCAAGTGCCTGCTGCTTGATGACCGTGTGCGCGCACTGTTGCGGTATTTCAGGGAGGTTTGCGTTCCAGGCACTCAGTTGCTGGCGAGAATGCGGCCCAAGGAACTCCACATCTCTAATAATGGACCCAGCTTGTTCAGCGTGGGTGAGGACAGAGTTAAGAGTGCAGTCGAAGCAATCGATAATATTTTTCATGTTATTGTCCGAAATGCTGTTTGACTGATATTCAAAGTTGATCTCAGCTGAAGACCCAGAGATGCTAGCGTCAACAACGACGAGATACGGATCTAGCTCATCTGCAGCAAAGCTAAGTAGCATGTTGCGGGGTTCAGCTATTCCTGTCGAAGACTTCCTGTATCTGAAGGCCGTATTGAAGATCGAAGAGTTCTCAGAGCCGATGGCTCGTTGGATTTCGAAAAGGGACATCTGAAACCTCAGCGTCTGCTCCATGTCTTCTTTTCTCTTCTGTAAGACATCTCGAAGCTTGATATCATCACTCAATCCGAGTCTGCAGGGCAAGGCTCCGACAGACGCCTTCTTACCGGAGACATAGTAGCCAAAGCAAACTTCGTCCATGCCTGTATAGCATCGGAGAACCAAGGCCCATACAGTCTGAAAGAAGTCACTCGGAGCGATTGATAGGTCTTTGCATGCGTCATTTATCTTCGACACATTCGGCAATTTCAGAGACTTCGTAGTAAACTTGCTTTGTTCCTTTTTGGGATTCGATGCCGGGAATAGGCATGGCTCGAGTTCGGCCAAGTACTCTTTCCAGTAGTTGACCGTGTCATTAAAGGCCTGAAGGCTTTCGCCTCGTTTTTCAAGATCGCTAACTCTCCCCCTTAGCCCAATTGTTTGCCCAAAGACATCTATACACTCGCCGAACAGTGCCAGTAACTGCTCAAGTTGCGAATGGTACAGAACCCTGTCGTCATAGCGAGCGGCCAGCTGCACGCCCGTCTCTTCGATGGTACAGAAAACGACGAGCGGACACACGGAGAGTTCGGAGTGTACATTTTCTTCTGCCTCTAGGCTCTCCAGGTATTTCTTTTGCTGATCTGTACCCTCCAGCGAGATAGAGAGCGCAGTTTCAAAGTCGCACGCGCGGGAAGTATCTGCGTTTAGATGTCTGATTGAGGAAATCGATGTTGTTTCGAAGGGCTTAGACGCAGCCAAGGAAGAAGATGTACGCTCAAGAAGCCCAGTGATTCTCTCTGTTTTGTCGATCCGAACTCGTCGAGGCACTATCGTTCGGGGGCTTCCTTCGGTGCTCATCAACAACTCGCCGAGAATGATATCGTCACGTTGAGTATAACTGTGGATGACCAAAGCCCAGGCACAAAGTAACGACTCTCTTGCCCTCGACTTCTGCATAGCACCAGCCCATGGTATTCTGATACTGTTATTAACCATCTTTGGAGCTGGGGAGCCTCGGGTAGAAAATGGCTGCAGTAGGGGCTGCCCCGAGACAGATGGTTTCTCTGACTCATGGCGCCAGAACTCCCCAAATTTCTTCACGTCGTACTCAAGCAATGACTCCATCGGAAGGGCTCGCAATGCATTCTTGAGTAGCAAACGGTTTACCGTTCCCAGTGGAGTCAATGGTAGTCCTACTACCGGTACGTACAGGCTGGGAGTCTGGCATATAGGTAATGAACCTGTCAGATGAGCATGAAGCTTAGCCATAAGTTGGTGTGACTCGCTGGTCTTCGGCGAAATTACTGTTGCATGCTCCTTCGTCGTTGGCGGCTGCGCATCTGTTGAGAGAATGAAAATAGCAACACAGGTCTCCGGGTATTCTTCAACTCTCAAATCAATTGCTTCGACGATGCATCGATAGCCCGGAAACTCCACTGTATCGAGAATAAGTTCACTCTCAAGTGCAACCATCTGTAATTTCGGGCTTGTCTCGCCATCTTTCCTTCCGAAGTACACCAGAGACCCGTCAGAATTGTAACGAGCCAAATACCCCGTCTTGAACATTTGCTGGCGGGCCCTTGGGAAGCGCGAGTATGTCCTTCTAGTCGATCCCACAATTTCACTTTCATCTTCGACAAAACTTTCTGCAGCCCGCTTCTGTTCCTCATCACATAGATATCCGCGAGAGACGCCGGGACCTTCGATGACCAGCTCACCAACACATCCCACTGGAACCAGGCGGGCAGTGTTGGACGGATCAACCAGCCAGGAACAGCATCCTGCGCTGGCTTTAATTGTCGGTAATTCACCCAAATCATCTGACTTGCTTCCCTGGATGGAAGTAGAAGAGCACTCAGGTGTTCCGAGAAAAGAGTGGAGTTGAACTTTCTCTGACCATAGTTTCTGAGCATCCCTTGTTAAAGGCTCCCCAAACAGAGCCAGCACTTGAATTTGCGGCATTTCTGAGGGGTCAAGCAAAGAGGCGACTGATGGAGTGAGACTGATGAAATTCGCGTCCGTCGCATTGATCGAGTGTGATAGTTGGTTGATGGAGCCACTTTCGGGGATGCAAACAGAGCCTCCATGCATAAATGTGCCAATTAATTCCTGCAGGAACATATCAGAGGTGCAAGGTGCAAATTGGAATGTCTTTGTCCTAGAATTTATATTGGTTGCGGACGCAAAGGATGCTGCTCGAGACACGATTGCGCGTTGGTCCAAAATCACGGCCGACCCATTGGTATCGAAGACAACATAGCCATCGTCGTAAGGCTGTGCCTGGCTGGAGTTGATGGTGCTAGAATTTAGCAGGGCCTCAAAGATTGACTTATCAATAGCCAGGACAACTGGAAACATTCCCTCTAGCAATTCAGCCCCATTGAAAGACGTAACTGCGATATGTGCGCCGTTATCAATGAGCCATTTATCAAGACTGCTGGCTGGTTGGGCTTTGTCTCTTGGAACGCATACACCGCCGGCTTTCAGAATAGATATTATAGTCACAACTTGCCAGACGGATTTGTTGAAATGGATAGGCACCAGAGTTCCCGTGCGCACTCCAAGTCGCAGGAGATAAGTGGCCAGACACGACGACAGGTGCTCAAGTTCGGCGTAAGTAATAATCCCATCCCAGGCTACGATAGCAGGTGCTTCGGCTTGTGAGGCCGCCTTTTCGCGAATGATATCTTGGACAAGAAGACCGGTTTCTTCAGGAAGCTGTTTGTTCCACTTGCGTATCCGCTGCTTATTCCACTCGCTCAAAGTTCCCAGTTGGCCAACCTTATCTTCATGGTGACGAACAATATCATCAAGGAATTTCAAAAATACACTGGCGACATTATTCGCCTGTTCATCAGATAAAGTGTTCGTCCAATAATTCAACTCGATTTCCGCACCCTTGTCCGAGGCCACGACGTTGACGAAGAGCGGGTACTCGGCGGGATCCTGGATGGTACAAACTCGAGAAAGACTGATTTCCGAAGACGGTTGGGTTTCCATCTTGGCCTTCTTCTGGTATGATATTCCAGTATTGAGCAATGCGGTGTCGGATAGCTTGAGCTCATGTTGGATGTCAATGAATGATAGGCTGTTATGAGGCAACTGCTCCATGCAGTCATTTTGGACTCTTTGTAGGATATCCCGGAGTGGCTCGTCGTTGGTCACCCGCATTCGGCAGGCGAGAAGGTTGATAACAGGCCCGACGATCGACTCGATATCCTCAACCATTGCATCTCGTAGGGAGGTCATATAGCTAAAGCACACATCATCCGAGTTGCAAAAGAGGCGGACTGTGAGCCCCCAGGCGGCAGTAAAAGCAGTTGAGAGAGTCAGAGCTTTTCTCTCACATATTGACTGTAATCCATTGAAAGAACTAAAGTTGAGCCGCAAAGTTCTGAGCTGCTTCTGCGAGACGTTCTTGCCATCGGTAAGTGCAGGGAAAAGGCAAGGCTTAATTCCCGCCAGATAATTGCGCCAGTACTCGATACTGGCTTCCTGTGGAGTATTGCGCAGATAATGCATATAATTCTTGAACAATGGCTTGTGGGTATCGGCTTTCCCGTGGTACGCGAGCTGGAGGTCTCTCAGGATGACTGTAATTGACACGCCATCCATAGCCGCGTGGCTTATTTCTATTCTGAAGAACAATCGGCCACCTGATGTCTCGCAAACGGTTAGGCGGTGGTGTGGCTGATATCCATTGTGGTGTGCAGGCTGTTGGCTGCTGAAAGTCTGCACAACGTCGCCGTCGTCCGAGCAAGTCAATTGGACTATAGACGGTTCACATTGTTTCAACACAACCTGACAGAATAGATCTTGGCTGGTCAGGTTTTCCACAAACAAAGTCCGCAGCATTGCATGACGGGAGATGACGAATTCCCATGCCGCCACAAGTCTACCAGCATCAGGCTTCTCCTCAAGTCCTAATACTTCGTACGTGTCGTGAACAGCATACAAAGAACTATCCCGAGTTCGAGCAAGTAAGATGCCTTGCTGCATACGAGAACATGGGTATATATCCTCGATAAGCTCCGGGGAGCTTACACCGATACTCGGTAGTTTCTTCGACAGAATATTGTCGAGCTGCGGGTATGTCAAAGATAACATAGAAAAGTCGCTCAATGTCGGCTTCGCAGGAATAGACTGGAGTGTTTTCCCTAGAGACCTGAGTACTTCCGCGCATCTAGCGATCCACGTCCGAATGGTCTCTTGATGTTTCATATATTTGCTGAAAGAGAATATGAAGCGGATCCTCCCATTTACAGCAAGAGCCGATATCTCGAACAGTGCAAATCGAGGAGTATCTCGCCCAAAGTCGGATGCACCTCCTCCCTGGCCAGTTTCACCGGCCATTTGATTCATGAGCTGGAATAGGCCATCCTGCCTTTGTAGGTCGCGATGTTGGCCAACGTAATTGAAGGTGAGTTCCATCGGGCAAGGATGGCTTTGGGTAGAAATTCTACTCGCAAACTGCTGTCTTCCATTATCCGAGACGCGCCTACGCAGATCTTTGACTTGCACGACGGTTCCAACGGGGTCATCCGGCACTCGACCCGCAATTGAGATGGGATACAGCGTAGTGAACCAGCCAACTGTGCGAGAGATGTCAATCGTAGGATCCCATACTTCTCTTCCATGCCCTTCATTGAAAATCGCTGGTAATAATCGGTCTGTGAATGTTTCTCCAAATGAGTGTAAGAGTGACGCGAGTAGGATATCGATTGGCTCGGTTCCTAGACTCTTATGACACCCCATTAGTATCGAATAGGAATCATCTAGGTCAAGCTCAAATGTCTCGCAGGTGACATCTCCATAGGTTACAACCTGGTTTTCGACCCCCCAATAAGCGAAATCCGGCGTGGGAACATCTCCCAAATCTTCGCTTAGGGCATGTGTCCTCTCATCCTGCAAGCGACACCATGTCAAGAACGGAAGAGACTGTGTATTGGAGACCTTCTCTTCGGGATGAAGTAGGATATCTTCGAGGTCCTCCAAGATAATCCTCCAAGACACAATGTCAACGGCCAGATGGTGAGCAACCATAGATAAGAAGTAGTCGTCCCCAGAGGAGAATAGATCCACAGACAACATCGGCCCCTCGACCGCGTTGATGCACAGCTGGCTATCGGCAATGGCACTATCAATCTGAGTCTCCTCTTTGATATTGTGAACCCGTAACCGATACGACGAGTTCACCTCCTCAGTGATACGCAGTTGGAGGCCTTCAGCCACAGCATCAACAAGGCGAGACCTCAACATAGAATGCTTCTTAACAATTACTTCAATCGAGCGACGCATATCCTGCGCACTAACCCGTTGATTCAATCGTGTCCGAATTCCCTGGTTAAAGTACCCCTGACCCTCATGCCGGATCATGAAATGCAGCTTCTGTACAGGCGAAAGGTCAAATAGCTGCTCAGTCGCTTCTCGGTATTCCACCGGCCGACTAATCTCTTTTACACGCTTCGCCAGATCTCGAATTGACCTGCTTTGCAGAATATCCTGCACGGTAAGCCCCATGCCCTGTTTCTTGCAGTAGCCCGTGCAAGTTATGGCAGCTATGGAGTCGCCGCCCAGAGCTAGAAAGCCGTCTTCGATGCTAATCTTGCTTCGTGGTGTAGCGAGGACGCGACTCCATATTGAGATTAGTCGATCCTCAACTGTTTCCTGCATGTGTGCTGCTGGTGTAGACTCGCCATTACTAAATCCAGAATCTTGGCTTTGGAGATCGTCTGCTTGGTTGGTTGCCCAGCTCACGATCTCTTTCCTGTTCAATTTGCCGGAGGGTAGTAGGGGAAGGGATTCGGTGCATAGCCATACTGAGGGAATCATATAAGTCGGAAGTCTTTTCAATAGTATCTCCCGGAGTTCCGCAACAGCTGCATTTCTCTCCGACTGTTGTAAGAGCTTGAGAGGCGCGGTACTCGAAGATGATCCTCCCTGTAAAGATATCACGGCCACAATCTTCCCCTTGGCGGATCCTGATTTGCAGAAGAATGCTATGCAGTGCTTGATCACGGGAAGAGTGCTGATATTGTTCTCAATCTCGCCCAACTCAATTCGCTGTCCATGAAGTTTAATCTGCGTATCTTTTCGTCCTATGAAAATTAGCGAGCCTCTATCAGAGTTGTATCTTACCAAATCCCCCGTCTTGTAAAATCTGCGGTCGCCGCGGGAATCTTGGCGCGCCCACTTAGGGTTATAGATAAAGACCTCGTTCGTCTTTTCCGGGTTGTTGATATAACATCGCGCAAGAGTAGGTCCCTCAAGGAGCAATTCACCGGGGCTTCCCACAGGAACAAGCTGATCATGATCATTTGGATTCACGATCCAAAAGTGCACACCTGTAGGCAACCCAATATCGCGGCAGTCGGAAGCCATGTGGATTTCGGTATTGACCGCAGCACAGACGGCACTCTCTGTGGGCCCGTAGCCGTTCACAAGCTTGATATGGGACCACGTTTCCAGGTCTGCGCGGGACATTGCCTCGCCGACTAGGATAATGGTCTTTACCCCGGGGATGCTCAATGGGTCGATAAAACGCACAAATGACGGTGTTAGGCAGACAACATTGACTCTCATCCTGTTGATTGCCTGGATGACGTCGTTCAGGCGCTCGCCGTCGCTCGGGACGCATACGCAGCCTCCATGTATCAGCGGGGATATCGACTCGAAAAGACTTGCGTCGAATGTGTGTGCTGCAAATTGTAATATCCGGCATTCGGAATCCATATCCATTGGCTGGCCATAGGACATTGCGGCCGAGACAAAGGCCCTATGCTCGAGCAAAGTACCCTACAAGACGTTAGTTCGCGACACAAACATAGGTACGTACTGAGTAACTTACCTTCGGGTGCCCAGTTGATCCCGAAGTAAACATCAAGTAGGCTGCGTTCTTACTGTTCGCCTCGTTTTGCTGAACAGCTCCGGCAGATGGTGGAGATATCTTGTCGAGGAACTGTTCATCCAAAGCTATCAAGTTCTCCGCCACTGTACTCAAAAGCTCTTCTCTATTTCTAGAGCAAAGCATAATATTGACCTCCACTGAGTCGATTAGCGACCGCAGACGAGAGGTCGGGTGAGTTGGGTCAAGAGGGACAAATGCGCCACCGGCCTTTAGAACACCCAGCATCGCCACAATATTCCATTTCTATAGGGTTGTTAGCATAGCAATTATATATTGCGGTAGTAACCATATTGGAATAGAAGTGGACGAACGCACCGATTTATCAAAGCAGAGGGCAACGCGAGCCTCCGGGCCAACATTCTGCGTTTGCAAATGAGATGCAAGCTTAGTAGCAAGGCAATCCAATTCTTCGTAGGTGAAGTTTCCATCCCAGGCACATACAGCTTCTCGCTGCGGATGAAGGCGCGCTTTTTCGCGTATGACCTCATGGATACACCGATCACAGTCCTCGGGAACTACGGAATTGAACTCGCAAATCCGGGACCAGTCATGTTCAAGGAGGCCGCATGTGTCAATGGCTGCAATATCTTCGTTCGAGAGGATCTGGTCGAGCAAATATTCGAAGTAGCGAGCTACACTTTCCATCTGTGTCGCCGAGATATCGGTATTCCACCATTCAAGGAAGATGCAGATATCTTCCTGCAATACCTTGACATGGAGACGAGCACCACACTAGAGAAGAATGTCAGGAGGTCATTCCAGGGTCCTCTATTCCGCAGACAGCTTACCTCCTCTGGAAGAATAGGCGGGAGCATTGGTCGTACAGAGTTCCCTCCATTTGCGCGGTCACCGCAGACTCGTACCATGACGGTAGTGCTGAATAGCGAATAGTCATCGACATTGGCATTGGTCCCCTCATCCATACCAATTACTTTCTCGGGATCTGTTCTCCCCCGGAATTTCTTCAGGAGGGTATTGATCGTGTCGCTCTCATCGATGGTGAGCTTGCACACCAACAGCCCTTCGGGGTCCGACGAATGAGTGCCCAAACAACCACCGCCGAAACCGTAGTGTTGATAACCAAAGCAAACATCTTCTGAACCAGTATATCGGTAGAGAAGCAAGCCCCACGCGGTCTTCAGTAACGAATCTAACGAGTTATGTTCAAATGCGGAGAGTAACTTGGCACTTTGCGAAGGGGTTATTCTTGTTCTGATTGAAAGAGGTCTTTTAGGGCCGTCAGAGGTGGCACCAAAGCTAGGTAGACAGCACCGCGCATGCTGGGCCATTTTTCACGTCAATTAAAAGTATTAATCAATGTATAATTATTAAAGAAAGAGAGAAGGTCAAGAATGGCTGCTTGTGGTTGTGAGTGAGGCACACCTATCTACCTTTAAAAAATATTTTATATCATCATGCGGGCTCTGCTTCTGAGGGACAAAAATAGCCGACGGGGGTTGCTAGCAAATGCAACCCCGAGATATTCCTCTCAATGGTTGCAAAACATCATGGGCAACCAATATGGACGCCTCGAGGGGGCCAATTGTAAGGCACCGCATTGCCATAAGGGACATGGGGGCTTTGCACGTCGAGCGATTAACTTTACCGAGATTATTCTCGGTATGCCCTTGCTTATCCCCGAGACAGGTGGGGACGGTCTCGACTGGTTCAGTGGCTTTCGAGCTCTGCAACTAGACTACCTAGACTACCCGGAGCAATTTCAAATTGATTCGGCCAACAGACCACATGGTGGAGTATGGAGCGAGTGGCAGAGCGGCGCCGAGGGAGGAAACAGGGCGCCGGTTCGGGTAGAGAAAGGCCAGGGCTAATGCTGCACGAGGGAATCCCAATCATGAGTTGTTTCACTCTTCCCCATTCTGAGGGAATGATACCGAGGGTGGACAAGGTTCCAGGCTGTATGCACCATTCCGGGACATCCATAGGACCGTCCATGGAGCGGCTGAGATGAACTCGGCCAGGTTCAAAATAACAAAAATCAGGCGAGGCTTACTTGTCAGCAGTCAGAATCCGTCAGTATAGACGAGCAACCGTGGAGCTTCATGCTTCCAGAGACAGAAGGAACCTATGCTAGCTCGTCGAGAGGCGAATCGAGGAATCCAAAGGCTGACGTTCCGGCTAGGCGAGAATGGTCCAAGTTAGTGTTGACAGTGCGTTGAAGAAGGAGCGGAGGTCACGTCCACGACGGGTCCACGTCGGGCCCAATATTCTCTCGTTCCTGACTGGGGCCGCTCGGTTCTCTCGGACTGTGTGCTAACTCGGTAGATGCTCCATAACACCTGCTCAGGGTACTTTCATCCAACCGCTTCCCTTTCACAGTTGTCGGCAGTACCGTAACCGATGCCTTATCCTTGACGTCTTGACACTTACCCAAACGGGGTTATACTTTCCCAAACTCCATAGGATGGGTACCATCTGAGATCCCAAAGTTTAATGGAGTACCGTTTCTAGGTTTACAATGGCATACGCATACGCGAAAGTTGATCGGCTCTCTAGGGCGTCCCACAATTCTGGAATCTGCCAGGGCAAACCATACCACTCTGTAGGGCTGCACAGCATGAGTGAGTCATTTGGCGTGAGGTTCAACTAAGTTCACTTGTTCGGTCCGAAGAAAAGTGAGCCCAGAGAGTTGGATGATAAATCTCTCAAGTTGCTGCATCTGGGCACATCGAAGGCCTATCGATATTGTTCTTCCATTTCATCTCCACAGTGAGCCCAAGACGAGCACAGATACCCACAGGCAAGTCTGACCGGGAACCATAAGTGCAAGCATAAGCATCCTTTCGATGTCAATGCTATTATACAAGGAACCAGGTGGGGCTCGCCTCGAGCCCACCAAGGGGAGCCCACCATGTAGCAGACTAGTTCGATTTGTATTATAGTTTTGGTTATACGGATATTTTCCCCGGGCCTTGGGCGTTGCGGATGATGATCCGATGCCATTTGATCAATATTCTCCATGATAATCTGGATCAGTTGACGTGTACTCGGGTAGCCAGGATTTACGAAGTACGGGCCCTGGGTGCCTTGCTCTCTAGCACCTCTGACTCCGTGGATCCATTCTGTGGAGTGGATGACAGGCCTTGTGTTTCCAGTGACATCGGTACATGCCCATCGCTTACAAACTTTTCGCGCAATCCCCCTTGCCAGGGGTAAAGGTGGCAGATGAACCAAGAAATCCGCCTCAAGGGAAGTGGAGGTCTTTTAAGCCATTCGAAGCCATCCACCCTGTGAGTAGAGACCGGTGCATTTTAGAATCGCTAGGCCTGGTGGGGGGGACGCAAGGAGCTGACATTTTTCGAAAACCGTGTCCCCGGATGTACGCGCCTGAAGAAAAGCGATGACAGGCTGGAAGCTGCACGTCGGAGTTGGTCCACTAGGACTTGTTTGTGTGACAGTCTCTGCAGATGGTCAAAAATGTGGAGTGGTCGTGGATTTGCTTTTTCGTCCCGCAGCGACTCAATGGCATTATCATGCATTATTTTCCTCGTCAAGATGACCTGGACTTTGAGTCTGGACGTCAAAGCTGGAGTGGATTCATCTCGGGAGATTTGCCGCTTATTCCTGTTGCGGTAAGAAAACGCCTCTCGCGCCGCAGTCTAACGCCAACTCAAAATCCACATCAAAGTTTAATAGCGTCAAGTTAACCGAGCACCGTCCACGAATCCGATCCCATCGCATAACTTCCAAGGCAACCTGCCGAGATGTCTGTAGATGCCTCCACTGACCGCTTTCGAGAAGAAAACTTCGTCTCGTTCTGGTTACCTGTGCAGTAGGGCGCAGCCACAAGAGGCCCAGGTCTTCCGTTTAATAAGAACAGCCCCCTGTCAAGCGCCGGCTGGCACTTGTTCTTAGTGGCGCAGGTGCCTGAGGAAGTTTGCATAAAAGCTGGCATAATAAACTATGGACCGAGATCAGGATCTCCGTTCCGCCGCCGCCAGGCACTATAAATATAAATTATGACAGGTCAATAGGTCAATTGAACTGGGTTGGGGCCTGGATTCTGGAAGCAAGGAATGAGCTGGTCCAGCTAGAGTGGCCCAGGCCCTGCGACTCATCACGTCGGCGGATCCCGCCCCGCCTGACAGGGATCCTCGCTTGCTTGCCAACTTCCCTGCTAGCAAACACCGCCGTCACAGCCGTCAACTAGCAGTTCTTCTCAACAAATCCCCTTCGGGCCGTCTGCAGTAGAAGACAGGGGTATTGTTGGCGAACAAGTCTCGGCCTCTACTGGCCGTCGCCGCCGAAGCCCCATACCGAGCGAATCCGGAAGGAACAGCCAGGTGGGCGAAGACGCAAAGTTGACGTGGGATTATTATTATTATGAAATGAAAATCAGGAATAATCCAACACCTCCCAGGTGCGTTTGCAACAATGGCCACCGACATCGCGCATGGGCCTATGGGGTAACCACCACCTGCCACTGCCAGGCTCTGCAGGAAATGGTCACTGCCAAAACTCGGCGCCATCGGGCTTGTGGCCGTCCGAATTGAAATCAGGCAATCAGGTGCCTCTCAGATCATCAGAACCAAGAATGCCTACATAAACGATCTACTGTGCGGCATCGTTCACCGCGCGGATGAGCATCTTCTTTTCGAAGCGGTGGAAGAGAGCTACCTTAATTCTGACCTCACCATGTACATCTCAGAGTGGAGGCAGATCAACCTCGAAGAATTTTTTTTTTTTTTTACCCCGACTCCTGCAAACGCTTACCATGCATGCCTAGCGCAATTGGCCCAGAACTCAAACCCATAGCACACACACATATATCGGAAATTTCAGGCGATGCGCAAGATAACCACCGATTCGATTTGGCTCGGGGGCGATCACTTCAGGACTCTTTGCAGGGCTTTAATGTTACACAGCATGGCTCCTCGTGTTGGTCGGGGATTTGCTCCAGTAACTCGATTGTCACACGCATCATGCGAGGGGTCAGGAGTTATTGCCACTACTTGTGAGCCTTGGGAGGTTATACTTCGCAGTCCATGGAGTCACGCTTTTTCTCGGTAAGGTGCTCAAACAAGACCAATCGGGAGTGTCAGGCAGCAAGAGACAAAAGCCGATGTTGGTATTCCATCCACTGATGTACTCCTTTCCTCCTGGCTGGGGTGCTGGGTAGACTGATTGAGGGCTCAGCTTCTCACTAGACTAAAAACAATGACACATTATTTCCTCCTCTCATGGTCTATTTCCAGTCCAACTGCCCTCGACTTTCATTCGTTACTATTTGCGACCACTGTCTCAGGGCTATCTTAGGTGCCCCCCGAGCTGTACCTTGGTCCGTCCATTCGTTACTACAATAGGTACCCAGGACTGCATTATAGTTCATCCTCGCCATTCATGCCCAATATTGAGACATCTGTCTGTAAGTATGTTGAACGATAACGTGGGTCCTTTCGCAAAAAGCCCTCATCTCACTATATCTAACCAGTGAAACGCCAGAAAAACCAAACCAACTAATAGGCACGAAGCAGGGAAAACAAACCGAAGCCTCACGACGCCGCAAAAGGTTCCCACTCTATAAGGTGTCATCACAGGTCACCGCTAGCATACATTTCTCATGGGAGCGTACTGTAGAAGGCAGTGATGGCGCTTCAATCTCTTGTTCTCTTCTGCCATCAGGCTGACAACCGTCTACACCCAGTTCCATCACCATGTCGAGGGGGTTTTGATTTCTCTCTTCTTTTTGAAGAGTTGATTCTAGGCATTATACCTCTGGCAATCATCGCACTGATCCTACCATGGCGGATATGGCATTTGTTTAGGAAGCCCCGCAAAGTGGTACCATCGGTCCTCCTCTACGCCAAACTTGTGAGTATGAGAGCGCATGATGTCTTGTTTCCAAGTCCTCGAAATACCTTTACTCACCAGTTGCGTAACCTTGATAGTCTACATGGGTTTGTTTGGGAATTGTGCAGCTCGGGTTAACGACACAATGGGCGCGCCCCTCGACCTCGCGAACCGATGCCTCCATCGCCGTCAACACCATTCTCACCACCGCATATTCCCTCCTTCCCCTCCTCTCCTACGCAGAACACAACTTTTCCACGGCTCCTTCTTTCCTTCTCAATATCTATCTCTTCGCCACGCTTCTCTTCGATATTGCAAAAACAAGGACGCTCTGGCTTCGTGAAAATGGAGGAATTGGTGAAACGATCGCGGCGCTTACATCGGTCACCGTTGCGCTCAAATGCTTTCTTCACTTGCTCGAGATGGCAGAGAAAAGGTCAATTCTCCGGGTAGAATACAAAGATTATCCACCAGAAGCTATTGGGGGCATATTCAATAAGACTTTCTTTTGGTGGTTGAATCCTTTGTTCAAACGAGGGCTCACTCAGTCTCTCGCCGTGGAAGATCTGTATGTCCTTGATAAGCAGCTATCTTCGAAGCGCCTGCACTCGACTCTTGAAACTGCGTGGAGTAAAGGTAGCATCTTGAAACCTATTTCATCATTCTCTTGCTAACACAATTTAGTTTCCAAGAAAGACCCGAATACCTTGCTCCTCTTAACATTTAAAACGTTCAAATGGCACATCTGCGCTGCCATTCCCCCGCGAGCCCTCCTTGTCGCCTTGAACTTTTGTCAACCACTCCTACTGCATAGGTCACTTTCATTCTCAACAGAACCGGTCAGCAGCGCAACGAACAATGTTGGTTATGGTCTGATCGGGGCCTATATCCTCGTATACATTGGACTAGGAGTGAGCACTTATCCTTGAATTTATCTACTAATAATACTGATGTAAGACTTCTAGATGACAATGGGACAGCAGCAGCATCTGACTTATCGTGCAATAACAATGGTCCGAGGCGCAATCGTGTCAATGGTATACAAAAAGGCCTGTACCTTGAACCTCAAAGACGCCGATCCAGCCGAGTCGGTGACTCTTATGAGCGCAGATGTCGAGCGAATTGTTCAAGGCTGGCAAACCATGCACGAGATGTGGGCGAATATTGCAGAAATTGCATTGGCGATTTTCCTTCTGGAGAGGGAACTGGGGGTGGCCTGCGTGGTTCCTGTTGGAGTGACCGTTGGTAAGTCATAACCTTCCTGGTTCGGTTTCTTAGATTTTTTCTCTTCTCCTTTCGTCGCTAACTGAATGGCTTTTTTTTCTGCATATAGTGGCACTAGTCGGATGCTTAGGCGGGATGGCTTTGGTAGTAGCAAGGCAAGCCATGTGGCTTGAGGCAATCGAGAAGCGTATTTCTGCAACCTCATCAATGTTAGGCTCCATGAAAGGAATTAAAATGCTTGGACTTCAGTCTTCTCTTATGGGATTTGTCCATGGTCTGCGAACGGATGAGCTAGGTATTTCTGAGAAATTCAGGAAACTTTTGGTTTGGAATATGGCTTTCGGTCAGTTACTATGCCGAATTGTTTCTGTTCCAGTCTATTGCTAACGCGCGCCCCAACAGCTTGGTTGACTAGGATATTTGCACCCATCTTTGCATTCGGTGCCTTTGTAGGCATTGCGCATAATAAGGGCCAAGATTCGGCGCTGGACACATCTACTGTGTACACTGCGCTATCACTCTTTTCCCTTTTAGCTGATCCGCTGCTGTCACTTGTCATGGCTCTAATGGCATTTGCTGGGTCCGTTGGCTCCTTTACGAGAATTCAAGTGTTTCTGGAAAAGGAAAGCCACATTGACCCAAGGGACAAAGTCCTCGCACACCCCTCTAACCCGCTGAAAGTGTCCAAGCAGCTCGCATTAGTCGCACAATCAGAGGTCGCCATCAGCGAATCCGACTCTTCCCAACTCTCCTCCAAAGGTTCATTATCCTCCCTCCCTCACCAAATGATTGCAGTTCAAAATGGGACCTTCGGATGGGATTCGGAAAAGGACCCGTGCGTACAGAACGTGACTATAACCATCCCATCCGGGACTTTTGCTATGCTAATCGGGCCATCGGGCTGTGGGAAATCAACGCTGCTCAAAGCCATTCTTGGCGAGGTGCCCTGCAAGACTGGGGCTATACAGCTCGCAACACAAAGCGTGGCCTTCTGTGACCAGTCGCCTTGGCATATGAATGCCTCAATCCGGGATTGTATTGTTGGAATGTCCATCTTTGACGAGGCCTGGTATATGTCTGTTATAAATTCCTGTGCTTTGGCCAAGGATTTTGAGCAACTTCCTCGTGGAGATGAAACTATCATTGGTAGCAAGGGTATCTCTCTTAGTGGAGGGCAAAGTCAGCGGATTGTAAGTTCTGGAAATCACCCTCATTCTTCAACTGCGGCTCACGTTTTGGTATATATAGGCAATTGCAAGAGCAGTATACGCCAGAAAGGAGCTTGTCATCTTCGACGATGTCTTCAGCAGTCTCGATGCAGAAACTGAAAACCATATATTCCATCACTTGGTAGGAAACCATGGCCTTCTGCGTTCGATCGGCGCAACAGTGCTGTTTGCTTCGTCTTCAGGCAAGTTATCCACTCCAAGACACGAGTATTCTATTACTAACATTATGGTTGACAGTTAAACGAGTTCCCTTCGTCGACCATATCATTGTTCTTGACAAACATGGATACATCACTGAACAGGGCAGTTTCGCGGCACTCGATTCAGCGGGAGGGTACATCTCAACTTTCTCGTTGGACCACGCCGACACAGATATCAAGGTGGGCCAGAATGACGAAATGGACAAACCTAACGTGCAACTTGATATAAATGACAAGGACCCCGGAGCAGAATCTGGTGATTACAGGGGAGCTGGCGATATATCTGTCTACTTGTATTACATTCGGTCCATCGGGTGGATGTCATCAATATTTTTTGCTGTGGCGATTGCAGGCTTTATTTTCTGCATATCCTTTCCAAGTAAGTTGGATTTTTGATCTCAGTTCAGTCCTTACACTAACACCACTTGAACAGCTATTTGGGTGAAATGGTGGGCGAGCTCCAACGAAGCCAATCCAGGGAAGCACACGGGATACTATCTAGGCATCTACGCAATGCTTGGAGTAGTAGCAATGCTCTCTCTGGTAGCAGGAGCCTGGTTCGTATCCTAACATTCCCATGTCAACATACCGTCTGGCTTACTCTGTATAAACTACAGGCAAATGATCATAAAAATGGTGCCCAAGTCTGGTGAAGCATTTCACAGGCGGCTTCTAAGCACAGTGCTAAGGTAATTAATCACCACATGCCTTTGCGAAGTATGCTAACATGAACAGTGCACCCATGCTGTTCTTTTCCACCACAGACAGTGGTTCCATCCTTAACAGGTTCAGTCAAGATTTGCAGCTCATCGACATGGAGCTCCCAATTGCGGCAATTAACACATTTGCCAGTAAGTCTCCTCCTTTAAACAAACTTGTGGACTTCAACTTACACGCTTTCTAATAGCCCTCGTTCTTTGTCTATGTCAAATGATCTTTATGGGAATCGCCTCTAAATACGCCGCCATTTCTTTTCCCTTTGTCCTTTTAATAGTCTATGCCATTCAGAAAATATACCTCCGCACATCAAGGCAGCTGCGATTTCTAGATCTCGAAGCAAAAGCGCCATTGTATTCGCACTTTACCGACTCGCTGGGTGGTTTGGTCACGTTGCGAGCATTTGGTTGGGAACAATCACTACAAGAAAAGCACTACCAGCTTCTTGATCGCTCTCAAAGGCCCTTCTACCTCCTCTACGCTGTTCAACGCTGGCTTACTCTTACCCTCGATATGGTCGTTGCTGGTATCGCAGTGCTTCTCATTATCCTAGTGGTCGTGCTACGGGGAGAGATCAGTGCAGGCTATGTCGGTGTAGCACTGCTGAATGTCATCATGTTCAGTCAGAGCATTAAGCTCCTCGTGACTTTCTGGACTAACCTCGAAACTCACATTGGATCAATACAGCGAGTCAAGTCCTTTACTGAGACAGTCCACTCTGAAGATCTACCAGAAGAGCGCGACCCAGTCCCACCTGGCTGGCCCGCTGAGGGGAACATCGAATTCAAGTCTCTGTCCGCAGAATATAGGTACGTCTCGAGTTAGCTGTAGCCCTAGTCACTACTTCTAACCAACGCGCAGAGACTCCGAGCCCATTTTAAAAGGCATAACCTTATCAATCAAAGCAGGAGAAAAGATAGGTATCTGCGGCAGAACAGGAAGGTAAATAACACTCAGCAACTCCCACCCTTTTCAAACATTCGGCTAACGAAGCTCAATCAGCGGCAAAACCTCCCTCATCATGAGCTTGTTCCGAATGATTGAGCTCCACAGTGGCAGCATCACCATCGACGGCCTAGACCTCACAAAGCTCCCACGTCAGGAGATCCGCGCACATCTCAACGGCGTCTCCCAAAGCCCTCTCCTCATACAAGGGAGCGTAAGAGTAAACGCAAACCCAACGGCCTCCACCATTGGATCAAGCAAGGTCTCGGACCAGGAAATTCTCAACGCCCTCAAATCGGTCAACCTCCACACCAAGGTCCTCGAAAACGGCGGCCTAGACGCAGACATCGATGGTTTGCACCTCTCCCATGGCCAGAAGCAGCTGTTTTGCTTGGCCAGAGCAATTCTCAGACCCGGAAATGTCATTGTCCTTGACGAAGCTACCAGCAAGTATGTCTAAATCGCTAAGCCCCTTCTTCACCATGAATATACTAACATCCAACCCTCCAGCGTCGACACCAAAACAGATGAAATAATGCAACGCGTCATCCGCGAGAAATTTGGCTCACATACCATCCTCACAGTCGCGCACAAACTCGACTCTATCCTCGACTACGACAAGGTAATTGTGCTCGAGGAGGGTCGAATCATCGAGACCGGCGTACCCTACGACCTACTCGTCGAAGAGGGCTCGCATTTTAGACAGTTGTATTACGCTGGGTATAACTTGGAGGCAGGTTTTCGGTTTGGATTTGCATCTGCATCTACATCTGAGTCGAGATCCGGATCTACCGTTGGGCCTGGGGAGGTGGTTCCGAGGCCTATTTGATTACTGGCTGCTCTACCTGCACTCCACCTCTTTCTTCTTCTGTTACTGGGTGTATTTTGGTTCTCTCTTTTCCTTTTCTTTTGGATTTTATTATAATTTAGGTTGGTTTAATTAACTCTATTTAAATTACTACTTCGGCATATATTTTCAAGTTACTTTCCGTGTTACTAGTTCGTCCTTCTTTCACACTGCAGTATTTATTGAATATATAGTCAAGTGTCACATATTTAAAACTAGACCGAAACCTTGAGCTCCCTCGAACGCCACGGCAAACGGATCCACCGGGGCGTGATTGCCTTCCTGCCCACCCAAAATAAAAGAACAGTACTTAGCAAAATAAAATAATAGTAGTAGTAACGATGATAATGAAAAAAGAGTGATCAACCATCAAAAGCGCATAAATAAATAGGTATTCAACAGGGAGGCATCCACAAATTCCAACAGCAAGAAAAAGTCGTCTATATATAATTGGGCGGACCAGTGGAAGGAAAGAGGACATGACATTGAACTAACCAGCATAAACAAACAGTGACCTCAACTCCTCCCATAACTCCACGGGAAACATCCAGACCGATCAGACTCGCAATTTCGGTCTTTCGGTCTTTCGAACTTTCGGAATCGAAATAAATTGAAACAATACTGCACTTTCGGACCTCGGTGGCCGGTCAATTGGTGGATTACTCACACCTGCAGGGCATTGTTTCCTTGTTGCCTGCAGCGGCATTGGACACCAATAATTAGGTAGTACGGATACTTGGTCTTAATTGACACCCAGCAAAAAAAAAAGAAAAGAAACGAAAAGAGTAAAGATACCTGTCGGTACAAAAGTTGTTGTCAGATCCTAGTTTGATTCGTCCCCTTACGAAATCCACAGATACCTTGTAAAAAATGACTTCCCTACCTACATACCTAAATTCGATTCACCATACACCGCGCAAGAGATAGATAAACGGATAAGATGGATAAGGTACAAAATGTAAAACGCATAAAAGCAGATCCCTTCGGAAATATCTAGAAACTTGTATATGAAATCAGGTCGTTGTTGATACCGGATCCGAACCAGAACCTCAAGCAAGCAGCATCGTATCATCATTATCAGGAACAATCCCATCGAGGTCGAAGCCGGCATCGAGACCAAACTCCCAGTCTCCGCGTTCGATCCTGCTAACCCTGTCCAGCTCAGACTGGTACTCGCGGCGTAGGTGCTCGAGCGTGACTATAACTCGTCGTCGAAGACCGTGCCCGACGGTGGCAGGCTGTGGGAATGAGATCGAGTGTCTGTTGGACTTGCCGGATAGGGCTCTGAGACTGGAAATTGACCCATGACGGGAATTAGGTGAAGCTGTTGCTTCATCCATAAAGACATTACCATCGTCGTCTTCCGCTGCTGCGGGAGATTTCAAGGTATTGCGGCTGGTTGCTAAGCGAGGTTCTTCTTTGTCGACCAAGATGTAAGATTCACTTTTATCCACGCATGCGAGGAGGTTGATAAGGGATAATAACTCGTGTCTGATTTCGTCGCTCTCCGGATCGTCTTCCTCTAGGATGTGGTGGACGTCGCCTGCCTTGGCTTTAGAGAGTATATGGTGGGCGGATGTGTTTCTAGCCTGGCGGAGGCGTTCAACATTGTGGTAGGCGACTTCAGCTGCTCCACGGTAGTCACCACGTTTAATGCGGTAGGCTTGTAAAATTCTCTGGTAGTCTACCGTGCCTTCAGCCCACTTGTTCGTGGTGTCCAAGAGAGAGGTAGACCAGGGTTGTCTCTGCGCGAGAGAAACCAAGATCTCGTCTACGTGCGCAGCAACGTTAGGAATGAGTGATGTCGGAAAGTGAAGGATTTGTTCGAGCCCAGCGCTACCTGAACCTGAAGCAGCCAAAATACTGGTGATGAGGGAGGTCAGAGCGGATTTCTGCAATGCCGAATCTTGATACCGTGAGAGTGCGGAATATGCCTGGTCAAATTGGCAGATTTGCAATGAAGCAGAGAACAGGCGCGAAAGAAGGTCATTCTTTAATCGCGAGACCTCCGGGTCATGCTCGCTCCCATGTTCACTAGTGAGAGCCTGCAAGGCCAAGCTGGCAAACTCCGAGACATGGGAAAATGCGCGGGCCTGCTCAAATATCGATAGCACATGTTGGAAATATTTGGGAAGCCCATTGTGAAAGCAATCCACAGAGACAATGTCGAGCAGAGTCGAGGACATTTCGTGCAGATTGCCAAGAGGCTTTCCACAGGCTAAATCATGGTTAGTATCAAACTACCAGTAAAGGTTGCGGTTACTTACAGAGGAGGTAGGCAGCTTTCCTGAAATACAAGGCTGCAGTATCAAGCTCGGACATGGCCACGTAAAGACGACCCTTGACATAAGTTGACCAGGATGTGCTTACTTGGAAGCGCAGGAAATCCCAGGCCAGGTCGATGTTACCCTTGGCTATCAGGTCGCATTGTATGTAGACCAAGGCATTGGGGTAGGCCACCTCACCTGGGCGAGTCACCCAGGATAGCACATCTCGAATCCCAAGCGTGAGCGTGTAGCTCTGGGGAACGCCAATGGCCTGGCGGGGTTTAATATCCGTTGCAAACAAATCCTCCAAGACAGTCACAACTCTTCCGTCCTTAGCGTTTGGGGGTGGAGTGGTTAAAGAAAACGAAGGCATTGACGAATCCTCTGTTGTCATTTCGGATCTGACAGATGCCTTCCGCGTATTTGAGCTCAGCCAAGACATCATCTTATACTCTCGAAGAAGAGTAACTATCTCAACGAACAATTCAATTGCATCGAAGGTAGAACCATCTTCTTGTTGCACCTCGCCATCGACAAACACAACAAGGACCAAAAGATCGATGAGAATTTTCTTCGTAAACAGGATCGTCTCCTGGACGCCATTCACCGTGACCTTCACTCCGAAATGTGTGGGAAGGAGGTCAGAGTCTTTTCCGGGGAATCCAAGCGGAATAGTCTCGAGTATCTTGAAGAATATTTCGCTGGATAGCATATAAATGTTCAGCCTCTGGTTCATCTCCGCAATTAATTCGTCATAGATCTGGTTAGAAATCTGCTCCGAAAAGTCGCACCGGTCACGGAAAGCATCCATCCTATCTTGAACAGACGATGAGGGTTCCGCAAAGACCTCAGCATCGATGGCACCTGCGCAGGCCGCATCAAGATCGGCCGAGAATCTCCTCCTGAAATCGGATGCGACTGTCATCAAGTGAGATGCTTCTTCAAATAGGTCACCGAGCTCGGAGTCCAGATTCCGATGCCTCCAGCGGTCCGCGACCTTGGGCCCGTCATCTCGAAGCACAGGCCCTGTGTTATGCAAAAGGAGTTCTGTTGAGCTGCATTCCCGGACTACCGCACAGCTATCCGTGAGAAGCAGCCAGGGAGTTTCATAATATAAGTCGTAGGCGAGACTGACAGGTTCGAATCTTTTCTTATTGAGATCATCTACAACCTGCCAAAATTGTCGCCACTTGGAGTCTGTATCAGTGCGATATCGTGGAAAGTCCATCTCATCATCTTCGAATTTCCGGAGAGACACTGTAGCTGCGATGGTAGAGCACAATCGTTCTGAGAGGGGGGTGCTCTTCTTCAGCGAGCTTGACGAAGACAGCGGCTTGAGGGCTTCCTGATAAATTGCTAAAGCGGTTTCGAGGACCTCCGATGAGTACCTATTCGGCTGTAGGAGATATTCTAGCCACTTCTCTGTCGGGTCGACGACATCGGATGATGCTGCGCGCGGTGGAGGCTCGTGTCTGCGGCTATCTAACGTCGCAGAGGTCCAGTTGCTCTCCCAATCCGAAACGAGAGATTCGAAGTTGAAGTGAAGAGTGTATAGTCGATAGAGGCCACTGTTCCTCCACAAAACCCAGAGCTCCATGCGCCTACCCTCTTCGGCCGGCTTGACCTCGAAATCAGCAATACTCCAGAACATGTTTCCGCTCGAGTCGGGGTCCAGGGGCCTCAGCGTATTATCCGGGAAAAGATCCTCAATCACCAAGGGCGTGGTGAGTCCGCCTTTAATGGCCCAGAACTTAAAGCACCCATCTTCAAAGGGCGAGTAGGTCACGACATAATAGCGGTATCCTCCATCCAAAGCTCTCTCGACGTTGAATACGCGGATGAATGACGATTCGGATGGGTTCAGCGAATACGATAGGGCCTCGGGTTGTTGTATCTCACGACCAAGTAGATCTTTCGTTGCCACTAACTTGTTCGTAGCGAGGTTCCAAATCTTCAGCGTATGGTTCAGACAGGCCGCAAAAGCATAAGTCTGGTCGGATGTCGTGGCGATCGCGTTCGCTACGCTCGCATCGAGTGTGCGACCGCCGTATTTGATAGAAGTCTGAGCATTCCACCTCACCAACCCCCGAAGTGAAGCACCCCAGGTTCTCTCGTCAAGCGTAAGGGGAGACCAATTCGAACCTTGAAAGAGCAACATGTTAGCTACCTAGATTCGCGCGAATAAACAACAGGATACAGGACATACCATCATTACCGGCCTTCCGGGTCAAGCGCAGGAGCGCGCCGTTGTCCAGGGAAATGAAGAGCTCCAGCGGGCTACTCGCGTGCAATCGATGCGGGTGTGAAAAGGCCAGGTTTGCCGGAACATATGATTTGCACCAACCCGAAATATTTTCATCAATCGATGCCGCTCTCCTAAAGAACTCTGGGCGCAGGGCCAGGGTGTGCAACTCCTTGGAGGCTGTGATTACAAACACATTCAGCACTTCATGGTCTTCCAAGTCTGCGAGAGCAACACCCGACGGCAGAATCTCTTCCTGGAAATCTAATCGCAAAGTAACATCATATTCGTGATTTTCGATGCCGCCCTTGGTCAGATCCACGCAATGGATCTCCAAAACCTTGCTTTCATTGACCACCCTCCAGAGAAACGCTCGCGGGTAGACGTTGCGTTTGCGGAAATACACAGATCCTTGTGTCGCGACATATCGTCTTGAAAACTCGTCTTCGTCTTTCGCAACATGTTCATCGACACCGGTGAGTGAGGAAATCGAGAATCGGGTACGGCTTTGTGAGCTTGTTTGTGTTGGGATCGGGATGTTGACGATGGTGTTCGGCGAGTACGGCCGGAGATCGACCTGGGTATCTTGATAAATTTTCGCCATGGCGAATTGACAACGGACCTCCTTCCTCAATATTCAAATTTCGACTCAGGTTTCCATCGTCGGGGGTGCGGAAACGAGTGGTTGGGAACCCGACGCAGTTGAAAGGCAAAGCTGGGTTGATGCTCTTCCGCAACTCTGAAAAAACAAGGTCTTGGCGCCTAAACGCGCATCACCGCCTGCACTATCGATCTACAACTGCTTACTATCACGCTGTTTCAAGGATATCTAGAGTATGATGGATATTATTCTTTCTTTACTCTAATTAATGGTGTTTTTTATACTATGCAATCGCCATGTTACTAAATAATAAAAATATGTGCTGAATAAACTGCTCTTCAGATACAATAAAGCAGGAGGTATGAATCAATGAATCAGTGAATCGTCGCATCATAAAGCAGATATCAAAATCAATCACACTCTCAATCTCAGTCATTCTCCAGGTCTTTCGGGCTGGGGTCACCGATTCCGTCCTCATTAATGGCAAAGAGGCAATCACTCTCCGGAAGACAAGGGCTATCGTAGATCTTACAGACTCTAGTCTCACCTCTTCCCTTCTTCAAGCTCAGTCTTGTCGTACTTGCGTGCGCAATGATGTTTCCACCAATTGGTTTCTTTGGGTCGGGGTTAAACATCGCACTCGGCCCACCATCAACCTGAGCGACAACCTGGTTTGTGATGACGACGGCGATACCGAACTCATCAGCCAAGCGCTGCAGGGTACGCATAAATTTAGCCAGATGTGTTTGGCGAGTCGACAGCTCACCACGGCCGTTGAAATCAGTTCGATAAAGCGAGGTTGCTGAGTCGACAACCAAAAGTGAAAATCGCGTTTCGCACATCATCTGAGAAGCTTGGTTGAGCAGTTGCAGCTGGTGGTCTGAGTTATAGGCACGAGCATAAGCCACATTGTCGAGGACCTCCTCCCCAACGAGGCCAAACCTCTGCGCAACAGCCAATAGACGAACCGGCCGGAAAGTTCCCTCGGTGTCGATATAGAGACATTTTCCCTCTCCGCCGCCCATGTCAAATGGCAGCTGGCACGTAACAGCCAGTGTATGGCAAATCTGACTCTTTCCAGTTCTGAACTCGCCAAATATCTCCGTGATTGAACCCGTCTCAATGCCACCTCCAAGAAGAGTATCCAGCTGCTTCGAACCAGTTGTGATTGAGATGAGTTCGCTTCGTCGAGCATGCATTTCCGTAGCCGTCGTGAATCCCATGGGGACAAGTTTCGCCGCTATCAGCCGAGATCTTTTAGCTGACATTCTGTAAAACAAATGTTCCCATCGACAAGCTCACCCTCAGTCAATATTTTATTGGCCTTCTGCTCCGAGACACCCTTGATTGTTTCGAGCACGCGCTTTGGACTACAATGGTGAGTGAGTGAATCATTCTCGCACAGCATAAGGGTTAGAACATACGTATATGCAACAGACTCAACAGTATGAAGCCCAAAATCCACAAATAACTTGATATCTCTAGATGTTAATCCTGACATTCCCTGCACAATACTGGTTAGTTCACGTCTATTAATCAGTGATGATGAAAAAGAGCGAACTTCTTACCTCCAGAGCTGACAGCGGAGTAGGAGCTCCAGGGCCTGGAAGCCCGCTGTCATCGTATTCATTCTGACTCTCCATATCTGCTGTCATTTTGGATCAATCGATATTGACGTAAAAATCGCGGACTTCGGACAGGTTTGCCACGGCTAGCCCAGCAAAATACGCGTCTTCGCTTGCGCCTCAATCTTTCGCAGAAGTTAGATCTCAGTTCGAAAGTTGATTCTTCTGTCTAAGATCCCTGCTGGCTGTTGGGTATTCCTGTGCGACCGCTGCCGAAGGCGAAATTTGATTGTTGCTATGACAATTTATTTTTGTAATCTTCTCCTTTTGACTTGGAGTTGGGATGGGGACGCGTCGAGACCATCACGAGATCACGTGCCTCCAGGCACAGGCTAGCCTGTTGCTGCCTTCGAAAACAACCATCGAATAACATTTCCCTTTTTTTCCTACGGATAACTCGCCAATGGATGGGATTCATGAAGAATATAACCCAATAAGGCAACTCTTCAGTACAGGAATCCAGTATGGATTTTACTGTTACAGCCCATATCAAAGGATAACAATATTCTAGATATACATGCATAGCGCAACATTCGTCCAAGCCGGTCAACCTTGCTGTTCTTGAACTTCCATTTTTGACCCTGCAATAACTGGCTGCTCGATAATGCTCTCCAAGGATGGTCTTCCACTACTCTCGTTTGACTCTTGATATATGGGCGTCAGTTGAAACCTTTCAGCTGGGCGTGGTGGTCCTGGCGGCAAGGTCTCGTCAAAGAGCTTGCTGAATCTGCGTCTGAAATCCTCAGAGGATCCTCGACGACGCGCTGTAAAGCATAAGCAACAATGTTTCATGTCAACCACACAGAAGGTGGTTCCATCGTTGCAGGGTGTGTATACTCACTATCGCGCACAGACATTCTCTTGTATCCCACAATAGGCTTCATCCATGAGCTACGAGAAACGAACCACAAACGAGAAAGTGGCCTCTCGTTCTCGGGTAGTCTTGGTCCCTCACGGTCACCGGCGCCCATTCCACCAATGTCAAGCTTTGGGGGCCGGCTCGAACGAAAAGTGTCGATATGAATACTTTCAAGTACACTCTCGGCATGGCTATCTGCGGTTCCCGAGCTGCGATGCGAATCATCCCCGGTGGTAGAAGTGATGTCCGGTTTGTGGGGCTCCTGGAAACTGCTGGCCGCAGACTTATGTCTGAGCAGCGAACCCAGTATTGACGATCTCCTCTTCTCCATAGCTGTTGGTGGCTTAGCAGTGGATTGTCGCTTCATCGTCCAAATACCCTCGACTTCAATTCCCTTCTCCAATGCTGTGGCGCCGAATGGTATTTCGTTTGACTCGGACCCGGCCTCGCCCATCTCGGCCTTCTGCTCTGCTCGCTCATTTGCTTCTTTCGCAGCCTGTCTCCGTATCTTTCGCCGGTTGTGCGTGAGAACGATAAAGGAGTAGACGAGTACAAGGAACTTGTTACGTCAGTAGATTTATGGTGTATGTTCGCATCGCCTTACCAGAAGGAACGCAAGAGCATATAAAATAGTCAGTCACCATGCACTGCTAGTAGGCTGACGTACCTACAATGCTCAGCTTCTGCCACAGCGCCCAGCCCTTCCAGAACCCCATCTTCAACTCTGAATTTCATGCGTCTTAGGAGTCTACCGATATAATATCCTCAGCCAGCCGAAGGCGAATAATTGAGTAACCGTGCGATGTCAAGAAACTAAGGCGTAAGTTGTCGAATTGAGATCTCGTCAACTGTCCAGTGAGACCGTTGAATAGCGTGATAATAGNGCAACGATATATATACCGTGCGGAAAATGAGAGCTAATGTAGCTGCAAGGCGGGTCCATGATACCTGACGATGTGTTCGAGTTATGGTGGTGGACAGCGTTGATACGGCAGGTGCGACTCTTACTCTTATGGAAACCACCAAGCGTCCGGGCTTCCGCGACCAACATCGCGCCGGTGTTAGCAGAGACATACGAATTACTGAACGTAGAAGCAAAGGAAATGAACCTATATTAAATTTAACGGAGTAAATGACCTGCTAAGAAATAAATAACAAAACGGGGAAAAAAAAAAAAAAGTAGTCGTTCAGCCAAACAGCCAGATTCCCTGTAACGCAACGGTGTAATCCAATGACGCCACCCCAGGGTGGAAGTGTCTCTGCAGAATTGCTTCCCTCAAGGGTCACTTCCATTGCTTAATGCCGTGTAGCGTTCGTGGATTACTCGCACGAGTACAATCGACAACCCCAGGATTCGTACTGGGCACCAGTCGACGCTGGCCAAGACCTTAGCAAGGTCACTGACTAACGGCTAACCTCCCACTCGACTATCCATGACAGATAACCAAATTTCGTCTCTAAGTGAATTATGACCCAACAACTTCAATCTTTGTAATCCTTGGCCAAAATTGTATCTCATAATATTTAATGAAATTTACTTCTATAATATTCTTTTGAAAATAAATTGTCGATAGTTCGTGTGTATACATTTTTGTCAGTCGCGCATCTTGGCGGAATTCCTATTTATCCCCCATGACGCCTACATTGAAGGCGACATATATATATTGTGGATGAGTAGACTAAAATGAAACCACAAATATATTGCTGTTTTCTTTTACATCTAGTAACTACAAGGGGGAGATGAATAAAACAGAATACGCGTAAATAATAACAACAATATGAATACAAAAGGGGAATAAGGAGTGTAAATTATGAGGGCGGGAGGCCACAAATCTTCTCAAAGACCGGATCTTGCAGAGCAACAGTTCGCATTCTGGAGGCATGGCCTATTATCCTTGCGGCATACGGTGTTATAAATCGGGAGACATGGCCCGGGCCTCACAGACCTGGCTCTCGCTGCACGATGCGTCGTCGCCGCAGCCTATTATACATACCCCGTCGGTAGTGCTACAGAAGCCTCCAGGGCCACACTGTGCGTCACCAGAGCAGCGAGTTTCACCTGAAAGCATGGGCATAACCTCATTGTCCTTAGTTCCACCTATGCGCATTCCAAGGACCGGGGCTGCATTAGCCCATTTGGTGACAGAGACGAGAGCAAGTGCACCAAGGACGATTTTGGAGCAACAGCACATGTTTGCAGTTCTGTCAGTAGCGAGGAAGTCGAAAGTATAGAGATCAGTCTCCTTAAAGCCAAAGGAGCAAGCTGAGTGACGAACAAGTCACTGATAATGAGCGTCGAGTAGTTGTCACTGGAGGAAGGTGGGGGAGTTGGACTACCTAGGGAAGAGATTCCCACAGCAGGACGCGAGGGAGCGACCCTTTTACGCTACGAATATTAAGCTTCCATGGTGGTCAAGAAACCCAAACAGTGTGTCAAGTGCATACAATGGCCAGCATCGGATGATGGTCTCACATCTGGAACTTAGCAGGCTGGAACCAAGCAGATGACCAAATCCTCAGCTGCCCTAAAAATATTTAGCTCTCTGCCCACAAACAGCAAAGACGCTCTGATCGGTAGCGAAACACCCAGGACATCAGGACTGGGAAGTGGAAATTCTCCAGAGCTCAAACTCGACTCAAGGAGCCGAAGCCTCAATGCTTATAGGGACCCCATTGTAGCAAGAAACCGCGGCCCATCGACCCGATTATGTGGCAATTTTGTGCCTCGTAGAAAGAGCAACACAGAAGCCTGTTTATCAGAAATGCGTGACAATACCTTCCAAGAAGTGTGCAGGGAAGCCCCGGCCCAGACATTTCGGAAGTACTGAAGCCTTAGTCACAAAAGTTAAGCGCATCTGAAATTAGGTCCGGACCATGGAATCACATGCATCATTTGGACGGAAATTTCGCTTGAATCAACCTTAGTGGCAGCGATTAGACTACGAGGTCCGTGGCCAGACGCTGCCCTGAATGCTGAAACTGTATTGTGTATGTAGTGGAATGCAAGGCACGACGCGATATCCATGGGACGGCCCAGGAACGAAGTTCCGGGGGAAGGCAAACTGATTTCCAATGGTTGACTTGGGATGTTCCTGGCCAGGAGTTCTTGGATCTTCAAGCCATAAGGCTGGAATCTCCACAGTTCGGACGATGCTTGACATGAACGCGAGTTTAAACTGGGTAAGAAAAGTTGCTGCGTTGTGGGCGACAACTGCTCCGGGGAAGAGTTGGACAGTTCTTCCATCCATGAAAAAAACTTACGCTGAAGCATGAAAATTAGCCGAGTTCAGAATTAGTCCCAGGACCTCCGCCAATACCGGGCGATAATCTCACAGCGATAGAACAGGGACTTTGACCCTCCACAATTAATCGATGACGTTGTTTCCCGGGCGCTAAATGCTCCAAGGCGATCCCAATCCATAAATCCAGTTGTGCTGCCCACCGAACCACTGATCATGTGAGGTCCTGAACGTGGTACTCTATAGAAGATATTTCCCCTTGCATTGCCGCCCCGTTTCCCCTGGTTTACCCATTATCGATTCATATTCTCCTCTCAAAGACCAATCAGTCGTCCTGTAAACAGACGACCGGATGCCTCCGTTTCTCAACTTCCTGGGGCGAAAGCCTGGTACCAACCCCAATGGCGGGGAGGCCGGCCTTCACCCCGATACTCGATTTTCTGAAGACAGCCATCGCTCGACTCCGTTGAGCATCAGGAAAAGTCAAGAAACCGAGCCTCCTGAATACAAACTCAGCGGTATGTACTGGTATCTATTTTGCGACAGGACTATCCGGTTAACGACTGATTGATTAGTTGTCGATTGCAACGGCGCTTATCTTCCGGTATGTATAGTCGTTTATCGCTCATTGTGCCTTTCGATTCCTGGTTAAAGAGGACGCGCAAACTAATACGGCAGCAGCCGTCACCACCAGAGAAAGAAAGCTTCTGGCGCAAATCTGGAATGTCGCGGTCGTCCTCGAACCATCGCAGTCTAGTCGACGAGAACGAGCCGTTCTCAATATCGCGCGAATCGTTCGACTCCTACCGTCGCTCTTTCGTAAGTCTATCCTTCTGTATCCCCGAAGATTTGAACGGAAACTCATGCAATATATCCATAGGATATCTCCGCGCGATCGCCCATAACCTACTCAGACGCCATGCCCTCGCGCACCTCCCTCGACTCGCGCTTCTCCCGCATAACTTCCTCGTCGGGACAGCGATTGGGCGACCGACCAACACCCGAGTCAATGGAAGAGGACAACTTCGAGGACGTCGGCCTCAACGACGACGACTCAAAGCCCAAGAAAAAGGGCATTTTCTCCCGCTTCGGCGACTTTTCGAACGACGCTGGAGGAACCAGGCAATCATCACATCTCGGATTTCACCTCCCAGGCCGGAAAAAGACCCCTCAAGTGCCGCCCAGTTCGGAGATGAGCCCCATGAAATCCACTGTTGCTTCCGAGGTGTCAGAAGTGCGTGAGGGTTGATTCATGATTGACTGACTGTGAGCGTTATCGTTGCCGATCACTGAATTCTGGACGCTAAACGCTTTGCATGACTCGACGAATTGGGCACCTGGATTATGAATAAATGGGCGTTTGGAGTGATGCTTGCATCTTTATATTTATACCGTACCCGCTTTATGGAGCGGCTTTTCTTCATCTTGGATTTCTTTCTATAATATTAATGGATGCCCTGGATTGCTTTATATTGGTTTAAATCGGGAATATCAACGATTTTATATTGCCTGCTCTTCATAATTCTAGCCAGAGTGACCAGCGCAAACATTTCCCAACCACGGTTCATAGAAGCCGCCTAGTGAATTCAGTCCCAGCTGCATTAACTTCAATGACTTCAATGGGTCTCGCTTTGGAAGTGCCAATTGATTCTTATTCGCAGGAAGCCCTGCGCGTCGAGTGTTTTTAGGACCATCGGGTTTCGAGTTTGGATATTCCTTTACGTAGTTGAGAAGTAGATGTGCTCATCAAAGGAGCAATCATGCATGCCACTTAAGGGTGACAGATGTGTGAACCAGCATCTGGAGCCTTGGAAAATGGCAAGAACTATACGCGATGAACAGATCGAACGTACTTTTGGAAAAATCTAGGTACTGGCGGAAAGATTCCAATTGTATTGATATCAAGCATCGGTAATCACAATAAAGACGGGGTATCTGAGGAAGCCTCCCATGAAGTAGATGCTGGTGTCTGGGGTTTTTGATTAGCTTGAAGAGCATCGTGCATGTTACCCTATTCTTGATAGGTCTCATGAATGCCTCCCCGGAGACTGACGGCCTTCAGAAAAGAGAGTGAAGAGATATATGAAGAGAAGAGTAAATTTGGCTCTTCGCTCGCGAAAAGGTGTACATACCTCATTTAACGAGATGATAAGTATACCACATTCAAGACACTCACTTTCTTGGTCCATGGCGTTTTACAGCTCGCTGCGTTGCAGGCGATGCTATAGTATACTGTTAGAGCCTGATTGGACAGACTATAAAAATCGCTTACCTAACAATCTTATCGTTGCGGCACAAACCATGCAAACACGGGGACCCCGACCGCCTGAGAAATTATCGGCAGTAAAAAAAAAGTCGGCAAGACCCATGCGGTGCTGTTCGCGCTGCATAATATTCTACTTTGCTTAAACAAACCTAATTGACGCCATGGTTGGAGTAAAACGCCGTGTTGATACCGGTGACGACCGCAATGGGAAGCGGACGAAGACGAAGACCGTTGTTTCAGCGAAGAGCAAATCAGCGCCAGTGAAGGCGCAGAAGGATTCGAAGATTGCAAAGGGAAAGGATGTGAAGTATGAAAAAAAGGATAAAAAGGCGTCTAAGAAGCAGCCCGTTGAAGAAGAGGAGGATGAATCTTCTGAAGAAGACGACGATTTCGATGTCGACAATATTTCAGATTCCGAGATCGAGGACGGAGACGATGCGGAAGATGTCGAAATGGACGACATCGATGCGGAGGACGACGATGAAGAGGACGAAGAAGTCGAAGTTGAGGATAAGAAGAAGTTAAAATCTAAGTCCCAGGAGACCGAGGAGACGAAAAGTATGTTCTTGTCTTTTTTATCACACAGTATCACTGCTAATTGCTCTAGATAAAACTTCCTCCCGCGAGTCACATATCAAACAGAAAGCCCTGCAACAAGAGCGCAAAGCCGCAAAGCCCAATGCCGATCAGATTGCGCGGTCGAAGAAACTATGGGAGCGCCTGCGTCGCAAGTCGCACGTTCCTCTGGAGGAGAGGAAGAAGCTTATCGCAGAGCTTTTCGACATAATCACCGGCAGGGTCAAGGATTTCGTTTTCAAGCACGACTCTGTCCGTGTTATCCAAACGGCGCTGAAATATGCAAACCTTGAGCAACGTAAGCAGATTGCTCGGGAACTCAAGGGCAGCTACGTTGAACTAGCACAGAGCAAATATGCCAAATTCTTGATTGGCAAGCTGATCGTACACTGTGATTCTGAAATCCGGGACTTGATTATCGCCGAGTTCTACGGTAAAGTCAAGCGCTTGATCCGCCACCCTGAGGGCTCATGGATCCTTGACGACATCTACCGGACGGTAGCGACGCAGGAGCAGCAAGCCAACCTTCTTAGGGAGTGGTATGGCGCCGAGTTCGCCATCTTCAGAGACAACAGCAACAAGACACCAACCGCTGAGCTCTCCAAAATCATCGAGGACGAGCCTGCGAAGCGATCACCCATCATGCGTTTCCTTCTCGAGCTCATCAACCAGCTCCTCCAGAAAAAAACCACCGGGTTCACAATGCTCCACGACGCAATGCTTCAATACTTCCTCAACGTGAAACCCGGCAGCCCCGAAGCCACCGAATTCGTTGAGCTCATCAAGGGCGACGAGGAAGGCGATCTCGTCAAGAACCTTGCGTTCACCAAGTCCGGAGCCCGCCTCATGTCCCTGGCCCTCGCATACTCCAACGCAAAGGACCGCAAACAACTCACACGCTTCTACAAAGACACCATTAAAATGATGGCCGGCGATCTTCACGGCCATCTCGTCATCCTAGCCGCGTACGAAGTCATTGACGACACAAAGCTCACCTCCAAGCTCATTTTTCCTGAACTCCTCAACCAGAACATCTCAGACGAGGAAGCCCGCAACGAAGAACTTCTCTACCAAGCCACGGATCTCACAGCCCGCATTCCCATCCTATACCCCTTCGCTAGCAACAACAAGCTTAAGTGGCTCCTCCCCGAGGGCGACAACGCCGTCCTCGACGAGATCCGCGAAATCCGTAAAGAAACATCAAAGAAGGAGCCTTCCATCCGTCGCCAGGAGCTCGTCAAAGCTGCATCTCCGACCATTCTTGACTTCATCACCGCCCGTGCAGACACACTCCTCGAAACCAGTTTCGGCTGCCAGTTCCTCGCCGAGGTTTTCTTTGACGCTGACCCTTCGGACGGCAAGAAGGACGCCGCGTTGGCTGCGGTCGCCGAAGCCGCCAAGTCCCGCTCCGACACAAAGGATTCACCATTTGTTGGACGTATGCTCAAGTCTCTTGTCCAGGGCGGACGGTTTAACAGCGCTGAGAAGAAGGTGGAGAAGGTCTCGCCGCCGCTGAACTTCCACGGACTGCTGTATGAGCAGATTGGCGAGGAAGTAATGGCGTGGGCGACGGGGTCGAACGTGTACGTTATCGTTGCGCTGACAGAGTCCGATGATTTTGAGAAGAAGGGTGAGCTGCTGAAGGCTCTGAAGAAGGGGAAGAAGGCGCTGGAGCAGGCGTCGAAGGCTGAGAAGGGGCCTGCCGGTAGTGGAGCGAAGCTGTTGCTGGAGAAGATTGCGTAGGAGTTATATCCATTTTTAGATTTATTCCCTTGTTATTATACAGAAAAGCATATTCTTCATCTTCATCTTCTTCCTTTCCCATTTCTTTTTGGAACTAGTAACGAAATCAGTTCAGGTCAACCGACTGAGACCATCCAACTCATACATACAAAGTAAACCAGGGTATCCATATTAGTGAGAGTATCTACATATTCATCCCAACCTAGCAGAAAAATAATCTATACAAACTCCAAGCACGACAACGGCAAGATCTCCAGCCACTGAAAGCCGTGGCACAACATCGATGTCGTTGTCACAAGTAACGAGTAATTATTATACACTCGTACATCCAAACGCAACCAACCGACCAAGACCCCTTCAACGAGGTGAATAAGAAGAAGAACAAGGAGAAACAAATACAAACATCATTCAAATTTATGGGCCCCCAATATTTCCGGAGCCAGAACCCTCCGGAGGCGAAACCTGCTCTAACACAACGGCATAGAACTTGCCCGTCCCACCAACGCCGCCAGGCGAGCCCACGCCCAATGTCGGGTCGTTATACGGCCCCGCCGCTACAATTGCCCTGTGCATCCAATATTAGCATCCCGACTACCAATCTCTAGCAGGCATAATAATGCAGAATTAAACATTTCATTGGGCAAGTCGCCAAGAAATTATAAAATTATAAATGGAAATGGAAAGCGGGAAAAGATAAGTAGTACATACCACCCCTTATACTTCACGCCGTTAAAAATCTCCGTAAAAGCTGTGATCACCCGCAAAGGCAGGTTCAGTAGGCTCCCTACCCCTAGACCCTCGGGCAATGAGCCCGGACCGTGTACGGGCAGGCCGAGTTTGTTGATTGGAATGTATTGGAACTGAGCATGGCCCTGCTGATATTGGATTCCGTGGGCTGTTGGGGTTGGGGTGAGTGGGTTGGTGGGGGATTGGAGGGGTGTCTCTTGGAAGATGAGAAGGCGGCGGTTTGTCATTTTTAAATTGGTCTCGAATATTGCGCTATCTCGCAGGTAATGTAGAGAGGAAAAGATATAGATAGATGTATGCAAAGGACGTAGTGGAGAGTGAAGTTTGACTGTAGATCGAGTAACAGTAAGGATGATTGATATGATTCGGTTTTGCCTGATTGGGAAGGGAAATCGCGTGGCGCGTCAACCACGTGTTGTGGCGGTTCTAACGCCGTTAATATCTAATTATCTACCGGTACATAGAATATTATGCCTAGGAGTATCTGATCGCGTAAATAAAGTAAATTGAATTTATATATATACAGATTATATATGGGTATCACAATCAAATCTCCAACAATTAAAAATTATGGTTTGGAAATGTCCATCAGTCAAGCTCTCCATCAAGCACCCGTCTGGCGGCTTCCAATCGCCGCCTGAGCAACTTCGCCTGCTTTTCGTCATATTCAGGGGCCGTCGTGAGTTCCTGAAGTTCCATACAAACGTCGCCCAGGCTCTTAAAGAGCTGCTCGAGCAGCCGTGTGTCATTCTCATTGATCCCTAAGTCACTGTTGACAGAGCTTGGATGTGGGCTTGCGGCGGCTCGCACAGTCGAAACGAGCGATGAAGCAAGAGATGTTGGCGTCGCCGGCTCTGTTGCTGCGGAATCAGGACGCTGCGAAGTGAGGTTCTCTACTCGCGATTTCCGAGGCGTGAGCTCTGATGCCTCGGGATCGGAACGTTGCATGACGGCTGGGTCTTCCTCGTCTACATAGCGACGGTCGAGTTCTAACACCGTTAACGTACTTCCAAATTGTCGTGTTAAAAGGAGCTTACCATCGTTAAATTTCCGGTCCCAGTACAAGACACTCTCAACATCATTCTGGCCTTCCGTAGCCGTCGCAAAAGTTGCCACGGTGGATATCGAGTTTGCGCTGTTTGACCTAGAGTGTCGAATGGAGCGTCGCTCGCGAATTGGCCGGGTTGTCTCGACGGACGTCTCCGACACATTGCTTTGCCGGCGTCGTCGCGACTGTGTGTAATTGCCCAGAGCGCTGTGCAGGATAAAGTGCTCATAGTCAAAGGCGTCCTCTCGTTCTTCGTGCGGAGTGTCATCGGTATGGTGTGGTAACCCAGGAAAGGCTCCCAGCTCGTCATCATTAAGATCATCATCAAGAGGCTCCCGTAAGATCTCCTCCAAAGCCTCACGGTCAATATCCTCTTCTGCATCTTCGTAAAGGCTTTCTGCGGTCGACTGATCATCCTCGTGATCGGTTAGCTCAAACGGTGGCAGGATAGCGCCATCGGAGGATGCCCTGGGCTCGGACGATGCTGTCTCCGGGACAAGAAGGGTTGAGTCGGTATTACTACTGAATGTATGCCCGCTGCCACCTTGACTGCTAATGGGAGACGCAAGGGACTGTCCGTAGCCGGTGCTCGGGTGGAGGTGGCTATTGCGTTCAGACGGATCAAGAGGGTTCGCGTACCAGTGGGTGGCGGCTGTCAAAGGGCTGGGCGTGCGCAAGCTCTGGAGACTGCGACGCCGCAGACCATCTTCCTGCGCCTTGATCTTCAAAGTCGAGATCTTGATATGGAGCCCTTTCATCTGGTCCTGCAGATCTCGCACTTGGAGCTGAGACTGGGATCGAGAAGGTAGATGATCTACAGGGTAAGCTGAGTTAAAATCCTCCATATTGGAAATTGCCTGCCCTCTTTCTTCTTCTTCTTCTTCTCCTTCCTCTTCCTCTTCTTGCTCGTCAAACGCTGATGGCGAGCCGGAAGAATCGCGCTCTTTGTGGGACTGCATTGAGCTATGTTGATGAATAGACGAGACCGACGCACGGTGAGTCAAATAGGCCCGGTTGGGTGCATAATGAAAAGACCGCTCGTCATTATGGAAATTGGAACTAGTACTCGAGCCCATGGCGCTCACGGAACGCGACACGCGAGTCTCGGAACTTGGCTGGATTGACGGCAGGTTGGTCTCGCTGTAAACTCGGGAGTGCCGATTATTGGATGTGTCTTGTCCTCCATATGTCTGCCGCGGCCGAAGCATTGAGGACCTGCGGTCAGCCGCGCGGTGAATTGATTGATACAAGCCGCCGACGGGTTGTCCGAGACCTGGAGATGAAGCGGATGGCACTGGCGACGATGACATTGATGGGGTAGTCGAGCGCATTGTAGAGCGGGCACGCGTCAGGTTCCCTTCCATAAGCTATAAGAACACAAGATCAGCCAACCACATTGTCAAATGAACCAGACTGTAAGCTACATACCGACAGCCGTTTCTTCGCGTTTTCTAAAATTCGCTCCGCCTCGCTTTCCAGGATCACTGCAGAAGCATCTTCATCCGGACCCTTCCCCCCATTGGCCGAGGGCGCGTTTGCGCTCGATTGCGCACCACTGGTCGTCTCAGGGGCTGCGCGACGTTCGCTCAGTGAGACCCGGCTCTCTTGCGCAGCCTTGTAGTCCGATGCGCGGCCCTTTGTCCCGTCGACGGACGATGTCTCACTTGCGCCGCCGCTAATAGTCGAGTTTGACGAGCTGCTGTGCGCTCTGGTTTCCGTGACATCGGAGGGGACCGCGTCGCGGAACGAAACCGGCGAATCCAAAACACGGCTTTGCCGAGCCACCATCTCCTGCGCGCTTCTCCCACCTGCTCCATGCCGATATAACAACGCGCTGTCCTCCTCCCCTATATCCGACAAGCGGCGACTGGCAGCATCGTGGCCCTCGTGCATCCACGTGTGGCGCGGAAACGGCTTTTTCTGGGGCCTCGGTGCGCCAGTATATCTGGCCGGGTCCAGGTTGTTATATCCGTTTGCGTAGCTGGTTCGGTTTTCGTAGAACGACTGCAGGTGGGATAAGGAGGGCAAGTTGAACGGGGGCGACGGAGTGGAGTTTTCTCGCTCGTTGTCGTCGAAGGGCAGGATCATGTCTGGGTTGGACAGGGTCGGCGACGGCGGGATGGTGGGAGGAGGTTGTTGATGTGTCGAAAACATGGCGGCAGATGTATCAACTCCGTCCTGCCTGAAGGTCTGCTATTGGTACCACCACGAGGGCACAAGTCTTGAGATGATGAAAACAGTGTCCGCGATCGTTCCCCCTTTTCGCTTTTCTAAGCATGGGCCATCTGCAGGTGTCGCAACTGCAGCTGGAGGCCAGTCAATCTGGCCGCTTTGAGAGAAATTGAAGCTGCAGGGGGCGAGCTGCAAGGGCTGTCGGGGCCACGATTGGGGGGGGACTGAGACACAGGATTGATGGCCGGGACAAAAAGAAAAGACAGCAAGGAAAGGGAGAAGGATAAGATGATTCCCAGGACGGGGCTGGAAATTACTGTCTGGCGATAACGCTGGCTTCTATAGCGGTTAAATTAAAGGAAGATGCAATAAAAATCCCTGCGCGTCCTGCGATTTCCCTCGGGCGTTGAGTCTCTCCTGATGCCCGCCAAAACAGGCAAAGATCGCATCCAATCTTTCAGGCATTTTAGCAGCAGAACTCTTGACTCTTTCTGGCCTCGCGCCGCTGATCTTTATCTCTCAGGCCGTTGCTTCACAGCTCGTGGCTCGCCAGCCGAGGATAGGCCGGCCCCATTTCTACTCCGGAGAGTAATCTTCAGGCTTCGCTCGTCTTGTCTATAATAAACTCCAGATCAGACTACAAACAATTGCATTGTTCTCCAGCCATACCGCAAGACAAAATCATGAGGCTCAATTTACCCCGTCTCCTAGCCTACAAAAGCTTGAAACTATCTCTTTTCTCTTTTCGCTTTCTCTTTCTCGGCTTCTCCCCAGATCACCCATGGTCGGCCCATTAATAGACATACATGTTATTAGAAGGTAAAGGTTTAGAAAATAAGTAGGATACAATGGCACAGTCCGCATAACCTTGGCCAACTTGCGTCCAGCCGGACATCCGTTAATCGAGTTCATCGGTATCATCACTAACGCCGTCCGCTCACGCATACACATTCGCAGGCGGCAGCAACTTCGCCCCGTAACGGAAGTCAAGCGAACGGGAATCAGTGGGGTCGAACCCTGCAGCTTGGCGCTGTTCAAGGAAAAGTGCTTTAAGCTCATTAGCTTCAGGGTACTTGATAAAAAGAGGATGCGTTTCTTACGGGTAATTTTAATCATGTCGAACCAGCGGATTGCGTTCTCATCGCTACCGTCCACGGCCTTCAAGATTCCGCCGTCCTGCAGCGGGGTCGCCTTGGGTGGTAGACTGCGCATCTTCAACAACATGTGCAATATATCCGAGAAACGGTCGCCCTGCGTCGCATAGTATGGAGGGCGTTTGTCAAGCGGCCACCGCTGTGCAAAGTTCTCATCATCCCAGGACCGGAACAGCCAGCAGGTCCTCTCTACACAGTTCAAAAGAATGAGAGAAACTAGGAAGGTCTCGAACCACCCACTCTGCTGGCGCTGGAGCAGTCTCCGCTCCAGGTCGTTCATCACCGACTTGCTTAGGGACGCTGCTCGCTTCTCGGTTGCAGAGCGCAACTGGCCGCACAATAATGCATAAGACTCAGCGTTTGTAATCTCATCAATTGGGATACGCCCCTCATCCGCTGTCTGCCCAAGAGAATGCAGCGAGGCAGGCGGTAGGGTCGGATTGCAAAAAGTCTTCCAATGCAGCTCCGCGTCAACCAGAATATGTGTGGCAACCCACAACTCCAGCACCCTTTCTAATAATAAATCCTAGAGACCAAATCAGCATACTACGGCCCCGCTCAAATTCTGTCAAACCATACCTTCTTCTGCTGAGCCAGCTCTGCTGCTAGCATCAAGGTAGGCCTCATGACGTCGGAAGCCTCGCGCTCGTAGAAAAAAGCCGCCGTTTTCTTAATATACATCTCAATTTTCCCCGGTAGATCATCTTGGTCGCTGTCTAGCAGGTAAATTTCTTGAAGAGGACCCTGGAATTGAGTCTCGTCACCAAGTCCCTGAAGTTGGGGATCAAGTGCTGAGGCCGATGCCTTATGGCCCTGGAGCCCACTGAAGGTAACGAAGACCATGCTCTCCTCGAAATGGGTGACTTCAATACGTCCTGCATAGTGTTCAAACTTGACTTGGTTACGTATACTACTAACATCGTGATAAGCCAACGTTGCGTGCAGGTCTGAAACTCGGTTAGCAGTTTTGACAACACAATCAAGCCTGGCGCACATACTAGCATTGTACAATTCAAACTCCTCCGCAATCCGAGTGCGGATGCAAGGGTGTTTCCAAAGACGTGCGCTTTCGACACTAGCGCAGGTGGTGCACGGGCTGTCCCCAGAGCACTAAACAGGTCAGTAATGCCACAGGCAAGGGTAAGAAGGAGACATACAGGTTTCTTGAGCATGCGACACCGTATGCACGCACCTCTTTTCCTCACTTCCTGAACCTCTCTGCGTCTAGCTGCAGAAAACCGACCGCGAACCTTGGGCTTAGCCGGTTTGGTGGAATTGCCAAACTCGTTCACAAAACCCTTGGCTTGAGAGTTTGGGTTCATCGCAATGGGGCGAGGAAAAGAGGCTGCGCGTTGGGTCGCTGCGGTCAGCGTCGGATCATGCTCCTGGAGGCTGTCGAACAACAATTGTTCCTGAGTCGAGAGCTGTTGGTTCCATGCAGAACCCATCTTAGACAAACCGTCAGAAAGTCCAGAGCTAGGATCATGATCCAACGGGAGGCCGTGAGGTACCATTTCACTAGCAGATGCGGCGATCATAGACAGCTGCGACTGCCGAGAAGTGGCGGTTGGGTCGGGAGTCAAAGAAGTCTCTGGCAGTGGCGGAGAAGTGGACGAGGTTGGATCAAGCGAACCGGTTGGAGGGAGTGAAGGAATCGCCGTCGCGTCGTTGGGCGACTGGGGAGATACTGTGGATAAAGAATCGGCGCATTAGCGTGTGGAAGGCAGGGAATAACACAAGCAAGAACCGACACTTACCAGGAACCTTCACGTCCTCGTCCATTTGCTCAGACTGAGCAGGGTGGCCTTGAAACCCCTCTGCCTCAAGCGCAGGGTCAACGACCACAGTCTTTCCACCAACGGTGACAGACTGGGTATAAGCAGGACCTCCCCGCTTGGACTGGTCAGAAGCACCCACCTGTCTCGATGCCTCGGCCAACACATTCAGGCCGTCGAAATTTTGTCGCGTCGTGTAGGGCACGTCGCCCGTCTTTCCCTTGTTCTGTCCAGCAGCATTCGGGTCTTTGTTCTGGTCACCATCGGCGAGGTCTGGCAATTCATGGAGTCGCAACAGGACGCGTTGTCGGTCCCGTAGCGGGATCGCCTGGCATTTCTTCACCAGGTGATTGGTGAGACTGTCAATGCGACCTTTAGGGAATTTTTCGCCGCACGCCTTGCATGTATGCTGGTAGCGGTTACTAGCGTCCTCGAGTTTCTGCCCTCGAATAAAGAACTCGAGGATGAGCGCGTTGGGTTTGCGACCCATCTTGGAACTGCGTGGCAGAAAATGAAGGGCAGATTGAAGGCGGAAGGAGCGAGTTCGAGAGCAGTCCACGGCCTCAAAGTCCTAGAGCTGCAGTTCGAATGACGTCTGAAACGATTCTATGAGTCGATAGCCCTGAGAGACTCGGCGACAACCAGTCTGGAAAGTGGGATACCAGTGACGCACACAAGGAAGGGCAGATGTGAGATGGCAAAAAAAGAGAAACACGGTAAGGGCCGCGCGGGAAGGGTAGAGACCACCACCACAACGGTGAAGCCTTTCGAGACCTAAGAATTCCGCGAAGGAACAGATCCCAGGAGTTTATAATTGATGGCAGAAATAGACAGGACAAGACAGGAAGCCGGTGCGTTTGGAGAGTGAGTGGGATGGATGAAGGTTGATTCAGCGGCAAAATTGGCAAGGGCGGTCTGATCCTTCCCTGCAGCGTCAGTGCACCGACCTTGGAATGAAAAGTGGATGATCTCTACGTGATTAATAACCAATAATATCAGGTTTAACTACCATAGCTACCCTGTCATTCGCTGACGGTAACGTGATCTTTTACTGCCACGCACAGATGCTTTTTATACACCCCTCCTCTAGTTGGTTTAGAAAAAATAAAAGCTCACCGCATAGAGGCGGTAATTATATCGGTGAAGGCCTTGCTTTTTCTTATCAGACTCGGATAGAGAAGCCGCAAGATGAAACGGGACCGAAGATGATTAAATAGGCGATACGAAGGCGTCCGAGGATCGCTTCCTAGGGAATGTATCTTGGTATGGAACTGGCAAAGTTTGTACGACTGGCTTGGCCACACGCACACACAAATACAGTAGGTAGCACGCAGTACACAGGTCGCTCCTTCCCTCAGCGGCTTCTGAATCCCACTTGGTTAGTGACCGCTCTTCTTGCTGGTCCAGAGTATTCTATCCAATGCGCTACATAGGGAACCAGGTATTCCAGCGGAACCCACAAGGGAATAAATCTGACATGATCCATAAGCAAATGCAAATCTCATTTAGTTAACCAACGAATTCCATTACTTCAAGAGCCATCATCATCGTAATCATCATCGTCATCATAAAACTTGTTAAAACCAATCCACAGTTCTGAGTTGAGACCAGAAACTGCCCATCTAGTTCTGCTCAGCATACGGGGTTCCTGTCGTCAGAGAAGATGAACGAAGGCGCATGAATTCAGGCATTTCAGCATATGCGATGCTCTGGAGGTCGCCACGGAACTCCTAAGATTTCGAATATCCTTCGTTCATCGCGGCTTTCGAGCAACCGGCCCGCGTTTATTTTCGCCCTTTGGGGGCCACGCAGCACATCCGCATAGAGTCCTCTCTGATTGAGACGCATGAACTTCTTGCTCGCAAGGAGTCTCATGCTGCGGTTAAAAATATCGTTTCCAGTGAAGTAAATCAGCGCGGCACCGAGCTCTGAGCCAGGCACAAATAACAGGTCGATACGTCGCCACAGTTGGCTGTCTGGCAATTTGGAGGCGCCGTGCCATTTCGATCCATCATCTCGAGAAGTGGTTGCCAGACTGACTTGGAGAAACCCTTGTTCGAATAGCTTTGGTACCACATTATCCAGCATGAACGTTCGAATCTCCTCAATCCTCGCATCATGTCTCGTTATGATCAAGTCGATATCGCCAGAGTTCGCTGCCCCCCGTCGGTAGGATCCTCCAACAATGACTTGCATCTCTGGGTTCTCCTCTTGCACCGCACGCCGCACAAAACTTCCGTGTTCTTGAACCTCATTCCTTGGTATTCTTTGGGAGAAGTCAAAGTATCGGTCAAGACCAACACGCTGTGCTCGTGTTAGGACTGCGTCGCGTCGCAAGTCACCCAGCGATTTATAGCCTTGAGCAATCCACTTAGAAGCAACTGAGAGTCCAGCACCATAGACGCCCAAGAACTTTTGGAGGAGACGGTCTTCGGCTGTGTCGCTGGTGTTACCCAAACGGCGAAGTCGGTTAGTAACCACGATTTCTTCAATTTTGTCCGCTAAGCGGGGTCCGATCCCAGGAATCTCAAGAGCTTCAGCGCGGTTTACGACCTTCCTGGGCTGATTGCGAAGAGCACTGATTGCTTTACGATATGCCATAATGCGCCAATGGTCAGTTGTTCGGGTGTAGTAATCCAGCATTTGCTGAAGAACCTCAATGGTCTTCGCATTCGGGTTCTGATTATTAGAGGTCGAATCATGCTTCTGCATACAGACAAACTTTTGTTGCCAAGATCCGACTGCATTATTTTCGTCGCTCGACGGTTTTCTTTTCTTGTATTTTGCAAACATTGGCTGCGACCCATCAGAGGTCTCGTCACCGGATGCTTCGGCTGGAGCGTCATCGTTGGTGACATCGTGTCCATCTAGCGGGTCCAAAGGCTTCCGCGGTATAAGGACAAATGAAGATAAGTTAGAAGGTTGGCAGACTTACCAGGTGTTCAACGGCTTTAGCCTCCTCTATCATGTCATCCAACACATCGCGTTCACGGTCCGGGAAACTGTCGTATATTATCTCTTCGGTAGCTTCTTCGTATTCCTCGGCATGTAGCCCTCGATCAAATGCAGGGATATCTTGTTTCTCAATCGACCGCGTTGACGTCTGGGTGTGTGGTTGCTGTTTTTGGTCGGGCTTTAAAGGCAAAGATCCCTGACTAATATTCGGGGATTCTCCAGGAGATGCATTGCATTCTCGTATATCTTTGGGCAAAACTGGGGTCCCTTTAACTTGGAACCGCACTTGATTCACGTTCAAGATGCAGCGAAACTTGATACACTCGGCGGGATAGCACTCATCGACTACGGCGATATTCGACTGCAAAATGTCAGCTATGGAAATAGTGCGAGAAACCGACAGCCAGTTCACGAACCGGAATTGTCTCCAGCTTTAAATGTTTCAAGATCTCGTCAAATTTTAAGCCCTTGTCAACTATGACATGCGTGATATTTTCTCCCCAAGCCCTTTCCCAATAAGCGCCGTACTCCTGTGCTCTTTGAATACGCAAACGTCGTAAAGGAGAAACATCACTGTTTGGAAAGAAAACTGTGAAACAGTCAGTATAAGCGTCATTACGGATGGCAGCTAAATGTCTTACAAAACACAAGACCCTTCAGAATCTGTAGGTGTTCAGGGATTATTTTCCCGGACGGGCCCCGTTTGCGTTTTCCAGGAGCATCTTTCGCCAGATGTTTAGATGGTTCTCCCATGCTCTTTTGTCGAACATTTGTGGGAATGCAGGCTTCACGAGTCAATGTTATAGAAGGAGCCGAAACGACGCTGTGGACAGCCACGGCATCTGAAGGGGAGTTGATGATCACAGGAGGCGAGGGCGAGGGCTTCTCGAATTGGCCAGAGCCGGGGGATACTTTCTCGTCCTTCGGCCGTGACGTTGAGAACAGACAATCAAATTCACCTTCTGAGGTATCACTGAGGCAATCCAGTTGGTCGAGCCTACTGAAAAATGCCTCTTTATCTGTCATCCGCGACATCTCCGCGTTAAATGGTGAGCCAGGCATCTACCCGATGGTGCTTGAGCCATGTGTAAATTCCTCGCCAGTTGCCTGACGGTTACGAGTTCTCGGAAAGGTTGAATCTGAGTTTATTCACAATAACTGGTTACTTCAGTAGTGCGTGACACGGTTGAAGGTTCCAATTCAGGCAGCCACACGTGTCGGGGTCCGACACGAAAATGCCGCCAAATCACGGGATCAATTATTCCACTCTTTTCGGAACCAAAAGCTACTACGTCCCGGCTCGGGCTCAACAATCTACGCAATATATACCGCTTCGACGATGTGGAAGCGTTCCGCGCTTCTCTCCTCCTTCGTGGAGCCGACCCTCCTGCAGGGCAGCCGCTGCCTCAGCTGTCAACTGCGCAACGGCGCCGGACTTCGATCTAGACCTTCCCTTCGCCCATACACCACAAAGAACGGCAGCGGAGAGAAGCCACCGGCCTCGACCAGCGCCCCGACGACGAGAAAACTACAGTTCCAGCAAAATGCCACTCCCCAGTCCTCGCCTCCGAACCCGAATGATCCAAACAATGAAGATTTCATTCCAACCCTAGACCGGCCAATTGGTTCGGGAATTCCACCACAAGAAGGTCAAAACACGGGAATTGATAAGCGGTCATTGGGCCAACGACGAGATGATTTTGTGAATTATGACAAGCATATTGAAAGGCGGAAGGAATTGTAGGACACCCGGCGCACCCCGTCTACAAAATGTGAGCTCACAGATTATTTTTCAACCGCTAGAACGAGGCAAGTCGCAAAGCCATATTTCCGAGAATGGTCAAACTTGCGATACAACCAGGGTAAGACATTCATGTCGAACCCACGGTTATTCAAACGCGACAAAGCGCTTTACTTCCCTAACCTATCCGGAGCTACGCTGGCGTCGCCGAAAGAACCACAAAATACTACCTCCATCCTCCGCGGCAAGGTGTCCGTCATAAACCTCTTCTCTAGCGTCTGGGCAGAAAGCCAGGTTGCTACATTTACCGGCCCAAACATGAACCCCGGTCTATATGAAGCTTTCAAGGGTGGCGAGCGGCATGTACAGAAGATCGACATTAATCTGGAAGAGAACAGGCTCAAGGCCTGGCTCGTCCGAATGTTCATGTGGCGGATGCGGGGCAAACTTCCCGAAGAGCAACATAAGAGATATTTCTTGGTACGCAAGGGTCTTAATGATGGCCTTAAAGAGGCTATTGGTATGATGAACAGCAAGGTTGGATACGTATATCTCTTGGATGAGAACTGCCGTATCCGATGGGCTGGCAGTGGCCCTGCCGAGCCTGCTGAATTGGAAACCCTGAACAACGGTGTCCGCAAACTGATCCAGGAACGGAAGGTCAGTTTGGAGTCTGAACAACCAGCGCAAGAGTGGGAGGGACAAGGAAAGGAAACTAAGAAGCCCAGAGTTGTCGAGCATAGTCGTTAATCATTTATATGTACATATTAGTGTGAGCATGTAAGATATATAAGTTGAGCCCAAATACCATCAACTCCGAACCCATTATTAACTCTCTCTTTAACGAGAAACTGATAGATGTAAGAGAGCATCCAACAAACGCGGACCAGGCTACGGGCCGGATGGAAAGCGAGATAAACCTCACTCATCGAAAAAAGAGCAGCATCAAAAAGCAGATTCCGATAAAACCTCCCAGGATAAGCGCATCCCTCCTCCTCTTATTCCCAATCTTCCCAATCAAAGCATTTACTCCAGGAACTTGACTTGCAGCACCCACAATCCTGCGGTTGATGCTAGAAATCGTCTCGCGTTGAATACCGAAATTTTCGTTAATCGCATATGCCTGGCTGAGTACACCGTCCATCACCCCGTGGCTCTCGTCAATGCGACGTCGCTCCTCCAACATGTACTCTGCCTCTGCAGCAGCGGGGTTTGAAGAGCGGTAGGCATCGATGTCGGAACGCACATTGGAGAGAAGGTTCGCGCGATCTCGAGATTCTGCAATTGCAGATGTCAGACGGGATAACTCACGTCTGTGTTCTGTGAGAATTTCGCGGTGGCGGGCTAGGTTATTTTGTTTGAGGGCCGAGGAGGTGAGTGTGGCTTCGGAGTCTAGCAGGCGGGCTAGTTGGGCGACTAACGATTCACGCTTTTGGCCGTGGGCAGTCAGTAAAGTTGCCGGATGATACATTTACAAAGAGTATGGTCGTACCTTTTCCAGAAGGTCTTTAATTTGGGCTTGGTTCCTGGATTCTTCTTCTGAGGGCTGCGGAGGCAGTTTCGTCATCGAAGCAAATTGGGAGTAGGTGTGAAAGAGGTTCTCAGTCTGTTAAGGGGTAGAATAGTTAGTATTATTCCCCTCTGCAGTTTCAAAAAGCAACGCCTGTGCTCAGCTATGCTAGTTCGTACCTGAGTTTCGAGAGATCTGGCCTGCTGTCGCAGTTGTGCCCAGCCGGCACCGGTTGAGGTCGCCATCTTGCAGGGAAAGAGAACAGAACGGAATGAGTTCGGGTATAAACAGAATGTAAACAAGGCTTGAAATGCAATTGTCAACTTGTCCACTCTCCGTCCAGCGGAATCGCAGCACTTGCAATGGATCAATTAAACTGCTACCTACCAACGCTGTTCTATGTCCGGGCGAAACCCAGCCGATTCCCGATTCGGATCCGCGTCATCACCGCCCCAGGGACCCCGTGATGCACCAGCCACAGTCACGTGAGTCGGTGCCCGCTTAGCCGCCGCACCACGCCAAGGAAGCAAAAAAAAGCCCTAGTCCCACAGAAACATCCCCAAATCGACCCGGTCCATCTTCAATCCTCACGTCGTCAATCAACCATTCGACAAGATACCGCCCACCATGGTATGTACAGCGACTGTGCCAAAAAATGAAAATATGATCATGAGAATGGCATGCTGATTCGATTTTCTATAGTCTTCCAAGGTCAAGGCTGGTCAACTCTGGGGAAAGAGCAAGGATGATCTCACAAAGCAGCTGGATGAGCTGAAGACCGAGCTGGCTCAGCTCCGTGTCCAGAAGATCGTTGGCGGTGCCTCGTCGAAGACCCAGCGAATGTGCGTTTGAAATTTTTCCCTACTTGCAGCACAATACACCCCCCGGATGGACGATTGAAGATTTGGAACGAAATGTGCGTTTTGGTCGGATCGCATTTTGCCACGACAACTCGACTCGACCCGGATAGCGAACAGCGAGCAACGAGCAGCGAATGAACAAAGGTGACCAGGCTCTCAATAGGAGGAATTTTGAGGAATTGGGACGAAATCGCTTCGACCGACCGCGCATTCGATCTGATCACAATCACATCCACCCATCCACTCATTAAATCACTCAACACATTCAAAATCTCAAATACAGGGAAAGAAGGAATACTGATGATCTTATTTCAACAGCCACGACGTCCGCAAGTCGATCGCTCGTGTCCTCACCGTCATCAACGCCAACCAGCGCTCCCAGCTCCGCCTCTTCTACAAGAACAAGAAGTACCTTCCTCTTGACCTCCGCCCCAGGCTCACCCGTGCTCTCCGCCGCCGCCTCACCAAGCACGAGGCCACCCTCAAGACTGAGCGCCAGCGCAAGAAGGAGATCCACTTCCCTCAGCGGAAGTACGCCATCAAGGTACGCCCAGAACATACCCCAAAAGATCTGAAACCTCAGGCATACGATTTTCGCAGAAAAGCTTTCAATTGTTCATAGATCAAGGCTAACGATTGATCACCAACAGGCATAAATCCAAAAAGGAAGAGACGGGATCGAGTCTGGATCTTGATGATGGAGTTCTGGGACGTTTGACCTGACCTACCTATTCTGGGAGGTTAACATAAAAGACATGGATTATGTATCTTAGAAGAAAAGATGCAGGTCGATCTTGAATGAATCCTTTGCTTGCAATGACATATAATACCACTTCAAGTACTCTTCCTCTTGAGTCTAATAGGTGCCATATTAATATCCCACACATTAACCGGAACATTCAGCGATGAACAACGTTTACCACGCAACATTTCAAGGTGGACCTCGTATCACGGTGTGCATTTCCTACTGGGCATTGGTCCCAGGATCCTTAACTTCAACGACTCGATCCATCGAATCAGAAACTATAATTGTAGTAACATGTACTCTTTTTTCTTCGTTAAAAGGGTTCTATACATTAAACCATCTAAGGTGTTCTGTCACCAAAATCCTTTACTTATCTGCATCACTAGGCACCTCCAATAGTTCAAAATACGATATCACATCTAATTCATCAATCCAGATTCCAGATCCCACATCCCCCCACAAATACAAGACCTCAAATGCCCCAGTTTATAAATCATCCGAAACGCTGGGACTGAACGCGGCGGGTACACCGCCTCAGAGGCCTCACAGCAGCGAACACACCGTCTGCTCAAATGCCCCTGAGTCCCGCTCTTCGCACCCAAATCGCCCATCTCCAGGGTGCCCAACCTTCCTGTCCCAGCTCCAGCCACAGCCCGGAAAATCGGCGTTTTCTTGATGATATCTACCTCTCGCGATCTTCGGTAGGCTTCCGTGCGAGCGTCCGAGCCAAACCCCAGCCAGCTATAGTCACCCATGAAGATTGCCATGCGGTCGACTTCGGCTTTCATGCTGGGTATGGTTTGGCGGAGGATAGTAGACACTGCCGTTACGAGGACGGGTGGAATGCGGCTGCTGACGAGGAGTTCCTTCTCTGGGCCTGGTCGCTCATTATCGCCGAACCCGGCGCCTGTGTAGGCGTGTCTGACGGCGGAGTCGACGCCCGCGAGAAGTTTCTCGTAGACGTCTGTGCGCACGGGGGACGTTTCTAGGGCGTGACAAATTTCAGTGTAGTAGACGCGGGCGTCACCGGTGAGGGGAGCGTTGGCGTAGCCGGAATGGATCCCTCGAAGGCCACGGCAGATGAAGCGGAGGAATGCACGAGACATGCTAGAAAGAACAACGATAAGGGGCAGGGAGGCAGTTGATTTTACTACAGGATTGATTAGCACATATTTATGGATAGTATGGTGTGACGGACATTTCTGATTGAAGGCTTCTTGGTCGGCCGGAACACTTTCAAACTCATCTGCAAGATCGAAAAGCTCGTTTAGGGTATATAGGAAGAAGTCAAGGACCCATTTAGTATTCCCAAGAACCATACGTAGGACATCTAAATGGCAGTCAGCAACTAGGGTTGAATAACTTGACAAGAGTCTCACCTGGGTCATGCGGTTCGGGCGGCTGCGATCCTTTATTGTACTGAAAGAAGAAAGGGTATATGATAGCAGCCTGGCGAAGTTGTATAATAGCCCACGGAACATTTGAAGCAATATTACGCGTCTTATACTTATTTTTAAAGCCTAGAGCCGCTTGTATGCTAAGAGCACGGGAGATATACGGATGGTTCATCAACTTATCATGCTCTGTGGTGAAATTGCAGTTGATGGACAGCGCACGGTAGACCTCGTTGAGGAAACCCGTCTGGGAATCTATAAAACATTAGGAGAAAGTTGATGGATTGCGAGGAAAAACGGTCGCCCTAACCTTGCGGTAATTGACGTATTAGAAGCAACAGAATATCATCCGTGTTGACTTCACCACCGCAGCCACGACAGAAAGCTAACGTCAATGAAGCGATGGCCGCGGAGAATTTGTCTGAATTTGTGGTTAGATGAGTCTCAAAACAAAATATTCATGAAATCACGTACTCTCGTCATACTCGCCATTCTCGGCTCCGTAAGAATGTTCCATAATCCTAAGGTGTATCTGTCCATCGCTGTCCAACCCCACGGCAGCACAGGCACTTGGTGAAAAGGCTATGTGTGTTGCTATAATCGACAAGTCAGAACAACCTAGCAAAAGAGATTTAAAAGACTAACCTGGGGAGTCTAAGGGGTAGTTGAACCCTGCCTGGGCAAGGCTAGTGACAGTGTTTGCGTCGTCAACGATATCGAAAGCCGTCATAGTCTTTGGATCATAGAAAGAAATTGAGCTATCGTCATAAGATACGGCAAGGACGTTACCATATTCTGTCTGGTCGACGGAAATAACATGACGAGCGGAAGTGATGTCGTCAAGGCGACGCAGAATAGTTTTCGGCTAGCCATTCAGTTAGTTAATGCTGCTGTCTATGGCATATATTCATACCTTGATTTGCACGTTGCTCTTCTTTGACGCAACTTCATCGAATTTGGGGTGCAGAGTGGGGATACCGGTTTCGAGCTGCCACCGGATAATAGCACTGGCTGGTGCTTGCGGTTGTTGATGGAGAATAGCGTGAGGAGGGATTGAGAAGACAGCCACAACCCAGGGATTCGGTGTTGAGCCTGCAGAGTTATCGGATGCGGGAAGGATTATTTGCAAAGATGTAAGGCAGTAGAGAGAGCTTGTGAGGGTGGACTGCTCGTCCGGGTTCTCGCCTGCTGACCCCCGGGTGTTTGGGATGTTGTAAGGCATTTCAACCTTGGAATGGATGGAGCGGAAACTTGGAACTGGATACTGCTGGGTTCCTTGTTTCTGCTGCGCGGGATCCCATTGGGGGGGATTCCACTGGATGCTCACTCGGTAGACGGATATTTTCTGACATGCCGAATGGGTAGCGATTAGGATTCCCGCTTGTGTTGCTACCAGAGCCGCGTGGGTAAGAAACCTATCAGAGTAGCTTGTGCTTTTCAATTCTGTCGTAATTTCCGCCCATTTATTGTCCGGGTTTTGGTAGAGAAGTTTCATGGAACCAGACCTTGTGATGCAGAGCAGCGCGGCTTTATTAGCAGGGTGGAAAGGTGCAATTGGACGTCGTCTAAATGGCGAATATGCCCAACGGCCTTGTACCTTGGCAGCCTGGTAGAATGAGTGTACCTGAATACGTTCAGCATGCAAAGCTTCATGGGTAGAAGGTATGCTTACCGAGCGGTTCTGGTTCAACCACATCATCCCAACAATTTGAGCCCCATCATCAGCAACATCGAACGCTGCTTGGCGAGCTCCATTTACGCTATTGAGAGCAATTGGAATAGAGTAAATCGATACCCGGCCGGACGTGTCGGCTATTGCTAATTCTGAGCCAGATTCATTCCAGCAAAGATGTACCAGGGCATAGCCATCGTGGGCCTCTGCGACCTGGTTTAAAGGTGTCTCGTCGCTCAACGTCCACTTGCCATTTGACTTTTGGCACTGAAGATGGCGAACGTTGACTCGAGAAGAATCTTGCGAGATATACGCAACACATCCGAGCCTCGACCAGGCAATTTTCCTAGGCAGTGTCAGATTGAACAAGCGAAAAACGCGACGGGCGGTTCCAAAGAGTAACGTACTGGCAACACCCAACTAATCGCATTTCATCCAGACGTTGGGCCAGGCCTTTCACAGGGGCGGGGGAAGTGTTCGGAGGCAAGCCCAGCTCGAGAGAGGTGGATTCACCGAATAAATCGTCGACATTGATCCCGTCCTCCATGATTAAGGGCATGCTGGGGGTGCTCGGTAGAAAGGCAGATGGTCTAGGTGGTGATGGTCAATGATACCTATGTATGGGTGCGTCTATAACGGCACCCAGTATCATAGTGGGTGCGATCCACAGAAGCGGGATGGATCACGGATGGTAGAATAGAGAATCAGCGCGGGGTAGATGCGAGGAGAGCATTCAAGCTGCGCAGAAAAGCTTTCAATGGAGCAGAGGCACAGCATTCACGAATCCAATGACACCCGCCATTCACATTCTGCAGATCAAAGCACTCAGTCTCCGGCCTTCGTAAATAAGAGCGACTGAGGCTAACAGCATGTGGAGCCTCTCTGACCCGCTGTGCTGATTAAGCGTCACGTGTAGTCATGTGGCTACGGTAACCAGGTCAACCAACCGTGATATCTTCGAATTTTGCCCAAATCCGTAGCTCCTCAGGATATATATCTAGCCACACTGCATTGTAGATTTAAAGGTAATGCAAAAATATTCACATACCTACATCCTTCTATAGTAGTTGTCGAAGGCGACGCGTGAGGTGTGTTTCACTGTTTATGCGTGAGACATGATCAGGTTAGCCCCGGCTCCAGAAGAGGCTAATCCCCATTAGGGCTGGAGCTGCAGGTCCATCCGCTGGCAGGAAGAAATCAAGCCAATCAGAAGCGGGCGACTTTTGCGACCGAAAACAACTTCAGTTCTGCCATGATTCTTCCACTCCAGATTTATAGAGAGTTTCTTCATACTGCGACCGCCAAGTTACGTCAAGAGTATATAGAAGCCCAAGCCCCTTGGAGGGAGGCGCCGCATCGTCCGATCTCCGGCATTCCTCCATACTCAACCCCCTCCTCCACTTCTTTTCTCTCCATACCTCCCTTCGAGAGTCCTGGCCCCAAGACTACTGTGCTTTCTCTCTCTTATTATTATCCAGCAAACCCGTGGGTCAAAACAAACACAACCCCGACTGCAAGCGAGAGAACCATCCAAAGACAGCCACCTCAAACTTCCGTCTGCCCTCGCCGGCCCTCCTCCCTTTTACAACCACTTCCTCCCGACCTCTTCGCTTTTTGCACTCTTGAGGTCGGACCACATCGCAGTCACGGGGTTTCTACTTTCGCAAGTTGTTGCTCTACTTCTGGTATCCGACTCCTCACGCTCAACCCCGTCATCTTGTTCTCTATCCGTATTCTCTTTCTTCCATAACACCGAGAGAATTCTTCAACGCCGAACCCCTGGAAAAGCTTCCGCATCTCACTCCCAATTGATGTCGGCTTCTTAATCAACCATTACCCATGATCTCTATTCAAAGCGTGCTTTAGCTTTCCCGTGGCTCTTTGTCAGGCACACAAATCCTCCTCTATCCCTTTCATTTTCTCCTCTCTTATAACTTCGCGTCATCCCCGACCGGCGTCATAATGGCTCCTCGCAAAACCACCACCACCACAACCACGAAAACAACCAACTCCTCGAACTCTTCATCCTGTCCGTCTCCAAGCAGTCTTCAGGCTATGGAGATGGATGACATTCTATTTTCCGACTGCTCGGACCTGAGCTCGGCGCCATCGTCTCCTATCGCACCTGAAGGTTTCTTCTTACCCTCCCCGGACGAGTCTAGCGCCGGCCGGAGCCAAGACGATGACTTGCCGCCCGCCAAAAAGAAGCGCCGTGTGGCCCTCCCCAAAGAGCGTCGAACACAGCTACTTGACCTCACCCCCTGCGCTGGCCTTTCTTACGGCGATCAGGAGTCCCAGATTGACCTTCTCGTCAACACCATCCGCGGTCATCGGAAAATTGTAGTAATTGCTGGAGCTGGTATCTCCACTTCTGCTGGCAGTATGTCTCCATTTTCCTATCCTCTAACAATCCCCGTCCGAAGCTAATGTTTCAACGCACTCAGTTCCTGATTTTCGCTCCGATGATGGCTTGTTCAAGTCTTTGCAAAGGAAACACAACCTTAAAGCATCTGGCAAGCTCATGTTCGATGCTGCCGTCTACCAGGATGAAACGTTGACCGCCTCGTTCCAGGAGATGGTTAGGTCGCTGTCTGAAGAGGCTGAGAAGACCTCTCCTACAGCTTTTCATCATATGCTGGCCCGACTAGGGCGCGACAACCGTTTGACGCGGTTGTACACACAAAACATCGATGGCATTGAAACGTCAATGCCCCCTCTTGAGACGCAAATCCCATTAAACGTTAAAGCGCCGTGGCCGCGCACCATCCAATTACACGGGAGCCTTGAGAAGATGGTGTGTCAAAAGTGTCGGCACATGGGCACTTTCGACCGGGCCATGTTCGACCGCCCTGATGCTCCTGAATGTCCGGAGTGCGTGATAAAGAACCAATTCCGCATGGAAACTGGTCAACGCAGCCATGGGATTGGAAAGATGAGGCCGCGCATTGTTTTATACAACGAACACAACCCGGATGAGGAGGCCATCACCTCTGTGATGAATGCTGATATACGCTCACGCCCAGACGCCCTAATCGTAGTAGGGACCAGCTTGAAAATCCCCGGGGTGCGTCGTCTCGTCAAAAGCTTATGTTCGGTGATTCGGAGTCGCCGTAACGGTGTCACTATGTGGATCAACAACGAACCACCTTCTGGCAAAGAATTTGAAGATAGTTTCGACCTGGTGGTCAAAGGCGACTGCGAGGAAGTGGCACGACTCGCCCATTTGAAACGCTGGGATGACGACTCGGAGCCAGTATTTGACGAATGCAATTCATCCGACGTCGAGCGTATCAAGAGCGAACAAGGGCCAATCTCCATTGTCATTCGTACGCCAAAGAAACACAAATCTCTGGCTCAGACTGGGATGCTCACGCCGTCGTCCAGCTACGATGGTGATGCTGAGAACTCTTCTAACACAACTCTTACCAACCCTGCCAGCAAGGGGCCGAAACTCACGGAAATCCTCAAAGCCGACAAAAAGAAGGAAAAACCGAAGAAGGCCTCTAAGAATGCCGGAGTCAAAAAGCCTGCGCCTAAGAAGCGAACAACGAAACAGGAGCCAGCTAAGAATGCCAAAATCACCAACTTCAGCAAAGTCACGAAAGCGCAGAAAGTCCTGCCCGAGGAGAAATCGGTCAAACTTGAAAAGGAGGCGCATAAGGCTATGCATCCCCTACCACCAGGTGAGGTGCGCAATAACACACTCATGTTCCCTAACTTGGCTTCGAAGGGGGACTCAACACCATGCAAGAATCAATGGCGCGCCCCCGAAACGATTTCACCTAAATCCATTCCAAATGGAATGAGCGACTTATTAAACCAGCCGGCTTCATAGACTTTTCCCGGCTTCGCTCTGTCTAATTGTTTGAGATACCACTGATAGACCACGGCGTTGGCGTTTGATCCTTCCCACTTTATCTGTCTGATGGGACGGCCACTACATCTAATGTTTGCATGTGGAATTGCGGTTTCGGGTCGGCGTTGAAGGTGTTCATCGTTGCAGGTCCGCAACAATGTCTTATTTTTCGGTGCATTTACATGAAACGGCGCAATGTTAGGGATAATAGGTATTATTATGTACATCATCATAAACGCATTTTTCGACCTTCCAAACATCTTCAAGAGTATAAGTAGTAGTAAATGTACTATCCCAACCCCATATTCCCTCGTAGTTGACTCCCGGGCCCCTCGTCGTCGCTCTCGGTATCGTCCCCACCATCAGGGTCCATTATGCGCCGCTCTCGATCTATGTCCTCGACGCGGTCAATATCATCGTTTTCACCCGCTTCTTCTTCTTCTTCTTCCTCCTCCTCCTCTTCCTCCGTGGCATCCTCATCGTGCTCCTCCTCCACTTCATCTTCAGCATCCTCTACCTCATCCTCTCCATCCTGATCTTGATCATCGTCCTCGACCTCGTCACCCCCAACACCTGCACCCGCACCATCCCTCTTCACCCTCTTCACACCCCGAACAACAACTTCCTTCTTCTCCCCTTCCCCAATCGTACTTGTCTGGGTTTCGCCAGCGCCATCACCATTCTCATCCGTTTTCGTCTCCCCCTCGGCGCTCTTCCTCGGCTTCCTCTTCGCAGCCTTCAGGTCTGTAAATTTGTCCAACTCCTTCTCTAGCCGCGGTCTGAACCCTTCCAGTTCCAATTCTGATATCGCATCCAGCACGTCAGCTGGTGTTACCGTTCGTTTTAAGGTTGCTTCGTTGGCACTATTCAATGAGTACAGATATGTTAGCTGGGTGGCTCACAAGCTCAATCTAGCGCGGCGCAGTGGCTGGTAAAAACAAGACACCAAAACTGAACCAGATAAAGGGAGAGAAGAAACAAGAGATGGGATTGGTAGGTAGAACGCACTGAGAAGACAAATAAGAGACAAACACCGTCGCAGCCTTCTGGATTGCGAGAACTGCATCCTTCTGTACAGAAGTATTCGGCGGTAGGACGGATTTCGCTAGTCGAACGGTTATTGAGCGCGGGAGAAGGTAGTCCTCGATTGAAACGCCCTCGGCGCGCGCTTTGAGTTGTTGCTCTGTTGCTTGCACGGTGTTCTGGGGTTGTTCGGACTGCGAGTGGGATTTCCGAGGGGCGTCCGCGTCGCCACTCGGTGATGAGGACATAGTATGGTTTCCTTTTTTTTGGCGCTTTTTTTTCTTGTTGATCTGCGTATATATATAGAGGACGGGAGGCGGGTAGTACGCTGTCGTCCTTAGGTAGATCTTCGGTGGTCGCAGAGTTCCGGTGCAGGTGGCTATACGGAGGAAAAGTAGCGCGGGGCGTCGGTTCTTTTCTTTGGCTTCCTTGATCAGTTCAAGATTCGTTTCTTCGTTTGCGGGCCAGAGCCAAGGTTCTATTTGTCCAGTCGACCGTCACTCGGTGTAATGGTCAGAATTAAGTTAAGTGTTGGATACGCAATGTGGTTGACAATGAAGAGACACGGTCACCGCAAGCAAGGCGGTGATTCCTCATTTGACGCGACGCGATTCAGTTGGAGAAATGAGCCTCGAGAAGCGCGTCTCCACTTTGGATTATTGTTTAACTGTCCACCTGAGTATGAAGCGTGGTAATAATCTAGTAGGGCATTACTTTGAATATCTAATGTCTTATCCCAGCCTTGTTAGGATAAAGTAAAGACTGAGAGCCCATATAGTTAACTATACTTAACATGCTTGACATCATCTGCAACTGTCCGGGTTAACGTCTGGAACCACGCAACAAGAGGAGGGATATGTGCCAACCTGCCAATGGTAATAAGGTTCACTACCGGGGTTCGGATAACAACTGGTGTCCATCCAAATTGTAGGTTCCTTGCGCATTCGCATCATACAATAGCCACAAAAAAAATTTATCGAAACTTCGTATCATCGATAGATGGTCGGTTGAGAAAAAAATTGCGCCAGATGAGATTCGAACTCACGATCTTCGCATATCCAATACGAGTGCGACGCCTTACCCCTTGGCCACTAGCGCAACATATCTGATTCAGCAGAATATTTCGCTTCATGATCCCAGATTAACGTTGGTGTTATCTTCACATTACTATGGCTTTCCTGTACGATTTAATAATCTCAGTCATATGTCGGATTATTTAACAAATTTGGATATTGGCAAATTGGACTTCATTGATTGCAGCAGGGTTATTGGATCACGGATTCGTTTCTTGACCAGGATTGTTGGTGTGGTTCTCATTGCCAGATGTCTCTTGTATCTTTATATATTTTCGGAGCAGCAAGAAAGAGACACCAGCCGTGCTCAATATTTCTACAATAGAAAAGACGCATAAGGTCATCAAACTCGTCTGAATTGACCCAACTCGATCACGTAATCTATTTTTGCTATACCCTAAAACGCCGTCTGGTATCCCATGACCATGACTGAAAAACGAACGACAAAGAAAGACATTAGATAGCAGTGGAGAGAGGACAGGTCCAATCTACTCCTCCATAGCCTCGTCGCCACCATTTCCATCACCCCATAATCCCTCGATTTTGAATTCTGCCGCCCATTCGGTCACGACTTGCCTCGTGTCGACACCAGGCGCAGCCGCGGTAGCAGCAGCACCCGCACCCGCGGCATCCGTGTCCACGACCCGCAGGACTGGAGGCGTGGCCCAGCCCTGGATACGTCCGTCGCGCCAGTCATTGACGACAGTCATTGCGGCGGCCTCGAGGTTCGGCACGCCGCGCTTACCGAGACGACCGCGCTTGCGAGCGACCTGGATGAGGAAGTCGTTTGTTTGGTCTGTGGTTGAATCACCGGCGTATAGCGTGGGAATACCGTATACCTGGAGAAGTTTGGAAAGGAGCTCTTCTGAGGAGGACAGGCGCTTGAGGAGGAGGTTGACAGCTGGGATCGGGTCTTCAATCTGCTTTGGAGGGACAGCGTTAAGGAGGATGAGACGGGCCTGGTCGTCCTGCTTCTTCTTGCCCTTCTTCTCGCCACTGGTATTGGGGAAGACAATACCGGGTGAGTCGATAAGCTTGAGTTTGCTGTCAAGCTTGACCTCGCGGAGGTTTGTGGTGACACCGGCTTCGGCGCCCGTGGGGCAAGCGTTGCTGGAGCCTCTGCTCATGCGGGCAGTGAGGGCATTGATGACGGAGGATTTACCGACGTTGGGGTACCCGATGACGCCTACGGAGATGGCGCGTCCGAGATTCTTATTTTGGGCGTAGGTCTTCAGTGCGCGGAAGAGTGTCTCTGATGTTCCCTTGACGGAAAGCTGCTTGTGATCGAAGCTGTGTGCGTTGCCAGAGCCGTTGGACGCCTTCAGCGGCAGCGTAGGGAAGTAGCGTCGCAGATGGATCAGCCAGTTCTTGAGCACAGGTGGCGGGACAAGATCGATCTTGTTGAGGATAAGGATGAGTCGCTTCTGTCCACCATCCGCAGCCATGATCTCCCGCTCCACCTCCTTCGATCGTGTGCCTTCAGGATCACGCGCATCCAACACATAAAGGACGACATCCGCCGCCTCTACAACCTTCTTGAAAACCTTATCAAAAGCCCGTCTTGAAGTCTCTTTCCCAGAAACAAGGGTAGGGACACCATCCTCATCGGCCTGCTCATCGTCGTCACTCATTCCACCCATGTCATCATCTTCGTCCATCTCATCCTCGTCCTCGCTCTCATTATCACCCTCCTCATACTCCACGGCCCTAGCCCTCGCAGACGCAAGAAGCGCAGCCATCGGGTTTGCATCATCGCCGGCATCCTCATCCATGTCGTCATCCAACAAATCATCATCCCCGAGATCAGCCATCTGGTTTTCCGTCGCCTCGTCACCACCCTGCTCACCACCATTCTGCTTCTGAGCAGCACGCCTCGAACGAGCCTCCTCGCGAATTCGCTCTTGTTCCTCCGCCTTCAACCGTCTCCGCTCCTCAATCTCATGAAGCATTTTTTCCTTGTGCGGGAAGAGATTGGGGATACCGGGGTCCTTCTTTATTCTGGAGCGCCATTCCGGGTTCTAAAACCTGTTAGCCACTGAACCAAGCAAATCATTCCGTATAAAGGAACACCAGGTTGATATTATGGACGGGGGTAAAAACCTTCTTCGCAAGCTTTCTCTGCTTGCGTTGCTTCGCTGCGGAGGCTTTCTCGATCTTGTGTCGTAGCCGGACGGGCGTCCGCTTTGAGTTTTTGCCTGGGTGGGATGAGTTAGGGAAAAAAACTCTTGTTGTTTAATTCCGCAGTCCAACTTACCTAGCTTGACCATATTGACTGGGGTCTAGAAGTGTCGCTGTCGAGCACTGACAAAACTCGGTCTGGGGACAGTATAATTTTTTTGCTGCGCTAAGCTGATAACAGAATGGGGTTCGCCTATCTTAGAGGCGCTTAGTCATGCCGTCGCCCTTGGATTGAGCGGCCTCGGGAGGGGTTCTTTATCCGTAGTATATCTTCCCAAAATCTACCGCTTCCTCATATCTCTCTCTCATTTTTTTTTCTTTTTTCCCCTTTCTTTTAAGTTTTAAAAATGGGTGCTTTGATATAAAACTCGATATCGGCAGACTTAACTCTTGCCCAGATCTCGAGCTTCGTAACGATGGCGTCCAGATCGCCGAGAAGAATGTTAATGATCTTAACGATGATTACACGAGCTATGAGTGACTACCTACTGACTACTACAAGCTGAAGGAACTCAGGTCCAAAAATAAGCGAGAATTTGGCATGTACAACTTGGACTGCACCTTAAGATTAGTTGGGTATTCATCTGCAAAAGCGATAGATACCCTTTTAAGAATACCAATAAGTAGAAGCCTGGACAGTCAGACACTTTCCTAAGCCCTACTCTAATATATTGTCCTTCCACCCGCGTTGGATAAACATTTGGTTACGGTGTCTGCAATTTGGATGTGGACATGGCTTCAAACTGGAACGAAAGCCACATTGTACCCTCTCGTGCCCGCACCCAACCACGAATGCTCAAAAAACTTTGTTGAAGTACCTGCAAGCTGCTGGATGTTTTCTCTTGACTGACACGGGCGCCGGCTTGACCGAACACTCTCCCGCAGTGACTGCAGGCTAAACGCTTTAGATTCCCACATACTTTCTGGCGATATCTCAATCCTAGACCACTAAGCACCTTTTGCAGCAGCTGCAAGTTCTTAAAACGTAAGCCACACGTTTTATCATGGTTGGTTCGGCCATTAGATAGGTCAAAGACTTTTTTTACGGAGATTGCAAGTTGAATACTTTATATTCCCACATTTTTCTCTGGTGATGCTCCAGTGCCGCGGGGTAGTTAAGCACCTTTCCGCAGCGTCTGCAAGCTCGTAGATTTCGTTGGTTTTGGTCTGGCTCTAAGCCAAAACTACATGTTCTCTCATGGATTGTCCGCAGAAGGATTCGTGGAAGCATGATAGGAACCGAAGGCTGGTGAGTGGCGATTGAAAGTTTTGACTTGCGTTTGCCGCTTTCCTCTGATGAGGCCTGTGCTATGGCTAGCAATGAATACTCGCCTGCCATAACGAGGGAGGAGATTATTTCAGTATTCAATTCATCTTAGAGCTCTTGCGTTTCTGGTTAATCTAGCTGTAGCAGCGACGGACCTCTTTGTCGTCAATATACAAGAGGTTGCTGGAGGTCGCCAGGCTGCATGAAGCGAGGCGCTGGATTGTTTTCTCATTGGCCGGCCTCTTTCGCACACGCTGACAAAGCCGGACACCAACTGCTGCGGGCCATTTGATCCATATCCCGGGGCATTTCCATCCATCGTAAATTGAAACTTTTCTTTGTCTAGATTGTCTTCTTTCTTTTAGAGATTATACGGGCGACAATGTCGTTTTCTGCTCCTCCCCAACTTCTTACCTTCGATGGCATCCTGTCTGACTTCGATGGCACCATCGTCGACTCGACAGATGGTAAGTGGCATCAACCTCTATGCATTGATATGGAGGGGCTCGTCGAGCCCCTCCATCCATGGTATGCATTGTTATATACCGTGTGCGATTACTAAACTGAATTCATGACAGCTATCGTAAAACACTGGCACAAGTTAGTCCCGCACAGCTCGATGAGAAGAGAAGAAGGATAAAATGAAACCAACACGATAGTTCGAATTAGTAACTGACATTTCCCTTCCCAGAATCGGTGCCGAGCTCGGCGTCGACCCCAAGACTATCCTGGCTACCTCCCATGGTCGTCGGAGTATCGACACTCTACAACTCTATGACCCCAAGAAAGCCACCTGGGAGTGTAAGTTGGACTCCCGCATATCTATTGAATGTCTTCGATTGTTGACTGTCGATGAACCAGATGTCAGCTACATTGAGGGGTGCATCCCTAGGGAATACGGCTCCGACGCAGTCGAAATTCCCGGCGCGCGGGCTCTCCTCGCTGCTCTGGAAGAGGGCGGCGCAACCTGGGGCGTCGTGACCTCGGGCACGCGCGCGCTGATTGATGGCTGGCTGGGTGTTCTCAATCTCACACATCCAGAGTTCCTCGTTGTGGCGGAGGATGTGGAGCTTGGGAAGCCCGATCCACGGTGCTATCTGCTTGGACGGAAGAAGCTGGGTCTGGAGCACTCCTCCTCGCTGGCTGTGTTGGAAGATGCGCCGTCGGGAATCAAAGCCGGCAAAGCTGCAGGATTTACAGTTATTGCCTTGACTACGACTCACACGTTGGAACAGCTCCAGGCTGCTGGGGCGGATGTGATAGTGGAGGACCTGAGGAGTATTAGCGTAAAAAGTGTTTCAAACGGGAGGGTGGAGTTGGAGATCCGGAATGCCTTTCAGTAATGGTGGTATTCCCAGGGAGAATGACCTTGATTCCAACCCAATAGGTTCCTGCAAGTTGCCGCGACGGTTGTGTCGGTGAGGCCTTTGCCTTGCCTGGTTCCCATACCAACACGATTCATGAGGTAGACGCTAGACTGATAGACAGCAGCATTGTATATAGAATCTGGACTTCATTTTCCTTCGCGGATATGACGTGTGTGATAGAATGCGTTGGGGATGAGCCTTGCATCGCATCTACGCAAGGATTTCCCAACCGGCTTCCTCCCCGCCGGCTTCTTTTCCGTGAAGAAGCGGAGGGAGGTACGGGTATAGTTTGTATATGGATTGCCGGGTTTAATTGAACTTTGGTGCCCATTCCGAATATGTCCTCGGTAGGATACGATGGACAAGGATTACGTGAAAGGGGTGAAACCGTTGAGTTCCGCAGGTTATGACGCGGTAACCGCTGAGCTCTAATCTCAAACGCCCCGTGAACTCATCCGCTTTAGCGGTGTGGCATGATACTTGTTGAGAGCAAAGTGTATTTGTTACCGCAGTAGACTTCGTGTATTTAGCTGCCTGGGAATACGGTATAACCGAAGCTAACAGCCGCAGTTGAGGCGGCTCACCGATATTGGACATCGCAGCCGCGGGTAGGGCCCGCAGATCACGGCCCATCACCGCTTCCTAACCCTTTTTCGATATGTCCCATGGGCGCCCCGGACCGTGAACCTAAAGCACCAATATATTTGAAGCTTCTGCTTTTTTCTCTTCGTTTCGAAAGATAGCTGAAGCTCGACGCTCGTCGCTCACCGACAAGCTGGACTTGACGTAAGAAAATCCGAGCTTCGAGTCGTGGAGGCTGAGCTGAGAAGCTCGGGGCGGTACGGGAAGCTCGATAGAGAGAGCTCTCACGTTGCATAGAGGTGGCTCCTGCAAATAACCTTAGTTGAGAGCAGGTAACTACGCAATACTTGCCTGGATCTCGCAGTAGGAAATAGCCGATGAACCACAAAAAAAGCAAAATCGAGGGCACAGCCGATGACTGCTGTGGGCCATTCAGAGGATGTCGGAAATGCAATCGTACGGCCAGCTTTGCTTCGACCGTCATGTGTTTTACCACACGAGCAGGCAAGTTTCTCTCCCAGCTTTTCAGAACGGGAGAGGGCATGATGAGCAGCGAAGGGCGATCCGCTCGTTGATAGAAGGCCGATCAGGTTCTGGAAAGCTGATGTATCCGATTCTTTGCCGACGCCTCCAGTCAGAGACGACTCGGCGAGACGCGATTGCTCGATGGATCAATACTGCATCGCAACGACTTGTTCAACGCCATCTGCAAGGGATGATAGAAACCTGCAACATGGATAATCGCCCAGGAGGATTCGAGCTCGTCGTCCCCCTTTTCTCTTCTTTCCGGACGGTTCTATTTTCGCTCGAGAGCCTCGCGATCATCGATTTTGCGTACATTTGGGTGAAGAGAATAACTTAACTCCCAGTAGGGAAACTGGAAGTAAGGAAGTAAAAAGAAAAAGTTGAAAGACAACAAATCTCCGAGGCATCGATGGCTGGACCAGGAGCTGCTTCAAGTGGCAACTGCGACCTCTATGGCTTCTGCAGTTTGCAGATAATGTTGATGTGGTTGCAGTTACAAGTCCCTCAGTCTGGACAAGTAACCTCATGAGCCCAGGCTGCAAGCTGCAAAGGTAGCAAAGTAACCCAAGTAACTGCTCAGTCTCCTCGCAAGATTTTGGAGCTTCATAGTCCGTGCTCGACGCAGGATAGCAAAGAAATTGATAGCAAAAATAGCCGCGCCAACATCGTGCATTGTCGCACAGCTTGAAGATGGATCCAGCCACCCAGAAGTTTTTGGAGCACGCAAAAGAAAATGACGAGAGTCGAGACGGGCCGTTCGAGTGGCTCTCCTAGATTTCCCGGCTGACCGATCGGTATGTGTACTATTGTCACGGATGACAAATTCGAAAATGCCATTTTTTATTTTTGTTTTTATTCTTTTTTTTTTTTTTTTTTTTTTTTTTTTTTTTTTTTTTTTAGCTTCGAAACCGCACTGAGCATGCTTGCGGCTATCATGACCCTGCAGAGCAATCCGCCCTGGCCTCAACGCCGAAACGGCGATCGAGGACTCGCACCGCCACATCTGTCTGAATGACATGGTGGCGATGCTACCACAGCTCGAGATTTGTGAGCTACTTCATTGTGGCGTAGCTGGTACTTTGCTGATCGCGCTCTGGCCGAGTTAGGCAGTAAAATTACAGATGACGCTGGTATATGCGTATTGGAGATGTACCAAGCGCCAATCCGCAGCCTGAAGTCGTGATTGTAGGCTGAGTGATTTGTTGATACGCTCTTGCACCAATTTTACAACATGGGCCAAGTAAAATAACGAAACAATGACCAACTCGAGAAAGCCTCCTGGGAGTGATTGGGGTCCTGGGTTCACCGAGGGTACAGTTACATCATATGATGTGCATCAAGTAGTAAAGATTCCAAGGTGCGATTGACAATGATCAGACCCAGGGGTGTGGGAGAATCAAGATAGGAATGGCTGATGGGATTTACTAGCAGATCACTCCGCTGCCAAGCCCTAACCTTATGCCAACAGGGACTTAGCGTGGAACATCTCCCTGACTGTGCGTACTTGTACTTGCTGAATTGAGTGTATGGAGAAAAGCTAGTCTCAAATGTTGGAGTGAAGCCTCCAGGGGAACACAAGTTGCTACCTGCCCCGGAGGGAGCTCTCCAATAACTTTCCAGAGCGTCGCTGGTTGCATCAATCGACGATCCCCGGAAATATCGTCCGCCCAATATTGAACATTTGGTGATCAAGGGCAATGGACTCCTCAAAGGCTCATCCTAATTCCTAAGTCAATCCACGTCAACCGTGCGCGTCAGTTACGGGATCGTCCCAGGGGTGAGCCCGTCGACGCTTCGTAGCGTCGAGCTTATATCCTGCTTTGTTGTATGCACTCAGAGGCACATCTTCGACTGTGACGGATGGTGATCTAGATACTGATTGGTTTTGAGGGAGAAGAAGGTTTACTGAGGAGCACTGTATTCCAGTCCATTGGTTCCAAGGCCGAGTCCAGTGATAGAGTCTCTTCACAGTGACTCGAGGTATTCACCGTGCGGAGACTCTGGCAACCGCATCCATGCACGTGAACCATGATCTGTTTGGTTGACATGCTCGAAACGAGAGTCGCTTTTGCCCACCTCCACCGTGTAGGTAGTTGAACAAGTACCGAGTTACTCCGGAGGCACATAGCTAGGGTACTTTGTAATCGTGGAGACTAATGGCGGGGCAATCCATGGCTCTGTGAGGCCATTGGCCGCTTCATGATAATCTCCAAGGTAAAACCTGGACCAGTGTTCCGGATGTTCAGGCAGCAATAATGATGTTTTGAGGTTTTTTGACCCTTGAGAGCGGCCCCAGCCTCCGAGGAGCCGGTAGAGTCCTACCGGTTGTTTGAGGCGAACGTTGGATTGTCAATCTGTCTTGCCGCAGATTGAAGATCCAAAAGAGGAGCTAGGGAAGTATGAAGAGAGAAATGCATGCAAAATCCGCTCGAATTTTTGCCAACAGAGCCCCGCACGGAAAGCATATGATGATCCCGGGCCAACGAACCCCCTAGCATCTCCGGGAGTCGAAGCGTCCGCTTGCGCTGCATGGAGAAGAAGGTGGTCCTTGGGCAGCTGCTGCGTAACCTCTGGATTTGTGTGGACACCTCGGGCGGTGTCATCATTGACGTCGAGCATGAGCAAGCTGACAGTCGGCACTCACAGCCTGCTTCTGAGGTCAGATCTTGAAATGGACGAATCACGAATGGAAACCCAAAGTCAGGAATTGCACGCTCCGAGACTGTCTCGAAATACGGAGGCAGCGTTACGGGTTTTGCCGCCCAGCGTTGGATTTGAAAAGGCGAAAAGCAACGAATCAAGAGGTCCTGGGAGGTGATCGACAGGATCTGTCGACTATTGAATTTAGTGGGGCTTGGCTTGTGCTGCCACGCTTTTGCAGGGCAGAGGGATCCTCCCTTTTCAACTTTTTGTCATGGCCCAACCTTGGATCCCATCCTAGTCATCTAACGATTGGTAGATCCAGGAAATCAGGACCACCGCGTGAAAAGGATGACAGGCATGGCTGGCGATCCGTGCTTGGGGAGGGGGCCCACCAGGCGGACTGATTCGGGGGGTCGCCTGGATTTCCACGCGTCCAGGAGGGAAAAGTGCACTGAGGCTGTCGAGGATCAGAGCTGCCACCAGCAGAGAATAACCCTTGACTTCCTCAATCAAGTTAAAGCGTATTGGTCCAGAGGAGGCCCCCCTCTCCCTTTGGGCCGACGGGGTCCGAAATCCGAAATCCCCCCGCGGGCCATGATGAAGACTGAAGACCGACTATTGGCTTCTGAAACCGGACATCTCGAAAGAGACCGTTGAAAGGAAAGCAAGCAAAAATCCCACTATTTTGGAGCTTCCGCTGGGAGTGTTTCGCAACAGACGCAGTGTAAGCCAGGAGAATTTGTCCAGTTCCTGTCGAGTTCGAAACCCTGGATGAGACTTGGGTTTGGTTTGGTTCTTGGGTCACCTGAAGTTATCCTGGCGCCGGCCCGTAGCGCTAACCAGATCCAGAATATGTGGTGCGCCATCCCGTGACCGAACCCGCAGTCCACACTGGAGATGGAGTCTGACCGAGGCTCAGGCACACGCTTCCAAGATCCTGGGACTGCGAGTTTCGATCCACCCGAGATGTCGAAATCGTGTTCATCAGTTTCGGCGAGGCCTGCTATCGTCGGCTCGCCACACTTCGCGCTTACTTTGGCTCGACTAACTCGTTGGAGGAGCCGGATCCTCCATTGGAGCACATCGCAACCCATAGCGACGCGCGGTAACTGGTTCTCGCTCGACGACGCTAATGCAGGAACTGATGAAGCTCGATGGGAACATCTCAACTCGTCACAATTTCAGTTTTCTTGCCAAACCACCCGCCGTGAAACTCCGAGGGGAAAGGGTTTTGGCCAAAAAAGAGGACAAAAAACGCCTTCCAGAACGGCCGCAGAAAGCCCCTGGTTCTCCCTTTCTTGACAGTTTCAGTCTTCTCTTCTAAACGCCATATGGTTTTTGACGTTGACAGGGCTCCTCACCTCGGCTTGGTACGTATTGGTCGTGTCAAAGTGAGGCCGACGGTCGGCGTCAGGCAAGGAAGGGTCCCAGATTCGCAGAGGGACCACACGAACCCTGCGGGTCAGCACCACCCAGATGGATCCGATGATAACAGGAAAAAAAAGCAATCAAAGTACCTCCCAAACAAGAAAAAGGAACAATAAAGCGAGTAAAACCTAAAGAGGGCGAAGCCAGTGTCGTACCGTCACCGCCACTGGGGGAGGGCCAAGATGGTCGGATCGCGTACTGAATTGGCCCCTGGGCTGACGCTCAGACGAAGCAGCCGGCTGGGCGGGATTGCCATTGTGTTCCTGGTGCGATCTTTTTTACACGAACCCAGAGGAGCTTGATGAGAATACTCTAATTGTGCAGCCAGCCTGTAAGCAGTGTTCGTACCGTAAGACAGATACCGACGCACCGATCCTCTCAGTTCCGGGCGACGATCACCCAATGGCACATTTTCCTCGGGCTGTCCTCTGAATCCTTCCCTCCTCTCCTCCATCTCCAGTCTCTCCCTCTTCTTTCTCTCTTTCCCCCGTCTTTCCTTATTCTCTCCATCCACACTCCCTCTCCTCTTTCGTTCTCCCTTTTGGTTTTTATTTTTTATTTTATCATTTTTATTTTAAATCCATTCCTTAATTTTCTTTTTTCGTTTTTTCTATTTTCTGCTCTGCAGTCCCGCATCCTACAGAAGTCACTCCTTGTCCCTATTAGTTCCTGTCGTCGGACTTTATGCCTGTCCTCCTCACCTACTCGACGTTTTAAAAATCTTGGATCCCGTCTGCTGCAAGTATACATATCAATAGACTTCAGCACCAGTCACTCTCTTCACTTCTGATCCACTGCAACTCTGCGCTCCTCAGCACTCAGCACTCCACGACCGTCTCGCGATCCAAGCTTAAACTCTCTACATTGCCCCTCCGATTGTTGCCCTTTACCGACCGTTTTGTCCTTCCTTGGGGTCTTTCCGACTCATCTCCCGCGGTCATGAACTACATCCACCATCCATACGCCTTCGCTGGCCATCCCGGCGTGCCAATGGAGCAACACCTTGGCTACGACCCGGCAATGGTTCACCCTTCTATGATGCACCCAATGGATGGCTACATCTACGCGCATCCCCCTTTCGACATGGTCGACTACTATCACCAGCCTATAATGGATTACGAAGAATATGCCGAAAACCTCTCGCGGCCGAGGTTGACCAAGGAGCAGGTTGAAACCTTAGAGGCCCAATTTCAGGCACACCCGAAGCCCAGCAGCAATGTCAAGCGCCAATTAGCCGCCCAAACAAACCTCAGCCTTCCTCGTGTTGCTGTATGTGATAGCCGATCGAAATTGACAAAAAAATGAAATAACTCGAAAAAAAACCAAGATGCTGACTTACTTACAGAACTGGTTTCAAAACCGACGAGCCAAGGCGAAGCAGCAGAAGCGACAAGAGGAATACGAGCGCATGCAAAAGGCGAAGGCGGAGGCCGAGGAGGCTGCTAAAGCCAAATCCGAGCCTTCGGACTCCCCAGAGTCTGCTGCCGAACCCAATGCGGAGAAGGAGGATAAAAACAAAGTTTCTACCCCCAAACCGTCAAAACCGTCCTCATCTGGCAACCAGAACCAATCATCTGATGTCTCTGCCGGATCAAAACATCAGCAGACACGTAGTGAGGCCTCCCGTGTCGCAAGTCTTGCGTCGCTCCAGCGAGCCTTGGATGCTGCTGCTGCAGCCCAGTATAACCCGGATGGCCAGGGTTTGACAAGCGTGGAGGAATCAGTGTCTCCAACCACGTCTCTCCCAACTGACTCTGATACATCCGTTTGGAGCTCTGTAACATCTGCCGGGGAATTGTCCGTTCCTGGGTTCGACAACTCGCAACCCCTCTCTGACTATTCTTCGACCAATGATGGGGGTGCTGCTCCCTATAACACAATGCAATATGCTCTGCAGCCTGATGTGGACATCGGACAACGGGGCTCTTCGGATGTACTTTCAGACTCGCTCGAGGGCATTGGCATTACCACTTCGCCTGGTCTCTCGCAGCTCGGCAACCGGACTGACCGAGCTCCAGCCTGGAAGGAGGCGGGTAAGGAGCTTGATCTTGCTGCCCGCAGAAAGCGACCAAGGCCTGCTGCGATTGGCACGTCCAGATCAACATCCATGCTCGCTGGGCCTCCGGTCATGTCGCCGACGACGCGGGGGCAGAACTATGGCAGTGTGAAACACTCCAAGTCTGCACAGGGTCTTAACTCGCGCTATGCCGGTGTACGAAAGGCCTCTTCACAGCGTTCGCCCTTGAACATGTCGACCTTTGCCGAGGCTGGAGTACTGAGCTCTGCGAAGACCGAGTTGTCAACAATGTTGCAGCCGGTTACAACAAACTCGCTGGCTCCTCCAACGCCTTTGACGCCGGAGGACCTTCACCATCTGCTCCCGAATACCCCTTCTACCGATAGTTATTGTCTGTCGGCGCAGCCCACAAGCCAAATGTTCCCCACAACGCAACCCATGCAGATCAACATTGCATCGCCCCCAGCTACACCATTGGGCATGGAAATGATTTCCCCATACCAGTATCAAGGGGTCGCGCCACCCATGTCAGCACCGGCCCATTTCACCTCATTCGCGGACTATGGGTGCGAGACTGGTCTACCAGGGAGGGGCTGGGAGGCGACTTCGATGCCGTCTCCAGATGCCCCGTACCCTAGCCATTGTCAAATGGATCTTTCCTCAATATCATACGAGCAGGCTCTCGAGCAAAGCCACTCTGAGAGTGGAGCTTCGGGTTCTCCTTTCGGCGAGGCGGACATGCAAACGTCGGGGGACGCAAAGGCTACAGAGTTCCACCTGTACGAGTTCCCGGATCAAGAAGAAGCTCACCGGTTCGTGGCTCAGCAGCTTCCGTCTCAGAAGCCCAAGGCGTATACCTTTGCAGACAACCGAACCCCAACCAACTTTGGCTGACGAATGATATTAACTGAAATCTATTCTACTGTACTCATAAAAGGCTTTGCCATATATACTGCTGGATTAGTTTATTTTTTTTTGGGATTCCCGAGCATTTTTTTGTGGGCTTGAATCGGTGTTGAGGTTCGGTTATTTTGGTTTCATTTCTGCATGTTTTGGAAGCGGCCTGGGTTGGACATAGGATAGGAGACTTTTACGTATATTAACCTTACTATATTAATACATAATTTCAACGACTTGCTTGACTTGATTTATTATTTCGGAGCTTTTACCGCATTATAGTCATTAGCCCATCGCACCAACGCCGTCTGTAATATCAACCCGGCCTTGGCCTCCCACGTGCTGAGCTATTCTAACCTGTATGGACTATGGACATTCCGGTCTTTAGCTTCCGGAACTTCAGGTACTGTTTGCCGAACCAACAAATGGAATAATATAAAGTATAAAGTGACTCAAGAGAGTCCATCTCTTGTTCTCACTCCATCGAAAAAGATTGACTGCACAGCACAACATGAAGCTCTCTACAGTCACAGCAACACTCGGCTTCAGCGCTGCTGCAGCTGCCGCCGCTTCAGCTTCGAAATTCATAAACTACACCACTGTCCAAGGCTACTTCATCCAGGACGACCCATCCACGGACCCATCCAGCTTTGACTACGTACGTCTCTCTTAGAAAATCAATAGCCAACCCTGCTGTCTGCAATAACAATAACAATAACAATAACAATAATAACAATAATAATAACTAACCAAACCAACCAGACATCCCACAACTTCGGCCTGCTCGACCGCATCTACGATGCAGACAAAGCCGCGCAGCACTCAGGCCCAGGCTCAAGCTCAAGCTCCGGAGTCAGAAATCTAACCCAGTGGGAGCGCTTCCACCGCCAGCTGGAATACCTAAACACCAACTCCCCCAAACACGTCAGCTACAAACTCTTCTTCCTCGGCCGACACGGCGAGGGCTGGCATAATGCCGCGGAGGATTATTTCGGGACGCCGGCTTGGAATGTACGTTTTCCTTTCCCACCTTTACCTCCTTTCCAAGATATACATACATAGATAGACAGCTCAGAAAGACGGAATGAATAACTAATGAATAATAATAAAAAAAAATACAGTGCTACTACTCCCTCCTAACCGGCAACGCTACAAGAACCTGGTTCGACGCAGACCTCACACCAGAAGGAATCCGCCAAGCCAAGGTTGCACACGCCTACTGGGCTTCACAGTCCCAAGAACAGAAGATCCATTTCCCAGATGCTTACTACTCCAGTCCGCTGACGCGGTCGCTGAAGACGGCGAATCTTACCTTTGCGGGGCTCCTCCCCTCGCTATCAGCGCGGGCTCAACCCGGCGGTGATGCGGCGGCGGTGGCAGCATTCTTGCCGCAGGTTAAAGAGGGGTTCCGGGAGGGGATCAGTTTGCATACGTGTGATAGGCGGCGGTCGAAGAGTTATATTGAAGGGTTGTTTCCTGATTGGATGATTGAGGAGGGGTTTACAGAGGAGGATGAGTTGTGGACTGGGGTAAGGGCGGAGACGAGTGAAGCGCAGGATTCGAGGTCGCGGAGGGCGTTGGATGATATTTTCAACGCCCAAGCTGGAGCTGAGAGTGTGAAGAAGACCAGAGGAGGCGGCGGTGGTGCCTGTGTGCCTAACCATGGTGGAGATGGTGAGAAGCTGGTTATCTCGGTTACGGCGCATTCGGGCGAGATCACATCTATCCTGAGAGTTATTGGACACCGAGAGTTTAAGCTGAATACTGGGGCAGTGATTCCCGTGTTGATTCGTGCGGAGGAGGTGAACGAGCCTGAGCCGACAGCGACGGTGTCGTGGACGGCAAGCGCCCATTGTACGGCAGCGCCGATGACGTCGACTGCGTCTGGGTGTGTTTGCGCAAGCTCGGCCGCGCCGGTGACGTCGGGGTTCCCAGTATTTGCTACGGAGACACCTTACTAGGCGTGATCTGGTGCGATTGGGATTGACGGGTGACTATGCGGTAGTTGCTCTATGGCCGTGAATGTTGATAATAAGACTGTATAATCTACTAAGAGAAGGACAGGGTGAGTCAATTTGTGTGCATCAAGTATAGACATAAATCGTGACCGCAGAAAGTGCAAGGGCAAGGGCAAGAGCATATAAGCAGTGAAATGTACTAGAACAGAGTGGAGAACTGATGCAAGACTGACAACTCAAGCAGAGGACGCCGACCCTATAAAACAACACTACCAATATTATCCGACCGGCCCTCTATCGTAGGAAAAAAGAAAAATAAAAAATAAAGAAAACGAATGCACAATGAACGCATGGATTTCAATCAGATTTCCTACTCCCGAAACCAAAATCAAAAGAGAATCATCGGGTATAACAACGGGGTATTGAATGAAATGCAAATTAGAAGTACTCATTCCCCTGTCAAGCGGCGAATCAAACATTGTATAAACAGCACCAAAGACAAATACCATTGTAAGCAAAAGTAGATACCGAACGAGACTCTTGAAACCCAAATTCCCATCTAACTCCGGAAACACCAAAGAAAGAAGGCCCGAGTTTCGTTTAATATGTAGACCAGCCAGGCTGCGGATGTCCAGGTTGCATTGGTTGACCGGGCCAACCGGGCATGGCTGGATTCATCCCCATGCCCATTCCAGGTTGTTGAGGAGTTCCCGGCATAAACTGCTGACCAGCTGGGGCATGCTGCGATGGATATAACCCACGCCCAGCCATTCCAGGGTACGGGTTGGTGCCACCTGGGAAGCCCATGGAAGCCATAGATTGCTGCTGAGGAGTCTGCGGATGGTGCATAGCAAACGACTGTGGCATCTGGGGCACTGACGGTCGGACTTGGTTACGTGGAGATTGCGATGGGTGTTGATGTTGTAGATTGTGGGTAAGAGGAGAAGGAGATTGTTGGTGCTGGGGTTGCTGCGGCTGCGATCCTGGTTGCTGTTGCTGTAATTGAGAGGGGTATTGGGGAATCCCTTGCGGGTTGGAAGATAAAGGTGAAGCCTGAGGCTGCGGCGGTGGCTGACCCCACACCTGCTGTTGGTGTTGCTGTTGTGAGGGAAAACCGTAGGGCCCAGCCTGGGGCGCCAAAGCTGGGTTTGTCCGCTGATGCATGAGGTCGGGTCGAACAGGGGGCATAGCACGAATGGGTGACTGTGCCACTGTGGCCTGTTGATGCATAGTTGGCGGTTGGAACCCGGCTTGACTGGGCATCATTTGGGCCTGCGGCATCATATTTGGCTGCGTTGGAGTTGAACCCAAAACGCCAGCTGTGGATAGCCGCGGTGACTGTAAAGGCTGTGCTACAGACGTAGTGGCTTCGATTTGTCCAGGCTGCGATTGCGCCGTCGACGCAGGTGGATCACGCTGCTTGGAAAAGAAATCATCGAGTCCCTTTTGACGGTAGTTGCGCTGAGATGTTAAGATCTTGTTGAACTCTGCCGTGTGTGTTGCCTGGTTCAAGATCTCAGCGGCGGTGCTAGGCTGTGACCGATCCTGGTATGGCTGGCCAGTCAGCTCTTGCCGAGGTCGAGGCATGCTGTTGTATTCCCTTAAGCGTGGATCATCTGCGGTGGTAGCCATATTTATCATCGGAAGAGGCTGCGACAAGGATCCGTCTGATCCTAGTGACAGGTTGCTGGGCACTGTTTCTAGCGCATTGCTGTAGATCACATCGCCATGAGTCAGAGTCGGCAACAAGTTGGCTGCATTTGCTGCTTCGGCTGCAGCTTCGCGAGCCTTCGCGCCACCTGGACGCTTTTCACCTGCGAGGTCGTCTTCGGTGAAACCCTGTTTGCGAGCCTTGCTTTCCCAGTAGTCGTCACGCACGCGGCGCCCATTCACGATAACTCGGCTGCCGAACTGTCTAAACATCGACCTTGCCGAGACGATAGCAATCTGACGCGAGCGGTAGGAATATGGAAGAATATCCTGCTGAATGAGATCATCTTTTTCGATCTGGGTGGCGATGATTTTGTGCAACGACCGATTCTTGTTGAAAAGTAGATACGAGTCCCTATAAGACAAAACTCGCGCGCACTCCGTCGCCAGCATAAACAGCTTCTTCCCGCGCAGCGGTACAGTAAACGTCCTACATCTGTACTCGCGATCACCTTGTAAATAGCCATTCGCATCTACCTTCTTCTCGCCAGCGTCGTCAAACTCTTTGGCAATATACTCATCGCGTTCCTCGTTTAGCTGATCGGTAGTATGGTCCCTCACAGTGGGGAGAGCTTTGACCAAGGGAGCTTTTGTTGGTGTCGTTTTCTCAGGAGGTGAGCCTAGCGGCGGTGAGGCGTTTGGGGGAGATTGCTGCAACTGTTGGGGCTGCATTTGGGGTGTTTGTAGTTGTTGAGAGCTTGCTGATGGAGGTTGATCACTGGCTGTAGAAGGGCGTGGGGTCTTTGGGGGTCGGCCTCGTTTTCGACGACCTTGATCGTCTCCTACAGCTAACGCGCATGTTAGCATCCGAGTCGCAAGATTGACAAGCGCAAAACAAAAACAAAAACGAAAAAATAAAAAAAAAATTTGCGACAGTAGCGATTAATGAGACGAAGGCGGTTCGCGATAACTCCGGCAGCTTGGAATAACTCCCGAAGCACAAGATTACCCGGCGCACGTACCGTCGTCTGGATCCCCATCGCGAGAGACTCCGCGTTGTTCCGGTGTGCGACCGCGCTTGACACCGCGAGGGACGGCGCTGGGATCTGTTGCTCCGTATGGTGGCGTTGGGAGAACAACAGGTACTAGAAGGGGGTCAGTATGAGGGTTGTCGCGACGGACAGACAGTAGAAAGTAAGAAATAGATGACCCCCATCACTACTGGTATCGACGCGACAGTTTCGCGCAACCAAATAAACACGAAAAAGTAAAGCAAAAAGAAAAGGAAACAAAAAGGAGTCGCGAAAGATTTGAAGTAGAAAAGAAAAAAGAAAAAGCAACGACATACCGTTTGTATTATTTAGAGCAGCAGGATTGATGGTGCCCGAGCCGTCGACGAGATCCCCTCCGATCCCATTCGTCGGAGCGGAAACGGAATGGGGGGTGCCATACATGGCGGGCCAAGGAGGGACGGGAGGAGGGTAAAAGAGCGGTCGCGAGGCCGCGGGCGGGTCAGAGAGACGCGCGAGGAGTCAAAACGCCGAGATGGAGGAGGCGATGGGCTACTGCAACGAGGCGAAACGAAGAATCGGCGACGATGCAGGTGGCCCTCGGACAACTCAGAGCAGACGTGTCGCGAGTTCGCATGCAGTTAGATGGTAAGACTGGGAAGGTGGCAGAAAGGCAGATCGGCGGGGAAACGATGGAGCAAATCAGTGTCAGAGCTTGCTCGGTCGCAAGATAGTACCTTAGAAGATTAGAGGAGGACGGAACACTCGACTCTTGTGTTGGACGGAATGCTGGATTAACTCTGGCTGGAGAGGGGAAGATCACGTTAGGTGGTGACTAATCAAGGCAGACGACTGCGCGGAAAGAGTGTGGCTAGGTGGTGTGGCTGGTGGGTGTCAAGCCGGGCACCGCCACAGAGGCTGGAGGAACAGCGGGTTCAGGAATCCTTCCCGTCACGGTCAAGAGGGGAAGACTCGGGAGTGGACACCAGGGGGGGTCGCCCAAGGTTCGCTCGCTGCAGAAATGCAGAGCCACCAAAAACGGACGGGGAGATGCAAATGATTCACAGCTTGCCGCTGACGGAACCGATCAGTGGGTACGGTTGACGGGGGTGGGTGTGACCAACAGGCAGTGTCTGTGTGTAGTTTTTAGTTGCGGCGTGGGTTGAAGGTGCAAGGAAGAAGCAGAGGATTATTGGGTGGAGGGGCAGAAGAAACCCGGAGAAGAGGAGGAAGTGGGGACGAAGGTTAGAGACAGACGATGCACCAGACAAAGAAAGGCCACGGCGCAGCCCAGGAGGGAGATTTGATTATGGGGAGGAAGAGATGGAAGGATTCGTCTGCGAAGGAGCCTAACTTGAGGAGGGGAACACAAGCAGCAGCAGCAGCCGCGACCTTGGGCCCTTCCAAGTCGGGAGGTTCGGTTCTCTGCCAGTGGCCGGTGCCGCTGATTGGCTGCGCTATGCATGCATTTGTCAGCCACTGCACAAGCCGCCCTGGATAAATCCACGCAAGACCGGAATGTCGAGGTTGCCTTTCTCGAGGCAGACTGCGTACTTTTATGATCTCAACTACGACTGCAACTCAGGATGGCGGTCGGGTAGCGCGGAGCCCCTTCCAGCTAGGCTTTCTGCTAGTTGCGTTCTGAGATAGCCCCAGGAAGCCAGGCGTTTCGAAGAGCAGGAACCCTGCATGCCCGAGAAATAGCGGCCTTGCGGGAGCGAATCAGTGTAAAGTCTCGCTGGAACGAGGAAAAACTAAAACAAAAAGAAGCGCAACGAGCCAACAACGGAAAAAGCACAGGAAAAGAAATCACGCCAGGCTGACTCGTTGAGCCGCCTCGCTTTTGATCCAACAATCCCGGGAGGATGTCGGACGAAATGGCCAACACGAGGTGATTAATGGAGCGGGTTTTTCGGCTGCGGCTTGTCTATCAAGAACTCGACGGGGCAGTGTTGATATTCGAGAAATGCTAGATAAACCACCCCCGGGATACACCGTAAGCGCCAGTGATCATGCTGACCGTCTGACGGCACGGGCGATGATCTTGATAGCGATCACCTTAACGTCAATGCATTCTTTTTCCGGAGTTGGACAGGATACTCCAGGCGGGAAATGATCAACGAGGAGTCGAGCTGGGCTGAAGAAGAGAAGAATCCATTTGTACGGCGTGAAAGACAAGCGCTTCTTATCCCCAATTTGTCAAAATAACTCTCGCACCCAATAGCGTTGATTTGCTTGGTCACTGCGTCGTGGACATTCACAGCCGGGGGATATTACTGGCTCTGTTCAGTGGCGAATGTCTCCTCATGCAAGACAGAAGCAAGGATCTATTGACCTGGTCTGGACTTGGAGGCCGACTGGCCGACTAGCCTTGATAGTAGCTGATCTTGTATATTAGGCGCCCCCCGTTCAGCACGGACTCCAAAGGTTATCCTGGACGCGTTTTTCCAGCCAAAAGCTCTACTTGTGATTTGATAGCATTCATGGCGGGGCGGATGATCGTTTTTCACCTGTACAACCCGATAAAGCTTCTGGCTTGTCGAATCTATACCGAAGCCGAAGTATACCAGACGGGAGTTGTTGATTCTACGGAGTTAAACCGCAGCCCGAGTCAACGTTCATCGCCACCCTCAGAATACATAAAATAAATAAACTAAAATAAAATAAACATTCCTATTATTATTATTATTATTATTATCACAAGCAAGCAATGGTCACATTCGCCAAATCGCCACTAGTTGATGTCACTGATTCTGTACCGTCCTTTGTCACGATGAAGTCGCCCACCGGGCATTCCCCAGGCCCTCACAGTCTCAATCTAGACCTGCGGGCCAGAGTAAAGTACTTGAATATTCCATCTCTCCAAAACATGGAATTATCAGGGAATCAACGAGAATCCCCGAGCCGGCGAGTCCCAGGCCAGGCATTCTGGCAGATGACCGAGTTTGGTCATCTGCCCGAACGGAAACCCGGGTCGATCAGGACCGTGCGTCCATCAACGCTCCCCATCCACGCATCCGTTTGGCTCCCCGATCCAAGCTATGCAAGATGCGGCCAGACCAGGCGCGTCCTGGCATGCAGGCCAGGCTGCGGCCATCAGCAGAGCAACCTCGCGAAGTCGCAGTGAGTCACGGCGATCGGGACGGGGTTAGGCTGTGCAACTGCATTCTTTGTCCGACGTTGTTGAGTATATCGATGCGATCAACCCTAGAAGACTGCTCGGAACCGCACAATACTACCTCAAGATGCTCCATATATTTCATTGTTTAGTGACGTTAAGTACATACGACCACAGGGTGTGGAAAACAGGGCTTCCCGTCCGCTCAGCCGTACTTAAGCCACACGCCGGCTGGTTAGTAGTATGGTGGGTGACCACATGCGAATCCCAGCTGTTGTATGTTTTTGTTTTTGTTTTTTTTTTTTAGTATTTTAACCAGAGAGAGAGAGTTATGTTATATTTGTTTATTATGCTTGGTTTTTTAATTTTTTTTTCTTCTATGCGAGTTATCACACCGTTCTGAGCCAAACAGGGTCGCTGAGGTGGTGGAATCTGAGGTAGCCAAAAGTAACGCAGCACATAGTCTAACCATATGCAATGGCTTTATCATGGCATGGATACCCTGATAAACGTTTTCTTGCACTACGTAAACTCAGACACAGGGTCCAATGTTGGGCGGGCCCAATTCTAGCCAAGATGTCTTTTCATGATTGACTGTATTCAGGCCCTTTTATCGATGCTTTATGCAGGCGTGTTGAGCAAAAGCCTTAGAAACTATGGTAGAAAAAATATCACTAGGTTCCTATAACATTTCCTACTACGCTCGATTGCAGTAGTTGAAGGTGGCATGAGGCCAGAACAGCTCCCTGAGTTTCTGGGGGCCGGGAACCCTAATCTCCACAGAATCCTGAACTCTAGGGACCGCTGGTACCAGCAATTTACGCCTTTGAGTCACTGCGCGATGGAAAAAGCCAAGGACGATTCAACTTCTTCCTCCATGATCTGCTGTCGCATCTCCACAACATCGCCGTCTTGCTTGCCTACACCATGCACGAGGATCAAGGAAAACGGAAACACAGTACAGCCTTCGACTTTTGCGGTCTCCGAAACCGTTTTGGTAGTAAGGAACTCGACGACTATCTAGTCGACGATGACTTTCTGTCTTTTTGTGGAATCAAGAGGCGTCGGGCAAATAGTAGCGAAATATGGCACGTCGATACGAAAAACGACGCATCCACGCTCCCGGACTATCTTGAAGCTATGTTGGCAGACTATACGCTAGCCATGAAACCTACTGGGATTGACGCCGCACCCGCACCGGTTGGGATGGTTCTACAGCTACTTCTAGCTGAAACGAGGCGGAGGGTACAACTAGAAACAGATTCGACAGCGCTGCCTGGCGTTTTAACGGATTTCAAAGGACCCTATTGGGGCTATGACCAGGAGATATCTTTAGATTCTGAAGGGATTGCTGGCGCACGGGGGAATGTTCTGGATTGTGAATTAACCTACGCACTGTGGTATGGAGACCCCAGATATCTCGAGACAAACTGCGTGGTTATCCAATCAGAGCACCCGATCGCCGATACTGCTGGAATTTGTATACAAGATCTGGCACCGGTGCTTGCTGCGATGTGTTAGTGATTGACTCGGGGGAAGCTCTTTATTCATCCATGGTTTATTGCTGACTAGACTATAGCGATGATTCGACACAATCGAATATCCGAGGAAGCGAACCCGGATATCTATGGGATATTCACTGATGGGTTTGTATGGGTGTTCTTCCACCTCAATAAGAGATGCAAGGTTTGTCAATCCTTTATATACAATAGGAAATAGACTCATTACTGTTCTTGGCAGTACTCTNCACGCGTGTTGAATTGGAACGAGGGCCAGCAGAGGTCTATTGTTGCACTGGTGAGCAGAATAATTCGTGATGCGGCCACAATAGACCTATTGTTCGATAAAACGGCAAGCCAATCAAGGGAAATTCGATCAACTTGGAATAGGGAACAATTGTGTTCTTCACAGAGCGAGGACTATGTAGACGACTCGACGAGCAGTGGTAAGTATGTTAAACTCGCTCTTACTCACTATTCCTCTGCAAGCACATCAGTATTCCTGAGTTCTACTTTTACCCTCTCACCCCCTCCAGAATTTTACATTGTCACTACATTTCTCAAATTAACACGCCAGGCTCTGCTATCTCATACTGATTTCCCAAAACGGATTGGTTTGCCAGTCTTGAGAACAAAGTGAATCATATCATCGAACGCCAAAAGAACTCCAGAGTCTCTTCGGACGTCAAGGAAGCCTTTAAAATCGCACGCCGTGAGAGTCAGAAGAAAGTCCAGAAGCAGCAACAGCTGCCCACAAAGGCAGTCACAGATATTTCGTCAGTGGATCTTTGGGACATTTTCGGCTTGAGACGAGAAAAGGGCCGGACACAGACTTGGTATCTGGCCGCATCTGAGAGGCGAGGCGTGTCCAGTCATCTTCGTAAGTCAACTTCATGGCCCTGGCTCCGCTCAACCGTGGACAAATCCGCTAACCTAGTCCTACTTCAGGTCAAATGCTCGCAGACTGGGACGAGGCGTTTACGGGAGCCGATCAGAACGAGCAGGTCATTCGAGGTCGGCTCAATTCTATCGTGGTCTCCATACTCGCAGCGAAGAGGAGAGAGCAGCACGGCCCCGGCCAGCACGGGGCGACTTCAAATGAGCCCACCCCCCAATACAAATCACTCCGCTGGGCGCTCGAAAGGACTCTAAATTTCAATTGGAAAATCAAAGAGAAAATGACAAAAATCCAAGGCCGTGTGGACTTTGCATTGTGGTACGGCAGCCGCGAGGATGTGGAGACGAACATGGTAGTCGTTGAGGCCAAACGACTAGATGAAGCGGATTTGGGTGTTCCGCAGGCAATCATCTACATGGGTAACTTTCCCTATATTATGGACCATGCTCTATTCATCTTTGACACCGGTTCTAGCCATTCTCCACAAAGCCCGCAAGCAGGCAGGGCGCACCAACTGGCCGATCTACGGCATCGCGACAGACTCTTGGGACTGGCATTTCCTCCGCCTGGATCCTAATGGTGTTGTAAGGAACCTCGTTTACGGTGTATCTATTGCATGCTAATTTGAGCAGGTGTCAAAGCATTTCATGGACTGGCGCAGGGACCCAATCGAGGTCGTCTCCTGGATACACAAAATCATGGACCAGGCAGCATGCCTGACGCCAGTGTCCAGTCAGACTTTGAGCCGACAGCCAACAGTCGAGGAATCTAGCGATCTGGGCTGGTTGCCCAATTTATGATGGAAGCAAGATGCGGTGCTTCCCTATTTTTCCTTCGTCTTTCTTAGATTTTTGTTCTTCACGTGGTGGCCCGGTTCCTTTAGGGTTGGTTGTATCCATGAATTCACTTTCGTTGGTTCTTCCTGTCTTTGAAAGCTCGCTTAGGTAGCCATTTCCAATAATCAGTTCTTTTCTATCAGATGAACGATCGAATTTGTAAGCGGCGTCAATCCCGCATCAGAAGGGAGAATAATATACACGAGACAGACAAGGGGCAGTGTTTCAGGTTGAAGAACCACTACACCGTAGAACACTGCTAGTGCTATAGCCTCCAGGGCTCGCAGAAAAAAAAAAGAAAGAACGAAAATGCCTCAATCAATGCCACACATTCCTCTTAGCCGTCGAGTTCGACGAACCACCCTCCATAGCCGTACAATCGCCGTCACTCTCCCCGTCCAAAAAGTTGGCCGTGTGGTCCTCACACTTGCCAGGCCACACCGCAGGTCCCGGCGCCGTGTAGTTCAACACAGGAGGGTAATAGATGCCAATCAAAATACCGGGCTCCTCACCGGTATAAGCACCGGGGAACTTGACCGTAGGCGCCGGACTCCCCGATCCACTACCCGTAACCTCCAGCTGCGCACAGCCAATATAGAACTGCGCACCACCCTTCTCCCCGGCCCCATGAAGGCCAATGCCCTCCGCACGGAGAAGATACTGCCCAGCTTCGAGATTATCCGGCAGCGCAAACGTGAAGTTCGTAATCCCCGAGCTGCCATCGTCAAAGGCAGCCCACTTCGCACCCTCCGTCTCGGAGATACTCGACGTCGTCAGCGAGTACACCTTGAACCAGTCGCCGTCGCCCTTGTACTCCTTTGCGGCTCCGGGTGCTTTGCTCATGTAGACCTGCTGGGGCCCTGGGTGCCCGAAGTTGTCGCGGAGGACGAAGCCGACTTCGTCGCCGGGGGCGACTTGGTGTGTCTCTGTGGCGCTCATGACGTCTGCGTCAATGCCGCCGACGTTGCAGATGATGTCGTCCGAGGTCACATCGGTGACGGGGCTGTTGCTGTTCTTGGTGCTGCGGACGTATTTGTAGTCTTCTGTTTCTTCGCCGTTGACGATGAGGGAGGCGTAGTTCCAGTGGGCGAGGGCCTGGGGGAGGACGGCGAGGAGGGCCGTGACGGGAATGAATGAACGCATGATGAGAGAAAAAAGTTCAATGTATGTAAACTGGATCCAGCCCAGGTGTTAGAAACGAAAGTCTGTACAGGTGAAAAGAAGGAAAGTTTGTGGTTGAGTTCCAGTAGGAATATTCGCACGCCTTTTATACCATGTGCTGGCCGACAAGACGGCATATCCAATCCGGCAACAGTTCCAGCTTAATTTTTGATTGAGAAGTTCCTGTCCTATGCCGTCTCGTTTGTGTACTGTTGCCGCCGCGCATTGATTAAGCTGATACTCTAATCAATACAACCTGAAACAAAGCCCTAATTTCCCACCCACCCGCGACCAACCAGTTCGTCGCGACTGTCGCTGGTATAGAAGATCCCTAATCAACTTGAGCCAGGGGAACAATCTGCATATCGCGAAGTCCCTCTCTTTGACCCTGATTTTTTTTCCGACGCATATGCTTGCGGTTTATCCGCTGAAACTCGGGCCGTCTCGCGCAAACGCTGAGGACTTGGCTGCGTGGTGTATATTGTTTCTCCACAAGTAGGATGAACCGAGCATAAATCATACAAATTTGGGCTCCGTGACGATATTGTGCTAGCTGCATAATTATGGGTTTTGTTGATTGGCCTGTTCAGTGCTGCAAGTCTGAATCTAAGGATATGAGAATAGTCTTGTTATCCTCAGAGCCAGGAAGAATCAAGGCAACAAAAGTATCTCGGGCCAGTTATTCCTAGCGACCTTTCTGAGTTGTTGTGATTAATATGTAGTGGCAGGCTAAGTCAATTTGCCAGCTTTGAAAAAAGTAGGCCTTCATCGGTCCCGACCATAAAACATTCAAATGGCCATCATTTCCCAAGACTGGATCTGGGAGCATGGGCACTGCCGTCGTCTCTGCCAATGGATTATTCCAATCCAATTTGGTGTCTCCATTGCACGACACCCAACGCGGTGAGCCCTAGCCAGTGCGCCAAGTGAGTAAAGTCAGCAAAGTGTTTAAGATATTTGAGTGTCCTGTACCGGCAAGATGGACAATCACATCGCCCCCTCTCAACGTCAACAATAACCCGAGTTCTTCGGAATCACAGTCATCTGGTTCATGGCAGTTGACACTATCCAGCTTTTCCCCACTCCCATCGGAACTTCAGAATGGCCCGATAGTATGGCTTTTTAAGAACCCGACTCGCATATCTGGGGTATATACCAGCGTTACAAACCCAACTTCCTAGAATTATAAATGGGACCCTTCACCTACCGTAACACTCATGAACGTTTGCATGAAAGTGTCACGTATATATTAGCAAGCCAAATTATCCCATATTTTGATATCAGCATCGGCATCCCCAATTTATAAAGGCCCTAAAACCTGCCTGTCGGGACCGTCCATGGGGCTCTCAATAAACTCCCGTGCAACTTCCTTGGTCCTCGGCGTTGGAAGCACGTCCCTGTATACCAGAACTGGCCTCGGACTGTTGGGGGCATGCGATGTGGGAGGAAGGACATACCGCTCAGGTTCTGGGATATCGAGCGACATGATCGGTAGTGACGATAGCGACCGAGTTTGAGCAATAATATGCTCGTTTTAGACTAAGATACCTAGAGCTCAAGCGTTCTCTGGGAATGGCTGTTTATATCAATCAAGTTTCCAGCCTAAGGTATAAAAATGCCTTTATTGTAGGCAAGAGTATATAACCCCAGACACGGATGGACGGCCCAGGTTCGAATTCTAATTACCTTCTTTTCCTTGCTAGAAGTGATTGGCGCAGTTGACCCTATTGAAGTGATGATGGACATGCTCCCCGCAAGTATTTGTGAAGTGGAGGGTGGAGGGTTACAGTAGGGGAGGTCGATGTTGTATGCCCCAACCCGGAAGGACGGGAGAGAACCTAACTGGGTCTTTTGATATATACATTAGTGGCTCATGGCTGATACCGCAGTGTCTTTATTTCTCGTTATGAGTGCTTTTTACTTGAACGGGGGTTAGGTTTAGATAGCAGGTCATTAAACAGACCCGAAGACCACCTAATGATACCGGGAACCCCGTCCTCCTACTGCTGATAGAGCTGTCTCAGTAGACCCCCTTTTTTTGCATTTTCTTCTTCTTTTTATGTAGTGATTATCTGGTTTGGTTCTAGTCAGTGTGTTTCTGGCCTTATACGACGTACTCTCTATAGGGCACATTTCATAGGGCAAAAGTACCACTATCCCGACGGGTTGGTAGGCGTAGTGCCCCGGAGTGATATATAAATAAGCGGTTATGTGTAAGCGCCCAGGTGAAACGAAATTGAGCGTTTGATTTGACGTAATTGATCTGCTTTGAACTTCGTAGGACCCGACTACCTTCCGAGTCGGGTTATATCGGGGAGTCGGTTGACGATGATATACACCGTATATCCGCCTGCGATTCAGTTCGCATAACGAAGTTTCTGGAGGTTAGATTGGTTAGGTGTGGTAATAATGCGAGCGTGATATGGTCATGGCTCAATGCGAGTGTAGGTGAATGTCGCACGAGCTGAATTAGAATCCGTGTCACTGTGGTTCATGGATATAAAGTATACAGAGTATAAAGCATGAGCCGAGATATCCCGTAAAGCAATTGCATCACAGAGGAACTGCAGCCGTAGCAATTAACCGGGTAACCGGGTTATGTCATATGGGGCCCGAGTCTCGGCCAACTAAACGTCAGACTAAACAGGAAACCTGTGATGCTGGCGATATTATTGTGGCAACTATATTCGCCCCTTCGCAAGGCGTTGAACGCATGGTTCTGTCATCTGCAGGCAGCGTGGACAACGTGCTTCTCTTCTCCAGACTCCAGATGGCGGATGGGAAGAGTTCCACGAATAAACTCACATAAGTCTCGGAACCGCAAATCAAGCAAGACTGGAACGCATGAACGAGATCAGAGGCTGAAGTCATTACACCGGCATGACATAACCACAGACCCCAGCCCAGTCAGGGTTTTACTCAAGCATCGGTTCGTCCAAGAACGGTTTGGTTCGTTTCCACTTATGGAACAAAGCTAGCCACAATAGGGAAGGTCGCCCCCGCAAAATTCGCCCAATAGCGTGCCCGGAGTGCTGAAGCAGTTCCCCGTGGCCGTTGAAGCGCCCAGGGACACCAACGTGGACAAAAAACATCGAAAAATGATCGAATCGGGGTCCGATTTAGACGAATCGCATAGGCAGATCTGGAGAGGCCGGGCAGACGGCGCCCATGACCACCTCACAGGGTGTGCGCTGTCAAAACGGCGAGCTTGGAAGACGCGTACACTCGCAGGTTGGAGTCACACAATCGAACATTCGATGGGTCGGCCCCACTGCAGAGAAGGTCAGCTGCCCGTTCGATTTTGCGCTGCTGCGTCCCTGCTGCGTCCCCCGTCGCTCCTCCAGATCTCGCCCTGCCCATTGTCTCGCCCAGCGTCGCAGAAGAGGGGATAAAAATTCGAAACCCAAGGGAAAGTCGCGATCAAAAATGCGATCGCACGTAGCACCACTGTCGGGAGACAGCTCAGCGCCATGAAACGGCGAGGGCAGCGACCGGAAACCGGCTGCGTGGTGGCAGCCAGCCAAGTCTAGACCCAGAGATCTCCGCTTGCAGACTCTGCTCGATCAGCCGGATTTCTGCATTGGGAGTCCCGGCTGCCCAGGCGTTCCAGAACCACCAGAGCCACCACGGCAGCAGAACTCACGATGTTCCTCGCTCCCTGGCTCCCCCGTGGAATAAGAACTTGCCTGCCCTCTGCCCTCCCCCCGTCCATCTCCCACCACTCTTCTCACCACACCACTCCTGCACCCGCTCATGCGCCCATAATCCTCCCACAACCTCCCAGTTCTCCTACTGTCTTGAGTAGAGCGATTGGCATCCCAAATTAAGCGTCCGAACTAAATACTATAATATTCTCCCGGCACCATGGCCGTCAACGTCCTCCCTGAGTCACTCTCCTCAAAGGCGGCCTCTGCGCCCGCCGTCAACAAGCGCCTCCCTCCTCTCGCCGATAGATCCTCGCTCTCCTACAAACTCACCAACCTCTCAAAACAAAAGCTCGCCCGCGAGGCTACTGCCCCGGACCCTGATATCCGTCGCTGCCTCGGCCACTTCCGCATGCACTGCATGTCTGTAGAATTTGCCCAGCAGGAGATGGCCACCAAGATCACCTCCTTCGAGTTCGAGGACGACAGCGAGTCTGAGGACGAAGAGGCCCAGACACCGGCCAAGGAACAAAAGGAAATCGAATCATCTGCTACTACTACTACTGTCACTGTTACTCCTGCACCTACTCCCGTCGAACCTGAAGTACAAGTCGAGGTCGTTGAGTCACCGGCCAAGGACACCGAACAGGACACCCAGGTGCACTTGGAGGTTATCTCGGATGAGAAGGACAAGGACCCCGGTCTCGTCGACAAGAGCCGTCGGTGTCTTGAGAAGGCACAGATCTGGCCTTCGCCGGCGCAATGCATGCCCGTCCGCATTGCCTCATAATCTCATCATCCCCTCGCCTCACTCACCTCACCTCACCTTCACACATCCCAACCGAAAAGTACACATCAACCACCTCGCCTATATGCAACCTTACCACGGAACCACCTAATACACCTAATGAGTTCCCGTGTGACGACGTGACGACATTACGAACTTGCCTTCTCCGTTATATTTATTCACCTTTTCTGTTATTTTTGCCGGCGCGCATGGTATAGATGGACTGGAGCACGAGCAATCAAAAGCCGGTTTTGTGCCTGGAGTTTTATTTTGACCTGGATGGACTGGATTGGATTGGAATGGACTGGCGTTGACCAAAATAATACATACCCACCTACCACCTTTACCTATCTACCTACATACTTAACCTACTGATAGTTAGTATAGTACCGAACATTTGAATGTATCTAGTCTAGCAACATACTCTGCTGTGACTCATTTTGTACAATGAACATTTAATATTCAAGACCTCAAGATCTATCTTTGATTCCAAGTCAAGACAGCCAAAGACTCACAATACCCAATACTGAATAGTGAACACCCTCAGTAGAAGCGCCGTTGGGGGCCGGGGGTTGCGTCCTTAGCCTTACCGACATTCAAGTTTCAACCCCTGGCCTTACTGATTACTCACAAGGCCCAAGTCCCAGGGCCAATCCAATCATAGTCTCCATTATTCTTGTCCAAAACCCCAGCTGGCAACGACTAACAAGCCACCTAACAACGGACCCCTACCTACTCCGTACATAACTAACCCCACGGCCCACAGGAACGCCCCATAAGCCCTGCCTCGTGACAACCCCGTCCGTCCGTCCCGGCGCCTGGCCAACGGCAGTCGGCAACGGGGGAGTCGAGGATGGATTATTATCCGGAGACTGCAGATCAACCTAACTAGTACGAAGTAGTACTCCGTAAGAAAGTACGTATCCCCAGCTGGAATCGCCACATCACTTTCCGCCGAAGTCCGGAGCTTGTGGTGCAGGAAGCACTCTGTACAGACTACAGACTCCAGACTCCAGACTCCAGACTCCAGTACGTTGGCAGTGCAGCGCGATCGTCGAGTCGAGTCATGGATGCCGTTCTCGGAACTTGGGAAGTTGGTCCGTACCGTATCTGGCCCTGCCAAATTAATAACCGGGCAAGTTGGGTGGATGGATGGATCTGGTATTGATCATCAGGGCAGAGTCGGGTGGGATAGGGCAGGCAGGGGACATGGAATGATGGAAAGGGACTGAACTGGTCATTTGATCAATGATCAGGTATCGGGTATCGTGATCGTCCCTGGTTCTGTGGTTCAGGCTCAGAGTGCAGGTGGTTCATATTAATTAATTAATTAATCATATGGGATGAGGAAAAAGGAGAAGAAGCAATTATTTATCCTCGTGGGGGAGTAATGAGTAATCCCAGTTGTTAACGAGCTATGTTGTTCTATTATCCGTAGTACGTATTGGAATTGCTATTAGTATTTACCTATGACTGAAGTTGTGACTGACCTGTATCGTGTACACCGTATGTTGCTTAGTGGTGACTGGTGTAGCCCCGGATATCCTCCCCTCGCAGTACTTGCCCCAATAACTGCTTGCACTCCTCTCCGTGCCTCGGCGCAGATCGGCCTTTAATCAGCATGTCAACGACTCAATTGTCAGCATAAGTTTTGTTCTCTACTGTAGTAGTAAGGTAGTACTTGAATTCAACTGCAACAAATAAGGATAATTTTAATATATTAAACCTACCAAACACCAGCACGACTATAACCATAACCTAAGCAAAAGGCCATCTAACCTGGGTATACAAACGCCTGCTAACATACGATTTAATCAACCCATGACATGCTTTATTAAACCACGTAAACAGAAATCACAATGCAAGTTCATCATCATCATCATCCCAGCCCAGCGCCGAATATATCGATTTCTCCGGCGTGACTGGCACAACGGCCGCCGGCTTCCTAAAGTCAGGACCAGGCCCAGACGCACTCGGTCGACGGCCAGCCGCAGCCGGAGCTGGAGCCGGTTTAGACCTTGGCGGTGTCTCGAAGACCGTTGAACTCTGCGCTGAAGAAGTGATTTTGCTGGGCAAAGCAAAGAGGGGCGGGGGAGGAGGAGGAGGTAGACGTGGTTGGTGGGCGTCTAGGGACATATCAACATCTGTAGCATCCACATGTTGTGATCTAACCGGCGTTAATGGGTTTGTTTCCGCGGGCCGAGGGCCTGGTCGAGGAGGGACGCGGAAAAAATTTCCAGATCCGGGGATGGGCGACTCTGCTACGCTGGGCTCTTCGGGGTCCTTGGATAACCCTAAAGGCTGTGGTGGACGGCGGGAGGGAGTCTCTTGTACCACAACATCGGCGGTAAACCTGGGCGTGCTTGTAAAAGAGATAGGCCGGGTCGTGGACGCAGGAATAACTTGTGTTTCAGAGTTGAACGGCGACGAGGAAGACACAGTTGGAGCTTTCGAGGACTTGGACCGAGCCGTGTTCTTGGGCAAAGGAGGAAGGCCAACGACTGCATCTCTCTTCCGTACCTTGCTGGGCGTGGCCATGACCTGAACGCCCTCGCCTAGCGGATTTCGGACTGGGTTCTTGGGCTTTCGTGAGCTGGTCCGCCTGTCTGCATCCTGCGCGATATCCTTGGCTACGAGTTCGCGGTTTGGTTTCCGGAGCGCGTGAATAGCTGCGTCTAGCTCTTTCTTTTGGTCTGCTAGCATCTGCACGCGCTTTAGCTTCGTCTCGTGCTGCCGTGCTACAGCAAACAGATCGACTTCTCGATTCTCTGCTCGCTTGGCTTTCTGAATCCCGCCTCGGATGCTGGCGCTGAGTGACGGTAGCAAGGGCGTGGTCTCCCGCTTAGTCTCCATCTGTGATGGAGCAGTAATCGAACGGTTCAGCGATGGTTGCGGTCGGCCTTGCGAGGTACTTTGCTCGTCCGTCAAAACCCGGTGCAGTGGACGGCGTGACTTGTGAGATGCATTGCGCTCGGTAGCACCCGATTCTTTACGAGGCTTCTTGTTCGACTTGTGGAATGGGGATATCGTGCTCGCTGAAACTCCCAGCTTCCGGGTAATGGTTTTGCAACGATCTGGTAATCGCGAAGCGTAGAAAGGGATAATAACCTCAGTGCAGAAGTCCCGCATGGCGTCGTTTCCACCCGCCTTGCCAGATTGCTGGTTGTTTCCTGAAGCCTGGGTGTCAGATACTGCAGTATCGTCGAAGCTCACGGCGTGCCAGATGCATAGGCGATCTAGGTGGAGTTCGAGCATCACATTAAGATCTTGGGCCTTCTTGCTTTTCGGCTTTGATTTATCCGTAGCTGTCTCAGCACAAGCTTCGCCCTGCCCTGCCTTCTTTGCTTCTTCAGCAGCAGCCGTCTCAAGCGCGATCGTCTCCAAGATTAGGAGAATCTGGAGCTGTGTCTCACGCAACCGCAAGTCAGACACATGCTTCTTGATTTCCGCATCTCTAGATGTTTCAACTGACGAGCCGATCTCTGTCAGTGTGCGATTCTTCCACCATCGTCGAATGAAGTCCGGTTCCTCGGGATAAAGCCCATTCCTTCCAAGTGTTTTCTTCTTGCTCTTCCTCTTCTTCGGCGCTACCTCATCTTCCGATATGCTGAGCACGATGTCGTGTACGGTTGCCGGTAGAGTTTCGCGGAATTTCAAGTCCATCTTCTTGGCTGTTAAAATAGCCTCTCTATAGAAATTAACAAGTTCAGACATATTGCCAGCGCCCTGTTCTGGGGCTTGGAATGCGGCCCGACAGCGTGGTAAAGGACCTTTGGCAAAGTATGCAACAGATGTCTAGATATATCAGCACGGATATCCTTACCAAAGTATATTGAGTAACTTACCTTGGAGACATAGAGAGCTTGTAAATACTGCTCCCTCAGCCCATCCAAAAGCTCCTGAGGCGACTGCGTAGTCTCGCAAGCATTTTCCTCACCAACCCCGTCACCCCCTGGCCCCGCAGTTTCCGCAGGAAGTTGCGCCTCGGGGGGCACAGAGAGCATACGAACATCATAGCTCGAGCTCCTATCCATAGGATCAACCGGAGACATGCCCTTTATCTGCTCATCGCGGTCTACAGGTTCAGCATTGACCCCGAAAACAAAATCAACTTTCGGTCGTTTGGTCGGGACCTGGATGCTAAGGTCAGGCGCCGGATCATCGACCTGCGCCATTCGCCACCAGTCATCGCCGTCAGAGGAGGTTTCCACCTGCTTGAGTGGTGTGCACGGAGGTAGGGCGTTGGCTGCGTGGCTGGACGCTTTCACGACAACACGGACATCTCCTTCTTCTACACCCCGAGCTAGTTTCAAAAGGGAGTAGATACCCCTCTTCACTCGTTCAATCACATATAATCCGCCATCGGAGGCCAGTCGAACAATCAGGACGTTCAGCTCAGGCTGCGCGTCCGACTCGAGGGAAGGGACGTGGGCCATGAAGAGACTTCCGGATTGAATTTGTGATAGCGCAGATGGGACATCTAACCAGTCGAAGGGAAACTGATGCCGTGAGATTATCGCGATCGGCTCAAGGACGTACGGTTCATCATATAAGGACGCGGCGTGGGCCTTTTATTGAAAGTAGGGGACGTCAGTACATTTGAGGATACGGGTGTTGAGTTGGTTGGCAACGTACCCGAATGACGATGTCATCAGCTGCCCATTCACTAGAAACGGATAACTTGCGCTTCTTCAGCGGGGGACGAGGAGCATCGTGGAGCTGGTTGAGTTGGACGGGTTGGAGGGCATCGAGAGATCCGCGCGAAGCCATGAACGCGTTGGAATTACTCATACATCGTAATTGTTGATGGAATAAAAAGTCAGGATCGGGCGAACGATATGCGATATGGATCCCCGAACACAAAGTAAGAATTGGCGAGAAGTATAAAGGCAATTGGTATAGTGACCGAAGAGTCCACTGCTGAATTCGGATTCCTGGGCGTGACTTCGCGTCAACGCGTTGGTGGGGATGTGGGTTCCATTTGATGCCTTGATGCCTGAGTCCTCCAGCCGCCTTAGTTCCGATCATGATGGGGCCATGGGATGGGGCCCGGAAAAACCCCTCGAAAGAACAACACTCACAAGATCGAATGTAGTAGACTTACGAAGATATTCTTTCAATTACGATATTGAGGGGAAAATAGACTGCATGCAATGCAAGTTTGTTATTCATTATTCTATTTGCCAATGTTTAGATTGGCATGCAATAGTGGTGGAATCAGACCATACTGGCCTGACGCCAACCACCCTCGAGGGCCGTCAAGACACATCCAGCTTCCAGTCGAGGTGCAGAGCTTCTATGCTCTTATGTTGAAATCATCACTCCGAAACAACGCCGATACATCCCTCCCAAAGTGGTATCATGTTGAATTTATCCGCGCAAACCTTGGTCACACTAGGGACCATGCAAAGAAATAGCTTGACATTAGATAAGGAAATAGTAGGTGCTTTTTTGTTTTGACATGTCTATGCTTGTGCTTTGAGTTGTTGAAACAAAGCTGGAATCATTATATTCGTAAAAGAAGACGAGGAAGATATGTCATGGGAGAATCAAGCCGTAAGCGACAGCGCTTAGAACTTGAGGGTCTTGGGCTTCTCCCAGGAGAACTCCTGGTTGGTGAAGTGACCGTTCTGGGCGGTCTTGAAGTAGATGGGCTTGGCAAGGTCAAGCTCACGGACAATGACACCGGGACGGAGGTCAAAGTTGTTGCGGATGATCTCAACAAGCTGCTCGGAGGTCTTGTCGGAGGTACCGTAGGTGTCGACGTAGAGGGAGAGGGGCTCGGCGACACCAATGGCGTAGGAGAGCTGGACAAGGGCACGGCGGGCGAGGCCGGCGGCAACGAGGGACTTGGCGATCCAGCGGCCAACGTAGGCAGCGGAACGGTCGACCTTGGAGTAATCCTTTCCGGAGAAAGCACCACCACCGTGGGCACCCCAGCCACCGTAGGTGTCGACGATGATTTTACGGCCAGTAAGACCAGCATCACCCTGGGGACCGCCAATGACGAAACGGCCAGAGGGCTGGATGTGGTAGACGGTGCGGTCGTCTAGGAGTTCAGCGGGGATGACCTTCTTGATGATCTTCTCCTTGATGACAGAGCGGAGCTCCTCGGTGCTCACATCATCGCTGTGCTGGGCAGAGACAACGACGGTGTCCACGCGCAGGGGCTTGACGGCACCGTTGTCATGGGCGTACTCGACAGTGACCTGGGTCTTGGTGTCGGGACGGAGCCAAGGGATGGAGCCGTCGGTACGGGCAACAGTCATGGCGTCGTTCAGCTTGTGAGAGAGGAGGAGAGTAAGGGGAAGGAGCTCAGGGGTCTCATCGGTGGCATAACCGAACATGATACCCTGGTCACCAGCACCAAGCTTCTCGAGAGCCTCCTCGTAGTGGAGACCCTGGGCGATATCGGGAGACTGCTGCTCAATGGCAACCAAGACGTTGCAAGTCTTGTAGTCGAAACCCTTCTCGGAGTCATCGTAACCAATGTCCTTGATGGCACCACGGATGATGGCCTGGTAGTCGAGTGGGGACCTGGTGGTGATTTCACCGAAAACCATGACCATTCCTGAACTCGGAGTCAGTAAGGAGTCGGGAATTGCACATATGCAAGGCTAAAACAACGTACCGGTCTTGGTGGCGGTCTCACAGGCAACCTATGAACATTGTTAATTACCAGCCTTCAGGTAGAAATTGGGCCGTCTGCTTCGCAGAAAAAGGCAAGCGGGCCATAAGTGGAAGACGAAGAAAATTCGGATTTCCATACTTTAGACAAGGGGTCGTCCTTGAGACAGCCTATTATATCTTATTAGCAATCTGGCCTTGTATTCTGGAAATTGGTTCAACATACTGTCTAGGATCGCATCGGAGATTTGATCACTGTGGGAGAGGTTAGTGAGTGATTCAAATGCAGTATAGGGACACAATGGATGAAGGAAAAGGGGAGCCTATACGCGATCTTGTCGGGATGACCTCTCCCCACCGATTCGGATGTGAAGAGGAAAGTTCCGGTCTTGGGGTTAGCGACGGAGCCCATTGTGAAGGTCTGGTTGGAATTGAAGAGGAGAGATAGAGAATTAGAGGATTAAAGAGGAGTGTATTAGGGATAAGAAAGAAGAAGAGATTCGAATTTGAGGGAGGGAAGAGGTGAGGGCGGGAGGGGGGGCAGGCTTGAAGTGGGGTTTTTCAGGTCGGAGAAAAAAGGACGCAGTGAGCACGGAACCGCGAAAACATCATTCCGGCAATCTCGCCATTCTGCCCCACCTCAGACAAACACGCCATTCGACGATTCGGTCTTGACCGGCTTGGATTGTGTACAGAAAGACCGAAGTCCGGGAATACTCAATCTCCCCCAGTATTGGCGGTCTGACGGCCGAGTATTCCATTTGCCGCTATGGACATTTAGTGGCTATCCTTCACAGATCAATCCGCAAGCTGACGCGATTGTGAAAGCCTTCGGTGTGCAATAATAAACCAAAAAAAGCGGTTTCGATTGCGGTGCATACTTAGGGAGAATACGAGGGGAAACAGAGCCAGTTTGCGCGGAGAGAGGACTTTATAGGATTAAAAGCTTGGAGACATTTCTATTCCTATACATACACGTTACTTAGCTGCTGCACTCCCTGAAGGGGCCCGGCAGAATGATTAATCAATCATTCAACCGTGGTCCATACTAAAGTTTACAAGCATTGATCAAGTTGAGTCTATTCGGTGGATCCGCCGCGGGCGGAGAGGAAAAATTCCCAGCAATTCCCGCCGAATCTGTACCTCCTCCGAACCTCGAATAATCAACCACAGATAAGCTCATCCAACATCGAAAATGTCCAAGTTCGGGACCCTCGTAATGGGCCCAGCCGGCGCTGGGAAAACTACCTTCTGCAACGCTCTCATCCAACACCTCCAAACCACCCGCCGCAGCTGCTTCTACGTCAACCTCGACCCCGCCGCCGAGACCTTCCAGTACGAGCCGGACCTTGATATCCGCGAGCTGATCACCCTCGAAGATGTAATGGAGGAGCTGGGGCTGGGCCCGAACGGTGGCCTGATATACTGTTTCGAATTTCTGCTGCAGAACTTGGATTTCCTTTCCGAGGCGCTTGATCCGCTCAGCGAAGAGTATCTGATTATCTTCGATATGCCTGGCCAGATCGAGCTCTATACCCACGTCCCGCTTCTTCCGTCTCTCGTGCAGTTCTTGTCCCGGTCTGGTCCGCTTAACATTAATCTCTGCGCTGCGTATCTCCTCGAGAGTACATTCGTCGTTGACAAGGCAAAATTCTTCGCTGGAACACTGAGCGCCATGTCCGCCATGTTAATGCTGGAGATGCCGCACGTCAACATCCTCACAAAGATGGACCAAGTGCGCGAGATGGTCTCGCGCCGGGAATTAAAGCGTTTCACACGGGTCGACGTACAACTATTACAGGACAGCAATGAAGTCCCGGCCGAGGACTCCGAGAGCTCCGACCCGCTGTCGAAGGAAGCACTGCTGAGCGGGGGATCGTTCGAGAGACTAAACCGCGCCGTCGCGCAGCTTATTGATGATTTCAGCATGGTGTCGTTCTTGCAGTTGGAGGTTCAGGATGAGGACAGTGTTGCTGCTGTGCTGAGCCATATCGATGACGCTATTCAGTACCATGAGGCGCAGGAGCCGAGGGAGCCCGCGGATGCGCAGGAAGTTGACTGGGAAGATGCGGATTGAGGATATACTGCGAAGGAACTTTGACGCGAACTATGAATAATGACTGATAGATGGTGTCTCCGGATCCGGCTTCATTACCGGGTCTGAGGTGCATACAAATATGCTCCCGTTCGGACAGATCGTCCACGAATATCCTCCGCCGAAAGAGAGGGCACGTCGGTAATATACTGGACTCTGCAATGGGTTCGAACAATGGCCGACGCATTGAGGTCTTATTTTACCCACACATTGGGGCAAACACATATAATCATCTAGGATTATAAATATCATGCTTAGAAATCGTAATTATACTATGAATATTCTATCCACGCGTAGCTCATTCAACCAACCCGAAACCGAGTAAAAGGCGCGTAAGAATCAACAAACAACCAAGATAATCATATCCAAAAAGGCTTCGTCACCGATATACCAACCAACCCGACGCCGCCAACGCAAACAAAACATAGCTCGTTTTTATTAGCACCAGTCAGTCGGAAAATCCGACCCGAACAAAAAAGTTACGCAAGGCGACCGTGATCATAACCATGTAATTGACCAGGGAGGACAAACAAATCAGCCCCTCCGCCAGCCCGCCTGACGTTGCCCCGAAGATCCGTCCGCAGCGCGCGCCGTCGACTCCTCCAGATTATGCCCAAACTGCTCCAACAACCCGACAAGGAAATTAAAGACAAATCCCAGATCGCGCGCGACCTTCTCCCACCCAGCATTATACATGTATATCCCCAGCGAGAAGATCGTAAACCACCAAGCCATTTTCATCGTCAACCACACCCAGAACATGACCGCGCGGCGCGTATAGTCGAGGATTTTGAACGAGAGGAAGAGGACAACGACTAGGACAATGACGGAGGCGAGATCGGGCGTTGAGGCGAGAAGGTGCGCCAGAGGTTGCACGACGTAGGGGTCTAGGTATGTCATGCGCAGTTGGGCGAGTGATGGGTCAACGTAGGTTTCTCGAACGTGCGTGAGGGAGGGGCTGAGGTATGTCGAGTGCAAATGGGCGATGTTGGATGCCAGTGGGGAGGAAGTTAGCTGTTGGACGGTTGGGTGCTGGAGCACAGTTTGGACGTATTCTATTTGGTTGCTTTGGTTAGTATATACTGTTTGTCGCGTTGCGACGGAGACTTACCTGGGAGATTTTCCATGTTGATGGGAGTGTAGCTCGAGGATTGAAAGGTTGCAGGAGTATGGGTGAAGTTGATGAATCCAGAGACAGTGTNTGTAAGTGAAAATGCTTTATCTGGACGCCACAAGAGTCAAATGGAGTTTCTTATAGCCTGATGCTGAGAGTATGGATCTGGACAGAGCGAGCGGCCCGTTTGTCTCGCTCGTGAAACAAACAGAGCAAACAATCCTTACCTGGCAAACCCAGACTCCTTCCTTTTCCGCAACACGGATTAACATATTCCCGACAATCTATACTCCGTATGTCACTTCCTTCAATGTGAAGCAGGGTCTGACTCGGGCAATATGGCACACTTACCTTATTATGGATGGCCACGGGTATTATTATTCAGTGGAGATTTTCCAAAGAAGGGGGTTTGCACCAGCCCCAGGTTATCAACGAATTTTCTTTTTACCGTCAAGACACTCATTGCTGGAGTTCTGACGAGAATTACTATTTTCAATAGCCAGGTGATTGGAAGTCACCAAGAATGAAATATATATTAATCAACCCGCTTTCGTGGTGTAGATTAACAATAGTAGTACTAGTAGCAGTAGCTCAATTATATACATACATTAGAGCAGAAACGTCGTGGTGCTCGTAACAAGCATATATACAGTCCAACACCGTGACCGCTCAAAGCCCTGCCCGAACATGCTTGGGGGGAGCAGACAACTCAAGGCAGGGAAATAACGCGGAAATAAATAGCAATATAAAAACACCCAACACCGGCATCCGGGGATATATAGTCTTTAAGATCCAATCCAATGTGCAAAATAAATGTCAAGAAATGGCAGGTAGATTAATCAGAGGTTTGGGTTGGGAAATTGAAATCAGGTTGCCTGGCTTATTTTTGGCCAAGGAGATTCTTGAAGACGTTGCGCTCTGTCAGGATCTCTGCCTGGAGACGGCGGGTTTCGCGGAGGGCCTCGTCACTGAGTCATGTTAGTACTTATTTCGGAAGGGTTAAAGTTTGGGCTAATGAGAAAACTTACCGAGCGGATTGGAGTTCGGCCACATCGATCTGGGCACGGTTCATCCGACTGACGACCTCGCCCATTTCGCGGTCCGCTACGCGCAGAAGCTTCTCGAGCTCCTTGACTCGCTGGTCGAGAGTGTCAGACTTGACGACGTGGGTCAGCGGGACGCCGTCGCCGCTCGTGGTCTTGTCTAGGCGTGGAGACCGCGTGATAAACGGGGTGCTAGGAGGATTGGGCGACAATGACGCAGGGCTGCGAGCCCCATTCTTCAAGCGCAGGAGCTGAGCGCTGTGACTTTCCTGGATCTGACGAACTTCGTCTTCGTGACGAGCGATCTCGTCATCTGCGTGATTCTGGGCCGCAAGAAGGGCGTCTTCCATTTCCTTCAGCTTTGTTTGCATATCGTTGATTCGAGATGCAGATAGCTGTTGGTCTTGTTCGCCCTTGTTGATAGCGTCTGAGAGGCGCTTGCGGAGGGCGGTGTTTGCCGCCAGTTGCTGGCGGACGTGAAGTGCGAGCACGTTTGTCCGGGTAACAGATTCTGCGAGCTCACTGGAGCCTTGTGGCGACTGCGCCGCACTTGCTTCTGCGTGCTCGCGGTCTGCCTGGAGCTGCTGGTACGCAGATTCAAGAGATGAGGAGGTAGCAATGACTTCGGCGAAGGCGTTCTGAGTATCCTCAAGCTCAACGGGAACAGAAATGTCATGTTCCTGGAGAAGGATGCGGAGAGAAGCAGTCTCCTGCTCGGCACGATCGAGGTCCATCTTAAGACCTGCCAGTCCCTTCTCACATTGCCATTTCTGATCCAAGGCATCTTCCGCGCGCAGCCGTAGGTGGTTCACCTCATCGCGCAGATTACGCACCTCACGCTCGTAACCCAGCTTGCGCGGAGAGCCGGTCTCCTGCGCGCGGGCCAATTCCATCTCCATGACTCTGATACGCTTCTCTGTTTGCCGCGTTTCATAGGCCTGTCGATCAAGCAGGCGTTTAAGAGCGCCGTGGAGGGCATCACGCTGGGCCTCGGCGCCTTCCACCCGATCCGCCAGGGATTCCCGGGTGTCACGGTCCTTGCCCGATACTGAGTTTGACCTCGATAGCGAACCAGACCGGGATGAGTTCTTGGGGGGCATACGAGCCAGAGAGTTTGATCGTGATAATCCAAAGGCACTGTTTCGTTTCGTAGGTGCGCTATCCTCCTCCGCAATCGAGGCGAATCGTCCGCCCTGCAACTGTGAAAGGGCTGCGTTTTCGATCTTCAGGGCTTCGATTTCCTCCTTCAACTGCTGCACTTCAGCTGGATCAGTAAGTGGCTTGCCTTCTTTAAGCAAGTCTCGCTCAGTACGAAGCTGCTCCAGCTCAACTCGCATAGCGGTTAGAAGGTCCTCAAAGTTGTCTTTTATTTGGCGTTCTTCCGTCAATTTGCGGCGAGTACTTTCCAAAGCACTTTCAAGCTCGCGAGTTTTGGAAGATAAGTCGGAGATTTCTACCCTTTCACGTCGAAGCTGAAACAAGTCAATTACCGTCGTCAGCAGAAGAAAAAACAGTGAAAGCCTACCTGAGCAACCTGGGCTTCTAACATTTGGACATGCGATTCAGACGCTGTCCGGCGGGTGCGTTCCTCCTGAAGTTTATGGCCGATATCGACCCGGAGCTGGGCGCGCTCTTGTTCTGCAGCTCGCTTATATTTTTCTATATCTTCAACGCGCCCACCCGACTCATAAGCGTAACGGATTGAGCTGGTTCCCGAGTCTGAGAAATAATCACTGGTACGCCTGTTCGGGGCTTCCGATGGCATCTCAGATTGTAACCTCTCCACCAAATCTTCCAGCTCCATCTCCCGTCGAATCGACCCCGCCAGCTCAGAGCTGATTTCCCGCAGCTCATTCTCCAACTCCGCCACCAGGGCTGAAGAAGCTGAATCCCGTATACTCGTGCTGCTGAGTGAGCCATTGCGCACGGGGTAGTTCCCAATGGGTCGAGCGCTCGGGTCGAATGGCACTGAGGTGGAGGGTGTGATAGAATAGGAGGTACTCGGTATTGATGGAGGCATAGGTGACGGTAGCGGAGATCGGCCGCCGTCGGAGATTTCTGTGCTGGAGGACTCGCCCCCAGGAGATGTAGCGGTTTTCCAGCCAAAGAAGGAACTGATTTTGCCCCCAGGTGTTTTCGGTTGCCGTGGGTCGTTCACACTATTGGGCATGCCTCGCGCACTGGGGTCAATGTGTAGCGGTGGCGGTCGGTTTTGTGGTGGGTGCAAGGCCATAGTCCTGGCACGTTTGTGGTTTGAGGATGCGGGAGAGGGAAGGACGGGGATAAACGGTTCGCTGACGAGACGGCTGTGCAGTGGAGTCCCATTCGTAAATTGCGATTCGTATAAATTAGTTATATCGTCGTCACTATCGTCGGTGTCGTCTCCGTCTGCATTCACGGCAGAGGCGGAGGTGTCTATACGGAGGGGGGTCTTAAGAGGACTGCCCCGGGGAAACCTGGAGTAGGGAAATGGACGCACGAGGTTAGTCCTGTAACGTCCTAAACGGACAAACATACGACGTCCATAGAAGCACGATAAGAGAGAAAGGAGGCCCAAAAGAACAGGAGGGGAGATAGGAAAATCAAGGGGGAGGGGACAAAGTTGTAGTGGTGACAGGGGGTGGAGAGGGAAAGTAGGGCTGGGCATATCTTGACATACCTGTCCAAGGTCCTGCGAGAAAAGAGCGACGGGTCCCCACGCGCAGCAGAAGACGGCGCGACCGAGTTTGATACAGGAGATGAGAGACTATTTGCAAGAGAGCTGCCCCGAGAATGGGAGAAAGAGACGGGGGACTGCAGGGAGGAGGAGCGCAGCGGCGGAGGATCAGCCTGCGAGAGGGAGCGGTTGGAGTAAAGGGAAGAAGAGGACGAGGTGGAAGGACCAGATCGTCGAGGATGAGGAGGGATCACAGGAGACGCCGTGGGCGGCAATGGTTTCCTGCGCACGAGAGCAGGATCGAGCTTGGGAGTGTCAGGGACAGTAGTAGTGGCTTCAGGTAGATGGGGTTGATAGGCGCTCGTTGCGACACTGTCGGTGACAGAAGCTCGGGCGCCAGGCTCAGGCGGAGAGATCCAGCCAGGGGCCATGATTTGTCGAAACAAAAACTAGTCGCAAGATACAAAGCGATAAAAATAAGACCAGGTGATAATCATAGGATAGAGAACGGAAATGGAAAGGATGCGAAGGATGGGCGACGGGAGAGTTTGGCGGCCAAACCCTGGGCGGGCGGCGTTCTCATGCGAAAAAGAGCAGACGGGCGGATAGGAGAAAAAAAGGGCGCTCTCCTCGAATGAGAGGCCGCGCTGGGACAAGGTGATGGTCAATGGGCTTTGGATCGACAGACCCTCATTGCGACGCGCCGGCGACAAAGAGAGTAAGCGGCAGACAAAGTGGGTTGACGAGCAGGAGGAGAGGCGGAGAATGGCTGAATTGAGTAAGACTCGAGTCAAGACCAAGGACAAGAAGACGGCAGAGTTGGGGCCAGGACCAGAGCAGGAGTCAAGGAGAGGCAGGAGATCAGGAGCGATGAGAGCGACATTCAGGGGGAGCTTGCGATAGTCTGGCACTCCGGCTCACAGTGGGTCAATAGTCGATACTCGCCAACTTTATCGGCGCAATGAGATTCTGCGACACCAGACCTGCCTTCAGCCGGAGCACGCTGTTTGCAGTGGCTACTGGACGATGGGATGCAAGAATAACAATAGAGCATTCAGGCGTTGGGAATACGCATGCACCCGTCGCCGTCAATTGGACCAGCTGGGAGAGCACAGTGCTCAGCGCCAAACTGGCGACGCAAGGAACGGCAGGAGCACGAACCAGCTGCCGAACATGGCCAGATCATCCTCCACCCGCAAATCTTCAGGGGTAACATTCCTCCCAGAATCACTGATAGTGAAGGAGTCTCTCAGTCTCGCTCGAAGCCCAAGCCCAAGCCCGACTCGGTCTCGCCTTGTCCTGAAACATCCAGTAGGGCCGGTGGCGCGCCAGGCCGACATGGCACCTGCAGCCATCCACCTTGCACAGCATAAAGTCCAATAGCTTCAACAGTCGCTGCGAGAGGTTAAAAATATCCTACTATTGGAAGACTACCGTTGTTTCAGGCGCCCAGGCCTGAATGTTCCAGATGTCTATTTTTACCGCATGCAAGGCTTCATGTCTCTTTGTAGTGGCCGTGGCCAGAACCGGCTCCTGCTGAAACTGCAGCAGTCCAGAATGCGCTCCTTGCTGCGAATGACCTTGCAATATCAGTGCTGCCCACGCTAATGACTGCATCATGCGTGGAGACGCGCCAATAGCCATATATTTGTTGACTCGTCAACTTCGAGAGAAACAAGCATCAGCCCATTCAAAACTACTGACGCTGGAACGCAAATAAAGTTGTCTTTGGCTCTGATCCTTCTCGTATTTCCATACCTGTCAGTTGTCAAGTTGTCTCCCAGTGCATTGCTCGGATCTATCCGACTGTCAGCATTCCCCGCCAGTCGTCAACAATGTGACACAAAAAGATCGTGCTTCAGAAGTAAAAGAATTCATTATAATCGTGACATCGCTACCTCGCTCATAGATTGTACGCCAACTTAAAATTAAACTCAATATCTCGAAAACCATGGCACCAAGATGCCATATCCCAACATCACACCCAGCATTAATACGAACAAATCTCGTCAGTATGGGATAAAATCAAACCGCATCCGATCTACTACTATTAGCATGCAAATCTCGCACAGAAAACTCAGATATCATAACATACCAAGGAAGCGATTCCAGCTCTCATTCTCATCTAACTGGTGAGCCCAATACTGCTCCAGAAACTTCAACGACTGCAGCACATTCGGCACCCGGATGGTATCATGGAGTTTCGACAGGAGATCCCGAACACGGCCCCGGTCGTCGCCCTGCGCTTCGCAACCCGCAATGAATAACGGCGTGGTAAGCATCGTCCACGGACTAAGGCCTGGAGACGGCCCGATTTGCTCGGTACATTCGATGATCTTCTTGACAGATCGCTGCACAGCTGGTGAAGATGCGGGCACTCTGCGCAGTCGACGCTCGATCTGAATTAGCGCGCTGTGCTGGAACGCCTCGTTACACAGCGTAAACTGTAGAATATGGTCCTCTGATAGCCCGTCGATTACCCCAGGGTAGAACGTGGGTGGGGACCGTGCCCCCTCATCGATCAGCTCGTGGACTGATGATTCCAGGGCAGTAACCTCCGCGTCATCTGCTGCTTGATCCGGCGGAGTTTGCCAGGCGGCAGCCCCAATGCCGCGGAATACCGCTGACAAACTCACCGTGAAACCCCAGTAGTCGTCTAGATAGTCCGGTGTATCCGCTGTTGTAGGCACTGGCTTTCCAATAGTCTGGCATGTAATACCACCAATAGGTGGCCCGTTCCCCGTCAATGCCGTTAAAGATACTATTGACCGATACCACCGATTTAGATACCTGCGGAAGCCTTCGGACGAATCTGGAGGCGACCCTCCTCGCTCACGAGAAGCGACCATCAACGCCTGCGCACCTTCAATATGAGCCCGCCATGAATTAGGCTGAATCGCACCCGAGTGGATTTCCGCGAGACAGAGAGTGCGTGCCGTGGCCAGCAGCGCATCCGTTCCCCTTGTGCCTGGGCTCTGGAGCTCCTTCCGGAAATGTTCTAAGCTCATCGCCATCAATCGTGCGATATCCGGCGCTGATTTGACGTTCTCCGACTGATTGTGTAGGGCCTGGAGGTGGATTGCAGACAGCGCCATGGTTGCGTATAGTAATGACGGTGTTTGGAGAGCCATCGGCACAAGCATACGACAGATTTCTTGTTGCATGCCTGAATGGCAGGCTGTTATTTGAGAGGCATCGCTGAGGAAGTGATGAAGAAGGGATTTCTGGTTGCTGTTGAGCGAGGCGAACGGGTCAACAGATTTCGGTAATGTGATGGTTCCGGAGGGCACGGGTTCGGTTGGCGATAGTTCGTTGGCAGTGGTGTAGATGAATTCTCCGGGAGAGTACTCTGTAAATCAAGAGGATCATGTTAGATCCCACCAGGAGTGTACAGGCCAAAAAAAGGCTCACCTAGCTTCTGCATACACGAGCCAAACCTTGACTTCGAGAAACCCCGGCCTCCCCACTGCAGCTGCATCGCATACTGACATCGCGACCCCGCGGACTTGCACCGCCCACAAGTTGGACGACCCTCATCACATTTCTGACGTCGTGCCTTACATCGCTTGCAACCGCCAAAAGATCGTGACATTTGGGGAAAAGGGGTTCTTTTTTGGGTTTTGCGCGCGGCTTCGAAATTCGTATCGGCGTGCGCGATTTTTCTCTCTCCCCGCTTCTTGGGTCGGTTCACTAATAAGAGAGAAACGGCTGCAATGCGGCCGAGGAGACGATAATCAAAAAGTCAAATATGAAATGAAGAAAACGACAACCAAAATATATTCGAGGAAGACTGAGGAGAAGCGGGGAAGACGGGCGTTGAGCCATGGACTCCATGGCCTCGTGGCCTGGCGGCATATTGAGTGGCAATCCTCCGCGATAAGCTGCTGAACCATGGGCGATCCGTATAGCGGCGATCACCGGTCCACCGCTGTTTCCATGGCTTGACACTTTGGCATTTCCAATTGCACGTCTAATTTTTTGGCGTCTTCTGCGGGATATTCGAGATAGCGTCTCAAGTTGAAACTTTATTGTTAAGTGTGAAGGGACAAAGCGGCCCCCGGAAAATGCCGCAGAGATCGTGGGGTCTTGGCGTTTCGTCCTGTGCGGTGAAACATCCTTGACTTTGACATCTGCAAGAAATAAATTCATTCTATGCTGGACCCATATCCTAGCTAGATCCACAGTATATTAACAAAACAACACGCTGCAAGGTCTTTACAAGTTAAGCAAATAATAACATGAACGGTAGTGGTATACTCAGTCCTTATTCGACATAAGAAAGGGAAGGGAAAAGTATAGGATCAATCGTCAAAGGTATAACGGAGCCACTCTCCCACCGCTCGCAAGCTCTCCCATCGCACCGACTCGTCTTTATCCGCCATTAGCTCCATCACCCTTGTCTTCAACCCTAGTTTCTCCAGCTGGCCTCGTCTCTCGGGTAGCTCTTTGACCAAGTGCCCAACATCATTGCAGGCAATGGCCAGGACCTGCTTGTCGTTCTCCCAGCTCTTAGCCATAATCTCGCTCAGCTTTTTGGGAAGAGCCCCGCTGGATTCATCCAGAATACGGCGGGCATTTTCTTTCCAGAAAGTGGGATTCCGGTGGGGCGGGGACCACCGTAGGTGGCCAGACTGTAGCTCTGCGGCGTACTGATCGAAGGTTGTCTGGGTTTTGGTGTATTCTTCAAGGATTTCCGACAGGTATGTCAAGTCTTCCAGGAGGTCGGGATCTGTCAGGTGCCGACCCGAGAGGTTCGAAAGGAGAGCTGGAAGGCGTACAAACACCGCAACTGGAAGGAGATTGGCGCGGTTGGAAGAGAGCAAGTTCTTGAGAGTCGCAAGAAGAAGACGGGTGGTCTTTTCCTTCGGAGACAGCCGTAGAAGGTGGGAGTATAGTTGAACGATCTCATGGTCCCTGCGCACGCATCAGTAACAAACAGCATGATGTCACATTTGGGGATACTCACGATTGTAGCTCATCGCCAATCAGACTGCCTTCGAAACTCAGCTGCCAGAGCACGAGAAGCACGCGATATAGAAGCTGTAGACCGACCCCGCCGGCAATCCCTACATCGCCAGCTCTCGAGTTACCGGCAAGAGTAGTGCTGGAACCACTGTCTTTGGACCCCGCGGCCGCACGAAGAATCTCAATCAGAGGATCAACTGTTTCCTTTCGCTGCTCCCAGAATAACTGCCGAGCCCTAGATGTTCGGAGCAACGTTGATAGCCCCTGGACTCCAATGTCCTGAAGCCCACTGTCCTGGTTTTGTGTCAGAGTGGACAGATAGTTGTACAGTTGCGGAAGAGCTTCTTCATCTTGCGGCGCCGATTTCGAGGAAGAAGTTATGCTTGTTGAGACGAGGTTTGTCAAGAACGTTGAGGTGAGCAGTGGGATAGGATCTTCGGCATTCGTTGAATGGCGAAGCAGAGGGAGGAATGGTTTGTACGGCTGGGGATGGGCGATCAGGGCGGACGACAGTGACGGGGCATCTGGTGGAACGAATGTATTATTAGTCCTTGTAATTCGCAAAAAAAAAAAAAAAGTTCAATAGAAGTAGTTATTACCATTGATGAGATCTGCAGCCAGGACCAGGATATACTGAACGATATCGGTTCTCCTCGCCGCGGACTCAAGGACACTCTTCCCGCTCGAACCTCCTGCCAGCAAGCTCACATATCCTGGGATATCTCCGTCGATCGTCTGACGCCGCTGCTCCTTGCGAACCTTGTCCACTGCCTTGATCTTTTTCAAGTGGTCATCTGTGATGTTTCCAGCTCGAACAGCTCCCTCCCACGGAATAGGTCGAGCCCGGATGTTGTTCTGTAGGGAGCTGAGGTACGTGGGGGGCTCCAACGAAGCGGCCGACATTTTTACTGGCAAGTAAAAGCGCCTGCCAGGAGGGTAACCGGGAAAATAGAAGCTAGGGAGGGGCGGGGTGTTTAGAAGAGCTCGCGGGGACAGCTGTAGACAATCGGAGCTGGGCAAGTTGACGTCCAGCAGACCGAATTGGGGAAGCCCGCCGCCAAGCCCGTTCTAGTAATCGCTGCGCTCGTCCACGCAACCCAGACCGGAGGGTAATCTTACGTCTGTCAACGTGGAATCAACGTTGAAGCTCGTGTTCTTTTACCTTCTCTTGCGAGTCGCCCTCCGTCACTTTTCATGGATTTTTACTCCGAACCCGTCCCTCGTTTATTCGTGCTTTTGTCTGCGATTGACGCAAGCAATCCGAGATACAGCTGCCTCCCGACCTCATAGCAGCGCAAGCAGGCAACCTCGTATCGACATTGTTGACTATTCTATACGGCTTTTTTTTGTCTTCTCCAGACGCTGAGAAACCAAACCCGGCCTCTATCTTTAGAGGCTCACTTTTCCCTGTTCGCCGTTGTACGAGACATCTGGCACCATGTCGCAAAATAAGTGGAAAGTCGGTTCCTTTTTACAGCAGGCCGTCGCAGGCGTGGAGTCGCGACTGGATCAGATGCTGACGGAGGAGGAAGACGCAAAACGACAGCAGCAGATGAAACAAAGGGCAGTGAGGCCAAAATCGGGTGATCAATCTGGTAGTATGTGGATGATACAGTGTTGAATGTCTAAATCCGGTTGGCTGACGTTCTTTAAGGCATCTCCCGAAGCTCGTCAAATGCACAGAAAAACGACCGACTCCAAGAGCGCCTAGCCCGTGCTATGGTAAAACAAAATGCACAGGCTGAGGGCGCCGATTCTTCCTCCCCCGCCGGTATTTCTCCTGTTACCAGCCCAGTTCCAAGTAACGGCGCACGCTCAAGTATGGACATCGAGTCCAGTCTTGGGTCGTCTCGAAAGGACATAGCCTCGCCGCGAGACTCCATATCTGTCACGCCAGCAGTAACGGCCTCGAGGACAAGCAATGACTCTTCGTCTTCGCCACGCAATTCAGCGGACGTCGCCGCGCCGAATCCCACTGAGAAGGACACTTCAACTTCTGCACCGACTTCGGAGCCTGGCGTGGTGGAAACCGAGTCTTCGCCTGTACCAGCAGAAGCGACGCCAGTCGCCGCCGAGTCGCTCCCGGAGAGTGGCAGTGCCCCGTCGAGTGATGACGAGGTTTCAGATGGGCTTTCCCAGGCAGAGAAGAGCGCTGAGGATTCCGCACTACAAGAAGAAATACATGGATATATTGAACGGATCGATGCTTTGCAGTCGAAACTGAAGTATCTGGCCCAGGAAGCTGCGGAGTCTGCCCGAAACGCGGCTGCTACAGCTGAGCCTGGAAGCGCCGACAAGCAACTCCGAGAAAAAGATGAGAGGATTGCGCTTTTGCTCGAAGAGGGACAGAAGCTATCTAGAACTGAGATGGACCACAGGTCTTTAATCAAGAAACTCCGGCAGCAATTAGCAGAAAACTCCAAACTTCAAACAGAGGCAAAGAAGAAGAATGAGCGGCTAGAGAGGGATTTGGCCAACACTGAAGCTAGGGCCAAGCGAGCAGAAGCAGCAGAGAAGAGAGCGGCTGGATCGCTTTCCGCCCAGACCAAGACTGCTCGAGACCTGGAAGCGGTAACCACTGAGCGGGATGCTTTAACCCATACAGTGCTGGAAATGAAAAGCCAACTTGCTCGTGCAGTTTCTCGGGCGGACGATGCAGAGGCAAAGGCAAACTCCGATGCACTGGAGCGGGAGAAGCAGCGCGCTGATAAACTCGAGGAGGAAATCTCGAGCGCTAGGATTGAACGTGAAATTGCTGAGGAGAAGCTAAGGAGAGAAATAGCCAGCCTCAAAGAGAATGTCGAGCAGGAGAAAGAAAAGGCTCGGGTGTTAGAAGTCGAGTTGAAGGGGGAGCAGTCTGTGTTAGAGAGCAAGATGGAGTCTTTGCGGTCAAGAGCTGAGGAGGTGTCCTCTGGTGCTGCTGGGGATGCACAGGTCAAACTTCTACGTCAGATTGAGACATTACAGACGCAATACGCGGTAGCTAGCGAGAATTGGCAAGCTTTGGAAGGATCTTTGCTTTCACGACTAGCGAACGTTGAGAAGGAACGCGATGAAGTTTCACGACGAGAGGGTGAGGCACGACGAAAGATTCGCGAAGTGGTGAGTTCATCTGGCTCCGTATTTTTGTCTTCAGAGACTAACAGGTTGTAGAATCTTAAAGTGAAGCGAATTGAGGAGGAACTCGAAAACGCACAAGAAACACAGCGCGATCTGTCAAGCAAGGTAGAGGAACGCTCTCAGGAACTACAAAAGGCTGAACAGAAGCTCAAAAAGGCGGCGGACGAGCTGACGGCAGCCCAAAATGAAACGGCCGAGCAAAAGGCTCTTTGCGACGCAACCTGGGCACAGAAACTCGAGGATGAGCGGGCCAAGTGGCGTGAACAAGCTATCCGACCCATGAACCCGCTCCGACGCAACGAGTCCCCTGTTTCCTTGTATCGCCCTAGTAGTAACTTGGAGGCAGCTGTCTCGCTGTCCGATTACCGCCCAACGAGTCGTCGCTCGTCCGCGATACCAGGTGTCACCCCTGATCTAGGCATAGGCACACCTCCACGACAGAACTCTTTCCCCATTTCAGCATCGCAATCGGTATTGTCCCCTGTACTTTCAGGTAACGGTTCAGTACCCCCTGTTCCGGAAACACCAGCCCTGAACGAATCGGATGAATTCTTCACTGGCTCAGGGACGCCTTCGGCCTTCGAAGGCGCGCCAACTCACTCGCGGGGGATCAACGATATCATCTCCGAGTCCACCGTCGGTGCCGGCCCGTCGGTCCAGCTTGTTGAACGGATGAGCGCCACAGTACGTCGACTGGAGAGCGAGCGGGCCGCCTCAAAGGATGAATTGGCGCGTATAACCGCTCAACGTGACGAAGCCCGGGAACAGGTCGTCGACCTGATGCGGGAGGTTGAAGAGAAACGAAAATCTGATACCCAAGTACACGAGCTGGAGCAGAAACTCGGGGAACTCAACGGACGGTACGACACCACGCTTGAAATGCTCGGCGAGAAGAGCGAGCAGGTGGAAGAGCTGGAGGCTGACATTGCGGATATCAAGAGGATATACCGTGAGTTGGTGGATAGTACGATGAAGTAACTTTCATGACTGCATGAGTATATAAATAGATGGCATTCACCAGGAGTTCAAAACTCTTGATGAAATAAATATATGGTTATTGATGACATTTCGATCTGACATAATAGACTAGGGGTATTTGAAAGTCTGCTACCTGCACCTCTGATTACATTTAGTTTCGACTTATCACGACAACTCAATCCCCTCCCTTTCAGCAGCTTGCAATATATAGTCTCGCACCTAGAACCCAATCGAGTCAACATCGTCCGCCTAAGGAAAAGGCTTGCTCACTTACCCTTGCATCCGGTGCCATATCAATTGCCCGCTTCCCATCCAGATCCTCCTTGTCGGCCTCAGCACCAGCCTTCAGCAACGTAATCGCTGCGTCGCCATGGCCTTCCGAGATAGCATGGTGCAACGCCGTAAGGCCATCAATATCAGTAGCATTAACAGGACTTTTGCCTTCTTTCAAAAGAATCTGGATGATTGGCGAAGAGCCTATTGCAGCAGCACGATGAAGCGCCAGTTGGCCCCGCTTATCCTTGACTCGGGCACTGCATTTATTATTGAGCAGAGTGCGGATTGTGGAGAGATTTCCTTTGGATGTTGCGAAGTGCAAAGCGTTCTGGATTCGTTAGTCAGCCTGTTTCCTCGTAGAAGTCGCATTGGACTCCAGCGACAGATGAGATGGTTAGGTACTTGGCCGGTAACACTCTTCACGTTCACATCTGCCCCTTTTCGTAGAAGGAGGTCGATAATAGGGTCCCCTTCTGCGTTTTTTAAACTTGATGCAATCATTAGAGGGGTCCAGCATGACCCGTCCTGCTTGCTGTTAGTTGGGAACTCAGGCAGAAAACATGTGTGGATGACGAGTGTACCTCGACATCTGGATCAAAGTCCTTCGTTGCTACAAGTAGCTCCACGATGGGGAGGTGGTTGTACGCCACTGCCCAGTGGATGGGGAGACGGTCATCGTCATCTTTGGTTGTTGCTAGTTTTGGATTGGCCTGCGCATAGAATTAGATGAACAGTTCCAACCAAGATAGAAGGACCTGCAGAAGGCGATGCATAGAGCATATGTTCATACATTCAAAAGCGACTCAGCTATAGAAACTGTGGGGTGATTAGCGAGTGTAAATATGGCTTTTGTATGGCAGGGCGACAAACGTTTGCCCTCTCGAGCAGCCTCATGAAGAGGAAATTTCGCATCAGTCGTATTAGCCATAATAGAATATCTGCACATTTATAAAAACATAACGCGTGGTTGTGTTTGTCCGATGATGAGGTGAGGTCAAGAAGTGGCAGATGACGAGGATACCTGAGCAGCAATGCCTTACGGCCTCAGGCATAAAGATCCGCGCTAAGAGACTTCCGTCTTCGATCACTCCAGGTCGCTCTCTACTTGCACTCATTACACCTCTCACCTACTTCCTAATAATCTCTCGCATAAGCCGGCCTATCGCTCACATCTTGCACCGAATTAGGCTATTCTTCTTCCAGAATACGCGAACCGCGACACGAGAGTCCGGCCCTTCAATCAGCTTGGTTTTCAAGCTGCTCGGATATATCCAGCCTTTTTTTTGACCTTCCACCAGCCACAATGGACGTGATCCCTTCGACTACCCCGGAGGACGCCGTGCGGAATTCCGCGAAGAGAACCGCTGAGCTATTCGGTGCCGAATATCTCATGGTCACACCTTCAGTCGCGAACGGGTCCATTGGCGTTTCCTACCGACGAAAAGCAGAATATGAAGACGTGAAAGAGCTCCCACCCGCTCTCGCCGAAAAACAAGCACAAGCAGCTGCTGCGCGCTCGAAACGACCTAAGATCAGTGCGAGGCCACAGGGTGAGGGCAGCGGCGATAAAAGTGGCGCGTCCACGGCTCTTGTAAGGAGAGGAGGCCGAGGGCCGTCTGCGGGTGGTGCTGCTGGAGAAGATAAACCCACAAGCTTGATACAGAGGCCGTCAGCTACTCGGCAACAACCACCTGAGTGGCATGCGCCATGGAAGCTGATGAGAGTTATCTCGGGACATCTGGGTTGGGTGCGGGCTCTGGCAGTGGAACCGAATAACGAGTGGTTTGCTAGTGGTGCTGGTGACCGGACGATTAAGATTTGGAACTTGGCGACTGGTGCATTGCGGTTGACCCTTACGGGACATATCTCGACTGTTCGTGGATTGGCTGTGTCGCCGCGACACCCATATCTCTTCTCCTGCGGTGAGGATAAGATGGTCAAATGTTGGGATTTGGAAACGAACAAAGTCATTCGCCATTACCATGGTCATCTCAGTGGTGTCTACACACTTGCCCTCCACCCTCGACTTGATCTGTTAGTCACCGGTGGTCGAGACGGCGTCGCGCGTGTTTGGGATATGAGAACTCGAAGCAACATCCACGTCCTATCTGGTCACACTGGCACAGTTGCAGATCTGAAATGCCAAGAAGCCGACCCCCAAATCATAACCGGATCCCTAGACTCGACCGTCCGCCTCTGGGATCTCGCGGCCGGCAAGTCCATGGGCGTCCTCACGCACCATAAAAAGGGTGTCCGAGCCTTAGCAACCCACCCGCGAGAGTTCACTTTCGCATCAGCTAGCACCGGAGCCATCAAACAATGGAAATGCCCTGGTGGTGAATTCATGCAGAACTTCGAAGGCCAGAACTCCGTCATTAACACACTTTCCGTCAACGAAGATAATGTCCTTTTCTCTGGTGGCGACAACGGCTCCATGTCCTTTTGGGATTGGAAGACTGGCTACCGCTTCCAGAACATCGAAACAACTGCCCAGCCGGGTTCACTGGAGGCCGAAGCCGGTATTATGGCTTCTACCTTCGATCGAACCGGGTTGCGTCTGATCACCGGTGAGGCGGACAAGACGATCAAGGTCTGGAAGCAGGATGATCAAGCTACACCGGAAACTCACCCTGTGACATGGGCTCCGACCTTGGGGCGACAAAGGTACTAGGAGCTATTGATAATAATGCTCTTTTACCGTCAGTTCTGCTCATAATTCCTTTATTAAAAAGAATACCCTTCCCCACCTACCAATCTTGAGTCTTGAGACGGCTTTCCGATGCACTTTATGGAGTTTAGCGTTTGGTGATATGGTTCTTTCTTCATTTTGAAATCTTTAGAAATATAAGGCTACGGGTTGGACCTATAAGTTATTTGAATGTATTATATGACACGGAAAATTTTACTTGTAAACACAAGGGTATCATTTGATCTAGTAAATTAGTATACATTCATATTCATACACTAGGATTCACGCTAAACGCCAACCCAATGCTCTGAGCCTATTAAATTCAATTTTCCATCCCCAGTCCCAGCCCCTTCGCCTCAACATCATCCCGAAACGCAGCTCGGACATCCTCCGCCGCAACCCTGAGCCTCACTTTCCCACTGCGGTCACCTCGGCTCGGAATAGCTGCGCTCCCTAGGGCACCTCTAGAGCTAGTCTCCAGAGCAAGAACCCCGGAATTCATGAGCTCCATTGCTGCGAAACCCAGCGCCCTGACCCGGGTCCCGTTGCCGCCGGCAAGAAGAAAGTCTTTGATTCCTGCACCGGCCGCTCCCGCAACGGCCACTGCCGCATCGGCAATCCGTTTCGCTTCGTCCATCACATCGCCGAATGTGGATTCTGTGATGCCTGTTCGGCGGACACGGGCTAGGAGGGCGGCAAGGAAAAGTTTTGCGGAGAGAGGGAGACAGCGGAGGGACTGTTGGAGGGGAGTTGACGTTGCTTCTTGAATAGCTTGTTTGATGGTTGCGATGGTGACTCGCCCTGTTGGCTGTTTTTGGGAGGTGGTGGGCTTCTGTGGCGATCCTGTTTTGGCGCGTGAAAGGGGCTGCTTGGTATTTGCTCTTTCTTTTCGCGCAGGAGTTTTGCTAGGTGTTGGAGGGAGAGACTCGGCATCATCATCTCCATCCATGTCTTCGACTGGGACAGCTTCGCTAGCTTGTTCTGCGATTTCAACTGCTCGTCGACAGATATCCAAGGCGCGTCGTGCGTCACCACTGACGGCGGCCACCTTGCGACTCGCGAATTGAATTGCGTCTGGGTCGACGATATTACCTGGTACGTTTGATAATCGAGTTGTGATAATTTCCATCAAATCGTTATGCGTGTAACCGGGAAACGTGATGCGTGTCAAACCGAGACGACTCGAGATTTTGTTACTCAAAGTTCGTTCCGGAAGGTCCATAGTGTTTGCAACTGCAAGAACAATGAGACGCGAATGGCGAAGGGCCGGCCAGTTGAAGAAGTTGTACATGACTGATTGGTTCTTCGTGACCAGCTGGTCTAACTCGTCCATAAGAACAACGCAAGATACTCTTCGGGGTGAGGGGTGCGAAAATTCGCGATCCAGCAAATCAAGGGCGTGAGAAGGTGATACCCGATCTCCCTTCAATGCTTCCCAAAGTAGAGAGTAGGATTGATGGGGGTCAGTGACTTTCATGCCGTTTATCTCCACGAATATAAAGTCATCCATTTCCTCTGAAAGAACTGCAGAGTTTAACTGTGCAACAACCTCGCGGACGGTGGCTGTTTTTCCAGTCCCTGGCGTTCCAGAAATGTAGATACAGGTACCGGTCCCCTCCATGATGGCGGCACTGAGGTGACTGTATACTGTGTCAAACTCCGTCTTCCGGCATGGAAGTGAGTCGGGAACCGTAGAAACATGGAGGAGATTGCGTGCCTGCCGGTAGGGCGAGGCAAAATGGGTGGGTGACAGCACGCGTGTACCAAGAGGCGTAAATTCGAGAGGCTTCTTGACGATAATTCTGGTCCAATTTGGTCAGTATCCATATTAATCGTGGTGGTCAGCTCATCTATTCACCTTCGATGAGACGGAGTGGTCATCGCTTTCTGGCGCCGAGACTGCGGCGTAGCGTTTGCTACCTTCTGTTTTTTCCTTGGAGTTGTCGGCACCTCATCTACAGCGGCTTTTGCTTCGACATACTTGCTATTGCGTTAGGACCCATGGAAACATCAGGAGGGCTCAACAGACTCACGTCACTGTCCACTTGCTTTCGCTTTTTGGCTGCTTTCAAACCATCTTTGACAAGGTCAACAAGGTCATGGATTTGGTCCTGCCAGTAAACATCCTCCCACAAAAATTCCTCGGTATATCGCCCTTGAAGTTGGCTGACTCCTCTCCGACAAACTATGCATTTGTTGTATTCGGCCAGTTCTTCCTTCGATTTCGGTGGAGTGCCGTTTGGGTACCGCGCAAAGAAGGCATCTTTAGACATGACTTGAGCTTTCCCGTTTATTGAAGTCAGCGGATTAACATTGAAGTCTGTCGTCAGGTATTGCTCATTTGGCAACGCATCGGCTCTCCGCTTGTTCCTTGTCGATATGAACTCGTCCGGAGAGGCAAACCACATAATGTTTGCGGACTTGATGGGTTCGTCTTCCTCGTCATCTTCTTCTTCACGGAACTCCGTGATAATGCCGACCCAGTCCTTTCCAGGTTCTGGTGATTTCAGCAGAATAACCTCGCCCAGCTTGCACTCGAAAGAGCCCATCCGAGCTCCAATGATCTTCCGTTGTGATTGGCGGGAGGAGCGCCTTCGGGAGGCTTTCGGTGTCTCACGGGAAGGTTCTGGTGTGTTTTTGGTTTCGCTCGCATCGTCTAAGTCGACATCGTACATCCACTCCCACGGAAGGTCTTCTTTACCAAGCTCATCGTCGGAATCGTCGCGGATAATGCCTCCCTTGGTCATCCATTGTTCGGCACGCTTGAGGGCTTCGCGCTTGCGGGATTGCGAAGCTGCGTTATCATCTGCAATATCGATAGCCATCTGGCTTTCGGAATTATTTTGTGATCGACTCCGGCGGGCTTCAGCAAACAATGGCTAGGCGGCTTCGACGTCGAGCTCGGGAAACAAGGGGACGCGAAAAACCGCGTCTGTCCACTTTAATCCTTTTATGGACTAGCGTATTCACACGTGATTCTAATAAGTTACTTTAGGCTTAGCTTTATTGCCCGCCGCCCCACACTAAACTATAGACACAGGATATGTCTACCAAGCACCCCCTTTAGAAGTTCCTGAATTGATCAATTAATTACTCAGGGTTAAAATTTTCAGTTTAAAATCAATTCATCGAACGATAATGAGGTTTTATAAACGAGCCCAAATGTTGTGTGGCCCAGACATACCAAGCAATTGCCAGCTGCCATCGCCTTTATAACTACTTTTTGAAAGGGTATAAAAGAAAGACTTAAGAAACAGTTTCTTTATTGGATACTAATACTCTGATAACAGTGTTTGGTTGGTCACTGATGGCTGTTCTTGATGGGCTCTAGTGAACAAATAGAAATCCCATGATCCTTCGCTCCTTCCACAACACTGCCTACTACTTGAAGTTAGGCCATGCAAAGTATGCCGAGTCATTGTAGTCGACTGAGGGTACAGCCACAGAGTAAAGTAGTAGAAGTCGGCTTGTTTAACAAGTTACCTAGTTGCTTAGTAGAGTTTCGAAATAAAGTAGCCTTTCTTTTGCGAAACCTCGAACAAACCAGGAGATTAAGCAATGAGCAGTAGCTGACTTTCTTCACCAAAGGTTTGATTGACTGCTACTGACATAGCGGCAAACGGGAAAAGAAAACGGAAGCATTGCCAATTGACTTGGGAAAGCACTCTGACATTCGGACCGGCAAGTGGCACCCGTTTCCTTAACAAACATGGTGACTGCATGTTTCCGAGACACCAATGTTGTTCCTACCAACGACCATTTCGCGGATACTGGCAGAAATAAAAAGCAATATAAACGCTGGACAAAGACCTGTCTCTTTTTTTGGTCTACTCCGTACTTTGCCGTCAGCCTGTGGGGTATTGCTGGTTTGGAAGCAGCATTGACAACAGTGAGCTGCTGGTTGCGCTGGCAATTATTCTCTCGACTCTTCACTGTTGTTTTCCACTCAATTATTTACCCATTCACCGAGAGACCACTCCTCTTCATCCCTTTCTGATCCTGGTCCCCCCCCTTGGAGTGCGTCTACGCCCGCGGTGCTCTTGTCTCCTTCAACCCTTCCTACAGTCTCCAAGCTCGTCAGAACGATCCACTGTTATTCGTCTGAATTGGCCTCCAATGGAGTGAGTCTTCGGTTTGGTGTCAGCCCTACATCAAAATTGCTAATAGCCATCACAGCTATGAGGTATCCGGTGCCCAAGGTGCGAGTTCTATTCAAAGTTTACCCTTTTATAACGAAACATGCACTGACTCCCTAAAGAGTGGCAGCTTCCTGGGTACGGTCGAACCGCGCCCAAGAGTGCCCTAGTTTCACCACCCCAAGTCGAACCGCCGTCTCGTAAGGCAACCCCGCAACTGGAGCCTCCAAAAAAGCCGCCGGTCGATTCAAAAACACCTAGCCCGTCGCGAAATGTCGTGGCTAACCGCGGAACGCCAAACGTGAGACGGGGAGCTCCGAGAGGTAGGGGAGCCTCTCCAAGAGGAGCTGCACAAGGCCACTCGAGCAAAATACTCCGGGACACCCCTGCTAAGGCAAAGTGGAGAAATGGAGCAAAACCAAGCGGTAAGAAAGAATCATCGTGATCACGGTGTCGCTTTGGGCTAATAAATCGGGATGATTTAGGTGTCGTGCAACTACCTGCTGCTTTTGGGACCTTCAAGCATGAGTAAGTGGCTATGGCCTTACCACGAAGTCGCTGTCCTGTTGATACTACTAGGTTCTTTGGCTTAGCAAGACTCACGGCATCTGTAAGAACGAGTAACTCTGGGCAAAAGCGAAATGAAGTATTTGAGGATATTGGCACGCGAACCGGTGCTTTCATCCAACCACCGGCTTATGGTGACCATGTTCGTATAACATTCTGTGCACTTCCGCGGACGACGCTGCTAAACAACAGGATAGATTATTCGAATATGGGGCGAACTGAGCCAGGTCGCTTCAGCAGAAGAGCAACTGAAAGCTATTATTGCCAAGTGCAACAGCTTCAAAAAGTCCAAGACGCGAAGCGACTGGACCAAGGTTCATGCCTATTCAACCAAGAAAGAGGTAGATGCCGAGTACAAGGAGAAGGGCGAAAACATGCTGCAAGAGCTTCGAAAGCAACTCGCGCTTGATACTGCCTTTCCTGAACAGGTCAGTCCTTTTCAAAGTTTTAAGTCTCCGCTCCTAATTATCTCTAACACAAGTCCGTCAGCTACTCTTTCTATGGCCGGAAGATGGCCCTTCTCTGCATGAATGCCTCGGTCCTGAACTGGAATCTCTTGACTCAATCCGCGCTAAATTTGGATGTCACTTGTTTGTTCCAAGAGACCTACCTGGCTACATATGTGCACTTGGAAACAATCATGAGAGTATGAAAAAAATTGCTCAGAGCATCAGAACTCTCTGGGCTGAGGCTGTGGCAAAGAGTAATATTAAAACTAAGATATATCTTGTTGAACCGCCGAGCCCGACTCAAATGAAGGGTAAGATCATTGTCAAGAAGCAGAACCAGCTGCACAAGCCCGTCCTTTGTGGAAACCGACTCAAAGGGCCCTGTCTAGAGGAATGGCAGGATCGTTTCGGATTGGTACAATCCAGAAACAGAACCCGTCTTCTGACTGCGATTGAGAGCTGTCTGAAAGGACTTTCTTTTGTTCGTGGACACCTGCGGATGCGTGTCAACCTTGGTACGTTTGTACTTGAAAGTTATCAGCTGCCGGAAGATAATAAAGGCTCGTATGGGTTTGAGGAATTCCGAGAGACATTGCTGCACGAGCAAACCAAGGGTCGACTAATTCCGGAGTACGTATTACCGTTGGTAACGCGTTGAGCATAGCTAAATTATGACTCCCGATAGGTTGAAAGTCGGCCAGTCTGAATTCCTTCAGAGATGCTTCGAAGCCACTGATTTATTCGAGCCCTACGACGGTACATCAACTCCGCTTAACAAAGCAGAGCTGGCGTACTCCGTAAATTTTGAATTCCTTGGTGCAGACAAGTCTATGCTTCGATTGGAAGCAGAGTTTTCAAAAACTCCTGGGGCAAGAGATTACCATACCAGGGAGCGCCGCTGGCTAAGGCCTCGTACAAGTGGCCAAACTGGAGACACGCAACCTCCTTTGCATGTCGCCTTTATTGACTTTGGACGGTAAGATCAGTTGGCGCTGGGGTAATATTCCGGTTGACTGACAGCAAGCAGTTCGGATTGGCAACTGGAAATAAAGTCACTCGAGTTCCACGAAACCTCATCAATTGACGCTGCTTTGAAGAAATTCTCACACTCAATCGGATTCCGGCGCACAGAAGACTTGGGAAACATCTCTGCGAAGCCGGAACGAAAGGTGACATTTCCCCCAAACCCGCCAGTGTCAAGGCTCGTGGAGAAATCCGCTATTCGATATCGAATCAAAGGCACGAATTACATATTTGAAATAGCCCGTTACGATGAGTACAAACGCGTGGACGTACCCATCGGCCAGACAGGGCTCACGATGACTGGTGGCATGTCGGACGTTCCCTATACTTCATGGGGAGCATCACTTTTCGAAGCAAACTGGGACAATTTGCTTGGGGGTCATGCAAACTTGCCTATTGGACATTCCGCAAAATATAATCCCAGCCTCGCCACCTTCTTTCCACCAAAAGAACCTTTGACAGCACTAGAAGACCAGACCAAAGGCCTTTGGGAATTCGTTGATCTGGTGAAGCAAGCGGCCGAGCTCTTGGGTCCAACGCGAACGTCCTCGGAAGATGCTGACAATGACGCTGTATCCAACGCGAGATCGGCTTCATTAGGGTTGTCCGCTATGAAAATTGGAATGGTCTCTTCTGAAACCCCTGCAAATTCTACTGGATATGGTGCTGCTGAGATGCTGAATGCAGATCTTGGTACCTTGTTTTAAGCAACCAAACGTGGTTATCGATGTATTCTGGGCACCCGGCGGGCTCTGACTCGATTGGGAGAACTAATGGCCTATAATACATTCGTCCCTGTTTTTTGTTGTTGTCTTCCTTCGTCACTGTCATTGTTTTATATTCGCCGCAACTTCATTTCATTTCATGTTCACTGTGAGAGTATATTCAACCAGCAGCCGCAGCCTGACCCGAAGATGCAGCACCCTCGCTCATCAACTTTTGCCTCAGAGCTGTCGAATTATTAGTCACACGTCGTTAATCATCAGAGAATGGAAAAAAAAAAAAAAGGAATTTCCCAACTAACCTTCTTCAAAGACCCGTTGCTGAGAGCTCTTAGTCTGCACAACCTTCTCCAATTCCGTCAGATTCGTATCCAGCTCCTTTACCTTCTGCTCGTAGAATTCAATCGCCTTCGCGGGTGTCTGTCAAGTGTGAGGAAATAATAATCAGCCACTAACCCCCTTATACCAAGATAAAGATATGTATATTTCTTCCACCCTACCTTCTCAACATAATACCCCGTCCCAACATCAACAAGCACATGCTCCCGATCCGCCAAGCGCCCCTTAACATACAACGAGCTCGTCAGCGGGACCAGAATCTCGTCCTTCCCCTGTGTACCCTTCTTCGCGGACCCGACGACGCCATCGTTAATGGAGCGCACGCAGTCACGGAAGCGCGACTGCGCGGCGCGCAGCTTTGCGTGTGAGGAGGTAAGGTGCTCGAGCTCGGTCGAGAGACGGGTTTGCAGAGCGCGGAGTTGTTGCGACGAGAGGGAGTTGATGTTTACTATTAATGGCGTCGTTAGTCTTTTTTTTTTTTATGTCGAAGATTAGACTACGGAAGTAGAGTAATTTTTAGAGAGATTGGAAAAGGAGGGGACGGGAGTGGGCGTTGTTGAGTATTTACCTGCGCCGGGGGGAGCATCGCCTTCTGATGCGGGGGTGTTTGGAGGAGGCATCTCTTTTTTTTTTTGTTCTGTTTGGAATCCGTCTCCTTTCGTGGCGAGGTGGTATCGGGGTTCGGTTAGAGGTGGAGTGGATATAGGTGTAAAAGGTTTCCTTGAGGAGGAGATTCAGAGCGAGTTCGGACTCGAGGGGTTGCTCAATGGTTGTGGGGGAAGTTGGTGGTAGGTGTTTTATGTCACTGGCAGTGCGTTGGGATAAAGTTGAAGTTGTGCCTTGTGCTCAAAGCTCGGACCAAGTAGGAATTGCCGAATGCGGATTAGCGCGATTGGTATACTAGTCGGGGATTTTGCTATGTTTTCGCGAAAATAGGATATGTAGGCTCCTACTGAGATGAGGTAACTGTATTAGGGAGTTATGTATGATAAAATAGGTGAGGGACGTAAAATAGTAAAACGGTACGCGGGGATTTGCAAATCCCGACACAATGGGAGAAGGGCCGGGGGAATGTAATCAAATGGACAGATGAGTACATAGTACAATTTATCTAGGTATGACTATCCGCTAATTGGTGACTTAGGTAAAGTCCCAAGGAAATAAATTGCCCGTTATTTAGGTTGTCCAGTCATCGTACCCAACTCTGTGATGCAGCGTACTTCGATTCGGAAGTTGACTACTCGGAAGATGACAGCGCCTTGAGAGACCCAACCGCTGACCGGAGGAAGTCACGGAGCCGCTGCTCATTGTCAGAGGCCATTTGAACAAGGAGAAATTGGCAATACCTATGTTAGCACAGTCAGTTGCTAGTAAGTAAAGCTCGAGGATATAAGTATGGACTCACAAGCGATGAATTTCGGTTGAAAATGTCAAGACTAGAGGGCAACCATATCCTAGACCGTTACTTAATAGCTCTGCTTGTAGCCATCCATTGCTCCAGACTGCCTCGACGGCCACCCTCAAATCCTCCGATGTTTCGCGCCCCTCGAACTGATTTGTGTCAACAGCGCCAGAATTGATGACGATTTCAAGGATGTGGGTTGTAGCCTCGTTTTCTAAATCTTTTGGTTGAGGTAGGCCCTTGGTAAAGCATTTACCGCTCAGGGATTCGAAGAATGCGATGGGATTACCGAAGAGGCGGTCGAAAACGATTTGCCGATCAACGGGCTTCCCTTGTTTTATGGCGGCTTGGACCGCCTGTTATAATATGTTAACATTGATATACTGTAAAGGGTGTGGGCCATGTACAATGGATAGCATACCTCGTTTAGTAGAAGAGCCTCTGTAAGGCTTCTAAGCAACCCGATGTGCCCACTGCTGCATCGAAATAAACTCTCCTGTAAATCATCAGTCAGAGAGACAGAGGACGAGATAATTTCCGCGGCATAGTCTGTGACGATATGTTTTGCTTCATCTTTCCATAGCTGGAGACCAACGGGGTCCCAAGGCCGGAATCCTTGCTTTTCACCTGGGCGCAGGGATATCTGGGCGTCTGGTCCAAAGGACATTGGGACCACCGAATAAGGCCTAAAATAAATATGTGGGGAGCTAGTGCCCGACAAGCAGCAAGATGTAAACAGAATTATGTATAGACCATGCCTCCATCCTCCAATACTCTTGAAAAATGCTGACCAAAGCACTTCGTCCCAGTATGACTGCTGTGCCTCATCAATAAGTAGAAAGGCCGGATAGATCCCCCAATCTTCGCCATGAACACCCGTTACCAACTGCAGATATCGATCGTAAAAGCCTACACGGCGGACATCTTCCTCGTTCCAGCCGGTTAGGGTATGAATGGGCATTGTTTTGCCATACTTCTTCAGCAGGGAGTTAACCGTAAGATTCATCAAAGTGGTTTTGCCAAACGCAGATGTGCCGTTAACCCTGATGAGATGGGCTCTTCTACTCGGCTTATTATCCCGTCAACAAGTTCCGCCCGGGGGATGGTGGATGGCGGAGTAGCTGGGCACATTTAGCTTGTAAGCTGACGGTATTTTTTAGATGGCTTCTTCTCACCTATAGGCTCAGTTACCAGCTACTGGGGAGTCGTCGATGGGGAATCCCTGTGACTAGGCACAGGATGCCCGCAGTTACGGCACTTCTCATCTCCCTGGGTTATACCTGGGCGGTGGAAATAGTATTCTGGATCGCATGGGCAAGAAAAGAGAAGAACCATGGACACTCCAACTGCAATGGCCGATAATGGTGATTGTGTGGTTTCGCTGACTCATTGCGAGGATGAAGCTTCGCGAGACTGATTTGAGGGGATGCCAAAACGGTGATGGTGAAGAGAAATGGAAAGTTGAAAAAATAGAAAAACAGGAGGGGTTCGAGTATTTAAGGTGAGAGGTGAGCCTTCTAGAACGAGGAAGGAAGACAACCTTCAATTCAGTCTAAGTTTTCTATTACTCGGCTGCCTCGCTGGTGCCATGTTCACCGGCGCTCTGGCCGATTTATATGGCCGCGAGAGACTGCTTGCGCTGGCTAATATTGTCTGTATTTATAATTAAAATTAGAAAATATAAGTTTATAGTATATCATGTTTATAAGAATATCTCATCACCCAAGAACTGCTTACATAAAACTAGGTATCCAGTGAATCTCTCTAGATACTTAAAACACACCAGCAGTGTAATCAATAACCTGCGCTTTCTCCACGATACCCTTCAAAGAGCTGACAAAATTCAGATGAGCTGGGTCTTTCTCGACATAGTAGTCTCTGTCTTCGGCAGAAGCGAACTCAACCACAAAGGCATGAGAAATTCCGCCCTTATGGAAACGATATCATCAGCATATAAGGCAATAAATGGTGGAGAGAAAACTTGGGGATACCGATGACATACCTGAAGCCCCTCGGGGGAGTTATCTACCCCACCTGAGGAAGACACGATATACGGCTTTTGAGAAGTTGGATGGATACAGTTATCCTTGAGACCTAGCATCCGTGTACAGACCTGTTCAAGAATGAGCATTAAGTTGCTGGGAGATAAGTAAGACCTTGTGGAACATGGATGGTTGGTTGACGCACGTCGTTGACGACCTCGGCGCTAAGGCCGGCTTTTAGCTGGAAGAGGACGATGTGTGTAATGGACATATCGGAAGTTAATGTAAGTACCAGCCTATGGAGATGTTTGGAGAAAATAAGAAGGTGGGCTGACGGGGGTCTTGATGTTAGTTATGTAGTCAACGTCAACAACTGATTATAAAGCAGAGTGCAAAAGTGGGGTGGTTCGAACCTGATTTCAAGAATCCCACGGTTGACACAGTCGCAACGGAAATCAGAATCCAGAGATTTAAATATTATTTGGCGAAAGGCTATAGGATTGTTGTTCTCGATTTAGAAGGAAGGAGCTTGTAATGGCTGATTAGGATGGCGTCTTGGGTTTCATGGGATCGGTTCCTTTGGGTTCTTATGAACGGGTATGTCTGATATCCATCAGCTTCGGCATACTGCATTATTTATGCTGTGTAGCATGATATGAGCAGACCAAGACTGGGCCATTTTGTGAGTTTGAACGAGTGTGATATAGATCCTCAAATTCGTAATTATTTCCATTGTCTGCTAAACCCAGTCTTTGGGGCATCTCAAGTATATCCAGGCACGTCTTGAGTCTAAAGAGCTAACGGCCCAAAAGGTACATGGTATTACTTTATAACAAATCCCGAAACATCAGTCAACAGAATTCTGACTGAAAGAATAGAAAAGGAAGAAAAATAAAGTGCAGAGCTATCAAACTCGCCTGACCATCGTGACCTCGTGAGGCTACTAAGACGCACTAAATGCAGACAAGTCGGCATAAACGAAACAAGAGAAAAGAAAACAAACACAAAGAGGTGACAGAGAGTTTTTAAGAAGGTAAGTAAATGAGGCAAGAGCCAAAAGATGACAACACACGCCAAAGTTATAGGTAATTAGGGCTTAACGAATTTGGTGTCAGCGTCTGGTATGTTCTTGGAGATGGTCTGCCCGTCCAAAGGCCTTCTCACAGTTTTACGCTTTGCATGGATAGGCTTCGGGTGTGATATGGATTGACTTAATGTGGCGGATGAGATCGCCAACACGTGAAAATTGTCTGGTGCTGGTACAGCCCTCCCATTTAAATCTGAAGGAGGGAGAGGAAGGGGCATACTCCGAGGTGTGTCTGTCACTGATATCCCGAGCGATGTTTGGTTGATTCACGACGATATCGTCCATGGTTCTTTCATCCGTGGAGTCCTGTAGGACCGGAGCGAAGGGAGTGAATGAAGGTGGATAGTAGTAGGTGGTCGTTTCCAGTGGAACGGCTCGTGTTTGGCCATGGTCCAAGGTAGCAGATTGTCGAACGCAAGGAGACTTGATTGTGGTCGACGAATCCATATTGATTCTGGGACGCATCGGCATACTCATGCCTTGAACGACATCAATTGGCTCGGTAAGGGCCACTTGTGCACCTGCGTTATTGTTCGGGATGGAGAAAATGCGCTGGTTGGACAAGAACGGATTGATAGAATTGCCATTTCCCACCGGCTGAGGAGGGCTAACAGACGGCTCCATCATGGGCAGAGGTTGAGTAGTTTGATATCATAAGAGAAATGGAAGCCAACCCAGTTATAAGAGATGGGAAAAGTAGGAGAGACAATTGGATTATATATTAACTTCGGTTCAGCAGAAATCTCTCGTGTTTGTGCATAGACTCTCTGCCATCCGCACTGACGGAGCGGGCTACTTCCTCTACTTCCTCTACTTCCTCTATTTCCTCTATTTCCTCTATTTCCTCTATTTCCTCTATTTCCTCTATTTCCTCTATTTCCTCTATTTCCTCTATTTCCTCTATTTCCTCTACTTCCTCTATTTCCCCTACTTCCCCTGTCAATGTCAGCAAATGTTTAACGCCTGTGATAGATAGTTAGGATATTCCTGCAAACTCTATATCCCAAAGTGGTTCGGTCTAAAGTGTCTTAGGGAAGGGTTTGTTTATCTAGGTTGCACATCCGTAAGATCTTCTATGTACCTCCTGGAAAACGGGCCTTTTTAATCCCAATGACTCCTTATAAAAGCAGGCCTGGTAGGTTCCTACTGCCATCCAAGATCCTCATCCTTTTCCGACTCTGTCCTCTTTTTCTTGTTCATCCTCATAGATGCCTAGCTGATAGGCATGGAACGGTGAGGCAGAAGTATAACTCGATACGGCTGTAATGATGCTTGACTAGAAACCAAACGGATCCAAAAGATCGTGACAGACTGATTGGATAATACGTTCTTCTACACCATGCACCCAATATTGGCTGGACAGTATGTCCGCCTCCTGATAAATACAAACAACTCTTCTTTAGCTCGATTCCCAATCTACTCGCGCCGGCGCATCTCAACAGCCCCAGGCTTCACCATATGCTGCGAGCACAAATGGTCCGACTCTGGCAGAGCCTCTGACTTGAGCGGGTGACATTTGACGTTTGTGCCGAATCGCTCGTCGCACTGTTTGAACAGCTCGGGCTTTTTGCAGCCGCATGAGTATGTGCGGTAGAACTGGGTGCACATTTGGATATGTCAATTGATGTATTGTTCGAGTGGTTTTTCTGGAGACTGGTTTAGCTATGGGGTGTCAAGGTAGATAGATAGGGATGGATGGACGAAACTCTTGCGTACGTATATCCAGTTTTTTGCCTTCTCTTGCGAAAATGGGAGTTGCTCCAGCTCGATCAATCGACCGCCTCAAAAGGAACAGGACCTACGTTCTGTATTTTGAAGATTCAACGATGATGAGTGCTTTGAGATCGGGTAAGTCGGAGACGTTGACGCCTCTACTGTTGATTCCATTAAGCGCCGGGCAAAGTGTGATCATCAGCATGGCCCGCTCGCATGCATTCTTGACAGCCAATTAGGTAGTTTAGTAGTAACCAATACCCTCATGAGTGGGTAAAACGAAGCCGGAAGGTCGAATAGGGCGGGTTGTTGGGTTGTAGGTACCAGTCAGTGCCTCTTTCTCTCCTACTAGTCTACTCGTCTAGGTACAGCCAAGTAGCTACTATCGTATCCATCAGATCTCAATTCAAATGAAAGCTAGACATGAAAATTGAACTCGTCGCATCGTGATTCTCATTCATACACTCAACAGTTGACAGAGGGTATCTGAAGAAAGCTCATTCTGTAAATCCATCCACATCCCCAGAATCAACACGCTTCGCTTAGACCTGAAAATATCCATCCATTGTGTTCCAATTTCCAAACCATAGTAGAACAGAGCTCACAGTTATCAGCAGCAACAAGTAAAACAATCGAAGCAACACTCGCAGGTCTCACCGCAGAGCCAGCAGCAGAATAGCGTCGCCAGACTGTTGCAGTTCAATCGATCCATTAGCCACCTAGTCTGTTCCTCGTACGCCTTCTAGCAGGGGGTTTGACGTACCAGGTCATACAGCAGCCCTTGTCGTCTTTCTTCTCTTCTTGGACGATGATTTGCTGGGGTGGAGGCTGTTGATATTGCATCTGTAGAGATCGGTGTTTAGTATCTTGACTTTCGCCGGGCGATCAGGTATGGAAAGTAGAGTGATGAGGGTGGTTGTTTGACTAACGGGAGGGGCCTGGGGAGGGTATCCACTAAATTAAGAGACCAATTAGCGACGGTGTTCTTATAATAACGTGGAATTGACATACTAAGGCTGCTGCTCGTAAGGGGGCTGTTGGTAGGACATGGTGGTGTTAAGTTTCTGAGTAAACTTTGATCGGTAACTAGTGACAGGTAGAGAATATGGTACATACGACGGAAGGAACCTAAGTAATATAAATAAGTCTGTCAAGATACAAAATAAAGCGAATTAGCGCTGGGTAGGCAGCAGCATTTAAATAAGAATAGTAATGATAGCTGGGCTGAGCGCCATGCAATTGCCATGCATTAGGCCGCTAGGCGAAGGACAAGCGCGATATTGAAGTCTCGACCAAGAAGTCGCTGTCCAATGATAAGGGGCGTCCAAGACTTGCGTCGCAAACTGGTGTCAGACTGGTTGACGTCGCTTCGTTAAGGCTGAAAGAATATGTAGGAGCTATTGTTGCGATTCTATTGGCTACGGTATGAATGCGTTTGTCTTGGGCTGGCTTATTCAGTTGTCTATTGAATAGCATCATTTGTCTCATGTTTAAATGGAGGTAATCATGGTAATATCTTGGAGTAAGCTTAATCGTCATAGACCTCTTCATATGTTTCCTCATATTCCTCTCTTGCCTCCTCGAGCGCCTCCTCTTCGCTGCTAGATGCGTCCGAGTCCTGCGCGGCTAGTTGCGCCCTCTCGTACTCTTGACGAGCTTCTAGGACATCCTCACGGTCGCTAGAAGAGACTGAGCTTCCATCTGCAGTCTCATCTGGTGGCAGCCCTACAGGAGGAGGAGCCGTAGCGCTGCTATCCGCCGCCGCCGCGTGTCTTTCATCGTCCGAGTCGTCACCTTCGCCGGTCATGTTAGCAAAAGCTTTCATATCAACAAAGGGGTTAGGAAAGGATTAGTTGAAAGNTTTGATGACCTACCAAGTGCATGTCCAATAAGAGCACCCCCCACAGCCCCAACAGCAAGACCACCTGCCGCGCCCATCATCATCTTCTTCTTGTCATCCTTGTCCGAGTTCGGGTCCTTGACCTGTCCCGGTGGATAGTAGCCTGCTCCAGCCGGCGGGGCCATTCCAGGATTCTGTCCGCCATAGTACGGATCTGGTTGTGGATATGCCCCTGTGGCGCCCCCGTAGTGAGGTACCTGGGGAGACGGATACTGGCCGTAGGGAGCGTTGTTAGAGGGCGGCTCCCACCGAGAAATGCCGGTAGCCTGTTCGATATAGTACCAGCGCTGGCTGGTTTGGTCGAACTGAGCCACCCAACCGGGGGGCAGGGGCGGGCCAGCTTGTGGGTTCATCGGCTGAGGAGGAGGAGCATATTGGCCGGGCGCTGGGTAAGGTTGGCCATAAGGCTGAGGAGCACCATAGTTTGGATTCGGGGCAGCCCCATAGCCTGGGTCGTAGGCAGCTTCAGCCACGGACGATCATGTCAGTCATTACTGAAACATTAAATTTTGGGAAATTATTGGGACGGGAATGCCCGAATCGGAGCCCCAGGAATTGAATATGTGGCAGTGGCACTTGTCACTCACCACGCTCGCCCTCGGCTTCCTTCTCCTTGTGCTTTTCTTTGTTCTTATCGTCGTCGCCTGTGAGCGAGGCCTTGAGATCCTTGAATTCCTTGGCAAGGTCCTTGAGGAATGACATGATGGGCGTTGGGATTGAGGGAGAGGTGGTGAGGAGAGTCACTTTCGCTGCAGATGACAGTAAACAAAGAGGGGTCTTGGATCTTCCGCCACACCGTCAGTCTTCATTGTGGCACGACTCTTAAGTTCCAGCATGTGTGGTGGAGCTACATAATTCTGCTGCCTGCAAGCGACCAAATCAAGGGAGGAACCCATCTGCCAAGGTGATGGTGTTGACGCTTCTCGTTCTCGATTGGCCGTTCCTTATTATCTCCAAGCTGCTGCTGACAGATCTTTTCGGTTTCAAAAATTGAGAGCTCTCCACGTCGCTCCCATTCAGCCTTGTAGGGCACTCCTCTTCAGCCTTGTAGGGCTCTCCACGTCAACCCTGCTCTCCTCCCATATTTGACCACCTGGAGAGATGTTCTCATCAGGTTCTCTTCCCAGGCTTATCTTACTTGCCGTATACTTGCCCCTCCGAAGCGCCTTTCCTCTGAGCTCCACACCAGCACTGCACGCCGCCGAAGATGCAGAGCACGACAGCTCCGATTTATGGCTCGACTTGGGCGCAGCGGTTGCGCTGGTCCTGATTGGGGGTGTTTTCGCTGGATTAACAATTGCGTACTCGGAATCCGTTCAACAGCCGATGTCTTTCATAAACTAACAGTTCACCAGGCTCATGGGCCAGGATACAGTTCACCTCCAAGTGCTCGCAACTTCCGCCGAAGGTCCTGAGAGAAAGCACGCTCAGACCGTCCTCAAGCTCGTCGGTAAAGGGAAACATTGGGTTCTGGTGACGCTCTTGCTCGGAAATGTGGTTGTTAATGAGAGTTTGCCCATCGTCCTAGATAAAGCACTAGGTGGAGGATGGCCTGCAATCGTGGGAAGCACTGTTTTGATCGGTAGAATTGCGGAATACTCTACCACGTTTGAGGCGACTAACCCTGAATAGTTATCTTCGGAGAGGTTATCCCCCAGTCCGTCTGCGTCCGCTACGGACTCCCGATAGGCGCCTATCTATCACCTGTGGTCTTGTTCCTGATGTATGTTTTTGCGCCCGCCGCCTGGCCCACCGCAAAGCTCCTCGATTGGCTTCTAGGCGAGAACCACGGAGTGGTCTATAAGAAGGCTGGGCTGAAAACGCTCGTCACCCTACACAAGTCGCTGGGCTCAAAGCCCGCAGAACGGCTGAATGAAGACGAGGTTACCATAATCAGCGCAGTGCTAGACCTTAAAGACAAGGCAGTACAAAGCATTATGACGCCCATGGACCACGTTTTCACCGTCTCTACTGAGTCAATTCTAGACGAGAAAACAATAGAACTTATCCTTTCTGCAGGATTCTCTAGAATCCCTGTTCATGCGCCGAACGACCCGTCGAATTTTCTAGGGATGCTACTGGTGAAAACGCTCATCACTTATGACCCAGAAGACGCCAAACCCGTGGCCGAGTTTGTCCTCGCGACTCTCCCAGAAACGAGCCCTGAGACAAGCTGTCTCGACATCTTGAACTACTTCCAGGAAGGGCACTCCCATATGGCGCTGGTATCTAAGCACCCTGGCGAAAACGGTGGTGCTCTTGGTGTTGTAACATTGGAGGATGTTGTCGAAGAGCTGATCGGCGAGTACGTTCCTCCTAGCGACAACCTGTATCATCCCATTTTCTCACCATATATAGGGAAATTATCGACGAGTCCGACATGCACGATGACACCCAGAGGCCTGCAGAGCAACCGCAGCAGTCCTCTGTTGCAGACTTCCCTGTGCCTCTCAACCGTACACTTCGTCGTGCTTCTACCGCACCAATCGCTAAACCGGGCTATATCAGCTCGATCACGCCCCAGCAGCGCCAGCATCTTGACAACCTGGCTCCATCGAATTTGGCGAGGAAGCCGAAGCATACGAGGTTCCCGTTTGTGAAAATCAAGCGTTCGTTGCAGGCCAATGGGGATAATGATGGTGTGAAGGGGGATAGTGCAGTGCAGGGTTCTGCTGATGAGAACACACCCTTACTCAGGTCTTGAGGATGGGATAATGTTTAGATTTGTGTTTGGATATTAGATGGCATTTTTTAGCAATTACTGGATAATGAAAAAGAGTATCAACATCCTGAATCATTGAATCCTCCGCCCATAAAACACAAATAACAGATATGTAAGGAGTGCATGCAGCAATCGGCCAAAGATCTCCACTTCCAAATGGTATATAAGAGTCATCCTTGCTATTCAGGCCATCTCTTCCTCTGAAGGCGTCCTTTCTCAGTGTTCTCTCATATCCTGCATTTACTTGATCAAGTCCCATTATCTCCTTGGACTTGACGGGGTGAATAGTGACACCAGGGACGATTCCACCACTCCGGTTTTTTAACATCTATCTCCCTTCGTCCTAAAGGTCTCGGATTTGCCGACTTCTTAAGACTACCATTGGGATAATCGTCTCGGTTGTAAAAGAAATGCGACTTTTCCTTCTTGCGGTGTCTTTGCGTACCTCTCGACGAGTTAGCAGAAACTGGTAGACTGGGCTTGAATACAATCTCAGACTCCGCCGCGATTATTTCAGCTCGACTTTCTTGGTGAGACGTGGTAGTAGTATCTATTGTGTTCTGGGCTGGCTGTCGAACTCATTATCATGCTTATCGCGTGCCGAATTAACCGGATTGCTACGGGTTTTGTCGGCGTCAAGATGCGCTGCGGGCCTTTTTTAAGCTGAGTTTTACTTTGAAACAACAATAATAGATCTACCTGGTTCAATTTTAGGGGAATAAGATGTTGATAACCCGAGAAGTTCTAGTCTTTGGTTGCTCCGCTTGCTGTGTGCAGCTCTGTTATTCACTGCACCTTGCTTTGATGGCCCAGGCTGCCGGGTTGTATGATCATTCCTGTCATATGTTAATCCATAATTAATACTTTAAAAATGCATAGACACACTTACCCCGGAAATCTCAAACGTCCATCTTGTTTCCCCCTGGCGCTCTTTTCAGATCTGGGCGGTATTGTATGCGTCCGTGTCGAGGTTCCTGTCTCTACAAAGCCTCTCGTCCAATTGTGATCATCAGATTGGTGAAAGATGCTTCCCTTTGTTCGTGACGTCTTCGGAAAGCTCATGTCTTGACTTCCTTAGCTGCTCGGGTGGGTTAGTTTGCTCTAAGCTTTGGATAATCATACCTAGTTACAGTCATGGGCGAAGTTGACGAAGCCAGAGTTATTCTGAACGCAGAGGATTGTTGAAAAAAAAGCGGGGTTTATCCTTACCAGCTGACCGACGCCTCCAGGATTATGGATGGTTCTGTAGTGTCTTGGACAAATAACAGGCGTCTACTCTCACTTTGCTTTTTCTCACGGCGCAGAGCAATCATAATGCTTACAATTAAGGTTGGAGGGGGGAGTTGGGAGGCGAGGATGAGTTGTTAGGGTTAAGAACTTAGTTAAACGTTGTCTAGTTACTACCCAGACAGGCAGACTGCATGGATAAAAACAACATTAGCCTGGTGGTGTAGGACCGTGGTGCTGGGTACCTAAGCTTGTGAAATGTGAAGCTCCGGTCCGCAAATGGGAGGCATGGTAGGGAACGAGATAGACTGGAGCCTCAGTGGCAGGGGTTCCAGCTATTTTGGACGTTCTATTATAGTTAGGAAGCCTTTGCTGCGAGTTGGTGGTGATATTATCCCTGTTCCTCTAGAAGGTTATAGCGGCTTCAATAGGTCCACTCTGATAGTCTACAATGCCCAATACCATCTCCGAATAATCCATCGTATATTATTTCATTTCATATCAAAGAAACGCACAGCTAAAAGTAAATCGCCGCCTATGATAAGTTAGTATGCTCATGTCCATGCCTTGTGTTATGCGTATTCTTTGTTCAGTAAAATATGAACCTTGCCTCCCATCGTAATCATTGAATGAAATCCTCTCCATTTATTGAGAAAGCACGGGCTCAAATCCACGTCGCTGCTCAAAGAGGCTCAAAATAGGAATAAACAAATGCTTCCCCTCTGTCTCCCTCCCTTCTTTATCAGCCTGGACTTGCTTCTCCCACTCCCCCCTCAGCTCCTCCCATCCAACCCAGCGCCACTCCGCGCACTTGTTTGGTTCCAGAATCTGCCAAGTCATTAGCACCAGCTTCAACAAGCGTCTCTCTACCCATAGGTAGGTAAAATCAATGTTCGTTCGGAAAGACTCACCTCGGGCTCCTGCCCTTCCTTTACTTTCGCGCCTACAAAGACGGTAACATAGTGCTTCCCGTCTTTGGGCATAACATCATTAGTCGCAGTGAGGTACTGCACATTCTCGATATCAAGCCCAGTTTCTTCCTTCATTTCGCGGATCGCGCACTCTTCAAAGGATTCGTTGAATTCGAGATGTCCGCCGGGGAGGGCCCATGTGTCTAATTCACGGTGTTAGTATTCTTTCTTTCTTCCTTCCTTCTTTTCCATTGAAGAGGTTTGATCGAATCAATGGGCGAGGGAGGTATTTGGTAAGAGAGCGGGGTGGGCGCATACTAGCACCATGGGAGCCTATTCTCTGGCCGAGGACGAATTTATTTTGGCTGTTTAGGGCGAAGACACCCACGCCGACGCGGACGGTTTTCTTGTCCATTTTGCCTTCGGTTGTTGGTTGTTGGGTAAGACAGAATAAAAGGTTAAAAAGGTTGGTGTTTTGTGTTTGTGATTGTCGGGAAAAGTTACCAGAAATCGGGAAAATGGAGAATATAGAGTGAATACTATGGTTACTGATAGATGGGAATCCAGGAATATTATATAGATTCTACAACAAAGCAAACATGAATAGAGAGTTTCACTTGAATCGGTCTTTTTGAGTCGCGGATTTCTTTCGAACATGAGAGCACGGGGTTGTGCTGTGCATCAGGCATATTGTGCTTTGAAGCAAGGCTGAATGGGGCTTGGCAGGGACGGGGCTGAATAAATGAATGATTTACTATTTGTTACTGCCTTGCGACACCCCTCATGCCGCAGCCTGAACGGTCTGCCTTGTGTACTCGGTGAATTAATTGTCATTAAATATCCAATGAATAAGATACAAGATCAAGTTGGTAAATATTATACAGATTTGTGGCTGAGGCTGAGGCTGTGGCTGTGGCTACAACTGTGCCAACAGCGACTGCACGACTGACGATAGGTTCGCAAGAGCCACATCTTGCCGCACTCCTAAGCGCCGACATTGCACTTCCAATGTCTGTTGCTTCTTCCAGCCCTTGCCTATGACGACAATTACCGGGTATCCGATGAGGTCTGCATCTCCAAGTTTCCATCCCATCTGCTTATCGCTGCGGTCATCGAGAATGACGTCGACCGGTGAGGCTTTGTCGGAGACGAGTTCATCGTAGACTCTCTCAGCGACCTCTTCCTGACCCTCTGTGGAGACAACAACTACTTCAAATGGTGCCATAGCCCTGGGCCAATTAAGACCCTTTGTGTCCGCAAGGATATCAGCGACCGCAGCAATCATTCGAGAAACTCCGATCCCATGGCAGCCCATTTGCATTGGTACCACAGAGCCTCCCTCATTTTTGACAGACGCCGCAAGGACCTCGCTGTATCGCGTTCCAAGGTGGAACGTGTGACCTAGCTCAACGGCTGTGTGCGTTTTCAGAGCGCCCTGCGTGCACTTAGGGCATTGGTCGCCGTCGTGGACTTTGATTAAGTTCAGCTTGTGGCCAGTTCCTGGAAACGTGTCCAACCGCAGAAACTCTATGTCCTCAGCGGCGCAGCCAGTCTCATGGAGGATATTGAGTGGCGGCCTATTGTAAACATGCACGAGCGAGTCATACACATCCAAAAGCTGTGGAGGCTCAGCGGAGCCATTAGAAACTGCCTTGGTAGACTTCACATACGCGGCCCACTGTTCCAGTGGATTTTCCACGCTGATATCAAGTTCAATGCCTGCGGCGCTGGCAATGGCTTTGACGGCGTGGGAGTTGACCTCCCTATTTACGGGATCTGTGTTGTCGCCTTGCACGGTGAACTCGGGATACCAACCGCGAAGCAACGTCCTCTTGTCCTTTGAGATCGCCATCCAAAGGCCAGTCGAAACTCTTGAGCCAGTTGACGGTGTTCCGCCCTCCACGTCAAACCCGGGGGCTGAATCAGCCGAGTTTTGATGTTGTGAAATATCGTGGGCTTTTCCATCCGCAAGCTCCTCGTTGTACACGCTGTCACAGTGGGAGCAGCTGACAACCGTATCTTCGCCTTTCGTGCTAAGGAAGTGGAACTCATGACTCAGGCTTCCGCCCATGTTGCCCGAATCCGCAGCAGCCATTAAATACGGGATTTTCAAGTCGTTGAACAAATTCGTGTAAGCGCTCCTCACTAGCTCGTACGTTTTCAGAGCATTCTCAACATTGTGGTCGAAAGTGTATAGATCCTTCATGATGAATTCTCGACCACGAAGTAGGCCTTGCCGTGGCCTTGGCTCATCTCTGTATTTTCTGGCTAGAATCATCAGCCAAAGGCTCTAAACCCTTGTTTTTAACTTACAAATCTGGTACACCCTAATGGGTAGGTCTCGATATGATTTTGTGAGGCTCCCCACAAGGGTAGTGATTTCCTCCTCGTGCGTGGGCGCAAGGAGAAATCGAGATTCCTTTCGGTCCAGGAAGCGGAAAACCTAGACATATCATTAGTGGTTAGTGGAAGTCTATGAGCCGATAGCATGCGTCTTACTTCAGAGCCTTCCTTCAGCCGCCCGGACTGCTCCCAGAGCTCCTGCGCCGAGATTGAAGACAACGAAACCTTTGACGCGCCTGGGCAAAGTCAGCTGGTATTCGGACAGGGCTGTGTAGTAAAATACCTACCTAATGAATGCATGTGCCGGTCAATAAGCCGCTCTAGCTTGTCTTGTACCCGCAATCCGAGAGGCAGCATATGAAAGATGCCCGAGTAAGCCTAGAATTATCAGCACAGCCAGCTCCTTGTGGATACGCCGGGGTCTAGTAGTACCTTTCGGAAGAAAGATGCCTGGACCAACAGGTCATTCACATCCGCTTGCAGCCGTCAGTTGCAATTCCATATTGCAGAGTAAGGCATGTTACGTACCTGTTTCAACATCCGTCTTCTTCTTTGGGATCCTTTCCGTCGGCATCCAAAAATTGGATACTCGACTCCGGCCATCGGTCTATTTAGCTCCATTAGTAATAGACAGGAGGTTTGCGCTGAGGGAACATACATGAAAGTCGCATCTTGATATTCGATATAATCGCAAATTCCAAGTGTATGTTTGGGAAGGCCTCAGGAACCGGCCCGCAGCCGGGCGAAACCCGGATATCATGGATGATTCGTAGCCCAATCGTGCCCACGATGCAGTATAGATGACCCAGACAACCCAGCAAAACCAAACCCGGCCCAAGAAGAGAGATTCAATACTCTTTGTGTTTTGTAATGGGGAAGACTATACAGCGAAACATGCGATGCGACAAAGGAATGTCCGCCAATCACGTGAGCGGGAAAGGCACTAGCCCATCAAAGGCGGACTAAAATTTCGGGCGGCAGAAAAAGAAAAAAAGTGAGGAGAAAATAAGAAGTTGGATATCAACAGCCTACAAGCCAAGGCCTTTTTTTACTGATCATGGCTAAAGGCAAGGGAAAGCAAACTACTGGGGCTAACTCGGTCGCCGTCAAAAACAGACCCATCGACAATGCCCCCAAACCTGGAGCAGACGCTCTTCCTCCGATGGAGGAGAGTGCTTTTGCGGGCCTCCGCCAAAAGATCGAGCAAAGGCTGAAAGACGGCGCTGCAAAACAGAAGCCGAAGAACAATAAATCGAAATCGGCTCCAGCTGGAGATTCGAATAAAGCCAAGGATAACTCTACGAAGACCAGTTCGAACCAACCCAATCTCGATAAGAATGTCAAGGGCAAGAAACGAGATCGCAACGGCGAGGTGATTGCTCAGGATGAAAAGGAGGACGGGAAATCGCAAAAGTCCAAGTCGGATAAGACGGGAGGCGACGATACTCTTCGGCAGGAAATATTGGCTCTTGGTGGAACTGAGGAAGATCTTGAATTGCTTGCGGGGGTTGATTCTGAGTCGGAAGTGGAGGACGCGAAGACCTCAAAGAAGCCGCAGGGATCATCTGAGGATTTGCTGAGAAAGGAACTGTCGAGTATGCTCGCCGCTGCTGGTCAGGTTGTTCCCGAAGATCTTGCAGATGACGATGTAGAGGGAGAGGAAGTCGATGAGGAAGAACAAGACGGCGAGGAGGAGGAAATTGAGGAAGATGGCGAGGAGGAAGATGAGCCTGTTGATGAAGAGGATAGCGCAGCGGATTCATTGTCTGAGGAAGTTCTTACTCCCGAGGCCAAGCAGCCAACGAAGAAAGAGACCAAAGAAACCGTGCCGGAAACCATCTTCCCCAAAGAATTTTCGAAGCTTGTAAGTGGCGTCGCCTCTATCGTGGGAGCTGCATACTGACTGAATTCTTAGACCGTTCAACCCAGATCCGATTGGTACAACACGACTCTCGCACCTGTCTCAGCGAAACAAGCCACTGGTCTTCCTCGGCATATAGTCGACCGCGTCCATAATTATGCCGTTTCGCTCCTTGAGAAGGAAAACAAGACGTACGGAGAGGCTCAGCAGGCCTCGGCATCGTCCTCATACAAGTTCTATAGCACCATCATGTCAACCGGTACGCTCAGCGATAAGATTTCGGCCTTGACGCTGGCCGTTCAAGAGTCGCCATTGCACAACACCAAATCTCTAGAGAACCTCGTCTCGCTTGGAAAGAAGCGTAGCCGTGCTCAGGCAGTCGACGTTCTCCGGTCATTGAAGGATATGTTTGCGCAAGGTACATTACTTCCAAATGATCGCCGGCTACGTGCGTTCTCGAACCAGCCAGCTCTTGTTGCCGCCTTCCAAGGCGCGGGCAGCAAATGGTCCGAAGGAGATTCACTTCCCGGCGGCCTCCAGGATAGTCATCTGATTGTATGGGCTTACGAGCACTTCCTCAAAGATCAGTTCTTTGAAGTGCTGAAAATCCTGGAAGTGTGGTGCAATGACGAGATTGAATTCTCGCGCTCCAGAGCGGTCAGCTATGTCTTTGAGCTTCTCAAGGAGAAGCCAGAGCAAGAAGCCAATTTGCTCCGGCTGCTTGTCAACAAGCTCGGCGACACATCGAAGAAAATCGCATCACGAGCATCATACCTACTTCTACAACTGGAACAATCACATCCGTTGATGAAGCCCACGGTCATCAAGGCAGTTGAAGAAGTCCTTTTCCGACCTGGTCAAAGCCAGCACGCCAAGTACTACTCCATCATCACCCTGAACCAGACCGTGCTCAGTGGCAAGGAAGAAGAAGTCGGAGTTCAGTTGCTTGACATCTACTTCTCTCTTTTCGTCGTTTTGCTGAAGCCTTCCAAGCATCACAAGTTCAACAAAAATGACAAGAAGCACGGCAAAGGCAATAAAAAACAAAGCACGAAGGACAAGGACAACTCCGAAGCACAGACTGAGGAAGTGCAGGACAAGCTGGTCTCTGCGGTGTTGACAGGTGTTAACCGAGCTTATCCATTTACCAGCTCAAATACAGAGAGGTATGCAGTCTGCCGCTTAGTACAAATCAACAATGAAGCTAACATTTGACAGGCTATCGAAGCACATTGAAACCCTCTTCCGGATCACTCATTCGTCAAATTTCAACACCAGCATCCAAGCCCTAATGCTGATCCAACAGTTGACATCTACTCATCAAGTATCTAGCGACCGCTTCTACCGAACCCTCTACGAGTCTCTGCTTGACCCGCGGGTTGCTACGTCTTCGAAGCAGTCTCTATATCTTAACTTGTTATTCAAGGCTCTCAAGAACGATGTCAACGTCCGGCGGATCAAGGCGTTCGTGAAGCGCATTGTCCAGGTCCTTGGGCTACACCAACCGGCCTTTATCTGCGGAGTCTTCTATCTAATCCGCGAACTGGAGAAGACTTTCGTAAGTCTGCAGTCTCTCTACGACCAGCCGGAAGACAACGACAGTGATGAAGAAGAGGTTTTCAGAGACGTCCCTGATGAGGACGATGAGAACCAACAACAGCCGGAAGCACCGGAGGAAAAGCCGAAGCCGCTCAACGGCTATGATCCCCGTAAGAGAGATCCAGAGCACAGCAATGCCGACAAGGCATGTCTCTGGGAAATGGTGAGATCCTACAATATCTTGCTCTTGGCAACCTATTCACATACTGACAATGCATATAGCTTCCTTACCTAAACCACTTCCACCCATCCGTATCCGTCAATGCGACCCATCTACTAGAAAACCAACCGATGAGCGGAAAGCCCGACATGACGATACACACACTGACACACTTCCTGGACCGATTTGTCTACAGAACACCCAAGGCGGCCGTGGCCACGCGTGGTTCTTCAATTATGCAGCCACTTGCTGGCAGCGAAGCTAAGGACAGACTGGTATCTTCCAACAGGCACGGCCAAGAGCTACCGCTCAACTCCGAGGCATTCTGGAGGAAGAAGGCCGAGGATGTTTCGGCAGAGGACGCCTTCTTCCACGAGTACTTTAGCCGAGTCGGTAAGGACAAGGAGAGGGCTCAGAAAAAGAAGACCAAGGACCCTGTCGAGCGGGATGAAGAGGGCGATGTCGACGACGAAGACCTCAGTGAGCCGGAGTCAGAGATCTGGAAGGCGTTGGTTGATTCACGGCCAGAGTTGGACGGTGCGGAAGACAGTGACGATGGTCTTGACCTTGACGACCTCGAGTCGGCATACGACCAGTCCGATGAAGAAGGTGGAGATGACGAGGTCATCTTCAACGACGAATCTGACGAGGAGATGGAGGACATTGCAGATGAAGAAGTCCCAACTAAACCAGCCAAGGGTCGCACTGCCAAGAAGGACGAGCCTGAGGATGATGATGATGAAGAAGACGCGTTTGACATGGACGTTTCAGACGAAGAAGCCTTCGTCGACAGCGACGAGGACTTGCCGTCCGATGTCGAGCTCGGAGGGGTGGAGCTCCCGAAGGAAGACGACAAGGCCGATCGGAAAAAGAGGCGCAAGCTCAAGCACCTGCCGACTTTCGCGTCGGCAGACGACTACGCGGCGTTACTTGCCGGGGAGGACGACGGGATGTAGGGAGTACTATTTTTACGTGTATCTACCATCTTCCAAAGCCATTCTGCAATCTGCATATATCCATAGAGTATCAACATTTTTCAGAACTGTCCTGCCTGATAAGATGTGTCCTGCCCGTTCGACTAGAGTTGCCTGATCCGGCCTGACCGTGGCACGACCCCTTAGTATGCGAAGTAAGGGGCGCCTTAACTTCGCAGATAGTTACGAGCTTAATGGGCGACAGTTACCACGCGGCTAGGTTGAGATTAACTTACGGCGACGTGGGGACGACTCCAGAGCCGGCAGGAACGTTCGGGACTGCGGCCAGCACCCTCCACCTTTGTGGGTGAAATGAAGCCATTGGGCCGATTCAAGCGCCAATGACATCATTGCGCGGGAGTCCACTGATATGGCGCCATCGGTCGAAGGGTGCACGCCATAAAGCTTGGGTATCGACATTTTCCAGGGATCGTAGAACTTTTGAAATGTACGAGATGTGTGGAAGGTTTTCTTCGAAAAAATCGAAAATTCCAGAACCCCAAAATGCCCCAATTCTGAGATCTATCGAGTGAATGCATAAGTGACACATTCCCCGCTTGTGCAACGTGCGCAGATGGTCATAACTCAACCCCAAACCTGCTGCACTGGACCCCCCAACCATGGACGGATGCGGGTCGGAGGTTTCCGCCAGCGGGCCCTGAGCGACTTGGGTTACACTCTCTTTCCATCCTTGCGACGAATGCAGAATCAGATCGCGAATGCGCTCGTTAAAAAAAAGTCAGACGTTCCTGTCCATTAATATTGCGCTCGAGTCTACCCTGGTCTGGCCGAGCACGTCATGACCCAGTCGTCGCCATCGGGGCGCTGCAATCCATAGATGCACCCACTGCCTTCCCACTCTCGCCGGGATCGCAACCAGCAATGATGTTCGCGAATTCGTATCTGAGTTTTATCGATAGGAGATTCCTGGAGCCGTCCTGGCCTCCGTACTCTGTAGAGCTTGCCTGACGGCGCAAAGTTACCATTCAAAGTTTCTTCCACACATTAGACGTACTTCATTCTACCACTGGATTGCGAGGCCCAAGCATCTCAAGCCTTTTAATCACTCGGCATCGCCGCTTGGCTTTGCTTTTCTCAAACTAAATTCGCTTGAATCCTGCGCCCAGTCTGCCGCCACTCCATCGTTCACCTTGGCTTGACTCTGATAGGCTCTGGCTCGCTCTGATACACCTGGTAGGCTGGCTGCGTCTCTCCTCATCTCCCGGTCCAGCGTCCATCCTATTCCTTAGCCAGTTTATTCCCTGCTATCCACTGCTGATTCTGAATCCACTCCTGCTCACTCGCCTCCTGTGTTTCTGTCCTCGACACATTTTTTCCTTATCGTACTCTTCTTTTTTTTTTTTTTTATTTTGTTGGCAGAGGTAAGCCAGTGCTTTAATATCGTCCGCCCGCTCCCTCATACTCAGCATACTTCCATACCTCCCATACCAATTTACCTCACGCCTCTCGTACTAACTTGAGACAAGTCCGAAGACAACGACAGGAAAGCAGTACATGCCTTCGAAAGCTCAGAATTTCTTTTCTCTACTCTATTCTGTTCGATCATTCCACCGCCGGTTCGTCCGCTCGCTCAAATGGCGGGACTCCCTACTACCAACCCAGCAGAGCTCGACCACTCGTCGCTCTCTGGTGCTTCCGCCGACAGGATGAAGGACAAAGATCTGGAGAGTCAACCAAAAGCTCCGGGCGATTTGTCCGATTCGGATTCGGGGGAGATCGGCAGACAAATCGAGCTGGAGTCAGATAACTCGATCAAATACCGGACTTGTAGCTGGCAGAAGGTGTGTGCGAGATCTAATTCTTGTGGTTGCGACGAGAAGGTCTCCTAGAAGAGTCCTAATTATGCTAATGGCTGTCTGGTCTGGTAGACGGCCGCTCTGCTCTTCTCCGAGTATATTTGTCTGGCTATGATGTCCTTTCCTTGGTCATACTCCATCCTCGGTCTTGTTCCAGGATTGATCCTAACCGTGTTTATTGCGGGTGTCGTTCTCTATACGTCGCTCATTATATGGTGCGCCCGATACCCTTTTCCAATGAACAATGACAACCTTGAGAACTAATTGGTTCGTACAGGAGATTTTGCCTGCGTCATCCGCACATTCGCGATGTCTGTGACATTGGCCAGCACCTGTTTTGGGGCTCGAGGGTCGTTTGGTACTTAACCGCGATCATGTTCTTGTTAAACAATACGTTTATTCAGGTACCTTCCTTTAGACGACCTTGTTACTTCCAAGGCAATTCTTCCTGACACTGTTATAGGGCTTGCATTGTTTGGTCGGGGCCCAGTACCTCAACACTGTTTCCGGCGGGGGAGTCTGCACCATTGTGTTCTCCGTCATTACCGCGGTAGTATCTTTAATCTGTTCGATTCCTCGTACATTTAACACACTGTCCAAGGTCGCGACCTTTTCAGCGCTCGCCACATTCATCTCCGTTCTGTTGGCCGTTATCTTCGTTGGCATCGAAGACCATCCAGCGGGATACAACACCAAGGAATTCGGATATGGCGATCCTATCGTTAAGGCAATTCCCGCAGCTGGGACTACGTATGTCCAGGGAATGAGCGCTTTTTTGAATATCAGCTATACCTTCATCGGCCAGATCACACTGCCGAGTTTCATCGCAGAGATGAAGGAGCCGAAGGAGTTCTGGAAATCCGTTACCGCCGTCACGGTCGCCGAAATCATCCTCTTCAGCTTGGTCGGAGCTCTCGTCTACGCATACACAGGAAACCAGTACATGACAACTCCGGCCTTCGGCTCAATCGGCAACGAAGTGTACAAGAAGATTGCCTTCTCGTTCATGGTCCCGACGATCGTCTTTCTAGGCGTTCTATATGCCTCCGTCTCAGCTCGCTTCGTCTTCTTCCGCATTTTTGAAGGGACTCGCCACAAGGGTAACCACACCATTGTCGGCTGGGCCAGTTGGATTGGTATTCTCGCCGTCTTGTGGACATTGGCCTTCATCATCTCCCAGGTCATTCCTTTCTTCCAGGATCTCCTTTCAATTATGAGCTCCCTATTTGACTCATTCTTCGGCTTCATCTTCTGGGGTGTTGCGTACCTTCGCATGAGATACGATGACCACGGGCCAGGCTTCTACAGGAAGCGCGGCATCCGAGGCTGGATTGGAGCGATATCAAACGTAGGCTTGATCGGAATTGGCCTCTATTTCTTAGGCCCTGGAACATACGTACGTTACTTTCTCCGTAAACCTGACTTTCGTCGAAGACGTTACTAACGTAATTTGGTCCCAGGCTTCAATCGAGAGCGTGATCCTAGATTACCAAGCAGGAGAAATTGAGGGCGCTTTCTCCTGTGCGAACAACGGAGTCTAAATAAAGGGTGTTTTGACGACCGCGTTTGCGTACCCTCTTATTTTTATGTTTCTTCTCATGATAAAATGGAGATTTGGCTGGGAATGTGCTTTTAATGATACTGCGATGGGAGGTTAAACTGAAGCGATATTATATGTTAAACGATTGAATAGTAGTAGTACAAGAATGCCAAACCAAACCATGGACTGAAGTCCAGTGGGAGAACTGCGTACTCGCAGTTTTCTGCAAACCTGCACCCTTATCTCAGGAAACCGCCCATCACAGCTGGACGAATGCAGCGACCAACCGACCTACGGTGAGCTGTAAAAAGTGCAATCATACTTGTAGACAGCCTCGACTAAACGCTAAAATAACTATATAGGTTATAAGCATCGCGTAAAATCCGATAGCAAGGTGCAACAAAAAATGCAAAAAGAACAATGACCAGTGCCGGGCTCGATCCGGCGACCTTATCGGTGTTAACGATACGTGATAAACCAACTACACCAACCGGCCAATTGTTGGGAAAGTTTTTCGCCTTAAAAAATATAACTCAAATTTATTCACCCAAGCCTTCTCCGCTCCCCACTGCCGGCCTTATCATATCAACTCCGCGGGATTCTCCTATCACACGTGACTTTGCCGTCTACTATGACGCTTTTCAGAGCTGCTTCAATCTCCGATTTTCCTCTCTTTCGCACATTCCTGCTTCGATTTCACAAACATAGCCATTATGTCTGCTGTGCGGCCCCTACGACGAGGTCTTCACCTCCTTGGCTCGAGATCCATTGCCCAGCGCACCCCCGTTGGTGTCAATGGCACCTTGACTGCCGTCCCACGCCAGCTTGCTTCTCCGCAGGGCCTCCGCGGCGCTCTCCGCGCTCCAGTTTCTGGTCGCTCAATCGCTGCGACTCTGCCGGCCAACAATGGCATCAGATATGCTTCGTCTGCAGCATCATCTGAGCCGCTACGAAAGACTGAGCTCTATGATCTGCACGTTGCAAAGGGTGCCAAAATGGTGCCCTTTGCGGGGTTCTCCATGCCCCTCCAGTATTCCGATCTCAGCCATGTCGAGAGCCACATGTGGACGAGAGAAAAGGCAAGCTTGTTTGACGTGAGCCATATGTATGTATTTTCCAGCACTCGATTCACTTGCAGTTACTTATGCGGTGCGTTTCAGGGTTCAACACCGACTCAGCGGACCAGGCGCTCAGGATCTACTCATGAAGATTACGCCCTCGTCCCTCGACAAGCTCCAGGATAACACCTCTACACTTTCTTGTCTCCTGGAAGAAGGAACAGGTGGCATCATCGATGACACCGTCATCACCCGCCTGTCCGATGACACCTTCTACTTCGTCACCAACGCCGGCCGCCGCGACGAAGACCTCGCCTTCCTAACCGCTGAGATTGACGCCTTCAAAGCCGCCAACGGCGCCGAAAAGGCCATCAACTGGGAGATCCTCTCCGACCGCTCACTCGTCGCCCTCCAGGGCCCTCAAGCCGCCGCAACCCTCCAACCCCTCATCCACGCCAACAGCTCCGACGCAACCGCCGCCGACCTCAGCACCCTCTACTTTGGCAACTGCCGCGCTCTCCACCTCACCCTCCCATCGGGCCAGCCAACCCCCGAGCCCCTCCTCATCTCCCGGACCGGCTACACAGGCGAAGACGGCTTCGAAATCTCCATCCCCTCCTCCGTCGACCCAACAACAGTCACGGAGCTCCTCCTCTCAAACCCAGCCGTGCGTCTCGCCGGTCTCGCCGCGCGTGACTCCCTCCGCCTCGAAGCCGGAATGTGCCTCTACGGCCACGACATCTCAACAACCCAGACTCCCCCCGCCGCCGCCCTAGGCTGGATCGTCGGCAAAGACCGCCGCGACCCTGCCTCCCCCTCCTCCAAATTCAACGGCTCATCCGCCATCCTCCCCCAGATTGCGTCTCCGGCCAAAACCCTCAGTCAGCGCCGCGTCGGCTTCACGGTCGAGAAGGGCTCTCCCGCTCGTGAAGGCGCTATCATCGTCGACGTGAACGACGAGTCTAAGACCCAGATCGGTGTTATCACCTCCGGTGTGCCGAGTCCGTCGCTGGGCGGAACGAATATCGCCATGGGGTATATTCGCCAGGGAATGCATAAGAAGGGGACGGAAGTTGGTATTCTTGTGCGGAATAAGGTGCGCAAGGCATCAGTTGTTGGTATGCCCTGGGTGGAGAGTAAGTTCTATCGAAAGGCGTAATTCTTCCCCCCATATTTTTCAGTTTGAAGTTTTGAAATGGAGGCTGTACTAGACTTTTCGACAGCTAGTTAGCTATTTTTCTTATCTGCAGAGAACTCCTCGTTTTTCAGAGGTGTTGATATGATGAATGTATATATTATGGTTGTCTTGCGATTCGAGGCCTTGTCATCTGGGCTCAACCCAAAGCGCGTTGTTGCGGATTATCTTTTTTTCACCTAGGTCTTTCAACAGAATAAAAAAATGGCAACAATACTATTAAATCTAAGACGTGCCTTCGAAAAAGGAACTTTGGTGCTGTCAGATGTCCTACAACTGAAAACATCTCGTCACGTGCCAACTGAGACCCTAAAATATGATCTTGTAGATAGCCCTGTGCACATAAGATAACCAGCACATCGAGAAATAAACTTTAAGAAGTTAAAGAATCAAAAATATTCACCTCCAGAGAAGGCGGAACATCATCAGACCCCGTCCCCCAGTCACTCTCATTTCTCCCCAGAACAAGAACAAGCTCACTGCCCTGCGTGAAAAACTCATGACCAACCCAGCTCTTCGAGTAAGGTTTCCCATCCAGCGTGGCAGACTGAATGTATATATTCTGATAATCAGGATCAAAATTTACAGTCCTGACTGTAGCCGTGCGTCCCGTGATAGGACTGGTGATGTTAACTGATTCGAAGAAGGGTGCGGTTATCAGATACACGTTTTGACCGGGGTTAGGGAATAGACCCATCATGGTCATAGCGACAAAGGAGCCCATGGCGCCGGAGTCGTCGTTGCCTGGAAGGCCGGCAGGGGTGGGATTGAAGAAGCGCGGGATGTAGAAGTGGGCGCGGGAGGTAGATTTGCCGGGCCGGCCTGCGTAGTGGTATTGGAAGACAGTAAGGAAAGAGGGTTCATTGCCAATATATGTGATGTTTTGGTCATGAAGGTAGTCTAGACGGCGGGTGAACTGATCGGGACCACCGAGGAGAGCGATGAGGGTGGACATGTCGTGCGGTGCGAAGCTAAATACTTAGCAAGAGAACTTATGCCTATGTACTGGGAAGGGGACAGCATACAACTGGTATTCCCATATGCTAGACTCAAAGGTTTCCGCGGCCGTATTTTGCAAGGAGCAGATTGAGTCACTTTGGTCGATGCTAGAGCAGGTTATCGGATCCTACAGGCCGAGTTAGACATTGGAAGATAAAAGTTAAGAAACTTATGGAGATGTGCTGCGAACCTGATATCCCCAGGTACCGTTCAAATGCTTTGGCTGGAAGAAACCTTTAAAGCCAGTGTCGACACCGGAAATGGAAGAGGTCTGGTCGGCCCTGAAGAGGTTTTGCCAATACCTAGACGTTCCTTCGTACTTTTCAGCATCTCCTACTTTGTTGAGACCACGAGCCATCTGTGAAATGGCAAAATCATTGTAGGCGTACTCTAAGGTACGTGAAATGCTCCGTGTCATAGTTCCGAACCCAACATAGTCGAAATCCTCAACTGGGATATAGTTTCGCGATTTCCAGCTAGCCAATCCTCCCCGGCCCTCATTCGACCAGTCATATGGCTCTTCCTCGGCATCTTTTTGAACAGCTGCATATCCATCTTCCCAATCAATGCCGTTTGATAAACCTTTTACATATGCATCTGCCAGCACCACGTCCGCGTTGGAGCCGCCTTGTGTGAAGCCTGGGACAATAAGTCTTACTAAAAGTCATACGCTTGAAGAGGGGGGGGGGGTTGTTTACCTTTACACAGGGACATACGACAATCGGGAAGCCATCCCAAATGCCTCTGTGTATCAATTAGGGAGCGAATCATACTGGTCACGGCTGAGGGATCAACAATTGTCAAGAACGGAATCTGAGACCGGAACGAATCCCAGAGGCTATCGACACATCAGGCACAATTTTCTCTGCGGCGGAGGACTGCATACCAATAAAAGGAGTCAAAGTAGGGCTCTGCGCTACTCCAGAGTGGGTTTTCTCCAGTATAGTTTTGAGGGTTGACCATAGTCCTGTAAATTCCACTGTAGAAATTGGTGAGAACCGAAGAGTCGATACCATTCCTCGACACACGGATTGGGGCTAGCTTCTCCGTCCACAAATCAACAGCAGCAGACCTGGTGGCATTGAAGTCAAAGTTAGGAATTTCATGTTCGGCATTATGACAAGCCTGCGCGATGCTCATAAAACTTAGGCCCACACGGGCTTTGATGATGTGGGATTGACGTTGATTGAATCGAACAAAACCGCCGGCCTACCATTGTCAACTAGGGCCACATCATATATGCAAAAGGACTGACCGGAAGAGGATAACCATTTATGCTTCGGGATACTGTAACATTCTTCACATCCGCACTTGCTCGGGAGTTAACGAAAATCCCGTTGTCGCGAATCCCGGCATCACTATCAAAGTCCGCACAGAAGTACGGCACGTACGAGCCACTACCGAAGCTCGGCAGGAAGCGTGCGTAACCTGTGAGTCGACCGGTGGCCTCATCCACAAACACTGACCCGTTATCTTGTCTCGTGTCCGACAAGTCACTAAGGTCCAGCAGGATGAGGGGGCTGGAAGTCTGATTAGATGTAATGCGGAAGCGGAAAAGAGACGTATGATGAGATGCGGTCATGTCCACTTGGATACCAGAAGCCATGGTCAAACCAAAGTAGCCAGGGCTGGATACGACGGAATTTTGGTCATATGTCGTTTTCCGCTGCTTCTTGGGGTAGACGCAGCCATTGACTTGGTCATCCGCGCATGACGCGTAGGGAAATAGCGGGAAATTCCCAAGGGAGGGTTGACCTCCTGTTCCAGAGTCGTGTAAACTAGAGAACCCTGTAATGCTACTGCCATCTAGAGTAAAACCGCCTTGGTTACTTGGGGAGTCCGTGTCAGCAACGGCTTTGGCCATGCCATAAGGGATAGTGGCCCCAGGAAAGACATTTCCTTTGAGAAGGTCAGAAACGCCAGAAAATCAAGAGCAATTTTGAGATAGATACCGCCATCTGTGCTTCCGATGAGTGGATTGATGTATTGCAGCACGTCATAATCATCCACAGCCCTGACCAGTGCGGCCTGGAGCAGTGCGAGAAACAGCAAGTAAAACATCGGGGGCAAGAGAATCGTGGGTAACGGCAGGCTTGAAGGTTCGAGCAGTCCACGAAATAACCGTTTCGCGACTCGCGGGATGTTAAAGGTCAGCTCCCTGGTATGCGCGCAAATATGCTCGCTGGTCCACAAGGGGTAAGGCCATGAGAATCGAGGTAGTCGCTTCCCCAGAACCCCGGAGGGAGATCAATGATCATCCCAGAGCTAACGAAAGCCATCTTGGATTAAGCAAACGCCCCTGGCGATCAGCGGCCGGGCCGGGCTAACATTGCGGAGTCAAATTGGGAAAATGGAGGACGTGCTGTGCACTATGAATTTCTGCAGTCGAGTCACTCTGCAGGGGTGAGTCGGGGGCAGTCGACCTAGGTCGCATGGTATGATTGTGATACAGCTTGTCAGGGGCCATTGCGGCCAGTGGTCGGATACAACATCAACAAAAATAGCTGCACTTGATTCCGCGTCCGAAAGGCTTTGGTTTGAGGTGTGATATCAAGGATCCAAGTCAGAATTTCGTCAAAACTGCCCTTGACCGTGACCGTAGCCCGTGACCGTGACAGCCATTTCCTAATCGGGTCATTCCTACTCCGTATGCCAGTCGCGTCTATTAATGAGCCCGTCCCGAGTGCCAGTTGGCATCCAGATGACTGACTACGTATTTCTGCTCGGTCCAGACTCCAGCATCTGGTCTTATTTTGGCACATAAGAAGAAAACTCCTAGTTTGAGTTGCTCAGGTATGTAATTCCGGTGCGAGGGATCGGGGATGTTGTACAGATTATACCACACACCGTACCGTTGTACAGGCCTAACAACATCAAAGCTCAAAATTCCCGTCATATTTAAACCCGAGTCCCTCCCAGTCCAGGCCAATCCACCCACTCAACAAAAAAATAAATAATAATATGGAAGATATCTTTAGAATGAAAAGAGCCGAGGTTGTTGTTGCGAGGCCGGCAAGCCCGCAGCCAATCACGATCGCGGCGGCGACGAGTCCCTCCGGCTCCGGCTCGAAATGGAAATTCTTCAGCGTCCCAAAGTCCGATGGCCAGCAAGCCGCGACGGTTCCTATCTCACGTCCGAGGCAAATGCACCCCAGTAATCAGCTCGTTGGGGCAACTTTGGATCTGTCTTTCCCTCACACTCTCCTTAATGGTTGTTGATTGGTTTTGCCTCTCGTGTTAAACCAGTCGCTCTTTTTCCCACTCTCGTTAAATCCTCCGGGCCCCATATCTATCCTTCGCCATGCCGTCCTCAGCCTTTATTCGGGCGGTCCCCACTGCAACCAGGCTCCATGCTTCTTGTCCGTCTACAAAAGTCTTGAATCTAGCCCGCTTTCCTAGCTTGCCTCCAGCCACACGTTCTCTTCAACGCCGCTATCAAACCGTCGGTATGTTCCATTTATCCGTCATCCGCTGTGGACCATGTTGCTAATGGCTACGCCTCGGGCTTAGGTACTGCATATATACAACCTCAGCCGCGCTCACGTCTCCGTCGCTTTCTCGGATTTGCATCCATCGCAACCTTTGCAGTTACTGTCGGATTCCTGCTAGGCGCCGCCGGGAAATACCGCAACATCATGACCCTTCCCATTCCAACAGACGAGGAAACCCTTGTCGCATTCACCCCTTCCGATGAGTTGGCGCAGAGTGTCGAAGAGCACATTCGCAACCACCCTCTTTCTGTATCGTTGCGGGAGGACCCTGCCTATACCGAATCGCGGCCGTACCTGAAGATTCCAGAGCAAATACGTAGCCGCAGTCTCACGGCCGGTACCCTCTCAAACTCGAAAGGCATCGTTGTCCCGCCAGTTGTATTCAACAACAAAGAAACAAACACTTTGGTCTCTATTTTCTACCTTGGGCCCAATGTCTCCGGCCACCCGGGCATTGTCCACGGCGGGTTTCTAGCGACCCTCTTGGACGAGGGCATGGGACGATGCGCTTTCCCCGTCTTGCCGAATAAGGTCGGCGTGACTGCGAACTTGAACCTCGACTACCGACGCCCGGCCATGGCAAACTCTTACTTCGTCATGCGCGCGCAGGTAGTGAAGTCGGAAGGCCGCAAGGCTTGGATTGAGGCCCACATTGAGACTCTTCCCGAGGAGGGCCAGGAGCCCGTTGTGCTCGTTGAAGCCAAATCGCTGTTTGTAGAACCGAAACAGGCAGCTGCGCTTGTATGTTCCCCTTCGAAAATTTTCCCTATTCTCCAATGAACAGGGTTGTGGCTAACTATGTGATAGGGCGACAAGTTGCACAAATTTGCCAACTAGGTACCGGTCCTACCTCATTCAAGACGGATATTATAATCAGTTGTTGTGTTGTATCTGGCGTATAAATGTGGGGATATTTGGGTGAATTCGTTCTTGCACATAGCGTTTTAGAATATATTTAGACGAAGACTAGCTGGGTATCAGGATTGTTCTTCAAGCCTGTAATTAGGATAAATCTGCATATACTCCGTCTGCATATAATAATATTATAATCTTAGTGGAAAACGGGTTTAGTTGTGATTGAGCTGGGTTATACGCCGTGGTGCATCTACAGCATTAGCGTCCCGACCGCCTCCGCCAACCACCGCAGCTCGGGGACGAGAACCCAACCGGACAGCTACCCACACTACATCACTCCAGCCCCGACTTCCAGCTTTCCATCCACAAGTGCTTCATGCCTGCTTGCCAGGCGCGGCGATAGCTTTCTTTTGCCCTCTACCTCTCAGACAACCCCACCACCATGCCCAACTCAGCCAAATACCTCCTCATTTCCCTCCCCTCCTCCATCACTCCCTCCCACCACCGCGACGATGCTCTCGAAACCATCACATCCACCGTCGGTGCGGACAACGGCACAGTCGCTCCCTTTCCGATTCCCGAATTCAAGATCGGCACTCTCGATGCTCTCGTGCAGCAAGCGGACGAACTGGCGAAGCTAGAGGCTGCTTGCCAAGCTGTGGTTGGTAAGGTCGGCGATGCGTTGAAGAATGTCCTGGAAGGGGACGAGGCCCAGATTGAGAAGATGAAGACGGTGAATGATAGTATGTTGTCAACTGTGTCTCGGTCGACTTGATTATACTGCGGAGTGGCGTGTTGACATTGGCGACAGAACCTGTGGATCAGTATCTCCGAACGTTTTCATGGAATAAGGTCAAATACCGGGCCGACAAGTCGCTGTCGGAATTGATTGATCTTCTACAAAAAGTGCGTTTTTTGCGGCGACTTTGTATCGTTCTGTATCAAGCTAACTTGTCGCAGGAAGCTGCCAGCATTGACAACGACCTCCGATCGAAATACTCCCAATACAACCAGATCAAGAATACGTTGGCCACTCTCCAACGGAAACAAACGTAACAGTCCCGGACTTTCAAGTTTGCGAACAAGTTTCAACTAACTGAACCAGGGGAAATCTATCTACCAAGTCTCTTGCTTCCGTTGTGGACCCTCGCAGTCTTGTTCAGAACTCCGAGTACATCGAAACACACCTCGTTGCTGTTCCAGCGCAGCAAGTGAAAGAATTTCTTAAGACTTACGAAACCGTAGCGCCCATGGTTGTCCCCCGCTCCGCAACCTTGGTAGCCCAAGACAACGAATTCACCCTGTACGGCGTCACGACATTCCGCAAGCACAGCACGGAGTTTGTGCACAAGTGCCGCGAACAGAAATGGATTCCCCGCGACTTCAAATACGTGGAAGGCGGAAAGGAAGAGGAGCGCAAGGAGGTCGAGCGCGTGGGCGGCGACGAACGCAAGCTCTGGGGTGAGACGCTGCGACTGGGTCGGACATCATGGAGCGAGGCGGTTATGGTGTGGGTTCACGTTCTCGTCCTCCGGGTATTCGTCGAGACTGTGCTCCGGTACGGTCTTCCATTGGACTTTGTCTGCACGCTTGTCAAGGTACGTACCCCATTGCGATCCCCAGAGAATCAAATGCTAAAAGCCAGCAGACGCCGAGCTCGAAACAAGCCGACAAAGCCAAGAAAAACCTGGACGATAAGTACTCGTACTTAGCCGGAAACGCCTTCGGGCGAGACAAGAAGGGCCGGGTTAAGAAAGAAGATCCAAACGAGATGCATGGGGTTGAGGGTGGTGGTGCAGAGTACACGGCCTATGTGTACTACGATTTTGAATTCAATTGATCCACCCGAGATTGTTTTTTGTCTATATCTGCCTGGTTGGTTACTGGACCTGAATACCTGCATGTTGGTAGCGTACATATACCGTATACTGAGCCTGAATTGAGCAATTGATCCTTTCTACGCCACCATCACTAATAGCCTGCTGGAACCACCATTGGAAATTATAGGCGATTTGTCTACGGAGCATCTCGTCAACGATCGCCATCCGTGCGTGGGATGAGGATAAGTCTTGGACTCTTGGAAAGTACCTGCGACCTGCGTACGTAAGTGCCGTCCCCCGCGCTCGGAGGGAGCCCCGCCAATCTTTGTCGGTGTCCCGCCCTATTTTTCTCGTCCCAGCCCGTCCCTCTCCTATCCTCTGCTTCTCCTTTCTTTTTCTTCTTCTCTCCTTAACTTGTTTCCCTTTTCTCTATCTTCGTCAATCATACCAGTTCTCCCAGGAAGCCAGGTCAACCCCATCGCACCTCCAAAATGGCCACGTACGCACCCCCACCACCCGAAACCACCAGCCCGTTTCACCGACTAACAAATCCGTCAGGAACATCACCTACCACGCCTCTGCCCTCACCCGCACAGAGCGCAGCAACCTGCGCAACCAGCGCGGCCTTACAATCTGGCTGACCGGTCTCTCCGCCTCCGGAAAGTCCACCATTGCCGTCGAGCTCGAGCACCAGCTGCTCCGCGAGCGCGGCGTCTCCGCCTACCGTCTAGACGGTGACAATGTCCGCTTCGGCCTGAACAAGGACCTAGGCTTCTCGGACGCCGACCGCAACGAGAACATCCGCCGCATTGCGGAGGTTGCGAAGCTCTTCGCTGACTCGGCCTCTATCGCCATCACCTCGTTCATCTCTCCCTTCCGCGCGGACCGTGACACTGCCCGCAAGCTGCACGAGGTCCCCACGCCTGGTGAGGAGACTGGATTGCCGTTTGTTGAGGTCTACATTGATGTGCCGATTGAGGTTGCGGAGCAGCGGGACCCTAAGGGTCTGTACAAGAAGGCTCGTGAGGGTGTGATCAAGGAGTTCACCGGTATTAGCAGCCCTTATGAGGCGCCGGAGAAGCCAGAGGTTCACGTCAAGAATGTGGACTTGCCTGTGCAGGAGGCTGTTAAGCAGATTATCGCGTACCTTGATGCTCAGGGATACCTTCCCCCCAAGAAGGAGTAGATTTGTTATCCTTGGATTCTGTATTTTGTGAAAGACATTTCGGTGTAGATAGTTTATTTTGCGTCTGTTGCGCGCGGGCTTTTATGGATCAGTATGTCGCTGGATAGACATACGTGCAGATAGATTTTATATACCAGTGTCTGTACATTTGACTGAGTACTACTTTCATATTACTATGCTCGTCCAATCCTCTACATCTAGATCCTATATACACTTTCTATACACGGCTCTATTTCCCACCTTCTGCAAGACTAATCACCTTCTTGGCCGCATCCTCAAAACTATCAAACGCATGCAGCGGAAGCCCGCTCTCGGCAATCTACACGACAACCACATTAGTACACACCTCTTACCCATATGCGTTTTATAAGGGAGTAACCCACCATCTTCTGTCCGCTCTCCTCGTTCGTCCCCCTCAACCGCACAACAACAGGGACACTCATCTCCAGATCCCGGAACGCCATGATGATTCCCTCAGCAATCATGTCACACCGCGTGAGGCCGCCGAAGATATTCACGAAGATGGCCTTCACACGCGCGTCAGAGGTAATTATTCGGAACGAGGACTTGACGGTCTCGGTGGTGGCTTTGCCGCCCGTGTCGAGGAAGTTGGCGCAGTGGCCGCCGTGGATAGAGAGTGCGTCAATGGTGTTCATTGCTAGGCCAGCGCCATTGACTGCGCGAGGTGGGGTTGTTAACAAAGCATGTCCGCTTGGTGGATGGGTATGCTTTCGTTGTCTTACCTAAGGTTCCGATGCTGCCTTCCCCTTCCAGTCTACAAAGTTCAGGTTAGTTGGGGTTAATCAACCATACACAATGTAAATCTAGATGAGGGATGAACATACTTGACGTAGACAATCCCGTCCTTCTCAGCTTCTACCTCCTCGGGCACTTCCTCCTTGGCGTTCCTCAGTTTATGGATATCCTCCTGCCGTCCTGAGCTTCGAAACGCAGCGTCATCGAATCCGAATCTTGCGCCGCGCACCTCTAGGGACTCGGACGTCCGGACCTCTAGCACGAAGGCCTCCTTCTGTTTGAAGATTTCCCAAAGCGCCTGAACAAGCTCTGCAAGTTTTGCGTGTGCTGCATTCGGAAGTTGTAGCTGAAAGGCAAGGGTTGCGATTATGGGGTCTGAAGCGCCAAAGCTCTCTGTGGCGTATGCGAAAGGGAGACGAACAGAGTTGCCAGGCTCGAAGCCAGCAGATGACGAGGCGACTAGCCTAGGTGTAAGGGCTGTCCTGTCAATTGTGAGGGATAGGTGAAGGTCTGAGGGTGATTCGGCGCTCTCATTGACAGGGATAGCCTTTTGCTTGAGGATGTCGAGAGCTTGGGATTGCTTGATGTACAGAGTTCGGGATTGCATTTTCTGGAGCGGCATTTGTTGGTGTCTGGGAGTGGAGGTGGGCCGTCTCATTGTGTGTATGCCTCTTTTCTGTGTTCCAAAGGTGGAAGACTGCGGCTGTAAGTCTTTTTTGATCGTCATGTATGATTATATGGGGCACTTACGCCTGGGCCTAGAGCGCTAGAGCGTTTGGTGAGAAGGGTTCTCATGCCCTCACCAAACTTTTCTGGGTGGTTCACCATGACTGCACCTGCGCGCTCGAGTGCATTATACTTCTCCTCTGGTCCCGGTTCTCCAGGCGCCGTCCAGGCTCCTGCATGACCCATGATCCGGCCAGGGGGGGCTTGGCGGCCACCGACCAAAGCCATGATCGGTCTGCCACGTTAGTATACATATAATTCAAGACGGAGATTTAAGGGCATACTTCGGGTTCGCGGTTCGGCGGCGGTAGTCCGTAATCCATTCTGCTGCATCCATTTCGGCAGTTCCACCAATCTCACCCACCAATATGATCCCCTCCGTGTCTGGATCTTCTTCGAATACCTTTAGAGCGTCGACGAAGTTGGTACCTGCGAGGGGATCTCCTCCCATGCTGATACAAAGGCTCTGGCCCAGTCCGGCACGTGTAGTAGAGGCAACAGTCTCGTAGCTCAGAGTGCCCGACTTCGCGACAATACCTACATTTCCGGGCGCGAAACAAGGTAGTGGCTGGAATCCAATGCGGCATTTCCCAATGGCAGAAATAATACCTGGGCAGTTTGCCCCGACCAGTCGAGTTTTGGATTGGGTCTTGAGGATTGAGTGGAGCTATTTATTCGATAAGTATCTGATCAGCCACGTTAGGAAGATGAGGCCCATCGTACACGGAGTAAGTCATGGAGCGGAACGTGCTCTGCTACTGCAACGACCAGTGGGATCTCAGCCTCGATGGCCTCTTCAATTGCTTTTGCCGTTTGGTTTCCTGGCACGTATATTGCCGACGCATCTGGCGTGGCTCGCTCTTGCGCCTGTCATGGGTATATGAGTGTTGAACTTCAGCAATAATAGAGGCATTGGAGGCCGCACCGCCTTAACTGAGGGGAAAACAGGAAGTCCAAGGTGCTCGCCCTCCACGCCAGGCTTTACACCCCCAACAATCTTCGTCCCCCATTCTAGAGACTCTTTTACATTTGCCGTAGCCTAGCTCGTCAGTATTTTCCGGTGTTGTTGATTTCGGGCCGGACGATACCTGTCGGCCTGCAACATCGTAAGTATAGTGGAATGAGCATCCGGTATCGGCGATGCATACCTGTAAACCCCTGGAAGAGAACTCTCGTGTGTGCACCAATCTTAAGATTCGGAAGTGTATCCGCATAATCGCCGCGCCGCGGCGAGCTGGAAAAGTGCTTGGCTTGCGTTACTGAGGCTCGCAGAAGTCGTGTTCTCTGCGCCCGCACAGTTAACGAGCACAACCCGGTCATTGCGAAGCGTAAACAGGCAAGGGACAATGGCGCCGGAAATGAGCTCTCGTAAACCAAGGATACGTTTTAAGTTAATAAAGCAATCTAACAACGAAACAAGAACAATTGAGCTCCAGGTGGAGTATAAGAGGCTTCGGGGGAAATAAACCTAGGGAAATCTGGGGTCTTAAAGGCGTTCGAACCTCCGTGCCGGTCTCGGGCTTCTTGCCGAATCTTTCCGAGATTTCGAGAGAACGAGACTCGACAGTGATTGGTCTTCTCGGAAACTGAGCGCTGCCTTACTCTCGGAGCGACAGGTGCCCGCTGCACACGTGTTGCCGCGCATGAAAGCTGGTCCAGATAGCCGTTTTGCGTCCATATCGCCGCCCCGTCGACCAGGGGATTACACGGCCTCTTGATCCAAATAGCCGACCACGAAATAAACCCAGCCTCGTGCGGAATTACCTGGAGCATGCAAGTAGACCTCAGTGTGATACAACTACGGACGCGGTCCACCATAATCTAGCAAGTTAGCATAGCCTGCAGCATGTGGTGTGCACATGCAGCCTCTGGGACACCTCGCGCCATCCTTTGGGACGTAGATCTCAGTCGATGAGCGATCGGCCTGCTCTGCGGTCGCTCTGAGCCCAGAATCCCAGCCAGCGCCCATTCCGGCGAAATGAACCCCCAATGATGGAGCTGTCACTCCATTCCATTTCCTCCATCCCAATCACGAGACCCAACCAAACAAGGCGGGGTTGAAGTGAAACGCAGCAAACTCCAGACTGACGCCATACATTATTTCACCCTTGACTATTAATAAACTACACCCACATATCGACTCGGTCCAGACATTGGGCCTGAAGGTCGTTACTCCGTTTAAAAAGTGCTTGCTGAGATGGCTTCGAAGCCCACGTCGGGCGCAAAGGGTGTGTTCTGTCTTTCATTCTCCTTTCTGTTCTTCTCTCTCGTTTAGCTTGCTTGCTCACTTGACATCTTGCCCATTCCCGAGCTGTTATACATACATACATACATACATACACCGTACATATTTTTTTTTAATCCAGGAAATCCCTGCTGATAACCATTCCCAATGCCCACAGCCGCAAGTCCAACCTCAGCAGCAATAGCAACTTCCGAGCTCCAATCTTCCCTTCGCGAACTCCACATCGGCGAAAAGACCTCCTCCATCCCCGACATCCCGCGTCCGAAAATAAAAACCACCTCTCTGAACACCGCCGCACCCGTGCCCAAGAAAAAGAAGACCCCTGTCGTCGTCGACTCCTGGGAAGATGAGCTCGACGAATCCTCTCCCGCGGAGTCCGCCCAGGACGAGGTAGATCCGGGGACATCCAATTCCGCAGAATCAGATACTAGCCTGGGCACATCGCCCGCTGTGGCGGAGGGGCCGCTCGATCCCCCTCCTACACCCATCTCGCCGCAGACGTCGCAGCCCTGGGCTGCTGCGACGGGCAGGTATGGAGGGCCGACGTCTTCTGCTACGTCCAGATCTAGTTCTACGTCTGGCCCGCGAGACCCGAATCGGCGGCCGGAGAAGCAGACTGCTGTTGCTGGCAGGTTGATTGCCGGAGCCTTGGGGATCCGAGCACCCAAGCGGACGGAGGAACAGCGGGCGTATGATCGGTCTGTCAAGGAGCAGGAGATCAGACGACGGAATAATGAGAAAGAGGAGGCAGCCAGGCTAAAAGAGGAAGAGGAGAAGGCGAAGGCTGCTGTTTGGGATGATTAAGTGCCTCATCGGCTGTTTGTTTGTTTGTTTACTGCGTTCTTGTTCCGTCGTCATTTACAGTGCATTTGTCAATTGAAGGTAATGTGGAGTTGAACCGACTTTGTATGTGATGTTTTGGAGGGTGGAGTTTTGATCTTCAGGCGCAACATATCATGTATACTCATACAAGGAAGGCACTGCTGTAGAGGATGTTGTGGTCATGTCATTATTCGAAGATAACATGAAAGACACTAGCATAACGCATATGCGCCAACGCTGGCCTTCTGATCTATCGAAAGAGAATATTAAAAAAAAAAGGGAAGCAGTCATAACTAGAGCACGCAAGCAGTCCGCTGTATCTTTTTCCCATTATGTCGTGTGACTCCCTCGTCATCAAAGCTAGAAACCCATTCCAAATCAGAAGAAACCCCCCCGTTTTGAGCCAAGATCAAACACGAGCATCGACCACACGATGGCTCATCTCCGAAACAATACGAGAAGGCATGATTCCCGAAGGAGAAAGCGGCAGCCGTGACGGGAAATGTGTGGATCGAATCGTAGATATCGTCGTCGAGAGACAGCGCACCCACCTAGCCTCCAATCTGCTCTTGGTGGACTTCAAGAGTGTCACCATCCGCCATATCCAGCTAGAAAAAGGGAAAAGAGTCAGCCACATGTATTCATATTGTGAATTTAGAATTCGGCATGAAGGACCCAATCGGACATACAGTGTCAGGCGTGTCCTCCGGTCTCACTCGGGTGCCGTCAAAAAGGAAACGGACGGTGGAGGCTTGCTTTCCTTGCCGTTCACAGAAGGCATCCATGAGTTTCTTCAGCTGAGTCGACCGCTTGATCTTGAAGAAAACCTCATTGTTGTTATCAGTGACCTTGATGTTGAGGTGCTCGACAGCGCCAGCTGGGGCCTCGCCTCCTTGTGGTGTATCGGACATGGTTGCGGTGTTTCCTGTGAATGTGGTGGCGAGAAGCGAATATTGGCTTGGGAGGAGTCTGTAACCTTTCGTTAGTCTCGTTATCGGTTGAATGTGATGCGATCTGGTGCGGGGTACGATGTGGAAGTCGAATGGGTTGGGAGCGTACTAACAGAACTTCTGGAGTGTCACGATAAAATGGCCGCGGTTTGAAGAGGATGTTGATGTAAAAGACCAAGTAGAGAAGGAAGAAGATGAGGGTGTCAATGAGATTAATGTAGGAGGCGACGAGACGGTGATCAAGGCCCCCACCAGTGAAGAGCCGCGGAAAATCTATTCTGCGGCGCAAGTCTGTTTGAATGCAGGTGAATGAAAGTATGGAGCATCAAGTTATCCTGCCATTAACAATCCTAACCAACCAAAAACTTTGTCTCTTACTCTGATTGAATTGATGTAAGCTTCTCTGAGGATATCTTTGCTTTCTTTTTATCTTCACCTCACTCACAGTAAATGCTGCTAACATTGTTGAAGTACTCCATTACATCATGGTAAGGAGCAGATATACACCTGGATAAAGCCGGATAATAACATCTAGCTCTACAGGGCGGGTTAAAGGAAGATATAGCGTTTGATCCTCCTTGCCATCCGCGAGCAGTATGGTCTCACTTTCCTCTGATTGTCTTTCAACCGTTGCTGACCATACTTAGTGCGCCATTCAAGGTAGACATCCCGAACCATGGCACATATCGACCAGGCATTAACAGCTACAGCGTGTTTGACCAAGAACTCCTATCAAGAGAAAAAGTGCCAGGATCAGATAAACGCCTTGTATGAATGCTGCAATGCGTTTTACAAACAACAAGGCGACGACGCGAAAACTCCGAGCTGCCCCAAACCCAACTTGCTGAAGCTCAAGATGAAGCAGCGTGGACAAGAAACTTAAAACTCTTCGCCTACGTTTTTTGCCCTGTTATAGATACGATGTACATACTAGATCTCGCGGGTGTAAATACATCGAGAACCCAGAAGCTTTGCTTGACTGGAATTAAGCTTGCGTGTTGAATGAACGCTACACAGCTGCGGAGTGTGCTGTAACAATTCCCTTGCAGTCTGGGCTCCCATGTAAAGTGAAGAGCAAGACTAGTTGTAAGAACTGCTGAATTGTTCTAAGACAATCTTGAGCACGCAAGAGGCCGATTGACCTGAACGAAGATTGAAAACGCTCGTTCCGAGACTCTAATGATTGCCTAATTGACATTGAAGAAGAAAAGAAAAAGAAGAAAACGAGCGGCAGAAAATCCGAGAGATTTTTTAAGGCGCGGAGAACACAACACTAGTCCCGTTGTGGTCTAGTGTTTGCCCGACCAAAACAGCGCGCTGGGCCAACAAGAATTCATGCGGTGACAACGCAAAGAGGCAGAAACACTGTCGCGCAGCTGCATTCTGCTTCCCCCCAGCCCATTGCTGGGAGTTTTGTCTTTCCACTATCGTCTAGCTCATGGCTCCCTTGAGTAGAGCTGCCGGGTCTACCGGTCCTGTTTCTGGCTTCACGTCATTCAATGTGAGTATTGTTTTCGAGCTCAGATCTTCTTCGAGCGCTTCTAACACACCACCTCTTTGCTACGCAGAACCAACAGCCACCAAACAATACCGAGATTATCGAGATCGATGATGATGACGATGAGCCCATGGATGAGGAGGAAGAAGTAGGTGAGGACGAAGAAGGGGTAGAAGTCGAGGACGATGACGAGGAAATGGACGGAGATGAGAACGGAGAGCTCGAGGAAGACGCATCCCATATGAATGGCAGCGAATCACCTCTTATTCTTCCCGGATCTCCGAAGGGGCAAAGTAGGCCTCTCGTACACGAGCTTCGATACATCTCTGACCGTGCTACAGATGGATTTGATGCCGCCTCCGAGTTCTTCACCTCAGCAGGCGCACAGCAAGCTCTGCACCCCCTCCGTCGAACTGCCGACCGTGTTACGCGCCAAATCGAAGCATTCGCGGAAAAGCTGGACCGCTTCAGACAAAAGGACAACCGCGCTGACGAATTTGGGAGTTACCAGGCAGTCTACCACTTGGTGAAGGGATACCAGACCATTGCGGAAGATGCAATGCATGACATCTCTAAGAAGGAGACACTGAAGAAAGCGAAAGGAAGCTGGGGCTTCAACCAAACCAACGGCGTTTCTCAGACCGATGCGAAGACCGAAGAAGAACTGCAACGGTTACAGTTGGAAGCAAGCACTTGGCAGCTTCTGCTTAACCTTATCAGTATCGATGACCCTCCTAGCAGGGCAAGTTTCCGGCAATCACAAGAGACCGTGTTTCAAAAACTGCATCGATATTCGTCGGATCGTGAAGTATGGGACCAGTTCATGAAGGCGGATCAATACGCGGTGGAATGTGTTCTTGCAATGAAGTGGCTGGAATACACAGCGCGGAACTCTGTCCTCGACATCGACTCTTTAATATCGGAACTAGAGGCGCAGGCCGAGAGAGGACAAGGTTCATGGACTCATGGATGGCTTTACACCAAGGAAACCATTAAGGGACAAAAGCGACTGCGCGCCTGGCCTCAACCTCTCGAGCCGAATGACCCAGGGATTACAGCTTCATTGCTAACCTCTGAACAATCCGAGCCCCTGGTTACACAATTGGATCCCGACGCCGTTACCCGCCAAAAACAGAACCTCCAACGAAAGGATCAGTACTACGAGCGTGCCACGTGGATGACTTGCTGGAAAATGCTTAGACAGGGGGAGAACTGGAGTAAAATCAGAGAATGGGCCTCAGATCGACTAGAGAACTGGCGGGCAGTTAGTATCTGCGGTTCCAGCGTTGATCCAAACTCAGGTGGAGACACGCCTATTGACGATTCAACTACACGGATGATGAACTGGCGCTCTCAAGATTCCTGGAGGTCCGCTTGTTCAAGTCTGGCACGAGACTCCAAAACCGAAGATTTCGAGCGTGCCGTTTACGGGCTGTTGTGCGGCGAGTCAGAAGCGGCCTTCAAGGTGTGCCAGAGCTGGGACGACTATCTGTATGTCTACTTCAACAATGTCGTCCTATCCCGCTACAGGGGGTTCTGCAAGCAATTTCAGCGAAAGCTCAACCATTCTCCTACAAGCCCAATGGTTTTCACGCCTGAGCCTGCGGGCTACGCAGATTTCAATAAGTTTGTGCAATACACCAGGGGCCATGAGCGTATCGGAGGTGAGGCTCGAAACCCCTACCGTACAATCCAAGCTGCGATCCTGGGTAAAGGATATGATTTTTTCTTCGCATCATTGGCCGCGGCAGTTTCGCAAGCAGCTATCAATAGGAATCAGCCTTCATTTATACCCGACCTTTCACCGAACTACGTTGATGACTCTCTTCTCATTGCGGCTGAGGATGGTGATGCTTTGAGGATTGCTACTCACCTCTTTATCATCACCAACTCCATCGGCTATGTGCGAAGTGATACTCAATTTTATGACATCGCGTCTGTGAATTTGATAGGATATATTGCCAACCTGGAGGAAGCTCGCCGCCCTGATCTGATTCCACTCTATGCCTGTCGTCTTCCCGAACACGTGTTGTACTCTGTGCTTGGCGATGTTCTGATCGAGATAGTTGATCCTAGAGACAGGAGATATCAAGTTCAGATGATGCACAAGTACGATATTGACGTCGAGTCGGTTATTCGTGAACAGTGGGAGACGGTTACGTCTGGGGAATCTGCTATTGATCATTCAAGGTCTCTCAAGCAGTTCCCGAAAGTTGTGACCCGTAAGGATGGGAACCGCGAGCTGGTGCCTGTCAAACATGATTTTATTGGAACGGACCTTTCAAGAAAAGACGAGAAAATCATTCGCAGTCTTGAATGGCTTCGTTATGTCGACGGGCAATGGGGTCGAATCTGCTTCCTTGGGGCAACGCTTTACCGGAAGTTCTACAGTAAGTTTCTTCATCTTCTGCAGTAGAATAGTTGCTAACACTTCAAAAGTTTCTGGTAGACTCCCTGCAGCTAGGGAACTCAGTAGGCGAATGCGACTATCGGATATTTCTCGAGAATCCTTCGGATTCGATATCGCTGATTTTGCTATGGACTATGAGGAAGAGTTGGATATCGGCACCCCAGAACCGTCCAGCCCTTCCAAAGCGCGAGCATACGGGCACAAGCGGAATAAATCTAGCAGTAACAGCTTGCCGTCGACTGCTCAAACCAGACTTCTTTGCGCACAGTCGCGGACTATGCGTGATCTAGAACAACTTATCCTCGCCTTCGACGCATTGGAGAAGTTTGGTGGCGTATGCGAGAAAATCGATAGCAGCAAACGCCGGCGCGACTCGGGAACCATCAAGAACCTCCTTGCGGAACTGCAGGATGCGCTAGACGGAGTCAGCGTGCATATTGATGCAGTCCTATACGACTGGCTAATCAGCGGCCAAAGCGGTAAGCACTTTGCCTTAATGTCTACTTTCAAACCACACTCACTAACTGAAATTCTATAGACGAAGAACAAGCCGCACTAGAAGAAATCCGCAACACCTACATACCCGAACTCTTCCTCGATTACCACAGCGCCCTCTATTACTCCGCGCATGTCATCAGCAGCGACATTCTAGTCCAATGCATGAACCTCGCCATGCAAGTCGCCGAAAATGAGCTGCTGACGCGCGCCTTTGTAGCGTCGCGTCGGATGGCTGAGCTGACGGATGCGTTGGCGCTTTCGAGCAAGGCGATGATTAATGCGCGCGCGAAGCCCGGCACGAGGCTTTTGGGCGGCGAGTCGCTCGCCATTTGGAACGTGGAGGCGCCCATGGATGAAGAGGATATGATGATGCTTCGTGAGGCGCGGTAAGGGCCTTATTGATTGCTTACTCGACTTGCATAACCGCACCACTACTACTGTGCCCGCTAAGCTGGAGTACCACCACTATTTACTCAGTAGGTACGGATTACTACTAAGAGTGGCCGTACGTACCTATTTATGTATTTTCTATCAATTTCAGCATGGATGGATTGTACATTACCAACAACGTTTCTATTTTTGCTTGTACCGTTTCCTTTTTCCTTATCTCTTTTGTATTTCCACTACTTACATACTTGTCTCCTTTTGTCGTTGTCTCTCTTTACCTAGTGAGATGTCTTGGAGGGATTGGTATGGATGGCTGGGAGATTCATTTCGATTGCATTAGGACAGGGTTCTGGGAGTGATACAAGGTGTTTTCTATAATAGGATACAAGCCGAGAAACTGAAATATGGAGCTTAGAAGTTTATTTGCCGCGTTTGTCTTGGCTATCTCTTGACTGTTTTAGATATTTACGGTGTATATTGATCAATCTATCTATAGTAGCCGGGTCGATGTCTGTCAATAGTTCAGCTCGATTGCATAACGATCACAGCCACCGCACGGCTGACGGCTGGCCGAGATACCGCCTGGACCATGTTCGAAAAACTAAGCAGCTATGGAGACGGACGGGTGTGGGATAACTGAAGTGAGACATTGAGATTGACGAGGCCGTTGCGGCGTCTCGACCCACGTTACGCGTTCAGGTCTTAGAATTAGTATACGATTATGGTGAGTACATGAGGACACCGAGGACGGGTTCATGGGTTCTTCAACCAGCCGTTTGCACTTTCGATGTTTGATTGGCAATCGAATATCTCCCGATCAAGTTTGCAGATAGAATCACTCGCCGTTTCACTTTAATCAGGATCAGGATCGCGCCAGATGTAATAGCCTCGGACACCGGAGTGTACCTTAAAACGGAGACACTCCGTTGGACGCCTTGATATGGGGGTTGGAGTTAGCAAGTTCACCTATCGGGTTTGAGGCTGTCCGGGATTAAGCTGAAGAGGCCGGAATACACGTCATGTTGGTCGTGGCCATGGGGTTAAGTAGACAAGAATTGGCGGTGATGATTCTTGAATGCTTGTGATTCTTGGTTTTGCTGCAGTCAAGTTCTCGAGACCGGAGCTCTCATAATTCAAAGACTTCACACTTGGCATCGACAAACGAGGAGATTGGTACCGAGGCGCGTTGCAGGATCGTCACTGGCCCGAAACAGGGATCCCCAGACCCTTCCTTGCACGGGTACGATTGTATCCTTGTTTGACTGTTGTCTCCAGGATCGAAGTGAAGCGATCGCCCAGAGCCAAATATCCATGCCAAATCAGGCAGTAGAGTCCCTTGACCGTCGAGACTAGAGAAAAGCCAAAGTCTTGACTGCAAGCAGGGATTAATCACCTGGAGCCAATAATGGACGGGGAGCCAATAATGGACGGGCATCCAAGGGAAGGCGAGAAGAAGAAATGAAGTGGGGATGGACAGACTGCACAGCCTCCGCCAAGCGCCGAATTCAGAGCACTATTTCTTTGCTAATTCAGAAATCAACCGGTCTTCAGCATTCATTTCTCATTCGAATTATTAATTGGCTCAAGTTGGGAAGAAAAGAGGGTCAATGATTCGCGAGATTAATTCCAGCGTGGAGGCGTGGCTTGTTAATTTTCAGGGTTTTGCAGACGCAGGCCAGCTGGCAGTGGTCTCGTATCCAACCCTTGGGGAAGGGAGACTCGACAAGTGGCTAGGAGCTGAGTTTGGAAAATCACGAATCAGGCCCAATCATTCTTTAAGCTGTCATCAGAGAGTCATCGACTGAGCAACCATAACACGCAGGCCCGAAAAGGGAGTCTGGACTTGCAGCAAAAGGCAATGTTATGGGGAAGAACCAGGGTGGAATTGAGGCAGTGCAAGCCAGGAGCGAGTAAGGTTGGCGGGAGCAGTGACAAGCTCCGTTTCCTCCTCCAGTGGCAATCTCGAAGTCGCAACAAAGCCAAGAATCCATAAAAGGAGGCTTCGCTTTGCACTAGATCTGACGGTGTTGGCGAGATTGTCTGTCCTTCGCTGACGGCTGCGTGCTGCTGCTCATCGAGACTCGAGAGATGCTGCAACCAGCAAGAGTAAGAAATACGAACCCTTGAGTCTGGAAGACTTCTAGATCGGAGCTGAGTGGGTCGGTGTGAGTGGAGTGACGGAAGCAGCACGTATGGATTATTAGTCTATTTACCGTAGATTCGCGGCAGTCAGGGTCCGACCGACCTCTGTTGGTGACACGCTCGACTTGGCTCTCGTCTTTTTTCTTTTTCGCTTCACCTTTTTGTCCTCTTCATGTCGCTCGTATTTTGGTCGCTCCTCCATCCTGATTCCTGAGCTCCTTCGTTGCTCCTAAATTCTTACTCCTTGGACCTCGATCCTGCAGCCTCCTTCCTTCTGTCACGTTGACGGATCAGTGCGTTCGCTTGTTTCGCCTGCATATTGGGTGACTCTTGGGCACTACCCACAGCCTCTCGCCGTTTCCCATCTCTTCTGGTGGGATTGTTGACGGACGTGGAGTTGTCAATTCGCCTTGGAATGGATGCCCTCTCTTGTTGCTAGCTTGGCGCTCGCTTTTGATGACAGGGTTGAATAGTATCCAGTTGCTCCTCCCGGGGCCACAATCTTATTGATATACCGCACCCCTTCCCTTTGTCAGTCAGTTTTCGGGATTTCTTGAAGGGTTGGCGTCGTCTTTGGCCGATCATGTCAGAGCCGAAATCATCGAATGAGAATGACTCTGCGCAGACTCCTACGACTCCTCTCCGCAGAGAACGAGCCCCGACGATAACAATAGACACGTCGGCTATCTCCGACCAGGGCCTCTCCCGTCCTCAAGTTGAAGCCCCCCAGCAGGCTTCGCGCTCTACCAACAATGGTGATCATACAGAGACCAGCGCGCTTCTGAATGGCAATGCTGTTTCTCCTTCCGACACGCGTTCAGTTGCATCGATACGCTCGTATGGTTCGTCAGAAGTCAGGGAGCACGATAGCAGGCCGACCTCGCCGTCACCTCACCATGTGGCATCGCCGAGTTCGAAAATGACGGACTCTATGCTTCATTCTAACTACCTCGCCGTGCCGGGAACTAGGTCGCGTGGAAACTCGCTTGAGTCTAACGATTCTATACAATCTAGTGGAGCCGAATCGCACTCAAATCATAATAGCCATGAGTCGCCTGCAGCATCAGCGGATAATACCATTGAAAACTACGAGGAGGCTCTTCAGCCCGATCCGGGCAGGGAGGCGGAATTCGAAGTGGAAAACAACAACTTTGCCTTCTCCCCAGGACAACTGAACAAGTTATTGAATCCAAAGAACCTCGGTGCCTTCTATGCGCTTGGCGGACTTGCTGGTCTTGCGAAAGGCCTGCGAACCGATGTGCGTAGTGGGTTGAGCTTGGACGAAAAGGAGTTGGAAGGGTATATAAGTTTCGATGACGCGACAGCATCAAGCAGTGCCGAATCTTTGCCGAAGCCTGCCGCCGAAAACGAGCCCCTAGGGCCATCCCGAGCCGATACCGCGACTCCCCATAAACAGGACGAGAACTCTTACTTTGATCGTAAGCGCATATACGGATCAAACAAGCTGCCGGAGAAGAAGACCAAGTCTATCCTCGAACTAGCGTGGCTCGCATACAATGACAAGGTGCTCATTTTGTTGACAGTGGCTGCCATCATCTCGCTTGCGCTAGGAATTTACCAGTCTCTAACAGCGAAGCCTGACGAGCCGCGGGTTCAATGGGTCGAGGGTGTCGCTATCATTGTAGCAATCTTGATTGTTGTGGTTGTCGGCGCAGCCAATGACTGGCAGAAGGAACGTCAATTCGTAAAACTTAACAAGAAGAAGGAGGATCGAATGGTTAAGGTTATCCGCTCCGGGAAGATGGCCGAGGTTTCTGTCCACGATATTCTGGTTGGCGATGTTATGCGTCTGGAACCTGGTGACCTTGTTCCAGTGGACGGCATCTATATCGGAGGTCATAATGTCAAATGTGATGAATCTTCTGCTACAGGTGAATCGGACGTACTCCACAAATCACCCGCACAGGATGTTTATGGAATGATTGAACGGCGTGAGAATCTCGCCAAACAGGATCCGTTTGTCGTATCTGGTGCCAAGGTATCGGAAGGTGTTGGGCAGTTTTTGGTTACTGCAGTTGGAGTGAACTCTACTTATGGCAAGACAATGATGTCTCTTCAAGATGAGGGCCAGACCACACCATTACAGACGAAGCTGAATGTCCTTGCGGAATATATTGCGAAGCTCGGTCTGGCTGCTGGTTTGCTGCTATTTGTTGTCTTATTCATCAAGTTCCTTGCCCAGTTGAAAGGCATGGGTAGCGCCGATGATAAAGGCCAGGCTTTTCTGCAGATTTTCATTGTGGCTGTGACTGTTATTGTTGTTGCCGTTCCGGAAGGTTTACCGTTGGCTGTCACGCTTGCGCTTGCATTTGCCACCACACGTATGCTGAAGGACAACAACCTGGTTCGCTTGCTAAGAGCATGTGAAACAATGGGCAACGCAACGACCATTTGTTCAGACAAGACAGGCACACTGACGGAAAACAAGATGACCGCCGTGGCTGCGACTCTGGGACTGAGCACTAAATTTGGAGGGAAATCCCAAACATCCTCCTCACCTGCGTCCGGGAACGACGACCTGTCTCCCGGTTCTGGAAACGTATTATCTCCTTCGGAGTTTGTGTCAAGTCTTTCACAACCCGCCAAAAAGCTTCTCGTCGACTCGATCGTACTCAACTCGACTGCATTTGAAGGGGAACAAGAAGGAGCCATGACCTTTATCGGTTCAAAGACCGAGACGGCTCTCCTAGGCTTCGCTCGGACATACCTGGGACTGGGGTCGCTCAGCGAAGCAAGGGATAATGCTACTATTGCTCAAATGGAGCCTTTTGATTCGGGCCGAAAATGTATGGCGGTTGTGGTCAAAATGGACAATGGAAAGTATCGGATGCTAGTTAAAGGCGCTTCGGAGATTTTGCTGGCTAAATCGTCAAGTGTCGTCCGCGACCCTTCTCGAGGTCTTGAGGAAGGACCGCTAGATGAAAACGACCGTTCTAAGCTTGAAAACACAATCAACAACTACGCCACTCAGTCCTTGAGAGCCATCAGTATGGTTTACCGCGACTTTACAGAGTGGCCTCCCAAAGGAGCTCCCACTCAGGAAGATAATCGTTCGCTTGCAGTGTTCGACCACATTTTCAAGGATATGGTTATGTTTGGTGTTTGGGGCATCCAAGACCCTCTCCGAGCTGGAGTGACAGAATCAGTCAAGCAGTGTCAGCGTGCCGGTGTCTTTGTGCGCATGGTCACAGGTGACAACCTTATAACCGCCAAGTCAATTGCACAAGAGTGCGGGATTTTCACTGCTGGGGGAATTGCAATTGAAGGCCCCAAGTTCCGGAAACTTAGCAGCCGCCAAATGACACAAATCATTCCACGACTCCAAGTCCTTGCTAGATCGAGCCCCGATGACAAGAAGATTCTTGTTTCTCAGCTGAAGAAACTAGGCGAGACAGTTGCAGTGACTGGCGATGGGACAAATGATGCTCAAGCTTTGAAGACAGCAGATGTCGGATTTTCCATGGGAATTGCGGGAACTGAGGTTGCTAAGGAAGCATCGGACATCATTCTGATGGATGATAACTTTGCTTCTATTGTGAAGGCTATGGCTTGGGGTAGGACTGTCAACGATGCGGTGAAGAAGTTCTTGCAAGTGAGTCGTCGTTGTGTCTGATACCATGTTCCCAAACTAACCGGGATACAGTTCCAAATCACAGTCAACATCACTGCCGTCCTTCTCACTTTCATCTCTGCTGTGGCTAATGAAAATGAGGAGTCAGTGTTGACAGCAGTTCAGCTTCTGTGGGTCAACCTGATTATGGATACCTTTGCTGCGCTTGCGCTTGGTATGTTTCGAAACCCAAGGTCGTATATTATGAGCTAACTGTGATCTAGCAACTGATCCGCCATCGCCTTCCGTTCTTGACCGTCGCCCGGAACCGAAGTCCGCACCTCTCATCACCTTGACTATGTGGAAGATGATCATCGGACAAAGCATCTACCAGCTGGTTATCACGTTCATCCTAAATTTCGCTGGAACATCCCTTCTAAAGTCCATAATCGACTTTTCCGACGACAATGCTGGCACGATTCTCACAACAGTGGTTTTTAATACGTTCGTCTGGATGCAAATCTTTAATCAATGGAAGTAAGTGCTCAATCTGTCCCCAAATATGGAATAGGATCAATGTTAACTCTCATTTAGCTCTCGTCGCTTAGATAATGGGCTCAATATTTTTGATGGACTTTTCCGCAACCAGTGGTTCGTCGGTATCCAATTCATCATTGTTGGCGGTCAGATTTTGATCATTTTCGTTGGTGGACATGCCTTTTCGGTTGCTCGCCTTAACGGAGGACAATGGGCAGTCTGTCTCATCCTCGGCCTAATATCGCTCCCGGTTGCTGTGATAATTCGATTGATTCCGGACGAATTCATTCGCAAGCTCGTTCCGACATTCCATCGCCGTAAGAAGCGCCCAGAACTCGTTGTATCCGATGAAGACCGCCCGCGATTTGAATGGAACCCAGCTCTAGAAGAAATTCGCGACCAGCTTTCATTCTTCAAGCAGCTCCGGGGCGGCCGACTGAAGAACCTTGCGCACAAGCTACAGCATCCGGAAGAGTTTCTGCCACGATCACGTAGCGGCTCAAGGTCGCGAGAGAACTCGGTCCCGGGGACCCCTGTGGGAGGAGACAGTACTGACGGCAGTCCACCACTTCCTGCTACCCCCGAATCCCGGTCAAGGAAGCGTACGCGTTCCCGCTCAAATTCAATCTTTAGTCCAGCCGCTGCAATGGCGGGCGTGGTCGCAGGCAGTATTGCCGGCTGGTCTCCGATTGAGAGGCCAGCAGAAGGAGAGCCATTAAAATTCGACTTGAACAGCAGCGGAGGGCTGAATAGGCAACCGGGGATTGAAGTACATCCTGACACTGCACCAGATGTCAATATTGTCGGTGACTACCAGCCCACAGCGACAACTCCTCCAAGCCAGAACCCAGACCTCATTCCTTACTTTGAAAACGCACCACCCGCTCGCGAACCATCCAACCGCAGCAGACGATCCAGGTCTCGATCTAGCCAAAGCCAGGTTTAAACTGCAGGCACACTGGGGCCCAAACATATGCTTCTCACCTAATTAATTACCAAATACGTCTTTTACAATACCATCGAAGGAATACGAACACGCCAGGTTCCTCGTTTACCAACAATCCATCCTAATATTCTGTTTCATTATTTAAAAGTACCGTGGTGGACCCTGACCATCATTTCACTGTGCGGTTTCTTTCCCTAGTATCTTGTTTCCGCTCTTTCGGGGGCTTTTCCATCTCTCGTGTCCGGGGTGTGTCCGGCGCCTGGGGGTGGCAATGTCCTACATTATTCTTTTCTTTCTGTTTTTATAATAGACAATTTCGCATCAAGGTTGGGATTTCATTAGCCTGGCGCTTTCGGACAGCTTGGGTTTTCTTTTTCCGTTCATGTCGGCAGCCACCGCTCTCGTGTTTCGGCTTCTCTTCTCTGTATATAGTCACCTCCTTTCATGCTACTAATTGTCCTGAGGGGGGATAATAAGAATTATTTTATTTGTCTAATTTTTCCCTTCTTATGTTGATCTTGCGTAAGATATGCGAATAGAAGAGCAACCTAGGACAGCCGCTCTTTCATTGCCAAAACCATTCATATACGTAGTCGACTATTTAGAATTGCCCTTTAACTTGTTGTTCTTAAGAACCAACCTACCAACTATACCTAAACGCCCTATCTTGCTTATCAGTAAGATCGGTATACGGCGTCCCATTCACATCCAACTCCTGTCCATGCCCGTGCCCTACTATCGCACCCTCCAACCCACCACCAGTAATATCAGTGGCTTCCCTTTCTCTCCGCTTATTGTCCCACATACAAAGCAGCCGATAAACCACCGTGGTGAAAATAAGCAGCCCCCATGTAACCAGCGCCGTGATCAGGCCCTCCAGGTACTTGGGCCGATTCGTCCACAGCTGCGGCGACGCAATGCACCCGGCACAGTAGCCGATGAAGAACATGGCGTTGACGATCGCGCGTTTCGTGTTGCCTTTTACGTTTGAGGCGACGAGGGATAATAGCACAGACATCGAGGCGCTTATGCAGGAGGCCTGTACGTATATACATTGGTATTAGTTATCATTGGTGTTGGGTGTTTATTATAGGGTTGGGTTATAAAAAGAGGGTTGCGGGGAACTAGACTGTACCAGCCAAGCAGAGGCGATAAGCGCCCAGCCCGAACTAAGCGGGAGGACGAGCATGAGGATTGTACCGATGATAGGCGGGATAGTGAGTAGTAGTACAACGAGGGTGCGCTGGCGCGGGAAGACATAGCATAGTATCAAACCGACCCAGAGCAGGGCAACCTGGACGGAGCCCGAGGGCGCGGTATACAGCATTGTCTGGAGCTGGGTGTATCCGATTGAATTGATGACGAGGGTTGCGAAGGTCAGAACAGGCGACTGCATTGTAACCAGCACGCCGAACCAGAAGACGCACCAAGCCTTGGGGTCGAGCATTGTCTCCTTGAGCTGAGGGAGGGAGAAGGAGGTCTTATCGCCGCCTTCGCGGTCCTTGGCCATGCGGAGGGAGAGGACGTGTTTCTCGCGCGGGGAGAGGAACCAAGCGTCTGAGGGGCCGGAGGGCATGAGTGTGAAGAAGCCGACCCCTGAGGCGGCGGTGATGAGGCCGCAGATGAGGAAGAGGGTGCGCCAGGGTGCCAGGGCGAGGGTGGTGTTTTTACCGATGCCGTACATGAGCAGGCAGCCGAGGGTTTGGGCGATACCGTTCATGCTGACCCAGAGGGCTGTGCGTGAGGCATGCTCGTGCTTGCGCCACCAGATGGAGGTTATGGTGACAAAGGCTGGGGAGACGGCGCCTTCGGTGAAGCCTAGCAGGAAGCGGACGGCGGCGAAGCCGGCGTAGTTCTGGGGCGCCGCGAGACAAGTGCATGAGATACCCCAGAGGATGCTGAGTTGGTTAATTCAGGTTTGTAAGGGACGGCAAAGGGAGAAAGTTGGACGTACACAGTGGCACCGACGAACTTGGTCAATGGTAAACGACTCATCAGGTATATGAACGGGTATTCGGCCACCAATTGACCGACGTAAAAGATAGAGCTGCACCAGGAGTATTGCGAATTTGAGAGCCCGAGATCCTCAATGAGGCCAAAGACGCCGGCATAGCTGAGACTTTGCTTGTCGAGATACTGCAGCAGGAAGACGAGGCACATCTGGCATTGTCAGTAGCTGTCTCGCATAGTAAATGTACGGACTCACAAACGGCAGAATAACCATATCGATCTTGCGTACAAGAGCCTTCTCCTCTTCCTCAGTGTACGTCTCAACCATATCGAGGTCGCTAGGACGCCTCTTCTCGTCCGCAGACGGACGGTGTTTCGCGTCAGAGGCTTCCATAGTGGGAGACTTAGCAAGGGGTGTTGAGGGAACTGAAGAACTCGGCAACCAGCACAGCTGGGTATGGCAAGGTTATTAAACGACTTGCCGTAGCTGACTCGCCGAGTCTCCAATCCCCAGCTTTCCTCCTGGCTGAGCGCTGATAAGCTAGTCATGTCATGGCGCAGTGATGGACAGAGATGATACTGAAAGGGTCGGGATGCAGACTGCCGACGTCGGGTGCAGACTGCCGCTTCTCCAACTCTCCCCTCACCTCTGCATTTATCATCAACCCATGTCTCCTTCTTATCTCTCAAAGTAAACACCAGTGCAATGGCATCTGAAACGGACATCAAGCCTTGGCTCCGCGCAGCCTCACAGGCATATCTCCTCGCCAAAGCCAACATCGTCGACGTCGAAACAGGCACTATAAAGCAAGACCACTATGTAGCAATCAACGACGGCAAAATCACATCTGTCTCTCCCACCCCACCCCCTCCATCACTCCTGCCAGCCTCATACATCACTGTCGATTGTTCAGGCCAATATATAAGCCCAGGACTCTTCGACGCACACGTCCACTTCGTCGCAGTCCCGGGATTCAACGGCCTCTCCATGGCCTTTGGCAACTTCAACGACGTCTCACTCCTCCGCCAGCCCTACGTCGCCACCCAAATGCTCCACCGCGGCTTCACCACCGTGCGCGACTGCGGCGGCGCCCAGCTCGCCTTCAAGCAAGCAATCGAGGACGGCGTCTTCCCAGGCCCCCGCCTCTTCATAGCAGGCCACGCCCTCTCCCAGTCCGGAGGCCACGGCGATATCCGCAGCTCCCACGACCACGTGCAGTGCTGCGCAGGACACACGAACGGCCTCGGCCGCATCTGCGACGGTGTGCCAGCCTGTATGACTGCCGTCCGTGAGGAGATCCGCTCAGGCGCGGATTTTATTAAGATCATGGGGTCTGGTGGTGTCTCAACGCCCACAGATCGCCTCGAGCAGCTGCAGTTCACGAACGCCGAGATCCAGGCTATTGTTGAGTGTGCGGAAAACGCGGGCACGTATGTCACGGCGCATGCGTACACGCCCAAGGCAATCCGGCATGCAATTGAGAACGGGGTGAAGGGCATCGAGCATGGGAATTTCGTCACGGAGGAGATTGCGCGGCTTATGGTGGAGAGAGGAGTGTATCTTACGCCGACGCTGATTTCGTATGCGGAGATGGATTCGGAGCGGTGGAGGGGGTATTTACCTGCCGATGGGCAGGCGAAGAATACGGAGGTGCTGAGTGCGGGTTTGAAGAGTTTGAAGATTGCTGCTGATGCCGGGGTGACGATTTGTTATGGGAGTGATTTGTTGGGTCCGTTGGGGTTGGCCCAGACGGGGGAGTTTGCCTTGAGGGCGCAGGCGTTGAGTCCGTTGGCTGTGTTGCAGAGTGCAACTATTAACCCGGCGAAAATGGTAGGGCAGCCAGAATTTCTTGGCCAGATCAAGGAGGGTTTCTGGGCAGATGTGTTGTTTCTTAATAGGAATCCGTTGGACGATGTGACGGTCTTTGACCGGCCAGAGGAGTGTGTATTGGGGGTGATGAAGGAAGGCCGGGTGTATAAAAGCCGATGGAAGGGCTTGAAGGAGGATGCGGATATTCCAGTGCGGATTAAGTCTACATGAGATTAGGTAGCCTACTCTTTCTTCAAGTCATAACTAGTGGAAGTAACGAGCTAATGAAAAAATGTCATGTCATGTCAAGCCAATTGTCAATATGCATTATTTACATGCGACGGTATCGCCTCAAACTCCAACATGTCCAAACCAGTCAGCCCCATCAGCGCCATTTGATCATCATGGCTCCAAATCATCTGCGGGTCTACATCAAGAGATAGCCGTGGTAAGTCAACGGTGCCTGTATTAGACAGGTCTTGATGAGCTTCCGACCCTGGCCTTTTCGGAAGATCGTTCTCACTAAACCCCACCGTAGCTTGCCCGTCTATAGTGGTAGTTGCCATAGCCGATCCAAATGTAAAATCCGAGACCTCGAATGGGCCGTTCCGCTGCTGCTCAGCGCCTAAGTAGGCTTTTGACGACACCCATTGCGCCCATTGACTATACCCAGCCGCGTAGCGGGCCCCATGCTGGGTTCCCGGTCCCTGATCATCTTTATCACTCGGGGAAGACACACTCCCAAATTTCGTAAAAGCCTCGTTCGAAATAGCCTGCAGCGCCTCAATAAACCGCACACCAACCTCGGCCGGGAGATTACCAAGCGCCATTGTACGCAGATAGTTCAATCCAAACGTAACACGGGCTTCATATTCTGAATCTCGTTCAATGATTCCGGCCAGGATAGTCACGATGGTTGCAATACTGCAGCCTTGGAAGTCGGTGAAGGAGAAGCGGAAGATGAGGTTATTGTGCGAGAGATGTTCGAAGAGGTGAAGTATTATTTGGCTGGCTTTTACGCAGGATAGGGCTAGCGGGCCGAAAGTTGAAGTACAGCTATCCACTAGGACTGTGGGGGAGTTTTGCTTATGGTGCCGGACCTGAGCTTGGATGGCGCTAAGGAGAGAGCCTTTGCCGAGGACTATCCAGGCGTAGAGATAGTTAAGCCGGAGGTGGAAGGCAAGACGATAGCCATCATCTTTTGGTTCGAGGTTGTCTATTGTCAGGGGTGAAGGCAAGTTATGCTTCCAGGTTTGCAGCTCCAGTTGCAAGGCATCGATTTGGGCATTCTCGCGCTGTTTACTCCTAGACAGCGGTTTAGCATACTGCAGAATCAAAAAATGGCTTCACATACCCCAGGTCAGCAATCCGATCAATAATCCTCACCAACTCCGCATATGCTATTTGGTGTTGGATATTGTCCACCGCTTGTGTGCGATCCAAAGAAGGCAAAGGGGCTGGGAGCGGCGTGCTAATTGCCCCAGGGTCAATGGATCGTGGACGATTTAATTTTACGGCAGTAGTCCTATAAACGTATCAGGAGACACTCAAAAAATACAATCAAGAAAAAGCATTAAATCCCACCGCTCTAGCGAATATACAGACCACCATAAGCGACGGTGGATCTGCTTCTCGTGCACGGGAATCCTTGAATCATCCGTCTGCTGATGTATCTCAAGTGCAACAGCTTTGCGCAGAGCTAGGCCCATATAAGAGTATGCCGACCCCGGAGCTCTGTCTGAGAGTGAGTATACTCCTAGAATAAAGGGCGCTTGGATAGAAGTCAAAGACGTGCGATCCATGAGGTCGGGGATGAGTAACCGAGCTTCTTCGTAGAATATCCGTCCAGGATCCCCGCCACCGGGGAGTACATTGGCAGGGAAGCCCGCCGGTCGTTCTATTTCTGTCCATTGACTGCCCAGGGCGAGAACTGAGAGGACTAAACAAACGAATCCGCTATCCAAGCGGAGCTGAGATGCGGAATTTGTGTAGAGTTGATCGACGTCGGCCAAGAACTGGCTGTGGTCGAAATAAAAGGAAACATCGGATGCGTGGGTTAGGCATACTGATATTAAAAAATCAGCAACTTCTCTAGGTGGAAGAGCGCGAGAAGCCTTGTGGATGCGATTGGTTTCGTTTGGTTGTGGTGACATTGGCTGATGGAATTGCTGGTTCGGTGAGTGTCCTTCAATAGGCCAAGATATCATAGATATCCTACCGTCTGCATGGCCATCATGTCGCCCTCTTTCAGCCCTGCGCGCGAATCCAACGCAAGCTCTGTACGAAGCTGCTCAAGCATATTCTCTACCTGTGGNTGAGCAGCTATGGGATTCTTAATCCGTCGATATAATCCAAGCTTTTGGCGAAGATACTGGAGCGTACGAGCACTGATATCGAAGCCATCTTGCTTTAGAACTTCAAGAAGTTCATTTTCTTCTAGACCACTCTGGTAGAAAAGAGCTTTGATGCGGGTATGTAGAACTTCATTAGTTCCTACCGTACGATTCTGCTTTTGAATTCCCCAGCCACGAAGTCGTGTACGAAGTGTGCGCTCGGAAATAGTAATATTATAAGATCTAGCGAGTCGCTCTATTATAGAGTCGCAGGGCATATTCTCAGTATAAAGATTAATAATCTCAGCCTTGTGAGGGTCAAGATTAATAGCTGTGCGAGGCATATTTTGTACGCGTAGTTCAAAAGTATCTAGTAGTAGTATCCAAGAACATAAATATGACCACATTTATTATTTAAAAAAAGGTCTAAGGAAGGCGGAAAGTAAAGCGGTATGCTACCCTATACTAGTGCTTACATGAAATTTTTATTGTTGCAGTTTTGTTCTAATGGTCTGCCTGCGTTGGGCCAAGTTATCTTCATTGTTTGGTCTTTGAGGGAAACTAGTTAGCTGCATATCCTTCGGAAAATGCTACGAACTTACTATTATCGAGGCCACTACCATCTTCAACAGGCTTGAAGCTGGCAGATTCACATAACCTGTTCGCGGCCGTCCTCGTTAACTGTGGTGAAGCTGATTCCTCCCGAGGCTGATAATGCTTGGTAAGTTTGCAGACACTGTCATCCCGGGTACATCTCTGGCACCTGCCAGAGGCGACACCCACGCATTTGCTCTTACGAGCCTTGCACCGATAGCATCTACCAAAATAGTAAGTCTATGTCGAACGGAGCTGGCAGTTGGCCCAGGAGCGGGATGAACCTACGCCTGGGCAGCCCGCTTCCGCTTGTCATCTGGGATTCTCCGTGACTTGCGACGGCCTACAGGGCTAGGACCTATTGTGGTCATTTTCGGGCGTCCTGATTTCTTCGTCGTTGCTTCTTGAACGTTTCTGCGTCCCGAGCATTTGGAGGCCCCGACAATTTGCAAGTCACGGGTATGGGGTAGACAGGAAGATAACGAGGGTCGATAGAGTCAAGCGGTGATTGGTTCTAATATCGGTTAACCTTCTCTGCGGCGGGTAATGACTAAGTACGAGTTAACTTAAGCAGGTACCTAATACCTAGCCGGCAATTTGCCGATAGCTCCCCGTCCCAGTTGGAGTAGGTTGATATCAGGTTGTTCGAGATACCAGAGTAGCTACCTAGGCACGGCATGGGTACTTTCTCTCCCGCTATGACCCTTTCCTCCGGATTTCAACGGAGGATATCGTGCATACAACATGTGAGTTCTGTCCCTCGCTGACTGTCCTGACTATTCATGTCCATGGTGGTCCTATGACTGATATTAGGGTTACCGTTGCGGGCGAGCATTTACGCAGGTAGGAATAGGAAATTCGTGGACCAGGTAGGAATATCTAGTGCTGATGTCTACACACGGACATGATCCCCATAAGGGCTGAAAAAGACGCACGGCTGGCCAGTGGTCAGAAGGTCCAGATTTAGGGAAGCTCTGATACTATACGTGTCGATCCAGCATTCTCAGAGAAACAAGGCTTTGAATATTATTTGTCCGTGAGTAGCCGATGAAGAGCTTAACTCGCAGGTTGGTAGTATCTGGCTATCTGCCGGGGTTGCCCTGTAAGCTGCGCTTGGTCATCGTGATCGAATCCTGCATTCTTCCAAGCTTGGAGCATACCGACACCACCGGCGCGCGAGCTTAATACGTCAGTTCTCCATCAGAGGTATGCCGGCGACATCTGTGCGGAAAGGGGTGGAATAAGTGATCATCTCTTGATTCCTTGTCCTAGTCCAGTTAGTATGATGTAGCCCAGCGCTTGCCACCAGTAAACCTGTATACACCTCTGTCAAGAAACAGAGTAGCTATGGATTAGACGAGCAAGAAGTCAAAGGGGTTGGTGTTTCCAGTAATGCGAGTCTCCTCTGTGTCCAGTTACACCAACATCTATGGCTCGTCTCTGATGAAGCGGGTCTTTTGAAGGAGGAGTTCCGCCGGTAGCCATGTATGTGCAAGCACCCGAAAAAAAAAGGCCTTGTCCTGTTTCACCTACCCTGGAATGTCGTGTGCATAGGGTCCTGTATTTATACTCCGTTATGGACGCGCGGACGGCGGAAATAATAAGTTCGATTGGGCGATACTCCGGTAAATTCTTTTCTTTTGGAAGGATAAGAATATGGGCTCACCATCAGATTGGAAAGCCATTATTTGGCGACGTTTTTCTTTCTTTTCGAAAACACCTCGTTCCTCAAAACCGCCTATGATGGGTCTGGATGTTGAAAAAGAGCGTGTATCGCCCTCAGTACGAAGCGTTACACAAGACGAAGTCGGATCCCCTACCTGCGAGAACGCAACTTGGAAGTCGAAATATCATCGATGGGCGTTGAACGTTAGAGGACTCGAGTTGAGGGGAATTGAGCCGGTGTCTCTTGAAGAACGGCAGGCAGTCAGCGCCTCGGCATCCTTCCATATCCTTCTCACATGGTTTAGTATGGGAATGGCCCTAAACACAATGGTTGTTGGGACGGTTGGGACAGTGGTCATGAAACTAAGCTTTCTCGATGCTGCATTGTGTTCGATTTTTGGATGCAGCCTGGGATGTGTAGCAACAGGGTACATATGTACCTGGGGACCAAGAAGTGGGCATCGCACGCTGGTATATTCCCCGTTCCTCATGTGCATGGGTACGGTTTAAGAACATTGACTTACACAACTAATACTTCCCTGGTAGATCGTGTCCCGATACCTCATGGGGTTCAACCCTAGCAAGTTTTGCTGCTGTCTGAATATTCTGACAAACTTGGGCTATGGAATGATGAGTGCAATGGTAGGGGGCCAACTCCTTTCCCAAATGACCGATGGCGCTGTATCTGTGGTGATTGGTATCATTATTGTTGCCCTTGTGAGTCTGGTGGTGGCCACCTTCGGCATGCAAATTTTTCAGTTCTACGAGAGGTACTCGCACCCTCCCCCCCTTCTCCTCCGCTTTCACTTCTTATATCCGCGAGAGCCACAGAGTCTTAATAACCAGCCACAAACAGATATGCCTGGTGCCCACAGTTGGCGGTCTTTTGTATACTACTTGGATCATCGGGCCCAGAGTTCGATTTTGATACTGTATCAGTTGGGTCAACCGAAGAAATTAACGCCAAAAGGCTGACATTTTTCTCTCTCTGTCTCGCCGCCGCCCTATCTTGGGTGCCGGGAGCTGCCGACTACCACGTTTATTATTCACCCAAGACCGGGGCGTGGAGGATATGGTCGATGACGACGATAGGCGTTGGCTTGTCCATGATTATCACACTGGTTTTGGGTGCCGGGCTTGGGACTGGAGTTGCTCACAATGCCGCATGGTCCGATATTTATGACGGCACGCCTGGGAGCTTGCTGGTCGCCGGGTATAATAGACTTGGACCGTTTGGAAAGCTCTGCATTTTTATCAACGTGCTGACGATTGTCTCCAACAACGCTCCTGGATCATACTCAATGGCAATGAACTTTCAGATGCTTGGGGACTTTTGGTGTAGAGTCCCACGTCCTGTCTTCACGATTGCCACCACCGCCACATACACAGCATGTGCTATTGGGGGGAGGGATTCTCTTTATGAGATATTCAAAAGTCTGGTGCCCATGATGGGGTACTGGATCATCATCTGGTTCACCATCGTGCTCGAGGAAGCTCTACTATTCAACAAAGGTAGAGAGTATGACTGGTCTGCGTGGAACAACCCACGGAAACTGCCTGTGGGATACGCGGCCACTGCAGCATTTCTGATCGGATGGGCCGGCGCCGTTGTTGGGATGGTAGGTCGCCTCAATCTCCTTCTAGAGACGGTGCTACTGCTAACGACCTGACTAGGACCAGGTGTACTACACCGGACCGATTGCAGGGGCCATTGAAGGAGGGTGCGATTTGGGGCTGTGGCTTGGGATGGGGTTCACGGCTCTCGCATTTCCGCCGTTAAGAATGCTTGAGCTAAGAGTGGTCGGCCGCTGAGTAGAATGAAAGCGTCCATATCTCCCCCTGGCTTGGGCCGAAGAACACCCGCCCCTTGTTTAGGCCTTGCATCACGGCCATCGAATGATTGGAGAATCTCCTTATGAATGGAGAGCGGCGGCTTCAAAGTTCGGAAGCGAGAGCTGGCCGCTGAGGTTCGCTTTGACTTGTGTACATAACGCGTTTGATCTCGAGCTTTGTTCCTTGCATTAAACCCTGCTTTAGAAACATGGCCTCTGGTCGCGGCATCTCGGCGCCAAGTAGTTGGGCGGACTATCCGGTCCTGAGCGCATCTTTAGTTCTTTACCATCTTATGATCTGCTGGAAAAGGCCTCAGACCGGGCCTTGTGCTGAAGAAGCTCGAGAATCCCTGCTGGAAGAACGAATGGGAAGTCTCGGAAAAGCGGGTGTTAGCATCCGGCCCCCCTTGGGTCTGTAGTGAAACAAAGAAAGACCCCCGCGCAGTCTTCGTATCCGCACCCAAATAAACTCAGATTTATGTTATCGCGAATCAGACCTAGTAATTATCAATTGGCGGTCCGTGTGTGAGGAGAAGGATGGGAAAGCCGAGGTCCGGACGTGCCGTAGTGGAGGAGAAAGAGAGAAGTGTAGCTGTTGAACTCATCGCAGCTGACTCGACACGTATTCTCGCTCGTCAATCCCAGGGGCGATCTGGAGATGTGGGGTGCCATCCAGCTCCGTCGATTTGTTATAAATGCGGTCGGCACCAGTCCAGCTCGTCGCGCGATTGTTTGTATTTAATACTGTTTATTCTCTGATCAGACGGGTGTTTCCAGGCTTCAGCTTCGACGCTCCCTTCTTCCGCCAGCTGAAGACCTCGAAAAATGGCCACACCCACGGCCACGGCACTATACAAAGCAGTGGCCAACATCCTCAAGGATGCCTCGCCCCAACAAGTCCTTCAATATGTCGTCCCTCTCGTCGCAGCATATCCTATATTGGCCTCACTTCTTCGATTTCGAAATATGAAGCAAATACACAAGAAATACAACTATCCAACGCGGGAGTCCTTTGCCCGAATGACAGACGAGGACGCCTTTGAAATACAGAAAAATCTAATACAATATGAATTCCCTTTTTTCTTTACAAAGGCCTTGCAGTTTGCACTTTTCAGAGTTGGTCTTTACCTCCCTTGTTAGCTGCCTCCTCAAACTACTGACGTCCATGGCCTAGACTTATGGCATCCCCACCATTTCCCGGACCCTGACCAAAACAAGCCAATTCTCTGGCGCCAGTACTTATCTAAAGCGCTATACAGATACCAGTGCCTTGGTCCAGGAATTTGTTGGACAGGCACCCTCCGCGGCACGCGGTCAAGCAGCCATTGTGCGGACTCGATATCTCCACAGTGGTTATCGGAGCTCAGGCATGATTCTCGACGATGACATGCTGTATACCCTTGGCCTATTCGCTGTTCAACCGGTTAGGTTCATCCAGAAGTATGAGTGGCGCGAACTCACCGATGTAGAGAAGTGCGCTATTGGCACTTTTTGGAAGAGTGTGGGCGACGGGTTGGAGGTAAGCTACGATGCGCTTCCATCTGGGAAGACTGGTTTTCGGGATGGCCTCCAATGGCTGGAGGAAATCATGGCCTGGAGCGATGCCTATGAAGAGAAGTGCATGCTGCCGGACGAGAAAAACCGCGAAGTCGCCGATCAAACTACAGCAGTGCTAGTATACTTGGTTCCAAAGCCAGCCCAGCACATTGGAATCAAATTCGTGTCATTCATGATGGATGATCGGCTGCGCAAGGCTATGTTGTAAGTATAAAATGATTCTTGGACGATGTACTTTCGGATCGCATTATACTGATGGTCACACAGATACGACGCTCCTCCAGCATCATATGCCGGGATTTTTCGGTTTGTCCTGTCGGCCCGTCGATTCGTCATGCGTTACCTTGCGCTACCTCGGCCGTATTTTTTGCGCCACACGACTTTCACTGAGCGTCAATCCGTAAACGAGCGTATCTTCATTACTCAATGGGATGGCGCGCCTTACTACGTCAAGCCAACTATTTGGAATCGCTGGGGCCCGGCAGCCTGGTATACCTGGGCGCTTGGCCGCCCGCTTCCAGGAGATGAGGGTGACAAGTATTATCCGGACGGCTACTACATTGCTGACGTCGGGCCTACTAAGTTTGAGGGCAAAGGTCGGAAAAATCAGCTGGAAGGAGAAGAAGCCCTCAAGGTCTCGCGAACTGGCGGGTGTCCGTTTGGTTAGGCGCTGGATATAGATCTATTCATATCTGTTCACGATACCCTTCTTTTTTTATGTTCTTGAATTATATGCAGCTGAGCCATGAATCAATGTAACATTCACCAGATAATCATCATTATTTAGTTATCCAGCCCCATCATTTGCCGTTTCCTCCTCTCCCGTCACCCGTCCCGTCACAGTAGAATGCTTCCTAAAAAGGAACCAAGCTTGCCAGTGCTTACGTAACTGTGTCATCAACGCTCCCCGCAAGCAGGGCCCTCTCACTCAACTTCTTCCGCGAGTCCATGCAATCTCTCTTTCTCTAAATATCTGGTCAATTTCTTTCCATTACTTATTTCGTTTATTCGCCATGGCGCTACAAGAACCCAAGCACGATGCGACCAACTCTCCGGCCCCATTCAGCAACTTTCCCCAAGACCCTTCGGAGTTCGACAACGACCCTCGAATTTCCTTCTCGAAGTTGGACGACAAATTTATTTTGGAAACAGAGGATGGACAGGAATATAGCTACGATACGATATTGAAGCGATGGATTCCGACGGTGTGTGCGCGCTTTCTCTCCAGCTGGATGGACCCTGTTCCATCACTCCCCGGCTGCTGAATTCCCTGACTTTTGCTTTTTGATTTGTCTTCATTGCTTTTCCGGAGAAGAAGGGGAAAGAAAATATCTCCCTGGATGTATTATTTTTATTATTCTTTGCAATGAGCTCGAATGGCTAAGTCCGCGTGGATTTTGGGTGGATCGTGAAACTGATTGCTGGTTGGCGCCGCTTTGCGCCTGTGGTTGTCCTCCAGGTCGATGATGACTTGCTCAGACAACAGCAAGAAGCCTACAGAGTTCAGGGGGTGGACGATGATGAAGAGCAAGAAAGTACACAACAGCTCAAGAAGAAGCGGAAGCAACAAGGAAATGGAGAGGTTCGTCTTTCTACATCCTCGCGAAGCTGCGATATGCTAGTGCTAATATGTCTGGGTAAAATCGCAGGGTGACTCACAAAAATCGAAGAAGCAGCGCGTTAATACCGCAGTGTACGTTACGTCAATCCCTCTCGATGCCGACTTTGAAGAAATTCGAGATATCTTTTCGAGGTGTGGCGTCATCGCCGAGGAAATTGACAGCGGCCGGCCGCGTATCAAAATGTACACGGATGACGATGGAAAATTCAAAGGCGAGTTACTCGTTGTTTACTTCCGACCGGAGTCGGTCAACCTGGCAATTCAGATGCTGGATGACTCCGACTTTAGGCTGGGTGTCGCAGGGCCACAGGGACCCATGCGGGTTCAAGCTGCAGACTTCTCTTTCAAAAGCCAACAAGAGGCACCGACGAAGACCAACATGCGGGATAAGAAGAAGATCATCAAGAGGACCCAAAAATTGAACAAGTATGATCCAACTGATCCAACTAATTTAACAGCTGCTAACGGCACCAGCAAACTCACGGATTGGGATGATGACGAGCCCGCTGCATTGGTGGATACAAGCTCCAGATTCGAGAAGGTTGTGATACTCAAGCATATGTTTACGCTTAAAGAGTTAGATGTACGTTCAGTGCCCTCAACCAAAGGTTTATCATGTTTCTTTTTGCTGACAATTTACAGGAGGACCCTGCTGCTATCCTTGATATCAAGGAGGATATCCGTGACGAGTGTTCTAAGCTTGGGGAAGTGACAAATGTCGTCCTCTACGACAAGGAAGAAGCAGGAGTCGTTAGCGTCCGATTCTCGAGCCCCGAGTCAGCAAATGCTTGCGTGAAGGTGCGTCCCTCTGCGAACGGATTACTAGATGAAGCTAACCTACCTCCCAGCTTATGAACGGACGCTTCTTCGGAGGAACAGCCGTCGAGGCGTATATCTCAAATGGAAGCGAGCGCTTCCGCAAGTCCAACGAGAAACGAGCAGCGCTCGAAGACTTGGCTGAAAAGGGATTCGACGCTGAGGATGACGACGAAAACCAACGATTGGATGAGTTTGGCACCTGGCTGGAAAGCTCGCACCAGGTAGAAAACACGGCCAAATGAGGAAACATTGCCTCTCTACCGATACTGTACCATATTTCTTCAGGTAGATTCGATTTGTTCCTAGTGGTTTTTCTTTAAAGATAATGGACATGAAACCTTTCAAGGCTCCCGCCTTAACCCAGATCAACAAGTGCCCTAACACAACCAACAAGCCCATCGATATCTCGTTTGACTTGCAACTCAACACTCTCGGGATCAACATCCAGGCAACAATATGGTTGGGAATCTTTGCCCTTGCCCGTCTATAACTGTTGGGAAACAATTTCTCCACTTCACGATGGCAAGACATGAACAGCTGTCCTGAATGAACAGGTGCTGGTACAAAATCGCATGTGAAGCGAACTACGGCACAGCAAATACAGTGATCTAGGTCTCATTTGATGGATACCTAGAGTTTAGACGGCCATATTAGGGCGCTGAACCCGTTCAACTACCCCAATCAGGCCATAAGTTGGGGCTCTTTGCTAATGAGATGGGTAGGTATGTAGTGGTGGATTTACATGTGATGCAGATCACGACACGAGTTTGCGCTCAAGTAGTACGTAGTAGTGGTGTACCTGGAATCACATGGGAAGGAAGAAATGTAGATACCTGGCTTTTCTTATACACTTGGACAGCTAAAGTAAGTGCTAACTACTCTGTAGTTATGACTGACTCATTGTTTTGGAGTTGTTGATCCATTGTGAAGCTTGTGATAGATTAGGGCTGGGGTATTTAAGCGGCTTGGTTGTACTGGTAGATAGAATGGACATCCAAGATCTAACTTACAAGACATTGCATTAGAAACATTATCAATCTTCTTTAATTTCTTAGGGCTACACCCGCATTCAATACAAGATGGGGAACTATGAAGTTCCAGGAGGCAAGACACCTCAAGCCCCCGGGCCGGCGCCTTCGATGCAGGACTTGAGTGGTGTTTGGGTTCTTGTACGTATACCCATGATCTAAGCCAGAGCTACCGTTCTATCTATCCAGTTCTCCTGTCAACTCGACAGGATCCTGAGGCGCGTACCCAGAAGAACTTTGTTAATACTGACGCCACAACAACGCAGGAAAAACACCTCTCGTCAAACATCCCACTCATTCTCAAACTGGTACGCTTCTAGAAACCCCAGCCCATGGCGACATCAAGTCAAGTCAAGTCGAATAGGTAGGCTAATCAGTACTCCATTAATAGCAAAAAATACCCTGGCTCGTCCGAAAAGCCATCGACTCCTCCGCCATCCATCTCCACATAACGCAGTACACGTCCACAGACCCGAAAACAAACGAGCCAAGAGTACATTTGGACCTTGTACAGCGCTCGTCTGTGAACATCGGAATTGGGGTTATCGAGGATAACCGCATTTTGGACTGGGAGGAACGACCGCATGAAGACTATGTTTTTGGAAGTGTCGTTACGAGGAGTCGCTATGTTACGGGTGCAGGGTTTGGTGGAGGCGAAGATGGGAGGAGAGCCAGGCCTCATATACGTCTAAACGTTGATGTTAGTGGTGAAGATGGGGAGAGAATATTGAGGTTTTTGAGGGGAGAGATTGATGCTGCTGGGGCCGATTGTGACGGATTCCTAGTTGAGCCGTGGCCTGGCTGCGATTCTGAGAATGCAGAAGGAAAAGGGCTCTGGGTGCAGACGCTGGAACGCAGTGAAAAGTCTGCGTGGACTGCAGAAACGGTACATATAGCTACACTTCCCTTTCCTGTTCAATATGTTATGGGCCACGATGCTAATTGCCTTAGCAGATCTGGGGATTTGAAATGATGCATGGGGAGAGATGCCTGACTAGCCGGGTTGCTGCTGTGGATGGAAAGGGAAGTTATCAGTTGGGGAAGTGTGTTTTTCAACTGTTGAACAGGGAATGTTGAAGTGTTGGATGAGGATTAGTTTAATATGTAGGTTTTAATGCTTAATGTGAAGTCGTTTATCTTGAACAGATCATGAAACTAGCAAATCCCGATATTGTTTTGACTGGTTCCAGGAAAAAAGTGACGATATTGGCATTGTTATCTCAGGAACGAGCTCTGATTCCAGTATGGACTGTGCTGGTTCCTGGCAGTTGAGCACTGGCACTGAGCACTGAGCAGTCTCCGGCAGGTCGGCAGCCGGTTTGATATAGTCGCAGCTAGTCAAGCGATCGCACTATTTGGCGGGACGCTAATCGAACAGCAATTATTTTGGTGTCTTCCATCGACCCCAGAGAACAATACCACCAAGTGGCTCATCCGCCGTCAATTGTCGTAGAGCGACAAGCAGAAGCTGCCTTCAGAGTCTGTACCAGAATTCATCCAGAGCGTGGTGTCGTGGTTCGCGTGTAGCAAGAAGTGGTTCGTTCCTGGAGATCCCGTGACTGGAACCACGCTAACCTGATCGGGTGGCCCCCCTTTTGTTGTTGTTGATCTTTTTCTGCTTTGCGAGTCTAGTCCCCGTTGGTCTGCGCTGGCCTCCTCCTCACCGCTCAAATTCCCCCCAACCCAAGTTTCCTCTCTCCTGATCTCGCTCCTCTCCCTCTCTTTTCCTCCCCTCAATTCCGGCTGTTCCCCAGTCTTCTTTCATCCACCTCCAATCCTCATTCCTGCTTCCGCAGTCAATTCTTTCTTTCCCCTTCTCCCCTCCTCACACCCTTCACAATGCGTGAGATCGTATGTTGACACTCCCACTTTGACGCGTCTCGAGGGGTCCCCTTCCCGTTAGGGGGCAATCGAGACCCCACCAGTTCTAAATGTCACGAACTTAGGAATGCTGACCATGTGTTTCCACCCATAACAGGTTCACCTCCAGACCGGCCAGTGTGTAAGTGCTAGGGCATAATGAAATTGGTTGTCTTTGGGATGGGTGAAAGCATACTAAACTTGGATGCGTGACAGGGTAACCAAATTGGTGCTGCTTTCTGGTGCGTCGAAAATTTCATCCATTGCAGATGGTCTTTGCTTTCGTGATTTTTACTAACGACTCTATAGGCAGACCATCTCCGGTGAGCACGGCCTCGATGGCTCCGGTGTGTGAGTACAGCCCGTCCAGGACTCGATCAAAACACGACAGAACACAGCCCCTGATATAATACAGTTACAATGGTACCTCCGACCTCCAGCTCGAGCGTATGAACGTCTACTTCAACGAGGCCAGCGGCAACAAGTACGTTCCCCGTGCCGTCCTCGTCGATCTCGAGCCTGGTACTATGGACGCTGTCCGTGCCGGTCCCTTCGGTCAGCTCTTCCGTCCCGACAACTTCGTCTTTGGCCAGTCCGGTGCTGGTAACAACTGGGCCAAGGGTCACTACACTGAGGGTGCTGAGCTCGTCGACAACGTCGTCGATGTCGTCCGTCGCGAGGCTGAGGCTTGCGACTGCCTCCAGGGTTTCCAGATCACCCACTCTCTTGGTGGTGGTACCGGTGCCGGTATGGGTACCCTCCTGATCTCCAAGATCCGTGAGGAGTTCCCCGACCGCATGATGGCCACTTTCTCCGTTGTTCCCTCGCCCAAGGTCTCTGACACCGTCGTTGAGCCTTACAACGCCACCCTCTCCGTCCACCAGCTCGTTGAGCACTCCGACGAGACCTTCTGTATTGACAACGAGGTGCGTTGCTTCCACAACCACGGGAATTGGCCAATGGTACTGACTTATGTCTAGGCTCTGTACGACATCTGCATGCGCACCCTCAAGCTCTCCAACCCCTCTTACGGTGACCTGAACCACCTCGTCTCCGCCGTCATGTCCGGTGTCACCACCTGCCTTCGTTTCCCCGGTCAGCTGAACTCTGACCTGCGCAAGCTGGCTGTCAACATGGTTCCCTTCCCTCGTCTTCACTTCTTCATGGTCGGCTTTGCTCCTCTGACCAGCCGTGGCGCCTACTCTTTCCGCGCCGTCTCCGTTCCTGAATTGACCCAGCAGATGTTCGACCCCAAGAACATGATGGCTGCTTCTGACTTCCGTAACGGCCGTTACCTCACCTGCTCCGCTATCTTGTATGTGTGCCTGAATATGTTATTTCTGACTTTGGCTAATTTATTTTCAGCCGTGGACGCGTCTCCATGAAGGAGGTTGAGGACCAAATGCGCAACATCCAGAGCAAGAACCAGTCCTACTTCGTTGAGTGGATCCCCAACAACATCCAGACCGCTCTCTGCTCCATTCCCCCCCGTGGCCTCAAGATGTCCTCCACCTTCATTGGAAACTCCACATCCATCCAGGAGCTCTTCAAGCGTGTCGGTGATCAGTTCACTGCTATGTTCCGTCGCAAGGCTTTCTTGCACTGGTACACTGGTGAGGGTATGGACGAGATGGAGTTCACTGAGGCTGAGAGCAACATGAACGATCTCGTCTCCGAGTACCAGCAGTACCAGGACGCCTCCATCTCCGAAGGCGAGGAGGAGTAGTAAGTTTCCCTTTACTTATTAGTACTTGTACACATCAGCTAACCCCGTTACAGCGGTGAGGAGGAACTCCTTGAGGGTGAGGAATAAATGTTTAGCCAATAGTGACGAATTGAGACTGCTCATAATAATACCCTTGATAAGCCATGCGAGAACTCGAAAAGGTTCCAGTATGTGTCCTTGTCAGTCAAATGTTTTGGTTCGAGCGCTCTTAATTATTCTCTGTTTCTACTTTCTTTCGGCCTAGTGCCATGAAACTATTGAATGAATAGCACATATTAGTTGTTTCAAATGCAGCTGTGCTATAAAAGCCTCCTTCAAGTGCTGCCAATGTTGTATAAAACAACGTGTAGGTGTTTCGAGCACTCTGTATACATACTGGGGAGCCTGCTATCCGAATAGCACGCCAGCGGTGTTCGACCTCAAAACAGCACGATTTGACTGGTGCCCTGCGTGGCCAGGCGCAGTCCTATGGTTAAGTATTCGTGATTCGCACCTACAAGTCGCCTGCGATTAACCGTACCGCTCACTAGTAGTAAATAGACTGTCCTCTCATCCATGGCGAAGCCCTAACTCATGAATAAAATAAGTGTTGGGCCTTGCCTGGACTTGAGACACTCTAGGCTAACAGAGTGACGCAAGGAAGGGCATCTCTATCCATTCGAAGAATTGTAGCCGGCCAGGACAGTTAGACTGTCCAGGGAAGTGTTTATAAAGCGGGAGAGGATATCCATGACAAAAAACAAAGGGATATATATTGCGTTATATGTGGGTGTAATAAGTTGGAAGAAGAGGAAAGAGAGAATGAGTAAAGGAACAAAAATGTCAATTATGTACAAAGTCGATGATGCAACAGACAGCACAACCGGGCCCAGTGAACCTTCCAAGGCTTGGTCATGTCCACCTCACCCTTGCTGATTTCTCATCGAGGTAAATGCTGCGAGGAAGTAGACCGTTATGCCTTAAGAGGCTCCGGGGACGCATCAATGGGTTCAGTCGGAGTGGTGCTGCGCTTCGACGCACCGTCAATATGCTCGGTGCTTCCGTTTATGACATCTCGGGTGAGTTCGACGTAGTCATACTATATATAGCAGTGGTTAGCAAATAATCCATTCTATAAGAGTTGTTGTAAGTAAAGAGGAAGGGGAAAGGAAAGGGACGTACAGCGAACTCGCCAATCTCGGCGTCGTCAATACCAAGGACTTCATCCTCTTCCGGAACACGCAGACTAAGGCCCGGAATCATGTTGATGATGAAGAGGATGAGGCAACTACCAAAGAATGAGTAGGCCATGCCGGTGACTGAGTCGGCGAGCTGGTAGCCGAGTTGGATGTAGTTCTGGTTGATCCAGCCGCCGTCGATCTTGGTAGAGCCGTCCAGGTGGGCGATGTAGTCACTAATACGATTAAATTAGTTTTAATATATATATATATATATATATTCTTTTTGTTCTCGAGGGTACTTACGCTGCGAAGAGACCGGTTAGGAGGTTACCGACGAGGCCGCCGATGCCGTGCACAGCGAAGATATCGAGGGCGTCATCGACTCGAAGGAGGTACTTGACCTTGGTTGCATAGTTGCAAGAAGCAGCGCCGACAACGCCAAAGATAAACGCAGCCCAGGGGGTCACGAATCCAGAGCCAGGGGTAATGGCCACCAGACCAGAAATCACACCAGAACAGAATCCAACGGTGGACCACTTCCTCTCCAGGCGGTAGTCGAGCAGACACCAAGTGACGCCACCAACAGAGGCAGCCAGGTTGGTCACGACGGCAGCCATCACGGCACGTAGGTTAGCGCTCAGGGCGGAACCAGCATTGAAACCGAACCAGCCGACCCAGAGGAAGACGGTGCCGATGACTACATGAGTAACATTGTGAGGGCGGTAGTTGAGTTCATGGGTTCCGTGGCCACGACGTTTTCCGAGCATCAATGAGTAGGCCAGGGCCGTCGTACCCGAGACAATGTGAACAGGTGTGCCACCGGCGAAATCTAACCCTCCCAGGTTAAAGACCCAACCAGAAGAGTTCCAAGTCCAGCAGGCGACGGGGTCGTAGATGATAGTACTCCAGATGAAGACGAAAACCATGCAGGGGAGCATTCGACCGCGTTCCGCAACCGCACCGACCGCAAGTGCAACACTATTTTAATAGTTAGGTTTATATCCCTTCTGGGTGTTTTAGAATAACTCACGTAATCGCAGCAAACATTCCCTGGAAGACAGCAAACAGTAGGTCCGGGACCTTGTCAGAGCCCACTGAAGGAGCAGCAAGGACACCCTTGAACCCAAAGTTATCCAAGTTACCAATGTATTTCCCGGCACCGTGGGAGAAGGCCAGCGAGTAGCCCCAGAAAAACCATTGGAACGAGACCACTCCGATGGACATTATTGAAAGCCATATCAGGGAGAGGGCGGACTTTCGACGAGCAAGACCGGAGTAGAAGAACCTGTCCGAAGCATACGTTGTTAGCCCTAATAATCTGCTCTTTAGGCTGGAGTATTGTCTCTTACCCAACGCCGGGAATCATGAGAAGAACAAGAGCGGTTGAGGTGATGACCCATGCGATATCGCCGGACTGGTAAGGTGGTTAGATTGGTCCAAGTCGTTGACAGCACTACAGCAAAAGCTTACACTGTACCAAATGTTGAGGTCTTCGGTGGATGAATCTCCACCGTTCGTACCAGTCCCATTATAGGGAACAGGATACGTCGCCATTGTGCAGTTTCAAACTGATGGAAGAGGTATCGTTCACCAGGTACGGTCGAAAAGGAATTCAAAGAAGGTATCACACTTAGGGATCCTACTGGTATCCGCCGGCCACGTAGACTCTGGAAAGGGGAAGCCGAAGTGGCAGTGGTATAAGAATAAGTAGGGATGATATAGACTCGAGACGCGCGAGAACCGCAGCCAAACCCTGGACGATCTTTAAAAATAAAGCAGGTGAAAAAATAAAGCAGAAACGCATGCAGGAAGCGGGAGCGCGGGAGAGATAAATAACAATAGTCGGCCCTATAGTCTAGCAGAAATAGATGGCCCCCGACACCAGTCATATCATTATCAGCAGTTTGTCTACCCTCCTCCTGCAGCTAGGCAGGCTAAATCTCGCCTCTGGAATGAGTCGAGCGCACCAACTGATCCACCATCAGACGCTAGGCGCATGGTCACCCATGGATTAATCGTGTAGGCTGTACTTCTCCGTATTGGCATATATGAGCCAAGACTACTGGAGGAGTGCCTCTCTACGAACTCGTTTCGTGATTGCTTCGGTTTGCAAGCTCATAGCCTGGGTCCACGGTAGTCATCCGATCCAGGACTCTGTCTTCTGTTCCAAGAAGAGATAAAAGCTCCTATCATGGACGGTCTCCCGATCTTGAGGTCCTTGGAGTGAACCATGATCAAAGTATACCCTTGATGATTGGATAGGAGGGGAGCTACTAGCCTGGTGCTCTCAGACCAGAGCGTTGGTAGCGGAGAAGGTATGATAAGGAAGACGATGGAGAAAGAGGCGCGGACATGATGCACGAGATAGTGTCAGATTACGGTTTTATTGACTGATCTGCGCAAATAATGAAAATCAGTGGGAAAGGATAAGACAGGAGAGTCCCGGAGAACCGCAGTGCATTGTATACAAAGCCTGAGGCAACTACGCTTGACCAGAGCTGAAATAGTGGATATCCACTAATCTTGTTCGGGAACTGACAGGCCCGCTGATTGGTTGATCACGGGGTCCCGGGACTGGCTGGAGATAGGAGCTCGGACGCTGTGATAACGCTTGCGCAGCTTCAAACATGCGTGGATGGCACTGTCAGCCTTAATTTACATGGAGCTCGGGCATTTTTCAAGTATTTGCAGTTTCATTGAAGTAGGACATAACCCGACAGGGCGATCATCTAAGAGTTGACCTGTCGTTGCCGCGGAGAATGCCCAGGCATCTTTGCACCCTGCAGTCTGCGAGGCGGTTGAAGTTTCCCACCGACACCCCCTCGAGAAGAAGTGTAAGAGAACATCCTTGACGCCGGTTCCTGCATGGAGAGATTCCCATGGAGTCTCAGTGACCCGAAAATATCCATAGCTTATAACTCTAAGTAGTACTACAATAATGGCGAACAACCAAACCGACGGAGCGCAACCAAATCAGAAGCTCCGTTATCTATACGACTGCAGCCAATCAGCGCTGTTAAGTACTCCTTATCATCGCCGTTTCTCCCACAAATGGTTATTGGATTTTCAGGCTCTGCAAATTGATAGACAAGATCTTGGCTTCCATTGCCAAGATCATATCCTTCCTGATGCTGGATTCGCAGTCTCCATCAAAGCTAAATCTCTTCCGAGATGCTCCATACACTATATGGGTCAGGCTACGGGACTCACAAAGATTTACCCCCCACCACCGCCCCCCCGTCAATCAAGATGCAGGGCACGAACTCCAGTTCCCAGATAAAATTGATTTGCGTTGGAGTATCAATATCTAGTGGTAATACAGTCTTTGCGCTTAGTTATCTGATAACCACATCAAGTCGACAGCTAGCTCTACCAACAACGATGCTAATATTCAAAGGTGCATCATATGTCGTTTAGTTACTAACTATATAGTCCATTTTCGAGCTGTGTCTAGTACATACGACCACAGGGTGTGGAAAACAGGGCTTCCCGTCCGCTCAGCCGTACTTAAGCCACACGCCGGCTGGTTAGTAGTATGGTGGGTGACCACATGCGAATCCCAGCTGTTGTATGTTTTTGTTTTTTATTTTATTTTTCATAATAAAACTATCGTTTCAATATGAGGATGTGTAACTTGTCTCAACGGTGGTATGTAGTTGCAGGGCGAATTGTGTGAATCGCGGGCCCTTTCCGCCACTGCTGAGGATATGAATGCTTTTCTTTGCCCGTACACTCCCTGACAATCTTCGCACTGAAGATAATATACAATGGTTTCGCTGTCCACCAAATAGTGTATACTAAAACGGATATAAAATGTCTTCTATGGTATCTTACTAATACCCCAAGGATATGAAAATAAGGAGCAGAAGGTGACCTCTCAGTCTCACTTAGGGCTGAGAGTATTAAGCAGCCAATCACCAGCTCGTATTTTTCATCGCCCGCCACGGCCCGACAGGCCAGCCAATGGGAATAGCTCTTGTATAAGTCCCTTTTACGGAGTATCGTGGTGAGAGCACTAATTACAGGGACATGGTATTATGGATGATGCTTAGATCGGTTACCCTCTACTGAAAATTTATGGTTGCTATTCTTAACTAAATAGGCCAGTTGAGGGCTAAATCAAAAATGTCATAGTTCCTCCACTCTCTCTCTTCCGCTTTCCTTCGGTCTGTCACCGGCTTCGACAAGATGACAGGGATGTTTTGCTCGCTAATTCCTCCATGCGAGCGGAGGGGGTGATCTCTCACCTTTGAGAGGTCATGCTTCTCCTTGCTGCTTCCAACAACTGCGTTTTCCGTCGAGATGACAACGATATCTGCTTCTCGATCCAACGGCATTTCGTATAACCCTGCCGCTTTTTCTCCATTCAATGCAACTTCCACTTCAGGCAATGACCGGCAAACCGAGATCATCGGTTCCAGCTGCGTTATATCCTTGAGGTAGACGCGCACAAAAGAGCCGAGCGCTCCATGATGCCGTACAAATGGATCGGTAATGGGACAAATAACATGTGCAGCATCTGCGCCAAACTTCTCATTAAGCACGTCCTCCAGGAACAGCACATACGGTTCTCCAGCAGGCGAGGCTTTGGCACTCATCCCATGATCTCCGGTTACTGCGACTGTTGCCCCAAGTCTGATCAGCTGCCCCAGCCGCTCGTCAATTGCTTGCATGAATTCGTCGGCTTCATGAGTACCCGGCGCATGTTTGTGCTGAGTGTAGTCCGAGAGGGTCAGGTACAAGAAATCCGATCTCCCCTCCTGGAGCAACTTCACCCCGGCATCGAGAACGAACAGCGACAGGTCACCAGAATACTGGCTTGGTGCCGGTCGACCCAGCCACTCCTCCACATCAGTAATCCCATTCTCTTCCATAGTGCAATCTGCAGCGCGTTCGGCCGAGAAACAAATCGCAGCATCCTGGAGGCCATGGGCAAGGATCTTGCGCAGCTTGTCCTTCGCCGTAACAGCAGCCACGCGGACCCCCCGCTCCGACATTTTCTGCAGTAGCGTAGACCCTCTCAGTAGAGTGTCATCTGTTATCATGGTTTCGCGACCCGTCTCGCGGTCTAGAAAGAAGTTTCCTGCGATGCCGTGGATGGAAGGTGGGACCCCGGTGATAATGGAAACATTGTTAGGGTTTGTGAAAGTGGGCATGCAGCTCTTCGCCGTTGCGTGGAAACCGAATTCGACAAAAGATCTGAATGTTGGTAGCAGATTTCGCTCCAGGCCTGATTCGAGATATTCGGGGTCAAAGCCGTCGATGCAGACTACCACGGTTGGACCTTCTGGGATGCGGTACTCGCGGGAGTGTAATGTGAAGGAGGAAGCATGCATTTTCTTTTTGAATGGTTTTTTTTTTTTTTTTTTTTGTCTTTTTAACTTGGTATTGTCCTATTGACACGATAAAATTGATATCGAGTATCGTAATTGGATGTTGAGGATGCAGAAGGAAAAGGATGAAGACTGGTTTCGGCCGCCCTCATATACTTCGGTTCCAAACTCCAACGGCACGAAGCCCGCTCTATCGGCACGAAGACCTACCACCAAAGAGCTGGATTGAGACAGTTACAAGGCTTGAACCAGCCAGCCTGTCTATATTTTATTGTCACGCCGCCTGGAATATAATGTTTATCTTATATTCCAACACCCCATTTTCATACATGCCTGATTGTATCGTTGCCAAGATATATAAAGGGATCAGCACTTTATACTGAGTGTCGTTAGCTGCTGTTTTGTTGCACTCATTTTAATGCGTCACATATATCACAAATAGTTTTCTCTCACATATAAGGCATGGATATTGCGATTCAATTCAGGGTTAAACCATCGACTGCTTTCTTTTTGATGCAATCGATTTCCCCTGACTGCGGGCGTGTGCTTGAAAAGGGGGGATCGGCACCGTTGGACTCTACAAACCATTACAATAGGGTGTTTCATTATTTTTGCTGCCTTGTCGAACATGCGCCGTATACTTTTCTTATTATCGAATTTCGTCTGCTTATTTGTTTTGTGATTGCCGGAAATGCCTCCGGTGTGTTTGCCACTGCACATGCGGAGACGCACCGCCACAACCACCACACTCTGCCATCTCATCTCAACTTCTCCGCCTTAGGCTCAACCTTCGACTTTCCTCTCAACCCCCCAATTCCCCACCACCCGTCACCATGGACCCCCAGTCGGTCCATGAATACCAGATTCTGGAGCGGCCTGAGCTAGGTCGAGGTGACTCCGATGGCTCCGGCTCGTCTGACGAGCTGGCCAACCCGCCGTATATCGTCCGGCCGGGCCCTATCATCCCCGACCCTTCTTCCTACGACCCTCAGATGACCCCCAACCACACCGCGTCGTCTCCTCCTCCGGTTCCATCCTCCAATTTCAGCTCGTGGGCAAGCGTCACCCCTACGCGTCCTCGCGGTGCCAGCGTCGGGACACCGGCTCTCGACAAAATGCCTTCACCCGCCATGGAAGGAACGCCAAGCGAGTTCCGATTACAACGCCCATCTCACCCAGCCCGCACTCCTTCCAACACATATGCACCGCAGCGACGGCCGCCTCCTTTTATCAGCTTCCAAGATGACCGACAGCGATCGTCATCCGCAAAACGGACGCCCAGACGCGACCCCAACGCGCAGTACCGAGCACAGGAAAAAGCATATGTCCAGCGCATACGCGAGGATCCGCAAGGATGGTATAGCCGGTTTGAAGATAACGGTATGGGCATGAACGGTATCGATTCTGATATCGAGGACCCGTCGCCTTCTTCGGAGGTGCCTTTTGAAGATGATGCCTACGACCCCGACATTCAGCTTTTCATCGCCGATGACAACCAGCCTACGCTGGAAGAGCTCAAGAATCCGAAGAACCAGGAGCGATTGGAGTGGCATTCTATGTTGGCTTCTGTCTTGAAGGGTGATGTTGTCAAACAAGAGAAACAGCGGCTGCTTGGATCTACGGAGTCAAACAGGTCAGCAGCTCAGAACCACGCGATATGGCTTGGTGTGAGGGCCAGGTCGTGTGGGCGGAGTGTAGCACTGCAGCGGAAACTTATTGAGGAAGCAAGAGCTGGACTCGCCCCAACCATCGAGGACATCGTCACCTTTGAGATCAAGGGTGAAACAGAGATTGGGAAAACGCCGATCAAGCAGGTTGAGGATATCGTCGAACAAATTGGGAAATGCGAGTCGCTCTACTCTACTCATAAAGAGTTGGAAACAGAACACCCTCGCGTCTCTTCAGAGGAATACTGCTCTAGCCGCGATGCTGTGTACGCCTGGCATAACACTACTATCCTGATTAACACAGAGCTTGCTATTTTGCGAAAATGGGTCGGCAATCAGGAGCTTGACTTCAGTAAAGTTGGACACCGACCGACTAACAGTGACCTCACAGACGAATCATCCTTCCTCGATCGCATCATGAAGGAAGATGGTCTCAAGACACTTCAGGGGGAGCACAACATGTTGAACGGCATCGGTGCAGTGATCCAGAAAGCGAAAAATACTCTGATCGAAAACGCGAGTTCCTTCGCAAAACGACATCTACCGCCATATATCGAAGAACTCCTCATCTTAATTAACTTCCCTTCTCGTCTGATCCAGGAAATCATACGCGTTCGACTCTCCTACGCTAAGAACATGAAGGATCCAGCGCAGCAGTCTCCTATCCTGGTCGACCAGATGATTACCCAGTTCCAAATTCTGATGAGGGCTGCTGTTGATATTAAGCGACGGTATCTCGATATTGCAAGACCGGAACCAGGCTGGGACCTCCCTCCATGCATTGACGAAAGTTTCGATGCGGTCGTGTTGGATGCTTTGAGATACTACTTCCGCCTGCTGAACTGGAAATTGCAAGCGAATAAAAACACATTCAAAGAGGCGGAAATTCTGGAACAGGAATGGGATTTCTGTAATGAGATTGGCCGTCAGCTTGAAACTGGGGACATCGAAGTCGCTGAACAGTTCAGGTATGACATGAGCCCTTCTGCCAGAATGCTATGGTATGACTAACTCGATATAGTGTGTTGACTGCTAGAGCTATCCACCGTTTGCTGGTCCACTTCGAGCGCGAGCTGCATGTTCGCGAGGACGAGGATCCTGCAGAATTGGATAAACGATTTAAAGGAGTCTTGGACTCAACTAGGATTCGGCAACGAAAGCTTTACCGATTTTCCCGGTTCCTGCGCCAACTTTTCGAAAATGCCTCCGAATATAATCTTCCGGCCGAGATTTCATGGGATTTTTTCGAGGCCCTGTTTGTATCGGATCACTTCCTGATCAAGTCCAATGGATCCGTGGGTCAGAAAGGTGTTTATCTTTTTGCCCATGGAGCCTTGTGGAATCGCCCAGATGACATTTCTGCTATCTTGGGAACGTCATTCCGCGAGGAGGATGTCGGGAAGGAACCTACCCACGTGCCATATGTCTTGGCTGTCCGTCCTGAAAAGCCGTTGTCTTGGGCGGGTAAAGAGATGCAAGTCGAAATTGTCGAGCAGCCGACCGACTTGCGACTCGGAAAGCTCCGTCTTGTTGTCGAGGGTTCACAGCAGCGTTTGTCCAACGCAAGACTTGAACTGGCTCAATTAACGGGCATTCAACTTGATATGGCCATTGAACAGCGTGCAAACCTTGGTCGTGTGAACGCAGAGCTCAATAGAATCAAGAAAATATCGTTCAAGCTGTCCATGACTATTATGGACAGTGTTGCAATTCTCAGGAAGCAACTCAGGGAGAAGGGGGTGGACAACCACGAACTCATTCAGGCTTGCTATGCTTTTGCTACCGAGTTCGGAAAACGTTCATCCAACGTTGACCCCAATCGACGCGCGATGAACAGTGCGAGGCTCGCTGATCTGTCTCTTGACTGGGTCTCGTTCGTCTGCGATGATTGTGATGCTGCTGATCGAAAGACATTCAAATGGGCTGTGGCTGCTCTTGAGTTCGCGATGGCTATAACTTCTAGCAGGCACCTTCTCTCGATGGACGATGCAAATTTCTCACGTTTGCGGCAGAAAGTGGCAGGATGTATGTCGCTTCTCATATCGCACTTCGATATCATGGGTGCACGGTCTTCGCGCGCCGCCAAGGCTGAAAAACAGCGTTCAGATGAGCGCGCAAGTTCTCGAAAACTTGGACCTGGTCGTATTTTGACTGATGCGGAAGCAATGAGACTTGTCCGTGAACAGCGCCTCTCTTCTTTGACTAGCATCGAAGGGAGTAGAGTCGAAGCCGATGCTAAACGGCAGGCTCTGGGAAGAGTTCTTGAAGGATCAAACGAGGCGGATAGGTCTCTTGCGGTCTTGTCTTCGTCTGCGACCAATGTCACACTACGATGGCAGCAGGGTCAATACATTGGAGGTGGAACGTTTGGCTCTGTCTATGCTGCGATTAACCTGGATAGTAACTATCTTATGGCGGTCAAAGAGATCCGGCTGCAAGATCCCCAGCTTATCCCTAAGATCTCGCAGCAGATTCGTGACGAGATGGGCGTCCTGGAGGTGTTGGATCACCCCAACATTGTCTCGTATCATGGCATCGAAGTTCATCGCGACAAGGTGTACATTTTCATGGAATACTGCTCTGGCGGGTCGCTCGCTAGTCTTCTGGAGCATGGCCGTGTTGAAGATGAAACAGTCATTATGGTATATGCACTCCAACTTCTGGAAGGATTAGCATATCTTCACCAGTCTGGAATCGTGCACCGAGACATCAAACCAGAGAACATTCTGCTCGACCACAACGGCATCATCAAGTATGTCGATTTCGGAGCTGCCAAAATCATCGCACGCCACGGTAAAACTCTCTTGCCCATGGATGCTCTTGGGAACGCAGGGTTCAGGGATGGTATTGCCCCTAAGGATACCCAGATAGCGCCCAACCGTGGCAAGCAGCAGAAGACCATGACCGGAACCCCAATGTATATGTCTCCTGAAGTTATTCGCGGCGACACCCAAAAGCTAGTCCACCGCCAAGGAGCTGTGGACATCTGGTCTTTGGGCTGTGTCATTTTGGAAATGGCTACCGGTCGTCGTCCTTGGTCCACTCTCGACAACGAGTGGGCTATAATGTACAACATTGCCCAAGGAAACCGGCCTCAGCTGCCAAACCAGGATCAGCTCAGCGACCTCGGCATCGACTTCCTCCGCCGGTGCTTCGAGTGCGATCCGCTGAAGCGACCCACGGCAGCGGAACTGCTTCAACACGAATGGATTGTCTCCATCCGTCAACAGGTTGTGATTGAGCCAGCTACCCCGCCTAGCGAGAATAGCGGCAGTTTCAGCAGTTCAGCCTCGGGCAGCCGTCATGGTTCGACATACATGTAAAGCCTCGCTTTTCTGTTTTACCTCCTGACGCCCCATCTCTACCATTACGCCGTGGTGCCGCAATATTCACACCCACCGCACGACCCATTTTGTTTACTTTTACCTTCTGAGCACCACCGTCTTCTTCACAGTGCTCAAGACTGGGCAAGGAGTATACGACCAGCCCAGCAAACACCAGCATTAAACCCATTCATTCACCACAATCTCACACCTTCCTATTATCATCATGATCCTCATCTTCTTTTGACACAACGAACCCATTCATTGCATTTGATACCCCGTCTCTCTTAGCAGAGAACAGCCTCCTTCATCCATCGAAGTCCACAAATACCACATTTTCCAACCTGTTCATACTACTTACCACCACACAATTATTTATCTTCTTGGAACCTGTATCTTTCCTTTTCTCCTCACCTTATCTATCTAACAAAGATCACATTCAAATTCATCATGACATTGTGCGTTTCCAATGCCCGCTCCCCCTTTAGTATACTACAGAGTGGACGGACGTCTTCGTAGTGTTTGACATTGCATGTATACACGACTTAAGCCAATATCATCTTGCTCTCTAATCCGCTGGAGACAGTTGGATAATTGAGTAGACCAACTGATTCCCTATCAAGCTTAGAAATTTGATCCTGTCTAATGCAGAATTTAGTATGGTAGTAGTAATACTGGTAAAATGGAGATCCTGGAGTAATTTTGTGGGTCGGCTTTCGCGGCGGGTAATCCGATATCGCACCGTTGGGTCTATTCGTCATGTCGACATGCGTGGCGATGGCGAAACCGGGAAACGTCCCAGTGGCTCAGTGGTTTACTTGTAAATGATAATAAAAAAAATTCACGAAACTTATAAGGTATTATCGAAGTCAGGGATGGAGGATGGCATGTGCATTGCGAGGTCCTCTGAGAGGACGACACAAAGAAAACGAATATTTTGTAAAACGTCGAAGACGACGTATAACGTGAGTGAAGGGTAAAGTATCAATAAAAGCAGCAACTTATGTGTCCGGATAGCCTGCAACCGGGCGATGGTAGGTTGAGTACCGAGGCAGTTGTCAACTCGAAGAAGGAAGGCCAAATAAACATGCATGCGTAATGACTCCAAACGCAATGGAGACGAGAAACAATCATTCAGACGCTGGTAAAATGGAGCACACTCGTAAGCAACCTGGAAAGCGACAGAGAATATAATGTTTAAGAGTAGAGAAAGTAACCGGGAGACCGTCATTGAGGAATGGGAAAGAGAATGAGTATAACTCGAGACCATGAAAACCAATGGAACGCCAATTGAGAAAAGGATCATCATGAAGCATAAGTTGTCGATGGATGGGTAGAAAACAGTATGGCGAGGTAGAAGTATGGCGTAATCTTAACTTCTTGGTGGCACTGTGGAGGAGAGTCGGAACAGATCGAGATATAGAGGTCGATCGGTGTGCTATATAACGACAGTGGGAAGAAGTGGGATGGGACAGCATGTACTATATGCTACCCATCACTCTGCAGAATACCGAATAGGTTATTCAATTATGGTGACCAAAGGGAATCCATTTAGCGGAATTCAATGGCCGGGGTGCGTCCGTGATTTTCAACGTGTTTGAGGTCTAACTGCTGGTATCTTGAAAAAGAAGAAGGGTTAGTATGATAAAGTAAAACAACTTCTATGGGACCTATGACTCACTTCTCGCTCTTTGCGTGAAAGTAAATGCCGGACACAGTGCCTTCAACTTGGTTGAAGCAGATGTAATAGAATCCTTCGAAGCTAGCACCGGATATCGTCCGGACGCGATGGTCGGGAACAAGGAAATGCTCCTTCCAGCGCATGAAGATGTGGTCGCGTTCGGCGAAATCCCAATATGTAAAATCAGGTCTCTTTGCTTGTTTGGCTAACGGTCGCCAAGCGGGGAACCGTGCCCAGTGATGCATGTCGGTCTTCTCTGAAGCACCCCATGATTCATTTCTAGTCTTGAAAGTATGCTTAGTTCCAATAATCTCTCCTTCAAAAAAAGTTGTCAAAGTAGGATGGTCCTCGGTGAGGCCTTCATAGATGGACAAAAGTTAGCCTCAACCCCAGCCGTGGTAGCATAAGAGACATTGTTCTGCCACGAACCTTGAATGCGGAGATATCCGCATAGATAGGATTCAGTCATGTCCACATGTTTGATTTCCACGTCGACATTATAAACTTGTCGATCAGATTGCTGCGTGCCCGTGAATTTACTTCCCGGTCGCAGAAAGGATGAAGTATAATTAGGAAGCAGCTGGTCATGTTAGCTGAATGTAATTACTGCTTATGCTTTTAAAGTCACATACTCTTATATTCGAGAATTCGTAGCTTAGAAGGGTCGAAGGCGACGGAGGGACCGTTGCGGCAGAGTTTGCAGTGCGTCTAGTTGGACTCACCCTCCCCATGGAGGGTTCCTCGTCCGATCTGGATATACTGCTTGGAGACGCGCTAGTTTCCATCTCCACCTTCAACGGTTCCGAGTCCCCACGGCCGGCCGCACTGTCTGTACGCATGGGCACGGGTTGAGGCGAGGCGACACCTGGGGAAGGAACGTTATCGGGCGTCGAGTCCCTCTCGATCAGGGCAGGAGAATCCAGCTCCTCTCGCCAGGATGCCAACCTTTCTGGCTCGGGAGGACAGGTCGCGCGAGCGGAAAGGTCCTCAATGACCGAAGCGGCATTCAAACGAGGCGTGCTGTCACTCGGAGTAGGCATTGCGACGGATTAACGAGGGAATGACATCGGATCGAGATGGTTACGGGATGGGTGGCGAACGAGGGCAGGCGAATGAACAGCCAGACAATGCATACAAGAAGCAAAAACGGAAGAGTGAAGGGGGTTGTTACAGGAGGACAGAGAAGGAGAGTGAGGGGGTTGAGATCTGGCAGAAATCGAGGAGGACAGGCGAGAGGGTTAGCCGCAGTAGACGCAGGTGTGCAGGATATCCAGGTTAAGTGATGGAGTGACACAGCAATGAGTGCAGGCCTCTCTGCCCAAAAGGGATAGGCGGGTCATTGGCGTCCGCAGTGGCCGCTCTAAGTCTCTGGTCATGCGAGCTGCGGCGCTGCGGGGGCGACAATCCCACTTCAGGCAACAAATTCAGGCAACAAATTCAGGCATCAATTGGTCATTCAGTGCCCTGTCCTTATATCAACTACACTTCCTAGTCTACATAATTAATGGCCATGATTATATCAATTCATTACTTTTGCCTATCATTAGCCGCTATACCCGGGTATTTCATTCCATTGCCACGCAATACTGCTGTTGTAACCGGAAAGGTAGTAGAGCAGTTGCGTCCCTTAGATCGGTTTGATCTGTATTGCACTATCAGACCACATGCCATGAAAACCACAACCTCAGCCTGACTTACCTTGAAGTGGAGAGATATCAAAGAAAAGATCAGTGCCTTTAGATCCTGTACAAGGTAGTAGAACACCCGAAGACCTTCAGGGTCTGCGGATTCCGTCACCTCAGAGATTGACCCGATTTTGGCCGTCTGCTCAGCGTTAGGTGGTGAAACTCCCGACGCTCGACGGCTAAAAACTCACCTCGAACGAGATATGATCATTGCCTAATCGTATTTCTAGCTCCTGTCGCCCGTCCTTATTCTTCTGCGGCCAGTTCGAATCATCCTCCCTATCAGCGTGTTAGCCTGACAGCCCTCAGCTCGAAAACGGGGGTATGCATACTTCAAAATCTCGCTATTCTTGATGATGCGCTTGATTTCCTGGATCATCGCCGAACTCACGCACACTATATAGTCCGCCGATTAGAAACATCCTACTGCCACTGAATCGCCCACCCGGTACTCACTCTCTTTACGGATGAGGGAGTCATTGCGATAATTGGAATTGTTCGCATATCGAACAGCAGCGCTGCGACCATCGCCGAGGGTACGGAAATCGAATTCTGCTGTAGTTAGCACGTGTAATGGCGCGTGAAGGCAAAGGCCGGACTCACCTAGAAACTCATGTCCAAACCGCCCAGAGTGACCTGAGCTGCGGAACCGTCAGCAGCGGAGGAAACCTGGGCTAAAACACAGATAGGCCTTACTAGTAGCGGAGATAGAATTGCTCGTTTTGACCCGACATTTTCAGTTCCTCGTCAACCAGCGTGATGTCGTAGGAGGCGGCTTTGCGGCGAGAAACCCACGTCCCGCCTTGATTGTCTGGCGGTGGCCCAGGCGGGGCTTAGTCATCCACACATTCCGGACAGCTTGCGGGCCCGCGCAAATGGCCAGGTTGAACATCATATTGGTGAAGCCTCCACATTGTCAACATTTGCGCTGATGAATTCCAGGTAGGCGAGGGGAGTTTAATTGCTTGAGACTACTACATTTCGCCTGCTCCGTTCGCCTGGGGAGTGCTTGCCTGGTGCGTTTCCACGCCTCGTCCTCTCAGTCCTCCCTCTCCCTGAAGGGCCCAAAACAACACCTGGAACCCCCCGTACTGACTGGCCGCTCCAAGCCCTCCTCCTCCGCCCCTTTCACTACGGCCGTTCGTTAAACCTCAGACACCATGGCGTCGTTTTTGGAAAATGCGTACAGCTTGGTCCACCTGGACAACGCTGCTGACCAGCCTTCTCAACAAGAGCTGAAGGTGCAGCTGGAGAAGGGTAACGATGAGACCAAGTTGGATACAATGAGGAGGATCATTACGATCATGCTCAACGGAGATCCCATGCCTCAGTTATTGATGCACATCATTCGCTTTGTCATGCCATCCAAGAGCAAGCCTCTTAAGAAACTCCTATACTTCTACTATGAGATCTGTCCGAAGCACGACTCAAATGGGAAGCTTAAGCAGGAAATGATCCTGGTGTGGTAAGTACCAATCCATAAATAGAGTAATGTCACTCGCCTCTCTAATTGATCGCCTTTCATGCAGCAATGGCATTCGTAACGACCTCCAGCACCCTAACGAATTCGTCCGAGGCAACACCCTGCGATTCCTCTGCAAGCTCCGAGAGCCCGAACTCATCGAACCCCTCCTTTCATCCGCACGCTCATGTTTGGACCATCGACACGCATACGTAAGGAAGAGTGCCGTATGGGCTGTTGCGTCTATTTTCCAACATTCGGAATCTCTCATCCCCGATGCGCCAGAGCTCATCCAGACATTCCTCGAAACAGAATCCGATGGCACTTGCAAACGGAATGCATTCGCGGCCCTTATGTCTATTAGCCACCAGAAGGCGCTGGAGTACTTGGCTTCTACCTTTGACAGCATCCCCAATACTGATGAATTGCTTCAACTTGCCGAGCTGGAGTTTATTAGGAAGGATGCGGTGCAAAACTCGCAAAATAAGGTGAGTTGTTTCCATGGAAGTTGACACGATACACCCGCTAATGGAAGTAGGCGAGATATCTGCGATTGATCTTTGACCTTCTCGATGCCTCGACAAGTACTGTGGTATACGAAGCTGCTACCTCCCTTACAGCACTCACCAGTAATCCGGTCGCCGTTAAAGCCGCTGCGGGGAAATTGATCGAGTTGAGCATCAAGGAGGCGGACAACAACGTGAAGCTCATTGTCCTGGACCGAGTAGATCAATTACGAATCCGCAATGAAGGTGTTCTCGACGACCTTACAATGGAGATTCTCCGGGTTCTCTCTAGCCCTGATATCGATGTACGACGGAAAGCTCTCGGTATCGCCTTGGAAATGGTCTCCAGCAAAAACGTGGAGGAAATCGTGATGCTTTTGAAGAAAGAACTCGCCAAGACTGTGGACGAACAATATGAGAAGGTAGGTTTAAGCCTTCCTTGCTTGATTTCCGAACTAACACCTTGCAGAACAGCGAGTACCGTCAACTACTCATCCAATCAATTCACAACTGCGCTATCAAATTCTCAGAGATTGCTGCAAGCGTTGTCGACCTGCTGATGGACTTTATCGCCGACTTCAACAACAACTCCGCGGTTGACGTGATTTCGTTCGTCAAGGAGGTCGTCGAGAAATTCCCCAAGCTTCGCGCGTCCATTGTGGACCGCCTAGTCTCTACTCTCAGTGAGGTCCGCGCCGGAAAGGTTTACCGTGGCGTACTGTGGGTTGTTGGCGAGTATTCGCTTGAGGAGAGAGATATTCGTGAGGCTTGGAAGAAGATTAGAGCAAGTCTCGGGGAGATACCTATCTTGGCTTCAGAACAGCGGCTTCTTGAAGAGGTACCCGAAGATACCTTGCCCAAGGAACAGATCAATGGTCACGCCAAACCCTCAGCTCCGAAGGTGCTGGCAGATGGTACATATGCAACGGAGAGCGCCCTTACTAGCCAGTCCGCGGCTGCTGCTCGTCTGCAGGCAGTCAAGGCGGCCCAGAAGCCTCCTCTGCGCCAGCTGATCTTGGATGGCGATTACTACCTTGCAACTGTTCTCTCATCTACATTGACTAAGTTGGTGATGCGGCATTCGGAAGTCTCCCAGGAACCTGCTCGTACCAACGCTCTACGCGCTGAAGCCATGTTGATTATGATCTCCATCATTCGTGTTGGTCAATCGCAATTTGTCGCCGCTCCGATTGACGAGGATTCTGTTGACCGCATCATGACCTGTGTTCGATCTCTTGCTGAATTCTCTGAGAGGAAGGAAATTGAGACAACGTTCCTCGAGGACACTCGCAAGGCCTTCCGCGCTATGGTCCAGGTCGAAGACAAGAAACGAGCTGCCAAGGAAGCCTCGGAGAAGGCTAAGAGCGCTGTTCAGATCGACGACGCCATCCCGATCCGGCAGTTCACGAAGAAATCAGATGAAGGGGCAGAGGAGATTGAGCTCGATCTCGCCAAAGCAACAGGAGGTGACTCCATGGTGGAAACCGTGTCGTCTAAGCTCAGTCGCGTTGTTCAACTTACTGGTTTCTCAGACCCCGTCTATGCGGAGGCTTATGTTACGGTGCACCAATTTGATATTGTTCTCGACGTGCTCCTGGTTAACCAGACCCTGGAGACTTTGCAGAACCTGTCAGTTGAGTTCGCTACGCTGGGAGACTTGAAGGTCGTTGAGCGGCCAACTACTCACAACCTCGGCCCTCGTGACTTCTTGAACGTGCAGGCTACAGTCAAGGTGTCATCGACGGATACGGGTGTTATTTTCGGTAACATTGTGTACGACGGTGCTAGCTCAACGGAAACTCATGTTGTCATTCTCAATGATATCCACGCTGATATTATGGACTACATCCAGCCTGCTCAGTGCACCGAGACCCAGTTCCGCACGATGTGGACCGAATTTGAATGGGAGAACAAGGTTAATATCAATTCTAAGGCTAAGACTCTCCGCGAATTCCTCAAGCAACTCATGGAGAGCACCAACATGGCGTGCCTTACTCCCGAGGCCTCGCTCACAGGTGACTGCCGGTTCCTGAGTGCTAATCTCTACGCCCGGAGTGTATTCGGTACGTTTACACCACTTATAACTTACCCTTTGTAGGACACACATGCTAATTGATGACTTCTTATAGGCGAGGATGCTTTAGCGAACTTGAGTATTGAGAAGGAAGGAGACGATGGTCCAGTTACCGGTTTTGTCCGGATAAGAAGCCGTTCTCAAGGGCTGGCTCTAAGCCTTGGCTCGCTGAAGGGTCTCAAAGCGTCGACTGCATGAATAGAATTCTAAGTTTCTTTTTTGTTTCCTATATCTGAATAGTGATCAATTTCCTCTTACCTATTCCACGATCATATTGATATGTTTGCCCGTTGTCTTTTTCTTTGCTAGCCTTGATGGATGAATTTGCTTGGGAATATGTTCTTGTACTGTGTGTTGGCGGATAAGAAAATATTCCTTTCAATAAAACTAATATATTCATAACCATGTTTCTATAAACAGAAAAATACATGTTTATTGATGTCCTAATAGGTCGGGGCTAAACCGTATCTTGGACGCCTACGAGCGGAAGTGTCGGATTATGGGTGTTGGCTTTTATTTGAAATTTATTAAAAATATGATGTAGTCTCAGCGCAGGAAGGAACCAATTTCAGTTTGCATTTGGAACTTTGATCTTTTCGTTGTTTGGAGGACAAACCAGCGACCGAAAACGGGGGTCGAGAGTTTCAGTCAGAAGTTAGTGCTCATTTTCCCTCATCTCGCCGTCTCCAGCGCCTCCGAGGCTCCGACAACCTCCTACTCTCCTATTATCCTGTCTCTCCCCTCATCTTTCTCATATTGTATTTTTAACCGTATTATATCGCGGTGTTCTTCTGCCTTTGATCTGACTCTATTTGTTCCTATGCTTCGGCGCGTTGTCGAGAAAAATGGCTTTCAATAGCACACCCTGCACGAATCAATCCGATTCCCACCTCCGCTTGCTCGGCCATGATTCGACTCTGCTGGTGGGACAATCGGTGTCCCTCACATTAGGCGGCGATTCCCTTCTAATAGTCGGTACGTACTGTCCAATGATTGCGATTGATGTATTGAGTTAATTGGCATGCTCTGCAGACGAGCGTGCCATGCGCAAACCGGACCGTACATGTTGTGGTCTGATTCCCAAACCAAGTATGTTATCACTTCGCAACTCGCGTATCTTCTGCCTACCGAACGCTACCGGCACAAATACAATAGAGACTGACTTTTAGTAAAGCGAACAAGCTTACGCATTCCATCTCCCTATACAATGTCCTTGACACGAGTATATCCTCGGCCGGCTTAACCATCACCTACGCGGAGCATGCGAGTAAGCATGACATCGCCGTAACCGCGCTGCAATACCCGATCACGCCCGAAGAGAAAGTGACAGTCGAGACGTGGACGTCAAAACTGCTTACCCTTGCGTACGGTAATGCGCAGCGATACAAGCGACTCAAGATCCTGATAAACCCGTTCGGAGGCAAGGGGACCGCGGCTAAATTATACCGGACATATGCGGAACCAGTCTTTGCGGCCGCCCACTGCGAAATCGATGTGCAGGAGACAACACACAGCGGGCATGCTACAGAGATCTGCGAGCAGATAGACATCAACGCGTACGATGCTATTGTGTGCTGCTCTGGTGATGGTCTACCATATGAAGTCTTCAATGGTCTCGCGAAGAAGCCGAATGCTGGGGAAGCATTAGCAAAGCTGGCTGTTACGATGTTGCCCTGTGGCTCTGGAAACGCGATGGCCTGGAACCTTACCGGGACCGGGAGTGTTTCCATCGCTGCTTTGGCCATCGTTAAGGGATTGCGCATGCCAATGGACTTGATGTCCATCACACAGGGAACCACTCGTACACTATCATTCCTATCCCAATCTTTCGGTATCGTCGCGGATTCGGATTTGGGTACAGATAACATCCGATGGATGGGGGCCCACCGCTTTACCTACGGCTTTTTAACGCGGCTCATGCACCAAGCAATATACCCTTGTGACCTTGCTATAAAGGTGGTGATAGACGATAAAACCGCTATAAAGAACCATTATAACACATACGTGAGCGGCACCCCGCCTGCTCGCTCTACAGATGGCGCCGAAAAAGACGAAGGCCTTCCAAAGCTTGAGTATGGCACTGTTCTCGATGAACTGCCCAAGGACTGGGAGGTTGTAAAGGGAGACACAATCGGCAATTTCTACGCAGGGAACATGGCAATAGTCTCCAAGGATACGAACTTCTTCCCGGCTTCAGTACCTAACGATGGGCTTATGGATATTGTCACCGTGGATGGTACAACTAGCCGCTCCAGGGTTCTCAAAATGATGACCGAAGTCCCGGAAGGCACATTCTTTGACATGCCGGTAGTTGACATTCGCAAGGCTCTCGCTTTTCGACTTACCCCTCGACAGAAGGAGGGGTACATTAGCGTCGATGGCGAAAAGATACCGTTCGAAGCATTCCAGGTCGAAATCCACAAGGGTCTCGGCACAGTTCTCTCGAAGTCCGGACATATTTACGAAGCGCCGGGGCCTCGGTCATAACGGTTTACTGACTGAGTCAAGTCGAAGCACGCAGATATACCCCAATTTCCCCCTTTTTTCCTCTGTATAGACACCTACATACACACTCGCCCCTGCCGTCTTCCCTCACTGATGATACCCAAGTGGACGACGACTTTTGAAACCCAAGCACTGCTACGGTTTGGTTCTTGTATTTTTATACCCATATCGGTCTTTGGGTTTGGCTCGGGGTTGGGTTTATTAGACCTGGTATTTCATATCCCTAAAGACACGAGGTAGAGTCATATAATAAACACATTTCTATAATTGCGCTCTGCTAGCGGGCTTTGTAATAATTCTACCTTGGTTCAACACATTGCTTTTTACTATAGATACAAACGGAAACCGACTAATCATCCCCAAATCCACCCCACTCCTCCTCACTCTCCTCATCCTCACTTTCAGCCTTGTCCGCCTTCCTCTCCTTGAAGCCCCATTCAACTAATCGCTCGTCATCCAGCGTCTCCGTGGCCCTGATCCTAACAGGCCTGTGCGCGCTTTCTTTCTTCAGCCTCTCAACCGGGGCCAGTAGCATCTCCATCGGAACCTCACCAACAGGTTTTCCGCTCTCGGGGTCAATCTCAAGAACCTTCTCAATCTCATCAATCCAGATATCAAGCAAGTGGTACCGCAACCCGTCAGGCCCATGTGGCATTGGAATAACACCGTTCTCCTCATCGGTCTTTGGCTGGCTCGGATCGAAGTTCAACGGGTGCAGAGGACCTTCGGTGATTATGTCAAGGTAAGCTTGTAGATCCGCCCAGTTCGAGTTTGTCAGTGATGACCCATCCTCCTGCTCCTGCTCCTCCTCGTGTTCGTCTTCATCATCGGCATATTTCGACTTCGACTTTGACTTCGACTTTGAGCGCTTCTTGGACGCTGTGGTTTGCTCTCTTTTGCGCTTCTTGTTAGCGCCGTTGGCGGTTGCGGAGTTGTTATTCTTGAGGAAGACTTGGAATGCAACGCCGACGTATGAGCGAATCAGGTACAGGTACTTGTCTAGTCGCAGACGATCAATGGCATGGAATTCGCGGCCGATGGTTATCCAGAATGCGCGGAGAAAGCGGTGCACTGTTGTCTGGGGAAGAGAGGGGACGAGCGTGTAGGAGAGGTTGCGAGCGAGAGCTTGTTGGGTGAGGGGGCGGTCGGAGTGGTAGAAGCCTGGTCGTCATTTGAATTAGTCTGATGGTCTTCTGGTAGTTTATTTGAGGTACAAGACGGATCGTACAGAAGAACAAGCCTTTCCAGAGTTTGAGGAAGTCGAGGAGGGATAGGTCGGTTTTGGACCGGAGGAAGAGAGAGAGGGAGTCGGTGGCTTTGTCGCGGATCTTTTTGTCTAAATATTATTGTTAGCATTGATGTCCGAGTTGCAGGAGTAGGGGGCATGCCGCTTGAGGCGAGCTCCCTTACGAAGGGAGTCTTCGCAAGGTCTGTCATGTTGGGGGTTATTAAAGCCTCGTTGTCAATCGTAGAAGGCAATGGCAATGGCAATTGTGATGGTGGTATCAATTGCTAATAGTTTGTAGACGCCCAAGCAATGGATCGCAGCGAAGATAATTTGATCCGCAAATCTAAAATGCAAGTTTCATAAGTGCAATGCTAACGAAATCTTGAGTCGCTATCGCATCCATGACTTTTTTTTTTAATGTTTGCACTGTTTGGTCCTTGCTAGTGGGGAGCACTTCGTCGAATCACGTGCAGCTGCTTGAGTGGGCGTAGAGATAACCCGGTCTCCAACTTTCCAGTCTTCACTGCTCGAATCTCCATAGCAATGCAAGCGAATCGATGCCATAGGTGGGCATCCGGTTACTCCAGTACACGAATTACCAACGGCATTGTACAGTGTGTGTCGGCTGCCAAATGACTTTCGTGACAGCAGAGGAGTGACGTTTCTATGAGGTTGGCCTGCACGCACTATTCGCCGAGCTTGCACATGGACCTGGAGCGGAATAGTATCCGCTATCTGTAGTGAATAACGGCCTTTGAATTTAGGAACTGAAATACCGTTTCAGTAATTGCACTCTTCCGTCGGAGTTCTGTCTTTCCAGTAGTATTTCGGATGCGAATAACAAGAGATACCTCCGCTGACTACAAGACACTTATGCCGAGTTATGCTCGGAAATTGGTTTCGAGATCGACGAGTCAGTGGAGAGTTTTGTGGCATCAGCCCAATGGATGGAGCTGCTTAGCGTCAATGTTGCTGATCACTCTTGGCTCTGGGCGCAAGCAAGAGCTAACAACTTTCCGCGATGCGAAGTACGAAGTACGAATGCCGGCAGCTGTTTGCAGTGCTCCAGGTAGTACCTAGTATTTACTGCTACAGTACTTGATGCTGACAGCAAGAGTGGTACCTCCGAGATGGTGGAGCTTCGGGCGGGTGTCGGCCTCCATTGGGAGCAAGTCTGGTGTACACGAGTTTCCAACAGAGGACGGGCGACTTGGGTTGGAGCTGGTTCAATCTCTTGAGAACGGACCAGTAAGCAGTGAGCACCATCAGCATCAGGGAGCGTGAAACCTTAAAGCTGTCTTGTTGTGGGAGATCATCCTTATAGTAGTCTGGACCGCATCCGGAATGCTCTCATTCGACCAGTCCTGGCCCCTCGTCGCAATCTTGAAATTCCCCTTCCCATGCTATCTTCTGTTTATTGTTACACTAGAGCCCACTGCGTCTCCGTTTTCATGACATCACGATGCCCACGTCGGCAAATCGCAGTCCTGCGATCCCTGCGATCCCTAAGAGCCAACCATCCAGCGTACTCATTACTGTCACCCACGGTTCACATCAGAACCCCGAAAGAGTGTACCCCGGACTTGTTTCCAATGGCCATTGGCCGACATCACTGCTGGCTCTTTTTGTCGTCTTTTTCCAAGTACATCTTTTTTCCTTCCAGTCAGATGATACGTGCTGTTGCGGAGTTGCACCAGTTCGGCTTCCTGTCTCCGGAGCGTTTGCCCACTGGAACTGCTGATACCCTTTTGCGCCTTTCGTTTTCTCCTTTCCTTTCCCATTACGTTCCTCTCTCCTCCATAGACAGTGCGACCCCAGTGCCATTGTGACTGGGCGCGGTATCGAAATGGCTAAGAACGAGGAACTCAGCAGTAGCTCCCACCAGAGCTCGGAGCAACAGGATGAGATCCACGAAATCCCTCAAACACAGTACCGCAGTCGCCAAAATTCAAGGGTGGCCCAAGATGATACGACATTTTTCGATGAAATCAACCCTGAGGGCAAGGCAGAGTTGACTCGCATTGCCTCGAACTTTCCTAGACGCACTTCCAGTGCTAGTGCTGGTGTTGGTGCCGGTGGAAAGGGCATACAGCGAATGGACACTGTCGACGAAATGGCTCTCGACGACCCAGCCTTCGATCCAACGACTGACCAGTTTGATCACTACAAATGGGCACGTAAAATGATGAAGCTCATAGATAGGGAAGGGTTTCCCCGGCCGCCATCGATGGGCATCTCGTTCCAGAACCTCAATGTATCTGGTTCGGGGTCGGCATTGCAGTACCAAAATACTGTGGCCTCTCTCTTTGCTGCGCCCTTGCGGCTTAATGAACTGTTATTCAAGCGGTCCCCCGAGAAGCACATTTTACACGATTTCAACGGGTTAATCAGGAGCGGCGAACTCTTGATCGTCTTGGGGCGACCCGGTAGTGGTTGTTCGACGTTTTTAAAATCACTATGTGGTCAGCTCCATGGACTGAAACTCGGGAAAGACTCGGAGATTCAGTATGGTGGAATTTCGCAGGAGACTATGCTTAAGGAATACAAGGGAGAGGTTCTATACAACCAGGAAGTGGACAAGCATTTTGCTCATCTTACAGTGGGACAAACCCTGGAGTTTGCAGCAGCAGCGAGAACTCCCGAGCACCGATTAGAGGGAGTCGATCGTCACCAGTTCGCCAGCTACGTTACCAAAGTCGCCATGTCTATTTTCGGTCTATCACACACCTACAACACCAAAGGTACGGTATCCACACTTGAGGTTTATGCCCCTGACATCCGTTTCTGACTATGTTATAGTTGGCGATGACTATATACGAGGTGTTTCTGGTGGTGAGAGAAAACGAGTCAGGTTTGCTCTCATATTTATCGCAACCATAAAATGACGTAAAGCTAACCCATATATAGTATTGCTGAAATGGCCTGTAAGCCTTTAAATCATGACTGTCTTAAGCTGCTGAGTTAATACTGACGTACGTACAGTGTCGGGGGCACCTGTTGCGGCATGGGACAACAGTACAAGAGGACTTGATTCTGCAAGCGCCTTAGAATTTGCAAAGGGTAAGCTTTAGCCGGTCATCCATGGAAGTTTCCTATAGAAATAGACAAAACTGATCAATGCCTTTTTAAGCCTTGCGCGTGTCTGCAAATGTTGCTGGCACTTGCCATGCCGTTGCAATTTATCAGGCTTCACAGGCAATCTATGACATCTTTGACAAAGCTGTTGTCTTATACGAAGGACGCGAAATCTACTTCGGACCCTGCAGCGATGCAAAGGGATATTTTGAGGAGATGGGCTTTTATTGTCCTCCACGCCAGACGACCGGTGACTTTCTGACGTCCGTAACCAACCCACAGGAGCGTATAGCGCGCGAGGGGATGGAAAATAAGGTCCCACGAACGCCTGAGGAATTCGAGAAATACTGGAAGAATAGCCCGTACTTCTCCGATCTTAAGCAAGACATCGCTGATCATTCGGAGGAGTTCCCTCTCGGAGGAGAGGCTGCGCAAACATATGGTCAGGCGAAGCGGCACAAACAGGCAAAGCACGTCAGGTCTAAAAGTCCCTATGTCATTTCTATTCCAATGCAGGTTAAGCTTTGTACAATTCGAGCTTATCAAAGGTATCCAGTCCGCAGAGTGCACCTTATATCTTTCGACTGACGTCGACTAGGATATGGAACGACAAACCGTCTACGTTGACAACTGTTATTGGTCGAATTGTGATGTCTCTTATTATTGGTTCTATATACTTCGGGTAAGGTCTTGTGGGATACATACTGGACGATGTTTCTAACATGTTCAGGACCCCGAACGCCTCCGCCGGGTTTCAAAGTAAAGGAGCCGCTCTATTTTTCGCTGTTTTGTAAGTGCCTGACCTTGATGCTGAATGGAAACACAACTGATATGCCCCAGGATGAATGCTCTTATCAGTATTACCGAGATCAATTCGCTCTACGACCAGCGTCCAATTGTCGAGAAACAAGCATCGTACGCCTTCGTTCATCCTTTCGCTGAGGCATTTGGCGGGATCGTGTCCGATATTCCGGTCAAATTTGTTTCAGCCGTCGTCTTCAACATAATCTATTACTTCCTGGCCGGGCTGGTAGGTGTAGTTATTATGCCTGTATGTCACAATAATGCTAACTGGCACAGCGTTATGAACCTTCGCAATTTTTTATCTTTTTCCTTTTCACATTTCTCAGCACTCTCGCCATGTCGGCAGTCTTCCGAACTCTAGCAGCATCGACAAAGACCTTATCCCAAGCGATGTCCATGGCTGGAGTAATGGTACTGGCTATCATTATTTATACTGGTTTCGTGATTCCCACACCGCAAATGTCGGATGTTCCGTGGTTCAGCTGGATTAGGTGGATTAACCCGGTGTTCTATACCTTCGAGGCTATGGTAGCCAACGAGTTTCACGGCCGACGATTCGAGTGCTCACAATTTGTACCCGCATATCCGAGCCTCAGCGGAGATTCCTTCATTTGTGCAGTCCGAGGAAGTGTGGCGGGAGAGCGGACCGTCTCGGGAGACTCCTACATCTGGGCTCAGTACCGTTATACATATGCCCACGAATGGAGGAATCTCGGGATTCTGATAGGTTTTTGGATTTTCTTTACCGTAGTATACCTGGTTGCGACTGAGGTCAATTCAGCCACATCGTCTAAGGCCGAGTTTCTGGTATTCCGCCGCGGCCATGTGCCGCCACAGATGCGCAACCTCGACAAGGATCAGGGAGATGCACCGCCTGAGAATACCGCTTTAGCTGAAAAGCCAAATGAGGCTGCACAAGCGAATACCTCTGCGATTCCAGAACAGCACAGCATTTTTACCTGGCGAAATGTGTGTTATGACATCCCTGTCAAAGGCGGCCAGCGTCGGCTGTTGGATAACGTTAATGGGTGGGTGAAACCGGGTACGTTGACGGCATTAATGGGTGTCTCAGGGGCCGGGAAAACAACACTTCTCGATGTACTCGCGAAACGGGTTTCTATTGGTGTTGTTACAGGCGACATGTTTGTTGATGGCAAGCCGCTTGATTCCAGTTTCCAGAGAAAAACGGGGTACGTCCAGCAGCAAGACCTACACCTTTCTACCACGACTGTGAGGGAAGCATTACGCTTCAGCGCATTACTACGTCAGCCAAAGACAGTATCAAAGGCTGAAAAATACGAGTATGTCGAGGAAGTCATTGAAATGCTTAGTATGCAAGACTTTGCAGATGCTATCGTCGGTACCCCCGGTGAGGGCTTGAATGTTGAACAGCGCAAGCTGTTAACGATTGGTGTTGAACTTGCAGCTAAACCTGCGCTGCTCATATTCCTTGACGAGCCGACAAGTGGCCTGGATTCGCAAAGCTCTTGGTCAATTTGTGCCTTTTTGCGCAAGCTTGCGGATCGCGGCCAAGCGGTGTTGTCTACTATCCATCAACCCAGCGCTATGCTCTTCCAACAATTTGATCGACTATTGTTTCTAGCCAAGGGAGGTAGAACTGTCTACTTCGGAGATATTGGAAAAGATTCTCATACACTACTCAATTATTTTGAATCAAACGGAGCACGGAAATGTGGCCCATCTGAGAATGTCAGTCTCCATTACCCCCTAGGCCTGCTATATGTGCTAACTCATGCAGCCTGCGGAGTATATCCTTGAAGTAATTGGGGCCGGTGCCTCTGGAAAGTCGAGTCAGGACTGGCCAGTCGTTTGGAACGAAAGCAAAGAAGCCAAAGAAATCCAAAATGAGATTGGCCGGATCCATAAAGATAGGGCTTCTGCCCCGTCGGAGGAGCAAGACAATACGCACCGCGAATATGCCATGCCCTTCACTAACCAACTGTGGCACGTAACCCTGCGTGTATTCCAGCAGTACTGGCGTGAGCCCGTATACATTTGGGCAAAGCTAATTCTAGCCATTGCCTCCGCTCTTTTCATCGGTTTCACCTTCTTCAAGCCCGACAGCTCCCAACAGGGTTTCCAGGACGTACTATTCAGCGCATTCATGCTCACCTCTATTTTCTCCACCTTAGTGCAACAGTACGTATCGCACATACTTATTCCCTGTACACCTACTAAAGTTCGTCTAGGATAATGCCCAAGTTCGTCGTCCAGCGCTCCCTCTACGAAGTCCGCGAACGCCCCTCAAAAGCATATTCTTGGGCCGCCTTCATAATCGCCAACGTCCTTGTTGAAATACCCTGGCAGGTCCTCGCCGGTGTCGTCTCCTGGGCTTGCTACTACTTCCCCGTCTATGGCGCCAACCAAGCCCCGCACCGACAGGGTCTGATGCTCCTCTTTACAATCCAATTCTTTGTCTTCACATCGACATTCGCGACATTCATCATCTCCGCCCTCCCCGACGCAGAAACAGGTGGCACAATCGCAACCCTGATGTTCATGATGACCCTTGTCTTCAACGGTGTTATGCAACCACCCAATGCTCTGCCGGGGTTCTGGATCTTCATGTACCGCGTTTCCCCGCTGACGTATCTTATCTCGGGTCTTACGGCGACGGGTCTCCATGGCCGAGCGATTGTGTGCTCGGATGCGGAAATGAGCGTGTTTAACCCTCCTTCTGGACAGACCTGTGGACAGTATATGAGTGCTTACCTCCAGGTCGCACCGGGGAGGCTGTATAATCAGGATGCTACCCAGAACTGCCAATACTGCGCCCTTAGAAGCGCAGATCAATACCTTGCTGCGTCGAATATTTGTACGTGATCCTTCTTCTTCCTTTCCTTTCCAACTAAACCGACACAACGTAATAAAATAAGCCAAACTAACCATGGACTTTTTATATAAACAGACTACTCAGAACGCTGGCGAAATTGGGGCATCGGTTGGGCCTACATTGGGTTTAATATCTTTGGGACGGTAGCGCTCTACTACATCTTCCGGGTCCGAAACTGGAATCCGACGAGTATAGTTCGTGGTGTTAAGCGGGGAGCAGTGTTTGTTTGTCGTGTGTTCAAGAGGCGCTCTGGGGAGACGCCGAAGGGGAAGGAGGCGGATAATGGAAGGTTGCTCTAGGTTTCCTTTAGTGTATGGTCTAGTTGGTTGGAAGTTAGGTTTAAAAGCAGTTGCGGGAATGAGGTAGTGACTTACCTTGACAGAGTTCGTTAATATATAGAATTGGAAGAGTTGAGGGTGGATTCTTATAACTTGTATGCAACATTTTGGAGAATCGAGTTTGACGAGGATGATCTAAGTGAACAGGTCGTGAACTTGACCTCTATTTCATATTGCCACGAAGATGTAGGCAGATTGAAAGTGTTTAGATTCCTATGTTTGCACTATGTAGATTGGGGGTGTAGTTCGTAGATAAATTGAATTTAACAAGAAAGACAGCCGACGAGGGGTATAATGCAATGCGCTGTATTCTGGAAGTTGAAGTTTATCAAACGCCGGCTGCCCAGAGGAATTGGGGTATGTGTTATCGTGAACTCGTACAAGTGTTGCATCGTTTGTAGAGTGTGATTGGGAAATATACAAGGATAGGAGTCGTTGGGCTTCCCGGGGGGGGGGGGTGAAGGGGTGTAGAAGATGGAAGTCGTGTAGTTGTGAGGTCAGGATGAGGTTGATGGTCGCCGCGCAACAACCATAGCATTTACTACATTGCCTGGTTTCCAGCCCTGGTCGACGAGTGGTGTATTCTCTTTGAGGATCTTGCCTAGGTAGGCGATTCGGACGCGCTGTGTCCTGGGTATCTATATTTTCTGTTAGTTGTCGGTGCTCCTTAAATTAAAGCAATGCAAGTAGAAAAGAGAGGGAAAAAGTGAGAAGTGTAGACTCACTCCGACTTCCTGCTGCACCTTCCGTGCAAGAAACCCGACATTTTGTGCCTTATCCGCGGTGACGACAAGGTCCTCTCCATCACGATCACTCAACCTCGCCTTCACCCGGATCAAGTCGCGCTCACTCGTCTTCCCCTTCTCGTCCCTCCTCCGGTCATTTTCACCATCCTCCGCAATCAACTCATCCCCAGACTCTACTTCATCACCAAAGTCCTTCCTATCATCTGCCTCAAATCCCACATCTACATCCTCCCCGTCCGTACTCCCATCTTCATCCTCATCGACAACAATATTATCTGGGTCACTCACGATGCACCTCGGCAACCGGTAAAGTACCCCCTGCTCATCATAGCAACCTTGACAAAGATCCCCTGTTGGAACAGTCACGCCTGCTGCATCGATAATGCTTTGCGCGGTCGCAAAGTCCTCGTTCCGCATAAACGTCAGAGCAGCGGATAGCGCAGCCCATACTTCGGGACGACCGGTGACGCGGGTTTCGAAGAACTCGATGCGTTCGCGATCGAGAAGGGTGCGCGTCCATAGGCGTCTCTTGCTGTTCCAGATGTGCGGGCGGATAGGCGCATTAATGTGCTCGGGCAGCGGGACTGGGGTTTGATTTCGGGGTGGTTGCTTCTGGCGGGATTGCCGTGAGGACGAGGGGTGGTGGTTGAGGATAAGGGCCGGTCGGTGGCGGGAAGACGAGGACGGGGAGGTTAGGGATGAGGATCGATGGGGTCGGGTCGATGAGGGTTCGTTCGTTGTGTCGTGATTGTTGTTGTGGTGGTGGTGGTGTTCTTCTGAGGGGGACTGAGCGTCGTGGGTATCACGCGACACGGAGAAGCAGCAGCCCTGCGGTCGGTTGAGGTCAGTGATTGCTACAAGAGAATTTAGCGATAGCAAGGTACGCACCATCTTGGAGGAAGGGAGTCGGCTCCATCAGCTGTGACGTTGAAGCATAGGATGAGAGAAAGAATGGGGTGAATGGGGCGAATGGGGCGAAGAATCGATGAAAGAGCAGCAGCTAGGAACGGTCTCTAAATACGAAGTTCTCCAACGGGGGGGATTGTCTAATATACTCCACGGTGACATAAAGTTTCCGTGGTTCGCACTGTTAGTCTCACCACCTGTCGTGCAATCAGAAGCTTAAGATTCGCCCAAGAGTGCTTTGCTCTGCGGGGTTTTCTGTCTAATTTGTGTACTTTCGTTACTTTATTTACTAGCGCCGTGGTAGTACATTAGAATGGCTAATCTGACGCCCCGGTGGGTCGCTTGTCCTGCTTTCACTCCTCCTCGTCTTCGTCATCACTGCCAAATATTGCCTTAAATACTGCCTCACCTGGTCGTTCAGCCTCCAGAGCTTCGTTGCGATCTGCTTCGATGACAACAGGCGCCTGTTGGGGCTTTGGCGTTGGGGTTGCCGATGCAGACGCAGAGTCTCCACGGGACGGGCCCAGAGCTCCGCCCCCACCAGCCGCAAGCATAAGCTGATTCATGGCATCTTGCGACACAAGTTCTCGCGGTCGAGTGTCTGTCTGATATCCCGCGGACTGGAAGCGACCTCCGGCTGATGAGGAAGATCCACCGGACGGTTCTCCAGGGTCAACCTGCACATGGCTGGGAGGTTTGATGTTGAACCGTTTGCATAATAAACGGGTGGGGTAAAACGAGATCGTGGTGCGTGTCATCGGCCCGAACATGCCAATTTTTGCAGCCGCTATCGCTGGGTCCTCAGGCTTTTCGCTGGGCTTACTGAGTAATGGCGTGTTCGCGTCAGACTCTGATTCATCCGAAGTCCCCTTTGGGCCGGAAGAGGCGGATGTAAATCGCGATGCCATCACTCCGGACACAGGCTTGAAGACTTCCGCCGCTCGAGCAAATTCGTCGAGCTCTGTAACCCACTCATCAGTACTAGAGCCTGACGCACGCTCTGGGAGAGTGTCGCGAAGACCAGCTCGGATTTCAAGAAATGTCCGGTAGCGGGCCCGTTTAGCTTCGTCATCTGAGTACGGCATCCAGCCGCTGGCAGCGCGCGTAAGAGCTTGCACGGCCACTAGTTTATCTAGCTTGGGTACAAGATCCCATAGTTGCTTTTGCCTTTGCGAATCTGAAAGTTCATAACCCTTTGGGGCCTTTTCACCTAATGCCGGTGGTAGATTCGTCTGGCCTGTAAGCTTCGCAATTTTTTCCCGGCCTTCGGGGGTCATCCAGTCAAATATAGACTTTGCTGGTAATTGGTCTTCTCCCAAAAGTGCTGCCCGCGATACTGGATCTAGAGTTGAAGCTCTAGCTGCCTCCGCAGGAGACACGTAATCAGAGGCATCCCGCTGTTTAAAAGGCGCCTTCTTAGATTTCCAGTCTTTGGGTATCTCTGGCGGGGCATATTTCTTGTCCGAAGATAGCGAAAGACTCGATATACCCTCCGCCAGTAGAAATCCATCAAGCGGCAGACGACCATCATGGCATTTCCTGAAACCAGCAGCACCCTTGGCGGCAATTGTCTTCTTGGGGATAAAGACCGGCTTGGTGCTTAAGAGAGGGTTAGACGACCCCAAGGCAGACTTCGCATCGTCTGTGGCTTTCATTTTGGGTTTCTTCTTTTTATCACCACCAAGAGTACGGTTATATGAAATCCGTGGACCAAGAGAGTAAGGGTCCTCATCATCTGATCCCGTATCATTGAGTACACCAACACCGAAAGCTCCTCGTCGAGGTTTCTGGGGTTTGGATTGCTTTTGTTTGTTGGTGTTGAGCCGCCGTCCGAAGAAAGAATCGGCATCCTCATCAGACCCCTCACGCTCTTCCTGATGGGAGCCAAGACGAGCTTCACCTTCAAACCCCAGTCCCTTATGGTCGGTCTTGCGTACAAACGCAACCATCGGCGGATTCTCCGGTGCAAATAGGTACGTTTTGTCCGCCCCATCGCCTGCATGGGCTTTTCCGTCTCCCAAATCGGCTTTCCGTCTCACTTTCGGACCAATACCTTGTCCTTCCCTCCATCCCATCTTCTTCAACAGTTTCACGCCAATGGTTTCACCCGACACCTTGAAGATATCCATTAATCCACCACGGCGCGTTGCGTCCGTAGCCGTGGAGCCAAACCCAGAGAAATCTTCGTTCGTTTGTACCTTCCGCGCTTCTTCTGCCTCTCGAATATCATCCTCATCCATAAAGTCCTCCGCTCGCTGTTTCGGCGCATCCTTTGCTCGATTTTGACGCGAAGACACAAATGTCGAAGGTGTCCATCCCTCTTTCGACCCGACAGTGTTAAAATACCTGAGACAGAGGGCCACTTTAGTGTGTTGTCCAAGGAGGTCGCTGAATCGTAGGCTCACCCGGCACTGAACCCACCGGTGAAGGCGCCATGTAGGCGTTTCCTTCCCCGGTCGTCTGTCACCTCCTGCTTCCATACCGGCACGTATGATCCATCGTCTCGAGTGCCTTCATCGAGTGGCGGAAGAGGGGTCCCAAAGAAAGCGTAGGGTGATTGCTGGGCCTGGAAGTCGGCTTCGAAAGCCGCGCGCGTTCTTTTGCTGGCCATTCTTTGGTGTTATAAGACAGAGCCAGGCATAGCGATCACTATTTAATTAGCGACATTATTCGGACAGCACATGCGGAATATACCTTCAGAAAAGCAAACAAGTTGTTTTGAGCTCAAGTCAAGCGCTGGTGGAAGGCTGAAGATGTAAAGAATGGGACAAGTGACGCCAGAAGGTTATTGCACCGCCACAGCTGTGGCTCGTATACTCCTGCGAGCTTGGACAAAATCAATCAACTGCCAGTCTGGTTTATTACTCTAGATGATTCACTTGAAACAAAAGTTTTGCTGCAGCCATTACTATTCACGCAGATTGTTTCTTTGTTTCAAGGGCTCAAGTGGTAGCGAATCTGGTGGCAGTATATCTACAGGAGATCAAGAACTCTCTAGACAAATCGAGCAATTGCCGCAGAGCGCTGTGATGCATCACCTCAACCCTCGTGATCTTGTGCGGGATGATCCCGATGAGCTACGGAGTGTATTGCAGCGCTGTACGTGCCCAAAGCACCCGGTCATTCCAAGCACGACTAGGTGCGGTATCAGGCACGAGGTTAACCGGGTGGCTGGGTTGAGCTGACATATGTCATCTGGTGAAGGGGAAACCGGTCACCAGCAGCTATTGATTTGGGTTGGAGGAAATACGAGGCGTGGCAGGCCGTAGATTGACTCTGGTTAGTTACCAGCAGGGTTGAGACATAAAGTTGGACGAGAGGCGCCGGGATGGATGGTTGCGTGCGGCCCCTGGCTTTGTTTCTCCCTTCAGGTGTTTCTCCGCAGCCGCATCCAGATCCATCTTGCTCTCGCTTTCCACAACACACACCTGCATCGTGCTCCCTTCGACTTCTCCCCAGCGTTAACCCTTTACCTTCCTCGCAATCCTAGTTTTCTCGTCATCTTCAGAATCACTCCCCCGCAGATGGAGTCTCTGTGAACGGTTTCGCCCGCGACGATCACTTTCCTTGGGCTCTCGTCAGCAAACGCTCCTCTCGTCCCCCACTCGCTCCCCCGACCGTCCATCTCGACGGGACCTCCGACCTCGTCCCCGTTTAGCTTCATCCCCCCAAACATCGAGTTCATCGGTGGCAGCTTCGATTTGAGCGATCAGGTTTGAATTGTTGCTGAACTCGTGGTCTTCCCAATTAATTTCCCCCCCTACCATCGTGATGTCTGCCGCTGCGCCCTCAGCCGTCCATCGCAGCCACTCCACGTCCTCCAGGCCGCCCTCCTATGGGACTGCTTCGGCCGACATCCCTCACCGGACCCGAAGTGTCGCTGTGAGGCCTGCGACAGCATCTCAACCTTCTCCAGTGCATCACAATCAATCTCATAACCGGCATTCCTATTCCAAGTCACAGTCGTACGACCGCCGACCTCCTAGCAACAACCACGCCGTTTTCGACAACATAGCTCGTCGGGACTTCGAGTCTTCCAGGGGTAGCCAGCACTCGTCCCGCCGGGATAGTTCGAGGGAGCGCTCCCAAGAGCGCCCGACGAGCGCATACCGTACCGATCCGTCCTCGAATAAACCCAAGAGAAATCTCTCGGTAAGAAGCCATCAGCGGGACAGTATAGACATGGCTTCTGCGGGGCCCAGGGCCGCGAACGGGGGCGCAGGCCATTCCCAATCTACTTCTGGCCAGCATCTACATCCAGCGAACCCCAATCAGTCGAAGCGCCGCACCATGATCGCAACCCCAACAGGCCAGTGGTCATTAGGTAAGACATTGGGGGCTGGTAGTATGGGCAAGGTCAAAGTGGGGAAACACATGGAAACTGGGGAACAGGTAAGCTTCATACCTCTCTGAAGAATATGTTGTATTGGATATGTTATTAACGAGACTGTCGGGTTATAGGTTGCTATCAAGATCGTGCCTAGACAGTCAACGGAAGAACATCGGAGTGCACGTGAGGCCGAAAGGGCGGATCGTTCAAAGGAGATTCGAACTGCTCGCGAGGCAGCCATTGTCAGTCTCGTTAATCACCCTTATATATGTGGCATGCGCGATGTGGTACGGACCAATTACCACTGGTATATGCTTTTCGAGCTTGTCAACGGTGGTCAAATGTTGGACTACATCATCTCTCACGGCAAGCTAAAAGAAAAGCAGGCGAGGAAATTTGCACGCCAAATCGCCAGTGCGCTAGATTACTGCCATCGCAATAGCATTGTGCATCGGGACTTGAAAATCGAAAATATCCTCATCAGCAAGACCGGCGATATCAAAATCATTGATTTCGGTCTTAGTAACCTCTTTTCCCCGCGAAACTTGCTCAAGACATTTTGCGGCAGTCTTTACTTTGCCGCTCCCGAGCTGCTCCAGGCAAGGCAGTACACTGGTCCAGAAGTGGATGTCTGGAGTTTTGGGATTGTGCTCTACGTTTTGGTGTGCGGGAAAGTCCCGTTCGATGACCAAAGCATGCCAAAACTCCATGCAAAGATCAAGCAAGGAGTGTTCGAATACCCCCCTGGCCTTACTGCTGGTTAGTTAGCCCGTCTTTTAGAAGCCGATCGACCATAAATGTGCTAATGTTTCATGTTTCTAGAATGCCGCCATATCATTTCACGCATGTTGGTAACCGACCCCAAGCAACGCGCAAGTCTGGCCGAGATCATGAGCCACCCTTGGATGAACAAAAGCTTTAGCGGGGTCCCTGATAACCACCTCCCACACCGGGAGCCTTTGCAGCTTCCGTTGGACCCCGCGGTGATCGACAAGATGACTGGATTCGACTTCGGGTCCCCAGACTACATTGCCTCGCAACTCACCAAAATCATAGAGTCCGAGGAGTATCAGCATGCGGTTGCGCTCAATGCGCGTGAACAACCCGCTCCTGCAAACACTGATAAGAAGCGCGGCGTCTTTGACTTTTACAAGCGCCGAAACTCGGCCAGCAAAGACAATCTTACAGCGCCTTCAGCAGAAGCTATACAGCTTGGAAATGACCCATTGAATGCCTACAGTCCATTATTGTCTGTATATTACCTCGTCAGAGAAAAACTGGAGAAAGAAAAGACCGAGGCCAACCCGGGTGCCCTCGGCATTCAAGTAACCAGTGGCGATGCGCTGCTTCAGGTACCTGATCTAGCAGCCCCAGAAGCTGCCCATACCAACCAGTACCATGTCCCCGGAGAGAAAGATACGGGAAGACGGTCGCGCCCACGCGCCCGAACCCATGGTGATGATGAGATCACGGAGGGCATGAAGAACACCAACCTCGCGCCGGGACAACCCTCTCACAGCCCCGCTGCGTCCCAGCCAGAAACTCCAGCTAAGAAAGAGAGCACCGCTGCCGGTCTTCTGAGGCGCTTTAGTACGCGGAGAACGAAGGATCGTAGCCGTGACCCCGAACGGTCAAGGCTTACAAGCCCTCATGGGCCATCTCTCAATGTGCAGCCGCCGGCCGACTCTGCCTCTCCCCTCTCAAGGGGATTTAGCATGCGGAGAAACCGCCGTGCGGAACCTTCCCCAACAAAAATTCCAACGACAGGCAGTCAGCCTCACCATCAGGACCTCCTCAAGACCCCTGGATCGGCAGAGCCGGCCTCACGATCCAACAAGTTCCTCGAGAGGTCGACTAGTGTTAGCTCAGCCGATCCGCGAAACCGACGGACCCGCCGAACCGATGCGGATGTGACCAACCAGCCGCCGCAAACAAGCGGATCAGAATACTCAGGCGCCGCGAAGGACCCTACCGGACGGGAACAGAAGGCGACGACCCGTACACACGCCACCCGGACAATGTCTCTTGGTCATGCTCGCCGTGAAAGTATCCAGGCTCGACGGGCTCGGCGAGACGCTACGAGGGAAGCCAATGTTCCCGAGGAAACTGACGGAGAAGTTTCTGGGCCGGGAGCTGCCTTGGAAAGTGCGAATGAAGAAGACCTATCCAAGCCAGTCTATCTTAAAGGCCTCTTTAGTGTTTCCACTACTAGCAGCAAGCCACTGGCCTTTATTCGCTCCGACATTATTCGGGTCTTGAAGCAACTTGCTGTTGAGCATGTGGAAATAAAGGGCGGCTTTAGCTGTCGTCATGCGCCCAGCATTGATCTGGATAAGGTAGCGGACAACGGGCCTCCAAGCCCTGAACGTCAAGGCCAGGTTTCCAGCCACCGTCGTCGAATCAGTTTTGGAGGTCTACTGAATCACGAAGATGGCCGCGAGGAGGTTCGGAGCTCAACGCGCCGCCGTCAGCGGGCGCCAGACCGCAGCTTCGTTTCCAACTCAGAAGCTTCGGATGAATACCTTGAAGGCCGTGATACCAATCTGACGAGTGGAGAACGTGTTGTTGGAGAGACAACCACCCGAGTGCAGAGCGACACCGGTGGCAACCTTGTTCTCCGGTTCGAGATACTCATCGTTAAGGTGCCGCTTTTCTCGCTCCACGGTATCCAGTTCAAAAAAGTGTCCGGAGGTATGTGGCAGTATCGGGAGATGGCGAAAAAGATATTGGACGCTCTGCGGCTCTAATAGTTTCCTCTATGAGACATGTGCATCAGTGACATGGCGTTTTAATCTAACGGGCAAGCCAGTTTGGCATGACAGTTATACATGAGCATGATGTTTTTTTTTTTATTCCTCTTATCTTCGATTTGCTGTTTCTTTTCTTTTTCATTTTTTCATTTTTTTGCCTCGAGTCCACCGCATCAAGTGGCCCGTATCTGCATGGGCAAGTGACAGCTTTCATGGGCGCATATTTACTGAGCTGGCTCATTTCATTTGCAATTGAAATACTTCTGTTATTGGTATTTACCTACACTTCGCGTCTAGTCAAGCCCTGATCGGTACTTCCTCTTGTCACATCTTATGTGACAATCGACTTATTTTTGTGTTTCTATACAATTGAACCACCTTACCCCCCGACTATTCGCGCTTTCGACTATATTGTCACGTTGCAGTCTTGCTTTGAGCTTATAGAAGATTAGCTTTATTTTCAGTGAACCTTAGTTCCCCCCTAATATTGTTATTTGACCCCCTTGGGAAAGTACACTACCTGGAGAGCGTTGCGATCCACGTGGAAACAAGACAATAAGTTGCTTAGTCAGCATTCAGACCTTCGAGGCATCAGGGCTATTAGGGCTTGTCATCTGAACAAACTGGTGCTTGACAGTCAGGCTATGCAGCCTTCAATATGATTCAATTAATCAGATTCAAAATAATGTAGACGACTATATATTGATGCACGAATCTTATGTGCAAACTCAGTAGCAAGAAGCCGGAGCATCGTTGCTGGATTCTTGAGTGGCCGGTAAAGTATGTGACTGGTGAACAAAGAAATGTCCCAAGCTTACTAGGTAGGCATAACAAGACACGATATAGCCTCGGAAGGAGCGCCCATTAATTGGCACAAGAGGGTAATTTGAGCATACTGAGGTGAGCGTGAAACAGTCTATGATGGTCGGGTCGGTCATCGGGTTGTAAACCCCGCCGCGAGCCCTAACAAGACAAAGAACTTGCATCGCCAATGACCGGAGGACACGATATACCGGGTAAATTTTCATTTCCATTTTCATTTTATCTGTAATTCTCGGGGCAGAGTTTTTTTCTCCTGAACTTCCGTCTTGAACCCTTTCCTGACTGATCTACGGGTGCTGAGCTCTGTCGGTGAAACCTCATCGGCATGGACGGCATCCACCGCTTCATCGATCTCAACCTTATCGTGCGCAAGGACAAGACCTTGAACATGCTCCATTAGATTATCCAACTCTGCTTGAACCTTTTCGCGAAACTCTCTTTCTAGTTTCTCCAGTTTCCGGCGCCGCCGCTCTTCCTCCTGGCGTTGTTGGTGCTTCTGCTCAAACTTGTACTGGCCAACCGCCGCGCGCTTCATCGCAGCTCCCTCCTTCCGTAGTTTTCCTTTCAACCGTTCTTGCAGTTCCTTCCTTCTTTGCATTTCTTGTGTTATCGCTCGGGCTATTACATGATTTCCGTCCCGCCTCGGCTCTTTTGTGCGCGTGGGTTGCGACTGCAAATGCGGTTCCGGGTCTGGCCTCAGGTTCCCCCGGGGGCGTGGTATCTTTTGCCATCCTCTCTCACACCTATAGTCTTCTGTCCCTGGAGTATCACAATAGTTGTGAAGGCCTTCCATAGGAGAGTATACTTTGTCGCGATTGCTGTAATCACGAGGTCGATCGGCGTAGTTCCGACGCGAGCATGGAGGCGAACGATATCTGGGAGTACCAATATTTGCTCGCGGCCGCTGATGACGATGGTAGTATGTTGATTGTTTATGTTCTCGCTTGGAGCTGTCAAAGTCGTCTACTAAACGACTACCAGCAGCAGCGCTGGTAGATTGGGGTTCTGTGAGGAACTGGTGCTGGGTCCGTGGTCCGTCAAGTCGTTTAGGGCCGGGAAGTCTTCGAGACTCCCAATCCCGTTCATGAACCTTTTCTGTGCTCTCTTGATGGCTCGTTGGCAAGGCGTTGTAAACGTCGCTGCCATCTAGCCAGCCGATTCGGGCACGGGCAGGTGCTGCTGGGAAGGCATTGTTGGCCGGGTGTTGTTGTGGTATTCGGGGCCCAGCTGATTTTGTAAGCTGTTGAAGCTGGTTTTTGTTGTTCGACTCCGGAAAATCTAATACCTCAAACATGATGGGTGATAGTCAAATTAGGTGGATAATCAGAGGGCGGTTATAAGCTGGCTATCTAGCAGGTACGTATCTTCGGATGGGTGCCTCAGAGTCGATTTAGTAACTCAAGCGTGATGTCCATCGGCGTTGCTTTTCAAATTTCTTTCATGCCGCAGTGCCTCTCTCCTGGAGGCTTTCAGCCAGTCAGCCAGGCTTGAGAAGGAGCTGACAAAAGCGCGACTGCGCCCCGTGTTTTGAGCAACGCGCGAAAGGCTGCGGTTTGCTCACCTGGTGACTGACCGAGACGCCCTCTTCCGATACCCTGCCTCCGAGGAAATCATCCTTGGCTGCAGTCTGGAAAGCCAATTATATTTGCATACGTGTTGACAAAGGTAAACTTGCATGAATGAAGTTGCAGCTGGATGCCGCTGCCCACCAATTCAGAAATCTTGTGGCGCAGAGTTACGCGAATGAAAGGGGTGGCCGCGTTCCTGAGAGATGCAGTTGGAAACGAAATCATTGCCAATCGGTCTCAGGGGAGGTGCGTCAAAATAATCCACCCTCAATTGGTGGTTGCCATTGCTCTGGTTTCTAAATTGTCATGAAATGTTTGGAGACGCGAGTAACTATACGTATGTTGTTTCCGCGAAGAGTAAAATTGCATACCAAGAAAATAATTGCGCAAACTCCAGACAATACCGGGGATCAGAAACCTCGGAGGCATCAGTCTTGAGGCCACTGCCCTGGATATGGTGAACCTGGGTTAATACTCCCCTGGTCCTGATTTACTCTACTGCCCTCTATAGGGTCTTTTCCCAGGGCATGCCTCGGCCCTTTCTGCATCAAAACCAAGTCCAAAATGCTGGCAAGAGCATTCACCAGAAATATTAGCACCGGATATTTGGATACAGCCAACATTGGGTTCTCGTCAGGGTCAAGAACTGGTTCCTTTTTGGTTGCTCCTTCTTGTGTGGCAAGGGCTTCAAAGTGTAGCTGCGGCGATAATAGTCGTTTCCGAGTTGACTGTTCTTGCTGGACACTGTCTAAGGATTCAACGGCGCTCCCCAGGATATCGGAATACGGATCGGGGGATATGTCACGCATAACACGCTGAGAGGCATCCACCAACGTTGCTGCGGAAGAGAAGTTCGAAACATTCGACGACCTGTTGGTTGTTGCGCTTGAAGCCATGTCATCTGGTGAGAGCAGTATTCCGCTCGGTAAATCGGACGTAACCCTCAATCTGCCAGGCTGATCATTCATGCGGGAACCGGTCACTGGCGTTGCTTGGGATAGAGTAGTTGGATACAGTGGTGGTGCAGATGACGCAGCTCCGTTTTCCATGGAGAAAGAAACTGGTAGGGCATCTGGTATCTCAACCGGAACTTTCGCGTAATTTTCACGCTCCATAGCACTAGACAGGCCCTTTGCTAGCGTATCGAGCGGCCGATCGATTCCGATATGTGCATTGGGGCACACCAGAGTCTCGCTCTTGCCCTGGTCGGGGTTATGATGGCTCGGGAACCTCAAGTGCCGTATGCTCTGGCGGAGGCGAGCTCTAGAGCTTTTAAGTCGGCCCTGAATCTCAATCCGCATAATGAACGGCTGATTGCTGTGCTGCAGGGTGAATGCCGTATGTATAACGTTGCTACGGCTTGATCTGCCACCCTGATCGTTTTCACAAAGCTCCCATTTCAGTGTCTGGTAGGCCGCACTGCTCTTTCTTCCTGTCATCAACCCCCCAGTAAATGTCCAACGGCTGTCGTAGCTGGCTGCCTTTTCCCGCTCCACGCCAATGCCACTTCCCCCGTTCCCAAGCACATTCAACTCCGGTGTCAGATGCACGGTCTGCGTGATAGCAACGCTTCTTGCTTCTCCGCTGAGATGTTTCGGGCCGTAGTAATCAGTCATTTGAAGAGACTCGTCATGGACTATCTCTGTAGCCGCTGGGGCGGGCACTTCGTCGAGGGTGACGAGAACAGTTCCACTGGCCAAACGACAGTTATAAGGTTGGTCAAAAAGGATATCCATGTAGATAATCGCCGCAGAACTTCCAGCTGGAGGCACCCCTAGACAGCCCCATTGTGACTTTGAAACACGTAGTCGACAATCAACCCGCACCTTTCCCACATCGCGGGTGCACAAGCTGGCGTTGTTGAGATGATCAAGACCGTGGTAGGTACGACCAAAGCGACGAGCGTACGTGTGAGTCGTGCTTGATTTTGGTGATGGCGTTGCCTGCAACATGGTCTCGAGCCTCGAATCTCTTATCGTGTTTGCATAAACTAAAAGGTGACAAGACGATTGCCGGCCCTGAAGATGAAAGATAGTTAAAGGCCAGGCAGGTGAGTCAGAGCCATTGAAATCCGGGATTTTACCCCTAGCCGCCCAGGGACAGACCCAAGGCTGAAATGACAAACATTCTCGTCTCGTCTTGGGGGGCAGTGCCGCAGCGCAGTGCAGGCAGGAAGATTGTGGGCGTGATCCCTGCAGGCGCAAAAAGCAATGCTCTCGCCCTCATGACAGCCAATGCCGGCTCTCGTTCTTCCTCTCTCTCTTTCTCTCTCTCTCTCTTTCTCTCTCTCTCTCTCTCTCTCTCTCTCTCTCTCTCTCTCTCTCTCTCTCTCTCTCTCTCTCTCTCGTGTGTTTCAGCATTGTATCCAGGAGTGGTCATCCTCGAAAGAATGGACTCGTCGACCCAGCGCGAAAGACAACGACACAATATCTACAATTACAATGATGATTTATTTTCCTTTGATAACGATGAAACAGACCCGTCTCTAGCATTGGTCAACAGAAGGTTTCCTCCCATGGTTGAAGCTCCTTCAGGCCAGAATACTTCCCTCGAAACCAGCAGAGAGCAGCACACTGCATCGCCCTCTCCGCGCCAGAGAGTCGCCGTCGCCAGTATACGAGAAGATTCGCCAACTATGCAGAACCTTTTGAACTCAAAAACAAGAAATGATATCACCGTCCACTTTGAGCTAGATGTTGGCGAGGACCTCGATAGTTGGCTGGAGGAGTTCTCCCGTCTCAAGAGGCTGGGCCACTTCCATGCCGCCGAGCAATATTTCGATGACAACCTACGTGATTTTGATAGTATTCTACCGATCGCAATTGAGTATGCCGATATGTTGGTGGAACAGGGTGCCTATAAGCGCCTGCGTCAATTTATGTCTTCTCACAAGGAAGTACTAAATCCTGTAGAACGCGCTGGCAGTGAGTGTTGTGCGGCAAAGAGGCTCCAAGTTTTATATAGAGCCAACCTACTATTGATCGACGCTTTTGCAGCACTGCATTCCGTTTCCACCTTGGGGGAAGCATATGGGAAAGTGCGATTGGTCGAGCAAGACATGCGATCCATATCAAAACAATCGGAAAAGCCGGTTGCCTCTCTAGATTCATCCGAAGTAAGACCAAAGCTATTTGATTCCGTATTCCCGGTGTGATTTTACTAGAAGCTAGAAATCTCGTTGCTGACCGTCGGGGTTGCCAGATTCAAGTCGTTCGCTACGCTTTGAAAATACTATCAAAAATAGAGAGGGAGACAGACCTTGTGCCTGAGACACAGTTCGACTACTGGTCGAACTGGGGTCACCTATACAGGCCCCTTATTGCAGCAAGTCAGGTCTCGGACGCAAGGGACCTCGTCATCGCTTCAATAGAGGCAGAAGGTGCACTGAATACGTGGAGGATTATGTTCCAAATGGACATCCACGCTCCACACGCCTTCAACCGCCTCCTCGGTGACTGGAACATGGAACATTATGATGAATCAACATATTTAGCCATTCTTGACATCTTGGTGAGCGTAATATGTGATTTATGCTCGTTCTCGGTCACCTTACCAGAAAGAGAACACTTAACTACGGCGGAACGATGTCTCCAGCATGCGCACAGCGTGGCTATCTGCCTGAAGGAGAACAGCCCGGAACTGACGAAATCCCGGCCGTATATTCGTTGGGTTCTGGCAAAGTCCGAGCTGGAAAGAAAATTAAAATCTGGCGAGATGAATCTGCAGAGTCATCTTAGCGCCTTTCCAGGCCTGGTTATTTGGAAGAATACCCTTCCCATATACATCCCAATTAAGTCAGAAAACCCGCTTTGGCGCCCAGAACTAGGAGAACACGAGCAAACCCCAACATCCCCAGCTGAGCTTCTAGAAGCTGCTGTTGGCACCACATGCGAGCTGGGAGATTATGCAACCGAGATAGCTTGCCTCACCGAGCTGGTTTTTTGCTCCTCCGGTTCGCTGGACGTACTGAGAGAACGGTTTGATCGCATGCGAGATCTCCAACTCAATTCGCAAGGCAATATCCTTGACTGCCAGCGAACATGTCTGACCCGGTATCTGACCACTACCAGCGTTCAAGCCCGCCGAGATCTGGTTGCTGAAATCAGAGAACTCAAGGGCTTTAGGACTGGCGATTATTCTCTCAGTGAGTGGTGCACACTAGTTATAGAGGACGCACTCTGCTTCTCCCTGGGAGATATTTTAGATAAGTCTCCGGCCCTCCTCGATGAGGGATTCTCGATTTACCTCCCCCAATATATCAAGGATCAAATCATATATCGGGGGTTAGAAAAAACATATAATCTACACCTCAACCACGACAAAGTCAACTCAAGCAGCACCCACTGGTCAGATGTACGCAGCTTTTCACCCGAGCCACTTTCAGCATACGCAAGACAGCCCCCGTCCGCAGTAAGGCGCCCATCATACGAACGCGTGCGGCATAGAGACCCAGGACCCGATATTGCTGAAACAGGTGGAGAAAACTCTACCAACGCCTCTTTGAGTGAGGACGACCGGACCGACACGTCGGTCATCGGGGTGTCGCCTCCGGACAGGAGATCTTTCAGCCCTCCGAGAAGAGTCCCTACAAGACGTAGCACAGTAGAAAGCATTAGCGACAGCCCATGACATTGAGAGGGGAGGATGATCTATTACTAGACGGCCGTGACATTAGATATATCTGAAGCACTTGCAAAATATTCTCAAAGCCAATGATTTCGTCCGGCTACGAAGTATAGCGGAGTCTATCTTAGGTCGGTATGTAGTGAGTGTCCCATTTTTGGTGCAGAGACAGGGCGGGCGGGTACCATAGTGTACCATTCTTTGGCCCTCCGGCTGTCCGCCGGGCGCCCAGTGGGGCCCCAGCCCAGGGTCCCAAGCCCCCAAACACAGCCCGCAATTCAGACAGCCGGACGGGCACCAATATCGTATCACTATCCGCAGCGCAATATGACGCGTGCGAACCAAATGAATAGGTAAGTTTTCCGCCTTCTTAACTCGAAGAAAGAATGCGTTGTTTATTCATATTTTATTGCAATGTTTAATATTATTATTAATAATATTCGATTTTTTATAGAGTTCATGTTATAACTATATATTTATAAATTCTTTTATAACTCTACAATTCCACCCTTTATAGTAACTAATCCTCTCTTTTTAGTTAACTACCTAGTTATTATATATTATGTAATATTTCCATTGATTATGTAATATATGAGCTTATCACGTGATTGTAATTGCAGGCTTCATGGAAGCCATTCAACAGCCGAACAATTTTCGTGTTTTATTCTATCAGTTTAAAGTTTACGCGCATTCGCCATATAATCACAAAATTCTAATATCAATTTAGCAAACTTTTGTCATCAAAATGATAGAATTATGGACTACTTTCAAGCAAAATCACTAGAATCCACTTTCTAAACTAGGACTAGTGCGCCTCCCTAACACAAGCTTAAGGAGGAAAAACACCAGAAGTGAGCTTTGGTTTTCGCTTCTAGCCTTCTCTTCCCAGCTATCTTCGTACTTCTGCCTCTATAATCCATGATCTTCAAGATCCATGCTAATTCACTTTTTCTGTTTCTAAGTCCTTAGCGTTCGTCTTTTTTTTTGCTTTTACTTCATGCCAGGACACGACATGTTCATTGACCTTACGCAGGACTCAGATCCAGAGGATCAGCCCAGGGTAAGTCCACTTGTCGCGTGTTACTGGTAGGATATTTGGATACCGGCCAAAATATAGAAACAACTCTACCGCATTTATTATTTTATTTTAGATTATTTTTATTAATATTTTCTAAGTTGTTTCCATGACTAGTGCTGACTAGATCTAGATTGCAAATCCGCTATTCTCCAATCTTGCGCACAGGACACTTTCAGTTTCTTCTAGTGTTCCTCTGAAGAGGAAGTCAGATGTAGATTCAGAGACCACTTCAGTGTCGTCTTCCAATTCTGCCGCTAATGACTACAATAGCCTTGTACGGTCATTCAAGCAGAAGTCTCAGCGGGCCCATTTGAAGACCCCAAGCCCAGCTCCCAGGAATAAGATCGAGGATGGCGTCAGCGTGGTCATTCCCTCCCCATCAGCACAGCTTAAGAGCGAAATAGACTCTGCTGAGCTGATCACGGACGCTGTGTTAACCGGTGTTTCGGAGGAATACTATCCAACAGATGCTCATGAGAGGCGCGCCAAGCGGGGGGCTTATCCAGCTGCGAGAACAACGAACCGTGCAGGTGTCTCTCTGGTTATTGGCAATCCTGGGCCTTTCCTTACTACAAAAAGCAGGCGCCCTGTGGTAGATCTCCTATGTGAAAGTCTCTGGGGAAAACTCGCCTCTATAAAGGGTCCTGCTGTGACTGTGGCCCCGGGGGACGAGAAACTTCTAGCTGAGAGTACCGCGGGCTTTGAGTTCATTAATGAATATAAACTCCGAGATGGTGTTACTCCTATTAGCCCGGAGTTTAATGCAGGCTGCTCCTGCGATGTTGTTTGCGATCCGGCACGGTGCGGCTGTCTAACCCAGGAGGAAGATTCTGATGCGCGAATCATTCCTTACAAACGCGCTGCTGATAATGGGTCTCTTTTGGTGCTTTCTCCCGGATTTATGGCTCGTACCTCGATGATATACGAGTGTAATTCGCTATGTGGGTGTGGCGAAAAATGTTGGAATAGTGTTATAGAACAGGGTAGGACCGTCTGCTTGGAGATTTTCAACACTGGTAATCGTGGATTCGGTATGCCTTTCACTCACTGCTGTCCGTACTCCGACAGCCTACATTGAGCTAAACTGACGTGCTCGAAAAGGCCTCCGCTCCCCGAACTATATCCGCGCGGGTCAATTCATAGACCTCTACCTGGGGGAGGTCATAACCCTAGAGAAGTCCGAACAGCGCGAGAAAATCGCCAACTCCCGCGGCGCCCCATCGTACCTCTTTACTCTAGACTTTCTCGTCGATGATGAAAATAGCTATGTCGTTGATGGATGCAACTACGGCGCCGCTACCCGCTTCATCAATCACTCTTGCAACCCTAATTGTCGCATGTTTGCCGTCTCCCGCACCCATGGCGATGAGTATCTCTACGATCTGGCTTTCTTTGCTCTGAGGGATCTCGCACCCTACACTGAACTCACCTTCGACTATAATCCGCGCATGGAAAAAGTCGACACCCCAGATCCCAATGCAGTACCTTGTCTTTGCGGCGAGAAGAATTGTCGTGGGCAGCTGTGGGCTAATGAGAGGAAGAAGACAAGATAGAGAGGAAATGTGTCTCCACTACTCCCGTTCTTCGTCCCTCTTCTATCATCTATTCCTCCTTCCATTTCGTTCCCCCCCTTTATTGAGGGTCCAACTTGGTTCTTCTTCTAACGTTTACTGCAACTAGCGGCGTTTTGCAAAGAATTTCAGGTTTTATCTAACACTGGCGTTAGCATATGTTGCATTGCAGGTTATCGAGTTCTATTATGATTGCATTGTGTGGAGCTCAGTGCCGCTTGACTTGGTGGCCCTGAGGCTTTTACTACTGCCGCGGACTTGTCCTTTTCTTTACTTGAAAGCAGTGGACCTCTTTTCTTCGTCTCCCATGCTTCCTCCTTTTCTACTCACATGGCATACCAGGGCGGGCGTTTCGCGTTTCGAGTTTCCTATGTTCCATTCCATTTTATCAGTCATGTACTTATTATTTTACTCGAAAGCAGTACGATACCCCCGTCTTTTCTATTTTGATGTTCATACTGTGCAGATGTACATTTACTCAATTTACATAACAACAACAACAACAACCAATGATGAAAGTCATGGCAGCTTGTCCAACCGTGTTTTACGATACTAGACATACGACAGAACAAGTCTCGCCGGTTCTTCCGTTGTGATAAGGTTAAGAATGACTTTAATTAGAACTGTTGTTTAGGTATCTAGGCCAGGTACAAATGTATTTTACTCTGCTCATTTAACATCATCCGCTGGGAATTGAATGGAGTTACTCAAGTACTCGTTTTAAGCACTTTGTTTTACTTGCTTGTGTTTGCGTTTCGTTTCATGTTCAAGCTGATATTGACTGCATTGACAGACAGAAAGATTCACTGCCAAAATAGATAGATCCATCCAGACGAATATTAACGCATCCAGCCGAAATCATCAATCAGTATATACTTTTAATTTTATAAATTTCGTGGAAAATTGCTCCGTCGCAAACCATGATAGGTAAGTAAACGCCGTTACACGCCCTGACCCTAAGGGAAAAGCCTGATGAACCAGTTCAGAAGTGATCCATAGCTAGATAGAAGTGAGAAGAAAAAGATAGGGGAGAAGGAGATAACCGGAAAAAAAGGGTCATCTACCCGCTCCCTTCCATGACTTCAAATATTCCACCCATAACAAACTTCGGTTGCGAGAGCCGTACTCTATCTAAGCCCTCTTGTGAGCCAGATGACAGCCGACCATGAGTTCGGCCATCATGGACCGGAAGCCGAGTCTGTGAGGTATGTAACTGCATCTGGGTATTAATCCCGACGGTATCTAGATCCACGGGGCGCGGTTCTAAAAGGTCGAGGCCCTGTCTTTCGATTGTATCAAGACTAGCTCGTGAGCGCTCTTGTCTGAGGGCTGTGTCGATATTTGAAGGGCGGCGGCGTAGAATAATCCCCGTGCCATGGTTGTGGTTGTAGCCGGGGCTGGAGGGGTTGAGTTTGTCAGATATTGAGCGGGGGTTGCGGATATGCTGAAGAGAAGTTGGTGACAAAGATGGAGAGGTTGGTGATGAGGAAAGTGTGGGGCTAGAGCTTGTTATTGTGGATGTAGAGCTGAGTGGACTGATCGGAGCTGAAGTTGTAGAGCAATAATACTCTTTGAGGTTGTAGGGATGGTTGTTATTGTTGGCAGTATGGTCGGGGCGGGGTTGAAATGAAGTGTATAGGAGCGAAAGGCTCGGTGCGGAAGTCTGGCTTGGGCGCATTTTGGGAGAAAATGACGCAGGGACTTCAAATTTCTTTGTGGTTTGGAGCGCTGTTCCGAGTTGCTGGATAGATCACAATATATGTTGGAGAGGTATCGCAATCGTCAAGAGCCGGGTGCCCCGCATAGATTTGAACTGATGCAACGGGCCCCAGATAACAGAGAGTAGAAGATAACGAAGTCCGGAGAAGATGGTCAGAAGTGTTATGCAGGAGAAGTAAGATGACGGAGATGAAACTCGGAGTATATGGGGGACTGGAGTTGAAACAAGGAAGCGTGTCGTGTCAGATTGTCCAGGGTCAGGTCCAACGCTTCGGACGGGCGCCAGCGTAGCAGATTAAATCCAGAAAGATGGCGGCCCGCAAGCAGGAGTCTTGGGGTTTTTAAGAACGCCCTGTTCTCGACAAGGGCTCGAAAGGCACGGATTAAGTATCTATGAGAGGCTCACTTTCGGCAAGGCACGCGCGATCTAGTAGAAAGTAGTCCGGCGCCAGGGAGGAGGGGGGAGAGAGAAAAAAGGCTTCCATGAGAGCGATGCAACAATACAAATTGTAGGAAGAATGTGGAGTGACGGGATTGTATGAAAACAGCGATAAAAACCTGACAACTGCGGAGAGGAAGGAAACTGGAGAGTGTTGCAGGTGATGAAGACGGGACCATGGGTTATGAAGGCAGCTTCCGCATTCGGGAATCGCCTTCACACACGGACTCGGCCAGCACGGACAATTCTCCCACGCAAGGGGCCAACTCAAAGATACGAACGTCAGAGTAGTATTTCAAGCAGTACGAAGATTCTCTAGATAAGCACGCCAGTACGCCATTGCTATGCATTCCAGGCAAAATATTCACAAAAGAACTTAAAAGTCGCAAAGCAAAACAGACGGCATAAACATAAACATTGGCAAGCATCGGCAAATCTAGAACAATAAACAAAATGCACGGATGGTGCTGAGTCTTGGGGTTGTATAATGGCAGCCAAAGATTGTCATGTAGTTTACAGCATAAAAAAAGCCGAGTGAATGTGTATAGTATCGTGCTCTCGGTTACTCGTCGAGAGCTCTGGGTATCATCATGCTTCGTTTCATCTCACTTCAGCGGCCCATCATGTTTCGTCCCTTGATCTACGCCGCTGCGTGAAACTGCGTCGTATACTCTCGCCCCAGGCGGAATCACCGAATGACTGCATTACGTCCGACACAGTCATCGCACTATTGTGTCGCGTATGTTCGGATGTTGCAGAGGTTCCCCCACCAGGTGTAGCAGGGGGATCGTACGAACTTGTTGTGTGCGCTCTTTCACGACCAGGAGATAGGGAGATGCTAATATTAGACCACTCCGACGGTGAGCTGGCTTCGGAATTCAATCGGTCTCCCACGTTGGTGTCAATCCAAGGCAGCTGTGGCGGCCCAGCTTGTCCTCGGCCCGGCGATGATGGGGAGAGCATCGACGGCTCCATCCCGCTTGGGCCAGCTTCCCGCGGCGTCTCGTGGGGTTGTTGGTTGTACTGCGATTCATCATCCACATAGATCTCGGGGACATTGAATTGGGGCACAAAGGTCATCCGAGCAGATCGTTTATGGTCAACCTTCCTTCGGAATTCTCGAGCAGCGGTGAGAGTCTTGAAAAAATCAATCACCGTGTTACGACGGACTGCCTCCTCCACACGCTGCAACTTTGCGCGGCGCCGTAAGAACTCTTCAAGTCTGAGGCTCTTGCTGTCACTGATCACATTGTAGTGCGCGAGGATCATAAGCAAGGAGTCGAATGATATGCCATGCACCGGATCGGCAGACACCAAGACCTCCTCGTAGAGTTGGTTGAGTCGCTGCCGCCGTTCCCTCACGGTGTTAACTGGGATTTTGCGGATGATCCTAGCCAGCTTGTCCAGGTCAACACCTTCGAAGACTCTCCGATGCGCAAGGAGCGAGTCACGCTTGTCGACCCTACATTCATCTAAAATGCGTGGAACCATGAAATCCCCTTGGTATATGCGCACCTCGAATTTGCCGGTAAGTTCCTGTCACTCGTCAGCTCGGTTCTAATGAAAAGATGAATTGGCCAGCATACCCTTAATAGTCGTGGGAACTGTTCCTTTGTTATATAGCCGGTACCATCAGGGTCGTATTCGGCCCATGCCTGTTTGAAACGGCGGAGCTCTTCCCGGCTAATAACGTAGAGGCCACTACTTCGTTGGTAGACATAGGAGAAGCTCTCAAAAATAAGAGAAACGAAAAGGGAAACGAAGATATACATGCTGATGATGTTCCACGATATGAACAGCGCTCGAGCCCAAGGCTTGCTTCCGCAGTCGTTCTGGGACATGTCAGTGCTGTTATCGGCACAGAACGGCGGTTCCATCTGCGCAAAGTCCTCCATAAGTTCGTTCCATCCCTCACCGCAACTCGTACGGAAAAGCAAGATCAGGGCTCTTGGAATATCTCGGAAGTTTGTGTTTCCAGATACTTCTTTGCCGAATTTCGTCATACCGAAAGCCTGGTTCATTGCAATTGCGTAAACAAGGAACAGCACAAACCAGGTTGCTAGCAGGTTCCCAATGGATGTTAAACTAGCCGCGGCCGTTTTGAACAATTGATCCAGCTGATTGTTGCGGGGAATAAGTAGCAATGTAATGGCGACAAGACATAATTTGCTCAGAACCGTTACTGCTTGCTCTTCCCGGGGCCTCAACGCGAAGTTCAAGATCGCCGTGATCATAGTGGCAGGAACAACAAGCAAAGCGTAAAGATCCCACGAGCTTCTACTGAACCGGTGCCAGCCCAGTCCGGCCAGTCGCACGATGACATTACCGAGATAGAAAAAGTTGAACACGAAAAATAGACAGTCTCGAACCGTGTCCCAAGTAGGATCCTCTTGGTAATACTCAAGTATCAGCAGGAGGAGATGCAACACAAGAATGACGGTCACGCAATTCGCCCAGCGGCCATGCTTCTTGTAGGCGACTCGATAAGCCCACTGTCTCCAGGTCGTAGTTTTCTCGGTAGATCTCCGCTTGGAGGGCGAAACTTGCTTGAGCAGCTTCTTTAATTCAAGCCACGATCGCTGCTCGGCGGTCAAGAAGGCAACTCCAGTTTGTTCCGTGTAGTTACGCATGAACACAGACACAAACAAGGTCAAGACAAAGACAGCACCGAGCAAATTGAACACAATGAAAAAAAGCCCGTTCTCGGGAGCCGCGGATTCCTGTGGTTGTTCGCCAGCCTTTGTGACGCTCATCGCGCTCGTTTGAACGTCAGTCCACCCTTCCTGGGAAACAATCTGGAAGAGAATGAAGAGCGAATGTCCGAAATTGTCAAAGTCATAGTAAGGATTCGATGCCACTCGGGGTGCGAGAACATCCCAATTGAATGGTGAACTCTTAAACTCATCAAAGCAGCCATTTAAGGGTCCCTCAAAATTCTCGTCATTGCATTTCACCATCTGTCCACGGAACAGAGTAACACCGTAGACGGCGAACGGGATCAGAAAGCTCATCGACACCGAGGCAGCCTCAAGCGGATGTCAGTACAAAAGCATTTAGAAAAGAGGGGAGTTAGGGGGAGCTTCGTACGGCAATAACTTTCCATCCTCCAAGGATGATAACCGAATGGAATGTGTTTTTAGCACTGTCGCTGAAGTTAAGCAATCTCAATGCCCTCAGTGCTTTAAATGCCCCGATGGCCCTAGAGGCGGTCTTTTCGTCTCTCAAAGAACTCCCAACGCTGACCCAGAGAGTGACCAAGACAATGCCGTCGATGAAGCCCCATGACGAACGCAAGTACGCATTGGGCGTCCAGAAAAACCCATCCGCAATCACCTTAATTATTGCTTCTATGGTAAACAAGATGGCAAACCCAAGGTCGGTCCATATGAACCAGTTTCTACCGGAACCCAAGTACTTCCACTGGTAGATAGGCGTGGTGATGCAAGCGAGGATAACCATCGCGACAATAGCAGCATAAACGAAACCGGAGAAGGCATACCACAGAGGCCTGTACGGTTCAAACCCTTCCACGCGCTGAACTCCACGACCCGGACCTACAATTCTTTGGCATGTCCTTCGAATCGGGTTATCCGGCTTAAACAAGAACAAGGATGTGTTGTAGTTCGGATGTTCTATCAGGTAGTCCTTTTGCGCTTGCTTTCTCTTCTTTTCTGCCCAGACCACCTCTTGGGCCATTTTTTGGGGGTCCAGTTCTTCGTAGCCCCGTGGGATCTTCAATCTTGTGTAAAACGGGTTAGGCTTTCGCCGTATGATGGACCTCGAAATCGTTTCCCAGGCGCGTGACAACACTCCAGGTGGCTCTATGAGCCCTTCTCCAACAGTTGCGCTTCGTTCCAGCGAAGACTGGTCCCGATGCCCGTTCTGGGATGACATCTCTTCTTCGAGAAACTCGCGTACAACCGCGTCCTTCATGAGCATATCTACCGCTGCCGGGCCATGGTCCAGCGGGTCCCTATAGCGAGATGACCCCCTTCCTAGTTGGAAAATTTTCGAAAGAGACAGGTTTCCTTGAGATGCTCCATGGATCTGTTTCTGTTCCAAAAAGGCTCGGACTTGGTGAAGGCGCTTTTCGTCCTCGGATACGTCGAAACTCTCTTGGATAACCGCAATAAACATATTAAGTATAATAAAATTGGCCAAAATGAACCATAAGATCAAGAACGTCGCTGAAATCCACGAAGTGCTGTATCTCTGCGAGTAAGAGACAACCGGGTAAAGAGTGCCGGTCCAATTCTCGCTGCTCAGAATCCGATACATTCCAATAAACGAGTTGTAAATATTATCAAATTTAATCTCATCGTCAGCCTCGTCATCAATCTGACCGCGGAATAGCTGCGTCGCAAATATGGACGCAAGGAATGTCATCAGGAACACGAAGAGAATCAAGTTAATTAAACCGCTGGCGTTACGGAAAACGAGCATAATCAGATTTCTTGTGACGGAAAACGCTAGGACAACGCGATAAACTCGGAGGATCTGAAAGAGGGTGAGGACTTGGTACGGCCGTCCGGAGTGTCGGATAGCGGGGATTTGAATGACGCTGGTGATGATAGCAAGCGCCAAATCGAACCAGTTACGGCGGCTCAGATGGAACTTCCGCCAGTCTGTGATGAACCGCAGTATAATCTCACCGAGCAAAACAAGTGTGACGACAGTCTCGTTAGTGTTGATAAAATTCTCCCGTGGCCCGTCAACGTCGGTGTTCCTCATAGCCTGGACAACGAGGTCATAGATGATGATGACAATCCATAACCAGTATGTCCAGTTGTATAAGCGCTTCAATGCACTGGGTTTGCGCGACGACTCATCTTCCTCATTATCCGCCTCGACCTTCTGAGATGCGAAAGCACTGCGCTTGCTTTCTTCACGAATAACCTGGAATGAGTGAGTAATGACCGCAACCAACAAGTTTACCAGCCATAAACTCAGAATTATAAATCCGCAGACGAAGAAAAGTGCTGATACGAGATAATCGCTGTCGGTTGTGTAATAAAGGAGGTCTGTGAAGGTATTTGAGCTCATTATCACAAATACAAGCTCGAGTGAATTCGCGATGTTATCGAAACTCATAGTCCCCCTGTAAGGGTTACCGGCTTCGACGCACTGGGAACCCTTAGGGCAAATATATCCTTTTGGGTTGCCAAAGCTAGGGACGCCGTCAGATGTGATCCAAGGCATCAAGCTGCCGTTTAGTGCCATATAGCCACCGCAAAATTGGACACGGTCGTCCGGATCATTCATAGCGAAATTGTCCTGGTTATAAGGGGAACCATCCCAGACACACGTTCTTCGAAAACTTGATTTGAAGCTTTGAATGCCTACAATTGCAAACAGGAGCCAAAAGAACCCTATCAGAAAAGCAACGTGGACCAGCAAGGGAGCAGCTTTCTTCAAGCTTCGAAGAATAATCTACAGCATTGCAGTCAGTTATCAGACATACCCAAACACGTCAACGTTTAAAAACATACAGAGGTCCCGCTGGTCAACGCTAGGAGACGCAGAATCCGGAGACAGCTGAGCATCCGGAAGACATAAAGCCGATGTTCATTTTCGGCCCCCCCTAAGGCAAGCGCGAAGCTCACCCAGTAGGCAACCACCGCGACAAAATCGAGTCGGTTGAAAGAATGCCGGAGAAAAGCGCGGTGCGCAAGTCTGATGCGGCGTTTTTGGAGAGGATCATCAGCCAGCTGCTGTTCCATCTGGTTTAACCCGCCTGTGAATGTTCGTAGAATCGAAGCTTGCTGGGGCTCTGGCTGCACTGATGCTTTCCTGGTCGAAAATTGCCGTTGTGGCGTGATAAGATTTTTTCCTTTCTCCAACAGTGCATTACCAAGTCCTTTTGAGCGATCTATTGTACTGAACTCGACTGGGTTGAAAAAGAACCCAGAGACTAGAATTTTAGCAACAAGTTCAATGGTGTAGATGATGAAAATCACGAAGTAGAGATAGTCCATAACACCCCTACTACCCCAGGTCGATTCCATGTCAGGTTTCGGTTTTGCAGATTCAATGGTTAATAGGATCGTCTGAATAACGATGACGACCAGGACGAAAGGCTCTGTAAACGGATGAACGAGAATATCGCACAACCACGTCCTAATCGCATTATTTGGACCAAGTATGCCAAGTGCCTTACCCCTCAAGGGATTGCTCAGTCCTCGCCATGCCTTGTTCGTCGATTTCTCCCTAGAGATACCTTCGGTTAACGAGGCCGTCGACGGTGCATCGTGGGCATAATCTGGAAGGGATGGAAGGGCTGGCGGTGCCTCCATTCGCGAACTTTTATGAGATTCCCTCGAGAGTGACTGTTCCACCACCTCCGGTTCATTACTCAAGTTCACGACACGTTGGGAGACCGTCTTCATCATCGAACTTGCACGCTGCAGCGCCGACCCGGAAACCGAAGGAGATAGCGAACGACCGCCGTCTCTTGAGACGCTTTCCCCGCGACGTCTCCCACTATAACCGGCCTCGATATCGTGCAGATCATCCCCCAGGCGTGGTCCCATGTGGTCATTTTCAAATCGAACCGAGGGTGTGTTCGATCGGTCGCGCGAACCGCTGGCGCTGGGGGTGACGGATGCGCCGCTAAAATGTTGCATATTCGCGGGACTTGTCAATGGAGCGGTATCGCCGTATGATTCGGAGGGACGAGGGTGCTCGGCTTCGTTAGCGCCGAAAGTCTGTGAGTGTTCATCGTCCCCATCAAGTCCTAATGAATCTCGACTGTGTCCTCCAAAATGGACACTGTCCTCTTGTGGATGCCCGAACCCTGAAGTCGCTATCGCAAATGCCCCGATCTCTGAGGGGGAGAATTGATTCGCGTCTTCGATAGAGCGCGAATGCGTGGCATGGCTTCCATGTTCAACTGGGGAATCTTCCGTCAATCGTTCATAAGTCCGTCCTCTCTCGGTCAAAGAGCGACCAGAAAATAGCCGGCTTCCCAACCGTCCTGTTCGTTCCTGGTGGTCAGAGAGATCCTGTAAAGGGATTGAGTGGTGGGTGAAATCATTCTCGTCGTTAAAGCCGCGGTCATGGCTATTCGACGCCATGTTGGGCAAAATCGATTCACTAGCCGAGCACAGGCATCGCAAGCTGCGTCGATGGTACGATTATCGAAAACAGGGTCCAATATGTTGTACGGAGTCGCAAAAAAAGAGAGATAGCAGGCACAGTCGCAGTCGGACGTCTGGCGCGGTCAAGGAAGCGGGAGCGGGATGAAGACAAATAGAAGTGGCAGCGAATAAAACACGAAAAGAAAATAGGTCAGTAAAACGAAGGCGACGATACTGAGAATTCGCGCAGCTGAGGTGTCTTCTCCGGATTCCCGCGATCGTCTAGTCTTGAGCCAGGAGCGGCCAAAACGGGGCGGTTGGCGGGATGTTGATTCTGTATGGCCGAGTGTCTCCTCGAGCGGCGGTGATCCGCCGCCCAGACCACTCAGGTTGTCTTGCGGCCTTGCCCGTGCAGGCTGTGATTTCTATTCTTAATTCTCCGGTATCTTTCGGCAGATAAATACAAATAATAAGAATAGAGAGCATCCGATGATTCCGCCTGGTTTTCATTCAGATTATTTGAATATTCTTCTCTATTTCGTCTCTACCATAAATAAGTGGGCGTCGGGACTCGGGACCCTCTGCCCTACGGTCAGGAACGCAAAGACCGCCATGGCTTTTCGTCTGCTTCAAACAGTGCTGCCTGCAATATGGCCCCGCCAGCCCTAAAAATAACAATGTACAGCACGGCAGGCCTTTTGTAACCCAGAGCAACAATAAAATAGCGAGGAATTATCTACAGGCTCGTCAAATTTGGAGGACGAAATGGACCCAGAATATCAAATGAATCAGTCGGTCTCCATGAGATTTCCTCGAGTCCCGTTCCGAACATGATCCCGAACACCTTGGATGAATGCCTTCATTGCATCACCGCCCCCTAGCGGAACGCCCCCTCGGCGCATGAATCCTTCGTTTTCGACTGGTATCTTCAAAGCTTCGCTAATGCTAGGTAGCCCTCCGTCTCTGATGGCCACAGTCAAGCTTGCAAGGCTCTGGGTGAACTGAGGCGAGTGTAAAACTTTCCTAAGGATGTTCTTTTTCTGCGAGAGGTTGACGGCGCTGAGAACCTCCTGTGCAGTTTCGGGGACGCGTTGAGCAGCAGGTTGATCCTCCATCCGGAACGCCAGAATGAGTAACTCTTGGGGTAAAAACTTCAAGAGGTTGTCGACCCTTTCGATATCGAGAGTCTCCAAGAAGGGCAGTGTAGTCGACGGCGGCAAAAGATCCTGCAATGTAGTGAACGGCTGTTCAGCTTGCTGGGACTGGTTCCCTCCCAGCGATTGTAAGAAGTCCTGTACCACAGCTGAAGGATTGGAGGCACCGCGAGTCCTGTCACTGTCAGGGGAATGCCAGAGTCAGTTTACATTCTTTGAGTGAAGATGAATGATAAAAAAAAGGTAAAAACAAAAGTCATATTGTCAAGGACAGGTCTAACCCCCACGGCACAAAGCTCGAACGGAAGACATGATACCCAGAAAAACAAAACGTCGTGATATGTACCTAACTTACGCTCTTCCACCATCTGCTCCACCCTCCCTCGATTCCTGTCCTTCCTCTCTCACATCACCGCCAGTTGCATCCGGACCAGCACCACCGCCGCTACCTCCGTGGTTATGGCTTGGGTCATGGTCCACGCCTTCAACATCCTCCATTGTCTCATCATCATCCCCATTGCCTCTTGGGATAGCCGCAATCTCGCTCTCTACATCTATTTCGTCACCTTGCAACAGCTTGTTGACAATCCACCCAAGCTTAAGGTCTCTCGCGCTCCAGAAAGAGGGATCGCCTTCATCATGTTGGGACTTGGATTGAAGCCAGAAGAGATATCGCTGGGAGCTTGACGAGAACTTGAGGACGTAGATTCGGCCGTTCGTAGGCTTACCATCGGGGCGGTAAGGAGTAAATGTGCCGTCGGAAGGAACCATTACCAAGTCCAATTCAGGTTCTGTGTGAGGAACGTTTCGAGGGCGCCAGCAGAAGTGAATAAGCTCATCTTCGGAATAAAGGTAAAGGTACCCCGGCGTCTGCTGAGGCTTGACTTGGACGTTTGATGACTGGGTCTAGCACGTTGAACCTAGTTAGTACTATGAACGTTGCCAGATCTCACTGTTCCATTTGGGCAACACTCACCTCAAGGTCACACGTACCCGCTTTGAATGTGATAATCGGCGTTATCGACATTTTGAAGGAAGAGAAAATAGAAACGTGGGATATGAGGTAAATTTATCTGTCAGTTTTCACTTTGTGCTGAAGCCCTAGGCCAGCTCTGGTGGTAAGATGGTGGTGGTTGAAGAAATCAGCTTGGGGGAGATACGTCAGTTTCGGAAGCTCCAGAGTCCACTGGAGATCTCGCACGCTCTGTGTTTTGGGCTCGGGGAAGCTCAAAGGCAACTACGGTTATGGTCGGAGTCGGGGCCCGTATTTAATGCCTCAGGCGTAAAGTGGCAACTCCCGGTCCGCCGTATCAGTAAGCCCAAATCGGCACTAGCGCCTTTCGGTTAACTGATAGGGCTTGCATTCCCACAAACCTCACCACTCCGCCTTTGGACAGTGAGTTGCCCGTCACACACCAATTCCAACAACCACCCGCCGTCGACAACCACCCCCCTACTTTCTTTTCAGGTCTTCTTCGTCATCAGCAGCCAAAATGTCGGACGTTGGCACGACGAAGCAGTTTGGAAAGGCCCAGAGGCTTGTGCCGTCCCAGAAGGCCCAGAAATGGTACCCTGTTGATGACGAGTCGCAGCCCAAGAAAGTCAGTACACCCCGTACAAAACGAATACAGATGTCGGAAAGAACGGCGGATGCGGTTTCGTATGGATGAATGCGACGGTCGCGCAGGGTCAATTGAACCCGGCGACAAATTGGCAGGACCGGCATTAAATCGACCGACCATGAGTTTATATTGAAACCGCATTCTCCGGGATTTCATGACAAGAATAATACACATATATGTGAACGTTATGGGTTCAGGATTCTGACATTTTTTTTTTTTTGCTTTGTTCAACAGGTCCGCAAGACTGTTCGTCCCACCAAGGTTCGCGAAAGCCTTCAGCCCGGTACTATCCTCATCCTCCTTGCCGGTCGCTTCCGTGGCAAGCGCGTCATTCTCCTCAAGCACCTTGACCAGGGTGTTCTCCTCGTCACCGGTCCCTTCAAGATCAACGGTGTTCCCCTCCGACGGGTGAACGCTCGCTACGTGATCGCCACCAGCAAGCGCGTGGACATCAGCAGCGTTGACAGCCAGACCGTCGAGAAGGTCTCCGCCCCCGGCTACTTCACCAAGGAGAAGAAGAACGAGAAGAAGACTGAGGAGGCTTTCTTCAAGCAGGGAGAGAAGCCCGAGGTACGTTCCGACAAGGGAAAAGGAGCCATTCATCTTGGCTCTGAACATTCAATGTCCAGATCAGACAACTAATGTATTTGCTATGAACAGAAGAAGAAGGTTGCCAGCGCCCGTGCTAGCGACCAGAAGGCTATCGACCAGTCCATCTTGGCCAGCGTCAAGAAGGAGAACTTCCTCGGCAGCTACCTCGCTGCCTCCTTCAGCCTCCGAAACGGCGACAAGCCCCACGAAATGAAGTGGTAGACGTGTGCGACGCGGCGGCCGCGGGTTCGGTAGTTCTTGTGGAGGAATTATGTGAGGGGCGGCTAGATGCAAATTGGCGCTTCCCCGCATGGGGAGGAGCAATTATCGCAGCGCAGGAGGAACGGCTGATGAAATGTGTAACTCGATTCGAAGGATCCGTTTTGGCTTGGGGACCACGGCAAATCCGGAAGACTCCGAGTCGGTTATGTGTATATTTTCGCAGACAGGTTTCTCCCAGCGTGGTTGGTTTGCACCATGTCTAATGAGCCGTGTGAGCAGAAAAGAAAAGAAAAAAATTCATGATCACCTTTTCCAGCTGTTACGTGTCTTCTCTAAAAGAGGGCTGGGAGTTATTACATGTTTAGTATGATACTCTTATTTTCTCAATCTCCAGGTCAATTTCCAGGTTTAGATGGAAGTTCTAAAATCGGGATTCGAATTCTGTTAAGTTGTTCCTCTCCTCTCAACTGTATGTTTTCTACTTGCAGCTTTCTATATACTCCCATCCCAACGCGAAACTTCATATTTCACCCAACTACCTACGTAGCTGACAAAGCCTTTTTATCCATAACTTATCTACTTGTTACATGTCGGTCCAACGCAACATACTTCTGATTCAACTAGGCACAAGCGAGGCCATCCGTCTAACTATTATACAATAACATAAAACAGAAGGAAATTCAGACTTCAACGCCACCCAAGTAAACCAGCCATGTCTCAAATCCCAACACTTGGAAAGCCCTTACTTCCTCCCTCTCCCAAGACCACTTTTACCGTTCAAGCTCTCCGCGCCCCTTGAATCATCACCCCAGCCAGCAACACTACCGCTACCATACCACCCAGTCCCAACAACGAGATCAACAACGCCCCAGCGCCCAAAATGGGTCTTGCCGCCATGGGCAAGATGGAGCTCCGTTCGGCGCGCGACCCAGTTCAGCAGGAACCTAGGCAGCACATAGTATCCAGAGAACGCGAATGTTTCTTCGATTGAGATGATGGTCGTGTAAATGAGGAAGGTGATCATGTGGTAACGGAAGAACAAAACTGGGGTGTACATCGGGATGAAGGTTGAGAGCAGGTAGACAAATGGGTGGTCGTAGTGCGCTGTTAGGGGAAACGGGGCGCGGAGGGCATGGTACCAAGTTCTGTGGAATTGAGCGACGAGGGAGAAGATGGGGATTTTGGAGTGGAGGATGAAGCGGTGGATGGTGTATGATAAGATCTATATAAAAATGCCGGGTTAGCTCGTTATCAGTTAGGTAGGATGGAATTGTTGATATGTACATACCTCTCGAAGGAGGAATCCCCGTAAAAGCTGCTTTGTGATAGTCCAAGGCATTGGGACGCTGATGGCCATCTGTACTGCAGGTCGCAGCTTGGGGGTTTTGACAAGGAACGCTTCAATCGTCATTTGCACGACGATTCCCAGCGCCAAGTTAGCAAGCGACCATCCTGCAATCTTGAGCTCCTGCAATGAAGGCTTGGTGCGCTTGCTACCAGTTGGTAGACCGGATTCGCCTCGCTCTTTGAAGGAAGCGGAGGTGCCTGGAGCAGCAATATCGAGAATGAAAAAGACAATGGACGGTAAAAGGTAGAATGTTAGGCGCGCAAGCAACGTGCCGAACAATTCAACCCGTAGAGCGGTATGTGAAAGCACAAGAGTGGTCCATGTCATATAAAAAAATATCACGTTAACCCTTGTACTATAGGAAGATATAGTGGGGAGAACGAAGAATACAGTAAGGAAATCCATGCTGGCAAAAACCGAGGGCTTCTATATACCTTCAGCAAACATGTTAAAAGGGGTGTCCTGCGATATCTTTGGAGCTTTTATATCTATTTTGCATCAGACTGAACAGCAAAAGAATACCTGTCCAAAGTTACCCAACAAAGAGGCAGTTTGTTTCAAACAAAAGAACCCGGATATCGAAGTCACAAGCAGCAAAATGTTAAACCGGAGTGTGAATGTTGATGCTCAGGCATGGCCGTGACCTCAACGCTACAGATCTTAAAGCGACTCTTGGGCAAATCGAATGTTGACATACCAGATCCCTGTCAATACTCTATAGTATAGAGGCTCGTTCGACTAATGGTCTACCCAGCCCATGTCTGCACCGGAGAAAGTTTAGTTGCCAAGGAAAAAGAATCGCAGGCGAACAATAGTCACTTTCATTTGCGGTTCTTATTCTTAGGAATAAGAAAGGAAGAATGTACGAGTAATAAAGATAAACAAAGAAGGCGCTCGAGGGTATCTAAACCGTACACCAGACAATGAAACGGCATTTTCAGTGAAACCAGTGACGTTAAACCAATCCCTAACCCGAAGATGAGGTCGGAACACCGTTCTTTTGTCCCCATGTAAAAGCCTGCTTCCGGAGGTCTGGGACTACCTGCAAAAATACCAGGTTGCTAAGCCAGCCAGTGAACGTATCGCGGAGCCACGAGTTTCTTGGGCTAGACCCGAGCGCAGAGCCCTTCATCAAATTTCCGACGAACATAGTAGTAATAAGGTATTCGCCTCGTTCAATGGCTTCAATGGCAATAGTTGCGACTTCCTTGGGTGTCTGGGGCTTGTCAGCAGCCTCGAGCTGCTTCGTAAGAGCAGGTTTGATCTGCTGCTCATTGTCGAATCCGGGACTGAGAATGCCCATGGGAAACACAGTGTGAATCTTGACGTCAGCAGGAGTAGCACGAGATCTTTGTTTCGAGGCACGCGATCCGTTGTAGATTTCAATCTCCTGGTTCAGCGTATCTGAGAGAGAACGCATGGCAGCCTTCGCGGGGGAGTATGGCGCATAGCCAGCAATAGGTACAAAGGCGAGGGTGGAACAGGTGAAGATAAGATGGCGTCGAGGCAAAGGTCTCTGGTGGCTAGGGTTTACTGGAACAAGCCACCTCTTCAAAATTGCATGTGCCGTGTTTGCCGCAGTCCAGTAAACAGTATCCATTTGGTCTTTGAGCGTTTGGAGGGGTGTCTCGATGAAGTACCCAGGAGTACAATATCCAGCGCAGCACCAAACGATATCAGGGGGCATGCCATCATTGAATTCAGTGACTTCAGCCATAATGCGTTCGCATTCTTCAGGCTTCGTGAGGTCTGCACTAATGTAGTGAAACCGTTGCTTGCTGGCATTGGCGGCGGAGCCCTAAAACATCAATAACATGCGCCGAGCAACGGATACGGTGTAATATTACCTTGATAGCTTCCAAGGCCTCTTCAAGCTTCTGGACCGTGCGAGAAACTATGACAACATTGGCTCCTTTTTCTGCGAGTTGGCAGGCCACGGCCCTGCCCATGCCCTCCGAACCACCAGTGATCACCGCCGTCTACGAAGCCAAGTTCGTTAGCAAGGCTTGGAAGCTAAGATAACAGCGTCAAGTCAGTTACTCACCCGACCCTCCACGACAAATTGGTTTGGGGTACTGAAGCCAAGCATCTTGACGAATGTATAGAGAACGAGCACACCGAGAACAGCCGAAATCCCCAATGACGCGGGAGACAAGTCGTAAGAGATAGGGAGTGAGGATGGATACATGGGGATGAAGAGGGAAGGGGAGAAGAGGAAATAAGAGGAATATTTGGGAGGTTAGCAGCTGACTGGCTCTTGCTGATACTTTAGCTCAGTTGCAGCTTCCGTTCCTGAATCCTGAATCATGCCGTTTTGAAGATGGAGGAGCCAGCCAGCGGAAGGTTGTGTGACCGATAAATACGTCAAATACAATAATGTTGGACTTTTATGGGGCTCAAAGTGTTATTTACCTGTAACAAATTATAAAATTGTATCAAAGCATGTGATCCTTTCCTTTTGAAGATTAGAGTGCTGCGGGCGGTGAGAGTCCGGCCCAAAATTTTATTGCGGAGTTATCAATTTTTCGGCCTCAAATCGGCGCTCGAACAAAATCATCGCATTTCAATTCAATCAAATATGGGAAAGAAAAGAAAGGCTGGAGGGCGGCCAGCTGCCAATAAGGCCAGCAAGGATGAACCCCATAAATTCGACATTGAGGAGAGATTCGACGATTCCGAAGATGAGTTCCAGGCCGGTCGAGACCAGATTTTGCTCGATGAAGCGCCAGAAGCAAAGAGACGGCGCAGGCTAGCAGAGGAAGGTGTGTTGGACGCAGCTTTATCTTCTGCCATGGGTGACATCGCTAATTTGGGAGATTTTAGAGGACGCACTGCAATTATCTGACGAGGAAATCTTGGGCTATGAGTCCCCGGGCGACGACGAGGACGACGACATGGACGAGGTCGAGTATGATGACGAAGATGACGAAGATCTATTTGGGTCAAAATCAAAGAAGAAACAAAGCGGAGGCGCAGAATCTGAAGATGAGGAAGAGGGCCTTGCCGCTTGGGGCTCGTCCAAGAAAGATTTCTATAATGCTGATCAGATCGAAACGGAAGCCGATGCTCTCGAAGAGGAGGAAGAGGCGAAGAGGCTACAACAGAAGCATCTACAGGAAATTAACGAAGAGGACTTTGGTTTCGATGAAGCTGAGTGGGCTGAGTCTGGCAAAGACAGCTCGAAAGATGACACTGGCGCGGTGACTGAGGTCTTGCCGCAGTTGGAAATCACGGACGACATGACTAGTGAGGAAAAACTGAAGATATTGAAGTCGCGATACCCCGAATTTGAACCCTTGGCGAAAGATTTCATGGAGCTCCAACCCACGTACAATACCCTCGCAAACGCCGCAAAAGCCGTTGGTCCTACAGTTACAGATGACGACACGGACCATGCTCCCGTTGCCGTTATTAAGTACCGCGCTTTATCTGCCTATCTTGGTGCGATCAGCATGTACTTTATGCTTCTAAGCTCCGCTCACGAATCGGACAACCCTACAGCCTTATCACCAGCCCAATTACGGTCACATCCAGTCATGAACTCGCTCGTCAAGTTCCGGAAACTGTGGGAAACTGTCAAGGACATAACCCCGGTTGAGAAAACATCCCAGGCCCCGGCTGAGGAGGAAAGCGAGATTGATATGGATGTCGATGTGCCCGATGTCAAGAGTAAGGAAAACAAGGCGTCCAAGAAGGAGAAGAAGAAGCTTTCAAAGGCACAACGTGCCGCGGAAGCAGCAAGGGCGGAAGCAGAATCCCGAAGGGCAAAGAAACTCGAAGAAACAGAAGCCAATCTTGCAGGCTTATCCAACCTCGTCACAGAACCCGGTCGGAAACGAGTTAGCAAGAAGGCGAAGGCGCCGTCGAAGGCTGCGGATGACTCTGACTTTGGTGACGAGGATGCCCTCACCGCCAAAGAGGCTGAAGAAAAGGCCAAGCAAAAGCGCTCTCTTCGATTTTACACCTCTCAAATTGCACAGAAATCTAATAAGCGCACTGCTGCTGGCCGCGATGCCGGTGGTGATGCGGATATCCCTTACCGTGAGCGCTTGAAGGATCGGCAGGCCCGCTTGAACGCAGAAGCCGAGAAGCGTGGTAAGCAGAAGGCACAGGGCGCTGAAGAACTAGGCGGCGATAGTGACGACGAGGATCGTCGGGTCGCCAGTGAGCTTAGGACGGGCGGCGATTCCGGATCAGATGATGATGACTACTACGACATGGTTGCAGCTCGCACCAACAAGCGAAAGGCGGATAAGAAGGCTTTCGCCGAAGCACAAGCAGCAGCCGCCCGTGAAGGAGGTCATGTCGAGGTCCAAGAAGAGGTGGGTGCTGACGGGAAACGAGCCATCACCTACCAAATTGAGAAGAATAAGGGTCTTGCACCTAAACGTAATAAGCTCAACCGCAACCCACGTGTCAAGAAGAGAATGCGCTTTGAGGACAAAACGAAGAAGCTGCGTAGCGTTCGTCAAGTCTACAAGGGTGGCGAGGGCCGCGGTGGCTACGCTGGTGAACTCACCGGTATCAAGAAAAATCTGGTCAAGAGTGTCAAGCTCTAGCCGCTCGCATATTCTTCCATTTCCTATTTTCAGGCCGTCACTTGGACACATACTATGAGGCGTTCGATTAGTGTGATTAAAGACCGGGTTAGTGTGTATATAGAACTTCATGATACAACCTTCTGCTGTTCTTCAGTCAGATGTGGCCCGTTCGATGCCACATATCATGCTCGAAGTCGTACGATTTTTATAATAAAGATCAGTAAAATAAATAAATAAACAGGCTGGCAGCTTCCATCAAGCATCAGAACCGGAGTCCACAAATATATATTCCGGCAGTCCCACCATGTCATTAAACATCCCCTCTAATATCCTTCTAACGTTTTTACCTTCACAGTCATCGGACAAATCCATGGCTAAGAGTTTTCTTGCTAGTTCGTTCTTCAACACCAAATGTCCTGGTTAACCCTTGATATCGATTTATTGTGACAGAAAGGAGAAGAGCCTCATACCGCATCCTGCAATGCTTGCATCTCCTCCAAAGAAAGCACCGCACACGCCGCAATTAAGTTCTCCCCACGAGCAGAGAGAGACGCGAGCTCATTTGCGCGGTCAACAATGACTTTGTTTATCCCGTTTAGGGCAGCGCAACTATTTGTAATCAGTTTACCAGACGCAGGAACGTCCAGCCCATATAATGGATGCGAGAGCAAGACAAGAGATGGCAGGGCAAGGACGTACATCGTACCAAAACTCTTCGTGCTACGACCCAAGCGGAAGCTGCGGATCGGGTTAATATATTAAAAGTCTCTTCTGAATGATATCAGACGAACTTGTACAGATATGTGATCTGGTCATCCGCCCCTTGGGATTCTTCGCAGACTCGGACCTCCATATGGCCTAGCTGTAGCCGGGGCTTGACCCGAAGGAACTCGTTCTCGAGTATCTCGTGGAAATGCGTTGCAGCAATTACTTTTGGAGCATCTTCCAGACTCAAAAGGTGTTCGAGAATTCCACAAGCCAAGCCGATGCCATCTATACCAGGTCAAATATAGATATTGGTAAGGGACTTCCGGGACGCACCGTGCTCGCTGGTTCCTTTCCCAAATTCGTCAATTAACAACAGGCTACGGCCTGTGATATGTTTCAAATCGAAAGATATTTGCTGCAGGTCATTCATGAAGTTGCTTTGAATCTGGTGAAATGTAAGATTTTTGGACTGACAGTTTTACCAATAAGAACAGTGCCCTTACCTGTGAGACACTATCTTGGGAATTCGACTTCATTAGAATTTTGTCGACCGTGCCGATTTCAGCGCTCTCAGCGGGAACATAGCTTTAAGACGTTGGTGGGATGTTTATATATGATATAATTATGAATATAATTCTCGTACCTTCCAGTTTGTGCCATATATACGATCAAAGCAACCTCATTTTGGTCAGTAAAGGTCTCGATGCAGCGGGTTGGTCTTCTCACTTGTTTCATATAGACACTTTTTCCTGAGTAATTCGGCCCCGTCAATAATAGCATGTTAGGGTTTGCGCCGGTCCACAAAGCTTCCGGGGCACCCTGGGAGTGGTCTGCCGATTGCTCTTCCAGTCTGCCTCCTACCAAGAATGTATCGTTTGGTACGTAAGACGAGACAGTCATCTCCTGCAGTATGTGACTTCGAGGAATTTAGTCCGAGTCCAGATTACGGATTCCTATGAATCTATCTTACCGGCCACCTTTGATTTTAATTATATTATCTTCTGAAATTTTCGGGCGGACAAGGTTGTAGCAGGTCGCTGCTTGAGCCATCGCAAGAAGACTGCAATCATATTCTCAGCTCATTCCTGTAAAGCAAGCAGTTAACGACCCTACCTGTCAATTTCCCCACAAGCATCGGATGCTTCTATAAGGACCCGTTCAAACTGAAGAACTCGCTGCGCCAAATCGTAGACTATCTCGATTTCCTTCTCTAACATGCCGTGGGGGGTCAGTACATATACCCGAAAAAAGCATGGAACGGAGGAGATATATACCACAAATAAGACCATATATGTCACCCAGCTTTTCGTCCATCTCCCTCATTCTAAAATCTTTGAAGTATGCACGGTTCTCCGTAATGAAAATAAGCTCCCACTCTTCGCCGGCGCCATTGTATGCCGCCTCGCCCGCATTCGTAAGAGGTATGGCTATATTGAAGCCTAATTGCGGAAAATAGATGACGTTTACGTCGATATCGAAGCTTGCTGGAATAGTTGTCGCGACCTCTATTGCAACTTGTTTCAACAAACTGTTTAGTCCGTCGTAGCTGTCTTTCATTCTGTCAAGCTCTCTATCCAGCCCTGGCTTTACGACAGTTCTTCCCTGCTCATCAGAGCTATCGATATCGACCTTAAAAATTCTAAGTTTTGGACCATATTAGATTGACGTTGGCAGATCACTTACTATTTCTTGGATCATCCTCCCCACCGTATATAGCTGAGCCCCTTCAAGAGCGCGAAGAGCCTATGAATCATAAGCACAAAGCGTTGCAGACTATTGAGTCATTGCTCGCCTTGTTGCATAGAATTAGATCGTGTCCACCAGCTGTTTCTCGGAGAGCGTCATGCACGTCAATTCCGTAAAACGCAAACTAACATGTCAGGCCAAATCCCGATGCAGGCCTTCATCTCTGTGACTTACTGCTAACAGTGTAGCCCAAACCGTTGTCCTGAAGCCAGACACTTTTCCACTGCCAGTACTTATCCCCTTTCGGAGGTTGACCATTACTGGCCGAAGGTTCTTGAGATGCCTCAAGCCCTTAACCATTTTTTCCATTGAGTTATAGTTGTCCCCTTGAAGATACACACTGATAAACGATTGGCGCCCGCGAATAACACCAAGTTCAACGGAAGGTCGAAGAAAGATCTGTCGTAGCCTCTGTTTCCCCTGCGGAGTACATGCAAAGTATCGAAATAAACCGTAAACTGAGAGGCCTTCTTTCGAGGAAGACGACCTCTTCCCTGGCCGTTGGTTGACTATGCTGGGGTGAGACTCGGACTCGACAATCTGAAGTGATGTTAATGTCCTTGCGTTAACGAACCTAACAGATTATGAGTATAGCCTTGGTTAGAACTCTGCAATTCAAACTCACATTGTCCCACTTAAGGTGGACATTTCGAAAGATGTCACTTGGTAAAGTTCCGAGTCTGTGTCTGATACCAGGCAGGAAGACCTCCGTCGTTGCAGGTAGGTGAGAATAGTGCCAGCACAACCAAGTGTTACTTTGTTTTCCAGATCGAGAAAACTAGCCATGTGTAAGTGTCTGCCTTCCGCCAAGGTGAAGTCCATATTTTCCGAGTCCATTTGATCTGTATCGACAAGGCCATTGTGGGGTACGAGAAACTTGAAGCGCTCTTCATGTCTTGACGATATCTCCAACGCTACTAATTTATTTCTCGCATTTGAAGGGTTGAACTCCTGAGATGGCCGCACATCGACCTGGTAGGGGAGGTAGGGACGAGCACCTAGCATATAATTAGCCTCATTACTCTTTTGGGGTAGTATATATTGTATCCCTAACTACCATTTTCATGTTCCGGAGGTTGTCCGTTGCTGCTGGAGTGGTCAATTCGCGTCGACATCAAGAGAACAGTCGGCTTTACTTGGATAATCACTGGAAACAAGTCAGCCAGCAGAGGTGAGGGCGAGACGATATACGACTTACACGTCTCGATAGTCTCGGAGTTAGCATGTTGTATATCACCCAGCAAGTACAACCTTTTTTCCTGGGCAGAATAGTATGAGCAGCCAACTGTTCCCCCGTCCTTCATGTCAATGGCCGCTACAATCTGATCAAGGTCATCTTCTGCGAGCTGCCCGATAGATACAGTGTCCCTTCTTATTATGCTGCTAGCTCGAGCTTGTCTTTGTATTGGGGCTCGCAAGGGGCTAGCCGATGGAACAAATGTAGACGGGATGCCATCGCCATCGCCATGGTGTAGTGAAGACGAAACGTCGGGCAAACCACTTTCTGATACCTGAGAGCGATATGCAGTTCGTCTTCTCTTAGTTGAATCCATTTCCTCTGGTGATTGCCGTAAACTAAATGCTCGGGGAACATCACACATAGAATGGAGAGTTCATAATTCCTCTGATGGTTGATAAGAAGGTTGAGTGTGGAATTTGGGGATGATGACTGACTAACTACAAGTTCACATGCGGAAGGTATAATCTTAAGAATTATTTTATTTCATTTCAATCATTACATAAATCGGTGAGACGCAGAATCACCATATATACTATACAGTAGAGGAGAAGTTATAATACAAACAGCACACAGGTATGCAATATGACCAACGCAAAATCACAAANGCACCAAAAGCACCGTCAACTCAATATCATGCACAAAAAGCCAGGTCCAAGAAAATTCACAAAGGGATCATGAAGTTCAATTATGCATGTTCGCTTTCTCCAACAGCTGCAACTTCAAGCCCATCCTTATTGGCATTGAAAGTGACACGGATCGCCTGTCCAGAGGTGACCTCGCCACGGATAATCTTGTCTGCCAGACGGTTGCCAATTTCTTTCGATATCAGGCGGTTAAGTGGCCGAGCGCCGAACTTGGGATCGTAGCCTCTTTCGCAAAGCCAGTCTTTGATCTCGTTATCGACTTGAAGAGTCATACGTCGATCATCCAGTCTCGACTGCAGCTCCTTAATTCTGATGTCGACGATATCCCTCAAAGCTTCCCGTGAAAGCCTCTTGAAGGTGATAAACTCATCGATACGGTTGAGAAACTCGGGCGGATATGCCTCCTGGACAACATCCATGACAGCCTTCTTGACCTCTGGTGAAATATCTCCATCTTCTGCGAGTTTGAAAGAATGGATGGGATCAGCGCCAATGAGAATATCAGCTCCAAGGTTAGACGTAAGGACGATGAGGGTGTTGCGGAAATCGACTTTATGACCCTGTGCATCCGTAAGAAAGCCCTCATCCAGAACTTGGAGAAGGAGGGCAGAGATGTCGCGGTGAGCTTTTTCGAACTCATCGAACAAGAGAACAGCATAGGGCTTCCGCCTCACAGCCTCAGTGAGTTGGCCAGCATCATCGTAACCGACATACCCAGCAGGGGAACCAATTAAGCGGCTGATTGTATGCTTCTCTTGAAACTCGCTCATATCGAATCGTACAACGGCAGTCTCGGTAGAGAAGAGGAATTCGGCCATCTTCTTGCAAAGCTCAGTCTTACCAACACCGGTAGGGCCAAGGAACATGAAAGAAGCAAGCGGCCGATTTTCTCCACTGAGTCCTGCTCTCTGCATGCGGACTGCATTTGCGACAGCAGAGAGCGCTTCATCTTGTCCACGCACAGATTTCCTGAGGGTATCTTCCATGTGTATCAACTTTTCAACTTCTCCGGCCATCAGCTTGCTGACTGGGATGCCGGTTGTCCGAGAAACAACTGCACCAATATCATCGGCTGTAACAGAGTCATGGATAAGATTTGCCTGTGAGTCGGCTTGTTCTTCACCTTCTTTCGGTAGTTTCTCCTCGAGCGCCGGGATCCTAGAGTATCGCAGTTCTCCTGCCTTGGCAAAGTCGCCTTCTCTCTGTGCCTGCTGTAATTCGAATCGTGCGCGCTCTAGTTCTTCTTTCGTGCGCTTGAGATTGTCAATTTCGGCTTTTTCCTTCTCCCAGACCTCGGTTAATTTTCCAGCCTCGTCTTGTTTAGCTTTCAGGTCCTCTTGGAGCTTTTCGCGTCTCTCGCGGCTGCTGATATCGGTTTCTTTGCGAAGAGATTCGAGTTCGATTTGGATAGTGGTGATATCCCGGTCAAATTCTCGGATCACATCGGGCTTCGATTCCTGTTGTAGCCGCAGAGCAGATGCCGCTTCATCCACTAGGTCGATGGCCTTATCGGGCAGGAATCGGTCGGTGATATAGCGATTGCTGTATGTTGCAGCCGCAACCAGTGCTCCGTCGGTGATACGTACACCATGGTGTACTTCATATTTCTCCTTGATACCGCGTAATATCGAGATGGTAGCAGCAACTGAAGGCTCGCCAACTTGTATGGGCTGAAATCGTCGTGCCAGAGCAACGTCTTTTTCGATCATTCGGTATTCGTTCAACGTGGTTGCGCCGCAACATTGGAGCTCGCCCCGTGACAAGGCTGGTTTCAGTAGGTTACTAGCATCGATACTACCTTCCGCCTTCCCTAACCCAAGCAGAGTGTGAAGTTCGTCGATGAAGAGAATGACACCGCCTTGAGCATCCTCAACTTCTTTGAGAACAGATTTCAATCGCTCCTCGAAATCACCCCTGAACTTAGCACCAGCAATGAGCGATCCAAGGTCCAAAGCCACCACGCGTTTGCCCTTAATGCTTTCCGGGACATCTCCTTGCACGATTCTCTGAGCCAATCCTTCCAAAACGGCAGTTTTACCAGTCCCGGCAGCTCCGATCAGAACAGGATTGTTCTTTGTACGCCGCGATAGAACCTGGATTGTCCGGTGAATTTCTGCATCTCTTCCAATAACCGGGTCCAATCTTCCCGCCTTCGCCTTAGCAGTGAGGTCAACACCGTACTGCTCTAAAGCTGCTTTCTCGGGTTCGCCGCCTAGGTTCATCCGGTGTGTGCCACCTGGTGGATGCGGTCGTCCGCTAGCATAGTTTCGAACGGGAAATCTGGAGAGGCCGGTCGCATTATTTGGTAGGGACGACGGTAACCGTGTACGAGGGAGGAGGCGTAAGGATGATGGGAAAGGCCGCGCAAGTTGGTTCGAAGGCGTGAAGGTCGATGGTCGCAGCAGTCGACTGCGGCTCAGCTGCAACCTTGACGCCATTATAGCTTGAGATGAAATGTGCTGGAATGGCAGAAGTCCAAGAACAAGGAATCCTTCTTTCAATCAAGCATCGCGCCCGAGCCGACAGGAGCCTTTAATACCCGGTCCTTGAAATCATCGCGAGGCTTCTCGAACGCTCCACCACGGCCCCAATCCCTCGAAGATGAGTGGCGGAAGCTCGAATCCAGGGAACCTGCTGGGCAGCCAAGCTCCGTCACCCTCAGATCACGTGCTGCTGGGTGCCCGTGCCGCCAAAATTTTACCACTGGGCCCGTCCGCGAAAAATTACTTCAGAACACCTTTTCCCCTCCTATTCTTTTCTCTCCTTTTCTCTCCTCCTTCCCCAACACTACACTTTTTCCTTTCTCATAACCACATCATATTTCACAATGGGTTTCACCGACTTTGTTTCTGAGGCTGGCCTTAGCAGTATGTCCTCAACTGCGTTCTTTTGTCCCTTTTTCAGTCACTAATTCTACTACCCCTCAGTTGCCAACACCTTCTTCCAATCCCGGAGCTACGTTGTTGGGTAAGATAAACCACCCCTAAACCTCCTGCAATTCTCCCTTTCTGTCTTCGCTGCATATTTCCATATGCCAGCTTCCTTGTTTGTATGATGAAAACAGATTGGTCCGTGTTTATGAGGCGGCTTAAGACCCCGCTGCAAGATTACACAACAATTGCGATTTTTCGCGTTTCTGAACACTAGGAAGACGTCCTCATTTTTATTTTATTTTTTTTTTTGCATTTGCTGCCATGCGCGCAGTCCGCATCAACCATAATGTTGCATTATGACTGACTTGTATAAAGCACCTCCCCTTCTCAGGCCGATGTTGTGACTTTCAAGGCCTTCTCCGGCGCCCCTGACGCTGAGAAGTACCCCAACGTTGCCCGTTGGTACAAGCACATCGCTTCTTACGAGTCTGAGTTCGGTAACCTTCCTGGTGATGCTTCCAAGGAGTTCACTGCCTACGGTCCTGAGGCCTCTGAGCTCCCCACCAACCCCAAGGACAAGCCCGCTGCCGATGATGATGACGACATGGACCTCTTCGGCAGTGATGAGGAGGAGGAAGACCCCGAGGTTGCTAAGAAGCACGCCGAGCGTCTTGAGGAATACAAGAAGAAGAAGGAATCCAAGGGTCCCAAGCCCGCTGCTAAGTCCATTGTCACCATGGAGGTCAAGCCTTGGGGTAAGTGATTGAGTGTTATTGTTTTAGGCTCTTTTTGCTGACTTGGATGCAGATGATGAGACCAACCTTGAGGAGTTGGAGGCCAACGTTCGTGGTATCGAGAAGGATGGCCTCGTCTGGGGTGCCTCCAAGTTCGTCGCCGTTGGATTCGGTATCAAGAAGCTTCAGATCAACCTGGTCGTCGAGGACGAGAAGATCTCCATTGATGAGCTCCAGGCCGAGATCGAGGAAGATGAGGACCACGTCCAGTCCACCGATGTTGTAAGTTTTAAATGTGTTCCCGTCGGGCGCCGTCGGTACTGACTTACTCCACCAGGCTGCTATGCAGAAGCTGTAATCGGAACGACCATTTTTAATGAAGATGAATTGAGTGATGATGACTTTCATGGTTTCAAGGAAAATATAGTGTCATGAACTTGAATGCCTAGAATGTAATCGGGACAAACCCGATTGTCTTATGAAATAAAAATAAACAAAATTATACCCAATATTTGCTCGCTCGTTTTCTATTCCAATATACTTGTAATTTGTGGGATTGTGCGTATCCCGGCATGAAATTGTGCCCAACCTTTTACTCGTCTGGCCCAAAGGAACGTCGAATAAGTCACTGCGATATATATTTCTAGGTGCCAAGGTGGGGAGTCTCGACAAGCCTGGATCTGCTGAGCAAGGTGCTCCTTCTAGATAGGATACTTATAAAATTAACCCAATATATGAACTTGACCGTAGATGTCCATGAAAAAAAGTAATTGACCAGTTATTGCTTGATTATTTCTGAAAACACGACACAGTCTATTATTGACCCCAGAACCAACGATCCTGTAGACATATCACGTGACAGCCCGAAGCGGATTAAAGCACTAGGATTCCTGGATCCCAAGCTTCCATCCCGTCGTGCGGAACTCTGGAGTCGGGAGGAATCCAAACGACCTTGACAGAATTGACGGAACCTCGAACGCAACAGCCAGTTATCCAGTTCAATAGCCGCCCTGACTGCTACGAACTTCGCAATGGGCTTCGTCGCTCGCTTGATTACAATTTTCGGGCTTGTCCTGCTTGCTCATGCGTACGCGAACCTTCCTACCTACCCACCTGGCATATCGTGTTTCCGGAAATCATAAATCGGCCCTGCTTAATTATGAAGGAATGCTTACAATGGTTACGTGAAAATATAGTGGATATTCCGCACACGAGCACACAGTTCTCTACACGTCGTCGTCGACAGCTCTCCCGCAAGACATCGTCATCGAGGCTCTTGTTTCGCTCGTTATTGTTTCGACGGGGCTGGTTCTCGGCGCTGAGAAACTGAAGCCAGTGAGCTGGAGTGAGTGGGCGAGGGAGGTGCAGAGCCAGGGCGATGCGCGGAATCCGTATCTGAGACTCGAGGAGAGGTATAGTTTTTGGGATGTAAGGGTGAGTAACACAGTGTACCCTTGAATCGAACATGACCGAACATGACACCCGTGTGCGCTATTTTGGGAAGTATGTGTGGCTGACTGAAGGCGTATAGGCTAAGAGAAAGGAGTTTGCGGATTGGATGCGCGGTGGTGTTGATACTCTGTGAAGGGTTGAGAACTTGACCTAGCCTGGTGCTGTTTATGGTTGCACCTCGTATATACTGGGGCGTTGAGTGTATAGAACTTTGAGGAGAAAATTTATCCTTGAAACCCGCTTTTCATGCTGCTTTTGCACTTCGTCTCCCAGGATGGAAAGACTGTAAGCCTAATGCATGGTGATATGCACACTTGAGCCGTCGCAGCATCTCAGATATCAGGGATGGCAAGGAGACATCGGTTCTCCCTTGACTCCTGGAAGGCAGAGTACCTACAATGCTCGGCACCCCCGATCTTTGGGAAAAATGGCCGGAGACCTCGACAAGAGCCGCCCTCTGACAGAATCTCGGCCCGGTCTCGAAGCACCTTTTCCCCATGTAAAATAGTGGATTCTCCACGTCCTAATTTGACGTGGAACTGGCTGTTGAGTGTCAGCTGCTGATGAAAGCGGAGGTATTCCAGCTAACCGAGCCAATGCCACGGACCTGAGAGCTTCAAAACGAGGTCTGGTACGGAGTGCATAACGAAGAATTTTCAACATTCATCGACGGTCTAAGCCGACTTGATTGGGTGATGATCACGCACGAAGGAAGCCGTATTTGCATCGACTATCACCTGTCTCTGCGTCCGGCAGTGCCGGCCGAGCACACCACCCCACCGGCAGTCCTCAGGCAAGAATGTAATACGAGGCGAAATTGGCTGCTTGTCAGGTCGCCAATAATATGGACAAAAATCCCTTGCATGAGGGATCCTCTCAATATTCAGGGGGTGACACGAGCGCAGGAGGAACAAAACAAAATAAAAGGCACCGTGCTGCATTGAAGGTTTTGGCCTTGCTGGCGGCTGCCCCTTTGCTTGCTGGAGCCTGTGCCTTCCAGCGAGGGGAGCCATCATTCCGGCCCTTTGGGTCTAGACTTGGAAGATGTCTCGGGATAAGAGAGGGTCTACGTCAAGCTGAAACATAACAAGCCGACTTTCTAGAATTCAGGGACGATGGGCACGGCATAATAATTTCTGCGGACGTTCTTTCCTGCTGGCGTGCCCATTAGTAGTTCATATTGATCGCCTCAGGAGGAGTTGGGGAGAGAAGGACAGCCGGACAGGACCTCGTTTCTCGGGGCGTCCGTTCCCATATGACTTCGAGTCAAGCCTTGTAGATCGGAAGGACTTACGCAAGACGGGGGCAAAAGAAGTTGATTCATTGAGGCTCGGTTTCAACCCGACCAATGGCGGAGGATCGGTTTCGTTGACGATATTTAGTTAGTTGCTTTGTTAGGTAAGTTGGGTTGTTCTTGGTGCCTTGGAGGTGTGACTTGAACTCTCCGTTGCATGCGGCACAACAGCAGAAAGAACCGCGAGTGCTGCCCCATGCAACTGAGACGCCAAGAGGCTGGTGTCCGAAATAGTGGATTGCTTTGTGAAAAAAAGCAAAGAATAATAACAGAAAAAGGAGGGAATCTTCACTTGGAACTTTCCACCAGGAGGTGAAGTACTAATGCTTGCAAGTGCCAAGTGAGCAAGGCCAGGCAGACCAGCCAGGAATAGGATGGACGCGAGGCCTCCCAAAAATAGAAGGAAGCATACGCAAACCCCCTCGGCCAGCCCATCGCAAACGAAACAGTTACGATCACCTTTCGGCTCTGCTGAGGGGTGTTCACAGGATTTGACTTGAAAGGGCAAGATCGTCTTCTTCCCCTCGATGTTGGCTTGCCGCTGCGCCGAAGGATACGAATAATAATGCTGTGAATATGCCGCTCCAGGTCTTGCAGGTGTTCGAATTTCCACCTGTTTCGGTGACTGCACAGCCAGCCTGCCAGGGCTCTGATTCTGCGTCCACCACTCAGATCGACGAGTCCAGACTCATTCTCCGGGCGAGCGCAAATCGTCGCAAAGGAAATGGCTCGATCATACCAGAAGCGGGTCCGAGATTCATCCCTCCAGAGGGTGTGGAGATTGCCACTAGGAGGTGTAGGCAGGGCTGATCGCTTGCTTGAAGACGGCGCGGGTGCTTGTTTTACATGCGCCTGTTTGCTATTTTGGTGAATCGCCCTGGTGTCTGCACTTGTCAGACTCACTCCTTGCGTAATGGTCGTTCCTGCAAGAATCGAATATAAATTTGCTCCCCATCCCCAGTCCCGAGGGTCTCGATTCTTCTTTTCCCACACTGCCTTATTATCGCCAGAAACACCTGTTGGTTGATTCCTTCCATCTATATCCACCCAAAACCGTCTGTCAAGCACTCAGCTATTTCTCTCCATCCCCAAACCAAAATGCGTACCTCTTTCGTTCTCATGGCGCTTGCGGCGCTCGCCGTTGCTCAGGAGTCTAGCAGCCCTGTGGTAAGCCTGCACTTTGAAAAATGCATCGCGTGGAATGCCATCTAACGCTCTCCTATAGGAGACCACTGCTACCGACAGCTCTGTTGAAACCAGCGCTACCCCCACTGATACTGTCATCACATCCAGCGATGGTCCCATTTCTACCGGCTCTCAGCCCGTTATCCCTACCGGCACTCAATCTACCTCTGTCCCCGGCGGGTCTTCTGGAATCTCTAGCAGCGCTAGCCCATCTCCTTCCAAGAGTTCGTCAACCTCAGGCAAGGACTCCACATCGACTGCGACTGCGACCGAGACCGAGACTGCTTCATCATCGGGCTCCGGTTCTGACAGTGAAGAGACCAACTCTGACAACGGTGCCTTCGCTCTGCCCACTTCTGGCCCACTCCTCGGTGCCGGTCTCGCTGGCGCTGCTCTCGCTGCATTCATCTAAGCAAGCGACAGCCAGCACCGATGTACCCTGGACTTCAAGATTGCGCCTCAAAATATGTTAATAATTCGTTGCGCTCTTTGGAGTCAACTGCGTGATACCAAGGGGAACTAGATTTATGTAATGAGGAATACGGATATGTTGCGACATCGCTCTATGGAGTGACTAATGCTTTGGAAGTCTTTCTTTTCGAATTGTTCATGTTTTGCCCGAAACAAACCATGACTCCGGCGCATAATAGATATTTAATATTACCAACGAACGACGTTGACATGTCAACCAAACATGGTCTTTCAATTAAAGACTGCTTCTAAAATGTAAACCATGAAGTGGAGACAGATCTAAGTAGGCGTATGGACTACGGAGTAATAATGTGTCAGATTTCCAGAGAAATCATCCACTACAGATGATCTATCAGCAGAGCCACAGGCACTGTGGCTCGCTCCAAGGGGAATCAATTAGACTTCCTAAAACGCGCGACGCGCAAGTCACGTGAACAGACACGTCCAGCTCGTGCGAGACTAGCGTTGCTGTGTCCAACACCATCAAAACAACAACCGGTTGGTCTGAGCAACGCCCGTACAGCATTGAAACCCGAACCTCCGATCGACACCCGTCGTTTTTTTTGCACCTCGAAATCTTGTTGCACTGGCAGTATCATTGGATCGATTCAAAATCACTGAGATCTTTTTTGCCTCTTGCGCCTTCGCATTCCGACCCTTGTAGAGGCGCATTGTACGGCTATATCCTCTCTCACTATACCTCTTCACATTCGACAAGCACATTCTTTTTTGGGAAATTTTCATACTGGAGACGTAACGAAATGGTGCGAATTTGCTCAATGTGCCTCTTACCCTTTACAATAGACTAATCCTTTGTTCTTCGGTTAGGTTTCAAAGCTGCGACGTCTCGCAGCAGACCACGCAGCACTGCATGAAGAACTTCCCCCGAACTACCTTTTCCCACCCGACGATGCGCATTCTTCTTCCTCAGACGACATCACACAGCTTACGACCTTGCTGGCTGGTCCACAGGGTACACCATACTCCCAAGGCCTGTGGCGGTTACACTTGAAGCTCCCGGAAGACTACCCCAAGAGTCCGCCAAAAGCCACGTTCCGGACGCGGATATGGCATCCCAATGTGGAGGAGTCGACGGGTGCGGTATGCGTGGATACACTGAAGAGGGATTGGAAGTCGACGTTAACGTTGAAGGATGTTTTGATTGTAAGTTTTCTGCGAGAAAATTTGCCTTATTTATGCCTGCTGGATTAATGGCTGATGTTGCGCGCACTCCAGACAATTTCGTGTCTCCTTATATACCCGAACCCGGACTCAGCGCTGAACTCGACGGCTGGTGCGCTGCTTCAAGAAAACTATGATGCTTTTGCTCGTCAAGCCAAGTTGATGACGTCGATACACGCCCCAACCCCGGACGATATGCGGAGCGAAGTAATGGAGGCAAAAATGCGGGGAGAGGAAAATGGCACAACTGTCCCCGAACAGGAAGAGACATCGCGGTCTCTGCGCTTGCTCAAGGGGACAACAGTGCAAACCGTGACGATGAAAAAGAAACCAGCGCGGAAAGAAGCCAACAGGGCTCAGTCTCAAGATGCGGAGAATACCCGTCCACACCATGAACCACTAGAGCAACCACCCTCAGACGATGAGAATGAAAATCCGACCTGTGCATCGAAAGAAAACGATCCATCACTATCGCCGTCACCTGTCAAACTGGCCCCGCCATTAAGCCCCAGGAAAAACACCCACGGCAAACGCCCACTCTCCGTTCTTACAACTTCCATGGACGTAGAACCCTCCTTCATGGAGCCCGAAGATATGGACACAACAGACGGCATGACAGCTTCAGAGCGCAACATCGCCGCAAACACAACACCAACCCGTGACATCCAAGAACGGGACTCCTCTCCGCAACGAAAATCCCCGAGACTCTCCCTTCTCAACAGAGGTCTCAACGATAACGTCTCCTGGCCTCTCCGAGAAGATAACGGTATAGGTCTGGACCTCAAAATCTACGAAGACGACGACTCTTCAGGCTCGGACTCACGTGGTCCGAGTAGCAGTAGCAGAGACGGCAAGGAGAACCCGAGTTCCTCTTTTCCACTGGGTTCTCTCAAGGACCAGGACCTCGATCCAGTCGCGTTGAAAGCGCAACAGCAACAGTACTCCGAACGTGCTCACCCTCTCGCAATCCTTACCTCGTCCACCAACACACCCCACCCATATTCTTCAGGCTCGTCATCGGGCTTGCTGCAAAAGCCCGTTTCTGGAACACGCAAGGTTTCGGGTTCGGGGCTGAAAAAGGCGAAACCCCGTATTGGAATTCGCAGGCTGTGAATGATACTCATTTGGTAAAACAACAAGTTACGGCTCTTTGACCGTCGTTGAGTTGAGGCGCCCAGGTTAGGTACAATAGTGAAATCTCTTTAACGAACCCGAAGCATGCTGGCGTTATTTGATGGCGTCTTGAACTGAATGGGTTGGCTTTAGGTATTCCCTGCGAGAAGCATTTATTTTTGGGAACATTCGGTCAGGGTGGCCTTGAATTGATCATTGTATATTATTCGTTGGCGCAGATCACCCGAGTCTTCATCGGCTATTCTACATCGCTGCCTGAACTGCCTTTTTAATATTTTATACGTAATTGTGTTCTTGTCCCATTTTGGGCCTCCGATGAATGAAACCTAACAAGAGCAGGTGCAATGATTTAGTAAAGATAGATAACTTATGCATATCTAGCTAAACGGGCACAATTTTCCCCTAATGTCCCATATACAGACTGTCTTCCATCTGGAAATATTACTAAAGCGGCTGCTCTTCTTGTCTGACTTGAAAATTTCAAGTTTCGACCAAGCCTTTCTGTAGGCACCAATATACTTCAAGTATTGCTCGGGGCTGCCCCCCGAATACATCCCTGAGGCTGATGTTGAGAACTCAAGACAACCGGCCCACCAAATCGACCTGGTAGGCACCAAATATTATAAATGAAGAAACAAACAGTACGCTAGACCGACTTAACACAGTTATACGCAGTGCAGAGGGGCTAGCTCAAGTCAGAGCCAGTAATAGAAAGGGCGGCTTTCACAACCAAATCCATTGCCGGCCAAACCCCAAATGTAAGTTGAGTAGGGAAAAATCTGTACTAGAAACGCGTTGATGATGAGAACGAGGCGGGTATATTCAAACCTCTACAGCGCGTAGGGGTTGACCGAGCGGATAGTGAGGCAACTGTAAAATAAAGTGTTAGTTATGTTCGAGCAAACAAGATGAAATTAGGATCACTTACGGAGGGCTCTTGCTTAGATCGGTCTTCAGAATGATGGGCACGCGAGTCATTTCGGTAACATCTTGAATGTAATCCCCTCCCTCTTCTCTGAGCTTAAATAGACTGAGGTATTTCTCCTTGTTGGTCAATTTAGCTTCGGGAGCATCAGCAGTGCTGGTGGCGATCTTGGGGTCCGAAAGCGTGCGATGAGGAGCTTGCGGCAAGTGGCCATTGCGGGTGGGCGATGGCGGCATACTCTGGGTTGAGCGATCCGCAGAATTCAACGACACACCGGCTGCCATCTCTGTGACCTCAGAGACGTCATCATCATCGTCGAACAAAGCATCCACATCATCAGCGGACATAGTTCCCGTTTCGGTTTGCTTCCTCAAGGCTTCCTCTCTCTCCCTCGCCCGCTCGCGAGCGGCTTCCGCTTCTCTGGCAGCAGCAGCAGCCTGCGCAGCACGGGAATTGGCGGGCTTAGGACGTTCATCCTCAGGGATGTAGGCCGAGGAGGGCACGCCCTTCTCCCAATAGAGTTCCAAGACCCGCGTTTCCTTGCGATACTCCGCCTTCTTCAACGGCAGCTGGTCGCAGTGGACACGCTTCTCAAAACCATACTCTGGAATGAGAACATCAAACGCGGACTCGTAGACGCAAAGAACAATACCCTCGCTGATAAGGTCACCACCAATTTCTTGGCGGATTTTGTCCATATTGCGGCAGGCCTCGATATGAACGCTTTGCTCTTGGGCATTGTGCGCCGAGTCTTTCTTGTTGTTGCAGATATCCGCGGTCTTGTTGAGGGATTCTATATCATCCGAGAACTCAATAGCACCGTCAGACAAGACTGCTTCGAGTTGGCGATGGACAACAACGTCGGCATAGCGGCGCAGAGGGTTTGTAAAGTGAGTATATACGGGGAAGTTGAGAGTGTAGTGAGGACGCAACTCTTCCTGCACAGTACCGGCAACATAGTACTTTGCACGCTGCATGGCTTTCACCAAGATTGTTTCCATTCCCTGTAATGCGTTAGACACGACCGGGTCATTGTTGATTTAATTTCACCCCTTTAGGGGCTCAGAGGATGGCTAACCTTGCGCAAATCATCGTCTTGAACCTGGCACAGACTACTTTGCAAGCTTCCACTGCTGGCCTCGTCCAAGCCGAAGCCAAGTCTGTTCATGCGATCGACAAATGACTGGAGACGACGGGCATTTGGAGACTGCTGACGACGGAGGAAAGCTTTGTCGGGCAAAGCTGTGATCAACTTGCGCGCAACTAGGAAGTCTGCTTTAGTGTTTAGCTCCTCCACAAGCTCTCGCACAGCAGAAGAATCAAAGACGTTGTCCTCAACTGGCACATTTTCATCATCCAAAGAATGAAGAAGGCGAAGAGGAGGGATCTGAGAGACCCGATTGCCCAGTCTAACTTCGCGGAATTTTGAGCCAGTGCGCTATTTAGAACAAATTAAGATGCATTAGCATATGACGAACAGGGCCGTTGAACTATGGGTTTAAGAGCTCTTACCTGCAAGCCCCGAATAATATCAACTGGGACTCCCGACAAGGCGTCATTAGATGTTCCCTGAATCACGGATTCTACCTCATCGTAACTCAGCCTGCCAGTGCTCTTGATGATACTCTTGCCAATCCAGACATCATCGTCAATAGCACCCGTCTCTGGGTTGGCCTTGAAAACGACACTGACTGTGAAGCGCTCCTCGCCCGGGAGCAAAGCGCATAGTTCAGTCGCAATCCGGGGAGGCAGCAGTTTCACCAATCGATCAACAAGATAGACAGCAGTGCCTCGTTTTTTGGCCTCACGGTCAACTAAGGAATTGGCTTTCACAAAGTGAGCGATATCGGTGACATGGATACCGATTTCCACCTTCCCATCAGGGAGCACCTTGAAATGGTAGGCGTTATCCAGTTCCTTGGTTCCGCTCGGTTCAACGGTGAAAGTGGTTTCTTGACGGAAATCCCTGCGGGACGATAGATCGCTTTCACTAGAAACCGACCAGTTTTCGTAGCCAATGCTCTTCAGCACAGCATCGGTGAACTCATCGGAGCCAAAGTTATTGTCGCGGAGAAGCGCCTCGGTCTCCACTTTCAGATCGCCCATTTCTCCAAGTTGCTCGACAAGGGTACCAAATGGATGAAGGGATGTGATAGGCCATCTCTTGATGCAGGCGACGAAAATGCGATTAGCATAGTCCTGATGTTTCTCCACGAAATCGCGCGGAGCTTGTTCTGTCGGAATGGCTATTAGGGGAACACGCTTGTCAGTAGGCTTGAACCAAACGATCTTGGGCTTGTCTTGCTGGCGGTCTTGGTTGCGACCATGAGCGCCATCTCTGGCAAGCCTCTCGGCTTCCTGCTTCTCCTTCGTTGCCTGGCTGCTAGGACGGAGTAAACCGAGGGTGCCTGAAAACATTTGGCCAGCGATGCGTTCGATAACGGCGACGACGTGACCAGCGTATAGGGGCTTCTGCTCATCGCTAATTTCATCCTCTTCAACTAAGAGGAGACTTTGACCCTCCACTTCAACATCATCATTCTTCTTCTGGGTAGGGCGCTGTCGAAGACTGCCACGGCGGCGAATGCTACCATCAGGCCCGACCTCTTGGCGGTCTCCATTTGAGTCAGAGCGAGACAGTTTGTCCGTTCCAGCAGTGCTACCAGATCTGGCATCGGTGATATCCTTGCGCTTCTTCTTCTCCTCCTTTTCTCTTTTCTGAGACCAGACCTCATCGACGTCGAGAAGTTCGACAGCGACAAAGTCACCCTCCAGGGCACGGTTTCGATCCTTACTACCACAAATGAAGATGTCGGCATCCAAGTCCGGAGTGGTGACATAGGCATCAGAACGGTTCTTTTTATTCACCCTGAGAATACCAGAGACGAGTTGACCGTTGCTCAAGAGAGCAGGAAGATTAGCCTGGGGGAGGTAAGGTGTGAATAGAGTCTTTCGCTGCTGCTGCTGCTGTTGCTGCGTTTGTTGAGCAGACAGAGGCTGAGGTGCGTGTTGGCTAGCCTGGAGACCACCAAGACCCTGGCCGTTAAGCTGCCCGTTCTGCTGCAGGGCTTGGAGCTGAGCAAGTTGTAGGGGGTTCAATTGCTGGCCACCACCGAACATTTGGGGTGGAGCCATAACAACCTGTCCCTGTGGCAGTTGAATTAGCTGGGGCTGGCCAGGATACTGAAATTGACCGATAGAGCCGATCGACTGGTTCATAGACGCGCGTGCACGGTGGCCTGGCTGAAACCCGGTGTTTTGCTGCCCGAGACCCTTTGACTGGTCCTGGCCCTGCGTTTGGTTATTAGGTTGGCGCCAGTTGCTGTCAAAATTCCTCGACGGTGTTCGACCGTGGGAAGGTTGGCTTCCACGGCGTTGGTTCTCAGAACCAGCAGATCCATCATTTGACGGAAATTGAAAACCGCCAGGGCCACGGCCAGACATAGAACCGCGGTTTCCACCAACAGCCATGGACTGACTGCGACCATGAGCACTGGCTCGAATATTGCCGGCACGGTGAAGGCCCAACCCCTGAGGTGGCTGTGTCGTGTTGGGGGTTGTTTTGTCCTCGGAAGCGGGTGCACCTTCAGAGGAGTCGCCGGAGGGGGCAGGAAATTGGAACCCAGAAGCCGCGCGCTTCTGTTGGGCAAGCTCTGCGGCCTTCTTAGCTTCAGGTAGAGCAAGCGAATGACGACGCTGGTGACCACCACCGCCGGGAGGGCCACCACGGCCACGACCATGGCCTCCACCCTCATTCTTCTGCTGGCCACCTTGCTGCTGTTGATTGAAGTCGGAGTATCCCGAGGCCCCAGAAGACGGAGCTGGAGGAGGGCCCATACCGAAGCCCGGGAGAGCCGATTGGTTACGGCGGTGCGAATGCTGATTCGAAGGGTTTCCGGGGATCCCTAGCTGTTGCTGTTGCTGCTGCTGGGGAGCTTGAGGAAACTGAAAAGCACCGAGTTGTTGTGGGGAGACGCCGCCCATGGGCGCACCGCCACCTTGTAGAGAGGGATTGAAACCGGAAACTTGGCCAAGTTGTTGTGGTTGCAATAGTCCCATATTGACATACTGTTGATGTGTGGCTGCGATTTGCTGTTGCTGTTGCTGAAGCATCTCGATTTGTTGCTGAATCGCCAATTGTTCCACTGTTGCGCCGATTGTTAGCAATCTGCAATTCTGCGGGAAATAGCGATCGGAGCAAAAGCTGTAAAGGAAACATACTCATGAGAGGAGTCAGCTCAGACGGGCTCCGTCTATGGGCTATATGAAGCTTTCGTCCAGCTGGTCCGGGGACCCCGGATTGGTTCTGTTGATCCATCTTTGCAAGGTGAAAGAGAGTGGATTATCACTGTTAGAGTGTAGAATGCCGGACGAAATGGCCCACCCTAACGATGAGAGAGTGTTAGAAGTCCTGAGATAGCAATCGTTGGGTTTTGCTCGACAGGCGAGGCCGACCGGGTCGTGTTGCGACAACGAAAGGCGGTTCTGAAGTATGCTAGATAAGGAGAGCGGCAGATTAGTGACTGTAGGATAGGTACGAGGAGTGTGATGAGAAGTAAACATCCGACGTCTCGATGGGAGGAGAAACAAATCGGGGGCGACATGACTAGCGAAAGCGTAGGTTACGATTGCCCCGCGGGTGGGAGACCAAAGGTGGAAGAAAGACAGAAGAGGAAGGAGTAGAGGAACGCGGGAGGAGGGAAGGAGAACAGTGACATGCCCGGGTAAAGCATGTTGATCTCTAGAAGCACATACCTTCAGAACGGTCGCTTCGATTGAAAATAAGTTTGTTGTATGACGGCTTGGTGTCCCCTTTTCAGGTGGTCGACGACAGGATACTTTTCCCCTTTTGCACGGAGTTGACTTCGCACTGGAGAGGGAAAGTGGGCGGCAATGACGGTCGTGGAAGAACAGAAAGCAGTCGATAAAAGACAGAAGACGTATTCACACAGAAAGCAAAAACAACCCGTTCGGAACTGAGAGGAAAGACCTCCGCAAAAAAAAAAAAGAAAAGGACGGCAAGGACCGAAGGGGAGGATGAAGCTTGATTGAGAAGAGAGGGGAACTCTCGACGGCGTAGAAGTAAGCGGGTTGGGAGCTATCGGTTGCCCCCAAGTGCCATCCAAGCGACCTCCACCGCAACAATCTTCCTCGAAACGTCACCCAAAAGACGATAGCAGATCTTTTTTATTTTTGTCTCGGATTGAGTTTCCGTTCCCCTTTTTGTCCTTTGAAGACCAAATTTATTTTGTGACGTCGGAATGGTAAGGAATCCGAGTCCCACTAATGGTTGGAGCCAGAGAGAGGACGAGAAAAGGGGGGCGAACTCAGACTGAGAAGGAGGAGCTGTTGAGTTGGCCTCTTTTCTTAGAAACGAGTCTTAATAATATTAATTGTCTGTTGTCTTTCAGTGAGGCAGAAGTAGTAGACGATCTGGCCACGCAGAAAGAGAATGACGAATTGATAAGAATAGCACGACTCAGTTGGTGGGAACTTGAAGGAGTGGCCCAATACTGGAGGAGCGGGGGATGGAGCAAAGAAGGAGGGGTAGATCAAAAGGAGAGAGTGAGAGAGGAAGAGAGAAAGAGAGAGATGTACAAGGGAGAAGTGGGATGAGAAGAGAGAAGAAGAAAAGGATGTGGAAAGATGGAGATGGTGGGAAGAAAGAAACGATTTAGTCGCCCTCGTAGCTCTTCAGGAGGAGCGAATTAGTGGCTAAAGACGGTCTCATAGCAATGGTAGTCTACCTAATAATGACATGACTATATAAGAGAACATCACACGCAGAACACACACATTGATATATCGCCATCATTAGTTATTAACCACCACAGACACTCTCTTCATCTACGCGGGGAAGCCTGACAGGTGCAGGTGCAGAGGCTGATATTTGGATTCGTCGTTTCTCAGAAGTTAGCTTAGATGGCGCTCCAATGGCTGAGATCACGACAAGACCGTTTTGTCAAGTCTCGGAGGAGCAGTGGCTGGGTGAGCAGTTTAACTTGTCGCTAAACCCAGAGGTACCACAGTTGGAGCTTCATAGGTTCGTGGTTCACGGTCACGAGCGGGATTTGACAGTTGGATGCTATTGCTGGGCCCAGTATCCCGATTAACCCTGCGATTCGACATGCTTCAAGAGGGAACTTCACAAGTTCACAATTTCAAGAATCGGGGGGATCGCCAACACCCTTGGATCCTCAATAAAGTCGCCGCGACGCTTTACTGGCTGTGTGAAGAGGGCGCTGAGTTGGATCTTCGATGGGGGCGACTAACCCCCGTATCATCACGTTTCAGGCTATGAGCACATGGCGTTCGTAAAATCGAGAGAGAATGACGCCTCCTGAGCCAGATAACTATCATAATAAGGCCCTAGGCGAGCATCTGAGCCCCCGACTATGGCTGAATTAATGAGTGGCATTATTATATTAATTGATCCCTGAAGAAACAACGGTCAGTTGCTGAAGGAGACTCGGGTGGTTCGCAGACCCACTGGAGCTTTGGACAGACCCGAAGACCCCTTCAACCTGAGACAGAGATCAGGTGTTGTTTTGCTCGCTTTTGGGGGCTCTAGACCTTGAGGACTCAACGGCAAGGTGAATGCGTTCTCTGGCTTTCTCTTGCGGATTCCAGGGTCCATTCGCCGGAGAATACCCATAGGGGCCAACCGAAGTGTCGGAATCTCATGATGGCCGTCATGATGTAAAGAGCCCCGTCCGGGACCAAGGAACACTGGAACAAGAGGAGGACCCCAGACAGCCCAGAAAACCCAGCAAGTCGCAGGGCAGCCCAGTGCCCAGTGCCCACTTCCGCAGGGGCGACGCGGGCTGCCACAGAAAAGCTCCGGCGGTCCACGGCGACCACTAGAGCTTTTTTGACTAAGCCGGCCTCGAGTCCATCGGAACAAAAAACGGACCGCGTCCCAAACGACGGACAGGTACAGATCGAAGATCGCGCTTTCATTCGGCAGCTTTCATTCACTAGTATTAAGAGGCATCTCCTCTTTGCGAAGCCTGGAACAAAGAGCGTGTTTATCCGGCTGTCTTCTCGAATCGACTGATCCATTAGCTAAGTTGTCCGTTTCTAGGCAGTCCGACGAACAAACCTCCGCATGCTGGGCGTTACTCTGCGACAACCTGCAACATTAAACCCAATCCCTGCCGGTCCACGTCGCTCCAGGCCATTCATTCCATTACCCATTCAAACTTCGCTCTTTGATGTTATACCATTCTCAACTGTGATACTTCGTTCCCAAAGACAACGATTGACCGTTCGGACTGATTCTGCCCTTCGCTCCCTGAAGCGGGATATCTAAAAAGTGAAGCAAAGAATCTCTCAACGCCCTCGTTCAGACTATGATTCAGTCTAGGTATATATCTTTCTATTAGATATTTATGAACCGAGAATATCCAACCATTTCCCGGCCAACCGCGTCCGATACCGACTTTAATTGAGCGCGTTATTTGGTAACCTCTAACACGATGGGAAGATCCAATTATCCGTCCCAGATGGACAGTCCCTCAAAACAACTTATGCTTGATCTGACCAGAGATCTGGAGCAGCTGCGCGTTCACAACAACGAGTTGAAAAAGGTCAAAGCATTCGAACGTCGCTCATTTTACGAGAGCCTCGACAAAGCGGACAGCGAACTCGAAGCCCAGCATAATGCAGCGCTCGATAAAGTTGCCGCTCGTCATGAGGAAGTGTTGGAAGAAGCCGAAGAGACGCTGAGAGCTCACAATCGTGCGGTTGAGGAAGAGAATCGCCGTAAACAGGAAGAAGCTCGAAAGGAGGCCGAGCGAAAGGAGCGGGAGAGGGCAGAGAAACTACGCAAGGAGCAAGAGCTCGCACGGTTAAAGGCCGAACAGGAGGCTGCCGAAGAGGCGAAACGGAAAGCCACAGAGGAGGCGGAAAAGAAGAAACGGATAGAGCAGGAAGAGAAAGAGCGCAAAGAACGGGAACGCGTGGAGCAGGAGACTAAAAAGCGGCAGGAGGAAGCCCAGAAAGCCGAACAAGAAGCTACACGGCTGGAGGAAGAAGAAGCGGCGCAGAAGCAGCAAGCAGCGCGACAGAAACAGCTCGGTGCTGGCCGATTGACGGATGATGAGATCAAAATCCACCAGCGCTATGTTGAACTACATCAGCACTTGAAAAAATTCCGCCAGTACCTCAGAAATGAGGGGAAAACGAATCCAATCATCAAGCAAAATATGGGAGACATGCGACGATCCATCAAGAAATGCGTTGGCCAGTTACGCGAAGGAAAGGGTGCAAACAAGAACCAGGTTGGTTTTGAGGAGGGTTCCATAGATCCAAAGTTTGCTCGCGCTGACCATGTTTCACTACTTCTAGACTCAAGAAATCCGCACTACACTCGAGAAAGCCGCCTCAATCGCTGAACCGTCTGTCGACGTTCGCCAATTTATTGCGTTCCCTCCTGAAAACATAGCGAACTCTGATGATAATAAAGTGCCGGGGCTTTTGATATATGCCCTGAACATCCTCGCCAAGTCCCTGATTTCGTCACTCCTTACAGAAGCGTCGATTAACCAGGGCCATGCAGAGCCAATTGGAATTGTGGCCGCCCAGATTTTCTCCATGGATTCATTCATCTACAAAGGCTACCATATGGTAGATATCCTGTGGGCGAAATACCGCGTCATTTGTCCCGCCCTCTGGGGTTTCCATGGCAGCGAGAAAACCGAATCTGGAAGACGTGCCCTTGGATGGTGGCGCGAAGGACCGGACGGCCCATTCGTCAGCGAGCAAGCCCATGCAGATCGGATGACCGCGCTGGGAGCCGGATTCGCTGCGTTGACTCTTCGCAATTTTGGCAGGACTCAGCGCAAGAACCCGTTCCCAAATACACTCTTTTGGACATCTATGCATAAGATACTCAATATTCCCGCCAGCGAAATTCAGGATACTCACGTAACCTTGCTTTCCGCAATGCTGAGGTCGTCGGCGGAGAGAATTGTTGGCTTTTTCGGACACATCGGTCTGGCGGTGATGCGGAAAGCCGTTGTTGAACTGCCACCAAACCTTCCCCGTCAAAGCATGGCAGTAAACCAGCTGAAACTGCTTAAGGACCTCTACAAACGAGAAAAACATATCATCATATGACGGACCAACGACCAGCAGTTTCATAGCCAGTTAGAAGAAGCTAGTTCCTCAACGCGGGATTGAATCCTCGCATCAAGGAACCGTGCAATCGCACGCACGAGGGATTTGACAACGTTTTACGGCTGCAAAGATATGTCGGTCTGAGCCAATACCGTCGCAGCTTGAGTTCCCTCACAGCCTACATCGAGCTAAAGGAAACAATCAATTGTTCCTCGCACCCCGCTTTGTAACTATGTGTCATACAAGTTACGCAGATGGCTTGACCTTGACCATCTTGCCACAAGCTGCGGCCGACTCAAGTTGGAGGGAACCTAGTACTCGACGATAACACCCTCGGTATCGAGGCACGGTGATTCGCCTCTCAATTACGAATAATGATGCCCCAAATTCACACCTCGATTTGAAGCCACTTTTTTGCCCTACCAATTTCAAAAAAAAAAAGGAAACAGAGGAGGAGCGAAGCACCTCCTATCCTCCATTATCCCATGGGGCGTCAGAGACATGCATGTGTATATCATGGATAAATATATCCTGGAAGCATTTAGAATAAGCGAAGCGAGTATTTATGTTACGAAAGGTTTTTGAAGTTCCAGTTAGCATTTAGTACATCCAATTAACCTTTTCAAGATGCGGTCTTCTAAGGAGCACAAACTGTGAATAAGCTATGGTTGGCTTTTCTAAATCATATTATACAAAAGATTAACCTGAGGCTGTATTTGGGGTATCAGAATGAAGTCCAATATTTATATGCAACACCTAAACCAGACCAGCTAGGCAAGGAGTTGAAACACGATATTAATCTCAAAAAGAAACGGGAGTAGCTAAGGCATACGACAGAAGGAAATAGGGGCAAGAAATTTCTTTTTGAAACTCAATATTCGATCTGGTATAAACATCCGGGATCAGTATAGGAAGTGAAATAGAAAATCTAGAAGGGGTAGTCTCGAGTCCAGTGAGTGACAAGGATGGGAAGGTAGAGCTATAGTAGGTACTAGTATTAAATATTCCTGTGTGACGGGGAGAAGGACAAGCATTATACAGAGAGATATAGGTCAGGTGCAAAACTCAAGAATCAGAATCAACAGGTGGTATCTGGTGTAAACTGTAATGACAACAACATTCGGAAGAGTAACATGTAAAAGGGTAAGTGAGAAGGAGATAGATCCCTCCACACTGCTATTAGATACAAGAAGAGAAGTTCAGCTAGCTGGAATTTTCAGAAGCGGGGAGGTCAAATTCAAAAACGCGCCAATTCAAGAGTTTAAAACTTGAAAGACTTTGGGCATGCAAATTAACAAAGGAAATAGAGAGAAAGGGGAGGTACAGGCTGTCAGTCTATCATGCTATTTGTGGGCCAAATGGGCCGTCTGTCAATTCCTTGGGAGAGGCTGAGACAAACCCATCAGCGGTGCTTTCGTCTTCTTCAAGGGAAGACTGTGCGTAATCGGCGGGTTCGGCATCATGGTCGTAGCTGGACCCTCGAAGAAGCGGTGGAGTGGTCGGTGGCTCTCGCATCTTGCCGGCAGCACGAGAGGATAATGGACGGGGAGTGGTGTCGTAGCTCTTGAGCGGCCGACTCTCTGATGGCCGTCTCCAACCAGGAGCTGTTGGGGTGCTGCTGTTGGGACTAGCCTGTCGTGCATTCGAGTTGGGAGGTGTCAGAAGCCCTGAGAGGAAAGTGCCCGCAGGGCTTGATTTTGAGGGTGTCTGATCTGACGCGTTCGAGTTCGGATTCTCTCTGCCCTTGCGCCAGTTGCCCCATGCCGCAGCTGCCGCTAAAGGTAGGGCTTTTGGGGATGCAGTCAGTTCAGATAGATAGGGCATCCTTGGGAAGCTCTGGCCGTTCATGGCCCTCTCTTTTTCCTGCTGTTGCATCTGAAGATTTGCCTTCAACCGAATAGCGGCATCACGCACAGAGTGCTGATTGAAAGACGGCTGTCCCAGGGTGTTGATGATATCTTGGAGGTCATCAAGACGGACACCGAGAAGTTCACGCAGCCAAGTGATCTCTGTATCCCTCTCCTTGACCTTTGTAGGAGCCTCTTTGTCGACATCAGAGAGTTCGCTTTCGAGTTCGTCGATGCGAGTTTCACGCTGCTGCAATTGATCCTGTAGAACCAGAATAGATTCCCGCAACGCTTGGGGTGAAATCTTCTCGGGTGCTGATGTACCTTGGTTGAAGGACATCGATGGAGAGCTCGAGTGCGAGGCTGTGATCGGACCAGCAGATTTGGCTGATTGAGCAGCTTCGGCAGCGGCACGGGCTGCTGACTGGGTGATCTCGAGCTTCTCTTCAAGATGCGCCACTCGCTCCTGGAGATGCTTAACCTTGTCATCAGAGAACTCCAGCCGTTCCATAAGATGGGTCTCTGTCCGTTGCCTATCTTCGGAGGAGTTGTGTAGAGCGCGAGCGTGACGCTCCCTGAGGTCATTGAGAACACGTTCATGCAATTTCCGCTGCTCGTCCATAGCAAATTCCTTGGATTCGACAGCACTGGCCACCGCAGTGGCCTTTGTTTCATGTGCCTCCTCGAGTAGCATCTCATAGCGCTCTCGTGATGTGTCGCTGTCCAGTTTGACATTATCGAGCTGGGTCTGAAGACGGGCGATTTGGGCTTCTAGCTCAGCACGAACAATGTTTACCTGGGTGTTAGAAGCATCGAGGTCCGTCTCCAGCGACGTGCGTGTACGCTGAATCTCAACTCTGCTGCTCTCGCGGGCTTCATTGAACTCGCGTTCGAAGTGAGCTGCCTTCATATCCAATTCCTGGTTCTTCTGCCTCAACTCACTCACGAGCTCTTCAAGCCTTTCGTTTTCGTGTTGCGATTGTCCGAAGATGAACCTCAGCTTCGATGCTTCACGCTCCTGCTCTTCCAACTTCGCAACATCGAGTTCGAGCTGCTCTCGCAATTTAGTCTCACGGTTATGGGACGCCCGCAGCTCACTGTATTTGGCAAGTAACTCTTCTTCCTTGCGTCGCCAAGAGGACTGCTCTCTCGTGACGTCTCCAGTCAGAGCTACCATTTGATCCTGAAGACCATCGAGCTTTTCGCTGAGGTTCTGGCGGATGTTGAGACCGTCCTCGATGCGCATCTTCATGTTGGCCACCGTGTTGCGGAGGATGTGGTTATCAGCCCTAACCTCTTCCAATCGAGCGTTGGCGTCCTCAGTTTCCCGCCTGGCGCTATCAGTTGCCAATCGGTACTCATCGATTGTGCCTTGCAGTGAGATGTTCTTTGAAGACAGCTCGTCGAGTGTCAGTCGAGTAGTTTCGCGTTCTTTCTCAAGCGTAGTCGCCCTTTGCTGGATATTCTGGTAGTACGGCATCTTCTCTTCCTGGAATTGCAGTAATCGAGCTTCAGCAGATTCAGCAGCCGCACTATGACGAGCAGACTCTTCTTCGACATTCTTAAGAAGTCGCTGGAGCTGTGCAATAGTGTCTTGAGCATGTCTGCGCTTCTTGTATTCGCTTTCGGTACGTTCATCAGCACCTCGTAACATATCCTTCAAGCTGTTGATTTGGAGCATAAGGCTGTCAGCTCCGATCTCCTCAGCGTCCGAACGTGAACGCTGGTTGATTTGACTCGCGACCACTTCTTGCATCATATCTCTTAGGCTAGCAGTCGTATCCTGAGACAATTTTTGCACCGTCAGGCTGTGTAGCTCGGTGACGCTGTCGCGAAGCTGCATTAATTCTGCGATGGCAGGTTGTTCGGGAGCAGGTTGGATTTCGCGGGAGGCCAAAGCTTCTAGAACAACATTCTTAAGCTTCTCGAGCTTACGCTCCCGCTGATGAAGTGGCGACCTCGCTCTGTGGGGTGCGTCTTCTTCGTGGTCATCTTCATCATCCGCGTCACCTTCTACATCGTCCGCATCGCTGTCAAATTCGGCAGATGTACTCCGTAAAGGCAAGGTTTTCTGGGGAGGTGCGGAACACAAAACCGTAAGAGATTGCTGAATGCCACTTAGTGCATGCTCTAGAGGGTTTAGGCGTTCGTCGATAGCAGAGCCCAGGAGCTCATTGATACGATGATCAAAGAACTTGCTTCGGTTTGTCAGTTTGACCTCCTCTCCAGAAGAAATCACATCGTCCCAGTCGCTGATATGTTCGTTCCGGCTCAATAGCTGGCGAACAGGGGAATGGATGTTGGAGGTGGCACCCTTCGTAGGAGTGGCCGAAAACTGAGATTGCGCGTCGAAGTCGAGTTTGGGCACATCGAGATTATGAGGCATGAGACCCCTTCCAGGGCTGGGACTTGGAGGCTCACTCCTGTCGTCCGCTTGAACATGGCGTTTCTCTTTCGATGGTCCCTGGACCGGTTCTGGGAGGTCATCTGCGGGCTTGGGAGTACTCAAACGCTCAACCCCGACGTCAGAATCATCGTTAAGCTGATCCATGATGGCGTTGAGCTGGTCTTCGTCAAGGGAGTCTTGATCCTCCTCCTTTTTGTCTGCTTGAGATTCTTCAGCATCTTGTAGGGTATCTTCAGGAGCATCTTCCTTCACGTTAACATCAGCAGAAGCTGTGAGCTCACTGGATAATTGTCGTGTAGGTGGGGAGGGTGGAGGGCTCGCAACAGCATAACGGGAAGACATGAGGCCCTTTGGCTTCTCGTCCTTTGGCTGTTCTTCCTTCGGTTTTTCCTCCTTCGGCTCGTCTTTGGGAGGAGGCTTCGGTGGCTCGGCACCAAATGGAACAAATTCGGCAATAGACGGCTTGAAGTTAAATGTTCTAGCGGCAGCCGAAAAGATAGATCTTCGGAGACTGTTCTCGGGTTTCTCAAGCTTCTCAGGCTTCTCAGACTTCTCAGTTGGCTGGCTTTGCTCGTTTTGCGCAACAGGCTTGTCCTGTGGCAGCTCAGGCTGAGGCTTATCCTGCACACCCACATCAAAAATCTTACGCTGTGCTTCAACTGGCTCGGCTGTGTCTTGGGTCACGTTTGCGTCCTTGACCTTAGTTTCTTCAGGAGCCCAAGTGGAGGCTTCGCTCACCGGGGTATCCTTGCGCTCAATGGGGTTCTCGTTTTGGACCGAGGGTTCCTTCAATTCCACAGGAAGACCCCTGTCCTGATCAGGAAGAGCATTTTCCTTGCCCGCAGCAGGTGCATGAGGAGCGTTCGATGGCTGTGAAGGCTGGAGGTTATTGGCTTCGCCCAGGGGGTTTGATATGCTGTAGCGAGCCTCGCCATCGGAGGCATCACCGGCACCACGGCGAGCACGTTTATGACGATCGGTAGGAATTGGCCGACCACGATCATCCTTACCCTCCTTCGCCTTCTCGTTGTCTTTATCTTCTTCCTTCTCATCTGGGCGGACGATGGGGATCGCCTTTGATTTCTTGGCGGACTTGGTAATCTCTGAGAGGTCGATGTCGCTAAAGATCTTGGTCCTACCCGGACTAAATTCTGGCGCAGCGACATTTAGAGAAGGAGCAGATGGGGCAGAAAACTTAAATTCTCGGGTTTCACTGTCCTGGCTGGCACCAGGGCCAGTGTCAGTATTAACAGGAGTAAACGCAGGAGCAGCAACATTGAGCCGCCCAGATCCAGAAGGCTGGTGGCTCGATCCAGCTCCAAAAGTAAACACGGAGTGTTCCAATGTCGGAAATTGGAAGGAGTTTTGCTGCGGAAAAGGCAATGATTGCGGAGCCACTTGACCAGTCGGCGAGAACTCCTTGGCCGCAACGTTAAGACTCGAAGTTGAGAGTTTCGAACGGTGTCCGCCAGAGTACGACCCATTGCTGGGCTTTGGTTCATGCCAAGGAATATGCTGGGTGAGTGATCCATTACGGCGGGGTGTCCCGGACAAACTAGGATTGGTATCGATATCTGAGCCCTCGTGAGCAGGTGCCCCGTCATAACTGTCCCCGTAGAAGTGGTTCAGGTGCTGGGCCATATGTTGAGGCGCGCCGGTCTCTGGCAACGCCCACCTAGATTTCAACATGTCCGGCCCGCCAAGGTTGTGTTGGATCGGATCGTATTCACCACCATCAAGCTCTCTTTCAATAGAGTTCTCCAGGTGATAATCGGGTGTGACTTGGTCGATACCCCTTTGAAGAGTTTCACTAAGATTATGACCGCGGCTATGGCCACGAGGAGTCGGCTGAGCGATCTCTACCGTCGACGCGTGGAAATTATCCGGGTTTGGTGGAGGCGTGCGAAGCGGACGGAGTTGGTCTTCATGGAAACTATCCTGCGTTTGATGATTGATATGATCATCGAACGCATCCTTCTGTTGATCCGTATGATCACCCAGGCCAGGATGGAAGGTGTTTTGATCGGCTAAGGGAGAAACGGGAGACAACATAGAAGTAAGACTGGAGAGAGTGCCTGGAATCGTGGAATTCGGGCCGCTTTGACGCAAGTTGACGAAACTTTGGGGCGTAAGGGTTCCCTGTGCTGGAGGGGTGGGTTGGAAGGGAAGGAACCCAGGCACCATGCCCTGGTCCACACCATAGAATGGTGTTTGCATACCGAATTGTGACGCGGGTGACGCTAAGGATGGGATGCCACCGTTCATACTACCTGCCTGGGTGAGCTGCGGTGAGAATGGATGGTGCATTGACAGAGGATTGCTGGCCGCGGACGCAGTTGGAATTGGTGGGGATGAAACGAGGCCAGGGAACGGAGTCATAGTGTTCAATCCCGAAGCAGGTGATGGGGATGGTTGGGGTTCATCGTCGCCTCCAAACACGCCCAAGGCCCGTAGCTTCTCTTCTTGTAGCTGATTGACATAATCATCCCAACGCGCTTTGTTGGGAAAGCTAACGGTATAGCTTCCCGGCTTTATCTCATCCTGTAAGTCAGCTACATCAGGGTAAAGCGGGCGACTTGCACCCCCGAGCTCAAGGTTGGAGGGATCCTCTGTTGCGCCTACGTTGAAGCCGCTAACGTCGTACCCTAACTCCTCCCATTGTTGTAACCCCCGTTGGACATCTTCAGCAGTCAAGAGGCGATACCCAGACTCTTCTGTTCCTCTCTTGTCAAACATCGGAAGCTCAATAATGCATCCTTTGCCACGCCATGGTATCTTTTTTCTTTGTCTCTTGGGAGGCGGAGTGGGGTTGCTCTCAGTTGGTTGCTCCTTACTGGTATCCGCTTGGATTGTATTTTTTGAAGCATCGGCCGTTGAAGACTGTTCCTTGTCGTCTGCCGGTGGAGGCGGCAAGGGCTTATCGTCTGGCGATGAAGGTTTGTGTTCCACCTCGGTAGAGGCTTGTGGTTCCTTTGTTTCCGTCATGGTTATTGACTGTGGATCTTTATCGTACGCGAATCCCCAGAAGTCCTCCTGTCGAAGAGTATCGGCTCTCTTGTGAAGAGACTCCTTGATCTTGCGGACCGGTCCTACCTCTCGTCGACTCGTAGCCTTGCGGTTGACAAAGTCAGCTAGAGTTGGGGTCTTCAATAGATCCTGGTCGTGGGAGTCGTTTTCGAGACCAAGCCAATCGTCCGATGCGTCGTCGGCGAAATGGTTCGCGGCCGTAATGAACGAGGGAGCTTCACTACCGGAGTCGTCACTTAACCAATTGCTTCGTTCAGTTCTCGGCTGACCGGTAAGGTATTGGTTGATCCAATCCTGTGTAAAATCCTGTATCGACTTTCCTCTTCTACTTGCTCGCTTTGGAGAGCGTTCGAGAGTACCGTCACCGAAATCCTTCACCGACGGTTCAAGGTTGCGCAGTATATCAGGCCTGTTGGGTTCGAGACCGAATTGGATCGAGACAGGAGAACTATCTCCGGACTCACGATCAGCACCAGCGTCTTGACTTAATGACCACGAGAGTCTGCGCGGACTTGGCGCGGCATACGGCGAACCCCAGGCTGTGGTGTAGTAGATACTGCTCTCCGCCTTCTTGTCCTCCGGGGAAGTGGTGGATGAGTCCAAAACACCACAGTACTTTGGGAGAAGAGGGAGCGTCGACGACTGGTTGGGGCCGACGCTGCGGTTCCCGGAAGAGGTTGGCCGGCCAGGTGATCCAGCAGCCGAGCGAGTCGACACACCTGGTGATGGAAAAGGAGACTGCAGTGGAGCCGATAAGTGTGAAGTGTCACGGACGCCAGACGGGTTTGTGGAATGCGGCGGTGGGGGGGACAGCGCCGAATTGGCGGAAGACACGGGGTGATCTAGATCTGAAGTCGGGAGAAGACGACGAATTAGTTTGGGGGCCATGGCATACGATCGCATGCGAGTGTAATAATGAATGTCGGAATTGAAGACATTGTTGGGTGGCAGAGATGCAGCATGCCAGACCCTACCCAGTGTAACACATTGACGTACCTTCCGTGTCGACTCTTGCAGCAAGCACTTGCTTGCTGCTCTCCTTAGTGTCCAGAATGTTGAAGCATGGAACTCAAACCACCAGTACTTTCCACCTCGTTGTCGATCGGTTATCGCAGGACACTCGAAACACCCTCACAGACGCCAACGCAGACGCGGCACGGTTCGTGGGAGACGTGTATTAGGATGAGTCGCGGGCGATTTGGCGGAACGGTCCCGTACTGGGAGCGAGGGGGCTCTTCAGGGGAGAGGGACAGCAACAAAAAGCGACGAAAATGATGAACAACAGATCACAGAAACCTAGGGTATGCGAAGGGCTTGAACATGGCGCATACGCGAAGGACAGCCGGATCGAGGTTGGACGATGGAAAAAAGAAGAATTGGGACTGAGGGAGATGACTTTCTTTATTTTTTGCCGTTTTGCCTATCGGGGTTGGACTATGTCACAAGTTACAACGGGCAGTCCGGGCAATCTTCAGGCCAAACCCAGACCACGAGAAGGTATTTTACCGTACGTTACTCCTCTTAGCCCAAAGCTACGCAGAACGCCTTGGCTCTTAAGGCTTTATTGATTTATTCCCACTAGCAGCAAGTGAACTCCGTCCTCTGGACTCGACTGGCCAGTGACCGCGGATTCCGTTGAACCTCCGAAATTATTAAGACTGTTGGGTACCACACTACGACTGGATAAGGAACGAAAAGCCGGTTAATTGACGTACTTTTCGAGTCAAGTCTCTTGTGCCCTGTGCTCGCTGCCAACTCACCGCCATCTACGTGACCGAGGCAAGGCGCGGTGTTCATTGCTTTCTGCCTCAGGATGTTCATCGGTCATCCGGTTGCTCAGTCGCTGACACCCAAGACGAAGTTACGCAAAGCAGGGTCTTACTTTATGGTTCCATAGAGAAAGAAAAACTTGACTTTGCAGAGATGGTTTCCCGTTGGAATTAATACTATCCCTGCGAACCCCTGAATCGCGCAAATAATGTCGCTGGAGGTCGAACGGTCGAACCCCATAAACAACCTTCCCCAATAATGACGCGCCGTGCTTGGTTCGTGTCTCCCACTCAGGGGTAAAATGCACTACGAACCACGGTTCCCGCCCAACCGTTACCATACATTGAATAATACCGGTCGGAGGCTACATCGCACGCTTCAACGAGTTAGAAATTACAGGTTAATACCATGAATAATGGTGCAACCATTTCTTCATATTTATGCAGAAAAAGCAAACCAAATCTCCGTATTTATCGCGATATAATATGTTACACCGAACCAGACTATAGAAAATCAAGGTATCTAACGTCTACCCCGAACCTTCTCGACTTGAAATACAACTCTAGTTGGGGCACGACGTATCAAACTTGGCTGTGCGCTTGTCGGTAAAGAGACCCCAGTGAGTCTCGTCCATAGGCTCGCCGTTGTCGCCAACGCTGTCGGGCTTCCAGGTCTCGTCAAAGGCCTCGAAGTAGAAAACATCAATGCCCCAGTTGAGCATAGGGCAGACGGCGTTCTTGTAGTACTTCTTAGCATTCTCGGTGCTGGCCTTAGCCTTACCGTAGTCGGATCCGCCATCTACAGTATTATTAGTACTAGATTAGCCTAAAAACAAGCCTGGATTAAACCAAACGGGAGCATACCAGTAGGCCAGCCAGACTCGCCGTTACCAAATCGGATCTTCTTAGCATTGTCACCAGCAACCTGTTCGATACGGGCCTTGGCCTGGGCCATGTCGTCGAAGTAGGTGGCAGTGGCGTTGGAGATATCCTGATCTTGCCAGTAGGCAAACCCGTTGGCCAGGCTGATTGGAATTAGCGAATGCGAACAGGGCGAACATCGGATCTTCGATCAAGTTGCTTACAAGTAGGTAACACCGCCCTGGATGATGGGGTCCGCAGTACCATCGGCGAACTTGTTCCAGCTGTCCACCATGCCGACTTGGACGCCATCGAATTCCTTTTTGACCTGGTTGATACGCTTCAGGAGATCCTGGGCTTTCATATCCCCACGGTAGAGGGCTTCGGAGCCAACGGTGATCGCGTGAATGACATCCTCGTTGCCTTTAACTGACTTCTTCAGAGCATCAAAGTCTTGGTTGAAAGACTCCTCGGTATCGGGCCTGGAATGCGGGGTATAGATGTTAGCTCCTATCGCATGGTCCGAAAACAGGACACTAATTGACGATGCAAGTATCAGGGAAACAGTACCAGACACCGAGCACGACCTTAAAGTTCTTGGCCTTGGCAGCTGGAACGATGTTCTTTGCTGTGTTGCAGTTGCTTGCCGAGTAGGTACGAACCAATGTTGTCAAATCCTTCAGCGCATCGAAGTCCTTCTTGTAGTCCTCGGTGGACTTGCAGCTTGAGTCGGGGTTTTCGTTTCCGAGAGCAAGGCCAAAAGTTCCCCGTGCGGTGACAGCGGGCACGGCTGCTGCCAGAAGAGTAACCAGGCCGGCGACACGCATTTTGGAGGTATCACGTCAAAGGGTACTGACTCGTTTGCGATAGTGTGAAAATAAAGAGGAGAGACCCCAGTCGGAGCTCGATCTTGCTGAACGGGAGAGAAATCGGATTGTCTCCTGGGCGCCGTTTATTGCCGGCGAAGAAGTGAGTGCTCAGCGGTCTGATCAGCTGAGCAACGGACGCAAATAAGGAGCGTAGTATGAAATTAATAAAAGAAAGGAATGACGGAATTCGAAAACGAGAGTGATGTCCAGGAGATAAACGTCCAGACAGACAATCAAATGTTGGATAAGGGAGACAGACGATTGAACCCTGCTCGGTCCCTGGCGACTCCTGAAACAGACTATGCCCGATGAAGCCGACATTACTCAGGCACCACCACTCAAGGGTCTCGCAGTGCAGGCTTGGATCCCCACCACTTCCACCTTACTTGAACTCGTTAAATTTGCCCTCCGATCCCTCTCGCCCTGCTCTATTCTTGGGTCTCGCTCATCTGTGTCGACGGTCTGGACTTGACAATCTTCGTCTAAAATAAGCTCCAGCAGCTCTCCTTAACAGCCCGCAGTGCCTCCTTATTTTCAGAATTAAGGGCCCGGACCACGAGTGTCCATGGCACGGCACAGACTTGCGACTCCTTGCAGGAGTATAAAAACAGACAAAATGCAATTTCTAAGTACAAAATGGTGTACATTGGGTGATTGGAGTACATCGACCAGTGTTCCACTCCAATAAACTATCTGACTCTGAACCACACACCACGGCTTGAGACATGAGAGTGTTTAATATCCCTATTCTCTGCGTCTAACCATCGACAACCGATTTTGCTTGAGCCGGACTGATGTTTCGGCCAGTCTTCTCGTTGAACCGACTACTTATGGTCTCCCAGCGGTCCTTCTTCCAATCCGCGGCGATTTGATGAAGGAGGAGCACTTCGTCAAGGGTGAATTCGTTATCGATATAGTAGACCCTCTTCGTCTTGGACCGCCTAGGGAGGCTGTCGTCGTCATCCTCAGTCTGTCAACATCAATGGGTCTTCAGACATGAAGTAGAAGTATGTCGAAGCTTCGTGTATTGACTCACATCTTCGTCTTCATCTTCATCAGTTGATGGGCTGAACGACACATGGCGCTCTCTGTTGTATTCCTCATCAAAGTACCAGTCATAGTCCACCTCATCCAAACCGTACATCTTGCGGACTTCGCGGCCTTTGTGTTTACCGTCTTGGATATCGATCCAGCGCTTCTTTAGTTCTGCGGTTGGTCTATCATCCATCACCATTGAAATTCGCTCCCACGATATCTTGGATGCCTTCATTTCTCGAAGAACTCTGTCGTCTTCAATCGACCATTGAATGGTGTCTTTCGAGTGTCAGGATAGATACAGCAGCTTACACACGGCTTCGAGTGACCTACGAATTCCCAAATTTGCTTGTCCACACTTCGACCTTTCTCTTGCTCGCGGAATATCCTAAACCGGTAGGTAAATGAAGTGCACTGTAGCTAGCACATCTGCTCTGGGAACAAGGCAAAATAATACCTGATAGAAATTGGCACTAACACTCCGGGTGTCATATCGAAGACTCGGTCTTCCTTCGCGGACACTGCCGGTCAGGAGCGACATGAACGACACACGAAATGGTTTGCCATTTGATATGAGAACCGGCATCGCTTCGTTAGGGCTAACGAGTGCAGCTGTAAAAAGAGACTTAAAGATGATCTTCTTCGGCTAGGGGTCAAGCCAAATCTCGTGGAAATAAGTTGTCGACCTATGGGAAGGCACAGGCCATCGTTGTTTCCGACAATTGAGGGGGGACAATTTACCGTATGTCTAACAGACAATGACTCGCCGCTGCCTAGACGTATTGATACTTCCCAGGTGGCTCCTGCATGGGCAGGGCAGAGTGCAATGGATATTATGATGGTTCCGATGGATTGGGTTGGGTGTTGCGCTATAGAATGCGGATTTTGTGTAGATCAGACGCGAGGCATCGTTTGCCAGGGACCATTAAAACCAACACATTAGATTGATTCAAAAGATAAGAAATCCATGCAATTACATACATTAGCAGTGCATCCCAACTTCAGTTCTCAAATGAATATCAAGGTAGAGCAACAGAAATCCATCCATGTGAATCGGCCGCTTGTCACGAGCAGCGATTGGCTGAGATGGTCCGAGCGTCTTGAATTCCCGGAGTGAACCTGAGAGACCACCTTGCGCGTCAATCACAACCAGCATTTAACCCACCACGAACCCATACAACCTCGACACCGGAGCTTTCCAATCCTGCCGTCTTTACTCTCATCTGCGTCAATTCTAGAATCGCAAGAGAGCAAAATAAAATACGCCCGCCATGCGCTTTTCCGCAGCCTCTCTTCTCCTCGGCCTGAGCTGGATTACTGCCGCCGCTGCACACAACATCCAGCTCCGCGCCCACTCACGAGAATGCTTCCACGAGACACTGCACAAGGATGATAAGATGACTGTTTCGTTCCAGGTCGGCGACCGGGAATTTGGAGGAAGCGGAAACCTTGAGATTGATTTCTGGGTATGTAGCCCCTCGCGGATGAAATTGGTCGAGGTCGCCAAACAAGATGGCAATCATCAATTTTCCTTAACTCATATTTATCCGCCGCCAACCTCAACCGATTTACGAAATAACTAATTTGTTGTGTTTTTTTGCGGAATTGCAGGTCGAGGACCCCCAGAACAACCGTCAATACTTCAAACAAGCTGTCTCGACCGAAGACTACTCGTTCACCGCGCACAACGACGGCAAATACCACTACTGCTTCAGTAATGAGGGTTGGACCTCGAACTCGAAGGAAGTTTCGTTCAATGTGCACGGAATCGTCTACGTCCCGGAATCGGAAATGGCGCAGGATCCCCTGGAGACTGAAGGTAGGAGAAAACACCGGATTGAACCTACGGGCGCAAAGGACTCCTGGCTGACATAAAATCTCTGGTGGTTATTAGTCCGCCGACTTTTGGAAAACCTGGCCCAGGTCAAGGATGAGCAGTCGTATATTGTTGTGCGCGAGAGGGTACACCGGAACACGGCCGAGAGTACAAACAACCGCGTCAAGTGGTGGAGTATCTTCCAGCTTGCGGTGCTTATTGGCGAGGGTGTTTTCCAGGTTTGGTGGCTGAAGAGATTCTTTGAGGTAAGTTCTTGTAACGTTCGTTTTGATTGTGACATGCTGAATGCTAACGGCGAGCTTAATAGGTCAAGCGTGTTGTCTAAGTGTAGTCTACGTTTCATGAGCGAGAAGAGGGGCTATTGTTTATTTACTAGTCCCATGCATGTCTTTGTCTGCCCTTGGGGGCTTTCAAATGGGAGTACGATAATTTGAACGATCTATATATTTTATCTTGGGAATTCTACTAGATCCACCGGGAGACTTATGACCCCGAAAACTCCAATTTCTCTTACTAACTAGGTATAAATAATCAGGCCCTTGACAAACACAGCCTGCGGGATTATACTGCTCTCTCAGTGGGTTATGCATTCTCGAATGGCTTGACAAAAGCTAGACAGACTTCCTGTCTACCAAGACTCACGAAACAGGGCTTCCTGTTCTACTCGCTCTCTCTGATTCTCGTCTTTCTTCCCTTCTTCCCCAACAAATAGACACCGCCATGGTAAAATTGCTAGAAGACAATCGTCACTGCCGCCATCCATACCCCGGTGAAGTCGAAGGATATAATGGCCTTGACTTTTTGTCTCGAACCAGACAAGGGTGGTGCTGAAGAACGACTCAGTAACATACATAGATACATACCGCTGTGTCCATGATCGATAGAAGGAGGAGAGTTGGGGATTAAGAATAGAGGAGGTCAAGAGGCATACTAACTAGAACTAAACTTGCAGGTAGATGGCCAGGAGCAACGACAGGTGCTATAGTAATCAACCTGTTAAGCGTGCTTTCTAGTATCAAGTAGACGCAATAGAAATGGAGGTTCATCCCAAGGTCATTGATACCGGCCATGAAATATCTGAATCCCACGGGCCTCATACCACTTCATTGACTGCCTTGAGAAACCTTGCGGTGGCTTAGACTGAAATCCATCAGGTATCAATCCTGGCACTTGGCAATAGAGTCTAGGGGGCAAACATACTACAATTGAATAGTATGCTGGATCTAGCTACTACCTCTAGAACTGGGGAGAGCTGAAGCGGACTAAATGTCTTGGTCAACGCCCCCAGTCGAGGGACCCTGGAACCAGAGAACCCGGAAACATTGACAGCTGAACCGAGTCTGGCACATATTCATATGAAGCGAAATTGGCTGGCAGAGGCACAGGAGCTTCCAACCAAGGTCATGGACCCTCGTGAAAAGGTATTTGGTGAAGAACACACAAGCACCTTGGATGCCTCAGAAAATCTGACCTTTCTCCAAGATCAGCAAGGCCGGTATGATGAAGTAAAAGTCTCTCTTGTTCCTGATCGAGAATATGTCCAATTCACAGTGGAGGTTGTAGATGTTGCTGACCATAGCAGGCCATCTAGTTAGTTAGGGCTTTCCCTTCGCAGCTATATGATGACTAATAGTATACATCCAAATCGGGACTAAGGGCATTTATTACCGTAAATGGTTAGCAAAGTGACCTCACCTCAACACAGAAAACATTTTCCAAAATCCATACTTCAATGTTGATATTCATGTCTTTACTTTGAAACATTGTACATCTGATCGAACTTCTCACCATGTCGTCCGAACAGCCCAACAAGGATGGAGACCGAGTCGACATGAACATTAACCCCTCGGCGTCAATCGACTACTGGAATAGCATCCCCGCAACAGCAGGTGGCATGCTCGGAATGCTAGGTGCATATCCCTGGTACTCTCGCATCGACCTCAGAGGATCAAAGACATTCCTAGGGAAAGTCCGGCGACTGATACCCGGCTGCCCGACTGAAGGGAAGCTCAATCAAGCCGCCGACTGTGGGGCTGGAGTTGGACGAGTAACAGAGGGCTTCCTTAGCCAAGTATGTGATGTGGTTGATGCTGTTGAGCCTGTGGCAAAATTCACGCAAGTTATAACGGAGAGTTCTCTCAAAAGCTCTAATGTGATTGGGGATATCTATACGGTTGGTCTTGAGGATTGGAATCCGGACAAGAAGTATGATTTGATATGGATCCAGTTCTGTATTGGACATTTGAACGATCTCCAAGTGGTTGAGCTTGTTAAGCGGTGCTGTGCTGCTTTGACGGAAACCGGGGTTATTGTGCTGAAGGAAAACATGTCAACTGACCTGCAAGGGCATGATATGTATGACGATGAGGACAGCAGTGTGACGCGGACAGACGCCAAGTTCCGGTCCCTTTTTGAAGACGCCGGAATGAGGGTCATTACATCGGAGATTCAAACGGGGTTTCCGAAGAATTTCAAGCTTTTGCCGGTTCGGTTTTATGCGCTGCGGCCGAAGACTTAGGGCGTTGGCGGTCCGAAAATACCCATCAGCATCCTAATATTTCGGGACACTATGGACCCTCGCTACTTGGATCACTTGCGGTTATATATATACATATACAACGGCCTATTTTCACTTAGAACAATGGCTTTACTGCGCTGCCGGTCACCGATTATCACCAACAGAACGCACTGCGGTGGTTGACTCCCTCGGACCCATCGGTTGAGATGATGTCGCACTGCGTACCGCGGAGAGTACGGGATGCAGAGAATCTGGCGGATACTGTGCGCGATAATTTGGTTGCTGTAAGAAGACTACAAGAGCCGTTATACCCCCGCCTGCTACTACTACTAGTAGGTTAAAGGCCCAATTTTTCCTATGAATCTGAAATGGTTATCCGGGGGAGTTATAATTTGATATTAGCCCTGCGGACTCGGATATTTTCAGTCAGACGATCCCTTCTTCATCAATTCAAACAATGGCATCTCTTCTGTCGTCAGGTTAGCTAGTAGGGCCAATGGTTTTCGAGGGTAAAAATCGTACTTGGCCGAAAATAGGCGGCTAAAGGCTGACATTCAGCCTGAACAACGCCATATATAATCAAGCTGACAACAGTGAGCACAGCCGTTGAGTTATGGTCAAGTCCCGCGTCTACCCCGGTTGCCACTGCCGGGCTCGACATTTCGATTGTCTTGTATTCTGACCGTCTGTTTATGGGAGTATAAGTGCGAGCGTTCAATATTCAGTCAAGGCTGAGTGACAATGCGTCGAAATCGCGAAGGAATTTAGCAATTTTGACGCAAAAGGACATGGACAGTAGTTAATACTACTTAGGTGCCCGTTTGCAGGGGCAGCCACCTGCGCAGAGAATATTTCTTTCCTTATTTGGTGCACCCTGCACCTTCCCCTTCTGGAGTATCACCAAGCTCAGACAGCCACGTTTCGATGGTGCCTGAGTATAATACGATTCGGTCTGATATGAGTTGGTGAAGAGAATGAGACAAAGTTGAAAGTCCTTAGTCGTATTCTATGTATGCGCAGATCCGGTGTTTAGGACCACGGTCAGATCAACATGACGGCGGCCGGGGTAGTACAAGATGACAGGATTAGACTGGGCGGGTTGAAGGAAGAGGGTCGAAGGGAGATCAGAGGTCTTCTTATAAGCCTCCCTCAGACTGGTACGAGAGGAAGCGTAAATTTAGATAGTAGTCCAAAGCGAGATGTGCCCTGGTGTCAGGTGGTATTCATTAGGGCCGAGAACGCACCACTTAGCCATTGATGTAGAGCGTCGAGACGAAGGACTAGGGCTCCGTACGACTTTTTTAGTTCACCTTCCTGGTTCATACCCTGTTAATCCCCCTAGAAGGAACAACTAACGACTGGCACGTTAGAGGGCTTCGAGCTACGGGTAGGACGTTGTTGAGAAAGTTCGTTTCATTAGAATCGGTACATTCACTGTAATTACTACTGCTTCGTATACGCCACGGTTATTCCATACTTTACGCATGCACAACCTGGCCAACTCTGTACTCAACACTAAGCGGTTTGCCTTTCTCGGCAACGAATCGGCCTTTGCCGACAAAGACGCGGTTTTCAAGGTCCTTGTAGCGTTCGTGTCCGGTCTGCCAGCTATAGTTAGCAAGCTAATTAGTTCTACCCTTTTGGGTTCATGTTACCTCAAAAGTGACGTGAGTGACTAGAAGTTTCCAAATATCAGCTTCAGTGATCCCAAAAGAGATACTTGAGTATACAGTACTCACAAGAGTTGCCGAAAGGCGTCGCGCCTTCTGTAGTTTTACCAGTGAGGATGTTAGACTCGGCATCGCCCACCGTGACGACACCAGTGTAGTTAACGTAGATGAGCTGTTCGCAGCGATTAGTCTAGACCCTTGATAGTGCATCAACCTAGACATACAGCGCCATCCTGGGTTCTACGTTAAGGCATATTAGCGCATGCAGCTATACGTTAATCCCTGGCAAGCAGCATACTTGATAGTACCGTGAGCGTCCAAACGCAGACGCGAATCATCTGGGTCGGCGTGGATGTAGTCATTGCCAACGCCGACGATTTCGGCATCGAGGGAGGGAGAGAAGCCTTCGGCCGACTTGAAAGTGCCGCTAGAGAAGGGCTGTATCGCGTTATTAGAAAATTTAGATTTGTGCGCTCGAGTTTGGTTCAAGATGCTCACAATGACCTGTAAGGCTGCCCCCCGGGAAGCGCTACCTGTTGTGTTACGTCAATTACTGGCCTTATGTTAGACGCGTGGTCTAGTAGCTGCTAACCGACTGCAAGCGCAGGGTCGAGCGCGATCTGTATAGTATAGGTTATTAGTAGGGCTCCCGAAGAGTGCTGGAAGCTACGTGCCTTAATGGTGAAAGCGGGCTGGATACTGGGGAATTCAGACATGATGGATGAGCTCGATACTTGAAGATTGAGGGGATAATGACGACAAATTGACAGTTGAAGAGCGTTGGAGGGGAAGCTCGGGAATAAATAGCAACCCCGCACGATGAGGGGCTGTCATGATGTGATCCGCAAATGCCGCTGGATAGAGCTGAAGCTTCCACGGTACTTGTCCAGAATCATATGTGCCTGGATTTCATCCAAGAGCTTTTGATTATTCCATTTCCGTTGCAGGTCTCCGTCGGTTGGCAGATCGGCACTCGGGTCGTCTCTCCAGCCTGTCAGCGAAGGTCTAGTGTCTATCTCTGGCTTTCCCATTGAAGGCCACGCATGGCATTACCTAGCCTTTGTGTCATCGATAAATTCATTAATGGGGTTGGCAAGATAACATGAGTCCCTCATCTATCCAATTATCACATAAGCGGACAATTTATAGGCATGATGGAGCAGAACGATTTCGGTCGCCTACGTGTACTTGGCTTCATCATCATGATGGCAGACTATACAGGACCTGATAGGGGTTCGACATCAATAACAGAGCCGAAGCTCCTGTTTCGGGTCCCAGCGCCCCGTTCGCGAACTGGATGGTGATCCGTTGGGAGCTGGGAATGTCCGGTCCTCCTGGGACTCGCACGTATCGTCTCAAGAGTTTCTATAAATATCGTTCTACAATTTGAAGCCTTTGCGACGAGGCCAGGAACCCACTTGAACCGAGATGTATGATCTCAAACTACCTATAACCTACACCACAACAAGAATCCAATGGAGGATGGTGGATATAGATACTCGTCTCGGTAAATCGGGGGTGGAATACGGCAAGGCCTCATGGACGAACGATATAGGTCGGGGGCAATCGCCATCCTGACGCAGCCGTGAGGATGGGGCTCGGTCTCTCCTTGCCGGCAAGGGTAGCACTATCAGACAACCTAACTACATACCGTCACCAAGCCAATGAAGAAACGAATGGGAATTCGCTGAACATATCGTGCTGGGGACCGTGTTTTCGGATCTTGGTAATGAGGTTCGAGACCAAATAAAGTACTCTGGCTGAATCACCGCTTACCAGAGCACATGGCGGTCCTCCACAAAATTAGGGCGCCCTGGCAAATGAGGGGCATGTATTCTAGAGAAGACTGATGTGGCGGGTCCTTGAAATACGCATCAACCTTTCTTTGGATTTCAAGAGCCGCTATTTGAGCCCTGTTGTTTCTTGTATTTGGTTGGCTCTTCGCGATGCAGGCGACCTCAGCGGTCTCCAGGGGCGGTTATTCAGCACACAAATAACCCTTGCATCAGATCAGGCAGATCAACCATAACGACATGAAACCGAGCCCCGAATTCGCTGTGTCTCAAAATTCCAAGACCGCTTCGTGGCACATGGACTTCGCACAAGGTCCTCCGGATCTGCCTCTTTCTGACCAACGAGCAATCAGCAGACCCTCAGTCGGACGAACCAGTCCACAGAACCGCGCACGTGGTGCCAGCGAAGGAAGGGACAGGTTGTTGGCAACGTTGGGAGGTATTCAAGATGGAGGGGAATAACTGTCGCGACAGAAGCAGTATTGTCTCGTCTGATCAGATGAGAGTCAAAACGACACTCGATGTCAAGTATATAACGGATTAAACTCCCTGCCCGCTGGTGTGGTCGAAAGTCGAGACTCGAGACGCCTAACGGACGCTTATCCTAATCGGGATTGCTGCCAGTGACGTAGCTCGGTTCTCATTATATTTTTTTCTGCCGCGCGTGTCTCTGTCCCACGTTCCGGCTGCCTGAGCTTCTGGCTTTCCCGAACCGACCCTATCCATGCTGATGATCGATCGCTCTTGACTCCTACATCGTTTGCCCGCGGAGACGGTGCTTCTCCATCGACAAAGAGGTATCAATGATTCCACCGCGCCTTCTCCCGGTCCTCTACGGTCTGGGCCTTGCTGCCTGCACGTCTGCTGTACCTATCATAGAACAGCAGCAGGTTCTGGGCAACGTTGACGCCCAGGTAGACAAGGCAGACACGTCAGGGCAGCTCTCAGGGAGATTTCTTCATATAACAGGTATTTCCGCGAATTCCGCATCATCAAGGAAGCACTGGCTCACCACGTCCAGATTTCCATTTAGATACCCACTACAAATCAGGAACAACGGAGGAGCAAACATGTCATCGGGGTAAAGGATCAGCGGGCGCCTTGGGCGCAGAGGGCACCGAGTGCGACTCACCGACAGCGCTTATCGACGAAACATTCCGATGGGTTGAGAAGAATCTCAAGGGGAAGATCGACTTTGTACTCTGGACGGGAGATTCGGCGCGGCATGACAACGATGAGAGAATTCCTCGGACTGCGGACGAAATAATAGACCTGAATGAGCTCCTGGCGAACAGGTTCATAGACCTCTTCGAGGATTCGGACACCGCTCGCGGCCTTTCAATACCGATAATCCCTACCATTGGCAACAATGATATCATGCCGCATAACATCTTCAAAGAGGGTCCGAACCGGTGGACAAGGAGGTTCACGGAAATTTGGGCCAAGTTTATTCCCGAGCACCAACGGCATAGCTTTGAGGAAGGCGGGTGGTTCTTGGCGGAGTTGGTCCCAGACAAGCTTGCCGCGCTTAGCTTGAACACGATGTACTTTTACGAATCCAATTCGGCAGTCGATGGCTGCGCGGCGAAATCGGAACCAGGGTACGAACATATGGAATGGCTACGTGTGCAGCTTGAGATCTTGCGGGAGCGCAAGATGAAAGCTATTCTTATCGGACATGTGCCGCCTGCAAGAGCCGGTACTAAGAACAACTGGGATGAGAGCTGCTGGCAGAAATACGCACTGTTTGTAAACCGCTTCCGGGATGTCGTCGTCGGAAGCGTCTATGGCCACATGAATGTCGACCACTTTATGCTACAGGATAGCCGGGACGTGGACATCCTGGCGGCGAGCGAAGAGACGCCGAGCGACCCTAGCCTCATAGTGCAGTCTCGCGGAAGCTATCTTTCTAGTTTGAGAGCAGACTGGGGGGATATGCCGACACCACCAGATGGCACATCTTTTGACTTTTCTGAGGCCTCGGTTGGTGATCCAAGTGAGATATTAGGAAAGAAGGAGCGACGATTCTTAAAGAAAATCGGCGGCCCATTCGCTGAACGTTATAGTGTCTCGCTGGTGTCTCCTAGTGTGGTACCCAACTATTTTCCAACTCTCAGGGTGGTCGAGTACAACACAACGGGCTTGGAGGGCGCCGCAATATGGGCGGACGTGCCGTATACAAACAACTCGTTCGAGCATTTTGTGCCAGAAGCCACCGAGGACGATGCTCCAGATGACGTCGACGAACAAAGAAAGAAAAAGAAGCATAGAAAGAACAGGAAAGACAAGAAGAAAAAGCCGAACTTCAAGGTCCCCGACGAGCCCTCGGAAACTACTCCGCCCGGGCCCGCATACTCGAACCAGGCACTGTCATGGCTCAGCTACACTCAGTATTATGCCAATCTCACGGAGATTTATGGCGAGAAGGCTGAGGGGCCCGAAGCTATCTCTGAAAGCAACCAAAGCGCAGCCGACGGCTTAGACTTGTATAAGGTCGAATACGACACGAGAGAAGATGAAGTGTACAAGATGGAGGACCTCACAGTACGCAGCTACTTCCAGCTTGCCAAACGCATTGCAAGCAAGAACCCCCGCAAGGAGGACGCAGTACTAGCTGCCAACCTGGATTCGAAGACAGACGCATCTGACGCAGAAAATGATTCCGAGTCAGAAACAACCAGTGGCAAGAAGAAGAAAAAGAACAACAACAAGAAAAAGCACCGCAAGAACCGAGTTTGGCGGACGTTCTTGGATAGAGCATTTGTTGGTTTGTTGGGCGGCGACGAGCTTGATGACATTGAAGCATAAATTTGCGTTTCTCGTCTTACTTTTGCATTATTCCCCCGCCTTTTTGGCATTCATTTACGAGCGATTACGGATATACTTTACTTTTCTAACGTCGGGTGGAAGCTATACTTATGGAGTTTAATATATGAATATCTGCGCGTTTTATAGACCACTGAGCGGTGCTGTATGTACATAATCGCTATGTGATGAGGTTCTCTTCAGTTGATTAATAAGTAGTATTATCGAAAATATTACGAAACTGCATATTTAACAGCATATACCGTGGTAAGCACGGAAGGATCAGACTCAATGAACAGCAGCTCCTAGTTTTGATTGGCCACAATAAGCAACTATGGAAGCACTTGAGAGCCTAAGGCATCAAGCGATGGTGCCCGCCCGCAGCGTTCCATGGTTAGAGTCAACTTAAGAGTCTCGATGGCATGTTTAACTTAACCTTCCTTCGTGGACTACTATTATTTCAGGCTCAGTTGTGCTGCCGTCGTAATCTCATGCGTCGATTGGGGCCGTGAACAGCACATCGCATGTTAGCAAGACCTTGGTCAGGACTCTCGTATTCGAGTCGGCTCGTCATTGCATCGGAGAAAGGAGCCATATTGGCCGCGGCAGCCGGGGCTGCTAAAATTAGCATGAAAGGACGGCGCAACTAATAAATTAACACTTAACAGTGCATTATTATTGATTATTCGCGATGCTGAGCCTCTTGGGCCTTGGAGTTGGCTAAAACTGTACTCCGCATTGGCGGTCAAGCAGGTTGTCTCGAGACGCGGAATAATCTGAGGTCTTGTTGGGTTTGCAAGCCGACCAGGCTCCCGGGACTCATGGCATTCGTCAGGTTGATCTCGCGAGACTCTGATTTGCTGTTAATCCCCGCCGTGCCACGCTGGCAACGGGCTCTGCCTGTCTGCCAACTGCCAGTCTCGATTCTCGAAGTTTAGTAGCCTCGCTAAAGGGCCCAACAAGCACAGGAGTTAGTTCCATCTCCCAGTATGGAGGAACGACGGTCAGGCACAAGGCAGGAGCAATTTGGCTCCAGATTTCCCTGATGGGGTTAATCTTGAGCCGGACAGAGCGGTGATCCACAAATGGCGCTTGAGTGGGATGTTAGCTCTGCAAGGACTCGCACAAACTGCAGTTGGGCTCTGACACGTATCGAGCTAGAGAGTTGATGCGTTGTCCGTCGCTGTCCCGTCCCATAGCCATAGCCATCTCCATCATGGCTGAGGGGTTGCCACTGCAGATGAATTACAATAATGCGACGATGATCTTCTATGACACTCTGATTGTGTTCGATCACTAGCAAACGTTTACAATAATGCTGGACTCACAATTGACAACAACGGCAGGTGCAGGAATGAATGAATTCAACGTCACCGCATAATTGATTGCACCCAATCTGCCTCAAACTAGCCAAGTGTTTCCCTCGGAGCACTCGCTGGCCTTTTCCCTTGCTCTGTGATTATTTTTTCTTTTGCGCCTTGAGCACCAAACGCGATATCCACTTTTCACGGATTGTCTTTGTGGCTGATATTCATTCTCGCAACCCAACTAACTGCTGCCGCCGAACCGTGTCTTTGATCCGGACAATAATAGCCCTTCTAATCTTGCTGCCATTGCCAGGTAGCAATTGTCGTCAATTGCCAGCTCATTGCTGGCAAAGAAGCACTGGCGACTCTTTTCCGCCTCGCCGCCTTCAAGTCGCACACAATGAATCAACGCTGTCTCCGATCTCTGAATCGCAAGCTCGCCGTACTTGATCTGGTTTCTGTAAACTGCTCGTCGTCGCCTCTGTGCTACTAGCTTCTTATATTCTTTCATACTCTTTCATACCGCACGTTACGTATCGTGGCCGCCAGTCCGAGCCGATCCCCTCGAGTACCTCCAAGGCGATCTTCGAGGCGCAAGTTGCACGCAACCGAGATCGCTGTAGGAGCACTGACCGGACTGTGCACTGAGAGTCTGCGACAACTTCACATTCCCTTTCTTCCATTTTCTTCACCTGAGAATTTCCCTACTCTCGCATTTATTTATTTGCGTTTCTATCCCCAGAGTCCGCACTGTACAGAATTATTTTAGCCGCGGCAGTTCATTGGGAGGCTCAATTGCTTTGGTACCTCTACTTGTAACATATCATCTTCACTTTTGGAAGCTTTGGTAGGTTTTTGTCGTTTATCTCAACAGTCTCGTCCTCCGCCGTTGCTTGTGGAACCGCAGTTTGCTTCGGAATCGAGAGAGTCAAAAGGCAGGCGCCCGCGGTATGCAGAAGTGATCCCTCATCTGCACGGAATATCAACCCCTGATTGCAAGCATAGACAAATCAAGTTCCAACCCACCGGTTCCTAAGCGCTGGATGAGCATGGAAAGTCATATGGTTTAGAACCGGACTGCTCTTGACTTATCGATTGTTTGTGCGCGCTTCGAGGTAAGATCATCCGTGTTTTTGGCGCTCTGTCTTCAACCCATGTCGCTTGCCAATGGCTCTGGAGAGCGCGTTGGACGTGTCTCTGTCCTGCTCAGAACACTTATACTCTGATCCCCCACGAGTTGGCAGATTCCTCCGCCCTCCCAGGCTCTACCCAAACCCGCAATCTCAGTTCCGAATGCTTTTGCTCCTCGCCTACCTATCACCATGTCTCTATTGACGACCAGCCAGGCTAATGATTCCGACGATTGCGTCTCTGTCATAGATCCTGAGTCGCTGTTCTTTTGGATGGCTTCAGCCGAGGTAGACCAGAAGGCCTTGGGCAACTTTGCCGCCGTGACAGGCGTGGAGAGCCCCTTCTTATCGGCTATGCTGTACAAGATACTGGGCCTGTCAGTTATGCTCTCAAACAAACTACTTCGCGCACGGCGACTGCGGCGGCTGGACCCTACTCGCGAAACAAAGTCTCTCCAGCTGTACTACCATATCATATGGCTTTCACGCGAAGGTCTCTTGATTCTCGAAGAATTCGTACTTCCCATGGTGGAAGGTTTCGTTGAGCTAAAGATCCTAGCTTATAAACTCAGAGCCTCATTCTACCATATATTCGTCCTATTCCATAACCAACCCGCCGTCCACTCACCGGGAATCAGCAGTCTCTTCAGCAACGGGACTATCTCCAACGAGGCATCAGAACCGGAACCATCACCGCGAAATCCGAATTCACGATTATCATTCCGTGCGAAGCAGCCCGAAATTATATCCGTCCCCAACCAGCCCCCAGGCGCCTTCGACATATCACAGCGCACCTTGAAAGTGCCGCAGGCTCCCCCTGGCCTCGCGCCTGTCCAGGCACCTAGACCAATCTCCTCATTTCTTCTCCCTGCCCTCGACTATACACCTACTGCAACTGCCTGCTTCAACCACGCCGCTCTCTTAGCTGAACGGTTTCTCCCCGGCTCACACCCCTTACGCCTATCCATAAAGCTCGAATACGCCGCATACGTATATGACTGTCTCCACGACGCCAATGCCAGCCGCAAACTCGCCAAACAAGCAATTGCCGATGTTTACAACGCGCAAGAAGGTATGGACGACGAAAGTTTCGAAGATGCAGCCGAAATCGTCGGACTCTTGGGCAAGATGGTGAAACGCAGCGCCAAAAAGAGCAGTCATGGAGGAAGCACGACTCGCAGCGTGACACCCAGAGCTGAAAGCTCACGCAGCGAAGGAAATCGAACTCCAACGACTGCGAGGAAAACGTCGCCCAGAACCGCGGCGACGACGCCTATGCCCCAGTCTCCAAAAACGTCTAAACCTACGACGATGAACGCCACTACAACCGTGAAGACGCCTGCTGCGATGCCGAATCCGACTATGCTGAACCCTATCTAATACCCGATGTTGAACGCCGACGCAGATGCCGATTGATGATTGATTATTTATGTACAATTTTAACGAGAAATGTTGCGACAGTTTTTGGTACCACAGGCCATCTTTCATTGCGCTGGAGTTTGGCTTTTTTTGGCTGCCTTTGTATTTTTCTTTATATCTCCGGGACTTTTCAGACCTATATCTATTTTGTTGGTTATTCTTCGATATTATCTTCGATATTCCTGAGGTCCTCTGGTCGAGTCCTGTGTATATAACGGAGACAGGTTGGTCTTGGTCTTTATTTTCATGTTTCATTTCATTGTATCTAGTCAATAAAAACGCATGAGCTGTCTAAAACCCCATCTTTGTTTTTACATTGGTTTCTACACGAAAACTAACTCCATGATTCAACTCTTGTTGACGAAAACGGAGTGCAGCCTCAGGCACTGAATGCAGGCGGCACAAGGCAAACCAAGTGAAACCTCAGGCAGCCGCCCGGTCCAGGGAACGATCCGGTCTGGGGAAAAGAAGAACTCCAAACTGCAAGTGCTGATGTTTAACCAGCCTGCCAACCAATAGCCAGAGCTCGCAGCTTGGGGGATTCGTAATTCTATTTCTTGGCTGCTGCAGTTGCACCAACGCCCAGCGGGCTTATCATCCGGTTGCAGCTTGAGTTACCTTGTCACTGTCCTTTACGTCACTTTTACCCACGACTTGCTTCCACGCACGCAATCTCTGCAACGCCCCTCCATTGGAATCCTGGGACCCGGGGGAAGCAGCAGGATCAGGACGTCAGTAAGGCTGTTGCCAGCGCGATAGGCAGCATCGATCAAGCCACTCATATTTACCGTCTCTTCCCTGCATCCGTTCCCCTCAGTCCCACCACCTTAAACTGTATCTCCTTGTGGACTTGTTGCCCCGGGTGTGCACTGTTTTCCCTGTTGCGCTGCTCCTGCTTGTTCCTGCTGGCTTTTATGCTCACCGACCGAACCGACTGAGCGACCGACCGACCGATCGATTTCAATTCCACCCGCACTATTGATTCGCCAATTAACCGGTTTCGGGCCCGGGAGACGAAGATCGAGGTCGGGATTAACTTGGACCATAATTACGGCAGAGTCGGAAAAAACAAAAAGGGGACTGACAGGATTTGACATAAGGGTACCAGAAAGCGGAAATTACACCATCCCACTAGTTACTACCGGTTTGACAGCAGCTCCTCTACTTGCGTCCTTCAGCAATGAAGCTGGTCGTCCTCGGAGCTCCCCAAGCACGTAGTAGGACTTTTATCGGCTGCTGAAGCCTGGATCGGAGGCTCTCGCAGCAGCTGCAAGAGCAGGCTTCTTCTAGAAGCGCGAGCGAGGATCATGCGGTCGGGCCTGCAGAAACCCGGCACAGTCCCGTTCCTCGCCCTGGTTATTTTCTGCCTGCTCACTCTCGTGCCGACACTCGCGAAGGAATGGGGCTTTTACAGCACACACCTCGCGTACCTGGTGCTTCCCCGCTTTGACGGGCGATGTATGTGATTATACCGATCTTCTTCTACCCCCTTGCGTATGCCTCGTGGTTTTGCTGGACGCTGATTGACTGACGGCATATGCAGATTCTTCTGCCCGCGTCAAGAATGCTTCTATCGATACCCATACCCGATCGCGAATACTTGTGAGCAGTAACAACTGCAAATCGTGGCTATTTGGCGACTTTGATTCCTCGTGCATTGATCGCAAAGCACAACCACACCACTCCGCTATAAATTATCCTCCGCGAAGCTCCTTTGAGTTCGGCGCGGAACTAGGAAATGATCCAATAACGTATTCTGCAACGAAAGAGCCATCGAGCATAACACGGGGCGTGACTGCGTTTAAGGAATTTATGTTCCAACGCTGGGATGATCAACAAATGACACAGCCTCTTCCGCCTCGGCAAGAGTCCGTTGAGGAGATATCTACTGCATCTACGCATCCCACGCGGACTCTCGCCAACCTTTCTATAGCACCGGCGTCATCTAGTGGCCAGCAGCGCCAACCAACGCCGGCCAACGAACTCGACGCATCACCGGAAGTGGAGTATTCCACTGAAGGTTCTTTGTTATCTCGATTACCTTTGTTTATACATGAAACGTGGCAGCAGGTCTGTCATGCTGGAGGACACTACTTTGAGGGTTTGACGACTTATTCTCCCTCGCATAACTATAGCCAACCTTTAATACCCAACAATTCCGCGCCCGCGCTTTCCAAGGACGGACAGGAGCATTCGGGGCACCTACACCCCGAAGCACAAGCCCAACCAGAACACACTTCAGAAGAATTGCCGCTGAACAATGGCAGCTCAATACAGCCGGATCTATCGTCGGGCCTAAAAGAGTCACAACCAACTCCTGCATTGATGACTGCTGGTCAGTCCAAGTATATCGGGTTTAGACGAGATTCAGAGCACATGCGCGGCAGCTCAATGGCTATCGTGATAGGTCTAGTGGCCGGGATCATGTGGTTTTAATGTCGATCCAGAGTTTCGCAACTTACATACAATGCATAACGGTCCATGCAATTGCATGATTGGCCACTATCTGGGAGCATTATCTTGGTGGATGGGTGAGTTGGTGCCTACATATGGCTTGAAGAGATAGCCCCTCTTAATGTTTTACGACGTGTTGATTGACGCATATGATACAATAACATTATTCTCTATATTTCTCCCTAATTACGTAGATCTTCACAATTTCTGCCAAGTGCCCCTAGTGAATCTCATGGATTTATGGTTATGCGATGGAGCCCAGATCTGATAAGATCGCCCCACGTGATGCAGGCCGCGGGAAAATCGTCCAGGGTTTCGGTGAGCCCCAAGCTTATCACTTTCTTCAAAACCACACGTTCACTTGAATCACCAATTTGTTCGCCGGCTCAAAATATAGGCAATTATACTTGCCATCATGATGGAGGACAGCCACTTCCGACACAGCGCCTCACATCATCCCCATCCCTTCCAAACTAGCCCCCACGGCCACGCCCGCGACCACTCGCTCACCGAGGGCACTACCACTGCGCTCGAAGACCAAGCTTCGCAGCACAACAGCACCTACGACGAAGAGGGCCAACCGCCCCGGTACACAGAAGAAAACGATCCGTTCAAGCTAGCGTCAAAGCTCAAATCAGACGAGGAAATCCAGGCACTACATCCGCTAGCGAATACATCACGGAAACGCCATGGACATGGACATGGACACGACCATAGTTCCACGACAAGCCCACCGCAGGCAGTACGCTCGTCATCAGCCCTTTCGACAGTACCGACGTTGAAGACGTTGAAGAATGCCTCTGCGCGCAGAGAACTGCAGGGCTTTTACCAGACCCAGAACGAGAATATCGAGCGGATGCTGAAGCCCGTTGAGGACCACAGACGGGACGCGCGAGAGCTGAACACCAATAACCAGCTGAAGTACAAGATAGCGATATACGGGAGTTTCGCAGCGAATATTCTACTTTCAATTCTACAGCTGTACGGAGCCATTGCTTCCTCGTCGCTGTCACTGTTCACGACGATGGCTGATTCGGTGTTTGACCCGCTGTCGAATCTGACGTTGTTGCTGTGTAATAAGACCGTGAACCGGGTTGACCCGCGCAAGTTTCCTGCTGGGAAGGCGCGGATTGAGACGGCAGGGAATATTACGTTTTGTTTTTTGATGACGGCTGTTTCGATATTGCTGATTGCATTTTCGATCAGGGAGCTGGTCGGCGGGTCGGATAGCGAGACAGGGGATTTCTATCTCCCATCTGTTATTGCGGTTGTTGTGGCGTTTTGTACCAAGCTTGCGCTCTTTCTTTATTGCTTTGCGCTGAGGAATCAAGTTTCCCAGATTCGGATTCTCTGGGAGGATCATCGCAATGATCTGTTGATTAATGGCTTTGGTATACTTACTTCTGTTGGCGGGAGTAAGCTAAGATGGTGGATTGATCCCATGGGTGCTATTATTCTTTCCGCCCTTATAAGCTGTCTCTGGCTTCATACCGCCTATCATGAGTTCCAGCTGCTAATTGGCGTTACTGCTGATACGAAGATGCAGCAGTTGATTACTTATATCTGTATGTCCACCTCACCCCTTCCAGTCATATACGAATTGCGATGCTAACTAGATTCAAAGCTATGACCCATTCCCCTTTTATCACGGCCATCGACACTGTCCGGGCTTACACCTCTGGTCCGCGCCTCGTTGTCGAGGTCGACATTGTCATGGACCCGTCTGACTCCCTGCGCGCTACGCATGACGTTGCTGAAGAGCTTCAGACGAAACTCGAGTCTCTGCCCGATGTAGAGCGTGCTTATGTTCATGTTGACTATGAGACTACGCATAAGCCGGAGCATTTCTTGAAGAAAGAACTCTAACGTGGTTTTTGGATACTTCATATGAAATTTTGGTCGGATCACGCAACCTTAAATGATCAACCGGAAGGTTGATTATGATGAATACGCTTAATTTAAATATCTGGTAATCTTATCGAATTAATACTATTCCTAATGTCGCCTATCGGTATTCAGACGGAAGACTAGATAGCCGATACCTACGGCGTAAGATACCTCCGCCCGGAAAGACTTTTATTAGAAGACTCAAGCCAGAGAGATGAGAAAGTACATACGAATGCATAACTTACAGACCCGTTTTCATCAAAACAGCTGCCTGCAACGTGACTGAATACATTGTAGATTGCAGTCTCGCCCAGATCAGGTGACGCGGCTGCCTGGGCCCTGCCCAAAAGAACAACTCTGTAAGCTGACGGGCAACCTTCACAAATCCCACCCGCACGCCACTCGGGCTCGCTCTTTTCCTTCCCTGTCCGTCTCTTCTGCTGTTTTTGACACTTAAAATTACACATCGCCCGGCGACATGTAGCAGCCCTGTCTCTACCCCACCTCCACTCCAATGCAACAACAATGGTGCTCTCGCTATCTGTGTCCAGCTTCTCCCGATCCCGATCAGCAACTACCTCCCCGCATCGACAGCGAAATGGCAGCAACAACTCCACCAGCTACTCTGCAACCCTGAGCGAGGCTCTACGTAATAACCCGTTCGCCGGCAGCGGGAGCTCACAATCACAACCTCAATCCCAGTCTCAATCTCGCTCGCGAACACCCCTCCCCACACTCCTCGAAGAACAGAAACAAGAGCAGGAGGAACTCAACAACTCCTTGGAAACCCTCGTTCGAATATTTCCCGATGTCAAAATTGAAGTTTTCCGTGAACTGCTGGTCCGGTTTGACGGGAAGAGTCGACTGCATGTCTGCGTTGATCAGCTGATGCGGCATAAGGATAAATGGGTAGCGGGGCGATGGAACGTTCCGTCTACTGCCACCACAGGGGGTGAGGGTGCTGCGGTGCTGGGACCCGTTTCAGATGAAGCTGGGACTACGGTTCCCCGCGACGAGCAGTTCCGAACGGAGGAGTATAAGGCTGCTGTGAAGGGGATCCTGGCGAAGGAGTTCACTGGGTTGAGCCGGAGCACTGTGGATGCGGTGCTTGCGGAGGTTAATTTTTGTCATCCCAGGGCGAGGCCGGTCTTGCAGGATTTGTCGAGGAAGACGTGGCGGGCTACGTTTAACAGTATACTTCCGTCGTTTAGACGCAAGAAGGATAAGGAAGACAGTCATCCGTTGATGCTGTGGCAGCGTTTGCCGGATGGGGAGTCTGTGCCCAGGCTAAAGGAGACTGGGTGTGAGGAGTTGGATAATGAATTGCATGAGACACTGCTGGCTCCGATATTGCGAGCGCGACGGGAGGAACGAGAACGGGTCGATTTGGAATTGGCTGAGGAGTTGAATGAGAAGGAGGCTGAGGCGGCTAGTGCATTGTATGAATGCGAGTGCTGTTTTACAGACGTCACGTTTGAGCAGATATCGACTTGCTCTGATAACATGCATTTCATTTGCTTCAATTGCATCCGGCATACTGTTCACCAAGCGCTCTTCGGACAGGGCTGGGCCACATCTGTTGACGTTGAGAGGTCGACATTAAAATGTCTGGCGCCGTCTACGAATGAACCTTGTACCGGGATTCTCAGCGCCGAGCTCGTCAAACGTGCTATCCTCCTCGAGAAAGCTGGTGCTGAGACTTATGCCAAATTTGAGTCTCGACTTGCCTCCGACGCGCTTCTCCGCTCTCAGTTCAAGCTGATACGGTGTCCGTTCTGTTCCTACGCAGAAGTTGACCCTGTCTACCACCCTCCCACAACCGGTGTCAACTGGCGGTTCCGCCATAACGGACTTATTTCTACCTTTGTTATGGCGATTGTCTTTTTGGATGCGATAATTTTTCTACTTCTGATTGCCGCCGCTCTTTATTTATTGAACCCTACCGCTATCCCTACCATATTTAATAACGCCCTACTCAACCTTCGCCTTAAACTCCGCATGAAGAAATTCACCTGCGCGAATGTGAGCTGCCGGCGGACCAGCTGCATAACGTGCCAGAAACCATGGCGTGATCCTCACGTCTGCCATGAACCTTTACTTCTTGATCTCCGGGCCACTGTCGAGGCAGCCCGCACCGCCGCAGTGAAACGAACATGTCCACGCTGCGGCCTCTCCTTCGTCAAATCCTCTGGTTGCAACAAACTTACCTGTACTTGCGGATACTCCATGTGCTATCTCTGCCGTAAGGCTTTGGGGCCACCACTGAAAACCACTCGCAACAGACAGCGGCTCCCATATCAGGAAAACCTCAACCCATTCGGCAACGGGCCCGCACTGGAACAAGACGACGACGAAGGGGAAGAAGAGCACGAAGGCTACAGGCATTTCTGCGAGCACTTCCGCGTCAATCCTGGCGCGCGCTGCACAGTATGCAACAAATGCGAGCTCTACCAAGATGAAGACGAAGAGGCCGTTGCGCGGCGCGCAGGTGAGAAAGCCGAGTACGAGTGGCGCATTAGACACCAGATGGCTGGCGGTTCTGATGGGGATGCGGGTGCAGATGCACGCATCCCTGCTGTCAATGTCAACCGCGATCTTTCCATGCGAACGGCAAGAGCCGACAGGAGATATTCGACGATGATCATAGGGCCCCGGGGGAAGAGTCTCTGGTATTGGTTTGATGAAATGTGGCGGACTGGTCGATGGAAGATTGAGGGGCAGGCGCTTGTAGATTGGATTGTAGAGAGGGTCATTGTTATTCAGGAACTCTGATTGACCTGACCTTTCCTTCCTAGGGCCAGAAGTTTGGTCGGCCTCCGCCTTTTTTTTTTTTGGTTTCACTTTTTAATTGGGATAAGCATGGTGAATTTGGAACTGGGATGGGAAATAAAGAAAATTGGCGTCTTGGGTGTTTGGGTCTTGGGGTATATACGATGCTATGAAGACATGAAAACAGATTTTCTATTATTAATAACATGAACGATTTTTGCAATAGACATAAGTCTGGTGATTGCCGTGACATCGATTTTTAATTATCGAATTTCAACATCAAACCCAATTGTACACGCATGACAAGCACTCCAATACTCCATCTTCCCACGGATTGCACCGACTCGGTAATCTGCTCCGGTAGTTAGCCACTTCAACACCCATATCTCAGAAAAGGGAGGGAAGGTATATGGGGGGAAACGTATAAGATAAAAAAGGAGGGCCGTCTCCCCGAAAGGAGACGGCCGTTCACAAACCCACACCAACAGAACACCGTCCAGTTCCCCAAGCCTAAGAAAACCACGATAATGCCAGGACCATGAATATCCCGGACCCTAGATAGAATCTCCTAACAAGCAGCAGACAAGCCTGGACTTTGATCCTCACACGAGAGAGGTCCCGCCGCGAGTTCATTGATAGGATCCCGGGTTGCGGGTGATCATGAGGTGGGCGTCATCGATGAGATCGGAGTGAGGTTGTTGGAGGGTCTGTATATGGTAAAGGGTCGTGAACATGCTTGCAGCATTGGTGTCCATCTCGCAATCTTTTGTGAAGAGAATTCCGCGTGTTCGTCTCAGAGGGTGTTGGCTGGGAGTACTTGTCGAGAATCTTCTACGTCGAGGGGCCCAGTTTCCTTCTCGGATCGTGAACGTTACCCCTGGCGTACCCTCCTGTGTGTAACAGAGTACCTTCAGGGACAAGTTTTTGGATTCCTCTCCGCATTGTAAATTTGGAGGGCAATTGAAACGGACAAAGAACATCCCCAAAAACCGCTTCTTGAGAGAATGTGTCGGAGCCCATCGATCAATTTGCAATCTACATTGCAAAGAGATGGTTAACGCAGTGGATCGGACTTCAAATTAATTGAGCAAATCGGCGGCTGCTGCCTTGATTTGCAGTTCGCTAGCCTTGGAGAGAGTAGAGTGGGCGAAACTGGGTTGGTGAAAAGATCGATAGCGGAACGTGACAACAGGCCGAAGAGTTTGGAGGTGTTTTATGACCATCCAAGTCATATTTGTGGCGAAGCAATAAAAGGAAAACCTTGCTACAATCGAATCTATTCGTCAGAGGCCTGAACCAGTTGATTCGATTGATTCCGACAAGTGGATTTTCCCTATTGACAGCCCGACTATATGACCGTGTGTAGGCAAGTCCGAAAGAGACGACTGCTGTATTCAGAAAGATCGACAGGCAACATGCAATGATTCGCACTTGGGTCCACATTGATGAGAGCCAGCGAAATACATCCAAGGATGCTCGACGCGGTTCACACGGCTGATACCCAGTTTCTTGATCTCCGGCATAGACAAACCCGTCCCTGTTGATCCGCATGGAATGCCCAGCATTGGATAACCGACGCGTGTCCAGATTTGGACTTGAAAACGCATGGTATTCCGTCTTTTGTTGCCTTTCGGCTCTGGAGAGCTGTCTTTTGTCAAAGCTAATTGACTCCTGAGCAGCCCCCATGCTTCACTGCGAGACAATTCAACCGACAAGGGTGACTTAGGGTTAGATTCCCAATTTCCATTAAACAGCAGTCGCTCTACTCGAGCTATTGAGCGTATTTAATTGAAATTAGGGAGTTGAAGGAGGTACATCTGTAAGGGTGCCTTTGCAGGCAAGAGGTGACAACGGACTGGGGGAATTCGGACATGAGAAGGATGGGTTCGGCGCAGAAGAGGTGTGGATGGAACAAGTATCCTTTCTTGCCGTAGCCGTGAGTGGCAACAAACGGAATTTCCTCAGAAAATTGGTTGAGCGGGAGCAATGTTGGAGCTGTAGAGGAGTTGGTGAGTGCAGCCAAAACACGGATGGCTGATATGCGCAGGCCGACGCGACACGAAGTCACATGACCTTGGTCCAAGCTGGAGTTTTGCCGGTGTTCACCGCCCTTCAATTTCAAGGCCGAGGCCTTGACGACTGATTCCGAAGGCCAACTGCCAACCCTGCGTGCTGACGCTTTATACGATGGGTAGCCTAAAGGCCCAGGTCTTAGTATATGAGCCAATTAGCTTGTGTGATTTGCAAGTGATATAACAATGGGAACCGCTGTCGTCAATGATGTCCCACAGGCGCGGCAATGTTTTCATCCGCTGCTCGCGGGGCTCTGGGGAATATTGCCTCAGGCAGCTTCATCCCGCTGCCGTGATTGATTGCCGTCCTTAACAACTCTCCGTTCGCGATATTCTCCCCTCCTTCTATATTGCTTCTGGTTATGTGGCGTGTGAGGACTATTACCTCTGCTTTATCTCTACGTCAATTGCGAAACGTCGGTCAATCAGTCAGGATGAAGCATCATTTGATGGTGGGCACCTGGACCCGTCCAGGTCGCATCTATACAGTCGCATTCGATGACGAGGCTCTGACCCTAGAATTGGTCAAGAAGACCGACATCCCCGAAGCTGAGCCAATTTCGTGGATGACATTCTCTGTACGTTTATGAATACCTTGCCTCTCAATTGGCTTAGTCTAACCGAAGCAGCACGACAAAAAAGCGATCTATGGCGCTGCCATGAAGAAGTGGAATAGTTTCGCTGTGAACAGCCCTACCGATATTGTTCACCAGGTATCCCATCCCGTGGCCGGGCACCGTACGTATTCCGTCTGTATAGCTTTAGCTGTGCTTATGTTTCGCTGACATTGATCGTCCGCAGCTTTGGCCGCCAACGAGGACACAAACACCCGTGCGATTTTTGTACTTGCGGCCCACAAGCCCCCATATAACGTCTACGGAAACCCTTTCTATAAGTACGCTGGATTCGGAAATGTGTTCTCAGTAGAGTCGGACGGCCGTCTTGCCAAGAACGTGCAGAACTATGAGTACGAGCCCAACACCGGCATCCACGGCATGGTGTTTGATCCTACCGAGACCTACCTATACTCAGCCGATCTACAAGCCAACAAGATCTGGACCCATATCAAGGATGCCACAACCGGCGAATTGACTCTGGTTGATTGCCTCGAGGCCCCTGACCCGGGTGACCACCCCCGCTGGGTTGAGATTCACCCCAGCGGAAAGTACCTCTATGCTCTTATGGAGGCCGGCAATCGTTTGGCTGTATATGTCATCGATGAGAGGACGCACAAACCCGTCTTCACCCACATAACCTATCCCTTGCTTCCTCCTGGTATGTTCCATCAACGAAGTTGTTCTAATCAACCCTGCGCTAACTTCCACGTAGGCCTTCCCCCGCGTAACAAGTACCGCGGCGATGTCACTTTCACCACCCGCAGCGGCGAATATCTTTTTGCAACCACCCGCAGCAACCACTTCGATGTCACGGGGTACATCACTGCTTTCAAGCTGGGCCCGAGCGGCAATATTGAGCGCCAGCTATTCATTCACCCCACTTCCACTAGCGGCGGTCACTCCAACGCCGTGAGCCCTTGCGATTTCAGTGACGAGTGGCTGGCTCTTTGCGATGACCAGCTGGGCTTTGTAGAGATTTATAGATTCCGTGACGAGAACTTGTCCCGCGTAGCACGCGTGGATATTCCGGAACAGGGATTCGGCATGAATGCAATCTGGTACGATTAAATAATGAATAAGAAATGAATGAAATCATTCGAACCTATGATATCCGAATTGCATCTTTTCTATTAAGAATATTAGTTTGCGATATCTAAACTCTAGATGAAATCAGCCCGCACTTAGAACAATGCTTCGACATTTGCAATTCAGCATTTCTAATGGGTAACTGCCTCCTGCTGCGCTGTTCCAAAAACATGGATTATGTACTGTGGCCATGCCCACTCGCAGAATATACAGACATAGGTATCAAAATCAACCATGTGCAAATCAGGTTATCCAACTCGAATCTAAACAAACGCCGATTAATGTACAGCATCGCTCATGTTTCGTACCACCCTCTTTCCTATCAACAAGGAACAAACATTCAACTAGAAGTCCGTAACACGTCCTCCATAACTCCAATCGCCGCCAGCTCCCCAGCGCAGCGGCTCATTCTTGGGCCCCCCGACCTCTCCAGTCTTAGGGTTCTTTTCTCCCTCGAACTCAGGCTTGACACCTTGTTTCATATCCGGATGAAGCTCCTCTCCGTCCTCGGCCTTCGCGGGTTCGGAGTCGGGAGACTGGTTGACCTGCGGCGCGGAACGAGGCGTGCTGAATGCGCCTGTGGATTGTTTCTGAAGCTGTTCAAAGATCTTTTGTTCTTCTTCGGGGAGTCTTGGTGGTGCGGGGCCTTGACGGAATGCGAAGGCTGGTTTGGAGTCGTCGGAGCGGCAGACGCGGGAGGTTGAGAAAAGGGCGCGCGTGGGGTGTGCCAGGTTCGTACGAGCTAGCACTCGTCGGGATACGATGGAGATCGTCATGTTGTCTAGTTTTCAGATATTCGACCAGGGTGAGTCACTTGGATTGTGTTTGAGGGAACTGGGTGAGTTGCAAAAGGAAGAATGCGGAGTGGCGCCGGAGGTGAACAGCCGAAGCCGATATCGCTTTATCAGTCTCCGTCCAGCTCGATTTTGGATGCGCCATTTCTTGCTTTCTCCCCCACGCATCTTCCTCTTTCCCTCCTTTACCACTTCACACTTCCCAATTGCTCGTGAACTCGTCGTCATCCTCCAGAGTTTACATACAGAAATGTCGTTTGTTCGCGTGGCGTCGCGGCGACTGCCGCTGGCGAAGAGAGTGGTCTCCGCGGTTGAGTCACCGCTGCAACGCCGGTGTTTGTCTGCGACTTCGAGAGCTCAGGTAAGTCAATTGCTATCGCTTCATTTTGTGCAATTGTGCATACTGATACGTGGGAAGAATGCTGTGATTACTCCCGACCCTGCTGCCGATTCCGTCTCCGTCGCTTTCGTCAATGAGCGCGCACCGTACCTCGTTCCTACTTACGTTCGACCAAACCCGATTATGGTCAAGGGACAAGGGTGCTACTTGTGGGATATGGAGAACAGACGGTATCTGGACCTTACAGCCGGTATTGCTGTAAACTCTCTCGGTCACTGCGACCCGGAGATCGCTAAGATTATTGCCGAGCAGGTACGCATTGAACAATAGCTATGCGTAAAGCACCCATTGATACTCATTGGTTATATGTTAGGCCGAAACTCTTCTTCACGCCTCCAACCTATATCATAACGCCTGGGTTGGTGCTCTCAGCAAGGACCTCATCACATTAACCCGTGAGTCTGGCGGCATGCGCGACGCCGCCCAAGTCTTCATCTCCAACTCCGGCACCGAAGCAAACGAGGCCGCCATCAAGTTCGCCCGTAAGACCGGACGTGCCCGTGATCCCTCTAGCGCAAAACATGAGATCGTCTCCTTCCAGAACTCATTCCACGGCCGTACAATGGGCGCTCTCTCCGCTACACCAAACCCGAAATACCAGACTCCCTTCTCGCCCATGCTTCCCGGCTTCAAGTACGGAACATACAACGACATTCCTCAGCTGCAAGAACTCGTCACCGAAAAGACCTGCGGTGTGATCGTCGAGCCCATCCAGGGCGAGGGTGGCGTCAACGTTGCTAACCCCGAGTTCCTCAGCGCCCTGCGCAAGCGCTGCGACGAGGTCGGCGCCGTTCTGATCTTTGATGAGATTCAGTGCGGTCTTTCTCGAACCGGCAGTTTCTGGGCTCACTCCCACCCCTCTCTCGCACCTGCGTCCGGTGAGGCCGCACACCCCGACATCCTCACCAGCGCCAAAGCGCTGGGCAACGGTATCCCCATCGGCGCCACCATCGTCTCCGGCAAGACCGTGGCCGACAACATCAAGGCCGGCGATCACGGCACCACCTTCGGCGGTAACCCTCTTGCCTGCCGTGTTGCACACCACATCATTCACCGCCTTGCCTCTCCAGAACTGCAAAAGTCTGTCCAGGAGAAGTCCGAGCTGCTAGTCTCTGGCTTCAAGGATCTGCAGAAGAAGTACCCTGGTCTCGTCTCTGAGGTTCGTGGACGTGGTCTTATTCTTGGCCTCCAGCTCTCTGGAGACTTTGCCCCCAAGGCATCGGAAATTGTCGCCGCCGCTCGCGAACGGGGCATGCTCATCATCACCGCTGGTGACGGGTGTCTGCGGTTCGTCCCTCCTTTGACCATCACCGAGGAGCAGCTGAAGACTGGCCTGAAAATCTTAGGGCAGGCGTTTGAAGCCGTTTCAAAGGCTTAGTTAGATTCAAGATTTGATCGTTCTGCAACGGGTATATGATTGTTTTCTTTCGTTGATTTGGCTCTTTTGGATGTGAGTCCATATACCAATGTGTTAGCACTTTTGTTGCCGTTGATTCATTACTTAGAAGGCAGATATAGAGAAAAGTGACATTATCGTTTGCTGCACATCCACAAATTCGGACTCACCCGTTTGGACACTGCTGCCAAAGATTCCGTAATAAGCCCCTCATCACCAGTTAACTCAAGAATCCCCATAGCAAATACCCATCGAGCCAAACCGCGCAAATTCGGCGACTCGTAACCGATCTAAATACCTCATCCGTTCCTGAGTATCTATCGCGACCACGTGAAGCATCCTAACCCTAACTCAATCTGCTAGCGCAGGACGCTTTTCAGCACGTGCAAGCTATAGATGAAGCCTCGTCAATTTTTGTATCTCATACGAAATCCATGGTTATACAATGTTCCGAGGATTTTGCAGGGTATTCGACTCAGTTGATGTGAGTGGAAGATTTTAGAGGGGTTTTTGGCTTTCCCGCGCCACTTGGCACCGTACTGTATACTGGCGAGGGTCAGTGTGGGAGGTATACGCGACGTTTTCCTCTCGCAAAGGTTGATGGCTGACTCTGTGCGAATGGAATTTATTCCATCGCTAGTGGGCTGCTTGAGAGCTATGGAATGGATGGGAAATGTCCGGCTTCTTGTGGAGAATATACGCTGACGCCTGAAGACAAAGGGGCCCTCGGATCGTTTGTGTTGGTGGCCACACAGCTGAATCTATATAGTTCATGTGGCTGTTTAGCTCCAAGTGAGGATTAATGTTGTTGTTGTTGAAAGTAAACTAAGTCTGAAAGAAGTTCTCCTCTATCATTGTTCAAATATATATGGACCATGTAGTAAGCTTCAAGGAGCACAGTGAAAATTATGATTCATATGTTAGTTGGTGTTTCGATGTCAGCAGAGCCCTATACTTGCATACATCAATGAAGTAACTTAGACTCAAAGCGATTTTCTCGAAACCAAGCTGTCACAGACCAGGTCGAATATATATATATATACCTCCACTCCTATACCATTAACTGGCCCGTTAACCACAGTAAACCACTAACAACTTGAACAAGAGACGAGCACTCAATTCCAACAATTTCAAACCGCCACGTTCTCTTTGGTAAGCGACACTAAAATCAAATGCAGCTGCAGTTGGGTGCGACCTATTGCCTGTGGAACGTGAGCTTTCCTTCGCTCTGCATGAACTCGCATATTGCGCACAAACTGCCCTTCAGTATCCTAAAAATCAGACAAAACGCAGCGGTCACCAATCATACAAGTCATTCTAGCCAGATATCTGAATATGTGCAGCAAAGAAGCATGGGCACTCCGGTAGGAGGATAGGCAAGGCTATATATAACATTGGGCTCTCCTCGGTTGTTGTTTGTTGCCATCCAATCTGAACCCAACCACATGACTTAACGTGGGAGGCAAAGATGGCACTTTTTTTACTGGCACTCAGCGCCACCGTCGCTATTACACCGATAGCGGCTGCTCTTGCTAGCAGCTCTGGCTCGGTTTTGTCGGTCAGCCAGTCCGACTGGCAGGCGTTCAACGCGAGTGTTTCTGGGCGATTGCATAATGGGGTACCACTGCTCGCACCTTGTTACAAGACCTTCAATGGAAAGGAGCAGGTATGAGATAAACTTGTTGATAGTTTCAACCGTTGCTAACAAGCATAGACCGCGGATACTCAACAGTGCACCGACCTACAACAAAACCGACACGATCACGTATTCGTATCCGACCAGTTCGGCGGCTATCAGCAGTCGAACTGGGCAGGATGTCAGGCGACTGGAGACAACTGTGCAATGAAGATTACCGTGCCGGATTTGGATACTCCGGCCACGAGGCCTTGTTTGCAGGGAAGCGTACCGAGGAGGTATGTCGATGCGCGAGGAGTGGAGGATGTGCAGAAGACGCTGCGTTTTGCGAGAGACAAAGAGCTTCGGTTGGTTGTGAAGAATACTGGGCATGATTACTTGGGAAGGAGTTCAGCTCCTGATTCATTTGCGCTTTGGTATGTCGTCTCCTATACGTATGATTGCTGTTGTTGTTATTGCTATGTGGTGGGTTATGGTTGACATTCCAGGACACATAATATCCAACCTCCCATTGAGCTCACAGAGGACTTCATCCCCGATGAATGCTCGGAATCGGTCGGCGATGTGATAACCTTCGGTGCAGGACAGCAGTTTGGCGGGGTATATGAGTTTGCAAATGCCCACGGGTATCGGGTAGTGGGTGGCACCTCTCCCAGTGTCGGTATCGCCGGCGGCTGGATAGCCGGTGGTGGGCATAGCATGTTATCGAATGAACTGGGATTAGGCGTCGACAACGTCCAGCAGATCAAGGCTGTTCTTCCGGACTGGAGGTACATAACTGCGAGCCGGTGCCAGAACCAGGACATCTTCTTCGCTCTTCGGGGCGGCGGCGGCGGGACTTTTGGAGTGGTGACTGAGATGAGTTACTCTGTTCACCCCAAAAAACCCATGCAGTTTGCCCGAGTGTCGATTGCTGGAATCACTGAGGATGTCATATCTGAACTCCTCTCAACCGTCATTGCCAATGGCGATAAATGGGCGTCTGAAGGCTGGGGAGGATACATTCTGCCTGCTGGGGTGGGCGAAGTGTCGACGATTTCTTTGGGCACTACAATGCTGGATATTTCTGAAGCCCGGGCTTCCATGCAGCCTCTGATCAATCTTGCCAACAGACCTGCCGATTCGGGCACGTTGGGAAACGCGAGTGTCAACACCGCGGATTACCATAACATCCTTCAAGCCATCATGGCTCGTGAAGAGAACTTGATTTTCCCTAGCTCGGCCTGGGCTTTCTCCTCTCGTCTCATTCCAAAAGAATCATTCAAAAGCGACAACCAGCAGCGACTCTCGTCGGCTCTGCATAACATTATAAATACAGCGCAAGGGCAAGATGTGCCGGCATTTTCCACGTTGCTAATCTACGCCGTAGCGCCCAGCTTTTACTCTCGTACTATGCCGAAAACAGATCTTCCTGGAGGCCCCGGAGCATCCTCCGTATCACCAGCCTGGCGCAATGGGCTCTGGCATGTTATATTTACCCGGCAGGTTGACGGCACAACAACCGATCCAAGCACGGTTCAAGAAATTTGGCAGACAACACACGAAATAATCAATCCGCTGCGAGAACTTACACCCGAGAGCGGTGCATACCAAAACGAAGCAGATCCATTTGAGGCTGACCCCATTGGTTCGTTTTGGGGGAAGGAGAACTATGCTAGATTGCTCCAAATCAAGAGAGAAGTCGACCCGACAAATATGCTCACTGTTCATAACGGGGTTGGGTGGGACGAGACGGATGGAAGATACAGCTGCTATCCTGACATGAAGGTGTGATTCTATCGTTGTCGAGCGGTTGTGATTGGCATCGCAAATCTTATGATAAATTGAGCGACATAGCTGACGGTCTTCCGACTTAGGTTACCACCATTGCCGCTGCAGCCCCGACAGTGGCCAAAGTTGAGACGCCCAAAGACGAGCTCTGAGCGGTAAGGAAACTGATACTTGGTGCGACCTCGGCTAGTTTGACATTTGAGTGATGCTGGAGCGCGATATACTCGGTCGATGTGGATGAGTTGGCAATTTAGTTGGTTTTCTCCGCATTGTCAACAAGCGTTTCCACCTCCTGTTCTGTCCAGCGATGGAACAACTTCTTCGGGTCGGAAAGCGACCCAGAAGTGGTAGACTGTACATGTAAAACCGGAACATCAAATTCGTAAACATCTTTCCACTCCTTATTGCCGGAAACCATAATGTCAACCTCGGAGTAGTCGAATGGCCGCCGCTTATGCAGCTGGGCGACGGTGTGTTTGGCGGTGTCGCAGAGCCCACAGCCGGCACGAGTGAAGAGCGTGACCCGGGCGGCCTGGAGGAGGCGAGAGGTAGGAAACATGGTGTACAGAATCGAGTGGAATGAATTGAATTGGCCAAATCGATTGACGCCGCCGTCTGATCTAATGGGCTGGTCTCATCGGANCTGGAGGGTTCGTCGCTGAACCCGAGAGGACGGTAATGGAACCTTCGAGCTTCCCCAGACTAAACCTCTTCGGGCTGAGACGAGGAGCTGCTTTGAGAAAAGACTCCCCTCTCCCCCACCTTCTTCTCTCGCTCTTGTCCACTTCAAATCGCCTCGATACCCCCATCTCTGTGCCATCTAGCTGATTTGCTGCGCAACGCCCACGATGGCCACAAAGTGCGTTCACAAAGGCTGCGGGAAGGTGTTCACCGACCCCGACGAGCCCTGCGTGTATCATCCCGGCCCACCGGTCTTCCATGAAGGTCAGAAAGGTAAGTAGCTATAGAAAGCCCGCTCTCCCTCGTCTGTCTTGAACTTGATTCGGCGTTCCGGGGGGGGGACACATGTAAATTCGCAAGTACCCTCTGAGTTAGTGGCAGCGGCCATTTTCTGGAACGCATCGCTAATCTTTCCGCTTGTCCAATTAGGTTGGAACTGCTGTAAACCCCGCGTGCTTACGTTCGAGGAGTTTATGGAAATCCCGCCCTGCACGACTGGGAAACACTCTGCCGTCGACGATACTCCTGCCCCGGCCCAGAAGAAGACCGCTGAGCCCGCTGTTACTGCTGCCGCCGCCGCTCCTGTTGCGGCACCGAAGCCGATAAAAGATAGCGGGGTGCCTCGGCCTGCTACACATTCGCCTGCAATCCCTCCTCCGTCGAACCCGTCTACGCCGGTTCCCGAAGAGCCTGAATCAGATGACCCGGAGCTTGCGGTCCCCGCGAATGCTACGTGCCGTCGGAAAGGCTGCGGTGCGACCTACAACCCAGATGTATCGCGTGAGGATGAGAAGTGTGTCCACCACCCTGGGCAGCCTGTTTTCCACGAGGGCAGCAAGGGCTGGTCATGCTGCAAGAGGAGAGTGCTGGAGTTTGACGAGTTCTTGAAGATTGAGGGCTGCACTGAGAAGAAGAAGCATCTTTTTGTCGGAAAGGGCAAGCCAGCTGGTGAGGAGAAGGTCGATACAGTCAGGTGTGTTTTTGTCTTGTCTATCTTATCGGTGAACTTTTTTTTTTCCTTTGGTCAAACTGACAATCCGCCAGAAACGACTTTTACCAGACGGCAACATCGGTGAACGTCTCACTATACCTGAAGAAAATCGACAAGGACAACGCCAAGGTCGAGTTTACACCTGATGGCATTTCCCTTGACCTCCCAACTACGGATAACAAGCGGTACAAGGATAGCTTCGAGCTGTTCGCACCAATTGACCCCGAAAAGTCCAAGTTCCGCGTGCTGGGCACGAAGCTTGAATTAACGCTGATCAAGGGTGACGGAACGAGCTGGCCAGTGCTGCGGAAAGACGACCGCTGGTCTGGCGAACGCATCCAAATTGGCAGTGCAGCGAGGGCTTGAGATGGCGGATACTCGACTTCGATATCGAGTATCAAAAACCGATCTAGTAGTAGATATGAATCGCGTATATCATTCAACTTGTTTTGGCTTGCACTATGACGACGTAGTATGGTCCACACGACAGCCAACATAGAACATAGTCCAAGTTCATGAAGTGAAAATTCTGAACACACTCGTGTTCAAGATTTGTCGAGAAGACTCTTCCACGACTGGAGGCGAGTCGCCGCTTTAAAGGCCATGTCGGCAATCACAGCAGCGTTGAGAATCTACGCAGCAAAGCGTACGAGAAAATTTCACCCGACATCAAACAAAACCTTCAAGCCGCAAACTACGATCCTAACCGACAAAACCGCAAGGTATAAAAAGGCATATCACGCCCCCTCCACAGCCAAAGCGCATGGGTAGTCAGAAGACACACCTAGCCCAGCCATAAATTGTAAGGGAAAAAGAAGGACGCAGATTGTTCTCCAGAGCTGGGAACGGAAGGAAACCCACAGAGAAAATTAAAATAATCCCAAAGAATAACCCTCAGCGAGCCGCCGTAGCGGAGCTCCGGTTTAAACGAATTTACATGATAAGTAAACCGCTACTGATGATGAAGAAAGAAAAGAAAAGGAAGAGGAAGGACGGGCGAAAAGTCGGCCTTTTGTACTGGGCCCGGCGGTCGGCGCTAGTATGTTTTGGGCTTGGCTCGGAGAAATTTTCTTCAGGCGTTGAGGAAGGGCTCGATGGGACGGGTTTGGGTGGTCAGGTGGGCGGTGGCAGAATGCGACAGTTGCCTCCATTGCTGGGGGGAATCACATGTGAATATGACGGACTTGACTGGATATGGTTAGATTGATACTGGTAACTTTGGTACGAGAGGTCCTCATGAGTCTGACCTCTCAATCCACGCACACGAGCAGAGGCTGTAGTGAGACTAAATGGTTATGGAACTCGTATTCTCATGGAACTAAATAAGAAAACTAAGTTCTCACCCACGTTTGACACCGCGGGATGGCCTGTGACAGCAGGGTCAGGGCGATTCAGACAAAGGAGGGGCGTTGCTCCTGCTCCAATCACAGGCAGGGAGGCACGAGACCAACACCGTTAATGCCAGAAACAAGTTGACGACATCGTCTCCCTTCTTTCTTTTGGCTCCTCTCCCACCCCTCTTTCAGACTACTGCACCTCTGCTCTACTTTCTTTTTCTCCCCCTAAAGGCCTTAGCATCAGCTCTTCCACTACAAATAACAACCCCATTTTATCTTGTCGAGCTCAATTGCCGCCCGATTTGGACTCATCGAGAAATTTTGGAAGCCTATTTGCCCCCAGTACCTGGGCCGTACCACAGTTCGCCAGCCTTAAGGAATTTAAGAGTGAGTGAAATCCACCTCCCGCCGCTTCTTTGACGGTTGCTGACTTTGGTTGGAAATTTAGCACTCCTTTTTTACAATTCTTACATCTCCTTTATACCTATAAACAACCCTCGCTACCTTTCTTGTACACTATAGACAATGGGCTCGATCAACGGATCGGAGGCCTATGCCCCGCCATCGCGCTGCATCTCCCAGTCATACAACCATGCGGACTCGCAAGCTTCTGCTCTGAGGCTCCTACTCACGTTGAACCCTCACTGGGAGGGCCCGGAGAACAAGATCGAGTTCGTACGGTTCACGGACGGGATCACCAATACTGTGTGTTAAGTTCCTTCCCGCAAAACTGGTCAAGGTGGTGGACTAACCCTCAGCAGCTTTTCAAAGCCATAAATCGGAAAGCTGGCTTGACAGAAGAAGAAATAGACAAGGAAGCAGTACTGATGAGAGCGTATGGTAATCATACAGAGATCCTTATAGACCGCGAAAGTATGCGATACGGGGATTCCCACTCCTTCCCCATGCCCAATGCGACATCTGCTAAGTAGAATGGTCCACCCACAGGAGAAACGAACTCGCACGCTCTTCTGGCTAGATTTGGCTTAGCTCCTCCCCTCCTGGCACGCTTTAAGAATGGTCTCCTCTACCGGTTCATGTCGGGGCGGCCAGCCACCCACGAGGACCTGGTGACTGAGAGTGTCTGGCGCGGTGTTGCCCGCCGACTCGGCCAGTGGCACGCCGTTCTCCCGATCAGCGCAGCCAGTCCGGAGCCGACACCCGAGAAAGGGGCTTCTCTCTTAGACTCTGTAGAAGTGTCCACGGATGGCCAGCCAGTGAAGACGAACGATCTGAATGTCATTCAGCCTCGACGGCCGGGACCGAATCTGTGGACCGTGCTCCAGAGATGGATTCTCGCTCTCCCCACAGACACTGAAACGCAGTGTGAGAGACGGCGGGGTCTGCAGACGGAGCTCGAGCGCGTTGTTCGCGAGTTCGATACCGGCAATGGAATTGGGGAAGACGGGGTATGTCGCCCATAGCAAGTCTTTTAGACTTTCTTTTCTGACTTGAGTAGTTGGTATTTGCCCATTGCGACCTCCTATCTGGAAACGTTATCATCCTACCATCGGAGGAAAGCTCAAATGATGGAGTGGAAACCGTCAACTTCATTGACTACGAATATGCCACACCATCACCGGCAGCGTTTGACCTTGCCAACCATTTCGCCGAGTGGGGCGGTTTCAACTGCGACTACGGCATGATGCCGACGCGGTCAGTCCGACGACGGTTCCTGACGGAGTACGTCCGCAGCTATGCACAACACCAGGGCATTCCGGAATCGTCACAGCCAGAAATCGTGGACCAGTTATGCGAGGAGGTAGACCGCTTCCGAGGACTGCCTGGGCTGTACTGGTGAGTTGGCACTGGATTAGAAGAGTTTGAAGGACTAGACTAATGTCGGCAGGGGTACCTGGGGGTTGATCCAAGCGCAGATTTCACAGATCGATTTCGATTACGCATCGTACGCAGAGACGCGATTTGGCGAGTACTATGCATGGCGAGCGGAGACGGAAGGCACTGGAAGCAAGGAAAAGCCGTTGCGTGAACGGCGATGGGCGGAGGAATAGTTGAATAATTCTTCTTCTTTTTTCCTTTTCTTTTTTTGATTCTTCAACAGTAAAATACCATTTGTACAACGGATCTTCAACAGCGTGCATGAATTTAGTCATTCTTACATGCCAATTTAGAGATAGCTAGCTAGATGTCGCTTGATAAATAGCACCAATTAACCAAAATATATCCATATCTATGATATCTACAACCGATGCTGAACAAGCACCTCCTCCACATGCGCACTCGCACTTTTCACATTAGCGTTATAATCACTACTATCCCCCCTTACAGGCCCCGGCACCTCAACCTTCAGCCCAAGAGCCCTAACAACCTTTCTCCAACTTTCCATACCCCTCGCCGCATGCACCGCCGGCGTCGCCGGATCAACATCATTACAAGTCCTCGAGAACAACTCCAAACTCACCCACCCCTCAAACCCAATCTCAAAGAATGCCCGCGCAATCTCCAGCACAGGTAAATATCCACCTCTCTCCTCCTCACAAGGAAACAGACGCGCATTACGCGACCAGTTCATCCGCGCCGGCTGGCCCGCAACATGGAACGGATGGCTTTCATCTAGCGGTGCACTCAGCCGCTCGCCATCCACGAGCTGAACGTAGAAGACTTTCTTGATGTCCAGCTCACCGCTGGAAACTTTTTCACGGAGTGTGCGTATTGATCGCGCAACGGCAGCGTCGGCATCTGCGGTCTTGCCCGAGGGTGACTCCGGGTCCGCGTAGATGCGGCCCGCGATGTTGAACGAGTCCAGGCAAAGCCCGAAATTGGGCCTGTTCACCCGCTGCACAACGTCCCAGGATGCTTCCCAGGTGTTGATGTGGGTTGACCAGCAGAGGGCTTCGTAGACGAAGCGGAAGCCCTGGGCGGCGCCGATGTCAGCGATTGTCTGCAGGTCTGAGACGATGGTGTGGAGATCGCCTGTTGTGCGCGGGGCGCCGGTGTCTGGGTCATTTTGGAGGAAGTTTGCTGGGATCTGGATGAGGTCTGTGTCGAGGGTTTTGGCGAGGGAGAACCAAAGGGGCAGTTTTTGGGTGAGGAGGGCTGTTGTTTGGCTGCGGTCGAGGAGGCCCTCGTAGAAGCCGAAGGGTTGCAGGCAGATGATGGTGAGGTTGACGGATTTGGCGAGGGTTGAAGTGTGTTTTGCGGCGGCGAGGAGGGAGTTGTTAAATTTTGTGGCGGCGAGGTGGGCGAGGTCGTCGATGAAGAGCTCGATGCCTTGGAAGCCGTGCTGGGCGGCGGTGCGTAACTTGTCATCGAGTAGATGTAGGCCTGGACGGCTGAGGGACATGGTCGGGATGCCGATTTTGAGGGCCATTTTGATAATTTATTTGGTTTTCTTGATGGACTGGGATGGTTGAGTGAGGTTTAAGGTGGTGATGGGACGTCGCGGTTATATGGATGGAAGCCCCTGATGCTTGCGTTTGTGGCGCTGAATGGCTGCAGCTGATCGTCTGAGCGGAGAAAAGAGACCGGCCAAGAATGTCAGAATAAGAAACGTGCAAAAAGTGAATATTATTACAGGCAACAGTATCAGGACATTATATAAAGCAGATGGGAGTAAATACCGGCGAGTATAGCGGGTAAACGCTTCGAGGGACTGGCGGGAGAGCGTTTTGCCCCAGGTAAATCTCCATGTACTCCATACTTCCATAGTCCACACACAGTCCATATCCATGAGCCCACAACTCAGATCTCGCATGTCAAACTCCCCAAATTAAAGCAGGGTCCATTCCCCGCATATTCAATCTTAATCCAACCGTCGAATCCCAGTTACAAATCCAAACCATGCCTGAACAACTCAACATCGTCATCATCGGCGCCGGCCTCATTGGCCCCCGCCACGCCCAGTCCGTCCAGGCACACCCAGAAACAAACCTCATCGCCTTCATCGACCCATCCCCCTCTGCTCTCCCCATTGCAACCTCCTTCAACGTCCCCTGCCACGCTTCCCTAGACGCACTCCTCTCATCCGAGTCCACACCAACCCCAGACGCCGCCATAGTCTGCACCCCAAACCACACCCACGTCCCGCTCGCCCTGCAACTCCTCGAGAAGAAAATTCACATCCTCCTCGAAAAGCCCGTCTCAGACTCCCTGGCCACCGCGGAATCCCTCCTCTCCGCAGCATCCCAAACCCCCGGTGTCAAAATCCTCGTCGGCCATCACCGCCGCTTCAACCCTTACATCCAGAGCACAAAGTCTCTACTAGACGCAAACTCCCTCGGCACCGTCATCGCAGTAAATGGCCTCTGGACACTCCTAAAGCCAGACTCGTACTTTGCGCCTCCCCTGGGCGCCTGGCGCGCCGATATAAGTAAGGGCGGCGTGCTAGGTATAAACCTCATCCACGACATCGACGTCCTCCAGTTCCTCTTCGGACCAGTGACACGCGTGTTCGCGGAGGCGACGAAACCCCAGCGCTTGGTCACTAACCCGGACCATACAGCTGAGGAAGGGTGTGCCGTGACGCTGCGCTTTGCGGGCGGCGTTGTCGGGACATTCCTGGTTAGCGATGTTGTGCCTTCGCCGCTGAACTTTGAGACGGGCACGCGTGAGAATCCGACTATCCCTGGGGTTGATCGGGAGGAGAGCGCGAGTGATTGCTATAGGATCTTTGGGAGGGGAGGGAGTTTGAGTGTGCCGGATATGACGAGGTGGAGTTATGATGACAGTCGTGTTAATGGTTCTGGGGAGAAGGGGTGGAATTGTGCGCTGAATGTTGAGAGGATGCCGGTTGATGGGGTGGATGTAAAGCCATTTGATAGGCAGTGGGCCCACTTTGTGAGGGTTTTGAGGGGAGAGGAGGAGGTGAGTTGTTCGGTTGAGGATGGGGTGAGGGCGCTGAGGGTTGTTGGGGGTGTGAGGGAGGCGATGGAGAGTGGGATGCCGGTGGATATTGCAGATGTTAAATGAGCAATATATAATGAATATGTTGAGTTCTCTATCTTCATTGAAATCTATAGAATAGGGTTTACAAGTCAAATCGAAGAATCCATGGATATAATAATCTGCATATACTATATAGTTGCATAATCAAGCCGCCTCAACATGCACTCCTCCCCTCCCCTTAAGCCCCTCCTCAACCTCAGCCCTGAAGTGCTCCTCGTTATCGCGCAGCTCGTTAAGCAACTCGCCGTGCGCACGCCAAACAGGCTTCTTCTCAAAGAGCGTCTCCATGCTCTCCAGCGGAATACCCTTCGTCTCAGGGATAAGGAAGAACACAAACACAATAGACAGGATCATGAGCGACGCGAAGAAAAAATACACGCCGTACCCCATCGACGTGAACATCTGCGGCGTGAAGCGCGAGATGAGGAAGTTCCACAGCCAGTTTGAGGCGGCGGCGCAGGCTTGTGCGAGCGAGCGGACGGTGGGATCGAACATTTCCTGTTGACGTTAGTATATTGATAGGGAAGCAAGTGTATGAGATTAGAAAGAGGAGCTTACGGAGTTGATGACCCACGGGGTACCGTTCCACGAGGGCGTGTAGAAGGCTGTCCAGAGATAGAAGAAAAAGATGGCAGCAATGCCACCGCTGTCGAGCTTCGTGCCCTCTGGGTTATTCTCGGGCTTTGCGATCTTGATGTACCCGCCCACGATCCACAGACAGATTGAGCCACCGGCGGCACCGACGAGGAGGAGGTTACGACGGCCCATGTGGTCGATGAGGTAGAGCAGCCAGACGAAGGTGATGACGGCCTTGACAACACCGAAAATACCGGTGGTGAGAAGACTGGTGTTTCCGCCGGTGACACCAATACTCTTAAAGACAGTCGGGCTGTAGTAGTTGATGGCGTTGATCCCAGAGCCGTTTTGCCACAGGAACAGCATAGAGCCGAGGAAGAGACGGTAGAGGATGCGCTTGTTGGTCCAGGCGGCCTTGAAGGGCCTCCAGAAGCCGAGACCGATCTTGATCCGCTGCTGCTCGAGCGACTGCTCGATCATGCCGACTTCCTCCATCATGTAGATATGGTCGGCGGGGAGGTTGCGGATCCAAGCGAGGGTTTCGACGCCCTTGTCCCGGTGACCGCGGAGGAAGAGCCATCGAGGTGATTCCCGGATGAAGAGGGCACCGATGATGAGCAGACCAGCTGGGATGAGCTGCACTGCAAAGGGGATGAGCCATTGCTTGTGGCTTGGGGGGAGGGTCTCGTCGACACCGTACTGCTTCTGTCAGAATTGAAATAAGGCATCGGAAGAAAATGAACATACGTTAATCCAGAAGCCAACAACACCACCCAGCTGCCATCCCAGTTCGTAGACACCGACAAGACGGCCACGAATCGCAGGGGGCGCCATCTCGGAGATATAGATCGGGCAGAGGTTGGAGCCAGCGCCAACACCAATGCCCGCCAGAACTCGCCCCCCGTAGATCAGGCCGAGTCCGCGATCGCCATTGGCACCCAGCATGAGACCAGCACCGAGGAAGAAGATCAGAGCAGAAGCCATCAGACCCCATCGCCGGCCGAAAAAGTGGCCGGTTGGGTACGCGAAGAGAGCGCCGAAGAAGGCACCGGCCTGGTACAGCGAGACAATGTTGGCGCTGACCAAATCGGAGTCCAGGTTCTCCCAGTTGAACTCATCCTTGAAGGACTGCAGACTGAGAGTCGTGCCAATAAACGCGCTGTCGTACCCGATCATGCATGATGTGAAGGAGGCAACGGCGGCGAGCAGGTAGACACGCCAGTTGTATACCTCCTTGGGGGTTGGCCGGTCCTCGACCAGCGAGAGAATGGACATTTCGAACGAGAAGTTATATATACAAAGTAACAAGGGGAATGGGAGAAAAAAGGTGGAGTGGAAGAAAGGAAAGAGAGGACAGGGTATATATACGGCAGAAGGACGAGAACTGGATAAAAGGAAACGCACGAAACGCGGAAACAAGAGGCCACGCAGGGATTTCACCCGTGCGCAAACTCTGTGGGGAAAGCATTTAGCAATCAGGGACTTGAAATTAAACGAGGGAAACGGCTCTTCTCCCCACGGGGGTCTCGATTAAGCGACCAGACACTGACAATCGAGGGACAGCAGGCTCTTTTCCCGCGTGGCGACCCACAGGCGAAAGCGTTCATCCGCTCCACATCGCCGGCTAAACACATTCCGTTTTCCAGATAATCAATTATAATCTCTCGTTTTCCCTGAATAACCGCTTCCCAAACCAGCCAACACCTTCAATCCTCACAATGGAACCCATCACCTCCCCAGCCGACCGCGACGGTGTCGCCTATCTCTACGGCCACCCGCTGCGCAACTCCCTCTCTCCTCCCCTCCACCAGACAGTCTACAACGCCCTCGGTCTCAACTGGACCCAGATCCCTCTGTCAACCGCAAATGGGCCCTCAGGAACATTCACAAAGTCCCCCGAAATTCCCACCTTCCTGTCATCCATCCGCGCAAACCCCAAATTCGTCGGCTCCTCAGTCACCATGCCCTGGAAGGTCGCCATCATGTCACACCTTGACGACCTGACCGAGGACGCAAAGCAGGCCGGCGCATGCAACACAATCTTCCTGCGCAAGGGCCCCAACAACAAGACAGAGTACGTCGGCACAAACACAGACTGCATCGGCATCCGCGAGGCCCTGCTCCAGGGATCTCCATCAGGCGCAGATCATTTCCGGGGTAAGCCTGCGCTGATTGTAGGAGGGGGCGGCACCGCGCGCACAGCTGTGTATGTGCTTCGTCGCTGGCTAGGCGTTAGCAAGATATATATCGTGAACCGGGATGCAGCGGAGGTAGCCGCCATTCTTGCCGAGGATAAGCAGCGGAATCCTACGCCGTCGGCACCGCTTGTTCCTGTTTCAGATCCGGAGACTGCGGCGACGCTCGAGGCGCCTGTGGCTATTGTTTCGGGAATTCCAAACTATCCTCCCGCGACGGAGGAGGAGAAGAGGGCTAGAGAAACGCTGCGGGTGCTTTTGAATAGGCAGACGCATGAGAAGGACCAGGGGGTCATCTTGGAAATGTGCTACCACCCCCTGCCGTGGACGGATATTGCGCAGATGGCGAGTGATGCTAAATGGAAGGTCGTGCTTGGGTCCGAGGCCCTGATCTGGCAGGGTCTGGAGCAGGCCAAATTATGGACCGGGAGGGATGTTGTTGCTGAGCCTGGGCTTGTGGACAAGGTGAAGCAGTTTGTCGCGAGGACGGTTGCTGAGCGGTCCAAGTCGAACTTATAAGCGTTATTACATATCAAGGAAAGGAAATCGCATGTCATATAGAGATAAAATGCATTGTATATAGATCTATGTTTATGATTGCGGTCTAGAATAATCTAGCTGGCGCACCCGTCGCCAGACTTCTCGCACTGTTCGTTCTTGCGTCTCTCGCCCTGTCTCTGTTGCTGATGGGCCAGCCGGTCTACTTTGTTAGTATCATCTCTGATAAAAAGGCATTTGGTGGGTGACCTACCGGATAGCCAAATATAGTCGACTCCCCAGCCTGACCGGCTCAATCGGCCCATCTATATCCTCGGGCGGATTCGCCGTCGTAACCAAGCCTCCAGCTTCAAGTAAAATTGCAATTCCAGCAGCCACATCCCTGTAAAGGTTAGTTACCCAAATAGAATGCGCAAAGAAAAGTAATGGACTGACCACTCCCAGCATCCCCCCTCCCACCAAATATCCACACTTCCCATAGCCGTATACGCCAGATCCATCGTCGCACTCCCCAAGCTCCTCACTCCATGCACCATGCCGCCCTTCCCGCCCCTCGATCCGCGCTCACTCGCCAGGTTCACAAAACTCTCAATCTTCCTTGCCAGATTCCCATCGGGGATATCGCGGCGGTCCTTACCCCACTCACACGCAAAGATACACTTCGACGGCGCCGTCGCGGGGAGCGGTGGGATAGATGGGTTCCGGATTATCGGCAGCCGCCGCTTCTCATTTAGCCATGCGCCGCGGTTTAGACAGGACGAGAAGAGCTGGTCGAGGAGGGGCGCGTAGATGACTCCGATTACGGGTTGGTGGTTTACGATGAAGCCGATTGAGACGCAGAACATGGGGAAGGCGTGTGTGAAGTTTACGGTTCCTGGGGTTGCTGTTAGCGTCACGTCCGAATGTAGATTAGATGTACCTAGCTAGATACGGATGGATATGAAGAAGGAATATATGTACCATCTAACGGATCAACACACCATGTCGGCTTCTCATCAATAAGGTATTCGCGCGACTGGCCCTTTGCGTATGTTTCCTCGCCGAGGAATCGATGGTCCGGGTATTTAGATTGAATGGCGGTTTTTATTAAGGACTCGGCTTCTGCAATACTTCTTTAGTTTGTATCCTCTTGTTCCTGGTGTTGTGAAGAAAAGATATACCCTCGTCTGCTTGAGTCACCAAGTCTACTGCATTATCTTTCTCTTCGTACGCCTGCTCGGTGTTGCGCTGGTCGATGCGTTCTAGGAGGAGCTGGCCTGCTTTGCGGGCGATGTCGATCGCGAAGGCGTAGATCTCGTCGAGCTGGTCTTGGGGGATGGGACAATCCATGGTAGCGATTTTATTTACGGAAGATTGCAAGGAAAGAGAGAGAAAGAGGCAAGGAGGAAGAGGGGAAGAGAGCTGGAGAAATTGGAGGATGACTGACTTGTTGGAGTGGGGGTCCCGCTGGTAACCGAGTCTACAGTATCTACAACTACACTACGATCTACGAAAAGTAGCGATTATTCATTCAGCATGGGGTAGTCAATTAATTATTTGCAAGATCGGCTGCTTTCTAGAACGCGTCACGATATATTTAGAGCTGATCACCTGCAGACGCCTGTCTGTCCCCGTAAAAAGAGGCTTCTGTTTAGTCGGCGCGCGGCAGAGTCTTCTCCCACGGCTTTCCCTTATCCGATCACTTGGATGCCCGCAATTCGCAATAGATTATTATAATAATAATGGAAATCTTCCTCTTTCAAGTCTCGTTGGATATCGTTACTATCATTTGGATATCTTACACTCTAAAATGGCCAAGTCAATCCTTCTCATCAACGGGCCCAACCTCAACCTCCTGGGCACCCGTGAACCGCACATCTACGGCTCAACCACCCTCGTCGACGTGGAAGAATCATCCAAAGCCCACGCTACTTCTCTGGGTGCCACTATCCAGACATTCCAGTCAAACCACGAAGGCGCCATCGTGGACCGCATCCAAGCCGCCCGCGGAAACACCGACGCCATCATCATCAACCCCGGCGCATACACACACACCTCTGTCGCTATTCGCGATGCTCTCTTAGGGGTAGAAATCCCTTTCGTCGAGCTTCATGTGAGCAACGTTCATGCTCGTGAGCCCTGGAGGCATCACAGTTACTTCAGCGACAAGGCCTCAGGAATCATCGTGGGACTGGGTGTGTATGGGTATAAGGTTGCCGTTGAGCATGTTGCGTTGAATTTCAAGCCTTTAGAAAGGAAGGCAGCCCTGTAAATAATACAAGGAAAAGTTCATTTCTCCCCGTTTACGGCTAGTGTAAGGCCGCGTATATAACGTAGGAGTTCCGTTCCATGCCAATGGGTCATCTTGGATTCAGGGACTCACTCGTTATTTGCTGCTCACGCCGGAGGGTGTTTGTCTCGGGCGATGCCAACGCTTGCTGTGACGGAGCGAGAAGAAAGGGATCTCTTTGGCTCGTATATGGGTACAGCTCTGGAATACCCGCCTCCGGAACGAACCCCAAGTTTTGCATGAACTCTGGTTGATTGTCCATCCTGCCACATATTAGTTATCAAGTATTCTACATTGGGAAAAAGTCTCACCTGTCCGTGCCATCGAGTGAAGCCAACTCGTCAAACAAGGCATCGAGATCAGGAGCAATCCTTGGCCGGCGTAGAGACCCTGCGCCCTCTATATCGACCAGTGAATTGAAATTCAAACCAGGATCATTATACGTTTGCTGATATTGAGGCGCCGTGGGAGGAAATGGTGTCGTTAAGTCGGATAACATCGGTGCTCCATTCGGTCTTCCAGAGACTGAAGACCGATGTTGTTGTGGGATGTGGGGAGGGGTTGGATTTGAAGCCTCGAGCCCAGGGGGAATACTCAGAGACGAAGTCGGCGTCGGTAGAGACAACACCGCGTTTTCATCGGCAGTCGATGCTCGCATCCAAGTCGGCGAGAGGTATGATTCAGGAGTTGAGAGGTTCAGAGGGCGAGATTCGCCAATCAAGTTTGTTAAACGTAGGTTGTTTCCGGGGCCGCTTTGGGCTGCGGGGCTTCTGGGGTAAGAATTACCTTGCTGCGTCGCCGAGTCGGATCTTGCTTGAGAAATACGGCTGTCATGGACCCATACTGTTGCGAGATGGGCAGAGAACGACTGTAGTTTGTGTTTGACCCCTAGGTCAGCCTCAAACGCCCAAGGTGCACTTTTCTTCGTGCCTGCATGTGGGAGACCTAAAGTCAAAGCCATTCCAAACGTTGGACAGGTTGCGGAGATGCTATATGTCTCCATGTAGGCTTGGAGTAATGACATCAGCCGCTTAGAACCATCTGAAGCACGCGTCATCCCGTTTCTATCGTTTTTCTGTACTGCCAGCTGCACGCTTATGGTGGTTGCGACGGCCTCGTACATCATTTCCAGCCCGAATATGTGCGGTGACGCAGGCTTGCTGGGGTTTGTTTGCAGGTCAATTCGATAGCTTCTCGGAAGCGCAGAGACCCAAAGCTGCAGTTGCCTCTCAAGTGCCTCCGTATATGACAGCGAGTTTGCCGACGTTTGGCCCGAACAACATAGATCGTTCAGAATACACATCAAGGACAGCAGCCGGTTGAACGTGCTCAGTGCGTGGAGTGGCCCGCGGTGAAACGAGCCTCGCGATGATTCTACCGGTCGAAGACCGGTCTGGTCCTCCCAGGGTTGCCATTCTTCGAGGCCATCTTCATTGATCAAGCCAACCTTCGTCAAGTCACTCTTGCGCAGCGAAGGCACTTGGCCTGTTTGTGCTGCAACTAGCGTCTCTAACAGGAAGCACCCTAGAAAGACGTGCTTCGACCGTCCTGCGGCCTTTATATCTTCAACGGCTGTGCTGGGAGGGATATTCAAACCTAAAATTTGAGCGGTCCTAACAGCTTGGCCCACAAGAATCCAAGCTGCCGCCCAGTCCTGCTGGCCGAGCTTAATCAATGACAAAATCAGAAGTGCCTGAACATGACCAATTTCAAAAGCCCCATTTTCTGTAGGTATCAGACTTCTAGCTTTCGAATATAGCTGACTAGGGTCCAGCGCGTCCTCTGAAAAGTCTTGAATCTGACGCGTGGCAGATATTGATGCTTGTTGGATGGATGCAAGTGCTAAAACTGCCCACAGCGCCGCATTATCCCCGGAGGCTGATGTGGGAGAAGTGTTTTGGTCGTCAGAATGGCGGAAAGCTGTTCGAAGTATGTCATGCTTTTCCAGTATTGGAAACCAACATTGGGTATAAGAAAAGTATGTATCGAGCAACGGCCAGGGGTTAGAAGGAAGCTGTTGATAGCATTCTTGTATCGGGTTCGGAGGGACACCGGGCCGATTGTGAATGGACGCACCATTAGTGGCGAGGTCGTCGAATTGATCGCTTATAGGGGTCGTCTGGGTACCAGAGTCCTTGGAGACACGGGTTATAGTTGGCCTGATCGTGGATGAACTCAAGGACGCTCTTACTGGAGACGGCCCAACATCTGCAAGAGAATCTGGAAGGTTCCACTCGAGTGTCTCTGTCGAAATCACACTGCCTCCTTCGGCATCTGCGGGGGAGTCTACCTCTCCTCTCGCAGCCCTTTCTTGATCTTCCTCCGGCTGCTCAAGAAATGCCAGAAGGCGCTCGATTTCTTTCAAGACAATGCTGTTTTTGAACGAGGAGAGCAAGGTGTCAGAGCCTTCTGCCTCCTTTCCCATGGTAGCCAAATGACTGGGAATATTGGCACCCCTCAGCAGACTCCGAACGACTTCCTCGCTACCTTGTATTTTCGTGAACACAAGTCCCCATAGCAGCTCCAGTGTGCGAATGTACCCGGTCGGAAGGCCGCGTTTCTTTGGATTGGCTCTGTAGGTGCAAGGTCGCGAGAGCGAAGCGCAAGTCGAACAGATCGGTTGCGCCCCATCGCATTTGTCCTTTTTAGATCTGCAGCTGTCACAGGCCCGGGAGACGCGCTGTCGTTTAGGATTCGAGGTAGTATCGTCGGGCGCAGGGACCTGTCTGTTCTCATCGTCGACCGCATCGGTTAATCGCCGTTTGGATTTGGCGCTACCTCCGGTAGATTGGCGGGTATCGCTACTCATAGTCGATACAACTGTGTGCTTGACGACTTTGAACGCATGCTCATCTTCGGTAGGCGAGAGCGAGATGAATTCTTTGCCGGCGGCTGTTTAATTGATTTCCCCGAGGTTAGATGTACCCTGTCCCCCACCCACTGCGACGAAGAGAGCGGATGTGTCGGACGGTACTTCAATGGCTTGCGAATATGCAAAGCCCTTCAATTCCCACATTCAAAGGGCCTGAGCACAGAAAAGACCACCCTAGTGTTGTGGTGACACAGAAGATCGTGGGTGCTGTGTGTGGGAACTGAAAGCGGAGAAAGAGAAGTTGGGGAAGGGCAGTGATATCGCTTATCCGCTGGCTGCTCCCATGACAGCAAGGACCCATAACAGTGGAATCGCTGCAAAGTTTTCATGAGGTAAGACTCACTTGGACGCTTTTGCCCACCGGTCGCGCAGTCGAGGAAACGTGGAACTGTGAGTGCCCGCAGGGGAAATGCCGGAGATTCCCCGCGGGGAGAGACGCAACGCTTTCTGCCAATGAAACCGCGTGTATATCATCGCAGTTGGTCCGATATCCTCTTTGGCGAGTGGAAAAGTGGAGGATGGCTTTGCCGGCAGTGGAAGTCGGTAACTTGCCTGCGACGGTCGAGCCCCTTAGCCGGAAGAGACAGGCGGCAGCAAGGCATCAAGGCACCAAACATCTATACTAGGGCCGGTTTTGAAACTTCCAGCATGCTATGGTGTAGAATATAAATACATCTATAACATTTTCGTACTTTATATTATGCTCATCTTCGGGTACCAGTCCTGCACACGCAAGGGTATGCGGTCTATGGTCTCGAGTACGACCGAAGTAATGGACTGTTGGTGTGGTCGCCTTCTAAGGGTTTATAGTTCTCACTTGTCTAGGTAGCTTGACGTTTCTAGCTCAACGATACTTTCTATAAATTTCGCAGTTAGCCCTTTTGAGCTTCGATTTCCCCACGGGGGCTGCAGACCACCGTGCAGTATTCTTCAATATCATGCATTAAATCTGGTGAGCTGATCTGTAGACGGGTGAGCGCTTAGCCGCAACGCCTGAGCTGAGGCTTAAGGCGCCAAGGCAGCGACGGTGAGATTTCCCCGCGACCCCAAACTTCCGCGAAAGATCCAATTTCTACCGCTCGACAGAGTCCACCCTTGGCTGCTTATGCAGTTTGATAACCCTGATGACAGCTCAGACCTATTCTTGAATATTTCCCTTTTGGAGCTCCTTCTACTTCACATTTTTTATTCCTTCCGGTGATGTCGGGCTGACCATGGTGCAACCCTCTTCTACAGTCTAATTGCCGTTGCCTCCCTAGCACACCATGTCTATACTCGTGCGGCCACCTAAGCGCCGCCTAGACGACATCGAAGGTCTTGACCAAAACCCTCGCCGCCCTTCTCGAGGCTTCAACCAGGGAGTCAACGCCCTCGGGACTACTGCTACCTATGCCGCCGACCATGGACGCTTTGATGAACGTCGAGAAAGCTCTGGAGAAGGGTCCAGATTCGCGTCGCCGTTCCGAGAATTGGGCTCCGGCCGCGGATCACCTACACACATTCAAGACTCGCTTCAGACTCAGAGGAAATTCGCCCAGAATGCATCCATCGTCTTGATTGGTATACGGGGCACGGGCAAATCCAGTCTCGCTGTCATGCTCGCCGCGACTTATGGCTGGCGCCTGATCGAAGCAGAAAGATATTTTCAACAGGTGACGGGCCGCTGTCGGTCTGCGTATAAAAGAGAGTACACGCTGCCGGAATACCGTCGGCAAGAAGCCCTTGTGATGGAATCGATGCTCATGGAGCATCAAGAGAACTGCGTCATTGTCTGCGGGTCAGGCGATGTCGAGCGCAACGGGCAGATTCGGCTCCGTGAGTACGCGAAAAGTCACCCTGTTATCCATATAGTGCGGGACCTGGGAAGCATTCAATCATACTTGAAGGCCCGCGACACCGAAAAGGTGCGCCGCTTTCTTGAGCTGTCTGGTCCGATCTATCGAGCATGTTCCAACTTCGAATTCTTCAACGTCTCAGAGAAAGGCATCGGGGATCACCCATTAGCCAAGGATAATGAGCATTATACGCAATGGGACGCCGAGGTGGACCAGCGAGCGATGACATCTACTCCATTCCTAGTGCTCAAACGATTGCAGCGCAATTTCCTTCGGTTTGTGGCTTTTGCTACTCGCAACACCATCCAGCTAAAGAATCAGCTCTCGCCATTTCCTCTACATATGCAACCGATCGAGTCGCGCAAATTCACGTATTCTGCCACAGTACCGATATCCTGCCTTTTAGAACGTGACTTGGATATTGAAGAGTTAGAGTCGACGGCAGACGCTTTCGAACTTAAAATTGATACGTCCTCAACGCCATCCGCCCACCTTGGCACCGAGTCGAATCTAGCGGACGGCATCAGCCAGATTGTGGCCACCGTGCGGCGGAGCATTATTGTGCCTTTAGTGTATCACGTCGATAGCAGTGTCTTCCCGGAAAATCAGCATTTGGAGACATCACGGCGCTCCGATACCTCGTACTTGGAATTGGTGCAGCATGGCCTACGGCTGGCACCAGAATTCGTGACAGTTGATCTGTCATTCGAGGATAGTATTTTATCTCAGATAATCTCAACCAAAGGGTCTACCAGGGTTATTGGACATTACGCACCAAACCACCCACATCCCAGAGGTTGGGACGATCCCAAATATCTAGCGATATATGAACGAGCGAAGAAACTTGGATGTGATATGGTTCGCTTGACGCAGCCGGCAACATCAATAGACGACAACTTTGCCGTCGAACGTTTTCGCCATTACCTCAAAACCCTCCCAGGACCGCAGCTACCGGTTATTGCTTATAACTCTGGCGCTCTAGGTCGACAGTCCTGCTGTTTCAACCCGATATTGACTCCTGTGATACCTCGACCTTTGGTTTCTGAGTCTGGAACAAAGGGACTTCCATCCATCACCATAAAAGAAGCGCAAGATGCTCTCTACGCCTCATTTGTTCTAGATCCAATGCAATTCTTCGTTTTTGGAGCCAACACAACATACAGCTTGTCACCCGCGATGCACAATGCCGCCTTTAAGCTGCGCGGTATGCCACATTTCTACAGCATTCACCAGTCGCCCACGTTACGGGGTATCAATGACCTGGTGGAAAATCCGAACTTCGGGGGAACGAGTGTCAGCCTGCCATATAAAACAGAAGTGATACCCCTCCTTCACTCAATGTCACCCCACGCCCGTGCGATCGGAGCCGTCAACACTCTAATACCCATTCGGGACATCGAAACAAGCACTGACAACGCCTTGGATATGGAGAAGAGTCGGTCAGGGCCTGTCAAAGGCTTACATGGAGACAACACAGACTGGATCGGTATCTGCAACTGCATTCGACGAGGGCTTTCCCCAGCAAATGCTGTCCGTCCCTCCACGACAGGGTTGATTATAGGAGCCGGTGGAATGGCGCGTGCCGGTATCTACTCAATGATTCATTTAGGGGTGCAAAATATCTTCATCTGGAACCGTACAGTCGCCAATGCCGAAAAGCTCGCGCAACATTATATGCGATTGAAACTCAACGCCTTTGGCGGGAGTGGTCCATCAAGCTATCAGATCCACGTCTTGGAGTCGCTGCAGGATAGCTGGCCGGCCAACTACAAGCAGCCGACTATTGTTTGCTCAGGTATTCCGGCGCATAAAATTGGCGACCAACCGGCGCCGAACTTCCAGCTACCTCCGCAATGGATTGAGAGCCCAACAGGTGGTGTGGTCGTTGATGTAAGTAACTCATGGCATCACGGTTAAAAGGGCAGTAGTGCTAACATTCTGAAGCTCGCATATAAGCCACTGAATACTCCGCTTATGCGCCAGATCCGTGCTCTTTCGCATCGTGGCTGGGTAGCGCTCGACGGACTGGACGTCCTTCCCGAGCAAGGATTTGCGCAGTTCGAGCTTTTCACCGGGTGCCGCGCCCCCCGACGGCTCATGCGAACTGTTATCTTGCAAGAGTACAAGGAGGAGGAACAGGACGAGGAGTATGACCAGGGTGCTATGCAAACTCGGCTTCAGAACCTAGATGGACAGCCGATGTGAGTCCTATCCTGGCACCAAAATTGCGCTATCACGACGCTGGAAAATGCTGGCCGTACACCACTGCCCAAACTCGCGGATGATGCGGTGCTACGAAAGTACCCATTATCCGAGGTTAATGTCGCATCTCGATTGCCCCTGGTCGCGGTCTTTGGGGATACCAGGACGGACGCCCGCGGATTGATTAGCCAAGGACATCGCGGAACAAGCAGGAAACGCTGAAACGCGAGGATGCACGCCGAGACTCGATATACCGAGTCTCCACGCCTCCACGGCAAATTACATATGCCAAGTGGCATTCAAATTAACTACCTTCAATCACGATTAGATGACAAAATTATACCCGTCTTTACAATTATATTCAGTCCTATCCCTTTCTAGACCCAACATCCTCAATATCCAAGGATGCCGTCCTCTTCATTCAAACCATAGGCAGTCGGCAGTCGGCAGTCTAGTCTAGTCTAGTCAGACCAACCAGCCAAATCAAGTCAAGCCTTCCAATGTCCAAACCAGCCACTCCCCGTAAAACCCTCAAAGTTACCACACGTCAACCGATCCCCATTCGACCCATGCACCACCCACGACAAATCGCCAAAATAAGCCTCATCCCCGGGCGTATTCGCCAGGAAGAAGTCGGTGTAGCTCGCGCGGAACTCCTCGCCTACAGGCGCCCACGCGGGGCCATGCTTGCCGCTCAGGTCGCCGACTTCGCAGGTCTGCGGCGCTGTGATTGTGCAGGGGGGCTCCTGGCCTCGGCCGTTGGGGTCGAGATGGGCGCCTGTTCGGTAGCAGTTTCCGTCTTCGGGGACGCGGGAGGCGTGGATGTGGTAGTCTGGTATACACATTAGCTTCGCTTTTCGCTTTTCGTTTTTCGTTTTTAAATGGTGATATGGCAGCGCGGCCATATATATGAGGTTGGTTAGGGTAGGGTAGGGTAGGGTAGGAACGTACTCAGGTATTCACCCTCGGGGATCCCGCCGATGTGCACGTTGACCTGGAGAGCGGAGGACCCGTCGCGCGTGGTGATTGTTATGTCGCCGTAGACGGTCGTGTTTTCCTTCTTGAGCAGGGCTGCGTGGTGGTAGGAGAAGGGCTCGTTGTCGGTTACGACGGTGGCGTTTGTATCAGTGGTGGTGTCGGCGCTGTCGTCTTGGGCGGCGGTGGTTGAAATTAGGAGGCCGAGAACGGCGGTGGATAGGAATTTGAGGTTCATTTTGTCGGGTCTATCTTGTGTTTGTTGATGAGACGAAGAAGAGGTAAGTGGAGGAGGAGAAGAACTGTATGGATACGTGTATCGAGTCGTCTGGTGTTGATGGTGGCAAGGGATGAATATTTTATACGTCGAGTGCCTCAAGGACAAAGACAAGCAAGAGATGAGAGGAGTGAAAGGGGTAGTGAATCTTCTCTGATTCAGGTCCTCGCGGACCAAGCAAGGGCCGAGCTCTCCTTTCTCGGCTTCGTCTGTTTGTTTCGCTATGCAGTGCGACGTGAAGCAGCGCCGACAACGCCGAGAAACCAAGAACAAATGAAACAGCGATCCCCATGCGGAATTCCCAAGTTAGGGCTGCCAAGATGGTCTCTGTGTGACGTGGGAGCCTGACAGGGCGCTTTATTGGCTATGCCGGCGGCTGGGATTGTTCATGGAAGGTGAAAAGCGAATTGCAGCATTCCCCGGTGTTGGATTTGGGCTCTGCTGACAGTGGCAGTGAATTTGATAGTGCATTCTGGATTCTCAGCCTGGAGTCCGGGGAATGTCATTTGTTGCTGTACTGTTATTGGGGTTGCCTGGAGTAAGGCTAAGAATAGACCCCGCGGTTGGAACAAGACCAGGAACAATGGCGTCCCTATTCGATCGAATAAGTAATATAGCTGGTTGTTCGTTGAATTCAGATTATGATTCATACTATAATTGGCTACTTCAGTTATTGGACTACAGTGCACTGGCATCATAAATTAAGTTGCTTATTTCCGCCGCCTTAGGGCAAGGGGATCGTGGTGTTTACAGCTTACGCTAATGGCGAAAAGGCCACTATTTTTCATAGAAATGCATTCTTCGGCATTGCGAATAGCTCATGCACCTCTTTCCAAGTTAACTAGACTGAGGCTTATAGATAAGCAGCCCCGGCCTATGCTGCACACAAGTAGCAGCAACCTCTCGGACATCACCAGCCTGTACAGCGCGTCCCTCGCCCCAAACCTCAGCATCTGGGCAGTTCACACATCATCCCACCCAGCAACCGGTTGATTATTCTCCGGATCTTCTGGAAAAGCAAGTTATCCTGCGTGGCCTCCTCGACCGGCGCCGCAAATACAAATTCCGACTCCGAGTCTGATTCTGATCCTGACCATCTGATTTCAGAACGCGCCAAAAATGTAGGATATGTCGCCGCTGTGATGCGCACCTATGGAGGCTAGTGATGTACTGGTATCAGTGAAGTTCCTGGCCACCAGAACATATCGGTATCAGTATGCCAGGAACTTGATCATGGATCATGAATGAGAATGTAGTTCATGGTCCACCAGCTCAGTCACAAGCACCAACGAAGCGGAAAGTGAGACCCCAATCACGCTCGTCGGTGTCATTTATCAGAATAACACATCGGACAACCTCATATTGGCTGGTCTCATAGTATCGAAGCGCTTCTTCGTGTCCCGCAGAGGTAATCTTATAAGCCCACCCCGCCACTATGCTATCGCCATCCACCAGAGCCTTGTACTTCCCGCCCCAAGTCCGAATGTTGGCCCCGTCGACAGTGGCAGGTCGGAGACTGGGACGGGCGCAAAGCTCAAGCTTCTCAACGAGGACTTCCGGGTCCGCCAGTGTTCCGTAGAAAAAGTACCAGACGGGGTACTGGTTCTGGGCTGGGAGGAAGTCATGGGCGAGCTCCGTGAGACGGTGGTGAGGGAGTGTCGCGTCGTACCCGAGGCACGGTGCTGCGCTGTCTCTTGAGAGAGCCTTCTCTGCCATGTTAACGTGGATGAAAGTGGGGCTGAAGGGGTTGTTGGAAAGCGCGGTGATGATTGCGCTTTTCTGGACCCCGTTAACAAAGCAGAATGAAGCATCTCCAGAGGCGTCTCCGGAACCCTCTACAACCTTCGGGAGATGGACCATCCCGGCAAGCTCTTGGACCTTGGACGCAGTCCCTAACGGGCCGTCCAGCTTGACGAGGTATGTGGACTTCAGCTCCTCTGGTTTCAGTTGCAGCGGCGCCTCCACATCTGGACAAAAGCCCATAGGCTTTGCCTCCTGGAGAAGTTCCTGGAATGGGCCCTCGTGAGGCTTATTATCCTCTGCGATAACTGCCAGATTCTCGAGTTCGTATAGAAGGTCCTTTTTCAAGGATACTGTCTGAGATGAAGGAAAAAGGAGAAAAAGAGGACAAAGAGTTCGGATGTGGGAGACTAAATAAGAAATCCTTGACTCACTCTTGCCCTCATGCTCCCTATACGGACCATGGTCCAATGGAGCTCCCAAACCTTGAAGCGCTCTCGTATGATCAGGAACTCATAATGGGCCAATGGCAGGTAATACATAGACATAAGAGATAAAAATACTCACGATAGAGTTTACCTGGCGTCGCAGGCGTTGCTGTATTTTCGGCTGACAGTACAGCGGCTGATTCTTGACATGGAGGCTCATATACATCGGGATAAATGTCTCTTTATTTTTTCGCCCATCAACACCACGACATCGAGTCATAGTTCTGGGACCTACAAATAGTGGTGTTGGCGGCTCGTCATATGAGAGTGAATACGAAAGTTAATGCCCGGCATACCGGTCCGAGTGGTCTTCTAGTCGGTATTCAGTATATGATTAATCCGCCTCATAATCCCAATAATCAGGTAAAAACAGCATGACTCGACTGGCCTCCGACCAGAGAGCATATGCACGCATGTTCTGGACTCGGATATACTCCGAGGGCCCTGCAGACAATCCATATCCAGATCAAACTCCGTTGATCCGAGCGAGCTTATTTGCAGTAGTCTCGACCGAGAGCTGCAGCGTCGAAGAGGGGAACAGCAGAAAGAGAATCGATTGACGGTGACGCAAAAGGGCAAAAGGAAGGCAGAGGCACCCATTTCCTGTTTGGGAAATTCATGCGACCTGCGGCAGAATTGCCTCATCCAGCCAGCGTTGGTCCCCCCGCAGTCGTCTCGATTCTCCCCTCCCCCACCAACCCACCTTGTCCTTTGACGTCTTGTCTGCGGTTCACGCGTTATCATGGCCAGCGAATTCGCCAAATGGCAAACAATGGCCCTCATGATTCAGTCCGGACCCATCTTTGGTCATGGGGACCGCCAGCGACCCCCTCCCCGACGGAGCCCAAACTATTTATACTGAGCTGTTCCTGGGGATCCCAACTTTTCCTCAGCTTGACTTTTGCTCTCCATCCCGGACTCTGAACGTCGTCAACCGCCTGCGAGACAGCCCACCATGTCTCTAGCCCAGAACCACTATATCATCCAGCTCCCCAAAACCCCTCCTCTCCACCGCAACCCGGACCCCCGTTCAATCGCCCAACAATGGGCAACAGAGTTCGAAGTCCTACTCCGCACTAACGACTTCTCCAAGATCTCGCAGCTCTTCCACGAAGACTCCTGGTGGCGCGACCTCCTAAGTCTAACATGGGACCTCCGCTCCATCCAAAACCTCAGCGGTATCAAAAACTTCCTCTCCCAGAACCAGCCGCGCGCCCAGCTGTCGCATTTCCGTCTGCAGCATGAGGGCAAGTTCCAGCCGAGTCTGGAACAGGCCGCGCCCGGCCTTACCTGGATCTCGACCATGTTCTTCTTTGAAACGGGCGTAGGACGTGGATCTGGTGTTCTTCGTCTGACGCAGGATAGCGAGGGGGCGTGGAAGGCTTATGCAATCTATACCTCTTTGCAAGAGCTGAAGGATATGGAGGAGCCTGTGGGCTTTAAAAGGGTTTATGGTACTACTGAGACGATGCCCGGAGGGTTAAGCCGGGGAACATGGATTGAGCGGCGGAAACGACAGGTTCTCTTCGACGAGGCAGAACCTGCCACTCTTATTGTTGGTGCCGGTAGGTATCAATCAATCCCCAAGAGTCGCGCTCTTACTCTAAACTAACAATCTGCAGGTCAGGCGGGTCTGAACTTGGCTGCTCGGCTCCAATCCCTCGGTGTCCCTTGTCTAGTCGTCGACAAGCATGAGAGAATTGGAGACAACTGGAGGACTCGCTATAGGGTATGTCTCCTTCCCATCCCAGACGACCATATATACTAACCATTTTAGACCCTCGTAACACACGACCCCGTCGAATTCACGCACATGGCCTACCTCCCCTTCCCCAAAAACTGGCCCGAATTTACGCCCAAGGACAAGCTCGGTGACTGGTTTGAAGCCTATGCAAGCATCATGGAGTTAAACGTCTGGGTCAAGACCAGCGTCACAGGCGCAACATACGACGACTCCAAGAAAGAGTGGTCCGTCAAAGTGACGCGCGGCGACGGGTCAGAACGCACCCTCCGCCCTCGTCATCTCGTCTGGTGTACAGGACACTCCGGGGAGCCTCTAATTCCGACTTTCTCTGACCAGGAGAAGTTCAAGGGGACACTCTATCACGCCACGAAGCACAGGGATGCCTCAGAGTACGACGTCAAGGGGAAGAAGGTTGTTGTCGTCGGCACAGGGAATAGCGGACACGACATCGCGCAGAATTTCCAGGAGAACGGGGCCGACGTGACCATGCTGCAGCGCAGAGGGACGTATGTTATCACTGCAGATAAGGGTATCTTCATGATGCACGAAGGCTTGCATGAAGAAAACGGGTATGCTTATCTATCTCATCGTCCCTCCTCTCCAACTAACGTATTATGGGGAAAAAAGACCCCCAACAGAAGAATGCGACCTCATCGCCGAATCCCTCCCGTATCCCGTCCGCTTCGCACTAAGCGTCCACTTCACGAAACGCGCCTACGAAGCCGAGAAAGACATAATGACAGGCCTCGAAAAGGCCGGCTTCGAACTCGACCATGGTGTCGACGGCGCAGGAATTGCCCGTGCCTACATGACCCGCGGCGGCGGGTACTATATTGACGTCGGCTGCAGCCAGCTCATCGCAGATGGGAAGATCAAAGTACGGCGCAGCCCTGAGGGGATATCAGGCTTCACGGAGAGGGGTCTCAAACTGAAGGATGGCGGGGAGTTGGACGCAGACATTGTTGTTCTTGCGACAGGGTATGATAATATGCGGACTACTGTGCGGAAGACACTAGGTGATAAGGTCGCGGATCGGTTGAGGGATGTTTGGGATTTGGATGAGGAGGGGGAGCTTAATGCTGTAAGTTTTTTTTTCTTTTTTTTTTCTTATATTCCTCTTCTGGTAAAAGTGCTAATGGGTGGTATAGATGTGGCGACCAAGCGGACATCCAGGGTTCTGGTATATGGGAGGGAATCTTGCTCTGTGCCGGGTTTACTCGAAGTTCCTGGCGTTGCAGATTAAGGCTATTGAGGCTGGTTTGTTATCTCAATAGACAAATAGACAATAATACAAGGCGTGAATACAAAATGACTTTCACGATGTCATGCGTGTTTATAGAGTTTTACTAACCAACCTTGTTGCCTGAGCCAGTAAAGCTAGTACAATCAGTATTGTTTTTAGTGAACTCAAACACGAATCAGTCATACTCTCTAGTCTCTACATCATCTACCTTCCCTCATCAACTCTACCAGGTTCCTTCCTCAACCCTTCTACCCTTCAACCCTTCGGTCCGTTGTTCGTGTAATACTGTAGCTCGAGCCGACAGATATTGGATGTTGACAGTCGTCCAAATGCGAGGAATCACCAGGGGGTACAGCCATTGTAGTTGTGGAGGAGTTTACTTTGACATAGAGAATTGTTGGACAACTTGGAAGGTAAATATAGGCCCTATCGCAATGATGTAAGGCAGAACGGCCAATATCTTGCTGACTGAGGCGCCATGGTCACGGATTCTTCTTATGTCTTGTATACCCCCTTCCGGTATTCAAGTAAACATCAGTGATACAAACTGACCATGATCCGCCCGTTCAAATGATATTAAGCAAACCTACCTAAATGGCTTTAGCACATTACAATAGAACCCCATCTTCCCAGGATCAAGGTAAACCTTGAGCGCAAATGCAAGACCCTGTACGGCCGGATCAAGCAGAATCCCAGATAAAGTCTGATCAGTTCCCATCTCGCCCTCTATCTCCTGTACACATCTCACATATTCCGCTGTCTCAGCAATTCGGCGTACAGTATCCAGATCTTTAGGCCGCCCATCCTCTCCATAATTCCCCGGGTCATCCATAGCCGGAGGCAGAGTAGTTAAGAATAGTGGCGGCTGGACGATCTCCCAGGGTACAGTGCAAGCACCCTCCCAGTCAATAACGCCAAGGACTTTATAAGACTTATCCACAATGATGTTACTGTGGTATAGATCTGGGTGGTATAACGGGAATGGTCCGGTACTGTTCCTTGTTGATATGCTACCCCTAGAAGCGAGCTCGCGTAGCCGTTTAGGAAACTTCTGAATAGAGGATAGAACTTCTTCCCGAATCGGACCAGGGCTATGTCTCATGATTTCACGAATAGCCTCTCCAGATCTAGGGAACTTTGCATATCTCGCCCAGGCCTCAAAGAACTCATTTGCTGTTGAGAACGGTCCGCCTAGATGTGGTAACGGGCCAACATCGAAGGAGTTGTCAGGATGTCTAATGACACAGCCGATTTTCGGGAGTCGGATGGAGGATAGGCGGGCCTTAGAATATAAGTATGGAAATCAGCATGATCCCGTGTCATTTTCTTTCTTCTCCATCATCTAGGACAACCCTGATACCTGAACTCTTGCAACCTCCTCAAAAAGCACCTTCTTCTTCTTCCCATCTGGTATCCTGCCGCCGTGAATCTCGAACCCGCCGTCTGCGTCCATGGCCGAAGAACCAGGTAGGAGCTCCATAAGAGTAAATGCGGCGCGGACAACATTTTCATCGTTAAGTTCGTATCCATAGATCCTCGGCACCGGAATCTCAGTCCGCATCCTAACAAGCTCCATTGCGTTGATTTCAGCGCGGAGCAGCGATTCCGTTTCCGGAGTTGATTGTTCGAGTTGGACGCGGACGATCCATAGGGTTTGATCTGATCCAGACGCTTTTAAACATGGAGATTGTAGATCCGATGATGGAAACATCAAAAGTCGAATGAGATGTACGCCGCCGAGGGTATGCTGTTCGAGAAGTGTGCATGGTCTTTCTGAGTTCTTGGATGAGGCGTAGCGGCATAATGCGCCCCAGTTGACTCTTGAAAGACAGGCGTCTCGGAGTTGCTTTTGGTGTGGGTGCTGGCTGTAATAGGCTTCGTCTTTCCAGTTGAGGGTGGAGAGATCTGTCATGGCTGTATGCAAGGTAAGAGTTAGAGACGCTCCGCTAGAGGGGTCTTGGATGATGCGGGGCGTTGCACGATGCATTGCGCTCTCGGGGCGTGGTCCAATCGCTAATACTGAGATACTGGACAATGCCACAGTTAAGAGATAATTCAAAGTCGATGAAAGTAAGATGACAATTATTTTTACACGTGGATTACATGGTTAAGGCAAAAAGTATATGATTATAGATATCGTGAGGTCTATACTAGGATGTAGACCACTAGTTAAATACTATCAAACGCCTCTCGCCATGATAATATAAAATATACATAAACAATGTCATAATATCCAAGAAACGAATCTCTATGTCCGTCGTCAAATACCATCAAGGTAGGTCGAGCAATACACGAAAGATAAAGATGTTATATCCAAGCGTTATCACCGGGCTTCACGCCTCGTCGATGATCATGTTCACATCTTTAACGGGGTGAAGGAGCATCGGTGGTAGGCAAATTCGTCCCTCGCCATTAAGTTCTTCTTCCTCGCCGCCATCGCCATCAACCTTGTAGCCCAGCCATCGTCTCCATAGATTTGGCGAGAAGCCAGCAGAATAGAACCAGGTTGTGCCACGGAAGTTGTGTTCGCGGTCACCAAAGATTGAGTGGCGCGCTCCTCCCGAGGCACCATTTCGCCCTGCGTTGAAGACAGACTCGAGATAGTCGGTGGGCCATCGGCGATCGATGTAAACTGAGTGAGGTACATAAACTGCTTTGAATCCATGGTGAAGAGCGGTAGTTGCAGGCCACATCTCCGAGAACATGCTATGCCGCTTGAGAGCTGTCTCTTTGTGCATTGTCTGCAGGAGCTTTCGTGAGAGTCGCGAGGCAGTGATAATAGCAATGCGTCGGGGCGGTAGGCCATTCTCCCTGTTGTACCCGGTAAGATCTTCCCTCAGACCCCAGGTCGTCCCCTCAGGGTCGAAGAGAGGGTTGAACAAGAGCAAGTCTGCCTCCTCGCCGACTCCCCATTCGTATTTATCTTTCTCCATTGTCGTTTTCGGGATACCCTCGCCCTCGACTTCCATCACATCCTGCTCGTCTGGCCGCTGGGGGCCCCAAACGAACTTGTCACCTTGGCGTTGTGGTGCAGTCTTGTCGCCATGCACAAAGTCATGGCTCGCTCCTGCACTCCACAAGTTGTTTGGACTATTCGTGCCAACCTCTGTTTGCACGCGGACCATCTGTTTGAAATCCTCCCAAGACCCATGAACAGAGGGGACATAGAATCGAGCGTTTCTCTCCCACAGGCCCCTTCTTGGTTGCTCGCGCGCCCAGTTGACGACCTTGTCGAAAAAGTGATACCAGTGGCCGGTGTATCTTGCATCCATTTCCCAGTTCCAGTAATAGTCATACTCAGGGTATTGGTGCGAAAAGTACTGCATGCACATAAAAGTACTGCGGTAAACTCCATAAACACCCCCGCCACGAACCCCTGGAGGGTCATCCAATCCCGGGTAAACGAGTGCCATTTGCGCTTCCGACCACAAAGTGCCCATTCCGTGGAATTCTTCCGGCAAGGAGTCCCTCAGCACACGGTCGTGGGTTTCATCGTCGGCCCAGATCGGTAGGCTTGTATCCTTGACATGTATCAAGAAGTGGATGACATATTCCCCGCCAGAGAGAAGAGACAGCTCGGAGATCAGAGCACGCAAGTATAAGATATCCTCCGTAGTATATCGGTAATCATGCCACGTTCTGATTACAACCGCTGTTCGCGGTAGTCGATTTTGGGTCCCTTCAGTGGTCTCTTTCTGTTCCTCTGACGCTTCAGTTGGCTCTTTTGGCACTTCAGTTGGCTCTTTTGGCGTTTCAGTTGCTTCCTCTTCAGGCTTCATGTCATCATCAGCCCTGGAGAGAAGATTGGGGCGCTTCGACGGAGGCAAATCTTTAAAGCGATGGTTGTTTGTAGACACGCATCTATTTTGTGCATCGGCCCATTTCACTCGGCCAAAGTCCACCGGCGGGATATCATCCCAGATGCGCTCAGAGCCCTCTCTCTCGCCATCGAGGCCTGCACCTGAGCCACCTTTCCTTGCAGAGTAACCGAAGCCATATGGTCCTAGACGTCCAAAGCGGTCGAAGCAGGTATCGTCTTTGATTCCTAGCATTTCGTTGGAGCCCATCACGGCATCGGGGAACCCACGGGGAACTCCAGGGTAGGAATGAACCAGCGGGACTCGAACCGTCTCATCTTTGTCCAGGAAGCACTCTCGCATGACGCCATATTTCTCAATGTATTCCGGCGACGTATAGTTGGGATAGGGGTTGAATTCTGAGCTTTGGAAAGGCAAGCCCTTCTCCGCTGTGTCTGTCTTGTCGGTGGCCTCATCGCGCGTCTCCAGGCCGGCCGTGTTCGCACTGGCAGCTTTGTCCGAGGTCAGGCCTTCAGGGTCATCGGTAGGGTACTCTGGGACGTTTTCTCGGCGCGGTATCAGCGTCCTTATTCCACCATGGTATCTTTTTAAGAAAGGGAAGCTTTCCCATGTCGGCGGCTTCGGGGGGGCATTGAGGGTCGGTAGCGTGCCTTCCGAAAAGATAGTGAAACGGAAGAGTGTAAGAATAAAGAGTATGAGGGAAGCGAACAAAGCAAAGCAGAGCCATCTCATAATTCTTGGTGGGACACGATAGAAGCCGATTGTAGTTCGCGCACGCCGCGCCGTGGCCGCCGTATTCAGCATGGGATAAGATGGCGCTGCTGCTGCTGCTGCTGGGGAAGGGGGAGCTGTCGAATCGTCGTCGCTTTCAGATACCCAAGATCCCTTACTGATGTCCCGATAGTGATGATCTTTGCGGGAAGGTTGTTTTTCAACGTCTATCGAGTTCTTGCGCCCTCGGACTCGCCCGGACGAGTTGTCATGAGCCGGCGAGCGGCTCTTCATTTTGAACTTCATGTTGCGGCCGCCGTGCACATCCAGGAGGACCTAGGGCGGCTTTTCACGGAGGTGGCGATCAAACAGATAGCATCAAGGGGATTCGTAAGTCGTGGTCCGAGCTCTGAACAGGTTTCAGGTCAATAATTGTCAGTTCGGCGCATTAGAAACCGGCTCATATGGGTGAACAACAGGCCGCATGCAGCACAGAAAAGAAGATGGAACGAGGGAAGTTGACACAAATTCGCCCCAGCTCCCGGTCCCACCAGTGGTAACCGTCGATTAACTTATTTTGGGGTCGAGATCCACGCTGATGTGATGTGATCTGATTTACACTTCTGCGTGCTTTTCAGACTGGCCCAGCATATGCAAAGAACGCGCTTTTTCTTCAAGCAACTTCCATAAGGATTGCCTGCTTGTATATAAAGAGGAAGATTCGCGATAGAAAGAAACGGTCAACGTTCCAGTCAACAGAAACAGGGCCCGGCAGCCGCAAGTATACTTCGTGTGGTACTGTTTGTAGATCAGCGTTGCCTCGGGGATGTCCAGCGCTTGTGCGTCGAAGCAGGCCTGGCCATCTTGGCTCGCCAACTGGACATTGGGTGAGTTGACAATGGGAAGGGGTTTGAATTGGACATCTCGAGGTGATAATATGAGCAATAAGTCTTCTATTAAGGATTATAAGTACAAAAATGTCAGAACGGATGATGGGCAAACCTGAGAGTCAAAAGGGTGCTCCAGAACGGGACTAGCGGGAGTAAATCTGCGCCATCCCAGTCTTGGACTAGATACTATGTTTATGCCTCAGGTATCGAATTCTCCACGATAGTCACGCGTAGCATTGGGAGACTCCTTCAGTTGCTTCAAGCTTCCTCCAGCGCTCCTTTCTTCCTTCGAGAACCTATAGGGAGCGACCACAAATAACCGCACTTGGCAGATGCTCACGGGATCGATGGCAGAAGCAATAATGCAGGGGGATACCGATTCTCTTTGCCTGCCTTTACAAGGCAAACATTCCCAGCAACTGATTCAACAGACTTCGCTGGCTCCTTACTGGCCTTGATTCAGGTGGACAGTGCCCAAGCACAGCAAAGTCTCGAACATCAGTCTTATTTCGGTATCACTCTGCGCGCCTCGCCGGTGCCTGTGAACAAAGTTACTTCTCTCACCAATGAGGTCGTTCACGGACACCAACTCCGCATCCTGGTCACGAATCCCTCTCGGGCCTCCGACGTCAGCACGCTAGGGTATCTTGACCTTTCGTCTGTTCACAGCATCTATGAATGGAATACATCTCATTTCCCACCCTTATCAACTCGGTATAAGCTTCACAATAAGTTATTCGGGTGGCCTTAAAACATATTAACAGCATTCACATACATCATACTGACGCTTTCCCGAGAAGCTATCCCATGACCCAAAGGCAGAGATTCTCCCAATACCCACAGCGACCACGTCTAGACAGCCACAGTTCGACAATAGCATCTTTCTAACTGGCCTGCAGGGTGGATTTGCGGTATGATGTAACGATGCTAGACAGCGTTCCTAATCTACAAGCACAACCTGGTGTGACCGAGTGGATCTATAAAGAGCTTGGAAGGACACGACCTCCATTGTAATGAGATTAACATAAGTCATAGCAGTGAAGTTACTACTTACAGACTCAGATATCAAATTCAGCCGTTTTCAAATGGTCTGTCACGACTCCCAATCCCTTCACATAATGAATGGAATACTCAATCATACTTTAGGCAACTTCCAACTTCCTCCTCTCCTTCCCAGACAAGGAAGAGTTCCCACTCGCCCTGCTCTCGCTGTTCCACGTCCAGCTTGCTCTCGCCCTTCTCGTCCCCATAACCTTCTATCTCATCTACTTCATCCGCAAAGATTACCATGCCTTCCTCGCCCTCGGTCCTGGCGGCACACCGTCAACCCCAGCAGGATACCTCCGAATCTGCATCCTCCGTCTAGTCACAATCCGCAACCCCTTGCAAGCTCCCTCGGTCCCACCAACTCTCCACCCACAAACAGGTCTCCTAACCCGCACCACCATCCCTGCTCGCCCTGGGCCGCGTCCAACGGTTGTAGGGATCGCACCGCAGCGCCAAATAACCCAAAAGCCGCGGGCTGCAATGTACGACGCTCTTGCAACAGAAATCCAGCAACTCGCAATTGGGGACCCAAACACCCTCTACACCGCAACGTCCTGCTTCGAAAAACATAGCACGGGCATCTTCCATCGTCTCCCGTGCGAAACGTCAACCACCGCCCCGACTAACAACAACAACAACAACCGAAAATCTCCCAAACGACCCTCAACAACCCACAACCACCGCATAACCTGCAACGGCGAAGTCTGCCACTCACACCCCAGCGACGGAAGCCTACACCTAACACTGCACCCCGCCGACGTGAAGCTTATTCTCGAGCGCGGCTGGGGCCAACGGCACCCGCTGGCGAGGGACAGTTGGTGGTGGGTAACTAAGATTGTCCCGACGGGGTTCATGATGATCTATGCGCCGAGAAACGAGGAAGAGCTGAAGGTTGTTATAGAGATTATCAGAGCTGCGGCGTGGTGGGTTGGGGGTAAGGAGTTACGCTGAGGTTAGATACGGCTACCCGGTAGGTCACTATCTACTCCGTAAATGTGTCACTACTCAGTAGTTGCTGCGGGGTGACGCGTGTAGGGATGATCACCTATGATGACCTGAAGACTGGTAATTTGATAGCAAGCAATTTGGAACGAATTATCGATTCAGTTTACTATACCCGAAAGTAAATANCAATATCTAATTGGATCATTATAATACTTCCTGATTCTACGGTTCCAAGTAAGAAGCATCACGCAAGCCAGTCAAAATACACATGCCATCAATCACGACAGTCTATTCATCCATACCTCATGCAATGCATACTCATTCCCCGGTCATATTTTAGATAATCATATGTATGGGTATTGAAACCCCAAAGCAAAGAGGAGAGGGTGGGGTGTGTTGGCAAACAAAACGAATTTTATAAAAAATGGAAAGATAAAAAGGGAATAAGTAGGTCGTTTTTTATAAAAGAAGCGCAAGGATAATCGTTTCAGGCCGACGCCGGGATTAGAGAGAGAAAAAGGAAAGCTAATAGCATAGAGAAAATAAAGAGCCGTTAGGAAACATACAAGCACCACCGAGTAGCACATCCCTTCCCTATACGAGGTGTCTGTCGGCCCTCAGTTCCCCATCCATCATCCCCAACTCCCAGTCAAAAGTTCAGGTATCTATCCATTCATCACAACTGGCTGCCGCATTTAATCACGGCCGGTCTTCCGCAGCGTCTCAGCAAGCCATTCAAGACCTTCATACAGACCATCACCGGTGGTAGCGCAGGTAGATTGAATGTACTAGGAATTTGTTAGTTTGGTTGGCAAAATATCCTTTCAAGAAATCAACTTACCCAGGGGCGACGGGTGAGGCTTTGAAGGCCGAGCTGCTGGGTGATTTCGGCGGGGCTCATGGCGTTCTAGTAAAGGTTCATATCAGTATCCCTATCCAGTGCTGTTATCGATCGAATGCAGGTGTGCATACCGGCAAATCTTGCTTGTTGGCGAAGACAAGTAGGAGGGCGTCACGGAGTTCATCCTCGTTCAACATGCGTTGCAGTTCTTCCCGGGCCTCGACGATACGGTCGCGATCGTTGCTGTCGACAACGAAGATGATACCCTGGGTGTTCTGGAAGTAGTGTCTCCAGAGAGGACGGATCTTGTCCTGACCACCGACATCCCACACGGTGAATTGAATGTTCTTGTATTCGACGGTCTCAACGTTGAAACCTGCAGCAAGCACCGGGTTAGCGTCTCATTTCTCTCAATGTGTAGGCGCCGGCTGGACGCAATTGAAGCAGCACCCGACCATCGACCATCGGCTAGCTGACGTGGAAGGGGTAGGAAGGCGACTGACCGATTGTGGGGATGGTGGTAACAATTTCACCGAGCTTCAGCTTATACAGAATGGTAGTCTTTCCGGCAGCGTCGAGACCGACCATGAGAATTCGCATCTCCTTCTTCCCCCATAGTCGGTCGAAGAGCCTCGAAATGGCGATACCCATGTTGGCGGTGGCGAAAGTAAGTCCTCAAGGTCTAGAGAAGGACGCAAGGTTAGAACAGGAGACAGGACGAGCAAAGCGAGGGCAGCAGGGCCGGAGCGAATGCGGTAAGAGATGAAGGTGAGAGGATCAAGACAGGTTCGGCGCAGATGGAGAGAATGGGGGATGGAATGAAAAGGCGGACGGAGGGGCGTTAGGTGGTCACGTCGGGAAGACCAACGTGTGGGAATCAGGGGTGACCGATACGCACCCACTCGACGCGGTGGCGAGGACAACGAGGGCGAGACCGAGGCAGAGGCAAAGCGACAGGGCACGACTTACCAACAAGATAGAGGTTGGAGGGCGAGAGATCGAGGAGGATGAAAGGGTCGGACAGGTCAAGCACAGGACACTGTTTTGTCGAGGAGTGGAATTTTTGGGTGCCAGAAGTTGAATGCCAGGTCGAGAAATTCAGCCGCCGCGTAGCTTCCGTCACTAGTAATCGACGCAATAATCAACCACAAGCGGGCGATTCGTATTAATAAATGACGGTCAGGTTACAAGAGACTTGAAGAATGGAAATGTGAATCCGTGGTCTAATAACTGCCGCCCCTCTCTCGCTGTTCTTTCCTTTTATCCTCCTCCCCCCAATGTCTGCCTACAGAACTGCTATCAAAGAGGACACGGTGTTTCCGTCTTGGGCGGGCAAGTCACTGGTTCACCGTTCCAGGAGTTTCGCCCATTGATCCCTCGAATCTGGAACTGATCACTGAATGCTCCAGCAAAGGCCCAGATTCGAGCCTCGCCCACTCCTCTGATAGGCTCCCGTCCTATCACTTTGATGCCCCAGCCCAGCGGATCGCCTTTACTGGCCTGTCTGCGTCTGTCTCGTGCTCGAGGCCATCACATAAGCAATGCTGATTGCGTCAACCATGGCCCACTGCTTCATCCCCAACTGAACCATCCACCACAACCCTAATGTGAGGGGCCAGGAACCTGGTCTACACTGCAGTAGCATTGTATAGAGAACAATGCATTGTCTATAAGGTACGGCTTCAAGGTTTACCCATGGGCCTCCTCAAGCACGTGACTGGTTGCCATCGTCATACTACCTTGAGGACGGGCAATGCTGAGACTGGAACAAATGGAATGCAATTCGCTATCAACACATATGTCTACCGCCAGAATGCCAAAAAGATACGTGTCTATCTCGTAAATATACAATTTACGCCACAAGGCTTATACTGCTGCCTTGAATCCTGTGGAATGTTATCTGGCCTTTCCTCGTCTCAGGCTGCCATCTCACTGCCCATTCAAATGACCTGGTTCTGCTGTGTTACATCTTCCTGGCCCAAGAACCTGTTCCTGGACTTCCGGAAGAACGTCTGGAACATTGACCGATAGATCGTCTGTCCCTCGACAGTGTCACTAACGTACCCAAAGAGCACGAGCATCACAACCGACAGGAACATGATCACCGCAAACGACACCCAGTACTGGACCTGGTTGTAGACTCCTTTAACGCCCTCGAGCTCGGTCGAGAAGTATGCCGTCATTAAACTAACGGGGAGGAACAATATGGTAACCTTGGCGAGCAGGATCGTTATCCTGGTTAGTTTCTCAACAGCCTGCGAGTCCTTCAGAGCGATCAAGTTGAAGTTCTGTTTTCTATCAGCATCAAACCGTTAAAAGAAGAGAACGCGGTAACGTACAAGGAATGTAAGCGACTCTTTTTCCGTCAAGCAACTATCTATCTCCGAGAGACAGTAAAGCTTGATGCGGTCAAGCAGTCTCTCAAACCTCGCAACAGCAGGAGCACTTAAGCGGACGCCAACAGAATTCTCCTGTGTACCTGATGCACTAAAACTGCCCTGCATGGTCATTGTTCGCTGGATATCGGTATCGGTAGTAAAGGTTTGACCCAACGGTAGCCTAGGCTGGTTTGAGCGGGCCTCGTCGTGAAGCAAACGCTGCCTCTGAAGAATACGTGTCATAATAAGCTCGTAGCTTTGATATAGACGCTTGAGAACCGCAAGCTGTCTGCCCAACCAATGCAGTTGATCTATCAGTCCAACGACAGGTTTATTCAGCATGCTGCTCCTCTGTACACAGATTAGTAGGTAGCCATTTCGTGAAAGGAGATAAGTACCAAGTTATCAAGATTAACCCCATATGTATGCTCCCGCTTCGCGACAAGTGCATAGCTCGAAACCCAGTCGTCAAATATATAGTAAAAGAGAAGACTCGCGCCGTCCTCTTGTTTGATGCTTGCATACTCTAGGCCAGAGTCGTGGAACGGTCGCACTCTAATCGTAACCAAGGAGTCATTTTCAGACGTTGCAGAGTGCTGTTTTGATACTCCTGCAAATATTAATTGTATATTTCTGCGGCTTACTGCCGTTACGGCTTTCATTTCTCGTTCTGATGCTGTAGCGTTTCCTGGGTAGGGATTCTCTTGGATGGAGAGGACGGTTCCTGGTTATGTCAGTACCAAAATCATGATAGCTTTTGCATGTAACACACCATCGTCAAATAGTATGAGCCACGACCATAGCCGCCTTCCGTCTGGAAGTCCCTTTCCATTCGGCATTTCAAGTTTCGGGACATAGTAAAGAGAATTATAACCAATGCAAGTATCTAGCCATGTCAGTGCTCCTGTGCATTTAAGCGCAAGCAACTCCATATCACATACATCTAGGGCCATAGTCCGTAGAGCAAAAATGCCATATCTGGTCCACGACATGACCGAATGTAATTCCCCGAAACGAGGCAGCGGCATGGACCTCTTCCGAACTCGGCAACGGTTTCATGACATTGCCGTCTTCCAGATCTTCGTCCACATTTGTGCGTGCAAGTTTGGGACTACTTCTTGATTGGAAACTTCTCCTTGCAGGTTGGGCTGAAGCGGTGGGTTTTGGTGGCCGGGTTACTGGTTCGGTGCACATTAGCCCTTGCAGGCGCTCTGAGACGCCGTAATAATTGGTGATGGCCTGACTATTGAGTCAGCTGCGTTTGTTCTCCAGGGCCAGGCATGGATTGGCATGGCAGACCTTAATTAGATCTTTTTGTTCTTCTGGGGCCCATATATTTCTAGTTACTCTGATCAGTGGACTGAGCTATGTATGTTGAGAGTGCGATATGGCTTACATCCATCGCGTTCCAAAACACCTCGACCTCTATATGCATATCAGCTGTTTGTTCCATACGACGACGGTTTATTCCAATTACCACGTACATTATGAGTAAGCAATGCAGTAAGATCTTGCGTCTCCAAATCCACAGCACACCAAGCATCCTCGTTACCAAAATCCAGTACAAAGTTCCTGGTCTGCGCGTCGCGTAGTAGCGCCAGGCTATCCCGGAAATGCGAAACCTCGTCAATATTGTGGAACCTCTCGCTGATATTAGGGTTATTTGGAAAACTGGAGTAATATTCCTGTGCTGTCATCAAACAGCGTACAGGCGAGCTTGGCGCTTCGGACATGGTGGTGCTGGAAGTCACTCTCAGCTATAAACAAGACTGCAGCTATGAATTGCCTTGGTAAGTTGGACGCTGAAGACGCAACAAAAACTCTAACATCGGAGGCGCTGAGATAATGAAATAGTGTTAAAGATTAACTGATTGAAAATTGGAAGGCTGAGGTTGAAATTAATCTGCAGACAATCAGCTGTCACGAGCGATGACCGGGTCAGTTGAGCGCTTAGGCGCTGGGGCTGAGAGGCTACACAGGGTATTTCGTGCCGCCAGTCTAATGCTTGTTCCTGGTCCTCTCACACGACCGGGCCCGCCATGGTCTCTGCTCCAACAACTGCAGAACAGCGGGCGGCGAAATATCCGATGACGAATGTACCTTGATCCCTGAATCGTGGTTTCAGATCACTTTTAGTTGCAGTCAGTAGGCCGGAGGGCTTACTGCGTCCCCCACATTAATGGCACCAGGAGCCGTCAACATGATTATAAATCACACTCGTTGAGATATTCGACATTCATTGTTTCGATTATACCCTACAAATTTAATTCACCTTAAAAGAAAGGGAGAGCATCCAGCGGATCAGGTACAGGTCACGTGCTGCAGCTCTGCGCGGGGGATCCAGAACGGCAAATCAACGCAACTTCATATGGGAACATCGACTCGGAAGGCCTCGGACTGGCTCGAACATGGCTGCCCACGACGGGTCGAAAAAGGCCCCTGTTCGCCCTGCAACTGCGTGCACCGAATGCCAGCGCCGAAAGCAAAAGGCGAGTAATCAGTCTTTAAGCTGCTAGTTAAATATATCTTAAGTCTAATGCTTGGATGAGCAGTGCAATCGATCATGGCCATGTAATCACTGCCAGGCTAGGAAAATAGCACACCAATGTAAATTCGCCCCGAAGAAGACCGTAAGAGCTGCTAATTCAGTGGCCAACGATAAAAGGTTCGCATTGACTTTTTGTTAAGAAATAAGCCCGGGCACATCAAGCTAATAATTGCTTAGAACACCGGAGGCCCACCAAATAGATCCTGAAGACCCAAAACAAGGGCCTTTACATGATGACAACATTATATCTGCGAACAGTGACGATTTCCGATCTCTTGGGTATTTGCCTGATACTCAAAGTGTGCCAAACAACGGTGAAGAGGTAGAGCCATGTAGCCGCTATCCAACTACTTGGATTTTAGAAGCTAACAACGGCCTTCTTGGATAAAAAGCCAGCCGCGATCTCACTAGATAACAAAGTCAGCCTTTCTAGTGAGATGAAAAACGCCTTGCATGTCATTCCTCCAAAGCCCTACACAGGTACAAGCTTTATTGCAAATCATTTACCTGGATAAATATGCTTACACTTTGTCAGACATCCTCGTAGACCATTTTCTCGATAACACAAATTACCAATACTATGCTCTCTACCCACCGGCTTTTATGCAGGACTATAATGCCTGGTGGTCGGGGAGGGCAACTGGTTTGCAGCCCACTCCAGAGTTTACATGCTTATTGCTCCGCCTCTGCGCATGTTCGATTTCTTCGCTAGACGAAGATATACGCCAAAAACTGGAATCAGAGCTAGGTCAGCCTGTCGACAGCCTCTCAACACTATATCATAACACAGCGAAACAATTAAGCGGTACAATAGGCCCTGGAAAGGGCGGGTTAATGCAAGTGCAACAATTGTTCTTAACCGCCCAATGGTTTAAAACTGAAGCATTATTCGTGGAGTCATGGCATGCCTTGAGTGCCGCTATNCACGAGGCACAAGAGCAAGGTATCTATTGCTTTTCCTTCGCCCCTTTTACATTGTACACCGGGGCTAATACGCTTTACCGAAAAGGCCTTCATAGAAGTTCTTCAGGTCCAAGATTCTCTGATTTTGACCGGGAAATGAGAAGACGGCTCTGGTTCATACTGTACGCCTGGGATTGGTATGGCTCTCACTCCTTCATCAGACTTTTCTAACAAATCAAGGCAAATGTCTTTATTATTATCCCGCCCGTTCATAATCAACAGCAGCTGCTGTACGTTTGAACTGCCCGATATGCGGTTGGAGACTGTGGACTCCCAGCCCGAAATTCCTTCCCCAATAACCCACATGATTCTTCAATGTCAGCTCGGTCTGTCAATATCAAAATTACCCGGAGTAATGGGCGGTGTTCTATCGCCAACCCAAGCAATGACCGTCCAGCAAGAAACAGAGAAATGGATCAAATCATTCCCTCCGGCATATTCCATTTCAAATCCCGATACCCGATGGGACGAAACCCATAGATTCATAAAACTGCAGCGCTTCCAACTACATGTCATAGGATATATGATGATACTAATGCCGCTAAAGCAGTGTCTAACAAAACATATCGACCCGGGTAGCTCCAGCATAGAGAAGGGTCTACAGATAACCGCGGTCGAAAATGCACTGAAGCTGCTCGAAGCCTGCAACGACCTACTCATACACATACTACCCCTGAACGCAAAATTTCATTTTGCCCCTTTCCTCATGTTCGACACAGCCGCACTATTATGCTCCGCCATAGTGCACGATAAGAACAGAACCCTTCCGCAGCGAGACAAGATACTCGAAGCGATCCCGAAAACGCTTGCCGAGCTAGGACGGCTATCAGGGCGTGCCAAAACTGGGATGATCTGCTACACAGCCTTGAGGAAGCTTGTCGCTTGCCTTCCATTCGTGCCAAAAGAAGCTGCGGCTTCTACAGACTCAACGACTCCTGAGAGCTCGATCGAAGCGCCTCCAACTTTATCAGATATACCAGAAATCCCAGACCCTTTACTCGGTACTACTGCAATACTATCGCCAGGAAATATATATAACGATGGGCTTCTTTCCCCTACGTCTCTAGCTTTTCTGCCCTCAGTGCCCTCAGACCCGACGAGAGGGTACAACGCATTCACAGATCCGTCACAGATGGATCTGGGCGAGCTGAGTCAGATTTGGGACTGGGGAAGCCTTGATATTGATTTTCCGAATGTGTCATTTTAGGAGTCATCGATCCTGTTGGCAATAATAATAATGAGCATTGTTATTGCTAGGTCAAGGTCTAAACAGCCTCTGTTCCATGAGACATCGGATTCTCATATACTCAGCTCGAGGTTTAACAATTTTCTGCCCCGATTTGGATATATATCACATGTCCGATATGATATTATCATATGAGCATTTAATTATGAAAATAATTCACCTCGGTCATAGTTGCAGGCTCAAACTTGGAAGAAGGCAACCTCCAGCGAAGCCAAGACCAGTAGATGAGTCATCAAAATTGATTAGGGCACAGCTAGACCCAACGTAGTTTAGCCGGGCGTGGCACCCACAAGCGGAGACCGGATTTTCAGAGCCACCATCGACCGCCCACGACTTCTTTTTCTCCGTCAACATTCAGCGCAGAGCCACACCATAAGGATTTTGAAAGAGGTTCTTTTGGAAGACTGTCAGCACCATGTCTAAGATCACAGTCGGTATGTTGGTTATTCTTCGTATATGTGCCCTTGACCACCTTCACTAACAGACTCTTCATCACAGCCGGAGTGCGCCAGAATGTCGAGCAGCTGCTCAACTACTCTCAGAATGAGAAGAAGAGAAACTTCCTCGAGACCGTCGAGCTCCAGATCGGTCTGAAGAACTACGACCCCCAGCGTGACAAGCGTTTCTCGGGTACCATCAAGCTCCCCACCGTCCCTCGCCCCGGCATGTCCATCTGGTACGTCGCTCGCATATCTTAGGAAGAAAGAAAAGAAAATATTATCGAAGAAAACGAAGAACAATTCGATAATCAGGGAATTACGAGAGCAAGTCGCTGACCAGGTCGATAAAACAGTGTTCTCGGTGACCAGCACGATCTTGACCGTGCTAAGCACCACGGCATTGACGCCATGTCCGCTGATGACCTCAAGAAGCTGAACAAGAACAAGAAGCTCATCAAGAAGCTTGCCCGCAAGTACGATGCCTTCCTTGCTTCCGATGGTCTCATCAAGCAGATCCCCCGTCTCTTGGGTCCCGGTCTCTCCAAGGGTACGTCCCCCCCGCTTCTTCATAACCCCCATCCATGAGGGGGTTCTATCTGGAGTATAAGAATATACTGACAAACCACGCAGCTGGTAAATTCCCTACCCCCGTCTCCCACGGTGAGGACATGGCCAACAAGGTCAACGACGTCAAGTCCACCATCAAGTTCCAGCTCAAGAAGGTTCTCTGCCTCGGTGTTGCCGTTGGCAACGTCGGCATGACCCAGGACGAGCTCGTCGCCAACATCATGCTTGCCATCAACTACCTTGTCTCTCTTCTTAAGAAGGGCTGGCAGAACGTTGGCTCCCTTGTCATCAAGGCTACCATGTCTCCTCCCCGCCGTGTCTACTAGAGACTTCTTTTCTTCTTAACTGGAGAGAAGCGGGGCTGGTAAAAAAAAAACAAGGGAAAAAATCTTAAGGATTTAGGTGTGACGTGGGATTATGTATGCTTTAGCTAGCTGAAATGTAACTCGCTGGTTGCTCCTAATTTTTGTGTTTTTTTTTTTTTTTTTTACATTGTTTTTTTTTTTTTTTCGGTAGAAACATAGCCTTGAAGTCTTGTGATAGATATATTACACTCTAATTCGATCATTGCAAGTAGTATGAGCATATATAATGATACATAGACAGGGCAGATTTATTGCATGCCCTCCATCAAGTCCGTTTTATCGAGAATCATCCCCCTCATTCCGATAAACTCCCGTAGGGTATCCCATTCCTCGCCCTCTTCCTCTCCCCGCATATAAACATCCTTAAAGCCCCAGGCAATCGAAACCTTATCCAAAGCCGCCCGCTCTTCTTCCCGCAGCCAACGTTGGCGCAATGGGACACCGGGCATCCAAACAACACGCTCCATGTGGTCGTTCGCTGTGACAATAGCCAAGACCCCAACGGATGAAGTCCCGCCGACATAGGCAAGAGTGGCAGCAAATGCAACGGCCGTAGCCGTGCTCGGCTCCATTGTATTCTGAAAACTGGCAGCCCAGGATGCCGCGACATAGCATCCGAGAGGAGTTGTTGCGAGCACACCGAGAGGAGCAGCAGCCCGTTTGAAAAATTTGGCTCGGTGGAACGCGGGGGCGCATAAAGAGTTGTCGATTATTGCGAGGACGAGACCGAGGTCTCGTTGCTCAATCGCGACGTCGATGGCCATGTTGGCGAGGTCGGCTGGGATAGCACTGTTGATGCTTTTCGGGTTGGGACGGAGGTATTTGATAGGAGAGCTGTTCTCCTCGGGGATTGGTTTGTTGGCGTAGAGGTGGAAGATTTCCGGAAAGTGCTGCGGTCGCTTGAGCAGCGTGTGGATCTTGACGTAGGAGTTTAATGCTTCTGGGGATATGAAGACTTTTTCGTCCGTTAGGAGTTCGTGGACAATGCGGCAGAGTGTATCCGCTGCAGGATGTGATATTTGCGCGTTGCGCGTTGGTTGCGACGTCTTCTTGCCATTCTTTTCTTCTAGGTGGAGCAGAGATGAAATTTCGCTGTCCGTATTCGTAGAGGGTCGGTTCGGCTGCACGATTGTTTCTGCAATGTCAAGGCACTTTTGTAGGAGTTCTACGAGTGCGCTGTTTGAGGGAACGGTTTGTGAATTTCGAAGTTCTGCGCAACCGGCCTGGACCTCATGCAGAGCTGTACTGAGGTCGGGTAAATTTGTCGACTCAGTATCGGTCGATGTATGCCTTCGTAGCGACAGCAGCGGCCTCGATGGGGATTCCAGGCTCTTCTTTGTGAGACACTGTCCGATTTGAGGCCTGCGGGTGGCTTTGGTTGCCGACGCATACGAGCGAGTGGGCTGAGGGCGATAACGGGCGGCTGGCGACGCGGACAACTGGCATAATTGGCAAACAAGCGCTCCAGGCTTCGATGCCCTCTGGTTTCTCAATGCAATTCCCTTCATTGCAATGGTGTGGCCTAATTCCCCGGTCGCAAATCAGTGTTCAACAGCGAGTGGAGAAGGATTGGGCGCAACAGCCTCCCTGAATGAGCGACAAGGCGGAATATTACTGCCGCCTACAGAGGGCACCGCCACCCGCTCTCTATCCCTCCATCGTCATCTCCTTTACTCTTTAACACGCTCGTCTGCTTGCTTTCTTTATACATTCTAGCTTATTTGGCGGGCTTGGGACGGATTAACTTCTGTGCCCTTTTACGAAGAGCTCTGCATTCCACATGCTCGAGTCCCCTGTAATATTCGCTTTCCTGTGCCGTCCTTAGGCTTCAACATCACAGCATCACCGTTTCTATCTCTACCGACCACGCATAATGCCTCCTCCTCCTCCTCCGCCGCCGCCGCCGCCCCCTGGCGGAGGTGCGCCTCCTCCTCCCCCTCCAGCAGGAAATTTACCCTCGAGACCAACAGGTGGTGGAAAAGATAGGGTAAGCTTTTATGATGTATCCAATCTGTCACCCGGATCAGACCGCTGATGTCTTACTAGGGCGCCCTACTCTCAGATATCTCAAAAGGCACGAAACTGAAAAAGGCCGTTACAAATGATAGGTCAGCGCCGCAGGTAAGCGGCGGAGGCGTCAAATCATCTGGTGGTCCTCCGCTTGGTTCCGCACCTCCTGTTCCTGGAATGTCGAAGCCCCCAAGTGGACTTGCTCCTCCGGTACCTCCTGGGCAGGGTGCGAATCGGTTAAGGAGTAACAGCGACACGGGATCTGGAAGTGATAATAGTCCTGCTGCTGCCCCGGCTGCTCCCCAATTGGCCGGACTTTTTGCGGGAGGCATGCCCAAGCTTCGCAGTAGAGGAGGTGTAGATACTGGCGCCAACAAGGAAGCTTCCCCATATCTATCAGATTCGGAAACCTCACGGCCGCCCAAGCCGCCTGTTGGTTCAGCTCCAAAGATCCCCGCAACTCGACCTCCGCCCCCGCCTTCTACAGAAGCACCCCCAGCTCCGCCTGTCAATCCGTTGGTTGCGAACCTCAAGAAACCCCCTCCACGGCCAGCCTCAAGGCCATCTTCAGTTATATCGAATCTCTCGACAAAGACGGCGCCGCCATTACCAGGTTCATCGAAACCGCCAGTATCGTTGCGAAAGCCCTCGGCCCCTGCTCCTCCTCCTCCTCCTCCTCCTTCCGCCAGTCCATCCGCACCCCCTCCCCCTCCCCCTGCAGCGGCTGCACCTCGTCCACCTCCACCTCCGCCAGCACCAGCTCGGTCCACTCCACCACCCCCTCCATCAGCCCCTGCTCCGCCGCCAGTTCCCCCAAGCGGTGCCCCCTCAGCATCGCTGGCGGTTCAAGCTGCTCGGAATGCTCTTGGCCATAGCCATCAAACCCCGTCAGCTCCACCACCGCCTCCACCAGTATCAGCACCCTCAGCACCTCCTCCACCTCCCCCGCCTTCTGCGCCTCCTACCGCGCCCCCGTCCATTCCTCCTTCTGCACCGCCAAGCGAACCAGCATCGCGGCCGTACTCATATGAATCTAGCAACATACCAGATCGTTCTAGTCTAGCAGCTAGTGCTTACACGCTCTCCAACGGCGGCCCATCGCCCGGTTCAAGTGCTACAAGCCTAGGTGCACATGGGATGACCCGGGTTGAAGATAACCGGTTCAAGTTCCAAAACGAGGGACTACTGCCAAAGCCCCGCCCATTTGTGGGTGGAATGAAGCGTTACCGCGCCGGAAGAGGAAGTAGTGTGCCGTTGGATCTCGGCGCATTAGGTGGCTAGACGGGGCTATTAGCAATTGAGACCGTAGCTTTGAATTTTATAGCTTGGTCCAGAAAATGGACCGAAAACCTAGCCAACTATTTCGCATTGTAAATATAGGGAATTCGAAACATAATATACGACATCTTCCGGAGTAGAAACTGTAATGCACTTGATGAATGAAAGCTGCATCACAGGTGTCGGATTCCAGGCGGTGGACTAAGCGGGTCGATGACCAATCACCACCACAGCTTCAGCGATAGCTCAAAGAGGCAAAAGTAATGATATTCAAGTGCATGAAGAAGATCTAAAATACAGGCAATCTGGCTGATTCTAATACATCCCTTAATACACTTCTATCTTACCTAGTTAGGTAGGTATATAATGATTAATATGGGTGGTTGATCAACATGGTGGTTTACCGGTCTGAGCGGTAGCTGATTCTTGGCGGTTATCGTTCGATACACCCTCCCAGATCGTGAGGTTAAACTACAATCTATATATTACCTGAATAGGTATCTATATAGCCTTTATATCAATAAGGCCAAGGTACTGCACAAACACGGCATGTTTTATACTTAATAAGGCCTTAGTAAGGCCGTCAGCTGGTTGCTCATTGATAATGATCCATTCAATATTAATATCGCTATTTTAATACTTCTCGCGGAGCCAGTATTGGTATATATTAACATGTCAAAGCTTAGTATTGAATATTGGTTCTTTCTCGACTAATAGGCGGACGGTTTGGTGGTTATCACAGAGAATTGAGAGATCTTTATAAAGATATAGATTCAAGCTATTAAAGAGTCTTCTCTACTATATAAGTTACTTTACACCCTCCGAAATCGATTGTGGAGTGTGTTGCCTTGCAGCAATCCACATTTCCATTGATTGATATAAAATCACAGGTCAATTCATCGTCCTTATATGCCCGCACCTGAAGAGCAGGTGCTGAAGAGCATCATAACGCGAGTAACTGCGGCTTGCCTCAGTCCATCGCACGCAACCACGTATCATGAACGAAGGCAATGTTGCTTTGTTTATGTAGAGGGTAGGTGTTGTTCCGCACTGCAAGCGGATGGAGGAAGCGGGGCGAAGGAAAAATGTGGCCCCTCAGCTGAATTGGTCTTGTGTTTACCCAAGACGAGGTGAGAATGAACAGTCAATCTAATAGGTTGAGGACGCTTCCTCGGAAATGCATCGTCGTCACATCGTCGACATGCTGCAGAATATCCTCGACTCGCCCCACTTGGTGAGTGATGGCGAGCTGAATCTGGGTCCACGATCTCCATTAGCTCTTGAAGCGAACTCATTTGACGTCACGCTTGGACAAAGACAGATACAAACCAGCTTCCTTCGCGGGCGGGAGACAGGCTGTGGTCATCCGAAGCTGCATAACCAACCTAGATGCCTGCCCTCTCAAAACACAGCTTTTGTTTGCCTTCCAGTGGCGCCTTTTGTTTGCGGGTCGATCTACAAGAACCCGATGCGCCATGAACTGGGTACCCCACCGTCAAGAAAATCTTTCCCTAATATTTGTTGGCACTTGGATCATGGTGGTCCTGTCCGTGCTTTCGGCGGTGTTTTCGGGTCAAGTATGCCAGAGGGGGCCCCTCTGGCTCCCCAAGATTTAAGCCACGCATCGCGCCCGGTCGTGCGTTCGATCGAATTTCTCTTTCCACTTAACTTATACAGTCATAGTTGCTAAATCCCTGCCATACTCACCACCATGTCTGGCCAAAGCAAAGAGTACGCCGACATCATGGGCCGAGAAACGTCCTTCGGGACCTTCCTCTTCATCCCCCAATGGTTCTCCACCATGCGACTCGGCTCGGTCGGCTACTTCGACCTCACAGGCGAATGGAACGAAATCACAAACCTATTCGAGAAAGGGCAGGCCGAAAAGGACGGATTCACGCCATTTAACCGGGACCTGCAACTGCGCGATGTCCGCGAGACTCATTGGCAGGCAGGATCTGCCGAGACCGAGACAGGCCGGAGCTCGCGGCTCACTACCGAAGCCAGCGGTGCTATGGCAGCTGCGCCTGTTGATGCGTCAGTCCAAGTCAAAACGAGCTCGTCGACGACAGGCAGTGCGGCGCTTATCACGTCGTCTCTGGTGCAGAACCATCGGTTCCAGGGGGACTTTAAAGGGCCCATTAAAGACTGGGTGGAGGATAACGCCAAAACGCTTGTTGAAAAAAGAAGTGATATCGAGAAGCAGGGACTGTGGGCAGTTATGGGAGCTTGGGTCACGGACGAGTGTGCCATCAAGATGACCAGCGGGAAGAGCCAGGAAATTGACCTCTCGTTCGACCTGGGTGCTACGGGCATCGGGAAGCTGGGTGCAGGCGTCGGGGCGTCTGACAAGCTTAAGCGCGAGGGGTGGTGGACATATCCCAAGAACGAGGTATGTGCAGGTTGCTCCTTTATCTCCCCCACTGCTGGGTACTGACGGCATGCAGAAAAGCCAGGGTTACGTTGTGTCATTTGCGGGCGTTGAGTACTCCGTTCGGCATTTCAGCAGACTGAGAAGCACAGTAAGCATCCATAATCTGGTAAATTCAGGGGCTATTGACTGATCCCAAATAGCCACTCAAGGTGTACAATGAGACAATCAGCCTACCAACCCCAGCCCCTCCACAAGACCAATCTGAGGAAGCGGACTATGACCGTCGAAGGGAATTGTACATGAGGTTCATGCAAATTCGGCAAATTAAGGACAAGGAGGAGCAGATGGCGGAGCTGGGAATGCTGGCGGAGGAGTATCCCGAGGTACGCGAGTATCTATCGAAGAAGTCTCCGTGAGCAGGGTCTAAGATCCAATTTTTGTTCCTGTCGCGATCTAATTCTGGCCGCGTGCTGTATACTGTTCATTTGTCCAAACAAGTGAATCTTTGGCTTAACATATCAAGTCCGCATAAGCGTACCAAAGCCTTTTGTAATTCCAATACTTGACCTCGTACTAGAAACCTGAAAGGGAGGGCATGCATGTATGTGCCAAGTGAACTGGGTACCGACACGTTCCGGAATAGTCGCAAGAGGAAGAAGAAACATTGCTTCTTTTGTCGAAGGTGAATCAAAGTGTCGTATATCTGACCACGTCAGATTGTTCCAAATGCCCTATCGACCTCGGTCCGACCTAATGGCCAATAACCAAACCAAGTTGACAAGAGACTGATATATGAATACGAACCAGATGCTGAAAGTAAAAGTAGTATTGGACGAAGCCCCTCGTTTGTCTCAGCCACGCGCGTACCTTGGTGGTGCCAGTTCGAACATATATACCAGCCTTTGACAGCGACGGCTTACATTGGACAAAGCAAATGCAAATAGCAAACTTATTCTCCAATATTTGAACGAGTATATACAGTATCCAGGAAAATGTCCTCAACACCCACCCCAGCACCCGGCACCGCAGCAGCAGCATTCGACAAGTCCAGCGATGTATATGAGTGAATGACCGGCGGATGCACCAGAGAAGTCGCGCAGTTCCTACTCACCCTCGAACCAAAGGTAGACGCATCATCTATAATCCTCGATAACGCGTGTGGGACAGGTATAATGACATCAGAGATCCTGGGTCTATTCCCCAACGCAAAGCCCAGATTATTCGCAGCAGACCTCGCGCCATCCATGATTACCAACTTCAGTAACGTGGCTCGTGCCAAAGGATGGTTAAATGATGCTGAGGACGGCTTGACAATCTCTATTATGGATGCGGAGGATTTGACGTACCCTGATAATACTTTCATGCATTTATATACAAATTTAGGGTTTCTGTTCTTTCCGCAGGCTGAGAAGGCCGCGGCTTATATGTATTGCATATTAAAGGTCGGAGGGACTGCGTTTATCTTGACTTAATCAAAGCTTGAGTATCTCAGGCTAGTTAAAGAAGCTTAGTTAAGGGCCTTTCCAGATTTAGAGCTATGGGAAATACCTATACTAAAGGAGTAGCTGACGAGGGAAAGGCTTGTCAAGGTACTGGAAAAGAGAGGGTTTTATAGTATAAATATACAGGTCCAGGAACAGACTGTCAGGTATAGAGAGAGGGATTTAGAGGATTTAATAGATATTATAAAGGTATGGTTTAAGGGTTATGTTACGAATAGATGGACTAATAATAATAAGGAGAAATAGGGTAGAGAGCTATATGATTATCTAAGTAAAGATGAGAGGGAAATAGCAAGGATCGAGATGGTTGCATGGGTGGCTGTTGCGCAGAAATAGCTGCCTTGCTTGTTCTCCCCATCAGGACAAGACCACAAGCTTGTGACGATGAAGAAAGTGCCCGGTTCTGATTATGTCTGTTATTCATGTGTTGCGGCAATGTTACAGGGCTGCGGATACCTACAGGTGTTGTTATCCACTGACACGTTGTGATAGGAATACAGAAAGACTGCGTAATTGTGATACATTTATTTGATAATAGAATGACACGCGAGTCTATGCTGTTGTCTGATTGTACTAGTGCCTATACTAAGATATCGATGTACCGCCCAAGTAAAGAGAACTAGCTGTCTTCGCCGTTATCTACAAATACTCGATACATCCTTCGAATGCGCCGCTCCAGATATAACTGTGGATTATGCCCGGCCGGACAGAGAGCTAAGAAACGGTTGACCAGCTTCTAATATTTAGACTGCTAATCTATATAGCTTTAAATTATCTGAATTAGTATATAATTCAACCAGCTAGACATTATCCAGGCTTATAACTATCAGATTCCAGGCAGTAGACTAAGCGGGTTAATGACTAATCACCACTACAGCTTCAGTAATAGCTTAAAGAGGCAAAAGTAATGATATTCAAGTATATAAAAAAGGTCTAAAATACAGGCAATCTAGCCGATTCTAATACATCCCTTAATACACTTCTATCTTACCTAGTTGGGTAGGTATGTGATGATTAATATGGGTGGTTGATCAACATGGTGGTTCACCGGTCTGAGCGGTAGCTGATTCTTGGCGGTCATCGTTCGACAACAGGCTACAGGTCACGTGACTCACTGTAGCTTTTGGATCCGACAGCTTTGGAGCCTCGGAGAGCTCAGGAGCATCCACATCAACAGCCTTTCTGCATACTTTCACCAGGACGACGACTTAAGAATACCTTATGCCCTGTTATTAACTGGTCGAGCTCATTTAATTTGTTGCACGAACACGGGAACCAAACCTCCAACATTATTGCAGAGACGCGCCGAGAGTGATCTTCCCAGTCGGCAAACGGGCCTTGAAGAAGCTTCTATATACGGAAATAGATTCTTTTTCGAACCTTCAATTTCCCGAAGTTGAAGTGTTCCGCTGTCTGTACAGCTTTGCTCAAACAATTTTCCTTCGCCCCGTTGCTATACTCCTTTTCACGCCCGCCTTGTCATTCTCCAACTCCTCACAATGTCAATCAACGCCTACATAAATAGTGAGTCTCGGAGCAGTCACATATTGTGTATCAAGATGGACACTAATGCGTTTACTCCTCTTGTTAGAAAAAGTTTTAATTCTCACCGTCGACGGACGGACTCTCCTCGGAACACTTCTCTCGACAGACCAACTCACAAACCTAGTTCTCCTGGACACAATAGAGCGAATTATCCGAACGCCCGACGACCCCGAACCAAGCTCGCAGATTGAACACGGTCTTTACTTAATCCGAGGTGATAATGTGGTGGTATGCGGAGAAGTGGACGAGGCAATTGACCGGGACATCGACTGGGCCAAGGTAAAAGGAGAGGTGGTGCGCGGGACGAAAAATGCATGATGACGGGATTCTACCGATCAGCGATACGAATTTTACTCTGCGGGCAAAAGGGTATTCGTCAATTCTGTGCGGGCAATTGGAGCGACCGGAGCGCGATCTATGGCTATGATGGACCAAGCGGCTTCTACTCCTCGTTTCGTGGGATGGCGCGCTGGCTTGTGCTTGATCTCGTGAGGACGGTGATGCACGGATGACCGTTTGTCGCTTGGCTTGAGTTCGACTCTTGGGGTCCGTCTGTGGGGCTTTATACGGTGGTTGGGTCTCTGGTTATAGAGTGCATGCATCTAAAGTTTGCAACGCGCATTGAGAAATGAGAGATATACTCAGTGTCTGGGTTTGTTTGGGTCATAAAGGGGCCTAGCAAAATATAGATTAACAGGCAGCGACAGGATACTTTTGTATAGTTTTCCTCCGACCCCAACGAGTGGGGAATATAATGAAAGATACGTTTATATGTATGCTGAAGCACAAGGCACCGATGAAGCGCATTAGCCATCTCTGGAGACTCCGCTGTCTAAATTAGCCAGTAGAGACTTATGAATTATTCCAAGGCAATCTAAACAAACACGAGTGGTTCGGCTGCTGAGGAGAGCAGGATAGTGAGGTTTTAAAGGTAGCGCGATGACGACTGTTTCATGCTAGCCAAGGCTTGTCTCATCGCGCGATGTGTTGGCGCCGCGCATAGGCAGCAGGCAAAGCCATCCCACAAAAGCAGCACTTTGTCCTCCTTCAACATCAACTCTTCCGAGCTCAGCAATTCACAGTCTGAGCGACAATCAGCCCCTATAGAGTTCGGACCAAACACGCAGTGATCAACAGGTTGACAGCTCTGGGCCAAGGAACGGCCCCGCTGCGGTTGGCTCGATCCGGCGTAGGATTAACAGTAACTGTAACGGGCAGGGCTCCATTCTTGCCTCCCCTGACTTCAACGCCTCCGCCTGGTTGAACTCTGAACTTCCTTTTTCTCCTCTCACCAACCCCCACGACGCTTGCCTGCGTCTGCCTTTCCTTTTGCTCTCCTGCAGCCCCTCCGTTCCTTCCACATCCTTGTCTTTTTTTAAATCACCCTCTCTCTCGCCTCCTCATCCTGAGCTGCCGCAAGGTCGCTGGTCGATCTTCAATAATTGCTTGCCATCTACCCCCTCGGTCTTGACCCTCTCTGCGACTCTCCTGCGGCATCCGCTTTCCTGATACAGCTGCCCTTCATGTGGTTCTCGATAGCTTTGGTTACAGATCTCTGCCTTCGCGTTACGGCATTACTGGGTCATTCCCACTTTGCGTCGTCCGACTACTAGATTATTTACCGTATTGAGGCTCTGGGGGCGTTGCACAGCATGTGGCTTTTCCGAGGCGCCCAGTCCGCCGTTTTTTACTACGTCACCTGTACTCCCTGCGCCGAAGCCGCTGACCGTCGAAAGCGCAAGAAGGAGGCTATCCGTGCCCGTTCACTGAGAGAAAAGGAGCAGAGCGAGACAATTGTCACCGACCAACCCCGACCTTTCCTCCAGCCAACCGCCTTCAGCACCAATCCAGGATGGGCGGAAGAACTTGCTCTAGGACCAGGACCGCCGCCCAGGAGAAGGGGTGGCCATCGGACTGCTACACACCATCGGATTGATAGCTGGGATACAGGAGCACATTCTGGCCAGGACGATGAGCAGGATGTCACGCCCACGCCGTCTCAGAGGATAAGCAAGATGGGTTCCAAGCACATTGGTGATCGCTGGAACCGCATGATGCGGTATCAGCGTGAAGACGAACCGCTATGGGGTGAAGATGTAGAGGCCAGGGGTTCGTCGGTTGGGATCTCCGGCCAGGGCAAGGCGGATTCTCGGACTTCTAGCAAATACTATATCCCTCGTGTGCCGCCGGTCAACGATCTCCATCCACCAATCGTCAGCGGGCCGAAAAGTAGGGCCGAAACGCGATGGATGCTCCAGCCTCCGCCCAGCGCCAGGGTTATGTCTGGGAAAGAGCGGAGCAGCCGCACGGCAGGTCCACCCGTCGATTACGCCAGTATGCGAATGGACAGCGAAAAGTCAACGTCACGGCGTAGCGTCCACACTCATGCGCTGCCTCCTTTAGCCACAGAGCTCGTCTCCGAATCCCCGGAATCCTCACCTGCTTCTCCTGTCCGCTCCGCCAAAACACCAAAACCGGCCGAGCAAGCCCTCCCCCGTCCACCATCACCCGCCTTCTATGCCTATGGGAGGGACGAGTCTCGCTTCGTCATATCATCACCCACATATTCGCCATCTGATTCATGCTCCACTCTGTCCTCCGGGGCTGAGACAGACGAATCGCCCAGGAACTCACTTCACTCGCCTGATACACCTGTATCGCGGCCTATGTCCAAAGAAGCCAACACTCACCTCGAAGCTTCACGCCCTGTGATTTCGAGGGCTCTGACTACAGTACACAAGGGTGATCAGAAGAATGTTCATATGCTACACCTTGAGATCCAAGAATCCAATGATCTGGCGGTAGGCCAAGTCGAGCGAGTACGCCCATGGCGGTGGAGCATGGAGTTCTAGGCCGAGACGCCGCAGTTCTCTCCACCATGATGTTTTCATTGTCCTCATGGTGCGTTGGGTATTTTTTATTCTTGGTTTTTGACATTGGGTGACAAAGCGTCACAGTTGGATGTTCTTGTATCCTGGTGGGCGGCTTTGTGATTTATTCTTTATCCCTACCATCACCTGTGCGTATGTATTCGCAGTGCGCTGCAATTTCGTTTGGGTAAAAAAAAAAAAGAGTTATACGGCAGGACCAGTATAAACTGAACGAACTACAAAAAGCAGGCATTACAGATCGCGCTTCCCACACTCCTTCCTTTTTGCATATCTCCCCTGCTGAGTTCTTTTCTGCAGAGTACACCAAAACTACTTTCGTTCCCATTATCTCTGTCGTATGACATATCACTCTTTAATCTGTTTCCTGATTCAATTTCTACACCGTTGTCATTGAGTACCTACATTTTTTTTTTACTCCAAAATCGACTTTGCATGTCCAGCGTTGTTGTTTGTTTATTACTTCGAAGCAACTTTTTTGTACCTAGCATTTTTCATATTCTTCAGGACTATAATAAACAAAAAAAGCCTTCTAGCTCTGGATCTAACCACCGTAATCTCAAGTTTTAAATAAATCAGACAAGTAGTAGATAGGGTTCGGTATATATATTATTCGTAGGACGAAACGAAGGGGGTATATATATCTGTTCTGACCAGAATACATTTTGACGTCCAGAGATACTACATAGGTAATTACACCACAGCATATGTAGAACAAATACCGAAGGTTTAAACATCTGAATATGTTTTTGGTTCCGATTTCAATTTCCTTATGCATCAATGAGCATAGCATGGCTGACACTAATGTAATCGTATGTATGGTATGTCCGAAACCCCACTCCCATTCCCCCGTAAACTTCCATTTCAGCCTAATGTGTGGTACGAGAGGTAGTAAAGTGAAGAAAGAAGAGCAGAGGTTCGTTCGAAATCAGTCAAACAATCAAACAATCAATCAATCAATCAATCAATCAATCACTCAATCAGCCAGCGGGAGGACCTGCTTTTATAAAATAAGATCGAATTTCCAAGAGTAAAAAAATGTTGGTTTCATATAAGATAGAATTTGCTTTGTTTGTTGTGTTCCATATCATAGTGCGAATCGGACAGTTCATGTCGTATGGATTCAAGAAGTAAAGTAGTAACCAATTCTGCGCTGCATGCATGTCTTCTCCATTGGGCATTTTTCGGGTTGGTTACTTTAGTAGACCTTCTTCTTCTCGTCCACACTTAGTTGGCCGGGGCCCATGTTCACCAGGAGTAGCAGTCCTCCACTGGATGCAATTAGTTGAAGTTCTACAAGGATTGAATTTTCGAAGTGTCACTTACACAATAGACAGGATCTGGAAGAAGTCGTACTTGGCGAAATCCTTGTGAGGGTGGTGAGGGTGCAGCTAACGCGTTGTCAGTTTAAATTCCAGAAAAATGTAAACAAAGTATGGGTGGGGTATATACCGTCCAGAAGTTGTTTACAAGAATGTTGAACACGCTCAGCAGCAGAACAAGAAGAATTGCGCTGAACTTGGCCTTGAAACCAACAATGACCATGACGCAGGCGACGAAGCCGAACATGCTGACGATGACTCTCCACAAGCTCCACTGACCAGAGAAAACAAAGCCAATGAAGAGAAAGATGAGCAGGACGCGACCAGCGAACTGGACGTACATCTTGCGGTCCTTCTCATCTAGCTGCGGCAATCCGGCGGGCACGAACTTCTTGCGAACCCAAGAATCGGAGAGGACCATGAGCAGACCACCGACAACACTCAGGTTGCGAAGGAAAAAGTTGAGATCGAAAATAAGTCCATATCCGAGGCCTTGAATAACAACAACACCCAGAAGACCAGCGACGGCGGTCTCCGCATGTTTACGGCCAATTACGAGGACAGAGCACACGGTCATAGTTATAACGTTGAGAATGAGGAACGCATGTGTGATACCCCATGGGACTGCCAAGGAAAAATGTCAGACTGCGCTCATTGTTTCCCTCTCATGGGTAGCAGGTCACGTAGAAAGCTGGGTTAAGATGAGAGACATGGACAGGGCTGTTTGCTTACTCTTCCGGTAATCGCTCAAGTAAAGAAGCTGATCGCTCCATTGTGTGAGAATCCGCAAGCTGTCCTCGAGGAAAGTGACCACGATTAAGAAACGACCAACGGCTGGCAGGTACCTGCGGAGAAAGACACGCTGTCAGTAGAAGCTCTTAACGATGACGCCATGTGGCACAGAATATAACTCCGTCGAATTTGGCGAGAAACTCAAGGGGTGATCGAAATTCCAAAACACTTACGGCTTGATAGGATCCGAAACAGTGTCCAGCCAATCTTCAATCTTGCTTGTTTGTTCACGGATGGCATCCAAGGGGCTTGGGTCGTCGGTTGCAGCGGCGGTTCCGGGGCCGCCAAAGGGGTTCTGGTGGCCAAGGTTATAGCCTGCGGTGCCACGAATATGCGCCATGGCAGCGGTGCTTTGGTGGTGCGCGGGAGCACAAGATCAATAGACGACGATGGCGTGGAAGGGAGGGGAAGCGCAACAAGCGTCCAAACAAGGAGGGAGCGAGAATGCAATTGACCTGGAAGTAACAGAGACGCAGGCCGGAGGAAAAGTCGAGGAGTGAAGAAGGAGAGAAAGGAACGGAAGGGATGCGGAGGTAATTGAGATGTCAATAGAGGGAGGATGTTGAATAGTTGTCTCTTACTGTCGCCCGCTCCGCCTCCGAGGCCCGTGACTGCGCGCTAAGACGCTTTAAGGCCACGATGACCGGAACACGGCGCTAGTCCTGTTTGGGCCGTGGCTGCCAGGCTTGGATTCACCAGTGACGCCATTCGCCGATCGTTAAGTCTTCACTTTCTGCAGTCTTTGCAGTGCAGGCCGCTCTACAGATGCTGGCATTGGCCCTGTGGAAGCTGTACGAACCCCAGGAGGCTGTGAAGTTGTGGCTATTTTGGTTCGGTTACTAGACTCGGGGCCTGACAGATATGAGACACTGGCACAGCCCTGCATCTGAGTTATTCAATAAACCCCACCGTTCCAGGTAAGGTACGCGATGATCATCGTTCCTGATCTCAACAATCAACATAATCTTACCCTCGCGTCGGACGAGACTCCCGAGGCATACGTTCATGTGCCAATAAACCTTACTTAAGAAACCAAGAAGCAGGCGGGTGCGCCTATTCAGAGTTGAAAGATCATAAACCTCCCAAGCCTTATTGCAGTGTCTGAACTAACAGTAGAAAATTTAGAATACACAAAATGAGAAGAAAATCCCCGTTTTCTCTCTGTTACAGGCTGAAACCAGGAGAGAACACTTCAATCCGGATAAAAGGTATGCCGGCAATAATAAAAAGAACAAAGAAGAAATTTCGGCAAAACAAGGTGGAGAGAATACATGGCTCTAGTTTTGAAGGCCTTTTTTTTTTGTGCGGTGATCCGGTGCTTTTCTTTTCTTTCTTGAGCTTAGCTTTTGCGTGGCTTATCGATTCTCGAGACCTCATCTCTCCTCGCTGAAGCTATTGCTGAAGCAGACCATGCTGCCATATACGTTGGCTTTTGGTATAATGATGCAACCGAACGCCGGAACCAAAAGTAATAAGTACAGCCCCTGGTGAGAGTGCTCCAATTTTTTTTGAGGAGTCGTGTCCCTATATGGGTGATATATCTCATCGCAGACGGATGATTAGGGTATTTAAGCGGCCCAGTCGGAGTCAAGAGGGTGTCCCTTCTTGTCGGACCGGAGAACGTCAGGGAGGTAAGTCGGGGTCACCTTCACCTTGGGCTCAACGGGGGCAGGAGTAGCGGGGGCAGGCTGGCTCTCAGACGCACTGGCTTCACTTTCGTCCGTCTTTCCGCCCTTCTTCTTGGGCTTCTTGGTGCCAACTGTAGTCCACGCGTCATCGCCGGCGCCGAGAAGGCGCATCTGCTCCTCCTCGGAGGGAAGTCCCTGGTTCCATTGCTGGGAGGTAGCAGCGGACTTGGCAGGCGCCGAGCTGGGCTCAAATGTGTCCAGCAGGTCAACATTTGCGGCTTGCTGAGGCTGGGGAGTACCATTCGAAGGCCTAGTCGCCTCCTTTGTTTGCCAGGCATTGGTCTGAGGAGCAGCCGCCGGCTTGACAGCAGCCTCGCGTCGCTCAGCCTCGCGGGCAGTGTGAAGCTGCTTCTCGAGAAGCTTGCGACGCTCTTCCTCAGCAGCCTGGACTTCCTGCTTCCGGGCTTCGTTCTTTAGTCGCTGTTGGCGCTGCTTCTTGGTCTCCACTTCCTTGAAGTTCTGGGCCTTCTTCTTCTTCTGGGTGTTCGAGTCAACGTTGCCAGTAACCCGGAGAACCGATGCTCCAGGAGCAGGGGCCTCAAGCATGTCGGAGACGTAGCCGGCAGCAGTGGGGTTAACCTGAGGAGAGCCAGTGGAGGAGAGGTCATCATCAGCGTCGGCGCCGGTAGTTGACGACGTTCTGGTGGAAACACGAGAAGCCGAGCGCTGCTCGTCATTGTTGGGTTCGAGCTGACGGGAAGCGGCCTTCTTGTTCTTCTTCTTCTGGCTCTTGCTTTCGCCGCCAGTGAACTGAGAGGAAGAGGTGCCGTCCTTCACAGCGGCAAACCGCTTCGCCATCTCCTTTTGGTCAATTTCCTCATCTGCAACGTCATCTTCTGGGGCCTTGACCTCAAAGGTGGGCTTCTCGCTAGCCGGAGCGGTAGGGGCGGGTGTAGGTTCCGGGGATTTCTTCGCCTTTCGTTTTTGTTTTTTCGCCGGGGGCGCAGGCTCTGTCTTCTCTAGAACGGGTTTTGCAGAGCCCTTAGGTTTGGCGTTCGGTTCCCTGTAGTAATATCCTAGGCCACCAGCGACGACGAGCACAATGGCCCAGCTGATATATGGGTTCATCATCGTTAATCTAGCAACGATGAAATTGTCAGTTGCGAAGTTCAGAAGAAAGCGTTGACTGTTGCAAGAACCGCAATAAACGCACCAATTTTCAATTGAATTAGATTCAGCGTAAGAGGGTCGTGACAATTGGGCGATGGAGATAGGTTAAATCCGGTTGGGGTGTGTTTTGCTACCGGGGGGAAACAATGTGCGGCAGCAACTGTTCCGGAAACAAGTGGAGGGAGGATGCACAAGACTCAGCGAGGTTGCTGAGGTAGGTGCGGTAGAAGCGATCTCTCGCGAGCTTTCGAATCAATCTCTAGGCATCGGGTTGCCGAAGGTTACGAGAGCAGAAGTTGTTGGGGGACAAAGGGGTAAAAGGCGGATGCGGATAATTGCGCTGAAAGGCCAGATTGCCACACCGAAGTCCGACGCGACGGCAGTGCAGCTGCAGCTGTCCTTGTAGGTTGAGAACACAGCACCGGATGTGAACTCAAAATTATAAAACCAGATCCAACGAGATTGTGTCGATTGTCAGTGCTTGAAGCGAGCAGTTGAGGTTGCGAATTGAGTCCAGGCAACACGTTGCGGCAAAAGAACCGGCGCGTCACCGAAGGAGCATCGGGAAAGCTAGCACAATCGGGGTTCGGATCGACGGATTGCGGAGGAGGTAGAAAGGGAGGATCAGGAGACAGCAGATGGGAGGAGGATGAGATTGAGGCTCGAGGTCTGGAAGGGGCGTCTGCTGGTTTTAAGGAGAGGGAGGAGAAAAGGAGAGGGGGGAATTGTGAAGAGGACACGGTGCGATCTGGGCGAGACTCCCGACTCCATACAGCAAACTCCCCTGTTGATTTCCCATTAATTACCGGTGGGATGGACTAGCATTCACTGCTCCAATCGTCTTGTGCATTTTGGCAGCTCCACATAATTAGGTGACAACTATGTATTTCAGCGAGATGCTGGGGAATTATTACTGTTTACCTGATCCTTCATACAGACTACTCTTGTAGAACAACACTCTTTTCCGAAGCATCAGCAACACGGTTTCAACCCGTTTATAAAGGAAGTGCCCTCAATTTCTTCCAAGGGACCCCTGTCTAGTCAACAAATTGATGGGATCACTCGGATGATAGGAATTGCGGGGAAGATCTTCCAGACTGCTATGGCCACGGCGGCATTTCCATCCCTGTCATCCTTAGATTAATACACATTACTGGCGAGATTAATATGTGCATACTTCGGGTGAATAAACCTTCACTGCCACCAGGGAAGAAAACTCCTATTGGTCTCTGCCCCGATAAAGATGCGAGTGCACTGTTCACTTAGGATAGACTTTTAGGAACGTGCTGGGAATTTATCCTCACGAGTGTATAGCGATTTGTCCTGTGGAGATCTGACCAAAGTACATAGTATTAGTGATGGATAGTCAGGTTCACACTCCCGTCAATGGATTTATACACAACCGCCATGATTGTGGCGTTGGACACGCACGTGTATTATTGTGCTTGAATCCTTGTTCCTGTTACCAAGTAATTCCATAGAAGCACCGCGAGTTGGAGAGAAACAAATGATGTGGACCTGGCGAGCAAGGCCGCCAAGACATCCCACCTTCTCCCCTCTCCCTTCCCCAGCCGAGTCTCTTGTCTCGACATACTCTGGTACTCATTAAACCGCAGTTTTAAAGAGTTACAATCACAAAATGGCACCCAAGAAGAAGCTTATCATCGATACTGACCCGGTATGCACTTGCATATTTCGCCACTTTCTCGGCGTTGGCCGCTTGGTTGAAACTCCGCTAAGAGATATCACAGGGCATCGATGATATTCTCGCCCTGCTGCTGGCGTTTTCTGGAAAGTCCGAGGACGTCGAAGTCCCTCTGGTCTCCTTGACATTCGGTAATGTTGAGGTAAAGAGGTATGTCAACCAATCTTGCTTACGACGACCCTTCTAAGTGTCGATGCAGCTGTCTGCGCAATGTTGTCTCTATGTTTCACATTCTGGAGAAAGAGATGGAGTGGCGTCGCAAGCAGGGTAAACCCGAGGGCTTTGACACATTGCGCGCTCATCCACCAGTCGTCGCTCTCGGGGCGGAGGATCCCTTAGATGACCAGAAGATGCTGGCAGACTACTTCCGTGAGTTTTCGCCACTTGCATGTCTAGTACCCTGTAGCTGACCTCTGAAGATGGAATCGACGGGCTGGGTGGAATTCACGGCAGTGTAAGTATAACCAAAAATTTCATTGCAACTATAATTTTACTGACATAGCACAGCATCCCCATCTGACCCCCAAAGATGCCTGGGAGCATCTTTTTGACCCAACTCATGAGCCTGTCGAACTTAAGCCCGTACCTACTGGTACTCCAGCTCACCAGTCATTCATCCCCTCAAAGCGCCCTGCCCACGAGGAGATGCTTCGCGTTCTGCGCGAGAATGATCCGGACACCGTTACCATCGTGGCCGTCGGGCCTCTCACTAACCTGGCTTTGGCCTCCGCGGCCGACCCAGAGACATTCCTCCGGGCCAAGGAAGTTGTAGTCATGGGAGGAGCCGTGCATGAGCCTGGAAACGTGAGTATACTGGCTTTCTTTACCTTTTATTTACGTAACTAACAAAAGCCAGGTGACCCCAGTTTCCGAATTCAATGCGTATGCGGACGCATTTGCCGCCGCGCGGGTCTACGCGCTCACTTCACCTTCTCCCAAGAGTACCCTGCCAATCTGCAAGAGCCTGCTAGACCTCCCACCAAACCTGAGCAGACAACTCACCCTCCGCCAATTCCCGCTGGACATCACCTTAAAGCACGGCATCAACCGCGGTCAATTCCGGAAAGCAACCACACCGCTGGTAGAGGCTGGCTCGCCGCTAGCTGAATGGGTCAAGGCCTTCATGGCGCACACATTCGCAACCCTCGAAAGACTGCATGCGAACCAAAAAGGCGACGCGGCGGAACTCAGTCTGCACGACCCCGTTTGCGTATGGTACGCCCTGACCGCCGAAGATGAGGGGTGGAAACCATCCGAGCACTCGCCTGAGGACATTCGGGTGGAGACGACGGGCCAGTGGACGCGGGGAGCATGTGTCATTGACCGGCGAGACAGGCACCGCATTGATGGGGATGAGGAGAGCTCCAGCGACCATGGGTTGTGGTTGAGCATGAGGGCTGGAAACAGGATCTGGAGGATGGATAAGTCGCCGGCGGAAAGTAACTTTGGCGAGATTCTGCTCGAGCGGCTCTTTACTTAGGTTGCGGCTGTCCGACGGGCTGTGTGATGTGTCGGATGCTCGGATGCTCGGATCTCATGGTGGACGCAAGGGGGTTGCGTCCAACATGCGGCCCGGGTGTACGATGGATATGCCTTATGTATATGGATAGACGCATAGACGTCGTGATATGATCATTAGAAATCAATGTACATTGCGGGATAGAAGCTCACTTCCCTTTTTGGAGAGTGTAGTTGTTGATCACGAGTATTTGAGTAGACATGACTCAGGGGGGCGACTAAACTTTATAATAATAGGAATTTGCCAAGTATTAAGATTCTCATCTAATGAAACATTTTACAAATACTTCATATTCCAGCTACTGAAGCCACATTTAGCTTGCAATTGGGACACCGCATAAGGTGAGCTATCTATACATCATCTCTGAAACTTCGAAAGCGATGTGAGCGGTTGTTGAATCGGCGTGGGTTAGTTTCTTCGGAGCGAATCAAGACCAATACTCGGTGCAATGATATATAGCAAGAAGACCATTGGGTTACTGTTTACAGAATATTGTAGGATTTCGGCCGAGCATCTATGTGGGTTGTGAGACCCGAAGACTTCCGGTTTCCTGGAGGAAAGCATGCCTAATTCTCGAAGCGCCAAAATTGTAGATCATCAAATCTTATCAAAGCCAGGTCTAACGTCATTTATTGTGTTCCGTGCTGGGAATTCTGACCGAGAATGACCAATCGTCGTTTGATGATAGCGGGTAGCCTCAACTTGTGCTGATATGTCGCACCTTAAATGTCCCTGATACCACATATCACAAGGAGCATGGTTACAGTAGCATATCGCCTGCGGCTGGAATTGAGATCACCTTCTGTGTCAGCTTTAGGGAATGCAATTGATGATCGGTCTGAAGGTTTCGCAGAGATTATAATATCAGACATTGTTGGAGACGTATCATTCCGAGAAGGATGAGCAACTCCTAATTGGGGAAGAGCGAGAGAGGGAAGGCATTGGATGCCTGGTTGACGCACACGAACACTCAGCAGCCAGCACGGCCCGGGGAGGAAAAGACTCACACGAGATCTGGACGATACCCCAGGCCCCATATTGAGCGTACTACAGTAAGCATAACGAGCGGGATCCGGCGTCGTCCAATTAGACGTGGAGGTTCAGCATGCGTGCCCCGGCAACGACCAGAAGGGCAATTGCAGCAAAGACCCAGCTTTCCGGAGACTTGTCGGGACAGTTACTCTCCAGCTGCGTGAGATGGGTTTTGGCCGCAAGCTGGTATACCAATCAATGAAGGATGCTGGCCAGCATGCTCTGGTCGCCTCCGTTTTCACCCATGGCGGCAACAGGAGCGATACCACCCCCGCAAGCGACAAGAGGTTCAAGCAAGGGACGCCGGACAGCCGACCCATGAGAGCGATGCACCGGGGCACGAGCAGCGAGAGCATCGACGAGTTGGCGGAGGGCAAGCGGTCTCGTGCTTCGTCCGGCCAGCTGCCGCCAGCCAATCAGCGGGCGGGCAGCAACCGCGTGGGCGCTCCCAAGCACGCGACACCAACTGACGACCTCACTTGCAAGAGCTTCCTGAAACCCACCTTCTATCGTCGCCCTCCTTCGTCGATCGCTCCAATTTTCGTCGCCATGCCTGCGATCTGCTCTTATTACCACCGCTGTACCATGGCTGCTGCGCCGTTTTCTCACGACTTTGCCACCATGTTGTTTTCGTTGCCGGAGGTATAGAACCTGTCTTGTGCCGTGCCTGAGCCTCTCGGGTCCAAGGATCTCTCACTCCTCTTGTCACCCTTATTTATCCTGTCGTTCTGCTTTCGTCTGGCAGGCCCTGAGCTGAGTCCTTCTTACTTCACCAGTGTGAAGTCGTACGACACCTAGTTGGACCAGGCGCTTCTTGTCCTACTTTGTTTTAGCCTGCCTTGCACCCCCATAAGGCGCTCTCCGCATTTAAGGAAGCCTAAGAAATATTGTCGTGCTTCTCATAGTCCCTTTTCCACACAATGTCACGTTCTCGTCTTCCTCCAACGCCCGCCATGTCTGGAGAGCTTATCATCAAGGACCAGGACCAGGCAATGATCGATGGCTCGGACGTCTTTGCTCTGCCACCGGCTGCCTTTAGTCCTTCGAAAGCGAACGGTGCGAGCAAGAGGTCGTCCCGGTCTGACCCCTCGGTCTTCTTCCCTGCATCACCGACATCACCGCGACTTGATCCGAGCCGCAATGCGAACCCTCCGTCGCAGGCCGGTTTCAAGAGACCCCTCGAGGATCTAGACCTCCCTCCTCCTCCCACCCGAACACGCAAGATCATCCAGATGAAACCAAAGACCCAGAGCTCACCAAAAGAGCCTGCCGCAGCCCCCGCAAAACCCGCTTCGAAGGGGAACACAAAGGCTGCCGCCAATGGCACTTCACCGGCGGCTTCCAAGAAGAAGCAACCAAGTGCCACCAGTGCAGCAGGACGGAAGATCGCACGAAAGACCGCGCACAGCTTGATCGAGCGACGACGGAGGTCAAAAATGAATGAGGAATTTTCGACTCTGAAGAATATGATCCCGGCTTGTCAGGGCCAGGAGATGCATAAGCTTGCCATCTTACAGGTTCGTTTCCCTTACTTACCAATACTTTTCGAGATTAGTCTAACGCCTTTACCATTCAGGCTAGCATTGACTACGTCAACTATCTCGAGAAATGCATCCAAGGTCTCAAAGCCCCCGGTGAACACCAACCGCCGGCACCACCATCGTTGCCCGCCGCTCCCCTATCACCAACATCCCCGGAGTTCCTCGGGGAAATCCAAGGCAGCACATACTCCGCATCGGTGTCACCCGAAGTACCTCCGCACAGCGTAGCCAGTACCTCTCCAATGTACTCCCCTCGAAGCGGGATCCCCTTGGCCAGCGCCACATCAGAAATCCCACCCTCGATCCTGCCAAGTCCTGCGCTGGGACCAGTTCGGACCAACGAGCGCACGATGGGCCCCGGCTCCGCTCGCAGCTCATGGGCTGTCCCGTCTGCCACAACCTCGCCTGCTATCCAACCCCGCTTCTCCAACGCCTCTTCTGCCGACATGGACCACGAAGCTTCTGCCGCGCTGCTCATGCTGAACCGCGATCCTCGAGGATCAATCGACTCTGGCCATGGAGGCTCGGCAAGCTCGTCAGTCTCTCGCGAGGACGAGAAGTACAAGATTCCTGATCAACAGCGCAAGAGGATGAGCGTTATGGATCTGTTGATATCCTAACTTAATGATGATTCTTTGATGATAGATGTTGCCCTCGGCAGCTCAAAAGGGACTCGGCGAGGCGTTCCGGGTGGCTATCTGCTTTGCTTGTTAATATTTGGTCTGCTTTAGTTACGAATTATGAGTGGAGTTGGAACCGGTCTTATTCTCAACGTGGTCTTTTCTTTTTAATATGAGTATATTGCTTTGCAACCATTTCCTGTGCCTTGGCTGTAGTACAGAAGTATAAGGTTGTCTTGAACAACGCAAAAAGATACCCTAACGCATACCCTAAAGCATACCCTACCAGGATTACAAATGAATTCAATCAGAAGACAAGGATGGACGATAAGGTACTCCGCTATAGCAACGCCAATCCCGTCTCTCCCGAGTCCATCGCCCATTCAACACCCAAAGCCAATCACAAGCGATCCCGACCCCCCAAAGCAACCCTATCATGGAATCTTCTCGACGGAACATAAAGTTCACCCTGGCCCAATCTCGGGATTTCTTTATTGGCCTGTCCTCGCAGTCACTGGGCCCGGGCCCTCGTGCGGGACAGTACGTAGCTGCTAAGGACCGTGCAAGGAATGTTTAGTTAGTATGGAAAGTATGTACCCCGCACGACTGAGATTATCTGGTGTGTGCGGTTTTTTATTGTTCGAAGCGTGGTCTAGCCCTTGGATGGATTCGTAGCTAGATTGCATGGCACGGAGTCGCAGGGGCGTCTGTGCGCTGAGCTCGTCTTACTGACACTGTACTCCATAGTTCAAGTCCCATCTTTGGATTGTGGGGGTTTTGGGGACGGAGTATGGTGGAAATGGTGTAACGCTGGAGGTGGTGTGATGGTAGATCTACTAGACACACCAAACCATCTATCATGAGGGAATAATTTGGTAGCCTGGGTAGGCCATGAGTTCCCAACCAGGACACTGGAGGCAAATCAAGAAGGCCAGTCCGAGGAGAAAACTCGGCGAAGAAATCCGAGGAGAAAGGAAAGAAGTACGATAATTCAACCATCGGTCCATGACGACGATCATCCAGTGCCAGTGCCCTGTCTGCTGCCAAGGACTCAGGTCGTGCGTCCTGGAATTCAACCTCAGGCTAGCAATGCACTGCTTTACCTCATTGGGTTATGGATTGGCTGCGCGCAGACCGCGGCCGGCTGGCACGGGTAGCACGGTTAAGTTTGCGTCTTCTGGGCGAATCATTGGCAAGGGTTTCCTGTCGTGTCTGCTTTGCACCGGATACACTTTGTCGTTGCTTGCTGGAGCGAAGTCAGAAACACAGGCAGACACAAGGCAGGGCGACTTGATCTGCTGCCAAGCAGAAGAGACCCACTGATGTGATTTCTTGTTAAATGCCAATAATTGACGACACCAGACATCTGCTCTTGGATTCTGAATGAGAAAGGTTGTAATAGCACGTAGCACTTCCGATACCCGAGTCAAACAAGTTGGTGACTCGCACTGTGGAAGTCAAGCCCGCTTGGGGATCGATGACATCAGAGGGTGGGTCATTCTTTCTGGGCCATTTCGCGGCGTTCTCACCAACAACGCTCAGTTTTAAGTCATTCGAGGCCCAAGGGGATCTCCATCTCGAGATCTCCCGGGAGCCTGGAGCCTGGAGGTGCCAGCGAGCCAGTCTGCGTACTACTTGTCATGCCAAGATGATAGCGCAACCGCCGCGTTCTTTTCTGAAGCTATTCTCGGCACCCAACTGGGACTCGGACTTGACCTCCACCAAGGGCCCCGCACGCCCCAGCGAACCCCCCCCAAAACGAGGTGCGTATATAGACTCCCGATTCGGCCTCCCCTTTCCTTCTCTTCCCTTCTACTTTCTCCCCCCATCATGAAGCCTCTGGTCCCATCTCACTCGTCTCTAACCGGTTCAGTTTCCACCATGGCTCGGTTCCGCACACACCAGCACAAGAAGAACGCCCGCTCTATAGCCTCCGAGGACCCCTGGAAAGTCGATACACCATTTGGACCGCCTCAGATCTCGCACATCCACGTCCCCGGCGGCATTCGACGGATACGAAATACCTTTGCGAAATTGACTCCATCCGCGCGGGCCGAACGGCACCTGCTCAGACAGAAGAACCTATACAAGAGTCCCCTGACCGAACGCAACGTCGATACCTTCGTCACGCACCAGGAATTCACGGAAGCCTGCTATCCGAACCGACACAGCAATGAAGTACAGGTGGCTGCTTGGCTTGATCGACTGTACTGAAGATCATTGACATGCCATCCCTGCTCTACGTCACCATACCCTCTGACTCTACTGAGTCTGCCACTTCACAACGCGACAACAAACCAACTCGGCATATCTACCGAGACCCCATCGCAGCCACCAATATCTTCGCTCACGATCCCTTTGACATTCCTGTCGTCGATCTTCGAGTTCATGATACATCATCCGCTTGCGAATCATCATCTTGGCGCGAATGTCACAGCATTGGCGCAGTGGCCAAGCATGCAAGTCCACAACGCCGGCAGGCAGTAGGCACCCGTGATCACCAGAGGCACCACCAATTAACATGATGACCCCGCGAGCAAGAGCCCCGTTGCTGTGACTCGTCAGTCGTCAGTCGTCTAACCCGACATGGTCATCGCTAAGGGATGACACTATATAAACATGAGAGGTTCCGCAATCGACCGCGGCTCAACCAACCCTATTAATCATATTCTTGCTATGGGCGGCATACATTCGACAACTCGTTTTTGACGAGTTCCCCTCGACTGGCTCGCTATTTATATCCATCCATACGGCTCATTTCCTTTTGTATACGATCTCGTTGATTGCAGTTGATCCGTTCGCTCGCTACCTGCAACAACCTTGCTATTCAAACTAAACTACTGACCGGCTCTACGTCGATCGTCGGTGGATAATTACTGCTTTTAACCGCGAATACCCATTTTCTTATTTGTCATACTTGCTTTGTTAGCCAGGTGCTTGGAGTTTAGAATGCCTATATGTTTTATTAGCTACTTTACTTTACTTTATAATTAATACAGACAGAAGTTGTTCTGGAGGTGTGCTTCTACCTTGGTAGTTGCTGTAATAGACTTTATCATAGCGTGGCCTTTCCCTTGCTCATGCTGATGCGATTTGGTGGGGGAAACGCAGTAGCTTGATGACTATGGTGTACATTGACCGGGGTCTCAATTCCAAGTCACGCTTGAAGCACTGCTTAGCCACCTAATCCTGCCATCAGCCTCGCTCCTTCTCCTTGGCGTTTTGCTTTTCCCCAGCACCACAATTCAGCCTTGGAGGCAGAATCTTCAAATCACGAAGCTTTCCCAACTCGATCGACCAGAGACGATCACCTTGTCGATTTCGTTCGATTACATCCTGATGCACCAGTTTCATCATGGCTGACAGTGCTCGAAAGCGCCAGGTTGACTACGAACAGCTGGATCCGGAACCTGAGAGGGGCCGCAAGAGAGCCCGCGACGGAGATGAAGGACACCATAGCTCGGTCATTCGCAACGGTCACCAGAAGCGACTGAGACATCAAGACTACAAGATCGGAGTTATTTGTGCCCTTGAGCTTGAGATGAGCGCCATTCGATATATGCTAGATGACGAGCATTTTGGGTTGCGTGAAGTACACGGTGATCCAAACTCCTATATCGTCGGCACGCTTAGTGGACATAACGTTGTTATTACTTGCCTTCCTGAAAACCAAGGGAAAGGCGCTGCAGCAATTGTGGCTACAAATATGGCACGCACTTTCCCGGGAATCGAATGGCGATTACTCGTTGGGATTGGAGGGGGAGTGCCGAGTGATAAGAATGACATTCGTTAAGGTGATGTGGTCATAGGTATGCCCGAGGGCCTGCATAGTGGAGTCATTCAGTACGACCTGGGGAAGGATACAGGAGATGCTTTTATTCGTAAAGGATATCTGTCCCCGGCGCCGTCCGCCCTGAGGTCTGCGGTAGTAAGGATGCGATCGGATCATCGGACTAGACCAAACAAGATCAGTGAATTTTTTATGGAAATGTTGGGAAAGAGAGAAAGGCTTTCCATATATCAGCAACCGCCCGTCGAAACAGACATTCTCTTCACGCCTGACTCAACACACATTCCCGGTCAAGGCGGATGCAAAAACTGTGACAGGGGACGCATAGCCCACCGGCCTCCACGAGAGACTGGCGCACCACAAATCCATTACGGATTGATTGCCTCTGGGGACAGAGTCATGCGAAATGCGAGGAGGACTCATTTGAATGCGCAATCCGACCTGGGTGATGTGCTATGCTTTGAAATGGAGGCTGCTGGTATTTTGACGGAGTTCCCTTGCCTTGTTATCCGCGGCATTTCTGACTATGCCGACTCTCACAAAAACGACGTTTGGCACCACTATGCCGCGGCGGCGGCTGCGGGATGTGCCAAAGAACTTCTATCTTATTTGGGCTCTGGATTTGCGGACGAAATCGAACTTGACCACGACATTTCATCTCAGCACCATGATGGGGACAATACCTCGCTCAGCCAGGAAGCAAAGCAGGAATTACTGGAGTCATTGAGATTTGATCGGATCGAGGCTCGGAAGGGTAACATCAAAAGTTCCCACACAAAGACTTGCAAATGGCTTCTGGAGACCCCCGAATACTGTAGGTGGCTTGACACCACTGAGCTCAACGATCATCACGGTGTTTTATGGATAAAGGGAAAACCTGGAGCTGGGAAATCAACACTTATGAAGTTTGCTCTTGATAATGCCCTCGAGAAAATGGACGATAGGACAGTCCTACACTTCTTCTTCAATGCGCGAGGAGAGGAGTTGGAGAAGTCTACAATCGGAATGTATCAAACTCTATTGTGGCAACTTTTTGGTAAACTTAACCCTCCAGCTATAACAGCACGGTACAGAGACAAGGGCTTCCGATGGAATGTAGTATTGCTAGAAGAAGTCTTTCGAAAGGCAATCCAGAGCCTCGGACAGTCGACTATCTTGTGTTTTATTGACGCACTCGATGAATGCGAAGAAACGCAGATCCGTGACATGTTACGCTTTTTTGAGGACATGGCAGAATTGGCTGTCAAAGCTGGCATTCGTTTTAATCTCCTTTTTGCGAGCAGGCATTACCCCCATATCACCATCAAGAAAGGGTTGGAGCTCACCCTAGAGAGTGAAAAGGGACACAGCGACGACATTGTGGCTTATGTGGAGAGCGAGCTGAAAATCGGAGACAGTAATCTTGCAACACAAGTAAAAATCAAGGATGAAATTCAACGGAAGGCATCTGGAGTTTTCATGTGGGTTGTCCTTGTCGTGCGAATTCTGAATAAACAGCATGACCGTGGCCATATAAATACCCTTTGGCAGAAACTCCAAGAAACTCCTGACGACCTGCACAAATTATTTCGTGATATTCTGGAGCGAGATGATCACGGGGCTCTCAGAGACGATCTCTTTTCGTGTATTCAATGGGTCTTGTTTGCAATACAGCCTTTGAAGCCAGTGGAATTATACTGCATCCTTCTATTCCAAGCGGATTCTGGGGCAACAAACGAGTGGAATACCGAAAATATTACAGATGAAGCCATCAAAAAGTATATTCTGGATTGTTCCAAGGGACTCGCAGAAATAACTGATCCAGACCCAACTGTCCAGTTCATCCACGAGTCGGTGAGGGATTTTCTCCTAAAGGAAGACTGGTTATCCCAAATTCGGCCTGATCTAAGAGACAATTTCGAAGGACAAAGTCATGAACATCTAAAGATGTGCTGCCTTGAATACATGACTATGAAGAGCATACCCGATTGTCTGGGTCTGGAAACTCTCCTTTCAGAGGCCGACAGGTGGGAAGTATATGAACACCCCTGCAGAAAAGCCGCCGAGGCATTTCCGTTTCTCGACTACGCGGTTTCGAATGTTCTTCACCATGCAGACATGGCAGCAAGCAGTGGCATCATGCAGAGCGCTTTTCTTGAGAGCTTTCAGCTCTCTTATTGGAGTGCATTAAGCGCCATTTTCCGAGATGATATAAGATACCAATTTAGCCCCAGTGCGAGCCTCCAGTATGTTCTTGCGGATTATGGCCTCCTAAATCTCATCGAAGCTTGTCCATTCAGTCCGTCTTGGCTGGAGAAAGAAAATAATAATGAGCGTGACGGGCTCCCGCTCTTTCTGTGCCTTGCGCCCCTGAGCAAAGACGCCCTTCAAACGATAATGAGAGCATATTTACGGAATGGGCCTCCGGGGAGTAAGCTTCACGAACTATACCATCGCGGAGTGCGTGCGACTCGACATAATTTTGAGTTACAAAAGCAGAACCCCGTCCCTCCAGTTGCGCCAGGGACTGGTGAAGAGCTATTGTTCATTTTTATGCTTGAAACAGGAGCGATACTACCGGAAGAAGAGGATCACGCTGGGAGAACGCCACTAGAATACGCGGCGGTGAATGGCTATTTGCAGCTCGCCCAAGTATCACTTGATCGAGAGCGTGCTGACCCGGATTTCGATTCTTCCCGCACACGAAGCGCACTATTATCTGCAGTATCGAGCAGGCAAGAGGAAATTGTCAAATTACTGCTTGCTGATTGGCGCGTTGACCCGAATTGCCCTGATTTTAATAGGGAACGGGCACTAAAATGCGCAGCAGAGGATGGACAAGAGGGAATTGTCAAATTACTGCTTGCTGATATGCGTGTTGACCCCAATTTTCATTTTCCAGATACACCAACGGCACTATCAGGCGCAGCAAAGAACGGTCACAAGGAAGTTGTCAACTTACTGCTTGCTGATCCGCGCGTTGACCCAAATATCAATGTTTATCGTGGGCGGACACCCCTGTCTTTGGCAGCATGGAAAGGGCGTCAGGAAATTGTCAAGTTACTGCTTGCTGATCAACGTGTTGAACTAACCATTCAGGATGGCGAAGGGCTCCTGATATGGGCCGCAAGGAATGGACACACAGATGTTGTTGACTTGCTACTTGTTGATCGGGGTGTTGACCCAAATATTCAAAGAGACGGAGCGCCTGTGACATGGGCAGCAAGGAATGGGCACGAGGAAACTGTCAAGTTGCTGCTTGCTGACCAGCGTGTTGACCCAGATATTAGAGATGATATCTTGGACCGGGAACCATTATCATGGGCAGTACAGCATGGACACGAGAAAATAGTCAAGTTATTGCTTGCTGATGAACGTGTTCAACGAAACAACCGACTCAAGATAGTGAAAAGTCAGTTAATGGAAGCAGCACTCTGAAACAAGGAGGCTGCCAAACTGCTACTTGATCGAAATCTGGCACCAGTGCTCCCAAGCTTGTCATCGGACGAGGATGACTAGAACTTCTACAGCAGATGAGGTCATAGACGGGTAAATCTGTCGAATGGCTGTCAGTCTGTTAGTATAGTATTCTAGCTAAACCACTTGAATACTTGAATGAGGCCTTCTCTGCGTAACTCGTGCACTGACTCATGACTTCTGACCGTTCTCCTCTATATGCAGTGCTAGCATCGGGTCAATCTCCGTTTTCAGCGCAGAAGCTCGGCCCAACAGCACGAAAGAAATTGATCCGACAAAATATCCGACTGACGAACGCCCCCAAGGGAAGGCTAAAGCTTGATTCATGCATGCTGGTCTTTGGCATTGAAAAGTGCGGTCTCATCTAGATTAATGATCGGCAAGGCACCGCATCGCTTTGGCGAGTCAGTCAAGGGAGGGCTTCCTCGTGCCGAACGCCGTCTGCGTATTCTTTGCTTAGAACAGTGTTAGTGTCTTCTCTGAAACGGTGGATAGATTGCAGGTTCTGGTCTTGGTCTTGGTCCGTGGAGTCTGCGGATCCTGCAGTTTCCACACTGCGGAGATGGAGATGGAGATGCCTGGTGGGTTGGACCGTTGGAGACGCTGGGGGTTTGATATTGATGTTTTTCGGGTTTTTGACAGGTGTTTGATTTTGAAGATGTGCATATTAATGATATTGCTTGCGCTATATAAACTTCTCCGGCCCCACCCTTCACACCCAATTCAACCAACACCAGTCAATTGATCAATTTGAAATACGAAGCAATCATGAAGTACATCCTCAGCCTCGCCCTCTCAGCAACCCTAGCCACCGCGCAATCCATCTCCGGATCCGCCGAGGGCTTCGCATCCGGCGTCACAGGCGGCGGCGACGCAACCCCCGTCTACCCATCCGACACCGCGGAACTCGAAAGCCTGCTCTCAGGCGACGGCTCACAGGTCATCGTGCTGACCAAGACCTACGACTTCACGGGAACCACAGCCACCGGCACAGCCTGCTACTCATGGGGCGAAGGCGAGGGGTGTCAGGCCATCCTGCAGGACGACTGCGGCAGCGACCCCAGCACGGTGGCGACGTATGATGCGGCCGGCCCAACGCCGATTCCTGTCTCCTCGGAAAAGACTCTTTTGGGGCAGGGTGAGGGTGCCATCAAAGGGAAGGGATTGAGCTTTACCGATGGGACGAGCAATGTTATTGTGCAGAATATCAAGATCACGGACTTGAACCCGGCGTATGTCTGGGGTGGGGATGCGTTGACTTTTGATGGGAGCAGTTCGATCTGGATTGATCATGTCGAGGTATGCTTCTATCATTATTGGCTTTAATGGGATAGAATGTCACTGACTGACTGTGTAGACTTCCTTGATCGGCCGAGTGCACTACGTCTTTGGCTACGAAGCAAACAGCCAAATCACCCTATCCAACAACTTCCTCAACGGCGAAACAACCTACTCGACCGGCTGCGACGGGTACCAGTACTGGGGCATGGAGCTCGTGGGCGCCGACGACTCCATCACATTCAAGAACAACTACCTCTACAAAACCTCCGGCCGCGCACCCGCACTCAGCGGGACAACCAAGTTCCACGCCTGCAACAACGTCTGGAGCGACAACAACGGCCACGCAATTGAAGGAAACGAGCAGGGCCAAGGTCTCTTCGAAGGGAACGTCTTTACCGACGTGACCAACATCGCAGACGACACGACTTGGGAGGCTGGATCGCTGTTCCTGTCCTCGGCGGATGGGAGCGGGAATGATGCTTGCTCGAGTTATATTGGCCGTGACTGTGCGAGCAGCATCTATACGAACAGTGGCGGTGGCGAGGGGTATACCGATGCGAGCTTCTTGTCTGACTGGGCGGATTTGACGATTGCGGAGTGCAGTGAGGCGAGTGAGATTGAGAGTTCTGTTCCTGAGAGCGCGGGGGCGACATTATAAAAACGTCATTAGGGTTTGCCATTGTTGTATGGATGAATGGGCTTGGTTTTGCTTCATGTATATACTTGAGAGGTACTTGACTGTCAATTTACCTATTCACGCAGCCTACTGAATATCGATCCTTCACCAGTCCTCCCTTGGAGTACCAGGACAGTACTCCTCTAGCTTACTCCCATCCGCAAGCCACCCCACCTGCTCCTGTGCAGTGGTAGAGAGCTGTTTCATTGCCGCCCCATCCGCATCCATAAACTCGGCATAGTTCTTAAGTCTCTCCCTTGTGAAGTCAATACCTTCCTTAAACATCTCATCATACCATTCTCTGTGGGCGTCTACAAACGAGAAGTTATCCGGCTTCGTATTTGGATCCTCGTCCATTACTTTCCTGAATAAAAGGAAATACATTAGCAACGTACAACTCAAGTGGGTGAATAGTGAATAAGGGAATGAACTTACAGAACACCTTCAAGCGCAACAAGAGTGTTATTGAGCTTTTGACGCACATCGTTGTTCTCGTAGTACCTGCACGTCGTGACGATGCGGGCAACATCGCAAGTCCGGCGGAAATGGTCGTTCGGGACACCATGCTTGTCCTCTGACTGTTTGAAATAACCGACCAATTCCTTTTGCGCGAACATCTAGAAAAACCTCATGGTCAGTTTATCACAGAAGAAGTACCAAAAAAAAAAAAAAAAAGATGGGGCAATACACGATGTTTATAATTATTCTGCTTCATCGGCAGCAGGGCCATGCGCTCGCGGTACGTATAAACCGTTCCGAGATTCTGCATCAACGACTCCTGGTACGTCTTTGGATTCTTTGCTCGGGTCGGCTTTGGCACCTTGGTCGGATCAGGCGCCTTGGTCTCGTCGAAGAAGTTTTTCACGTCCGCGTGGCAGGGCGCGGCAGGACTACCCGTGCGATTCTTCTGGACGTGGTCGAGGAAGTCCCTGATCCAAACCGCTTCGTAAACATGTTCAGCTATTCAACACTATATTAGCTTATTGACAGCTTTTTCGGTATATGTGACGCGGAGGGGAGTGACATACACGCCCACATGCGTGGCTCATTGTCATCATTATTGTCCTTCCTAACAACTGCACGGTCCTGCTTATTCTTCGTGATGACGGTGATGCCAGTGTCTGGCACGCAGTCCTTCGTGTCTGCGCATTCCACGCCGGGTTTGATAATGGGCACATTCGTGTTGGTCCGAATCGATGACGGGGGGTAATATTTCAACGCATTAATTATATATTTACCTTCCTCGTCGCAGGCGAGTTGATAAGAACGGTTTTTATCAATGGACTGACGAGGTTTCAGGTGATGTTCCGTCGTCGTGGTGATCGAGTCAGGCTCTGTTTTTGAAGGTGCCGGCAGAGCCGCTCCACGCTTGTTGTTATTGTTTGAACCGGTACTGCTCTCTTCGTCTTCGGCGTCTCTTTCGGCTAGGCAGTAGCCCTCTGAAAGATCGCCAAAGGCGAAGCATACTTGAGGGAAGGTGTAGAGGTCTGGGGCGTCTACCAGGGTGACTTGGGCGAGGGTATTGCGGTCACCGTCGACCTCTGCCCAGCCTTCGAGAGCGAGATTGGCACCAACGGTGGAGTCGATCTTGACACCAAATACGTCTTCGCCTGGTTCGCAGAAACCGTTCAGATCTGGAGTTGTTAGCGGCTTTGACAGACAAACAGCAGGGTGGTAGGTAGGTAAGCTGCTCACCGACGCCACCGGATGTTGTGACTGTCAGCTGGGGGACTTTGAGTGCTAAATCGACGCCGAAGCCGTTGTCGTCTGCAGTTGTCAGCTATATATATATATTTATATTTGGGTTAGGGGCTAGTGGTGTTGACGCACCCAGAATAGTGATGCTGACCGAGAGAGCAATCTCGGTATACAGCCGGGTCTGCGCATCAATCTGCGCCCGCAGTTCCAACGGATCCGTCTCAATCTCAGGAGTCCATCCAGAAACCTGGACCGAGTCTTCTGCTTTGAGATCCAGCTTTGCAATTGCAGTATCCGGAATACTCGCTGTGATGCCGGTCGAAAAGACAGCAGAGCCGCCGATATAGTCAATGACATACCCAGCATTTATCTCAATGTTCGGCCCAAACTCGAAGACCTTTGGGATTCTCCAGCCAGAGACAGGTATATCAAGCAGGTTTAGCTCTTGCGATGGCTGGACAAAGTCCCGGAAATCAACCTCCCCTTGGAACTCCAGGCTGACCCCGACATGGGCCTTGACGCCCTGCGGCTTCACTGAGAGCTCGAACTTGTCAATGTCAATACCTGTCCAGCCTAGACTTGCTTCAACATGGCCAGCAAAAACCAGTGAGCCCTCGGTACCGCAGTCATCACAGTTCGCCTGCAAGGTGGCGTTGAGAACCCCAGTATCAACCTCCCAGCTGAAGATCTCCTTGGGGAAGCTGGAGCCGACATCCAGCGTAAACTTCTTATCCAGATCCGGGATAATATCTCGCTTGTTATTCCGGCCAAGGACGAGCTCTCCAAAGTCAAGCACAAAGGTACTCATCACCTTCTTCCAGTTACTCTCGGTGGCATCGAGAATAACCTTGTGCGTCTTGTCGTCGAACTCGACCTTCTTCACAACCCAGGGGTCATGAGAACGGTCATCGCCGCATCCCGTCCAACTAGGCACAATCACAAAAGAACGGAGGTCGTTATAGTTGACCCAGTTCCACGCAATCTTTGCCGCTTGGTAGATCAGCGGGTGCTTGAAGTGCAGGAAGAAGTCTTCCGCGTTGCAGCTGGCAGCATCTAACGCGAAAGAGAACTTGTCCATGTCCAGGATCTTTTCGTCTTGCTTGGAGTATGCTACCATGCTCACGACAACTGCCTTTTCGCCGGGTTCTGTTGTTGTTAGCAACTATTCTGCTCGTCATAAATATGTATTGGCGGACTTACTATCACTCGAAGCCCAGACAAACTTCTCGTGGTCTGCCAGGCCAACAGAGGCTCCATTGTCCGCAGTTCTCATGAGGGATTGATCCCATACATCACGAGGCACAGGGACGAGGTCTTGAAAGTCAGGCGAAGCTGGCGCTGCTGCCAAAGCCTGCCAGAACCACAGAGTGGCTAGAACGAGAGGAAGTTTATTAAACATCCCGCCCATCTTAGTTAAACCACGATTTACAATTAAGTAAAGTCAGTTAAGTAAAGTCAATTCAAAGAGAAATACATGTCCTTTTATATTCCATCCATCGTCCCCTTCATCTCTATATCCGAGAGATATGAGAAATATCCGTGGAGATCGTTCAGCTCGACCTCGTGATACTATGAAATTCGAACCAAGAAGACCAGTATCCCGGACATGAAGCCCAATCCAGCAAAAGCCGCAAAACAATACGACGTTGTATCCCGTATTGGCCTCGGCGATGCTTCGGTAGAGTGCACCATACTATAACGCACAGCTGAACATCGTATAGAGACAGGGGGTGAGATTGCGGGATATACAGTAGTTGCAGCAGTAGTCAATGGTGGAGGCCTAAGTCTAGAATTTCTCGTATTGGAATTGGAATTAAGGTCTGTATATCGTTTTCTGTTTCCAGGCTTCGTCTTCGTATATGAGGAAGGGGATTTTCATAGAGCCGCTGATGATCTCCCGAGAAGATCAAGTTAATACCGTTGTATAGCTCAGAAGATTTAAAACAGTCAATGAGCATCTTATCTATCCTTATCAAGATTTTCTGGGCTATGACAGCCAACTGAGGGCTCACTCCAAAAGAGCAGTCATGCAAGCCATCTCGCAGCCAAGAAGCAGAAGTCGAGTCTCTCCAGAAGCGGTATATATTGCGGCATTCCTGTCATAGCCTAGTCCCAGTCCGTGACTCTGTCTCTGCATGCAATGTAACTTCGTGTTTTAATTCCCATTCAAACTAACAGGACTTGTCCGTTCGACTCGGCCAAGTACCAACTCTTGAACGTACTTGGGCCATGTCAGTCTTCAACTCGTTGCGCAGAGAAGGCTGTCTCGTATCTTGTGACGATGGCGCATTGGCGCATTGCCAAGTCCTAGATTCAGCCTTTCACAAGTCTTGGGACGCGGGATCTGGGGAGGGCTCTTGTTAAAACTGCCTCTTATGAGGAGGGAGTAATGAGCATGGTTTCTCCAGATGGTTGGGTGGACGGGCCCCTGCAGTTCTCAGCTTGGGCTGTGATGCTGGCGTAGGCGCCTACACTACGTGAAGGTATTATAGATTATTTCCAGGCTGGAAATGTTCCAATAATGGGTTTGCCTTGACGAGAGACCAACTGCGGCTGAGGCACAACCGACTCCATTACTTTATGCCATTGTATCTGACAACTGACTACATACATTTATTAATATCTAATGTTTAACTGAATTAGTAGGGGATATGCTTGATTTGTTCTGTCGAATTCGAGTGCATATGATGTCACGTGTACCTGGGCGAGTACCATAGAACCAGAGAACCCAAACAGACTGCTCGCACCTATCTAGATATTCCCAGTCTCATTCGTAATTATTGTCAGTTTCTGAATCAACATTGTTTACCAGACGAAATATGGCATCCCCAGAAAGGAAGAAAGGCCTATAACGCAAACACAAAGACCCCTCACCAAGCTCCCCACCATCCGACCTGTGTCTAGTGGGGTATTTTGGAAGAATGAACAGTTAACTACCTTACTTCCAACATCGCGACTGAAAATATATCCTCATTCAACATGCCCAAACCAAAGCGCGTCGCCATCATCGGTAAGTCATTCCTCTCTCAGCAACTCCATTGACCAGTTCCATCTGCTAACCATTTATCAGGCGCCGGCCCCTCCGGCCTCGCAATGGCCAAAACACTCTTACAGAACTTCCCCCCAGGAACATTCAGCCCAGTAGTATTCGAGAAGAAACGCCGGATCGGCGGTCTGTGGGCTGTAGATTATCCCTGTATCCCGGGTTCAACTTCTGCATCTGCAGCCGGTCTTCCTTCCTCTGCGTATAGGCCCCGCGGCTTCGTGGACCCGTGGATGAAGACAAACCTGAGTCGGTTCTCGGTTGCGTTTTCTGATCTATCGTGGGAGACGGCGCTCGGGCGTGAGGAGGGGGATGTTCCCGTTTTCCCGTGTGCGTGGGAGGTGCGTAGGTATTTGGAGAAGTATGTTGAGGTTTATATTCCTCGTGAGTGTTTGGGGTTGGGGAGGAGGGTTTTGAATGTGATGCGGCGGGAAACAAAGAATACCAGGGATAGGATGGGGTGGAGAGTTTCTTGGACGGATGATGAGTGAGTTTTCATCTACCATATGTGAGAGACAGAGAGAGGGGGAGAGAGAGCAAACTAAGCAATTTTCTAGGGATTGTGAGCAGGCGTCCGTATCTGGCTTGCAAAATCCAAGAATACAGACGGATGAATTTGATTTCCTCGTCGTGGCATCAGGCCACTTTGGGACTCCCAGTATTCCAAACATACCGGGACTCGACAGCTCCCCTCGTATAGTCCACAGCTCGAACCTGCAGAGTCCAGACGATATCCGCAGTCTACTCGGGAGTTCGCCTAAAGGGAAACTGGTCGTCATAGGCGGAAGCATGTCCGGCGTCGAGGCCGCAAGCTCGCTTGCTCTTCACATCTCCTTTTTGAACTTCCGCCCTGACTCTGCTGCTCAAGCAGGGAGGGATTATGAAGTGTGGCATGTCGGTTCTGGGCCGTTTTGGGTACTGCCTACTTACCTGCCACATCAATATGCGGGTGATTCTTCAGAAAGAGAGTCAACCAAGTCCATTCCGTTTGTGCCGCTTGATTTATCTCTTTATGACTTGGGTCGGCGGCCACAAGGCATGAACGAATTTGTTTTTGGACCCGTCTCGCCGGAACAGATCTCCAAGAGGAACCAATTCTTCCGAGACATGCTTGGAAATAATTATGGCAGATTTGGCGGCATTAACATCACCGATGGGCAAGGGGAAGAGGATGAGCGGCCCCCGTGGGTGGGCATAGCCGACTACTACACTGAGTACATCCGATCGGGAGCGATTAAAACCGTGCGAGGTAGAGCTTATTCAGTGGCCTGTCCACATCCCGAGAAAGGAACAACAATTAACATCCAAACCCCTACCGGCATGACGACCCTTACCGACGTTGCTGCAATAGTAGTAGCAACAGGATTCAAACCCTCAGACTCGCTCTCATTCCTGCCGCAAGATATCCTATCCACCCTCGAATACTCCAAAGACCACTTCCTACCCCTTATCCTAGACAGCTGGAGCAGCGCGCACAGCGATATCCCAAACCTAGGCTTCGTGGGATTCTACCGAGGCGCGTTTTGGGGCCCTGCAGAGCTACAGGCGCAGAACCTAGCTCAGACATGGGCCAAGATCGACCTCGAAAGTGCAGACCCGGTATCACTTCCAGCTGAAGAACAGCTTTCGAGAGCTGCAGAGAGGGAAAAGGTTCGCGAGTTTAGGGATTTCAAGCCTGCGGCACTCCGTGGACAGTTCCCGTTGGGTGATTATGTGGGGTTAATGGGGTCGCTTGCTCAACGGGTGAATCGGGCCAGGATTCCTATTGAGATCGGTGGAGGTCGGGGTGGGGATGTCCAACCGGCTGGTCCTGTTGTTCCTGCTCGATACCCGCCGGATTTCATGGGACGGGATACTCGGTTGAAGTATACTTCACAGGAAGTGGATATAACAATGAAGGCTTTGAACGGTACTATTTCTGCAGACCCTAGCCAAGGCTGCGTGGGTACGACAGCGGCCGTTTTCCGAGCATTGCATGGCCAGTGGAGCTTTGAGAGAGTGCAGACTCGTGTTGATGGGGATGGAGTTGTATCGGGGCAGACAACTTTCCATCCTCGCTATCCGTCTTCTTCTGACTACGGAGCGGAGTATCTTTGCGAAGAGATAAATGACGACTCAAAGACGTCGTATTCAGTTTACCGCCTGTGTGGCACTTCCAGGCACCCAAAGCAGGCAGGGATAAGCGTTTGGTCTGTTGAAGAGATATCTCCAAACGCAGCCGGCAAGCTCGTCTCAGAACTGCATGTTAGCCCGGTAGGGAAGGTGTTAGATTCAGGAGAAATCCTTGTTCAAGCTCAAGGCGCCGATGAAACTCAAACGCATATATATGAGTTTTACTTTGACCGCGTGGCTATCACACGCTGGTCCCATCGGGTTTGTCCGCGAGAAGGGGACGCGGTTAATCGGTATACAACGCAGTATAGCCGGCCCGCGGATGCATGACCCGACTCCGACCCGCAACAACAACTATCAAGCAAGAACAGAGAACTATATCTGTCGATAAAATGCGGCAGACGGAATGAAATGCGCGTAGCCAAGGCTGGTTCTGCCAGCACAAGCCCTGTCAGCCCCACAGTGGAATTGCTCCGCTGCGGAGAGAATCCGGGGTAGCTATCCAGTTCCCACGAGTCCACTTCTCACGATGACATGAATCATGCAAATATATAAAGCATTAAATGCAAAAACATTAAAATGCAGCCCGCCATGGTTTCTATCTACTAATAGTGGATGCTGCGACTATCTACTGCCTTTCAATGCCAGTGCTGTTGCTGAGCCGACTAGATGAGCTAACATCGCTGGGTGCCGGGCTGTCCACTGACATATAACTATTAACTACCAAATACTCCGTACTTTTACTTTTTCCCGCAGACACGCTCTCAACCAATTATTCCTGCCAGATTAGACTTATTTCAGCCCGAGACGCCGTCCTGAGAGCGTGGACAGTGGACAATGGACACTCCTGACTCGCAGCCAGCCATCCCCCGCACGGGCTTTATGCTCGACTCCAACTTGGCACATCCATGAAGCTCTCCAAGTGCGGAATCCGGCTGTGGCAGCGGAACTGTCGATCTCGAGAGGCATCTCACGGCAGTCTCTCTCCCAGGTTGCTGGAGGATATGCATGTATTTACGCCATTCGCACTGGGGACGCCCCAGAATCCCGCCTTTTATTTATATTTGTTTCCCCTCCACCCCGGTCCAACCAGACCTCCTTCGTAAATACCCTTGTTGAATCATGGCTTCAACACCAGAAACAGAAACAGAAAAAGGGGAAACCCCCTACCACCTTGAAACTGTCGAAGCCCTCGGCGAGATCAAGCCCGTCTCTCCAGACCTCACACCCATAGACCCGGCCCTCGAACGCAAAGTCGTCCGCAAATGCGACCTGCACGTCGTCCCCATCCTCACAGCGCTCTTCATGTTCGCCTTCCTGGACCGGATCAATATTGGCAATGCACGCATCCTGGGATTAGAGGAGGATCTCGGCATGGGCGGGCACCAGTATAACATCGCGCTGTTTGTGTTCTTCATCCCGTATATCCTGTTTGAGGTGCCGAGCAACATGTTGCTGAAGCGGATTAAGCCCAGCGTGTGGTTGAGTGGGATCATGGCGGGTTGGGGCATTGTGACGGTCTGTCAGGGGGTGACGGCCAGTTTTGAGGGGTTGGTGGTTTGTCGAGTGCTGATTGGGGCTTTGGAGGCTGGATTCATGCCTGGTATCTCTCCTTTTCTTTCTTTTCCCCTCCGGTTATGGGTCACTGTGCTAATTAGGTGTAGGAAGTGTATACCTGATCAACATGTACTACCGCCGCCACGAGCTCCAATGGAGACTGAACTTTTTCTTCAGCGCCAGTATATTCGCCGGTGCTGTCAGCGGTGTACGCTCTTGACCTCTATATATAATATTGCTTGCTAATAAAACAGTTCCTCGCCTACGCAATCGCCAACATGGACAACGTCGCCGGATACAGAGCCTGGCGATGGATCTTCATCCTCGAGGGCCTCGCCACAATCGTCCTCGCCGTGATAGCAAAGTTCATCATCGTCGACTGGCCCGAGTCAGCCACATTCCTAACAGACGACGAGCGCGCCCTCCTCCTCCGCCGTCTGGCTGAAGACCAGGGCGAGGCCCAGATGAGCCGGATGGACAAGAAGGCGTTGAAGAGGACGTTTTCCGATCCGAAGATTTACCTAGGGTACCTCCCCTGCCCGGATTATATATTATATAAGTGCTAATTAATACACAGTCCAATAATGTACTTCGGCATCGTCAACACCGGCTACGCCGTCTCATTCTTCACCCCTACCATCCTGCGCCAACTCGGCTGGACCGCAATCCGCGCCCAAGTCATGAGTATCCCCATCTACGCCGTCGCAATGGTCATCACGCTCTCAACGGCACTGCTGAGCGACCGACTCGCGCACCGCTACGCATTCACGCTCGCGGGCGTCCTCATCGCAACAATGGGATACGTGCTATTACTCTGCCAAGCATCGATCCCTGTCGGGGCAAGATACTTTGCGCTCTTCGCGATCACGGGCGGCGGGTATCTCACGCAGCCGATTCTCATGGGGTGGTTGAGTAATAACATGGCGGGCCATTATAAGCAGAGTATTGCGTCGGCGATGCAGATTGGGTTTGGGAATTGTGGGGGGCTGGTTGCGAGTAATGTGTTTTTCGATAGCGAGGCGCCCACGTATAAGACTGGGTTTGGGGTGAGTTTGGGCATGACTTGGGTTTGTGGGTTGAGTTGTGCGGCGTTTTTGGTGTATTTGGTCAGGGAGAATAGGGTTAGGGAGAAGGGGGGGAGGGATTATCGGTTCGAGCTGGAGGACGAGGAGAGGAGGAATTTGGGGGATGATTATCCTGGCTTTAGGTTTACGTATTGATTCAGTCGTCGAGTTTAGTTTTATATTCAGCTATATAACTATGCACCGGTTATAAATGAGCAGCCACTGGCACACGGGCATTCTCGTCAGCTACAGCCTTCGCCCATACCTCCTGCACCTAGAGTACTTGGTCAGCTTCTTCCTGCCAAATGCGTCCAGGAACATACATCATAACTATAAATCCAACTAAACCCCGTCCCCCACTTATCACGAATAGTATGTGCAACCGCCTCATCAAAGGACAACCCAAGCTTCTCCAGCTCGGCATCCGAGCGTCTAAAGTCGTCTAGAATAGCATACATCGCCTTGTAGTGCGGGGAGCGCACTCGGTCGTACAAGTCAAGACCCCGGGATATACTGTGTTTCCGCTCGTAGGCCCACGCCACTGCTTGGGAGAGGACGTAGCTGTCTTCCAAGGCAAAGCCGGCGCCTGCGCCTGTCAAGTAAGGAATGTTAACGTACGGTATTCGGGTATACGGTAAGTGGAGATGGTTAGTGTTAACTTACCGAATGCCCCAGATAGTGCTGTGTATGTTAGCCTGGTCAATATGTGATGACAATGGAGACTAACGATGAGATGCATCTCCGACTAATGCAATAGACCCCTTGGCTACAACCGACTCCAGCCGCGGCCCCGCAAAAAGCGCAAAACGCTGAACGTCCGTTGCGTGGCTGAGGATTGTCTGGACAAGCGGACCAAAGTCCTATACTCGTCAGCTCCTTTTCCCAAATAACTGACATATAACCGCAAAGGAAGTTAGACAATACCTTCCACGGCTTCCTAAACTCCTCCATATCAGCCTTCTCCCCCCAACTCACTCTATCCCCATTATCAGTAACCCCAGCCATACATGTAAGTTCATACATTCCATGCCGCAGATTACAAGTATACACCCACTCCCCCGGCCCATGCCAAAAGCTCACCGCGTCAGGAAACCCAGGGATCGCAAGGAGATTCTCAGCAGGTATCAGGCCCCGGTACGCAGTCTTGCCCGTATACATGAGCTTGTACTCAGGGAACGCGAATTGGCGGACTACAGATCTGACTCCGTCCGCTCCGATTAACAGGTCGACTTCGTCTCTGTGTCCGTCTGCGAAGAGCAGTGAGAGCGAACCCGAGCCGCTGGGATTATTATTCTCGTGGATATGTACAAGCCGCGAACTTAATCTGAGCTTGGACTTGTCGGTATTGGATAGGAGGGCGCGCTGGAGGACAGAGCGGAATGCGCGCGCGTGGAGATGGTGTGCTGGTGTATCTATCAACCATACGGTATTCCTCAGCTAGCATCCACACACATTATATAGTTTTATTCAGTAAGTCCTAGTAGTAGTAGTAGTAGTAGTAATGGTGGTGGTGGTGGTGGTGGTGGTGGTGGTGGTGGTGGTAGTAGTACATACCCCCCTGCTCATGCTCAGCAAGCAACTCCCCCGTCCTCCCATTCCGATGCTGCATTGCATGCCCGTCTGCCGCGCGGAAGATCTCCCCGGGCTTGATATCCCCCGACACACCCAGGACATCCAGCATGCGCCACGTGTTCCGCTGGATATTCAGGCCCGTGCCGATTTCTCGGAGCTCGGATGCCTGGTCGTAGATGCGCACGGAGGTGAATGGGAGGGACTGCAGTGCGATTGCGGCGCCGAGTCCTGCTGGGCCGGCGCCGATTATGGCGATGCGGAGGGGTTGAGGATTTGGCATTGCTTCGGGTGGTTTTTTTCTATCTTTCTTGATGTTTTTGGTTTGGGTTTGGGTTTTAAGGGTAGAATTGTTGTGAGTTTGTAGGTTGGATTGAGGATGAGGATGAGGATGAGGGGCTTGGTTGCGCGATCTGCCGCTTATCTGCTTCAGGTGCGTGCAGCAATATCTTACGTGTCATCGTGATTCAGTTGGTTTAATTTACAGCATTGAGATAATTATTTTAGTTGACTGGAGCAGCATGTCGGTCCAATTCTAGCTTATAGCGGTTTACATAGTTACATACTATTGGTTAAATGCAGTCAATTCAAGCTTCGGTAAATCAACCCTATAATCTAATCAACATCGCCCAACCTAGATATATAGGATGATAGCAGCAGTTATAAGAGGCCAGCAGGAGCCGGGGGCTCTAGTATACTACTTTGAGCCCACGCCCCAGGATGTCATACTGAGGCAGAAATCAGATCTCGAACGGCATCCAGAGCGCAATTTGGGCATTTGACCCATTATAGCCGGTGCGGCTAGGCATGTACGATTTTACGAAGGTGTTGAATATGTCACGCAAGTCAATTGAACACTTCAGTTCAATATACACACCCCAATCTCTACGTCTCCACCCAAAATTTCCCTCACAGCTGTCCTCACTCCTTGTGGGTCACCTCCTGCTTCTCAGTCCCGATCAGCTCCTCACCGCGAGTGACGTGGTTGGCGCCACCGAACAGAGCATCGATTTCTTCCAGCGGAACCTGCTTGGTTTCGGGGATGAAGAAGAAAACGAATACCGCCAGAAGAAAATTGACACCTGCAAACATGTAGAATGCATAGAAGCCGCAGTTGTCTAGGAAGATGGGGAAGAATTGCTGGAAGATGGCGTTGGCGACGTTCTGGGTCTGCGATGCCATTCCCACGGCTTGGGCTCGGACGTTCATGGAGAAGACCTCGGATGTCCAGATCCATACCGTCGCGCCCCAGGAAGGCTTGTCTGGGCGGCGTGTTAGCCTTTTTTCTTTTCTTTTTCTTTTTCCTTTTCCAAAAGTTATTCGAGTCAGGGACTTACAGAAGAATATGAACAGGAAGAGCAAAAACACAATTGATATGCCGACAGGTTGAGTCTTCGTGCCGTTCGGTGACGGCGTTTCGGTTTCAACAGCAGCAACGATAATCATGCAGATGCCCATACCGATGCCACCGATAATAAGGAGCATTTTACGCCCAAATCGATCAATGATCCACACGGCGTTGAGCGTGAAAATGATCCCAAATGTCGCATTCAAGGCATTGATGAGAGCGATTTGGCTGCTGCTGGGGAAAACCTGCTGGTAGATCTTGGTCGAGTACGAGTTCAGACTTCCCTGACCGGTAACCTGCTGGCCAGCATTCATGATCAGGGCGAGGACCATACGCTTACGAAGTGACCTATCCTTCCAGAGCGCAGAGTAGTTGCTGGAAATTGCTTCCCTTTCGTACTCGATAGCCTCACGAATCCTCATGAGCTCATCCTCGACCTCCTCCGGGGTGTCTCGCACCCTCATAAGTGCGTTACGGGCTTTCTCAATATTGTTGCCGCGCTGGATGTACCTGGGTCTGTATTAGCCGGGACAATACTTGCCGAGCACTTCAGATACTCACCATCGTGGACTGCCAGGGATGGTCGGTAGCAGAATGAGAATAAGAATCGGAACGAGAAGTTGGAAGATCACGACCATCTTCCAGTCCCATTCGCCCAGATTTTCCTTGTTGTTTGCGCACCCGTAGTTCACCCAGAAGCAAATAAACGAGCCGACAGAGTAGAACATTTGCCAGAAGGTCATGATCTTACCACGGATTTCTGGAGGGGCGAGTTCACCGATATAGATTGGGCCGGACGCTAAGAAAACGGTCGTTAACTTGGAGGTGGCTGGATCTAAGAGTTTAAGCTTACTCAATGCAATGCCTTGTCCAACACCGATAATGGTTCGTCCAGCAATGAAGCATCCGATATTGTGCCGAGGGGACCATGTCTGCATGAAAGTAGACGCAACAACAAGGACACAACCAATGCCCATACCGAATTTACGGCCCAAAAAGTCGGCACACGGTCCGCCAAGGAAGAAACCGCCAAAAATAGCACCCACTGTATAGGCCGTGTTGACGGCCCCGATCATGTTTGCATCGGGATCATCAAAGTATTGGACCCAGTTGTCTGATCCTTGAACGGAGTTGTACACAGAGGCATCGTAACCGTAGAGCACCATGCAAGAGGCCGCGACAAGAGAAATATACCTAGCATAGTCTGTCAGCTTTGATCATTGCAACATGAACCCATCACGCACCAGTTGTAAGCTCTCTTAGAGCCAAGAAAGTTAAGCCCCATCCTGAATCTTGTTTGACAGCCCTCAGCTTCTTGGCCTGGAAATACAGTGCGAGATTGTATATGGCCGTTTGCTTGACTATCTGCCTAGACTCCTCCAGGAAGATCAAGAGATGAAAAGAGCGCGAGAACGGTTCGACAGCGTGTTCCCCTGGTATATATAGGGCCAGCACTGTCATACGGGGCAGAAACCCCAGCAGTAGGATCCAACAGTTATATTAGCCGTCTAGACCAATTCGAAATGACTCCACCCCCAGACAGCGATAACAGAGGCCCGTGGGGTGCGTCTTCCGGTGGAACCAACATCGTCCTGTCCCAACCGAAGTTCAAGCTTCCATGCCTGCGAACGGCATACTATCGCGTTATCGTCGTATCGACCAACGAGAACTCGTGTTGAGGCCTCGCTTTGATAGCCTGGCTGGGTCCGGGGGAATCTGGGGTTGATATTCGAGGAAATTCTCCACCCGGGGCAAACGGTTGTTTCGTGTCCCCGCGAATCATCGACAGGTATCCTAGTTTAAGGATTGCAAAGGTCCACCAATCTCTGGGATTGGCGATGTCGGGCCATTCGATCAGCCTGAATTTGGGTCGGTGGAGGTTGCCATCGTTCGATTGAAGTCTTGGAAGTGAGTGAGTGGACCTCGGTGGAAACTGGGGAAAAGCTGCAGACTGCAGAGCAACGCAAGTCACGAGATGAACATGCCAGAGATGGTCTTCTCTGCGACTGGCCAGCTCCGTGTCCAAAATGTATTAACGAGACAGCCTGTTGAAGATTCATGTGCGTGTCTGCTGACCCAGGCTGACTGACACAGACTCACAGGTTGGGCGGCGCTAAAGAGCTGACCCCTGCAGTCCACATGATAAGGCTCAAAGATTGTTACTTTACACAATTTTGTTTCCTAACCGATAGCTTCTTTTCGCGCCCTGTTATTATCCTTCGGGCTGTAAATAGTGATTCCTGGAATACTCTAGTGGTATACTTTAAGTGCTGTCCGAGAATATATATCCAAATTCACCCCCCTCTATCTACCATTGAGACTAGACAATCCGTTATAAAAACACTGAGTTATTTATTGACCGCAAAAGTACAAGCAGTAATGCAGCATGGCCGCAATGAATACAGCTTCAGTCGCTAATGGAAACCGGATATCACGTGCTCTCGCGACAACCCGACGCGATCCATCGCGCCAATGTTCGGCGTCGAAGTCATAGCTCCATCAGTTCCATAATTCCGGTTCCATCGCATATTTGCCGATACCTCCTGTTGGTATCCATATATATTCTGGATATTCCAGATAAGCAAATTCGTACTCTCAATTGCTGTACCCCGCTACTCATGCCCCGCACCTACGGCAAATCCAAAGGCAAAGCAAAGCAAACGCGGCTTTCTTTTGTGCCAACAGAGTTTCCGAATAGCCAAGATGAGGCGGATAATCGCAATGCAAACGTGCGCTATGCCCATCCATCATTATCAACTCTTCGCAGCTCCCGGAAAGCCAGTCAGAAAAGCTCAACACCTACTCCGTTCGTGAATCTTGAGCCACGACCAGAGGAAACCTCACAATCTACGAACGACCAGTCATCGCGAAAACGATCTCGCAGGAAAGGAAAGAAAGGTGAGAACGTCTTCCCTGCACCTAATCCATGTGTTTACGGTCTAATATGAATCGCAGCATCGTCGCAAATGTCAGCATCGCAAAACGCCACTCCTGCCCCTCCCTCTCCCCCTCCGGCTACTCAGGATAGCGACAGCGACTTGGAGATTGTACATAGCGCGCGGAAGAATACCAGGGCAAGGAATACGAAGCGGAAGAGGGTAGACTCTTCAGAACCTGAGGATCCCCAGGTTTCAGACGAAAGTGACGCCGATGAAGTAGTTACCCGACCTCGTCGGAAACTGAGGCGGGGCGGAGCTCCTAAACCTATTGTTGTCGATGATGATTCTCCGGAAGAGGAGGGGTTTCGGGCTGGTACTTCGAATTCGCCTGGCATCCCACACACACCCCGGCGCGACTCGGCTCAGGATCGGATTGATCTGGATGAGGATCTTGAAGATCTTCAAGACTCAGGTACTACCCACCCATTCTGCAAAATTGTTGTCTATATCTAATATTCATGGTTCAGTTGTCAAAACATCGCGTACTCGTGGTAATGTCGCCAACTCAGCTAGAGCGCAAAGGCAACGGCACCTAGAAGCTCTACGGCGGCGCCGGGCCGGGAAAAAAGAGGAAGATGATGGAGAGGACCAACTATCGCCACAGCCAGAGGCTTCAGGCTCAGAACAGAGCGAAAACGAAGACGAGGAAGAGCCTCCAGTACGACAACCTCAGTTCCGAAGTTGGGCGAACGGCAGCGAGAGCAGCGATGTTGAGTCCACTATCGGTGCCAATGAAGATTTGGATCGTTACGAAGACGATTTCGTATTGGACGATGAAGATGACAAACTTGGGGCCCCCAGCGGGCTGGAGGATATGCCCATTGAGTTTTCCCGGCACGCGTACAAGCAGCTGAAGGACTATTTCCAGGATGCTGTGGAATGGATGGTGCAAAACCAACTTAACCCTGCGTTCCCTCGTTCCGATCCTGTCTACAAGGTCGCTTTTGACAAGCTCGACGTAGAAGTCCAAGGACGCACTGGGTCTCAGTTTGTTTCACCAGTTTGGAACACCGATTTCCGCCGGGCACTCCTTGCCCGACCGCAAATGGAAACCACAACTTATCCAACAGATTTCAACCATCCTTGCGATGCCTGTAACCGAACAGGACATCCGGCTTCTTTCGACGTCAAATTAACCGGAAAAGCGTACTCGCTTGAAACCCTCGAGCCGTTAGCGGATGCAGATAGCGACGAGGAACAATCTGAAAGTGAACAAAACGACGACCAAGAACGAGATCGCGAGGGCTACACCTTGCCAGATGAGGATACTCATTTCTATCTAGGAAGGTTCGTACTCTTACCACTACCCCGGGAGCAATCTAACATTGAACTAGACACTGCATGAAAAATGCCGAAATGGCACATACCCTAACCCACTGGCGCTTCCATCTCAACGAATGGGTCGTTGAACACCTACGTATTACTGGCTACATGTCCGACAAGAAGATCCTCAAGCGCAGCCAGTACAGCCAGAAGAAGAAGAACAAGCATGCTTCAAAGGCGGTTAAGAAGATGATTGATTCCGGAGAGGTCAAGAAGCTCTGGCGTGATTTCCATATCAACTTACGGACCGCAAGGGAGTCGAACGTGTAAAGTATGTATGTCACGCTTGCATTCCGTTCTCGGTACGTGCTAATGTAATTTCAGGCTCATGACACGATCCTTTTACCCCTATTAGCTTCACTTTTTGTATTTAGACCTTTGGAACATAACCGGTGGTTCTATTCGGCTACTCTGCATGGTGTCCACCATTGATGTGGCTGGCGTTTATCTGGAACATAGTTGGCGCAATTACGTTGATACCCGAGTCTTCACAAAGTGCATTTCCACTTGAATGAATTCATTCATATATTTTACGTTCAAGCTCAATGGCTTTATACCCTTCATAAGTAGACAACTATATCCACTACAAGTATGGTTGGTATTTTCTCAGCGCATTCACTCTAGAACCTGAACCTAGTAGATACTCCATTAATATTTAAGGTGTATAATGTTAACCTCATGCTATAGTTTCCGAGGTATATCTCTTGAATCTTCATCCATTCACGAGCATCGATTACCATTACTGTCTAGGAACATATGCTCGCCTCTTAGAACATGACGCAGTCGTCCCTGGGGTAGAAATCGTGAAGTATACGAGACAACGCTTTCACCACATATGCCTAAGGCGGCATATAAGTACGGCCCAGCAGGCTTTCAGGTAGTTTATCTCTGCAGGTAGTATAGCCTCTTGCTTGCTGTGCTAGGCTTTGATGTCGGGTGGTGACGAGGACTCGCTGCGGGTTAGGGATTGGAGGGACTTCGGGGGAGGAGGTTTTGGCTGCCCCGAGGCGGAGGGGTTGGCTTATTTTATGTGAGAGGGAGGATGTGAGGGGCTGTGCTTTACTGTTCTGGATACTAACTATGCTCCTTCAAGGCGTATTTATCAGCAGTTGGATACATGAGGTCGTATCTAGAAGCCAAAGCCCAAACCACGACGGACGCAAGAGCTATAAACCACGTGATTAAGAGAGATACAAAGTTTTAGAGATAGCTGGTCTATTCCGAGTCATTCACGTTCCATTATCTAAAACATAAGTCGATAAGACAGACAAGAATGGACATGAAACCACATGAGAAATTACAGATGTTAAACAGATAACCGGATATACAAATACATATGTCCATGGAGCCACTTTTCTTGCTCCAAGAACAAAGAGAGATGGGAGAGGAAAAAAGGTATAAGAACCAAATAGACCCGCGCACGCAGTATGCCAAAAGGAAGAAGAAAACCAACGATTTCCATAGCCCCGATCCAGCGCCATTCCGAGTACTGAGCACAACGCTTGTTTTTTTTTGTTATATACTGCGTTGCATACCGATTTTGTGAGCCGAAATAAACCGTCTGTTTTGTATATGCGGTACAGTCGCGGTGGCGTTCAATCCTCTGCCCCAGGCAGAACGGACTCCAACAGAAGTGAATAAGAACCCATAGCGACAGAAACCGGGATCGACCGCGAGTCTAGGCAATTAACGGGCGGATGGTTTGTCCTTTTATCCTTCCACACCCGCTGCGGTCATGGTCGGGAGTATTCGTTTAGAGGGTGGGTTGAGCCTGCTGCTCCTCAGACGAAGGAGCGCCAGGGGCAAGCATCTGCAGGAGAATTAAATTAGTGGTTGTCATCCACCGTTTAGATGCGAATCCAAGCAAAAACAAAGGATAAGGCCATTTTCTTGCTCCTTGGCGATTTCGACGCGACAAAAGAGTTTTCACAATCACCGTCATCGGAAAGTATCGGAGTAGGGAACAACAATAAAAAAAGACAATCCCATAACAAATCACCCGCAATACAAAAAAGGAATAATAGGTTACATACCTCATTAGCACCCTTGATCATACCCTGCTCACGCTCCAGCTGGATATACTGCTCCTCCTCAGCATAGGCAAGAGCCCACGGGACACCAAGCAGGAAAGCACTGGTGCTGAGGATCCAGAGCGCGCGACCGCTGAAGGAAACACTGGACTTTGCGAGGGAGGTCACGTAGGAGGCTGTGTTGGTGGCTTGCTTGCGGGCGGAGGGAGGAACAATGTCTTTCAGGGCGGAGAGACGGTCGAGCAGGGACTCGGCCTCGACGTCATAATCGGACTCGACGGAGACTTCGGACTCTGCAATTGACAGGACGTGTTAGATTTGAGAGGCTTTATATGCAAGATACGCGGCGGGAGAATGGATGCTAACCGGTATCGGTGAAGTCCTCGTCCTCGTCGTCGGTGGCCAGGAGGATGTCGTGCTTGCTGGCTTGAGGCTTGTCCTGGGCGAAGTGCTCGTCCTCGACTTCGGTAAGCTTGACCATTGTGAATGTGTGGAGAGGTTTGTTTGTTAGGTTGGGTTGGCGACGGCGGATAGGGAGCGAGGAAGACGTGAGGTGATGGAGTGAAAGAGTCGAAGTTGACGGAGTTGATGGAAGTTCGGGCGGATCCAACTTTTTTCCCGACGCCAAAGGCGGTAAGGAGCCACCTGTCTGCGCAGCCAGCGCGAAAACAACCTTCCTCTTAATTTACTTGTCATTGTGGTTAACTAAATTTAATTCTATTAATTCCAGGATATCGCCTCTTGCAACTGAATATATTGTACATGGTGCCAAGATAGCTATCTAAATACATAGAGTGAAGGGATCAATCTCTAATAAACAATTGGAGGTCTTCGCATAGGGCAGACTCCCATTACCTCCTCCCAAGCTTCCACCTAGCTATCCGCTCCTGGATCTCATCCCAGGGGAACGGCCGCAGCTTAAAGCCCTCCAATTCGCCCTCCTGCAGCACAACGGTAGGTTTACCGGTGCCCTGGCCCTTATTCTGGACCTGGCCACCAAAGACCTTGCGCGCGACGCGTCGCAGATCCTCAACAGTGAGCGACTCGATGTGCTTGCACATTTCTTTGACTCCGATCTTGCGACCGTGAACCTGCACCTGGCGGCCTAGATCCTCAAGCTCGACCATGCGCGATTCCAGGTTCATCAGGAGCGACGAGCGCAGCTGGTTCTTGGCGCGGTTGACCTCTTGTGGCTGCAGGGCTGTGTATCCGGTGTCTAGCGTGAGGGACTGGAGTTCTCGGCACATCACCTCGAGCATCTCTGTGGTCCTGGTAGGGCTGCAAGATGCGGATATTCCGAAAATACCGCTGTCGGTGTAGCCGTGGTTGAAGGCGATGCAGCTTTCGACCCAGCCGTGCTGGTTGAGGACGTTGGTGTAGAGTCGAGAGTACATTCCCTTTCCGGGGCCACCAGCAGAGAAGGAGCCGCCACCTCCGAGGAGTGTTTGGAGGGTCGCAAGGGCGTAGATATCGGGATCTGAGATGGGGAGTGCCTCAAAGGCTAGGTGGATGTAGCTCAGTCGCGGGAGCATGGGGTTGGCCGGGGGAGGGATAGGTGGGAGAGTGAGGAATCCACCGGTGTAGTGAGATGGTTGGTTCAAGTCCAGATTTAGCGAGGACTCTAAAGGCGAGTCAGTGTTGCCCGACCCGAATTTCTTCAGGAAGGGGAGTTTGGAAAGGATGCTCGAGTCGGAGGACGCAGCAGCGGGCGCAGACGCAGCAGTCGATGTTGGAGTAAACTGAGGGACAGCCGGCATGTGCTCTCCTTCAGACAAAGTCGTGTCGACTCCAGCGCCGGATAGGCTGGGACCTTCGTGCGAGCCAGGTTGTCGCATGTCACCGAATAGCTGCTCGGTGAGCTTCACGGCCTCATGATGCGGCACACCGGCAAACGCAACGACCATGCGATCCGGACGGAAGAAAGCTTCTCTGTATTTCTCCACAACCGACTTGTCAATCGCTTCCAATCTCTCACGCGGACAAAGCAACGGATGTCCTAGCGTGTTATCCTTGTAGGCCGCGGTATGCACCAATTCCGGCAAGATAAGCTCGGGCTTCGCCCAAATCTCATTGATCTCGTACTCCGCCGTGGCGAGCTGTTGAAGAACCTCTTCATCAGTGATAAGAGGGTCGCGAATGGTATCCGCCAACAACCCGAGCGTTGTCGGGACAGCTGAGTTGAAGCTGGCAGACTGGTACATTAACGACTCGCGAGAAGAGGCACATTGGATATTTCCGCCTAGTGCCTCGAGCGTCTCAATCATCTCGTCCGCGGTGCGGTTCTTCGTTGACTTGAAAGCCAGACGGTCCATGATATGGCTCACACCTCGCAAGCTCTCGTCTTCGTAACGGGATCCGGCATCAACGTAAACTCCGACACCAGCGAAGGGACCCGGAAGGGATTCGGTAGCGACGCGGACTCCATTTGGCAGCGTGGTGATTTGATCTAACTCAGCCGGGTCCTATTTTATCAAATAAAACAAGTCAAACAGTCAGTCCAGCTCCGTTGATAGGGAAAAGGCGCATTGGCTGTTCTTACTTTGGAACCGTTCTCGTTGACGGTGCTGAGGCCTCGAGAAAGTGTACGAGGGACCCGGGTAAGGGGTTTGGTGGACTCGATGGCCCGCAACACTGAGCGGCGCATCTTGCAATATGTGTGTGCCTCTAGAATGGAATTTCAATCCAGAAGCTCGAGGTTGCGTCAAAGCTGCAGTCCGAAGGAGATTTGGCCGGCCGCAAGTTTCGGAGCGGATGCAAATTCTGCTTATCTAATCATGTGCTCTGGCCAAATCTCCACGTCATTGCGCTTCCGAACTTTTGCATTCTATCTACATTAAATGGCACTATTATTATTATTTTTTATGTGTCTATAGTGAAAGTATCAAGGGTGTTGAGCCGCCCATGTCCGGTACCAGTCGAGACACGAGGCATTCGCAACACTGGCGCCAATCTTGATGTTGAGCCCGCATAGAATCTGCTTCACGGAGTTCTCAACTTTCTTGCCGTTTGACGTCACCGGAATTTCCGGACAGACGTCCACGATACCTGGCACATGGCGCGGACTGAGTTCTTTCCGGATGGTGGACTGGATGCGTGATGCAAGATCCGCGGGCAATGACTCGGCGCCAGATGCCAGCTTCACGAACAAAACAACCGTCTCGTCCGTATCTATGCCTTCTCTCCTCCGCCCAACGCAGAGAGAATCCTCGACTTCGTCTGCGAAATGTTTCAGAAGGATGTTGTAGATTTCGGCGCTGCCGAACCTAACTCCTGCGGGTTTTAGGACACCGTCGCTTCGTCCGAGCATAACCACTCCTCCGGTTTCCGGGTTTACGCGCACAAAGTCGCCATGGTGCCAGATTGAGGGACCGAAGACGTCAAAGTAGCTCTTGCGGTATTTCTCCTCACCGACTGGACCGGGTGGCCAGAACATGACGGGCTGTGCAGGGAATGGCCGGGTGCAGACCAGGTCTCCCGGCGCACCAGATGAACTGATGTCGTTGCCGGCGTAGTCGTAAACAGCAACAGCCATTGCCAAGCTCCGGCACTGGATCTCTCCCTTGTAGACGGGAAGGATTGGACAGCCGGAGCAGAAAAGGGAGAGAATATCGGTGCCACCCGTGATAGAACCGAGCATTATGTCCGGGTGAATAGAGGAGTAAACGTATTCAAAGGTAGAGGGAGCAAGAGGAGACCCAGTGCTGTAAATCGCCTTCAGGGACTGTAGGCTCACAGGACGGTGGGGGTGTGTGCTCGGGTTCAGCGCGGCCTGCTCTAACATTGAAAGGTACTTGGCCGAAGTTCCAAAGTGGTTTATCTGGAGTTCGTCGATCAAACGTGGCATGGCCATCTCTCCATTTCCTCCTTCGGGGTCTAATGGACGGAAAGGCGAGCCGTCGTAGAGAACAATAGTAGCGCCGCTGGCCAGACCGGATACCAGCCAGTGCCACATCATCCAAGTGGTTGTGGTAAAGTAGAATAAACGATCTCCAGGGCGGATATCACAGTGAAGCACATGCTCCTTTTTGTGTTGCAACAGCGTTCCCAAGGACCCATGTACAATAGGTTTCGGGGCTCCAGTCGTACCGGAGGAGTACAAAATGTAAACGGGATGCTCAGGTGGGAGGCTTGCGAATTCAAGTGGTGCTGAAGGATTGCCAGCCGTATCAAGGAATTCGGCGTATGTATATGCTTTCCCCTGGAGGGGCAAAACTTTTTCCAGGTTGATCTGGAGAGATTCCACCGTTGGGAAAATGACGAGCGCCTCTAGCTGAGGGAGCTCGGAGATGATTTGGCTAGTTTTGACAGCGGCACTGTGCACTTTACCGTTATACAGCGAGGCATTATCGGCAAATAGAATCTTAGGCTCAATCTGCTTCAAACGTTCGAGGACAGCATGAACACCTGTATCAGGAGATACGCCTGTCCAGAAAGCGCCGATGGAAGCTGTCGCCAGCATTGCGACTACTGTGTTAGCATGGTTTCCTAGGAAGCCCGCCACGCGGTCACCTTTCTGAAGGCCCGCTGCTTTCAGCGCATTGGCACACTGGCGAACACGCTCCCTGAGTTCCTTCCAGGTGATGTACTCGCGGTCAGCCTCGGTGGCGCCGATCACCGCGACTGAGTTCTCATCCGGAGAGCTGGCGGGGTACAGAAGATTCTCCGCAAAGTTCAATCTTGCGCCCTCGAAGAATTGAGGACGCGGGAACATCAGCGTCTCCGAGCCCATGACCTGGATAAGTTAGTAATTGAAGGCGTAGATTAGGGGTTGAAACCTTGATATTAAACTGACATGGTTGTAAGGTTTGTGGGACTTGATGCCAGTATACAGCCATATGTCCTCCCAGAACTTCGCCGGCTCCGAGATACTCCAGTGCCAGAGATCATTGTAGTTGTTCAATGGCGCCCGATGTTTCTCCACGGTTCTTTTCAGGAAATGGTGGATTTGTGTGGATTCAGGCGCAGAGTGCCGCCACAGCTCGTGGGGACCAGAAGACCCATTAGTGGACATTTTGCAGGCGCCAGTTCCTCTTGCTATATTCAACTCGACAGTTATACAGGGAAGAAAATGTCCGGGGCGATGGAGAAGGGGGGAGAGCAGAAGAAAAGAATGGCGGCATGCTCATACTTACCGGGTGCTCGCGATACCGGCCTTTCCTGTTTCGGATAGCGTCACATCCCCGCCAATTTTCAGATCGGATGCACCACTTGACACTTGACAGCCAACTCCGCCAATTACCGGCACTTCTAGGCCTCATATCCGGATGCGGCTGTCCAACTAAGCCTTGAAATATTACATCAGCTCTTCTTTCCGCCGTGCTATTGAGATACTGCAACATATTCATTGGCCGAGGCAATTCTATACGGGCGGGCCACTGCGGCCACTGCGGCCACTGCGGCCCGCAGCGGATATAGATTTGTTGGGCAGCTCAACAAGATCTGTTCAATTGCCTGCTGTGGCCAATCACTGTATCATTGGCTCTAATTGTGAAGTAGTTACTCATCTAGTACATAGTCGATATTCTATATAATCGGTTATTGGTTTCCTGTGTATAAGCACAACTAAGTATGCAAAGTTTGATGTATAGTATCAAAGCAGTAGTATGTGTAACTAACTGACCATCGTGCTATTTTTACTCATTAAGATACTTCAGAAGCAATACTCATTAATCTTAATATCTGAAAGACATCATGTATACTGCGTACTCAAACCCCAGTTCAAGCGAGTGCATTGAGTAAAGTAGAGGACAGAATTGGTAGAAGCGATAGAACCAGCTTTATTCTCTGGCTATTCCCCTGAACACAGCACGCAACGCAACCAGCAACTCCAGCGTATCCAAGTCCTCCAAACCATATTCCACACGGACGCGTCTCGATGTTTACAGATTATATGGCATCCCTTTGCAACACTTTCTGTCAGAGACACTACCGGAGGGAAGACTTCGACCCATCTCTGTTTATTTACCGACTCAAATGGGTCTCCGTCTCAGCGTGTAGAGTATATAGTTAGTGTTCTAGACATGTGTTTCAACCACGGCTACCGGTTTCGCGTCTAGAGAGTAGTAGGTAGTAAGTATCTAGGTTTTGATGGAGCCGCAGGTGAATGTGATTAAGTTTGCGAAAATCGGGGCAGGTCTGATTCCAAAAGTCTTTTCCACCCCTGGTGTATTGTTAATTTGTTATAAGAAGACAAGGGCTGGATTCCTCCACTTCTAGCGGCGTGGCGTCGGCTGTGCGGACTGCGGTCGGGTTATCCGTAGATCCAGCTTTATGGATCGGGACACTTTAGTGGGTTCCCCTACTACTGAATAACCCTCATTAAATCATTGCAAGAGCCCGAGATATGTTAATTATCTAGTCTCATCAGCTTAACTCCAGCAAGCCACACGGGCCAGAGTTCACCACCCATCCACTGATAATCCCGTATCCACAGAATGCCGATTTGCCGATTCGCCTTTTCTTTTCTTTTCTCGTTTTTGTACGCTCTACCCAGAGAGCGACGCAGGGGGTCAATTAAGCAAGTAGTAGCATACAACATAATTCAGTGTGATTCAGTTAATGCGCTCGCTCTGGAAGAATCACCAAAACTTACTAACATAATGTGATGTCCTTAATAGGTGAATATGGACTTGACATGGTCCATATGCATTCCCATCCCTTGCACATCAAGAGTATCCCTGGCTTCAATATATCCCGCTGGTGTCCAGTGTCCAGTGTCCAGTGCCCGTACGCGCGAGAATGATAAATATTATATTCACATGTACTACCGGTAGTTAGTGGGAATGCGGAATGCCATCAAACAGTCAACCAGACAACCACTGTGGCTGACGATCTACACAGTAGCTGCGCAAGCCGTGCTCCGGGAGAACCGGTGGGGAAGGACATCAAGTGGAACACGAATCAGGACATAACTACGTGCTGATCAAGAAATGGTATGCGATGGCTGATGTTTATTATTATTGACGTGGGGCGCACAGACTTTTCAAGCTGAAGTCGATACTGCGCCAGGATTGTGAAGACATTTGCTGCCCTGATTTCCCGAGGTTGGACTTTTGCATTTGAATCCGTACGTTCTTTCATAGATTAATTTGTCGAGAACAAGCTTTGCTTAGTGAGACATCGGACTCGCATAATCCTGTCAGAAGTCAGAAGTCCCAGCCCAGATCTCTGGATCAAGCGCCATGCGATCTACAGTGGATCTCAGCACGTCCTATCAGCCTATCACTATCAGTCCATCCATATTTTCTGCAGGAAATGAACTCCGTATTGCCTTCTTTGGCGGGGCGTATTGAAGCTAGAATGCTAGATGACTACCTCCCTTTGGCCATGTGAAAAAAAACGGGTCCAGTGTGCTAAGGAAATGACGACGAGACACGACGAGACGCTAGACCGCTACACTGAAAACCATGAATGGCTGATGGGCAGCCTGCTATCTCCAAGATGTGCGAAGGAAATAATAAATAATACATAAGTATGCCCCGAGAATGTACGGACGACGCAGAACGCGTCACAAAATAAACAATATACTTCCCAAGCCATTCTCACATACACCTCACTCCCGACAATGGTCCTCAGAAAAGCCCTACTCCTGGGCACTTGGGCAGGCCTTTCCTGCGCGGGCGTGTTGGGCCGAACCGGTCCAACAGTCACTCTTGCGTCCCCGCAGGCTACAGTGCTGGGCAGCGCCAAAGACGGCGTCGAGAACTTCAACGGGGTGCCATATGCCGAGCCGCCCACTGGATCTCGTCGACTGAGACCTCCGCAGCGCCTGACGCGGCCGCTGGGTGTTTTTGACGGCACGAAGTCTCCGGCGTCGTGCCCCCAGTTCCCTGCGTCTCCGGAGAGCAAGGAATTTCTCGAGAAGATCGTCGGATCTGTGGCGAATACGCCCCTTGTCCAGGATATCTCGGGGCAGTCGGAGGACTGTCTCACGATCAATGTGCGACGGCCGGCGGGAGTTTCGGAAGATGCCAAACTACCCGTGTTTTATTATATTTTCGGCGGTGGATTTATGGTAGGAAACAGCCCAGTCCTAAACTTATTGGTATGCAGGAAAACATGTACTAACGAACGAATGAGTGGTGTCTAGGCTGGTTCGTCGACGTCGGTTGATGGATCGAGTCTGGTCGAGTACGGCGTGAGCATCGGGAAACCGTTCATCTTCGTCGCAGTCAACTACCGCGTGGGCGGATTCGGGTTCCTCGCGGGGAAAGAAATTCAGGCCGATGGCGCGTCGAATCTGGGGCTTCTTGATCAGCGCATGGGGCTTGAATGGGTGGCCGATAATATTGCGGCCTTTGGGGGCGATCCTGAGAAAGTGACCATCTCAGGTGGATCAGCTGGAGCCATGTCGGTGCTTGACCAGATGGCGTTATTCGACGCAGACTACAATTACAAGGGCAAGCCGCTGTTCCGGGGCGCGCATATGGCTTCTGGGAATGTTTTGCCTGCTGAGCCGGTTGATGGTGTGCGGGCTCAGGAGGTGTATAATACTGTCGTGGAGGCAGGGGGGTGCGCCAACGAGAAGGATACATTGGAGTGTCTGAGAGGGCTGGACTATCAGGACTTCCTCAATGCTGTCACCGCACCGCCAGGCTTTGTTTCATACAGCGGGATTGCGTTTACTTATCTCCCCCGTCCGGACGGTCACGTCCTCCCCGACAGCCCTGATATACTCGTTCAGCAAGGGAAATACGCCCCGATCCCCTTTATCGTCGGAGACCAAGAAGACGAAGGAACGATATTCAGTCTCTTTGCGCCGAACGTCACCACCAGGGAAGACCTGATTAGCTACTGCCACGAGTCTCTCTGGAGAAATACCACCGAAGAGCAAGTCACCGAGCTCGTGGACACATACAATACCGGCGCCGCCGCTGTCAGTGAAGGCAGCCCGTTCCGCACGGGGCAGCTGAATGAAGTCTTCCCTGGGTTTAAGCGCCGCGCCGCCTTGATTGGGGATACCTTCTTCACGCTGTCTCGGAGGGCCTTTCTCGAAGTCGCGAACGACGTCCACCCGGAGGTCCCATCCTGGTCGTATCTTTCCAGCTATACCCACGGCACGCCCATCCTGGGGACCTTCCACGGGGCTGATATACTGCAGGTGTACAACGGCATTCCTGATAATGTTGCTGCGAAAAGCACGCGTACCTACTTTATTAACTTTGTTCACTCCTTGGATCCGAACGCGGATCTGGACCAGGCTGATGAATTTCCGGAATGGCCGCGGTGGGCGAAGGCCAGGGAGCTGGTTAATTTCGCGAGCGACAACACGACTATCCTGGCGGATGATTTCCGGAGTGATAGTTACGACGTTATCAAGAAGATTCGCGGCGCTTTACGGTTGTAAATGAGATAATGAAATTTTACATCAGTTCTGTTATTGTGAGTTCAATCCGTGAAGACGGCACGTAGACAGTGCGGTTTCCCAGATACAATGCATTAGTAGCTAAGTATCTGCGGAAGGGAGAGGCTAAATTTATTGCAAGCTCGCCGTGGCTCTATCGAGATCTCTTGGAGTTGTCTACGATGAAACCACTAACAAGTAGCAGCAATGCCCCGGTTAGGGCTTTGCAGTTCGCTTCAATTCCAACTATCTTTACAGGTCTGGAGACCGTTTGTACAATTCTCCAAATGACTGGTAAAACCAGTCTAGCACCAACCATATTAAATACAGGATTTAGCAAAGAACAAACAATTGGTTGATTATACTAGAAAAAAGGGATCTAACTCGCTCCCACTATGTACTCTGCCACCAGAGAAAACACGCAAATGCCCAAAGTCTTCCATCCTACAATCCTTCATATCCAGCCTCCCCACCCTTAAGCTTCGTAATATCACGATACGGGAAATCGTCGCCAGGAAGCTCCGAATTCTTGATCATTTGGTATCGGAGTCGGAAAAAGGGAACCCAGCAATTCATCCCCTTGGGCCGCTTATCGCACAGATAGTCCCAAGCCTTTTGAAACCTGGGACTTAGCTCTTTGTGATACGTCTCAGGCCTATGTGAATCACTTAGTGCCATCAGCATATAATTCCATAGCTGGTCGATGGGCGAGCGGCCGGGCGTATGGAAGGGGAAAGGCTTGGAACCTATATCTTTCATGAGTAACAAAAGAACAGCCTCGGTGAATGCTGACGGTCTCAGTATCTTGACTGCGCGTTGACGAGACCATGGACCCGAGGGGCCCCCCGGGAGTCTCGCCGGCAGTCTAGGGTCCGTCGACAGCGTCAGATGGGGGTCTTGGGGGTCCGGATCACCCAACTTGAGATCTGGCGTCCACCAGATGATATCTTCCTTGGGAACAAGAGAAAGCGTCATCTCCGGGCCGATGTGGAAGTGGAACTCCGTAACAAAGTGATATTGATGGGTGGTTTTTAACAGACCGGGGGTTTCCTGTCGATCCACCCTCCACTGCAAACAACTAGCATCCTCACATACGTGCAGTCCATTTGCCACTAGGACATTGCATGCTCTTTTGATTACTTTGGCATGGATTGCCAATTCGACCTCTGGGATTCCCAAATTGTCTCCAGCGAAGGCTAGCGGTCCCCAACCCCAGGGGATGCTGGGGATTCCAACTTCCTCTAAGAGCAAAATTGTATGTACCGTGAGCCGAGAACCGATAGTTGGCTCTGGTCCGGTAACTAGGCTATTCCAATAGCAAGCCTTTTCCGCCGGCGACATGGTAGCTAAAGAGGCAGTTGATTCAGACATGCTGGTCAAGTATGCTCGGTTGAACTAATTGTTCAGGAACTGCTCAGTCATAGTCCTGGTGGTTGACGCTTATATATTTTAAATATCGCTACATATTCACACGCTGTTCGTAATGGACAGTGATTGTAAGAAACTGATATACAAAGGGATAAAGACTATATCAATGCACATGTTATGTTGCGGGCTGTGAAATTCTGGTATTATTCTATTATTGGTCTGTCTAATTTCATGTCAATAAAGTGGGTGGACCTCCAATTTCATGTTATTCTTCCAACCTCTTTTCTTTTCTTTTCTTTATGTGGTTGAAATATCATGTTGTGAGTTGAAAGAGGACCTAGCATTTGTATAGGAATCATACAATCGTCCTTCCACAAAGAGATGAACTGTCTTGACATTACATTGCGCATTCCCACCCGAATAAAGCGACAAACAACAACTACTACGACGACGATGACGGACCAAAAGCAGGGGGGGAAATAGAAAGAAGACAAGTTAAGTGGAACCAAAAAAAAAAAAAAAAACCGGCCGACGAAATGCACCATGTAAACAAAGACGGCGATGGAGATCAGGGAGATCTAGTTTTACATCACAATCTCAAAAGCATCGAGCAGCCACTGGTCGGTGTCGGACCGTTCACGCAGCTCCTCAATAGGACAACGCAGGAATTCTCTTTGGACATCCGTAACCGAGACAAGACCAGTTACTGGATCTACCTGTGTGACCATAAGTTTGACGGCCTGGGAAATGTCGATTTTGTAGTTATCGGTGCCGCGAAGGCGTGCGGACCAGAAGCGTGAGACCATCAAATCGTAGATGTTTAAAAATGGGAGGAAGCTCCCGGCTTTCGCGACTGCTGTCATCGATGATGAAGCTATCCAAGGTAGCTTCAGTTCGGAAGAAATAAGTATATTGCGTTATAGTATATGGACACACTCGTAACTTACTGTATCCTTGTGGTGAAATCTAATAGGGACTCCTCTAAACACTGTCCGAAGCCCACAGCCGGGGTTGTTATCAATGGTAAATATTCCGGGAAATCGACTCTGCCCGAGACGAGCGACGTGCTCATTGGTACCGGCTTGGTAATCGCCGCATAGTTTGATCAAGACATCAATGTTCTAACCAAAGGTACGGGTCAGTACTGGAGTTTCACGGAAGCTGAGAGGGAGGAGGGGCCACGGACCTTTGGATTGACTCCGTGGAGGTATTGACTGACAGCTATACTTCCGATAAGTATTACCATGGCAGACTGTAATTCCGGGATCTGTGACAATGTTTGGAAAAGACTCCGGGCTGTCTGCCTGAGGGATGCCATGATGATGGTTTTCGGCCAAGAGATATTCAACGAAAGAATAAGGACGAAACGACAGCGGGCAGTTTCCTGTGGTAGATCGAGCAAAGAGTATAAATTGAGAGTCGACGATAATGATAGCAAATACATGTAAGGATGTTATATATGTCTGGGAGAGGGATAGTAAAAAGAATGAACAATGATAACCGCTTTATCTCAATGTAGATAAAAAGGGGAGTAGATGATAGATGATGGTGATCTGACCCGAGAAATTGAAATCGACTGCACTTTTATAACCATCAACTCTCATCAGACGTGCGTTTGAGTCTCGTTTTCATCAATCATCGCCCATCAGACATATCACGGCCGAGTGAAATCAACGATGCCAACGGCGGCCGGTCTGTCTCTTGTTTTCTCTTCTTTTGCTCAATGCCATCGGATGTGCGTCTTCCATGCATGATGGATATCGCTATCCGGGTACTCGCAGCTACAGTCCTTTATGCTTCGTTCTGTCATTACGTGGCATGGCGTGGACCTTTGGAGGAGACTTGTCCCACAGCTCAAGCATCAGCTTGAAACCAAAATTCTGTGCCAACCGAATATTATTCATTCTTGGCGATTGCAGAGAGCGACAATGAGAGAGCTTGGGAAAATAGCCTCGCCAGGTGCAAACAGCCTGGCAATGTCCCAATATGAGCCTTGGTAAGCAAGCAGCTTCCCGGCCGGAGTCCAGCTTGCGATGCCGGCACCAACCTGACTTCTCACCATACCACTCTTAGCAAAGCAAAGCAATTCCATCATCGCCTAGAATATTTAATATCAGATCCCTATTAGCCTTCTTCTGATCCCAACTAGATTATCTGAAGTGGTGATGGCCTTGACCCCACCAGAAACCAGTGGGTGCTTTAAGTGCCTGCGGATCAGAGCAAGCGGCGACCGGTATCTTAGACAGACAAGTGAATACTGCCATCGATGCGCAGAAGCTTGGTCTGGATTATGGGAACACGTTCCACGGGCCGGGAGGAAAGCGCGAGGTCAATTTCATTCCATGGGCGTACCATACATGTAGAATTTGTCCGTCATAAAAAAGGTTAGGTTAGAAGCAAATCTCACCACCCATCATACCTAACCAACAGGAAATGGAAGCCAGTCATAGGATGGTAGCCCTATTCCAAGGACAAACGTGCTCTAGCGATCAAATTATTGGCTGTTTGCATACGATCGGAAGATGCACGAAAAGCCTGCATAATCCTGCATAATCCCCGCATACAGGAGGCTCCTGAACACCGGAGTTTCAGAACAGCGACCCAGGTTCAAGACTTTGGGCATCAAGCTCGAAGAATAGGGCATTCCAATCGATCGAATCCATCCCGCTGTGGAACGTCTCACTAATCCCACTCCAATAAGAAGACCGCGGACTGAGAAGGTCCTGTTCGGCAGAACAGTCCATCCCACATCCAACGCTGGGGTCAGATTCTGAAATGCCTCCTCCCGCTGCATCCAGCACAGCTTGCTCTGGATTGAAAGAAGACCCCTCACCTTCTTCGCCCGTGTTTGAAATCCCGGTAATAGACACTTTGTGCTTCTTGATAACCCGCATGAAGGACTGCAGCAGTCTCCCAGCAATGGAAGAGTCATTCTTCGCTGATTGCAGGATACTGCAGGCATCGGCGACTTCCTTTTTGCGCTCTTCTTCATGCCCGCCGTCCTTGTAGAGGCAAACATCTAGAACGAACACGATAATGGCCATGCAAAGGCAATGCACCGAGCCAGCCATTCGGAACCGGTTCGGAAGGAATGATACAGATTCTTTTTCGAAGAGTCTCTCGCTGCGGATGACGGTCCGAGCGGCCTTGAGGCATACTTCCCGTGAGTGTGCGTATTTCGGGTTGACGGAGCCTCGAGCAAAGTAAGGTAGATGTAGTCGGCATTTTTGGGCGTGGGTGAGGCTGTTTAAGATGTATCGCTGAACTAGTATTGCCGGGGTGATGTTGGCGTTGATTTTTGCGAGATCTTCTAGGGATCCTCCGTTGAGGCGGAAGAACGGTGGGAACCCTGAGATATAGTCGTCGGTCTTTTTGTCGTTTTCTAAAACTGATTCGTAATTCAGAGGCTCGGAGCTAAATAAGGGGATGCTGTCTGTGAGTTCTCGACAGATTTCTCCGAGTCGGGTTCGCTGAAGTGTATAGGAGACGTCAGTAGGATAGTCCATCGGTCGTTCCACGATGTCTTTTCCCGGGAGCAGGTCAATATCGTCCAGATTCCTCGGCTTTCTTACAAGCATTTGACGTGGATGAACAGTATATGTTCCCTTCAAAGGGCCCTCGTAATGGGAAAGAACCCTAAGCGGTCAACCTCAACCATGTCATCTTAAACAGAAAGCTTACCAGTCTGTAGTGGCTAGGTACCACCATACTCTTCTTCCTATCTCAGCCTCAACGGTACTTGTCATATCCGAGCGAGTGCTCTGGTCTAGTCTGTGAAGCCTTAATTCTCGCGCACCCGTGATGGCCGTTAGGATTAGACTGCGGTATCTTGAGGAGACATCCTCAAGGTTGCAGACGACACTGGACGTGATGATCCTGGCTTGAACTTCCTCTAGGGAGGTATCTGAAGCCCGAGAGGAATATTCCAGTAGATCAAGCGCTGCTTTTAGAAAAGCAAGAGTGCGACTTTTCGCCGCCTCCGCCGTTAAGGATAACAATACGCCAGGGTCTTTGGCCGTCCATGAATAAAGCGTGCTCGCGATGATACTTAGAAGCAGTGCTATATGTGCAGGCTTGGGCTGAATCCGCATATAAAGCGCTTCATACAATCTCTCCATAGTCGCCCTCACAGAAGGCACGTGGATGACATGGAGGAGATACGCAAGTTCCTTGAGATATTTTGCCACCAGACATTTGGATTCTTCATATAGGGGAATCCAAAAGCATTTTGTGGCGTCCTCACTTGATACGATGTCTGAAGAGCTCCGGGCCAGAATTGATGTGGCGCTTTGGATTTGACGGATTGCACGAGTCCTGAACACCACCCCGTCTGGTGCGATTGTACTCTAAACTCGTTTAACATTATTCCTAATTAGGTTTGTGCCTGACGTACTAAAAGACCCTGAATGGAGCATTCCACCTCCAGCCAGCGAGCATCTTCGGTAGCGTGTTGCTCTCTCCGGGGGCTTTGTGACTGTGCTGGAATGTGTTCCGAGACCAGCCCAGGAGAAACATCGTTGCCTTTCCCCAGCACAATATCCTCCAATCGCTGAATACGGGCAATAACATCCGAGCTGTTAACATTAGTATCACCCACCGTACTCTCTGGCCGTGGTTCAGCTATCTGGGAAGCGTACAGCTCGCACGCGATGCCGCGACTGGTGCAGTTTGGACACGGAAACCGGCGGCTGCATCTGAGCTTCCTGGACCGGCAGAAATGGCACGAAACAGGCCTCTTCCGCGATGACCCAAGGCCAGACCGGTCAGAGGGCATAATTACTGTCGGCAGGATGGATCGCCGGAATCCTGGTGCAGGATTGTTGGATGGAAGTGGATGAACTACGTTGAAGTGGTCGGGGATTTTATCCGCGGAAGTTCCGCGGGGATGACGGAGATGCCAACTATAAAGACAGGGCACTTGAAGACATCAACCAGCACTTTATTACAGAAATACCTCATTCACAGCTCACTATTTGCAATGGATAGTATTGTCTCTCAGATTCAAATTCTCGCTCGCGAGGCTGGCCCAGCTGACAAGGCCAGGCTCCGGAGTGTCCTTCGCCAGGTCTTGTCTGACTTGGGGAGTCCACAAGACACTCTGATTCAGTTATACAATGGAGTGAGTCTAGTCTCAGAGTATTTACTTCCTATACGTTTGTCGCTGTTTGACTAACCTATTTCTAGCATCTACGCAATGCTGTTGTCCGTCTAGCTATCAGCTCAGGCCTGTTCCGATCGCTTTCCCAGGGTCAGGATGCTCTATCAGTCACCCAGCTGGCAAAGCAGTCTGGAGCCAGTCCTCAATTGTTCGGTCAGGATTCTCCTCGTGCGCAGAGATCTATGCTGCATAGCTGACTGTGGCCTGTTCTGAGATGGCGATATAGAAAGGATCCTGCGTTACCTTGCATCGAACAATATAATCGAAGAAGTTGGACAAGGACAGTTCAAAGCTAACAACACAACTCATATCCTGGCAGACAAGAAGGCAGGGATATTCGCCAGTCATTCGTGGGTCTTCCTTTCACAACGTCACTAATCGAATGCTAAGCGAGTTATTTGCAGGTTCGACTTCACCGGCCGTGTCGTCCAAGCCTTCCCAGAATTCATAATGGAGAACAACTATGAAGACGTAACCGACGGTACCAAGACGGTCTTCCAGAAGGCTTTCGATACTGACCTCCATTGCTTTTCATGGCTTGCTCAGCACCCAGATCAGGTAGAAGAAATGCAACAGGTGATGAAATCATTCCGCTCTAGCGATTGGATCCAAGGGTTCGATCAGTTTGAGAAGGAGGCACTTGACGCAGAAGACAATTCAGAAAGAGTGTTTCTTGTGGACGTTGGTGGTGGTTCGGGCCATCAGTGTATCGAGGTGAGAGACAGATTTCCAGGACTCCATGGACGGCTTGTAGTTCATGACCTGCCAGAGGTCGTCAAGGAAGTTCTGGAGATTCCTGGAATAAAGATAGAAGCAAACGACATGTTCCAAGAGCAGAAAGTTATAGGTAAAGGAGATTACTCACGTTGATCCCTGAAACATCGCCCTGCTGACCTCGTCAAGGAGCCAGATTCTACTATCTCCGCCGCATCTTCCACGACTGGCCCGATGCCCAATGCACCCTTATCCTGAAGAACCTACGGTCTTCTATGGCCAGCGACTCACGGGTTCTCATTGATGAAGTGGTTTTGCCAGAGACCAATGTCCCTTGGCAGTCAGCAATGGCTGATCTGGCGATGATGATCTTGCTAGGTGGGAGAGAGCGGACCCAGAAGCAGTGGGCAGCACTTGCTGTGCAGGCGGGACTGCGGATTGCGTATATCCATGCGTATAACGACCCTGTGTCTTTTCATTCGGTGATTGTGCTTGAATTGGACCATGTCTAGTTTGGTCTATAGCGAATATTCTGTATAGATACATCATCCAATGGCAAATACTGTCGGATCATTTTGCAATAATATTTAAAATCCTAGATCTATGATATTTAAAAATTAAGTACATACCATAGACTGCTGTAACAGACCCGTTGCTGGCCCGCTTGAGCGTAATCCCCATGCTGGTCGGAACTGGAAGGGCTTCGCAGCAGACCCCCTATCTCACCGGTGTAGCGATGGAGGAAACACTCAACTGGCAGCTGCGGGACTACGAGCAAGGCCGACGTCTGCCTCGTATTCCTCAAGAACTGGCATGAGGAGCTCGTCGCGCGCCGCTCTCTCAACCTCGACTGGACGGCAAACGACCTTGTTGAGGCAATCGCTTCGAATTGCAATAATACCATAGTGATAACGCACAGCGGCGGCGTCAATGTCCTACCCTGGGCTAACCACCCAAATGTCACGACTGTCCTGGCTACCGACTACCCAGGCGAGCAATCCGGCAATGCCATCACTGATATCCTCTATAGAAAAGTGAACCCGTCGGCCAAGCTGCCCTACACCATTGCCTACAAGGGAGAGCGATTATGCGGCGTTGCCAACAACCTCCGTTAACACCACTGGTCCGGACAACTGGCAGTCGTACTTTGACGAGAAACTTGAAATCGATTACCGCTACTTCGACGCGAATATCGTCTCTGTGCGCTATGAGTTCGGGTTTGGGCTTTCATATACCACTTTCGGTCTATCGAATGCAAAGAGCGCACGTATTGGTGATAGTTCTGTCACTGCCAGGCCTAATGCACGCCTTGATATAGCCACAGGTGGGAACCCTGATCTATTCAAGCCACTGTATAACATATCTGCCTCTGTGACCAACACAGGGGGGCTGTTACGGTGGGCAGGTGGCTCAGTTATGTGACTTATCCGCCCTGTGCGCCAAAGGGGAGCCGAAGCAGCTCCGGGGGGGTTGACAAGGTTTTCCTTGAGAGTGGTCAGACAAAGACGGTGAGCTTTGAGCTGACGAGGCGGGATTCGAGTTATTGGGTTGTTAGGCTCCAGGATTGGGTTGTGCCCAGGGGAGAAGAGTTTGTGCTTAATATTGGGTTTAGTAGTCGAGATATCAAGGAGGTAGTCAAGATTACGCCGTTGGCCTAGCAGTAAATATATGGTGTATGGATTGTGTTATTTTCTCAAGGAGTGAAGTCCGAAGACTGAAGAACGTTCGATGATCAGTGCAATTTCCTCAGAGTGAGACAGTGTGATGGACCTTGCAGGCTGCATAATTTCTGTGCGGCGCATAACTCCGCCCCTTTAACAAAACCTGAAAAGATTCCAGGGGCGGTAATCTATCGCCGGTGACAGTATCAATACCACCGGTCAGACCCACCGGGGCTGCTTTCTCTGCCTCGCACAATGTCATCCCACAATATCAGACCCTCTGATGACGCCTAGACTTACGGTACCGTACCATGGATCCGAGCTCCTGAAAAGTTTCAGGAGACTCGATCGATTCTTCTCCCATCCGCCGACGATGCTCCTTTAGCTCCTCGCCCTCCGCTGATCTCCTCTCCCACTTTCTTCACCATCTCGGCCATATTTGACAACTGTCGTCCGCCATCTACTGAATTGCGACATCTTCATCGATCTATCCACGCTGCCGGGGCTTCCGCAGCTTCCAGCCGAAGCACGTGCCAAGGTACGCTACCCGTGCAAGATTCAGTCTTGTCGGCTCCGAGACAGCCGGGCTGCCTTCAGCTCAAGTCTCCTCTTCATCACTTTCTGACTTTTGTCCTTGACCTCGCCCGCTGACCTATTTCCGTCCTCGTCTCCAGATTGGTATTATCAGATCCGTCGCCATTTAGTCGTCGTGAACCGGAAATACAGGACCCGCCACAGTAGGGAGTCTACACACACACCGTGTAGCTCTTCAACCGCCTACTGCTGCTTACTTGCCAGGAAAGCGCGATAGACAACTCCCGCCGTGCGCCATCAGCGGTGCTGTGACCTCGTCTGCGTTTATTGAGCAGTTTTCTTGCGATGCCGCGTCGACCCTCCAGCACTTCTTCCATCAACGACCCCTCCGACCCCTCGTCATATCCCTCCCCCTCTGGACAGAGCGGCATCGCCTTCAAAGCACCCTCCAAGACCAACCGCTTCGCTCAGTTTTTCTCGACCTCGCCGAAGGCAAAGGCAGAGCCCCAAACTGCGCGAGCTGCCCTCCAGAACGCCAGTGTTACCAATCCCGCCGCCCCGCCAATCAGCTCCGCCTCACTGTCATTACCGACCATCTCGCTTTCTACTGCGACTGCGGACAACCCAAACATGAACGAACCGCCTACCACGCTCTTTCAGCCTCCGTCACCGGAAGAGACTCGCCGTCTGACCAAGCAACATGCCCAGTTCGGCCCTCTCGGTCATCCGAGTCATCGGTATTCCAGTCGGCATCCCGGTGGCCATTTCCCCGAGCCCGTGATGGACGAGCCCCCGTATTATTATCTGATCACCACATATATTAGTTACCTGATCCTAATTGCTTTTGGTCACGTTCGTGATTTCTTCGGGAAACGCTTCCGTGAGGAGAATTATCGCCATCTGAAGCCACGGAATGGCTATGCAGCTCTCAACAGCGATTTTGATAACTTCTACGTCCGCCGCCTCAAGCTTCGTATCAACGATTGCTTTGAGCGGCCTGTCACTGGAGTGCCCGGAAGAAACATTACCCTCATCGACCGAGCGACGGATGACCACAACAAGAACTTTTACCTGACTGGCACTACGACCAACACCTTGAACCTGAGCTCCTACAACTATCTCGGGTTCGCTCAATCAGAAGGCCCCTGTGCGGATATTACAGAAGAGGCTGTTCGCAAGTACGGCATCACGCCCGTAAGCACACGCGCAGAGGTCGGTACACAAGATCTGCATATCGAGCTCGAGGATCTAGTCGCCAACTTTGTTGGCAAGGAAGCGTCCATGGTCTTTTCGATGGGATTCGGTACCAATGCAAACATCTTCCCGGCTCTCGTTGGCAAAGGTGACTTGCTTATTTCCGATGAGCTTAACCACGCCTCCATCCGGTTCGGTGCACGTCTATCTGGGGCCTCCATTGCCATGTTCAAGCACAACGACATGCGTGATCTAGAGTCAAAACTTCGAGAGGCTATTAGCCAGGGTCAGCCCCGTACTCACCGCCCATGGAAGAAGATTCTCGTCGTTGTCGAAGGTCTCTACTCAATGGAAGGCTCCATGTGCAATCTTCCCGGTCTCATTGCCCTCAAAAAGCGTTACAAGTTCTACCTCTTTGTCGATGAAGCACACTCTGTCGGAGCCATCGGGCCCAATGGCCGCGGTGTTTGTGATTATTTCGGAATCGACACCAAGGACGTCGATGTTCTCATGGGTACATTGACCAAGTCATTCGGTGCTAACGGGGGCTACATTGCTGCCGATACGGCGATGATCCACAAGCTCAAGGCAATCAACTCTGGCATGTTCTATGGAGAATCAACCGCCCCCGCTGTTATCGCGCAAATTGTCTCGGCACTTCGACTCATCAAAGGTGAACTCATTCCAGGCCAGGGTGAGGAGCGACTGCAGCGTTTGGCCTTCAACTCTCGATACCTTCGTCTTGGGTTGAAGCGTCTTGGCTTTATAGTGTACGGTCACGACGATTCGCCAATTATCCCTCTTCTCCTCTTCAACCCTGCCAAGATGCCGGCCTTCTCCCACGAAATGCTGAAGCGAAAAATCTCCGTTGTCATTGTCGGTTACCCCGCGACGCCTTTGGTTTCCTCGCGTGCTCGATTCTGTGTCTCGGCTGCCCACACAAAAGAGGATCTTGACCGTGTCCTGACAGCCTGTGACGAGATTGGAAACATTCTCCAGCTCAAGTTTTCCACCGGAGTCGCTGGCGGTGCTGTTCCCTTGACCGATGATATGGCGCCGCCTCCAGAGAAGGAAGTCCAGTGGCAACAGAAGCGGAACCCGATGATTGTCCCTCCTAGGTGGCGCATAGAGGACGTCATTAGGCGTGGTGTCCAAGATGTCAAGTCACCTCTGTTCTAAATGGACTCTCTCTTATCGTGATGTCAATTGCTTGACTACATTATAATGACCCATTTTGCTATGTCGATTTATGCCCTCATGGTAAACTTGGCGCTGCGGTTCATGCATCTGGGGGAAGTCTTCGGTGGCGTTTCTGATGCGCTCGGTTGATGCTGGTCATGCCGCCTCGTGTCGAACGGATATCAAAATTTTTTTTTGGTGTAAAAAAACACAACACCATCCACAACAATCTCGCTTCCTTGGTTGACTATTATTATTTTCTCAGGAGGGAGCGCCTTGAAACTGTTCAAAAGAAACGCACCACCCTACGAAACATTATATCATTATTTCTCTTCTTTTCACACCTTGGGTTTGCCCACTTCATTCGTTGTTATTTATAGACACCATTGCCGGGCCGTGTCCGCCTACCAAGTGCTGGGGGCTAGAGGCGAGCCCTCGCTGGTTACTGTTTACATACTGGGTTGCTCAACTACTGTACCTAATGAGACTCATGCACGGGTTGGGAGTACGTGGATAGCCTTCGACGATCGCTTATCGTTTGAAGTCACTGGATTATTATTACCATTTAGTATTATTCTAATTCAATGTCTCATTATCTTCTCGGAGCCTTTTGTAATAATTAATCGGTTTGCTATACTGCCTCACACCCTCCTTACTCGACAAGCATAGGAGTTAGACAGTTGATGGTCGTTACCAATTCTTAGACCTTGGCAGGGTTTTATAGAGTATAGATGCTGACACCAGCATAGCACGGCTACTGCGTTTCCGGAATGTTCCTTCCTGGAATGGTGTGGCGTTCAAACTACCAGGTATGTTCAATATCAACCATACGATCTAAGTACTTATAAACGACATATGTTAACTATAGCATGGAATCGTTAATTAATTTGTTAATAGAGTTTATTCATTGCTATACTGAAGAGTAGGTAGGTGCGTAGTAGATACCCCGAATCCAATGCCATGCCATCCAAAAACAAAAGCAAAGGCAAATGCAAAAGAAAAGCTAATCGAGGTACATCCAGAAACCACGCAAAACGGACGGGAAAAAAAAAAAAAAGACAAATAGGAAGTCAACGCCGGTGTATGATAAATGTATAGCCCGTCTGATACAAGCAGAACCAACGAGGGAAAGATAGATCTATGTCGAACGCGCCGTCCGTCTTCAGCGCAATGCACCACCGTGCAGGAATGAAATCTGACTCTAAGCCCGAGAAACATGGATGGATTCAAACAAAAGACGACAGAATGAGGTTCATTCAAAGGAATACCCGGTTGCTAATTGAGACACAGCACCAAATACAGAAGAAAACAAGAAAGGAAGCAAGAAAAAGCAAGTATAGGTCGTGACTTCGTAAGTGTTGCGTGAGACAACAGTTGGTGGTAGTTGGTTAAATGCATCAAACAGCACCATAATGTTGTCGGTCTTCGTTAAGAAGAGCCTGGCCCTCAGGGCTGGACTCAGGAGTCTGCTTGCGCACGGGCGAGGGGATCCAGCCTCTCATCCACCCGTGGACTCGCTTCCAGCGGCTTCGTCCGCGCTTGGGGTCTTCAACCTCGAGCACGGATTCTTCATCAGACTCAGTGCCGTACATGAGGAATTGCACACCCATGAAGCCGTCCAAGAAGAGGACACCAAAGGCGCCGAGGAAGAAGGGGATGGCGCGCGTCACCCACTCCACGCGATCGTTGCCGTCTGCGTCTGCCCATCCGCCGCCGCCGTATGGAGGCAGGTCATACCAAGCGTTCGGATTCGTTAAGAGAGATGAAGAGTAAAAGAAGTTCCCGCTAAATGCAGCCATGAATAGCAAAGGGGACAGGCCCGAGGTGCTCTTGCGACAGTAGTTCTTGTATAGCTGGGGAGGCCGCGAGCCGAGATATAGAGCCGTGGACATCCAGGAGAAAATGCTGCCAAGGAATTCAAGGGTCAAACCTGAAGAAGGCGGCAGTGGATCAACATCGGTCGGGGCTGCGTTGGCGGCCACAGCGCAAAGCATCGACGCTAGCAACACAGTTCGTGCGGCGGAGTTTTGGACGCTCAGGCCGCCGCCGGATCGAACAATAGATCGCCGAGAAGAACTCAGTTTCTTCTCTCTTGAATAAGACAATGATGACACGTTGTTCATGGTACCGACAGATCGGTCTTTGATATCGCCGGTATTCTTCGAATCTGAACTAGCGCCAACTTGCGGTGACGGACCGCACACGGTGGAATCGTCCTCGGAAAACGAGCAAGCCTCGAGGACATTCGGGGGCGCAGTGCCGTCATCATCCCGACCAGAAATAGCAGTATAGTCGTCGCCTCGGCGTCCCTTGTAATGAGTGTACCAGAAGAACTGGAATACAAGGGCTATATCGACCGACACATAGTAGCCCGCAATGATCACCTGCCAGGTGGCTTGCCGAGTAAGAAGAGCACCGAGCAGGTTGCCCATATCACCGAGGCACCATATAATCAGAAAAAATATAGACAGCCCAGAAGTCGACTGCAGCTGGAAGTTCTTATAGATCTGAGGAAGCTGGGCAAACAGCCATGATACAATGCTCAGCGTGCCGAGGGTCGACGAGAGGAGGGCAAGCGGGGTGGGGAGACATATGTGGAGATAGGACGAGATCGTAGTGAGAAAGGGCGACGTGGGCTCACAGTGCTGTGGAAGAGATTGGGCGACATAGTCTATTAAAGGAGGAGACATGTCCAGACTTCAGGTTATATCAGAGTGTACGTGAGTGGGAGCTGGAGGTTCAATCGAAACCCGGGCAGAATGGCGGACGCGACAGGACGGCGATAAGACGCTGCGGAGACGAGCGATAAAGGCGGAGGCGACTAACAAAGAGCGAGTCTAGATGAAAGACGACAGTATAAAGAGTGAGGAAGAAGAGGAGGGGAAGAGGACGAGAGAGAGAGAAAGAGAAATCATGAGGAGAGACGCAGCATTCGTGGAGCGTCGAGTCATCCCCCTTCAGTTGGTCACGAGAGATCGCGGGCTGATAAGAGTCCAAATCGGGAAGAACTGATAATCACCCGGAGCCGCCTGTGATTGGCTGCTGTTCAGGCAGCCAGGCATACACCTAACCCTAATCGGATTAGTCATGATTCTACTCTCCTACAATTGGAGCCAAGCAGCCATTACTGGCTTACTGTATTACAACTCTGCTGGAAAACACGCGAAGGAAATCACTTTTCTGCTCTGATTCATCAACCACTAACACAGTCCAAAATCTCCCTCTCTCCTTCGTGCCGAGTCACTGCCGACCCCCATGGCGACGGTGGTGCTTCGACCGACGCCCAGCCGACCGATCAGACCCATACTGCGACCACTGCTCTGGTCTGTCATATTCATAGTACTCTTCTCCTCCCTCTGCAGCTGAAGTGGGCGGTGGAATCCCGCGTCCATTCTTCCCTTTCTCCTGGATAAAATGGCCCAGTATAGCTCCACCGACTGCCCCCAGCAGTCCGTGTCTTTTCTTGTGTCCAAGGTAATATCCAGCCGCACCGCCGGTCATTGCACCTCCTGGACCGCGGGTACCGTCTCCGGTACCACCGGGTCCCTGTGGGATATCGACATCCAGATTAACGGACCCGGGGTTGGAAGACTGGAAATGTACGTTGGGTTCACTGCGGAATACTAGTTAGCTTCGCAATCTGGCATGACTGAGTTTATGGCTGAGTCTTTGACTGAGTCTTTGACTGAGTTTTTGACTGGGTGTATTGTATACGTACTAATAGTCTGCGTTCTGTGGAAGCTGGTTCTTGGGGTCGCAGTAGACATCGTGCTTGTGTTTATGCCTGCAGTCATGGCCTTTTGTAACAGGTGCACTCAGATGGTGCGACTGTCGGTAGTCTGCCTGGTCGCATTGCTGCTGGTCGAACGCGTATTGCTGCTCGTCGTAGTACTCGCCAGTCTGGTCGTAGCCGCTACCGTTGCCGTATGCAGGGTTCTGCACTGAACCAGGGTCATAGTAAGCATCGCCGCTTCCGGGAGTTGGGCGTTTAGAGGCTGAATGTCTGGGGGTCGAGTGCTTGTTCGAATGGCGAGACTGGTGTGACGTTGACTTCGACCTTGACTTTGAGCTCGAGTGTGGCTGCGACTGGCGGAAAGGGTTCGACATTTTGAATGTGAAGGCGTTATATGGATTTTCGATGAAGACGATAGGATCTGGTAGTAACCTGTAGAAAACGGCGATAGAGAATGTAAGGAACGTGCTGATGGACCCTGAAGCAGGTGAAGGAGGGCGTATTTATGTCAGCCAATAATACAAATTACCTCTATTGTCTTTGTTGTTTATTCAAAGAAGCTCTTTCTCGGTATTCAGAATCCCATTATATGCATCAGATCAAGTGAATCCACCAGTGCAGCAGCATTGTCCCCTCCATTATCTGGCAGATTAGGGCTCACTTCACATACTCATAACTCTGCTCAACAACCACATTCTTATGAATCACCCCTCCATCACTATTCCCCTGCACATGTTCATTCTCCCTCCCACTCGACCTCGTCGGCGATCTCCCCCCTTCCCTCTCCCTCCTCAACTCAGCCGACGAAGTCTCCGCCTCAATCGTAGAAATCAAAAACGCCTGATCCGTCTGCGTCGGCGGAAACGCAGAGCTGTGGTTCCCACTCCCCTTCTTCGAACTCCCCAGCTTATTCCAACTACTCAGCTCGTGGCTCTTGTAGCTCCGATAGCTACTGTCTGCGCGGGACTTGAGAGACGCAATGTACGAGCTTAGGGCTGGGAGACAGGCGCAGATGAGACCGATTCCTGCTTCGGCGTTTCTATACATCGAATATAAATCAGAACCATGTCTCAAATCAAGTTTTGGGTTAGTTAAGAAAGGAACGTACGCCGTCAGAACCGCATGAATCCAAAACCACGTCGTATCCGCGGTCTCGGACTCCTCCACCATCATATAAAGCCTCCAAACACTGAACCCGGTCGCCAGGCCACCAGCGCCCAAAATCCCTACAACCCTGAGCTTCCTCTTCAGCGACATCTGCAGCGACCACAGCATCGGCACGGGCAGGATCAGAATCCACAGGTCGCTCGCGATACTAATAGCCGAGTCGGCGATGATGACGCTGCGCTGGTCGAGGCAAGACCCGCCGGTTACGTCGGGGCCGAGCCAGTATGTTGAGATGGGCTTGCAGAAGAAGATCTTGATGAAGAGCGCGGGGATGTAGTACAGCAGGAGGATTGTGATGCTGGCGTAGATGATCATTACCTTCTGGCGGTCTGGGGAGAAGATTCGGAGCATGATTGTTAGGAGGGCGAGTTTGATCACGAAGACCATCGGGACGTAGAGCAGGGTTACGGCGTAGGAGGCCTGGTATGTTAATTAATTAATGTGTCTTTAGCTGTTGTTTGCTTCGTACGCTACCTTTTGGAAGCTGATGAACTGGTCTTTGGAGACGTCCCAGGCGTGGTAGCCTCCACCGTAGGCATTGACTGTTCTGTTAGATATGAAACAGGCCAGTTGAATATTAGTAGAAGATGCGTTACATACGCACAAGCATATTCGCACAGAAGCCAATAAATAACACCTACCACAAACATAGGATGAGCACAACCCGTCAGTCTGCTAGAAAACAACCTACCCATCCTGTAATCGTCGTATCTATAAGGAAATAGTCAATGGTCAGCCAAATGCCTTAAAGCGATACACTTCCAAGCCATGGTAAATGCCGAGTACCAGGAATACTCACAATCCTCTAATCCCAACCCATTCCTCAGTCGCACCTTAACAGCAACCCGCGTCCCGACTGCAATCGTCACAACGATAATGCACACCACCTGGGTTGCGAGGTTTACCGTATGTAGTACATCTTCTGGGTTATCGAGGTTGGATACCGCGCCCGGGGGTGCCGGGATTGCTGGTTCTCTGGAGTCGGGCATCATGTATCTTTCTGAAGAATGCTAGAGTGCTTGGAAGGTGGTGAGGCGAAGCTCAGCTCGAGCGGGTTTAGGGAGGCGTGTACTTTTGAAGTCGTGGCAGCATTGACGTTAATGGAAGGCTATGGACGAGATATTAGGACATTGCCTCAAGTCGTCGACATGTGAGATAGAATGACAAAGCAATATGGAAAGATGAGACGCACAATGCACAACAAAATAGAATGGATAAAAAGATTAGAGCATTCCACCGGAGTCGCACAAAAGGGAGAGATGGAAGCTGCGGGTCCTATAATCCAGGACAAGCCGAAGAGGAAGGCCAGCGATGAGCAGCAAGCACCAAGCACCAAGTGCTCCGGCCAAAGCCAGGAACTCCATAGTCACAGTGTGCAGCAGCCGGCTCAGCAGAGAGCAGGATCGGCTCCATGATCCACGCAATAAGCGCGAATAGTACTGGCAATCCTACCCTCCTCCCAAGCCCCAGCCCCAAAATCCTTACACCGTTGACTGAATATCAATCAGATCCAGGAGTATGTCTCACTCGCAGCTCTCGGAAACGTAGCCGAAGTGCTCTGGGAAACGCAGCCGACGTGCTCTCTCCAACGTCTTCCATGCGATATTTGTAAATCCTACTCCTGAGTAGCCTATAGGCAGGTCAGCCGGTAGGAGGAGGACGGAAGATTAGCCCGTTATGCACTGCAAGCCATTCTTTTATTAGCGATCAACTGGATGTATCAATCCCCATCTGCAATCTGCACAGTGGCCCAGCAGAGCATAGCATATAGCATAACTACGAGAGTCCCGATCGACCACCGGCCATCCCGGCTCCCGGCTCCCGCTGCGTTTACGAAAGAACAATAGCAGCAACCAAGAGAAAGAACGGCAGGTAAGCCCCGATTGTTTAACGATTTGCCCGGGATATAGCCGGCGCGCGCCGCTGAGCCGGGTTCATATTCCTACATAATTTCCCTCGGGGTTCTTTAAATTCCTTGGCTGGACGCTGGACAGATCAAACTCAGACAACCATAGCAGATGCCAGACGGCACGGATAGTGCGGGCCGGGGATCGCAATCCTTCTGCCTGGCGACAGCGGCGTTCGACCGTTCGTGCAACAAAAAGTACCCTGATCAGCGTGTTTCAGTTTTCATTTTCAGTTTTCACAGAGGCGCCGATGCGCGATGCGGGCCGGTTTACCGGGGTTGGGTGGAAAAGGATTCGAGACCCCTGTTCTGGCGGGAATGGCTGCAGACGTTGGCGGCTTGTTCTTGGCGAATTAGGGCTTTCCGCTGGCCACGACGGATGCAGAGACATGGCCAGTTATGGGTCTCTGGTTGGTTCCACTGGTTTTTGAAAGACCGGAGGAGGATTGGGCTTTTTTATTTTATTATTTTTTTTTTTTCTTTTTGTCCCCTGAACGCAAAGGATGAACAATGGAATTCTACTTCGTATAACATTGTGTATTGTTGCTGAAGGCTGGTTGAGCCCCTTTTCCTCTCTCAAGAGACTACTCCTACTCCGAGAGGGTGTCAGATTTCCCGACGCAGTGGGAAGAGATCTTCCTGCCTTTACGACGAATTCGAATTATCCGCGCAACTGAAGGCCGATCCTGTGAGTTGCCCTGTCAGTCATGATTCAGTTCATGGTTCTGGGCTGTAGATCTTACCAATTAGTCCGGTGGCGTAGGCATCGATGATTTGGATGACAACGCCGTAAGTTGCTCCGACGCAGAAGAACAGTCCTAGAAGCACGATACCGACGTGCAGGATGTACGTGATCTTCTGCATCAGGGGTCCCTTCTTGTAGTGGCCGTGGTCGTGCAGCCATAACCAACCGGGCAGGCTCATGGCGAGAGGTGCGAAGCACACCGATCCCACGAGAGAAATGAGATAGTTGAAGATGGGGATTGATGAGGCGAGGATGAATGCCAACGCGCCGAGCAGCGTCGTGCAGGCTAACCAAGTACCCCAATGCACAACAGTGTTGGCTTGCAGGTGGCGTGTATTTCCGAGAATACGAACAAAAACATACTTCGCACCGACCTGATACAGACAGAATTGGTTAAAAGCGAAATGGCAAAGGCGAAAGGCGCTTACATGTAAATAGAGGGTGCCGCTGACAATCAGCCCGAGCAATGCAACACCATAAGAAACCATCTTGATCGTTTGTCCGGCACTCTAAACGCAACCAAATTATTAATTGTTCTTCAGAAGAAAAAGAGGGAGAACATACACCTAGCGATGGACTGGCCACCCACATCCCACACCACCGATACACGACCAAGCTGAAAGCAAGGTAAGACGCCGTCACCAAAGTCATACATACATACAGCGGCTTCTTGTAGTCCTTCGGGTTGCGCATCTCCGAAATAACCGGCAAGAAGGCACTGGTGCCAGCCGAAGAAACAAATATCGTGCAGGACGCGACCATCCCGGCAGCAAACCCGGGGTTGTTGATATTAACATAGCCCAGGTCGTATGGCCCCTCCTGCGGTGCAGCCGCCGGCCGGTCTTGAGTAGTCACTCCGATCACGACAATCAACACGGCGATGTAGATGGACAAGAACCCCGCGTAGCTTAGCCAACCGACGTGCTCGAGCTTGCGGATCGAAGCGGTGCCCACAATCACCACTGTTGCGAGGAGCGACCACCAGACGGTGCAGGCAGCATGGTGCGAGAGGGCGTTCAGCGCAGTAGAGACACCGATAATGCCACTGCCAGTCACCAATACGTAGCCAATAATGAACAGGAGTCCTGCAGCCTCCTTCGCGACAACGCCCCCCGCAAACTCGGCCATGTCCGCGATGGAATGGCAGTGCGGGTGTCTGTTGCGGAAGTTGCCCAGGATCACGAAGCAGTAGGTATTGAATGCACCCCAGGCCACAATACTAATTGAACCGCCCACGGCTCCCAGTGAGTACAGTGCTGATGGAAGCGAGAGCACGCCTGTTGCGAAGAGGATTTTGGTGAAAATCACAGTCGCATTGAACCAGCCCACCTTGCGAAAGTTGACCCCCGAGTCTGTCTTCTTGAACACCTCCCCTTCCTCCTCCAGGGTCACCGACTGAGGGCTTGCATTCCCAGAGACATAAGCCTCGAGAGTATTTGCTTGCTCCTTATCACGCATTGTTGTTGGTGGTGATGGTTTTCTTAGGAGAGATTGGGAAGGGCAGTTAAACAAACTGGCAAAACCGCTGGAACCAAAAACAGACGAAGACGACCTTTATAACAGCAAAAGTCATGATAACCAGGAGAACACTGCGACCAGCAGCCAGAATCACCAGTACAGAGAGCAACCCTGCCTGGCAACTCCCGCCCGCTTGCCTAGCGACTAGGCCAAGCAGATCACACACTAATGCATCCCCTGGCCGGGGGTTTTCCAACTCTTTCCAGGCCTGGACAGCAGCGGATAAGAAATTTAAGAACTCTGCGGCCCTCAAAGAATCATTATTCATGACTCTCCGGTTGCGCAATCAGCGAACATTACTGCATTCGGGTTCAACGCCTGCTGCCGAGTAACCGGGTAGAAACTAGACAGGGATCGAGACCGACACGACAGGAAACTGTTTCGGATAAGATAATGACAACCGTTATCCTATCTTTGGCTGCATAGCTCCGGTGGGAGCTGCTAGCGAAAACTCAATTAAGAGCAACCCACACCTGGCCCGATGCTGCATCCCGATTTGTGCTCCGCGAAGGATCTCCCGTGGGGTGTATCAATGACAGCGACAGATATGGTGGAACTCAACGCGGTCCGTCGCAGTCGACGACGACCGGTACAGTAGAGTACGTACCTTGTACTCCGTAGCCCCCCAACAGACACGACATCAATTGCCCCTCATTCCCTCTACTCCCTTCTCTTTCTTCCCTGCCCCTCTTCCCTGTATTGCATCTCTCATTCTGCCGCTTGCACCATATCTCCTCACTCACCTCACCTCAATTGACAATGCCCTCTACCACGCTCCAAGACGGCTACCGTCTAGGAGCCGACATCGGTGGCACATTCACAGACGTCTACGCCTTAACACCAGAAAACCAAATAGCACGAGCCAAAGTCCCCACCACCATCCCGGACCAAAGCATCGGAATCAAGAACGGGATCCGCAAGGTCCAACAGACCCTCAAAGACCGCTTCGCCTGGGACGGCAAGTTTCAGTTCATCCACCACGGCACGACGGTCGGCACGAACGCCGTGCTCGAGGGTAAGGGCGCGCGAACGGGGCTGATCGTTACGGCTGGGCATAAGGATATCCTGGCCGTGCGCAGGTCGCAGATCCCCGGGGGGTTGGGCGCTTGGTTGCATTATACCCCGCCTGAGCCGATTGTGCCTCTGGAAAGGGTGATACAGTGTCAGGAGCGGATGTCTGTTGATGGGGAGACGGTTGACGAGGTTGATTTAAATGCGCTGAGGGCCGATTTGAGCGCGTGGGTTGGTGAGGAAAAGCCCGAGGCTGTGGCGATTTCGTTGCTGAACTCGCACGCTAATAATGAGCACGAGGTGAAGGTTGCGGGTGTGGTTCGTGAAGTGCTCGGTGAGGACACGACCATTATTTGCTCGAGCGATGTTCTCAGAGAGGTTGGCGAGTATGAGCGGACGGTTACAACGTGTACCAATGCGCTTGTCAAGCCTGTTGTCCAGACCTATCTCAGTAATCTGCAGAAATTGCTTGCAGACGACGGGGATCTCATCCGTATTCTCAAGTCAGACGGTGGGTTAACGAGCTTGGATCTGGCGGGGGAGTTGCCGGTTAATATTTTGATGTCCGGTCCCGCTGGGGGTGTACAAGGTGTTGCGGACGTTGTCACGAGAAATACTCCCTATAAGAACTTGATCACATTCGACATGGGCGGGACGTCAACAGACGTTGCCATTATCCACCAGGGCAGACCACAGCTTCGTCGCGAGACGGTGGTGGGCTCACTTACAGTCCGCTCGCCTGCTGTTGACATTCGAACTGTGGGCGCAGGAGGCGGGTCCATCGCCAAATACATGGACATCACCGAGACGATGCGAGTCGGCCCAGAGAGTGCCGGCGCAATTCCAGGACCTGCCTGCTACAGCAAGGGCGGGAGTGAAGCCACCGTCACAGACGCCAACCTTGTGCTGGGGTACCTGCCAGAGAACCTGCTTGGGGGAGAATTCACCCTACAGGCAGAAGCTGCATTGGCTGCGGTTGGCGAGATAGCGAAGCAGATGAAACTATCTGTAACCCAAACCGCCGAAGATATTGTCAACCTAGTGAACGAGACTATGTACGGGGCGCTGCGTTTAGTCTCTGTCGAGCAGGGCTATGATCCGAAGGAGTTTGCCCTAGTTGCCTTTGGAGGTGCAGGTCCTCTCCATGCAAACGCCGTGGGAAAGCTACTCGGGGCCTGGCCCGTTATTGTGCCCCCATCTCCAGGGACTCTGTGTGCCCTAGGTGATGCCACTACAAGGCTTAGCCACTCTCAATCGCTGTCCTACATCCGCTTGCTCTCGGCCACAACTTCCCAACAGGTCAAAGACCGGTTTGACGAGTTAGAGCAGACCTGCAAAGAGACGATGAAGGGTTCAAATTCGAACCAAGAAATGCAATTGAACATCGGTTACCATTTAGACCTTCGATACCGCGGTCAAGCATTGAACCTGACGGTCGAGCTAGAAGCTCAAGATCTGCTGCTGGAAGACGGCCCGTGGAGAGAGCTGCTACAGGCAAAGTTCGACCAGCTCCATGATCAGCAGTTCAAGTACTGTCTTCCCAATTTCGAGCTCGAGTTGATGCGCCTAGAAGTTGTCGCCGTCGATGCGACTCCCGGCATTGACATCCCGCAGCTCAGTAAAGCCGGATCAAGCGCGCCATCTGCCGAAGCACTGGTCTCGAAGAAGAATATCATCATAGAGGGACAGACAATGGAGGCCAAGCTGTGGGATCGCGAGAAAGTAAGCTTCCAGGGTGTCCGTGTGGACGGACCCTGCATCATCACTGAAACGGACAGCAACACCCTGATCCTCCCGGGTTGCTATGGTGAAGTTGATTCGGTCGGGAACATACTTATACGCCCTAGTGATGACACGGTGAGAGAGCAAACAAAGGATGAGACTTCAGAGGCAGCACTAGAGATCGTGCAGTCGACACCACTAATCCCTACGCTTGTTGCCTCTGCCCTGGCCTCCATCCGCAGCGAGATGGATACCCTCATGCTCCGCTGTAGTATGTCGCCAGCGATCCGCGAGCAGCAGGATGAATTTAACGTCATCACCACTGCTGACGGCAAGATGCTGGTCGGTCAGTTTGGCAGTTTCATCACCCAGTTCCTCCGTGCATGGAAGGGGACGATCGAGGAAGGCGATGTGTTTATCACCAACGACACCTACATGATCGAGGGAGCCGTAACGCACTTGAACGATGTGATTGTCCTGCTACCAATCTTCCACGAGCACAGACTCATCGGGTGGGCGTCGCAATTTGGACACTTGACCGATGTAGGCGGAATCGTCCCAGGCAGTATGTCCATCAACGCTTCATCCATCTTCGACGACGGCGTCCAGATCCCCTGCATCAAGCTCTACGCAAAGGGCACCATGAACACCGACCTAGTCGATCTACTCTGCCGCAACTCGCGCCAGCCCGACTGGTACAGGTCCGACCTGATGGCCATCATCACCGCGTGCCGAACAGCGGCCAGCCGAGTCTGCGAGCTGATCTTGCGGTTCGGATGCGAGATCTACCTCGCCGCCTGCTCAGAGCTCCTCCTGCGCAACCGCACCGCAATGAGCAAAATCATCGACACAGATTTCGGCGACCAGCCCAGCACATTCACCGACTTCGTCGACGACGACGGCCACGGCATCGGGCCCTGGGCGCTGACTTGCACAATGACCAAGATCGAGGGTAGCCGCCTGCTCTTCGACTGGACCGGCACATCCCCGCAAAGCGACCACGCCATCAACTTCTACCTCTCCGAGACCATGTTCCGCATGTTCATTGGCTACTACATGATCGCGGCCGCCGCACCAGGCACCGTCATCAATGACGGCTTCCACGACCTCATCGACATCCACATCCCCGAGGGCACTGTCCTGAAACCCGTCCGCCCGGCGCCCATCTCATGCCGCACACATCTAATGGGCCGCACAATGGACGTCATGCAAGCGCTCATCGGGCAAAGGAACCCCGTGTACGCGGCCGCGGCGGGGTTCAGCGACTCCCCGCACTTCTTCTACTCCGGATACAAGCCAGACGGCGAGTGGTACCAGTTATATCAGATCGGGTTCGGGGGTGTCCCGGGGCGCAACGCCGGCGATGGTCTAGACTGCCACTGTTTGTTCCCGGCAATCAAGTCCATCCCGACGGAGATCATCGAGCTGAATTACCCGCTCCGCATTGAAGCTAACGAGAGTGTCCCTGATAGCGGCGGGGCAGGGTTCTACCGTGGTGGGAACGCGCAGCGCACGCACTACCGGTTCTTGTCGCGCGGCGAGTTCAGTCTGCATGATGACCGGTGGTTCACGAAGCCGTGGGGGATCCGTGGTGGGAAACCTGGGGCGAGGTCGAGGAAGGTTCTGTATCGGTACTCGAAGTCGTGGGATGCGCCCCCGGTGGAGGTCCTCCCGTCGAAGTGCGATCATGTTCGGGTCGACCCAGGTGATCTTCTTGAGTGGGTTACATGGGGAGGCGGTGGGCTTGGGGATCCGTTGACGAGGCCTGCGGAGAAGGTCGCGCTGGAGGTTCGTCGGCGGTTGGTAACTATTGACGGTGCGCGTGAGAATTACGGTGTGGTTGTCAATTCTGAGGACCTTACTGTGGATGAGAGTGCGACTGAGGCTTTGAGGAAGAGTATGGCGGATGCTCGAGGTGCGGGGAGTCAAAAGTACGATCGCGGTGGCAGTCTGGAGGAGTTGAGAGAGTTATGTTTGAAGGAGACGGGGCTTCCTGCGCCCAGTCCGCAGTGGGAGGTCGAACTGTATGGACCGCACGTGAGGATTCCATATGTCCAAGAGTGGTATTCGCGCATGAACGAGGCGAAGGGATGGGGATTGTAATGATAATTGATCGGGCATACTTACTTGTTGTATGTAAATACTGTACGGCTATCCTTGACGGAGCAAATATGGAATATAATACGGTCTTGAGGTAGTGAATAGCAAATGCATTGGTATCCGTAATATAGCACACGAAGAAAAAAAGAAATAGTAAAGAAGGTCAACACGAAATAATCAGATACATGCGTCCAGCACATCATAGCACTTGGCCGGAAGGCGAGAAAAAAAAAAAAAATAGGTATCAGTCATATGCCAGGCTTCACTAGTGAAGTCTCATATTAAATGCACAAGCAAAAAGCTCGGCCAATGCAACACGTTCGCTCATTGGTTTGCTGTCTTCCTTACCCTCTGGCTAACCCAGTCAGATAACAGAGAGTCTAGCTGGCTATTCATTTCCCGCAGCCTCTTGCTCTCGTCCTTGAACAAGTTACCAGTAATCGGGTGCTCTGGGCCGGCAGGGGGGATGTTTGTGTTGTCATAAACAATAACGTAGAGATCGCGAAGCTCGTTCTCGTCTTCCAAGTACGAGCGCAGACTGGCATCACTCCAGGTCGGAGTAGGTGTCTCAAACGGTGTCGGAGCTTCCTCGGCCCGCTTACTGTCGGTGGTGTCAGCAGGAGATATGGGAGGCGAATCAGGCGAGGTAAGTTGATCTCCGGAAGCCGGCAGGTCAAGAGTCAGTCCTGGCATGCTAGGGGAGCGCTGGCTTCCCAAAGGCGAGGATGAGCTGACAGGTGAATCCAAGTAACGGTTTTGAGTTGGGGCAAATTTCTGCGGTGGTGATGTTACAGAATGCGAAGTAGTCACCTGGCTGGGTCGGATCTGCCGATCCATATGTTCTTCAACCAGCGACACTGGTGACATGGGCGAGGTTGGCGATGTTGGCGATGTTGGTGAAGTTGGCGACATTGTGTTCTTTGAAGGACTGGGTATGCGGACAGAGTTCGACATGCTCCGCTCTGGCTCCTGGGGCTTGGAACGTGAGGTCCCAGCTATCTCTTCCACTTCGTCGAGGACCACTTGACGTATCGTCTGGTCCGGTCTCTGGTTCTCTGGCGGTGCTCGTTCCTTTTGGATCGGCGATCCTAGCGCTAATTCCTTTGCTGGGTCTCGAGTTGCAACGACCTCCGGTGCGTGCTTTTGAAGCTTACTAGATTGCCGTTGTGGTCCAGCCTGCTTCGCAGAGCGCGCCTCGGGCGACCCCATGGACTCCAAGGATGTTCGGGACAGTTCACCTGAGTGTTTCTCCATGTCTTCACCCTCATCGTCAGCTGATTTGGACTTCTTGTCCTTTCTCTTGAAAAGACCGCTGAGCATCCCGGGTTTCTTCTCCTTCCGCTTCTTTTCTTCCTTCTTTTCGTTGGAGTTGACTTTGTCGAGTGTCTCCAAACTAATGCGAGGCTAAAGATACCGAAGCAGTTAGATTTTACTCAAGCAAAAGCAAATAACAAATTGTACATACCTCTCTTGGCTCATTCGCCGCAGACTCATCCCGCAGTAGGTTTGGAGTGAGAGATATCTTCTTGGGCTCTGCAGCATCGTCCTTGAAGAATGAGTCGGTGTTTCTGATAGTGCCATTTCTTGACCGGCTGACGGTAGATTCAGATGTAGGGGAGAGTGGTTCTTCTTGTTCAAATATCTCTTGGCTTGTCCGCCGCTTCTCCGGGCTAGCAGAAGCAGGCTCTTCCGGTCCCTGCACAGTCTGTGCCTCTTCGGCACCCTTATCGCGTTGCGCTTTGGGCCGCAGGGGTTCGACAACGATATCTTCATTCTGCTCTTCACGTTGCTCGTATTCCTCTCGTGCGTATTCGTCAGTGAATGAAACATCGTCGTCATCGTCAACCTCTTCTTCAGTCGAGTATTCAACATCGGAAGCTTCAATGTACGTCGGGCTAGTAAATGTGACAGCTTTCGCATTTCGGCGGCGCATCGCCTTTTTCAGAGGGTTCTTGGACTTCTCCAAATTATCACCAAGCATTGTCGCAGAAAGCTGGTTTTGTCAGTCAGGCTCGCTGTGCTGAGGGGCAGGAAACGTACATCCACATTTCGGTGTTTGTTTAACCGGGCCAGCCTCTCTGTTGGCGTTTCAATGTGCTCAGCGGGCAAATAACCTATGCTACCGTCCTTCACAATCCGAACAAGCCACCAGTAACTGTTACTGTCATCCAGAAGTACCATGTTATCACCCTTTGAGGCGTTCGCCTGGCCGTCCACAGTCGCAACAAAGTTATGCAATGCATAAACGAACTCGAAGTTGATATCATCTACTCAAGTCAGCCACAGTTATCTAAAAACGATCGTGATAAAGTTGTCTTGCGTATTGCACAATTCCAAAGGAAAATGTGACAACATACCGTCATCGATTGAAGGGGAGCTCGAGATTTTGTCCATGAGTTCATCATCCAACAAATCGTCATCGCCATCGCTATGGTCACCATCTTCACCATCCCCAATATCAGAGTCGTCCCTATGAACACCCAGCCCGATCTGAATGTCGTCGGTATCATCATACATGTCAATGCCATCATATCCATCCGCGGCCGAACCACGACCATCAGGGCCCTGCATAATTTCGGCTTTGGAATCATGATCGGCAATACGAACTTCTTGCTCCTGGTGCGGAGCTAGGCCGGTTTCGTTTGTGGGCGCTGGTTTTGCGTGATCTTTCGCGGAGGGAGCATCATGGTCTTGGAGGTCAAGCGTATCTAATTAGGGATCCGAGTCAGTAACGCCAATTACCGAGTCGATGTGGCAGGAAATAGTGGTAAATACCAGCTCGCACAATCCGGGGTCTCGCCATGTTTGCGGTGATGTTGTGTTGGGCGAAACGTTTCAAGCACGTTTAGGAGGAAATTCAGGAGCTCGGAACATGGAAGGGAACGAGCGCAGGTCGACAGCTTCCGATGCGTGAAAGGGGAGGGGTCGCGAAAAAGCGCAAGAGAATAGAAGCCAGAGTAAAAGGGGCGAGCCACACAAATATCGAAACCAACTTCTTATGAATTGGCAGAAACGAATGAATGCCACGACCAGCGGCGGGGGGTGTTGAACAATCGGAGAACAGGAGATTCGAGCCACAGGACGAAATTCGAGTGTTCCGGGAGTTGAAAAAAGTGAAAAAAGCTTCAATGAAGAGAAAATACAAAAGAACGAAAAGCAGAAAGACCCGCGGTGAAGCAAGTGAAGCTCGGTGAGTTCCCCAGACTCTCGAGTCACTCAGAAAGGAGGTCTAACTTTCTAAGATTAAAGAGAAGCCCCAGTCAAATCATCAAACGCTCCTTGCGCGCGCTTATCCACCAGGGCCCCGTGCCTGGCTGCCTGGGGCTGCTCCTGGCTAGCCGCGTTGGGCTTAGTGTTAGGCTTTGTTCCTTGCCAAGTCCCATGCATGTGACTGCGTTTGGCGCGCCGCACGAGTGTTCCTTTTCTATCTTAATTTATTTTTCCATTTTAACATATAATTGTCATTAACAATAACTTGTGGATACTCTTGCCTGGCTTGTGTCTGAGATTCTGGCCAAGAATGGTGCTTGTCCCCGCAGCGGTAGGCACAGAATCAAGCGGAGGACACAATATATGTCGAACTTCTTAAAATTACTACTCCAGAAAATTTGCAAACATTCCCAGTGCTCTATACTAAGTACTAATTAATTGACACATAGCTACCAAATCTTCAAATCCAACACCTTGGCCAGAGCCTTGACTATGACTATGCAATCCTCGTCGCACTCCACCAAATCATTCGCATGTTCGAGTCCCCCCAGCTTGACTTCAAATTCTGCTGGACGACATCCTCAACCTTTAACACTGCCTCTACCTTCCACTGAGTCTGAGTAGCCTGCCCAACATCATGCCAGAACCCCTTCAAAGACTCAAGGTTATGGCGGTACTGCGTTCCATCACTAAATCCAGTGAGAGGATACTCGCCAGCGAAAATACTACCCAGCTGACGACCAACAACCATAACCCCAACCTGGTCGCGGAGCAAACTTACCAACCGCGTCGCAGCTTTCAGCTGCACCCCGTAGTCCCAGAGGTGGAAGAGCGAGCTGGTGTAGACGATATCGACCTTCCCGCCGAGAGTCTGCGTTAGGGCCTCACTGCCATCGTCGTCTACAGTGAGATCTCCCAAAGCGAAGGTTGCTTCTAGGCGGTCGCTGTCCCGGAAGAGCTTGTATCCGAGGTCGATGAATGCCTGTTCGACGTCAAGGCCGAAGAGCTGGCGGCTGGGGATGCCCTGGTGAGCTAGGTAGCGGATCTCTTGACCGAAGCAACAGCCGGCGTCGAGGAAGCCGGCTGTGGGATTGTTGCGGAGGTGCTCGAGGACACGCTCGAAGAGTGGGTGGCGTGGGATGTGGAAGGAGAGGAAGCGCATCTGGCCTATACAAGGATAGTGATGGATGCGGAATGCTTCGGCTCGCTGGCGGGATTAGTACAGTAAAGGATGGGCTAGGTATCAGACGGATAGTGGACGAACCAGCGACAAGACATGGGGCAGGACTTCGTCGGCTTGAAAACCGCTGTAGTTCTCTAATAGATTTTGAGCATCGGGGTTAATGCTTTTGACATCTTCCTGGTACCACTCGGGCTTCGTGTCCTGGTCTGCCATAATGGATTTCGGTTGACGAACTTCTCGAGAACTGCCTGAAACAGCCGTGGAATAGTTTTGGTTTAAATATACTCAACAGTGGATCTAGTAAGAGCTACGAGTGTTTCTGGTTGTTTAATGAAATACACTTCAGAATATACTGTGCGGACTGTGGGTGAAGTAACTAGAACCGTAGCTCCAGAGTAGCCTTGTGCTAGCGGGGCTTATGTGGAGTTGGTGGCAGCCCAAAGGCCATCAAGCCTTTCAATCTCGCAGAAACTGCAAAGTTCGAGTCGGAACCGCTTAGCCCGATCTAGAGAAAACTAATGCCTAGACTCCGGGGCTTACGTTTGCTGGAGACTAGAGTCAACCAGGCGCTATATTGTCCATGACGGTTGCGATGGAGGATAATGGCAACTTTGAAGCGTTATGGCTTGTTCTGGACTCCCCACTGTCAGTGCAGGACATGAACCCGTCAGTCTTCTCTCAGCCAACCCCTCCATCCAATTAAATCGTTCCAAACCACTGTCTTGATCTCTTTTCTGGATATATCCGGTATTACTATCTGCCGAGACGCTGGGGCTATCCGGCTGAGCCGGGACCATGCTGATGCTCACTTCTGACAGGCGTACTCAATAACCAGCTTCATTTTCCGCACATATCTACGCCTTCGCACACGATGTTGTAAGTTTAGGGTACCAAAAACGAAAGGACCACATGGTATACGAGAGCCTCGGTTGAACGAACGGAAGCAAAGGTTTCCGGTTAGTACTTCTTTGAGAAAGACTGAATCGCCTAGGAATGGACTTCACTATCAGAACTGTCACCCTGGTTTCTCTCCTGCTTTTCAAGATTTCCTACGAACAAATATCGAGCCTGGTGGTTTTGACAGCCTGGCTCGCCGAGATCATGTTCAAATAAGTTGCCGCTGGCTTCGTAATAGCACGTCGCCAAGTCGATCGCAGAATCTGACTTGGATCAATAAGATTGAGTCATCCTCGACAGAACTGTCAGCGCATCGAATCAACATTCTGGAATTGACCAAAAGCCTGGAAACCGCAACTGGACAAAAGTACGGTATTTCCAGGGCCGAGAGAGGCGCATCCTTTCCCTGGTCCTCCATTGGATCATGGTAGAGCAGGGATTGCACTCCTTCAGAAATACAAAGCACCTCAAGGATAATACACACTCCAACAAAGGCCTTTTTTGCCACATTTAGATGCGTCATCCCCAGCTTTGGCTTGTTGCACAGCCGTGGTGGATGGACAGAGGGCGACAAATAGAGAGCGGGCCCGGGTCCAGGTGGGCGCAACGGTCGTTGATCCCGACAACGGTGAGTCAACTAATAATGAAGTAAATAATATTAGTATTGATTATCCGAGCAGCTGCAGTTAACGCAGCCTCTGGTTGGGCCGAGTCAGGCAGGGAGGGCGTCAAGCGTTCATCAAGTATGAATAAGGCGATGCGATGACGTCGCCGTACATAAAGGGGTCCTGAACGATCAAACTCATAGAAGCTCATACATAATAGACTTGAGTAATGGGGTCAAATAGTGATCCTGCGTGCACTGGAAGGCAGACACACCGGAATTACTAATGAGGAATGAAGTAACTTCGACTTCCCCTCTTTATACCAAGAGCGCTCCCGTTTTCTCCCGATGGGCGTTACTCGATCGTGCAACATCTTCTTTCATCGCTTCTCCCCTTTCTCTTCCACGAACTCCGTCAAAAAAAAGTCCAGCTTCTGCCTTCCACTAAGAAAGCTTTCTTTTATAAATTTGTCCTCCACCATTACTTCATCCCCGCCAGCCCCATCACTGTTCGGGTTTAGGTTTGCCTCGATCGGCCTCTGATAGTCGATAAGACGCAGCAGATACTCCACATCACCCACTCTTCCGTTTCCACAACTTCCCTTCCCTGCATCTTTTTCGTCCCTCTCGCGCGTCATCAAATTTACATCGAATTCATCTTCCTCTTCCGCTTCATGATACCATTCCTCCTACTCAGACCTTCTTTGTGCTCTCCATGAGGGCATGGCGACTGCACATAGAAGCAACCAGTCGCACGGATTGAGGATCGAAACTTCGTTTCAAGATGCTTCCAGAAATCGCTGGCGAGATGGAGAGCGAGACGGAGACTGGGGAGAGACTGATGATCGAGCTGGTAACGAGGGCGACCGTACCAACATCTCTTACGATTATGACGCACACCGTTGCGGTACTGATGAAGAAAGCAGAGTATTGAGTAGCCTTCACTCCTCGACACCCCCCATCTCAGTCCCGCGCCATGATGACAGCCCAAGTCAAGATGAGATACCTCACAATCCAGAGGATGTGGGTGCCTCGTCGCCATTTGACTCGTTCCTCCAGCAGGAGAAGTCGTCTATCGACTACTTTGATCCTTCCATCACCATCACTCCGAGGAACCAGCAATCTCTGAAAGGGCAGCTATCACAGAGTGAGAGGCTAAGCCGAGCACGAGGGTTCCAACCGCCGAAGACATCGAGCCTCCGGAACATGCTTCCGCAGGATGACGATGACGTTGCGAGCGGTATCAGCAATCTGGGATTCAGTCCCGACCCCAGAAGACATCAGTCCCGGCGAACTGCCCCGGCCAGGTTGTCACGCGAGGCCCTCCCCGGAAGCCCTAACAACGATTCTATCGACCGCCCCACGTCGCTTACCACTGTATCGACCATGTCCCCCGTCATGGATGAAGTGCAAACCCCTCCGGAAAGCACTCGAAGTATGCTATCGCCCATCTGCATGGCGTCCCCCACAGAGACGTTCCATTCCCCAGAAGACCGCAGCGCCTCCTGGTCTGGCACATCCGGAACCCCGTTCAGTAGCAAGTCAGCGCGGTATCGAAGCTCTACAGGGGCACGTTCGCGCCGATCCACGGCCTCGAGCGGGAAATCACCAGCAAGCGCGTTTCTCTCCATGTGGAGCACACGGGAAGAGCCACCGCCGAAACCTGATGATGAGGGTCAAATGGTTGGAACTGACTATGTTCTCGGAAAGGCCATCGGCTCTGGAGGCTTCAGTGTTGTAAAAGAGGCTTATAAGGTTGAAGAAAATGGCGAGACTCGACGACTAGCTGTGAAGATCGTGAAAAAACATCTTGCTGAAAGAAGTGAAAGGGAGAATGATGCTGTTCAGGCTGAGTTCGACCACGAGGTTCGCGTTTGGCGGTATCTCAGCCACCCGAATGTGCTGTCGCTTGACGCAGTCTACGAGACTGATTATGCCACTTTCTGCTTCACGAAATTACACATTGGCGGTACCCTCTTCCACCTAATCCGCCAAAACCGACAAAGCCACCGCACTCTATCATTGAAACTCGCAAAAAAGTATACATATCAACTTGCATGCGCCCTGCGATATTTACACGAAGATGCTCGGGTGGTGCACCGGGATATAAAACTTGAGAATTGTCTCTTGGACCCAGTTGAGTTGCCGGATGGCACCAAAACCTCGAACCTCGTGCTGTGTGATTTTGGAATGGCGGAATGGATCAACACAGACAACGACGATGAGCCCGATTCATACGAATATGAGGGGGACCGTCCACCACTTCGAAACATTGGTCCTTCTGAATCCAGCACCAGCGTCGCGGGGAGCCTCGAATACGCTTCCCCGGAATTACTAAACTCGTCTTCTGGAATAATCGATCCTTCAGTGGACATCTGGGCGTTTGGAGTCATTGTCTTCACCCTCCTCGTCGGATCACGGCCATTCCAGCACACGTTCCAGCCCCGTTTGATATCCAACATTCGGGAAGGAATCTGGGATAAAAACGCTGTACTGGGCGATGGAAGTGACTCAGAAGCACGTCGCGATGCCCTTGAGCTCATCACGAAATGCCTGGAAATGAACTATCGCAGACGCTGGACCGTTCGCGATATTCTGTCCAGTCGCTTCCTGCGCGAATTCGCAGACAATGCGAGCGCCAACCAAGCAGACGGTATCTGGAAGCTATGATTGCCTACCTACTGCACGATCAGGCTCGACTTGCACACACAATACACATCTAGAAACAAACAAAAAAACGACCTCATGAAGCTTGATCGTCCATATATAACGAGCGCTGGTGTTTGGGATTTTGATTCGCGATACCCTGCTCTTTTTGTCTTTTTTTCTTTCTTTCCTCATTTTCGCAAGTCGACTCTGCTAGTGCTTGGGACCTTAATTTGAATATGAATGGATGGATCGGACTTTATCACTGTTACGAAAGCAAGGCGTTTGTCTGGAATGTGCTTCTTTCTCTTTTTGTTATCTGCGTCTTCTTGCGTTTGCTTTCCAATTCAATTCATGTACTGTACTTATATATCAGGATGTTCTATTTCTAGGGTTACTCTGGGTTGCGTTGGGGATATGTGTACCTTACCTACCATTAAAAATCTTAGACATGGGTAATAAATAACCTGTCGTCAAGAAATGTTAAGCCTTCATCGAATCTGATCTTAATGTAAACCTAATTGTAAATGATGAACAGCGAGCCAACTTATCCAGAAATACAATAGACAAATAGATATCTAACCTAATATACATACACATAGTTACAGCCAGCCAACACACCGTTTCATACAAATAAGTGGCAACCAGTTCCGTTCCAAGAACAACAAGACCTTCCAGATCTACATCTACCAGAGCCTGTTCTCGGGCAAGACCTTCTCCTTCTTCGCAGTACCAGCCGCACTCTTCCTCTCCACAGGCGAGCGGAAGAACAAACTGGGGCCCTCGAGCGGCTTCAGCAAGTGACTCAAGTACCCCCGGTGCGCAGGGTCACGGTAGTACTCGATATCGCGACGCTTCGTAGGGTCGGGAAGACGGTACTTGAGGCCCTTTTCGCTCATGACCTTTGTCTCCATGGCGCCCGCAACTGCGGCGTCGGCGGCAGAGGAGAAATCCAGACCTGCGGCGGCGTGTAGTGCCGCGTTTCCGCTCTCCTCGGCCCACTGTGTAGACAGGAACGGGTGTGTTTCGCGCTTCATGATGCGGGCGATGGAGGCCTTCGTGTAGAAGCGGGTTGTGACGGAGCCGCCGGCAGCTTCGACGGCGGCGATTGCAGAGGCTGAGGCGCGCGAGACGACGAGGTGGATGGGTTGTTTGAGGACGGTCTTTTCTTCCACGAGTGCTTCTTCCTCTGCGGCTGCTGATTGGGCTTCGGATTGGGGTTGTGTTTCCGTGGCTGCTGCTGCTGTTGTTGTTGTTGAGGACTGTTGTGTTGTTGATGATTTGAATGTGGATTTGGCGGGGGAGTCGATGCCGCGAGCGAGGAGTTTCACGCCTTCTTTGGAGCTGTGGATGCACTTTGACTGCGCGAGTTCGCGGACCGTGATGGGCTTCGTGGGGTCGATGCGGCCCTGGTCAATCCATTCTTGGATCCGGTCGAGGTTGGCAGGGGCGAGGTCCAGGGCAAAACTATCATTCAGTCAATAAACCAGCTCGCTTTGTGGAAGTTCCCTGTAACGAAGAGCAAAATGAACATACATATTGTTGAATCCCCTCTCCCCGTGCACGATAATCTCCGGTGTCTGTCCACCATTGAATCCCGCAGGAACTTTTCCGTGCTGTCCCTGACCCTTGTGACCCCTTCCGGACGTCTTTCCCTTACCCGACGCAGGACCGCGACCTCGTCGGATGCGCTTGTTGTAAGCCCCCGGGTTATCGGAGAGCGAGGCTAGGATGTGTGCATTGCGAGATTGGGACGGGGCGCAGAGCGACAATTGCGACGGCTGAGCGAGATTTGGTCGAGGGAGAATGCTCCGGAGGTGGAGCGGGAGGATTTGGAGCCTGGGAGGCATGGTTGCGTATGTTTTGTGGTGATGGTGTTGGCTGGCCTGTTGGTGTTGAGGCCGGCAGGATCTTTTTGGGTTCGGCCAGCCTGGCGGAGAAATGTCGGGCCGGCCATTACACAGCGACAGGTGCGAGCTTCTGCGCTCAATCGGTGATCCTTCTGCATGATGTTTGGAATACCACTTGAGAATATTTTTTGCCAATTGCCTTATTTTGATTGATACGATCTTCTATTGACTTACAGATCTGTTAAGTTCCGATTCATCTGTTGAATACCGACTCTTTATTACGGCAGAACTGAGGCGGTGAGCTCCTACCAGTCGCTTTGTATACAGTGAAACACTCTCTAAACTTGGTTTATCACTTGATTCATCACTTGGAATAGAAAGGATTTAGGAGAGTTTCTCTATCTCTCAGAAGACTAGTTTTGACAGTGCGACTGCGCCGCATGACAACCATTCACTTTCTGTCCATTACAAGAAATATTCCCAAGCCGACAAAAACACGAAGATGGGACTTCAACATCTGCCTCCTTCAAAGCAAGGTCCAGCTGTTTCTTGATAGTACTCGCCTCTGCATGACGGCCCAAAAGTTCAAGGCACTCGTGGTAGCCATGAAGAGCCCAAACGTTATTCGGATGCTGATGTGCTCGCTTAGGTGTGGGGATAAGTCCTAGGTCTTCCGCATAAGCTTGCGCTGCCTGCTCGACTTTGCCCTGCTCCAAGGAGAGAGCAGCATATGCATGGCGTGCTGGAAGCATCCATCCCCATGGCTCTGCGAATGGCAGCTCGTCTTCTAAGGTAACTGCGTCCTGCAGTCTTTCGAACGCGGTCTCGCAATCGCCTCGTCTGTACTCAATTTCGCCATCCAGCATGGCAGAAGCTACCTTGAGGATATCGGTGATTTTGTTGGGAAAGTCAAGTCGTGTAGGAGGGACAAACTTGGAAGCGGCTTTGAAGAGCTCGCGCTCTTTATCGGCTTCTTCCAGCTGCGATGTGGCCGCGTATGCAATGCCTTTCCCATAGTGTCTCATGACGTTGGTGACGCAGTAGAGCTCCTTGTCTTCAAGCGGGTCCAGCTTCTTCAGTTCATCCCACATCCCGAAACGAATGAGGACGTGCACTCTGACGGCGTTGAAAAACTCCATCCAGTTGGCCAGTGCAGGTGTTTCTACTCGGAGGATTTCCTCCGTGATTGTTGCCTCCATCCGATCCGTCGCCGATAATGCAGCCTTGGACATCCCACCAAGCATCGCGGCGTAGATCAGAGAGTGGTAATCGTGAAGCCGATAATAACTGTAGAACGTCAAGCCACCATTCTGTTGGAAGAATTTATCATCTGCAACAGTCGCCTTGAAGTTGTACTCAACCGCGCGCCGGTAATCTCCAACAAGAACATCGATATGAGCAGGCATGTGGAATGTATGACCAGTGTCCGGAGATATCTCACGGATCAGCTCTGCAGCAGGAAGTGCAGCCTCGGGGGTCGCCGACATTTCCATCAGATGGATGTACATGTGCGCAGGGCCCGGATGCCGTTCCACCCCCGGCATCTTCAGAGCCGCCTCAAGTAACTCCTTCACTTCAAAGACAGGAGACGACTCTATCGGAAGCCCCGTGGGGGCGTCATACAGCTTCTGCGGAGCAACATTCATCAGCGCATCAGCGAAGAGCGTAATGATATCAAAGTCGTCCCTTCCAAGAGTCGTATACACCTCTCTCATAGCATCGGCGTACGCCCTGCTACACGCAAGCAAGTCTCTTCCCGGATCATCATTAGGATACCGCAGCGCAAGAGCCTTGATAACCGCGTGCTCCCAATCTTCCAGCTTGTAATCATTTTCCGTCGCGCGCCTTAGAGCCTCCTGCGAATAAACATAGCACTGCTTGATGGCATTCACCCGGTCCTGTTCATCAAACAGAGCCCAGGTCTTGTTATAGTTGGACCCCGAGCAGAACGAGACACCCCAGTAGGCCATGGCGCAGGCCTCGTCGTGCGCGATTGCGCGTTTGTAGCAGGTGATGGCCTCATCGTGGTTGAAGCAGTATGTCCAGACGAGCGCGCGGTCGAACCATTTCTGGGCTTCCTGGGATTTTGTACTGACGGTACGACCCAGTGTGCCCAGGTCGAAGTACGGATCGCTTGAAGGTTTTGCGAGTTCGTTATTTTGAAGGCTCATTTTTAGAATATATGTCCCATCCAAGGTTCCAACTCCCAGGCTGAACTGCACTGCACCCCGCATCCGAGGCCGACCTCGGGAATTAAGTATTGCGAATTCCAAACATGGTTCGACTGCAGATTCGGAGAATTCCGTTTGGCGCTTACTGATGGCGCAATTTTGATACGGCAGCACACGACGGACTAGTACTAAGTACTCCAAAATATGTACGGTGGCCTGTCTGCCCCTCTATGGTCTCCAACTTCTATACCCGTCCCCAACTAATGCTAATTCCTTTTCAAGTCCCGATCCACCAGATCCTCCAAAATAACCTCGCCCTTCTTCTCCGCCGCAATTCTCGCAAGTTTCAAGCGTCTGGTATCGCGCTCCGTCTCCCAAGTCACCCACCAGGTTACCAGCGTCAAGATCACACAGAGTCCGACGAGCCCCATGGCGACGGAGAACGGGACGCTGTAGCGGGGCGCATACTCGCTCTTGAACATCTGAGGGCCAATGGCACCCCCGATCTGCCCGTAGCTGTTGACGAACCCGATTGAGAAAGCTGAGCCTGTGGCTCGCGAGGTAGTTTGGACGCGCCAGGGCCTGTTGTTGTTGTTGTTCAAACCACTTGTTAGTTACATATCCATTCTTGTGAAATGGTACGTATGTGCAGAGGTAGGTCGAGGGTCAAGGAAGAAAAAGAACGCACCACATAACAGGGAACCAGCCCGCCGTCAAAGCATTCCCGATCAGGGTCACGGCGTATATAGCGCCGTTACTCGGATACGCAACAAACACGCCGTAGCAGACTATGATGACGAGAAGAAACGAAAGCGGGTATATGGGCCTCGGTATCCGACTGCGGTCTGCTGTGATGCCTGTAATGGCGATGAAGAGCAGTCCACAGACCGTGATGGGGATGTTCAGCAGTTGGGCTTGGGCGATGCTCCTAAGCGCTATTAGCGATACCGCAATCAAAAGAGTGAAATGACCTATCTCCTTCTCGTCAACCTACGTATAGCCAAGGTTGGCGATAACGGTGGACTGGTAGAATGTCACGCCGTGCGTGCCGACAGTAAAAGTCGCCCAGATGAAGGTAAACAGCCACAGCCTCAGGTCCTTCAGCGACTCGATGACCTCGCGGAGTTTGAAGTTCTGCTCGCTGGCTCGAGGGGCGTTGGATGGGAGGCGGGCCTGGATGAATTTCTTCTCTTTCTCGGTTAACCATGATGCTGTTTCGGGGACTATTCCACGGTATTAGCAGTCGCTTTATATATAAAGGTCAACAAAGTTAATGCTTACAGTCGGGAAGTAGAAACCAGATTGCAACGCCAAAAATGACTGTTGCGATGCCTTCTGTGAGGAATAGCCTGGGATACTCTCAGCATTGGCCGCACGGGAAGAATTAGGGTTAAAGAAAGATATTGTACCATTGCCATCCGGAAAGGCCTCCTGCGCCAGATACAGTGTCAAAGGCGTAGGCGAGAAGACCGCCGAAGATGTTCGAGATATTACCGCAAATGTCTGTATATCATTAGTCTATTTGTACTATCACAGGTCGCACAACTCACAAAAGTAGAGCAATCGCAGGGACATCTCGTCTGGGCGATACCAGTATGTCATCTGGAGAATGACACCAGGGAACTGGCCAGCTTCAGCCTGTCCTTTTATTAGCACCTAAGTGTAGATATTGTCTAGATTGATAAGGGCAGCATACCGCTCCCAACAAGAACCGAGTGGTATACAAACCACCCTTATTCTTCGCGGCGGTATTGCACATCAGAAAGATCCCCCAGCTGATCATGATCCTGGATTGCCATTTGGAAGGAGAGAATCTCTTGAGGAGCAGATTTGAGGGTGCTTCCAGGACGATGTATGGGATCTGACACATCAATGTTTAGCGACACTCCCTGATACGCTCAAGGGATATCATACATAGTAAAGGACCGTCACCAAGTTATACTCATTAGACGTAATCCCAAGCTGCGTCATGATGTTATGATCTGTCCCCTGGTTCATAATCCGAGCATTGGATATCTGCAACATTGTGTGAGCAATACCGTACATACAGTAGTAGTAAGTAAGAAGTAAGAAAACCGACGTTATTGCTATCCAGATTCTTGAACATGAAAATAAGCGAGCAAAGCGACATAAGCCGCCAGTCAATCCTGCGCAGTAGCTTCTTTTCCTCCTCTGCCGTGAGCAGCGTCCTGGCACTCATCAGTTCCGGATCGTATCCATCAATGCGGTCTTCTTGGCCCGTTGAAGCTTCTGCAGGAGCCTCGCCCCGTTTGGCAAAATGAAGCTCATGGCTGGCGCTGCTTTCACTGGTAGGCGTGATGTCAGTGGCTGTGGTAGTGCCCAAGGGTTTTGAAGCGACCTGTTCGCTTCCCTTGGATGTCGACTCTAGCATAGTCGTGGGTTGTTGTTACAGTGTAGGAAATACCGCCGTCTAGCAACAAATACCTGGTATATTTGCAGACCTTGTTCTCTATTTAAAACCGCCACAAGAGATTTCAAAAGCTACAATACCCCGAAACAACTCAGCAGGCATTGTACCATAGTCCACGCGTATTGCGAACGCTAGCACGGTCTAGTCTGCGCTGCTTGGATCACGCCAACTGGGGAAGCGATGGTGAGTGTTGGATCCACAGACACTACTCCAATCTCCCGTCCAACTACTGCAGTAGACTATCTACTTGTTTGAGGCCTTGCATACCGATGTCCATGTTAATTCTACGCCAATTGGAATTGAGTCGAAGTAAAGAATATACAGCCCAGCCAAGATCGTCAATTTCTATACTCAGTCCGCACGAGGACATTGCACCAAAGGGTCCGTTTGCCCTAATTCATTATCGTCGTATTACTAAATTGCATGCCTTCTTGCCTATAGTGTTTGTCTTGGTTAATAATTCCAGTATGCGGACCACGTGACAAGCAATGGGGTTATAGCTCAGCGGGAGTAGCGTTCGACTGAAGTTCCAACTTCATTCATCCTTAATCGAAAGGTCCCCGGTTCAATCCCGGGTGACCCCATGTTCTTTTTGCATTTAGGTGTTTTTTGCCTGGAAAGTGGAAAGTGGAAAGTAGCGAGTGGACCTTGGGCGTCTCCACAGCATCTTGCCCTAATTAAAGGCAGCAGGTATATACAATATCCAAAATGACACACTTCATCGACAAATACAGGTGTCCTCTATCTTCTATACCTACTCTCAATCCGCAATTTCAACAACCAACTTTGTGCAACTCACCCCACGGAGCAACTTATCCAGTCCAGTATTAATAGCGCCCAAACCCCTTCCCACAACCGTCGGCTCCGGACTCGGTATGATAGATCCCTTGACCAAGTTCTCCCTCAGCCACGTCCCCATCCAGTACCGGAACTGCTCCAGTCTCTCCCCTTCCACCATAGACGGCATCACAAAGATCGTCTGCACCCCTTCCACGATCTCCGTATCAGGGGGTACCACAGGCGCGGACGCAATCTTCCCTCCTTCACCCCCATCTTTACCGAGGAATGCTTTAAGTACAGCTTGGCACGGCACCAGCTGTCCAGTTGCAAGGAAACAATACCGGATAACCAGCCCATCCGCCTTGGCTGCTGAGATGATCGAATCCACAACGTTCGAGTCCTTGTAGTCGAATACGCGGTCTGCACCCAGCGAACCCACATAGCTTTTATTCGCTGCCCCAGAAGTAGCGTACACAGCCGCGAAGGGCGTGTTGGGATTGTTGTCCCGCAGTAGTCGGGCCGTTTGAACGCCCATGGTGCCGACGCTAGAGGAGGCGCCCCAGATGAGGAGAGCCCCTTTTTTCTGCACAGTATTGCTGTCGCTATATTTTTGCTTCTCTCCATTGATATTAGACTGAGAAAGAGCAGAACCAGCGGATTCTCCTATCCGCGGAATCCCCATAGCATCCCACGCGCTAAGCGGCACCTGAACGGCAACAGGCAACGTCGCCGCCTGGTTCCAGGACAATGGCAAGTCCCCATCTGGAAGCGCCACAGCATGCTGCCAGGGGACAAGACACCGCTCCTGGAATGGACCATAGTCCGGATCACAGGACTTCCAGACAGAAGCTGAGTAGGCGGCTATGCGCGTGGTATCCGGTTTGAAAGAAGGTGGGACGTTGTCACCGACCTCGAGGACTAAACCTGAAAAGTCGAAGCCAAGTACCGTGGGGTATTTAGGTATGAAGAGGCCGCTGCCACGCATATGATTGTCTGCTGGGTTGAGGGCTATGGATTTGACAGCGACAAGGAGTTCGCCGGGGCCTGGTTTTGGGGTGGGTCGGGTTTGGAGCTCAAAGGGACGGCCTTTGGCTGGGGAGACGGCGGCGAGATGGGTAGTCATTTTGGATTTGGGGTTGAATTTTTGTAGCAGGTTGTATCCCCTCACGATATTGGGAATCGCCTCCTTCTTATGCGATTCAGCTACCTACCTGATGATTCTGCGGCTGTACGATGCCCCTGGTTATAGATGGCAGACAGCCAATCAGAGGCCGCTGCATCCGAGAACAGGTTAGCGTGGAAGTCTGTTCCTAAAGGGGTTAGCGTAGAGTGAGACTACTTTCGGGTCGACGACAATCTTCACTTCCACCTCTGCGCATCTCTCCGGCGTTGAAGTCATTGGAGTATGGAATCGACTCGTCCGGAGCGTAGACCCCCGCGCAGGTCGAGGTTTGGGTGCCGAAATTGCAAGCTCAGAAAACTCAAGGTGGGTGGCCGTTAACTAGGCCTACTGCTTGGCTGACCTTTTAGTGTGACGAGAGGAAACCGCATTGTAGGAGATGTAGTTCTTTCGGGATATTATGCAATTTGATGTCGAATGCTCCCGATCTACAACCTATCTCCGCTGGTACAGGGAGACCATTTGTGATTCAGCCCCCTGTCACCAGTGCCGTCTGGACGTCCGATGAATCCACCACATATCAATACCAATTGAACGCGAAATGTCAAGACTTTATCACCCGGTATCTAGGACGAAGTCTCGTCAGCACAACCCCAGACGACCCTAATATGATACATGTTAATCGCGAGCTCCTGGGACTGGCTTTTAATGTAAATCTCATTACATTGACACTATAACTATCGGACAAATCAACTAACATACACTGCAGTATCCTTGTCTAATGCACGCCTCTCTAGCCGTGGCGTTCTCATATGACCGCCATCTCAACGGCTCACCAGGCTCCCGTCGCAGTCTTGAAGAATGCTACCACTGGTCCCAAAGCACAACTCTTCTGAACAGGCGGCTAAGGAAACCAATTGAAGAAAAAGACAAGGATCCAATCTGGGGAACTGCAGCCGCCCTGGCTGTCTTGTCCTTTTCATCACCCGACGCACGCACACCCGAAGAATCATGGCCTCTAAACTCCTCTAACCAGTCCGATCTCGACTGGGTACACATGGGCAAGGGCAAAATGTCACTATGGAATATAGTAAACCCACTACGCCCGAACAGTCTTTTCCGCATCATGGCAGCGACATTTGCTCATATGGACCTACCCCTACCAGAGAGAGGCATGGACGGTATACCGACACCCCTAGCCGCCGTTTGTCTCCTGAACGACTCTTCTACAGCACAAAACAATCCGTATTTCGACGCCGCACATGCAGTATCCCACATCCTGCACCTCCCAGATAGTGAGGTCACAACTGGCCAAACTCAACTTTTCACGCGCAGCATCCATGGCTCCTTTGAGGATCTGCTTCGGAATAGAGACCCTGTGGCGCTTTTGCTGCTGTATTTGTGGTATCGCAAGACGAGTCGCAGTATATGGTGGATTGGACTTAGAGCTAGGGTTGAGTGTCCTTCCATTTGCGAATACCTACGGCTGTATTGTGAAGGGAATGCTGCAGTGCAGGCATTCCTTCCGGGTGGTACTATCGGTGATAGATGGGATTGTTGACATAGCTGTCGCGAATGGTACAATACCACTACCCCTAAGGCGAGCCAAGGAGAGCCTACAGTAGTAAAAATAGTAACCCAGATACTTCAAAGACAAGTGTGCTTTTCTCCGAAAAAAAAAAAAGACGCCCAAGGAGTTCCAACTCAACCAACAGCCAGACCGGCCTGCTTGGACGAGGCCCAGCGCCGCCGCCGCAGCGACTGCCAAAGCCGACTCAGCTACTTAATTGTGACCCTGACCCGATAAGGTATTGGTCTTAGTGACCAAAACATGACACTTTCGCCTATACAAAGAACAGCCTCAGAAGGTTTACTCTGTACAAATGTCCTACCACTAATCATCATACTAGATCAAGTAACAGCGGTGACTAGATATATAAATACATGTGTCTAATGAGTATTTCAGTATTCTGCCGCTACTTTCTCTCAATGTACAAGTAAGTGGCTCAAGGGTATACGTACTTGTGGTGCGGGAGTACAGTGGGGCATTTAGGGTTTACTAGCGGCGGGTCGCTCCGGGACCCTTCCCGGTTGGCTTTTGTTGCACATGATTGGTTGGATCCATCCAGCAGGGACGTACTTGAACAATTGGGAAAAATGGAATATTATTGTAGAATGACTAATAAGATCATATAACTAGTTAGTTAGTTAGTTAGGGCCTTTTCAATATAATAAGCCCAGGTACGAAAATAACACTGCGAGCTCTATTCAGCTTTCCAACACTTTCTTTATCCGTCAGACCAACACATATGTTCTGGTCAAGGCTCAGGCTGGTTGCTTGCAGTTGCAGACTGCTTTTCAGTTACCTCACTAGGGTAAGGCTGGTTGATATTATCCCACGGAATACCAGCAGCTAAGACAAATGCCGTCGCACTGGCAGCCACGGCGAGGTACTAGAAAAATTGGAAACAAGACGGGTTAGTTAGTTTAAGTACTCGACCAGTTAACTGTCAGGAGGCGAGCCCACTCACAAAAACAGTAGTGATGGCCTCGTTATAGGCAGCGATTATAGAATCAACACGATCAGGAAAGGATTCAAGAGCTGTTTGTTTCACCTTGAGATTTCCAGCATCGAGCAGCACCGCGATACCAGTTGCGTTCAAGCCCGCGCCAGATTCAAGGGCTGTAACCAGTTTATTGTGAAATATGGCGGCACCCGCAGTCTGCATTACGGCACTGCTAAAGTACTGCGCAAAGAGGATGGTGGAAATGCCAATAGGGATGATGCTTGGATTGGATTTGAGCACGTTCTGGACTGTGAGAAGGGCGGTTTGTGCTGCGAATCCACATCCGAGGCCTTGTATGATTTGAAACCCTATCCAGCTGCGTGATGATGTTGAGAAGGGTTTGAACGTGGAGTATAACCCCGAGGCAATACACTGCATGCCTGAGCCGATGAAGAACCAGGGGTTATAGCGCCGTACATATTTGGCTAGTATGTTATTGTCAGTTTCCGAAACGCATGAGGCGCAGAAGGAGGAAGACTAGTTACTACCTACCGGCTACACCAGATACAGCAGACCCAAAGACTTGCGAGCAAACTGACGGGAGAAGCATGACTCCGCTTCGCATAGGGCTCGCACCCTTGACAATCTGAAACCATTCAGGGAGGTAGTAAACAGGGACGACAAAGGCGCCCATGAAGAGGAACCCGAAGATAATGCTCAGCATCACAGAGCAATCGTTAAGGAGACAAAAAGGAATCAGTGCCGCTTCACGCTGGCGTATCTGCCACGCGATAAACAGCAGTATCGACACAACAAACCCAACGAAGAGGCCGATAATAGTCGCTGAATTCCAGTCGTATTCTCCCCCTCCCCATTGCAGAGCTATGAAAAGCATGACTATCGATGATACGAACAGTACGCAACCGATCAAGTCCAGCTGCAAGATTCTCTGGATTATCGTCTTTTCCCGCGCATCAGCTTTTTTGTTGTTCAGTGGTGGGTGGAAGAAAAACAGCAACGTCGCAACTGTAACTGCCCCTGCTGGAAGGTTGATATAGAAACACCATCTCCAAGAGACACGAGTCGTGAATGCACCCCCGATGATGGGCGCAATCACCGTCCCCACAAAGTAAAGCGACATAATCAGTCCGGTAAAAAGCGGACGCTGCGCGGTGGGCGTGACCAGTGCAATGACAGAAAGACCACAAGGGACAACACCAGAGCCTCCAATGCCTGCTACTGCGCGACCGACTATAAACATCGTGGAACTGTTTGCTGAGCCGCAGAGGAGGGAGCCGAGAAGGAATACGCCGAAGAAGACGAGGTACGTCCACCGCAGGGAGAAGATCGTTGAGAGTTTGCCGCCCAGAGGTTGCAGGGCACACATGGTCAGTGGGTAGGCCGCGCCGTACCATCCTATGTCTGTTGCTGTGTTGAACTGGCTGGTGATGGCGGGGATGGCCTGCAGAGGTGAGAACGAGAACCTATTCTGGGTTGGACAGGGTAAACTTACAGTTGCGATGATGGAGGAGTCCAGCGAGATAAGAGTAGTTGCAATCATAAGGCCAGAAAGAACGCTGTAAAGCCATGGGCTGGTCAGACATTGTGCATCATCCATCAGGGTATCTGGTTTGATGTCGGAAGGAGTAACTTCGCCACCAGGCTTCGTTTCTGGGTTCATGGTTGAGGAGGTGAAATCATGGTCTTATTTTCTTTGTCCACGGCAAAACAACAAAGCTGCGTATGTTATACTCCTATATTCGTGACTCCGACTCCGACTCCGATTCCGATTCCTGCTGCTGTCACTCCGACCTCAACTCAACCACAGGGCTCTGATCAGCCAATAATACTTATAAAAGCTTAGATCATATTCCATTTTCCCTATGGAGTCATTCCTCCAGGGGCAGTTCGACAGGCCGTACTGGATAGTTACTTGGGCGAGGGAGTAGCAAACGAGTGCGTCTGCTTAGGGGGGAACTACATTCACTAATTTGACAACAAAAGGAGTATTGATGATAAAGGATAGGTGGATGTCAGGGGGAGCTCAATGAAGAAAGTATCCCACCCATCCATGTCACAAGATCGGCATCTAGGTGCATGTATGACCGGATCTCGACGGGCAGAAACGAGACATCCCAGACTCCACGATGCCACGGTGATGCCTGGCGTTTTATAGGCCACTATAACTATAAGTATGGATAGCAGTGGATGTTAGAAAAGTGAATATTAGACCAAAAGGGCGGTGCGGCATGAAAAGTGAGTATGCGGAATTTCCGGTTTGGGACGCTGGGGATCGAATCTGGATATAATGCGCGCCTGCCCGAAGCGGTTAGTCTGCTTGCCTAGGTATTGCCGAGATTCAGCCTCTGTGGCTCAATATTGACGGATTTACAGTGGAGAGGTCTACTCGGAAAATAAGTGCACGACTGAGAGTCAACTCTCAAAGGCTTTATAGCTATTTTAGACAAGGTAGCCGATCAATCGGCCCCGGGGATTAGCATCCCATGTATCATGCAAATGCAACACCACATGTCAATGGATGTTGATGGTATGAGGTAAAAAAAAAAAAAAAAAAAAAATTTTTCAACGCCATGGTGATGCTGTAGCCGGAACTAACAAAGACAAATCACCTCCGGGTCCCCGAAGAAAATGCATGCAATGCTTCTTGCATAGAAACTCATCTATGATGCCAGAACGCCAGAATAAATGCAAGGTCATAACAAGTAAAAAGGTGTACAGGATTCAAGAATTAGGGTGAATACAAAAGGGAGAAAATATGTCGGGATGTGGATGCGAGTCATGAATCGTGAGCAGCGTAAAAGGAAACGACTCAGTAGTGTGAAGTAGAATGGAAACTGGGTGGAATGTACGGCCCTTGGGCAAATGCGTCATGGTGGAGGTAAGGCAACAACCCCGTTCTGCGCTCAGCAGTCGACTTTCCTAATGGCTGGTAATGCATGTGGTCGAAAGGAATGGTGCGCTGATGCTCGAGAGAAGCTGATGGCGGAGGAATCAGCAGCGTATTGACGCTTCGCACTGGACGGTACGGAGAGTTCCGGTTCGCCAGGAAAAACGATGGAGAGAGGTGTGTAGTTGGAGTATGGACAGCGTATGCAGACACGGCGGGTGAAACCGTAGCCGATGACATGGCGTACGGGCTGCTATGGTGCCTTGACGGATCAGGAAGCGATAATCCCGGGGTCAGCCCACCGTTCGAGAGAGGTTGGGGGGCCGTAGGCGTCGCAGTCTGCGGTGCCCAGGTACTAGGATTGTAGACCGGAGGCATGGTAGAGCGACTAGGTGTGGTGGATAGCTGAGGTAGGGATGCCGGGATGTTCGGAACAAAGTTGCTGGGAGGCAACCGTGAGGCAGGCCCTGGAATGCTCTGCTGTGGCGGTGCAGAGGTTGGTGCCATCATTGGCGGCAAAGCCGGCACGCTCATCTGAGTCGCATGGGGCAGACTTGCAGACGGAAGCGGCATATTCGGCAAGGCCATTTTCTTGGACGGATGCTGCTCTTCAGCTGGCTCCTCGTAGCGCCGCTTTCGAGTGGTAATCGGGGGTATTTCGCTCGCGGCTTGAGAAACGGCACCATATGAAATCCCATTCACTGGAGCCCATGGTTGGGAGTGTACAGGCTCAGTGGAGGGCGATGGCAGCCTCGTGGAAGTCGGCGACAGCTGAGTCCTTGCTGCGCCGAAACTTGGCGAGAGACGAAGGACTGGAGGTGTTGGGAGTACATCGTTCTTGTCCGAAGCGAGGGGTGCGCTATTGAAGAAGTCCGCAAATAGGCTTAATTTGACATGCCACTGTGCCCATTCCTTCTCGGATGCATAAAGGTTGTATCGAAGGTTGCTTAAAAATTCCACCTCCATTACATGGATCTCTTGAACCGATATCCGAGACACATCCGCCCAGGTCTTGTTCGTGTAGGTGTTGTCGTCGAGGACTAAAATGAGCATTAGTACATCCATCCAGCCCAAGGAGATAGACAAGAAACTCACATTTGTTCCCCAACATGAGAGCAATCGTCATCAGTCGGTATTCGCTGCCCTTTTTCCCGCGCACTGCAGGATTAGACTTTTTCAGCCGGTAGATGAAGAGAAGTGCCAGCAGAACGACGTTCTGGCTCACTTGCGTCGTCGATAGGATGCTCGACACCCACTTCTGGAACCCAACTGAAGGAATCGCTTCGGGCGAAAGTGAGGCCCCATGGCTGGAGCGTTCCTCAATGGCCCTCAGCTTCGGTGAGCTCTCAAACCAAAACAGGCAGGTCATCTAACAGCAAGTCAGTCTTGTGGTACTCTCAATATTTGTCGATATCCTTACCTGAGCAGCGAAATCCGGCAAATTTCCCTTCCCATTGTTGATTGAGGTAGGAACCTGAAGGTACGAAGGTGTGGAACTATCCTTGTCTTTTTTCTGGCTGTCCGTCTCAAGAGTGGAAGGTTGCTTGCTAGGCACCTGAGCTTTGGGTTGTCGCTGAGGCTGTTGTTGCTGCTGCTGGGTCATCCGGTTGACAAAGTCGGCGCCCATCCGTGGATAGGACGGGGCCTTGTTGTACATAGGAACAGCATATCCTTCGGGCTTTCCTCCATAAGAGTGTAGGTTGGTGTAGGCGACGCCATTCATGTCGCTCGGGGGAGTGGGAAGGCCGTCCCTAAACGGGGCGGTCCAAGGGATATCAAGCACCTCCAGATGGTTCTGAGAGTGTTGTTGCTTTGTGATAGCGGCCGGAGCGTCTGTCCGCGAGTCGTGGGGAATCGTCGGGGTAATTGGAGGGGCAGCGAGATATGAATGCGCCGAGAGCATCGGTAGAGGCATATGGCAGAGATCTGAGGTCCGAGAGAACCGGAGAAGGGGGAGAGATGAAGAAATGAGACCTTGGAAGCCGAAGTGTCATGAAAGTCTCATTGATGATGGCTGGTGTTGTTGAGCAGGATTGTGTTATTGAAGGGCTGCTACTGCGAGTATTGTATAGCAACCAAGCGGATCCAGTAGTGAATGTTGTTGGCGGTGCCCTGTCAATGGAATGAAGGCACGTTGAAGGGGTGAAAGCCAGGCCGCCGGTCCAGGACAGAGATGATCGGTGGCATAGCAGTGAAGGGTTCAGGCAGGCATGTCATACATATAGAAAGAGACGCTTGAGTAATAATATATGGAAGGCGAGGTTCGGATGGAGTTATGGATCGCAGCCATCCAGAGTTGCAAAGCCAGAGCCGACTAAACCAAAAAGGCAAGTAAGAGGAAAAATTAAAAAAAAAAAAAAAAGAAAGAAAGAAAGAAAGATATTAATTTAAATAATAAAACGACAAATAGGAAGCGGAATTTAAAAAAGAAACGGTTTAGTATAGAAGACAAGACCCATCGCGCCCAAATTTAAAATCGAAAGGGAAAAAAATGAAAAATAAAAAAGTATAAAAAAGACTAAAAAAATAATGAATGGGGAAAGGAAAATTATGGAAGGGCGAAAAAAAAAAAAAAAGGAAACGGAAATTAAACAAAAAGAGATGAAAGAAACCAAAGTGTAGACGATAAGGACGATGAAGTCAAGACATCATCTCAGCGGCAGCAAATAATGGCACGGCATCATGAAAAGCTCCGCCCTTTGGCCAGGGTGCCGGACGAACGAGGTTAGCCCGAGCGCTGTGTCCATTCGCGACGGACAGAGTTTGAGCCGGACGCAGGTCCAAAGGGCTGATCCTCCTTTTGTCTTGGAAGAGAAGGTGCAAGTGAAAATGAAAGTGAAATACCGGTTGATGTCAGAGCGGCGGGGGTGGATGGGGATGGGATTGGGGGGACGGAGAACAAGGGAAAAGGAAGGGAACAAGTGGATGCATGCGATGGGCAGGAGTCTCAGTCAGCCGAGAAGAGAAGTGAAGTGAACCAAAACCAAGGCCAAACCCAAAACCAAAGAACGGGGGCGTTGCTAGGCTGCCAGGAGGGATGGGTGGAAGGGACGGGAAACGAAAGACGCAAAAGACGAGTCCGTCAGCCCCATTCTGGATCCAATGGCAACCCGGCCTGACCGTCACATTGCAAGCCCAGTGCGAGTCTCGAAGGGGGCGACATCCCAGGGGGCCGGGCATTGCTGGCGGTTACTGTGGTCGCTACTGGCCATGGTGTGGTTGATCACCGGAGCCAGAGGAACTTGGAATGCCTGGCATACTTCCTTCGTAAACAACACCCGCACTATCGTATCATCGTATTATTGAATCCGCGGACTTGCAGTCTTGCAGTCTTGCACGTCTTCGTTAGTCTTACAGCGACCGTCTACTGGCTGGTGGTACAGCAAGGCGGGACGTGAGTCGTGACTGAGAGTGAGGTGGATGGAAGGGCGTCGTGAGTGTACTAGATGTAAAATACGTCACGGCATTACATCGGTTTAATTTAGGACCCAGTCAAGAGGCTGGCATCCTGGCCACGGCAGAAAATTCGGCGGTTGGACAGTGAGGGGGCATCATGGACTCAGGAGATGCTGAACTGCAGGTGGAGTTGCAGCCGACTACGACTGCGACAAATCTGACCAGGAGTCCAAGTCACAAACGAAGTACCTATCCACTCCGCGAGTGAGACCAAGTCATGAAATTGTGTCTTGTGCAAATGATGCCAAATGGATGGATGCGATGCAAGGTGTCTGGCTGCACAAATCAGAGGCATCCGCTGTGTATCCCGTTACCACTGTGACCGTCATTTTTCGCATGCGTCAGCAAACCCGGGCTGCCAACGGACCAATCGCCGCTTTCAGCACAGCCTGGGAAGCCCGATCGTCCTTGGGGCCACAATAAGCGCCCTTGGATTTCCGGCAATAATGAGCAGGAGAGTCGAGTGAAGACTGAAGAGAGAATTTTAGCGTTTGTTACGACGTTCGTATTATGGAGGCCTGGCTGGCCGCTGAACCGATGGCTGAGGAGGTGGCTTCGTCGATGTTATCCACACCAACCAAATTCACCGCAGGCTGCAGTTGGACCAGTTGGCCTGGCCGGCCGCGGTGTTCCGTGTATCGTCCAAACAAAATTACGTCTTAGGTCATCCTCCTGCCCACACTCTCGCTCCAACTGGTCCAATCCAACTTCTTTGTCGGGGACTAACTCAACCAAAAAGTTCGAGCTTCAGCGGCAGAACTGGAAGTGAAGGATGGCAAACCGCCGAGGATGTGGTGCTTTTCAGTTTTTGTCAGAGTCAGAGAGCCACCCAGCTGACGATCCATCAAGGTGCAGCTGCTGATTCCGGTTTCCACGTCCGACGCCTGGAGCACGTCAGGATGGTCAACCACTGTGCTCGTGGATGCCACTGGATATGATGATACGTATCGTAACTGCTTTCGGCCTAGCCTAGCTCAGCACTGGCAGCCTCCTCCACTCCTCTCGTCCAAAGTTCGGGGCCATCTTGCTCCTTCAGGTATACTTGATGCTGCAGCCTCATGTTCTTGGGTCGCAGATTTGAGCCCAGACAGTCTTCGTTCTCCATCCTGCGAAGTAAAAAAGATGCCTAGAGGCAAACTGTGATGGCGCTGCGATGGGGTCATCCACCCAAAACAGTACATCGGTGCGAGTATCGTCATGCTGAATCGTTGTCTGCGTTACGCCGATCGTTGTTGTTTGATGCTGATGGGACAACATCATATACTTCAATCACCCCAATAATGATTGCGTTCCAGGAAAAAAGAGAGGCGCACTGGAGAATCCAGTCATGGGTGACCAAACGCCGCTAAGCCTGCGACACCTTTAATAATCAGTAACAAACGAGCAGCAATGACAAGCGCAGTGATAACTCTCGTATGAGTACGGAGAATGACCCGCCTCAGGTCGTTGCCTCCAAAGCGTGGAACTACGGAACGCTCGGGCAGAGAGGCTGTCCATCCAGTAGACAGTTTCCCCATCGGGCACCTCAGCTTGAGAACAACCAGAGTTCAGGAGTCGAGATATCCGACCCTGATACCAGTAGTCCAGACGATGGCTTTTAGATGGTTCAATGAAAAGCAACAATGGAGTCGATCGATGCGCTCAAGACGACACCTCAAATACGACCTCTCATTCGCCTGGTTGCTCAACCGCGGCCACCGCCAACCCCGCCCTCTTAAAATTGTTTCGCTGGCCAGTACTCGTTGCCAAGGGGGGGTTGAAGGGAAAATTCCGCAGGGTGAACACTACTGAACACAAGTGGTATCCGCAACCTTGGTTCCAAAACCAATCCTGGTCTTTGGTCGATTGTGCGGTGGTGTTTCGGTTTCTTTTTCCTGGACAGAGCGACATTCCGGGCCCAACCCTTGCAATAATAAGCTAAACACCTGTGTCAATGCAGCTCGCTATCTAAATGAACCCTGCCGGTGACCTCGAAAACGGGTACCTTCAAAATTCAAGGATTCAGGCGTGGTCTATCATGTATGCTTCCGGAAGTGCTCACATCCCTGGCGGCATTTGCTTTGAAGTCAAATCCTTTCGATTTATCCATGGGCCCCATTATTATCCATCCTTTGAGGGCGATTCATGGCTGGTCAGCGCCATATTTAGCGAGTTTCTTGGAGTTTGTGATGCGCATCATCCACTGCCTGTGCTCCTCTTGGTTCAAGTCGCTTGGAAAACTGGGCCTGGGGCAACAGGGGATTGTCCCAGTGAATAGGAATCCCCGTCCCTCCCAGCTCAAAGGACAATCATGTGATTTTCCTGATTTTTTTTCACTTTACTATTTTCAATACCGGAGACGATGGATGATAGTCTGATAGAAGACAAACTAACAGCAGGCTAGTCATGATAGGCTGATACACCGATAATCTTGAGACTGAGCCATACAGCCGCTTTGCATTTTCAGCTTGGACAAGCGAGTTTCGACTGCAGAATTCGCGGATCGTCAGGCTCAGAGTTACGAGTTACGACTTGGTAGATTGCTCCATCCGAGGGATTATTCTCGTCAGCTCCAAGGAGGAGACGACGTACTTGCATTTGAGTCAACTCATTAATCTCCAAACTCCGATCGAACAATCAACAGCCACCTTACCCTTCGTAGTTTAGACCATCCATAGCCTGATTATTCCAGCTTGCATGGGACTCTGTCGACTCGTCAGTCTCCGTCGTCACCTGTTACCAGCCCACTTTGTAACAAGAAACCGCCTGGATAATTGTAACATGGCTTGCCGCCAGCCGGTCGTTCCAGAACACAAGAAGAAACGACTCTCCGAGCCGGTGGAGCGCGAAGTGCCACCGCCTGCTCATTGGCCAAAACCGAGAGGATTCATTCTCGTCAATCTGCTGAATTCACGAGTTGCGTATCAAAGATCATCGTCATCATCATCATCAGACTCCCACTCCCATTTTATCTGGAACCCTCATCCTTGGCTAGGGTCGGGCTATTCACCATCGAGCAAAGCCAAAGGCGCAGCCGCGGGCGCCCGATGGAATCAGATGGAGTCAAGGCGTCCACGACGATCGGGAGTGTGATCCAGTTTGACTCCAGCGCCTGAGACAAGACGCAATAATGGTGATATTGGGAATGGCTTGCGGAGTATTGTTTCCATCGCTTGCATGGTCGCAGTTGCAGTCCAACGTCCTGTCTTCCATCTGTGACCTCTTTGCTTTTTTCGATCCCTAACAGTAGTAACAGTACCCCGTAGTTGAACATAAACCTTGGACTACGGTGCTATTCACGGTTATCACGGCGGAAATCTCAACGAGCAAGTCAGCCTCAAGGCAATCTCCGGTCAAACTCCAGTGCTCGTGCTCGAGTCACTCCCCGCCAGATATCCCCTTCCCCTCTTTGTTTGAGATGTAATTATTACGGAATAGTAGGCCCGCATGTAATCCTTTCAGCCGATACTTCTCGAGATCAACAAGCGAGGGCCAACGATTGGCAGGCTATTTGCACTCCGTTCTTGAGTGCCCGGGCCACGGAGGAAACTTCACATCAGAGAAATTGATAACCCCAATGGCTCGGGGACGCTGGGCGATTATTGCTTTTTTCCAACCCGCTAGTCGTAGTCCATAGCAAACGCCGTTAATTTCGATAAGTCCCAAATTTCGCAGCCAGCTTCCAACTCGCCAGTCGCCACAGTGCTGCGTGGAGTGGACACTCCATCTTCCAAATTGGTCACCGCCACGACCGACTGAAAGGACTCCGCAGGCAGCTGACTCAGCGTGCACGGAGCTCGGCTGGGACGCGCCCCCAAAGTCCAACCGAGTCAACGACGCGTTCTCCAAGACTCCAACCCAATGTCCTCCACGTCCAGTCGTCACCTTCACATCGCGGTAGATGTGGATAGTCACTGTGCCGTCCAGACGGACTGCTGGTTGATTCTGGGATGACTGCTTGCGACATCCAACCTCGCTGATCTTAACTCTCTCTCTCAGCCATTGTTCAGTTTTGACTCCGCTTGTGACCACTGCCCGACAGGGGTTATATGCTCCATGTCGGAGCCTAGATGGCAGATGCAGTCTTCTGATCGTCTCGTCCGCGAGACACGCCGTGACGCCCTTCCGCCCGCCCATTCGGCACTTGACCCTTGAACGGTTAATGATACTGTGGAAGGGGGTGGTGTGTGCCTTTCGAGCCGCTTGCAGGTAAGCCGATCGACATGTCTGGAATAATAATAGCCAACCTTATCGTTTGCACTTGCACTCCTGCAAGTTGGCAACATACGACTCTTGACTACGACTATTACGACCACCACCCGTCGATGACGACTGAGTGACAAACCTTGGGGACCGAGCTCAGCGTCAGCGCACCGACCTTGGTCATTAGTACGATGTTTACCCGTGATGCATTTCCCTCGCGGCTTCGCTCCGATTGCGAAACAGTTATTATTGACCAACGTTGCTTATTATCGAATTCAATATCGACTTCACCTATTCCACTCCTGGTTGCCATGCTGACTTACTGCATATTACCTATTATTACCCGACAGTCGGCTCCCCCATGTCTGGGTGGATAATCAGGGCTTTCGGAGAAATTTCCTGGCAGCACTTGGTTTCCTTCCTGGTCCTGATCGGCCCATCCTACACACGGGCAACGGGAGCCGTGGTCGACACCTTGGGAGAGCTTTCAAATGATCACATCACCGGACAACGTCGACACTCGATATATGGAGAGACAGACATCTCCAGTTAATACCGGGACTGTTGTTCCGTTCGCACCTTGCCTTTTTTTTTTTTTTTAACGGCTCCTTGCATTCATCTGATCCCTGCAGGCGAAACACCTCGAGCCTCGCATCCTGCGCTCGGAAACGAGCGAGATGCACGGAGGGTTTATTAAAGGCTACCACCAACCTTGCTCGCCTGCTATCGAAACCTTGCCGGCATCTTCTTGTAAGGGCGGCAAGCTCGCTATTGCATCGCTGCGACAACCTCGCTCAGGATCTATACCGGATAACCCTCAGCTCGAGCACATGTTAGGGATGCGACTCCAGCTTCAGCACCGGCAAGGGTCAAAATCTCCGGCTCAGGAGAGGAGTAACCCTTGAACGTTCTCCTCCGGCAGGGCGTCGATATCATCTCGAGGGCACATCTCAGACACGCTTATCCCACCCACGTCTTTGTCTTAATCAAGGCTCGTAATATTGATCTAATAATCCCCGACCACATGCTGGATGCTGGCGTGCTCGTTTGAACTGAGACAAGGCGAGGCATGGGGGAGGCAAAGTAGTCGCATGCTTTTTCGTTGAATGATCCGCATGTTGGCCGTTTGACGGCTTCGTGATCAAGTAGAGCAACTGAGCAAGTATAGCTGTCGGATCGTACAACGTCAGGGTTTGTTTCCGCGGACTCTTTGCAGGATGGCGGAGTGCCAGGTTTTGATTATGCCGTTTGCTTCCCCGACTTATCCACCTTTCAGCTGCTTGATGCAAATAATCCACGGCTGTGGAGGACAAGAAGGAAAAAGAGTCGCCAAAAAGCCTCCCCACTATAACCCCCACCACGAACAAGTAATCGTAGAGTTATCCATCATCACTGACGACAACAGCTTGGGCTCAAAAATTGGCGGTGCATGCAGCTTCCTTACAAGAACAAACACTAGTCCGAGCATCCAAGACACGGGAATTTGAGAAATGCCGGTGCTCCATTTCAATGTCCAGACGGGGCTTCGTATTAGTTGTCCAAGTCGGTTGCAGGTTCACCGACGGGCTGAAATTGAATCCTGGCAAGTTCGAGTTACGGGTTACGAGCCACGGCTCAAGTCGAGGCTGTCGTCTCACCGAGCAGCCACCCATATATTATCCATCGTTTATTATTATTGGGGTCGTTTCATTAATGTCACCTCGCAGTGGCACAAACTGCCGCGGTACTCCGTCGAGACTCCTCCTCGATACAGTACAGTACTACGAGAGTCGGCAGTCGGACGGCTTGGGTGTCAGCGGCCACCGTTCACCATGAAGTACTGCATTCGTACTCTATCTTACTTGCTGTCGCATCGCTACATTATTGATCATCCATCCAAACACAAAAGCGGGAATCCTGGTCCGAGACTGCCTAGTAGCTGCTGTGCGTTTGCTGAAGCCGTTGCCAGCATTCCATGACTATACCAAACTACGAGCAGGAGGCAGTGGCCAGCATCAACAAGATCAGCCTCCGGGCGCTGGTGGAAAGTACGTTCGAGAAACATGGAGCACCCCCTCCAACATCCATCGGCAGCCTGTTCCCGTAGATATTTTAGTTTCCTCACCCACAGACAAACGCAGTGGCCCTGGCACTTACTTTTAGTCCCAACCAGCTGCCAACCAACCATCGTCCATTTCCACCTTCCAGTTACCCTCCATTTATCACCGCCACTTTGTCCACGCACGCACACACGGCGAAGGTAACTTCGTCCTCGGAATGTCTGTCAGCCATGATTCATGGACTGAATACAGTACAAATTGGGTGGAGCATAACTAACTGGCTCGACAGTGAGTGGAGGAGACAGAAACCAAAAAGAAACCTCGGGCGTAAAAAAGCTATGCTTTGGAACCTATCACAAGAACTTATGTGTCTATACTTTAAACAAGGCAAGGCAAGACGCCCTCCTCAGCTTGACTACTAGGCACTGTAAAGAAGTGAAACCCGCCACAGACAGCAACGTCATCAGTCATGGTTCGTTTGTAAAGCCACCGAGCAGTTACACCATACTCATAGTCAGAAGAATCGAAACCGAGTCTACTTTGATGGTTTACTGACCTCGTTCCAACTCCATCAAAAATATATATACACATATTCTTTTAAGATAATGCAAAACAAGAGGACACACACAGAACCGCTAAAAGCGGTAAATTAATCAACTCTGCACTTCCACTTCCACATTATTATTCCTTCACTTCGCAGAGCGCACTGACCAGGCCCGGGCCAGGCAAGGCAAAACCAGACCAGAAACGGTTGGAGGTCCGACTCCGGGCTGGTTGCAACTTGCAGGCGGTAGTCGAACCGCCTATTCTTCGCTCTTCCTACCTACTTCCTATCGCGGAGTGCCTCCATTCATTCAGTCAATCAATGCAAATGGTGTCAAATTATAGGATGGTACAATTATGTGACTATGTGATACTCTGCACCTCCCTAGAAGGCCGGACCCGACCTGACGACTCAGAATCAGGAGCCAGTCCGGAGTTGAATTCCAAGACCTCAGTGGCCCCGTCTATTAATCTATTATTAACGGGCGCTGGCGCTGGCGCTGGGCGGCCTCAGTTCAGGGGAGACGTCACGTTTTCGGGCGTGTTTCTTTTCTTCGCCTGTCTTTGTCTTTCTTTGTTTGTCTCCCGCCCCCTGGGTTCGAACTTGGGCTTGAGGACTAGTGGCTCACTGCTCATGGTCTGGACGTTTGAAGACTTGGAGTGATGACCTTGGCCAGGTCAGGCACTCTCCTTTCCTGATATACAGCGCAGGCCAGCTTTGAGTAAATAGTCTCCGCAGTCACATTCAGTATTGATATTTTAGTTGGTATTTGGCTTTTTATTATTATGCTTCGATTACAGCAACCCGCTATAAGTAGCCTCGGTTCTCTCCTAACGCGAGATTGCAATTCGGCTGAAAATATTATACCTACCTACCTATTTTTCTGTGGACAGCTTTTATGAGACGATTAACTATCTAGTTCCGTTTTGTTCATTAGGGCTGGCTGTTTCTTGTTGATAGGGCTTAGTAGTGTACGAAATATATTTTACTCAAGGTAGTTGCCCTAACGATAGATATATTCGGATGTTCTACAACAAAACACCGTAGCATAAATAAATTTCCCAAGTGTATAGTTACTATACGTTTAATTGACACGGCCAAAAAACAAAAATAATCACTTTCAGTTCTCTCTGTCTCTGTCTAATCGTCATTCCCTCCCTCCCTCGTCGTCCAAAACCAGGGCCATTCTATACATGCTGGCAGCTACCTAGCCGAAGCGACCATGAGGTTCCCAATTGATTGATTGATTGATGCTGCTGCCAATAGGCCTTTCTATCCGTCTCACTTTACCTCTATCTTACCTGTTGGAAAATTATGTTGACGCCCACAGTTTAACCTCCAGTGCGCCCTACTCCTTCCTTATCCGGGAGTCATAGATATCACCGTGGACACCTACCCACCTACCTACTTACCTACTTACTTACCTACCTGCCTGCCTGGTAGTTCCAGGAAGGCGCAATGGTGCCCGGTTCCTTTCAACCTCCAAGTTCTAATATCGGAAGGAGCTGAGACAATCGCACCTTGTTAATTAGAGAAACAAGATCCCATTGGAGTATATATTCTATTCCAAGGAATGTGCGATAGACCGAGTGGCTAAGAGTAGCCCAGGGAATGGAAGGCGCTGGCTGCCCCTGACCCGACGTCAGAAGGCTATATACATATATATATATATATATATACCCGTCTTCATAGGTGCTGCCCCCGGGATTGTGACGGGAACAGTATCACTTCCATGAGATTTTGGATCTAGAGAATGCCTAGGAAACAGATTCTTTCTTAAATGATGGTATTTACTTTGATCTCTCCTCTAGTCATATACAGTGTACACTCTACTAGCTTAGCTACAGTGGTAAGAAGAAAGCGGAACAGAATTGGCGTGAGTGCGGTGGAAGAGAAGAACTGGGGAAACGTATTAACGTATTTTGCACTGCTAGCTAGTTCAACTTGCTTCTGCTTAGGTATCTCATGTCGTATATATCTTGTATCCTTTTATTTATTCGTCTATGGAGAAGAGAGCTGGGTATAACTCTGGTAGATCGGTAAGGCCTGGGTGAACATTGAGTAGATGGTAGATGTTATGCAGTATAGTTGTGCTGAGGAGTTGAAATGGAGTATGTGTATTATGTATGTGTGTTTACAGATTGATATTAATGCCGAGCGAGGACGAGGACAAATGGTGACCGCCGAAGCTGTACTTAGTTTGAATACAGACTCTGAGCTGGCCATGCATATCCTGGTCCGGACCGAGTCGGATATCACAGCTCGGACTATCACAGCTATCACTTCGCTCATCCACCTCTAAGCGATAAATGCATAGAGTCAAGCAAGGGTTGAATGAAGTGGTTTTTCGAACAGACTTTCTTTCCTTGAGAGTTCATATATGATATAGACCTATAATAATATTAAGTATTCAACCCTGTCGGACACCGGTAGCCTCGTTTAAAGTAGGAGATGCATTGAATCACAAGTGATGACTTTACAGAGCAATATATCATGCAAGTGAGACTTGATTCTTATCTAGTTTGCTTGGTATATCGTTTGATGTCCCAAGCAGGCACTCAGATTTAAGGCGACGCAGAAGGACGGAAAGGGAAGAGTGAAACGCAAGAGAGTTTGCTGCGTGTTACCCCAGGCGTGGTGATACTGTGGGGGAAAGCAAAGAAAATCAGCCAGGGAAGTAGCAAAGTCTCGTTGACTTTGATGCGGTTGGGTTTTAAATTGTCTGTGTGGGGTGGCTGTGGGTTGCGTCGGTGTTTGATGGCGAAGGCTGGGATGGCGGTGATGGTGATGCAGCAGAGATCTGATCTAACACTTGGGTTGTTCTTAATAGGCAAATGAAATATTGTAGTATGTTGCCGTTAATGGTGCTTTGCATGAAGTCTGGTCGGAAAGGCAATAGCTGAAGCATCGCAAACGCGGCAGTTCGAATCGGGGAAACGAGGCAAGGAGGAAAACGAGACACATTGGACATTTCATCATGTAACTGTAACCAAAGTTAGCCGAGAAATATGTAAAGTGGTGTTTAAATATTGCTTCTTCTGCATTTTGTTGACCGGCTGTATGAAACAGCCTTGTTTACTGAAGGCTGAGACTTTCGGCCGGTTGCCTAATATTGATGATGGGTTCTGGGATACGTGTACAGGTGCACATCATCTGAACAGGGAATGGCCTGCAATGGTTTTCCTCATTTGAGTAGCATGCTGTGCTGAAGTGCTGGGCAAGACTTGAGACATGGCTGCAGTCGAGACTGCAATGTGATCTCGGAGCCTTGCATGGAGGGATGGGCGACAAGGGCTACAACTCGGCGCGGAGAGTCTCGTCATTTGAATGGCCCGATGGAATTTGCCTTTTGCTATAAACCATAGCAAAGGATTACATGCGTCGAATCAAGGCGGGGCAAGCGGGATTGAGATGACTGCTCATACCTGACGCATATGACGCGTAAACAGGGAAGAGAAGGAGCCCGCCAGGTCACAGATCGTCTGTCTTGATGGCAAAGAAGCTCGAGTTCTGGTTCTCCATTGCATATCCATAGACTGAGTAGGAGAAGGCGGGTTGCTAACAGAATGGAAGCTTTAAGGCTTGGGCATCAGCGAGCAAATGGAGTTCAAGCTGACCCTCGGCGCATTGCGATGCCAACACTCGTGCACTATGCTTTCAACCCCAAAAAAGTACGTAACACATTGTCTTGTCCGCGCCATTTGAACAGTTACAACGGCGGCTTATAGTTTTTGGGAGCTATATCGGTTGTTGATTTTGGACCTCTGGATGCGGCGGAGTGCAACTCGCAAGTACAGCGAGTCAATGTTTGTTCGCAGCCCGAGAAGCCAGCCGTGTCATGGGCCTTTTGGGGGAAAACTCGGGTCTGTCAGGACCCAGACCTCAGACAATTATCGTGAACAAGATGTCAGCAGATTCGGATTCTCATACTAAGCTTCCAAAGCACAGATAAACACCGAGAAAACGCCGGCCCAGGGCAAGGTGTATTCTAGCCTCGGGGCTTGTTCACGAGAACCGCCGGGATGGAATCAACCAGATCGCTGATGGCCACCGGTGGATCTCGCAAAGCTCCCCCGGATTTTATCGTGCGTTTTCTTGCAGAGCTTCCAAGGCCCAATCCAGGGGCCAGCCTGTTGGATGCGCGGAGGATCCCGGCGCCGCTCGGGAAGGACCGTAGGGCAGAGGCTGACTCAGCAATCAGCGTCGACCTGCAACCACCTCGGCTGAGGCTCGGCATCCCGAATTTGGAAGTGGACGAGGACAGTCGGAGATTTGGAGAAGCACAAGAACCTTCTCCTCATCCCTCTTTTCGCTGCAGATTTGATCATTCTTGGGGATTGAATGTCCTGGGCACTGGAGGCGTGACCCTCAATACCCATTGACAGCGGCTTTCGCCAGCACAGAGCATCCTGCTCGAAGACATCCCGAGTGCGTGCGCGTCTGGTGTCAGTGGACGGAGAAGAGGCCGAGAGGGGAGTGCTTATTTTCTCCTCACTGAGAAGTCCAGAAGGTCCAGTTCCCCTCACGACGGTGCGCAGGCGCAAAGTGGATCCTCAGGCATCCACTGCCGGCAAAATTCCTCAGAAGATCTCGACTCGAGCCACACCGACGACCCAAAAACAGCTTAACAGGCGCTTCTATCGCAGCTGACACAAAAAAACCTTGATTTTTTATTTCTGTTTTTTAATTTGCACCCTTTGATTGTGAATCATCGTCACATTACTCACCCTCCGTCAGGACTCTTCATCCTCCAGACTTCTCTCCTCTCCCTCTCATCCTCCCCCTTCCGCGTCCTTTGCGACTACAGCCTCACAATGGTTGGAAGTACGCTAGCTCTCCGGTCGAAGATGGCCTCGCCATCCGCCATGCAATTGTCGTCGCTGTCGCGCAGGTCGCTCACGACGCGATCCCCCGTCCAGACCTTGCGCTCAAGACAGTCAGTAACCCAGCAAGTCGCTCAACGTGCTGCTCGTCGCCCTTACTCTGATGCTCCTCCGGCGGCCCCGGCTCCTAAGCCCCGGAAACGCTTTCGCTTCTTCCGCTGGACCTGGCGTCTGACTCTGTTGGCTGGTGTTGGTCTTGCTGGCCAGCTTGCTTACAGCATCTACGACCAGCGTCATCCCATTGAGCAAACCGAGGCCGACCCCAATAAGAAGACCCTTGTGGTCCTTGGTAAGTTGCCGTCGCGCATTGATTTTGGGCGTAAATGTTGGTTTTAGGAATCCCGCCTAACCCGACCACTCATTAGGTTCCGGATGGGGCGCTGTTTCTCTCCTCAAGAAGCTCGACACTGAAAACTATAATGTCGTCGTCATTTCGCCGCGCAACTACTTCCTTTTCACCCCGCTTCTGCCATCATGCACAACTGGTCAAGTCGAGCACCGTTCGATTATGGAGCCGATCCGAAGCATCCTCCGCCACAAGAAGGCCCATGTGAAGTTCTACGAAGCAGAAGCTACCAAGGTCGACTACGAAAAGCGCGTTGTCTACATTAGCGACGACTCGGAAATCAAGGGTGACATTTCTCACACCGAAGTTCCCTTCGACATGCTTGTCATGGGTGTTGGTGCTGAGAACGCTACCTTCGGTGTGTAAATGACTTTTGTTAATCTATCAGAAATTTTTCAACTAATCGCTTATAACAGGTATCAAGGGTGTTAAGGAGAACTCCTGCTTCCTGAAGGAAGTTGGAGACGCCCAGAAGATTCGCAAGCGCATCATGGACTGCGTCGAGACCGCCATGTTCAAGGACCAATCTGACGAGGAGATCAAGCGTCTCTTGCACATGGTGGTTGTTGGTGGTGGCCCGACCGGTGTTGAGTTTGCTGGTGAGCTTCAGGACTTCTTCGAGCACGATCTCAGGAAGTGGGTTCCTGATATCCAGGAGAACTTCCGTGTGACTCTTGTGGAAGCTCTGCCCAACGTGCTTCCTATGTTCTCTAAGCAGCTGATCGACTACACCGAGTCGACCTTCAAGGAGGAGTCCATTACTATTCGTACCAAGACGATGGTTAAGAACGTTACCGACAAGTTCATCGAAGCGGAGGTTACTAAGCCCGACGGAACCAAGGAGCTTGAGACTATCCCCTACGGATTGCTCGTCTGGGCTACCGGTAACGCACTCCGCCCTATTGTTCGCGACCTCATGAGCCAGCTGCCCGCCCAGAAGAACTCTCGCCGTGGTCTTGCTGTCAATGAATACCTAGTCGTGAACGGCACCGAGAATGTTTGGGCCGTTGGAGACTGCGCCATCACCAACTACGCTCCTACTGCCCAGGTCGCCAGTCAAGAGGGTGCTTTCCTCGCTCGTCTCTTCAACACCATGGCCAAGACCGACGCCATCGAGAAGGAGCTCCAGAAGCTCTCCGAGGCTCAGTCCGCTGCCAAGGACGAGGAGACCCGCAACCGCATCTTTGACGAAATCCGTGAAAACCAGCGACAACTGCGGAGAACCAAGCAGATTGGTCCCTTCCAGTACTCTCACCAGGGAAGTCTGGCCTACATCGGAAAGGAGCGCGCGGTTGCAGACATCAGCTGGCTGAGCGGCAACATTGCAAGTGGTGGAACTATGACCTACCTCTTCTGGCGTAGTGCTTATCTGAGCATGTGCTTCAGCAGTAAGTATCTTTTTTTTCTCAAACGCATCGGATCGAGCATTGACTAACTCATGGTTTTTTACTAGCCCGGAACCGTGTCCTGGTTACTGTTGACTGGATCAAGGCCAGACTGTTTGGCCGTGACGTGTCTCGCGAGTAAACAAACCACCCTTGCTGCTTCCAGTGTGAGGTGGATGCTAGGAACCGTGTACAACAACAATAGACATGCCCATACCCTATGATATTCCGAGCGCAACACATTTCCTTCCGAACTATTACCCCACCTCTATTCTGCTCTACCTAATGCCGTCTCCACGACCTCTTTTCCACGAACCGAGTTTTCCGCACGGTCTTGTCTTGATATCCTGTTCCTAACCATAATCCTTGTTCTCGCCATCAAGACTTCTGCTGTTTTGTGCCAATAAAGCACGCGCCCCAAAAATCGCCGTCGAGAATTCGGAGTCTAAACCGTTCCTTTTTCTCGTTTTCTTATATCTTGCTTTCTTTCCCTTGTACGATTGGATAGACTACTAGTTGTCGGGTTTCGCGCATAGACTTGTATTTTTTTTTCCCTTCTTCTGTTTTCCTTTGTTTATTATAGTTTGGTCTCGCCCAGATTAATAACGTATTTCCTTTCTGTTTCAATATTACCTACTAAGGCTTAGTACTTAGCGCTTACTATCTCCTATTATTGTACTGTACTTTTCTACTTCGTTTGTGTGAGTAGTAGCTGGCTAGTATCAATAACCACTGCCATCTCACTATCAATTCCTTTCCGATATCTAACTAAGTATCATAAAAATGCTATCGACAAGGTCAGTCCACGTTTTGGTTTCCTTTGTCCGAAATGGTTTCAATTGTTTAGACGATCGCGGTTTTTTCAGTCTGCCCCAGTCCGGAATCACCACCGATTTTGCAAGTAACCTTACGGATGAGAGATTACAGTTCCCGAGAAAGACAGAATAGAAATTGCCGGCCTTGAGTAGTGGTAGAACTGGGAATAGTATGGCACAATTTTTCCCTTCATTTTAAAATCTATGTGGAAGTACATACTGTATAAACGACCTAAAGCTGAGGTGAGGGATTGCACATGTGGAGAAGAGAGAAACACGCTGTAATAAATGCCATCCAGGGGTTACTGGGGGGGAGTAAGTGACTATGAACAAATAGGACAGGGATCTTCTCGATTATGGTGTACAGAGAGAGGGGCTCCGGGTCTGGGTCCTCGGGTGTCGAGAGAAGATGTATGTTGGGTAGGTATTGCTAACAATTCATGGATGAGAATGGGATATTAGTATAGGGGTTTGGGTACAGTCAATCAACCATGCGTGTGAACATTGGATTAGAAGATATTCCAACCGCGACTCCTTTGGTCTTTCCCTGGTAATGGACGTTCGGAACTCCTTAGCTTGCCGCGGCCATCAAGCTGCCGGATGCCTTCAATTTTCTGGAGTGCGAGTTCGAGGAGTTCCTTCTTCTTGATGACGTCGAGGTGTTTTCGAATGCGAGGATCCTCGCGCGCGAACCGCTCTACCTCTGCGTCTGATAGGTGGCGGCCTAAACGCACGTCTAGCTCGCGCGGGAAGTTATAATAGAATTCTGAGAGGAGCTCGACGTTTAGGAAGAGTACAGCGGTTGATGTAAGCTTGTCGGCTACGACATCCAGGAAGACCTCAGGGCAATAGTACTTGTTCTTCTGGGAGGCGCATTGTTTCGAGCGGACGGCCATCAGTCTCATCTTGATGAGGTCGGCGCGGTCGCGGAGGAAGGCACCCTCACGGCCTGTAATATAGTTAGTCTCCTATTTCTGTCGATGGATCTGTAGAGATGAACGAACCTCGATCTAGAAGGGATGAGCTGAAACCTCCCGCACCAGCGGAGCCGTCTCCTTCAAGGACGACTTCCCCTTTCCTGACTTTATCGATGAACGACATGACATCCTTGAGCTTCCTTTTTCCAACGAATTCTTCAACCCGCTTCAGTGCAGACTCGCAGGCTTTCAGCTCCTCTCTCAAAGTTTTACTGACGTTTTCTCGGCCCTTGAACCATTCAGGATCCTCAACTTCGATCTCGAACTTGTATGGCTTGATGCAGTTCTCAACCTGGTCGCTGGTGCTGAAGAACCGGTCGTTGAGAATACTCGTGCATGCATCGCCGATCTGTTTTTGAGCGTAAGGATGGGCGGCGAAAGTAGAGGTGGACAATAGTCGTTCAACGTGGCCTTGGATCGCGTTTGCCACAACGGTTGTAGCCAATCGACCAATGCCGAGTTTTGTCAAAGATGAGGTCGAAGCATCGAGCTTACGGTGCCAGTATAGCGACTCAGGGTCGGCCTTGGGAAGGTCGCTGAGCGGATCCAGCTCGGCCATCGGCGGTGACAGGTCATCAATGGGCCGGTTCCAATACCTCTGGGCGAGAATGTCCATCACGCGCTGGTCCAATTCCGCCTTCAGCATTTCCCGGACCTGAGGGCGACCAAAGTTCTCAGCAAACGCTTTGAATGAATGCTTGAAGCCATCAAGGCTTTCGGCAAGATATGATTCTGCGCTAAGCGGTCGATCATTATACTGGACCTTGAACTCGTATGTCGCTTCTTCCAGCTCTTGACTAATGGCGTCCCTAGTACCTGCTAGGCTTGATGCCATCGTTTGTTCAAGAACGTGCATGAGCTTCTTTTGTAGAGTTGACACGCCAACAGAGACGCCAGCATCAGCGCCAAATTCAGTTGGATGTGCTGAGAAGTATGCGTTCTCATTTCGAAGGATGGCGCTCGTGATGTTTCCGCTTCCCCGCGAAAACAGGGCAGTCGTTTGGGGGATCCGAGAAACAACACCAACGTATCCAAGGCGCAGAGGATATTTCTTATCTGAGAGGATGTTGAAGCCCCGTTCTGGGTCGACAAGATCCATCTTTGTGATTACACCAATCGTTCTTTCGCCCCTGGGATCGACCCGGCGACTTGCCCGTAAAGCGGTCGAGTTGGCCAAATCAACGTCTGCCGCTGAGATCGCGAGGATAACGTTCGGTGTTTGAATATATTTGTCACAGAGATCGGCTATCTTTTGCTTCAACTCCGGTGGTTGATCATGCCCCGCCACCTGGATGTATCCGGGAAGATCAATAAGAGATAGGTCGGGAACATTGGGTGAGTAGATTTGAAGCTGGATCGGGTCGTCTGAAACGCAATCCTTCTCGGGAACAGCTAGGTTTAGATCGGTCAACGTCCGTTGAATCTGTGAGAAATCGGTAATCTTCCCAAGTCCGAGGGCTGGGAATTCTCCATATTCCGCTTGTGCATTCGGTGTGTTGACAAGGGTTAGTTCAATGGGACGTCGAGTGACCATATTCGAGCCCTTTGGAAGGAACTCATGCCCAACTATAGCTTCAAGAACGGAGCTCTTCCCAGAAGACTGCGAGCCGATGACCACGATGGAGGGCAGAGTCAAGGTGCCAGACTGTCCGACTGTCTGAAGGATATTCCTGATTTCGATCATCTTCCGCGTAAGCAGCATCATTTGATCATTCTCCGCGTCCTTTCTGGCCGCATTCTCCTCATCTTCTTGCTCATGCCCAAAGACAGACCCAACAGCAGCACCAGTAGCAGCCGCACCCGCTCGGCTCTCTTTCGGCGATTGCCCACCACCACCACCACCACTGCCACCAGACGGTCCATCGCCCTGCGAATCCTGGTCGAGGCGTAGTATTTTCTGCAACCACTCTGGAGCCTCGATATCCTCCGTAGATTTCTGCCAGCCCCGTTGTGTCTGGTCAACCACGCTCTGCAACCCCTGAAATAGTCCCGATGCAGCATCACCCGCTGATTCCGCGCCACGTCTAAATGCGTCTATCGCATAATTTCCTGCCTCTATAAGCATTATAAATGTTAGCTCGCCAGATCCCTCAATGTATGTACTTCAATGACATACGCGTAGCTTGGTACTGGAAATAGGCCATCCCAGCTACCATAGCACCCCCGAACATCGCAGGTATCCTCAACAGCTTCATCGCAAGCTTCGGAAAAACACGGGCGAACGATATCGCCCGCACAGCAGGCACATTGTTATGAATCGAATTCGCTCCGACAGGCCACGCCCGGCCTCGCAGCGCTGCACCCCCCTCCACTCGTAGAAGACCACCGGTCCTTGCGCCGGCGTTATGGACATGGCGGGCTAGAAGACCCGTCCGCAAGAGCGGAACAAGACGATGGGAGAGGATCCTCCCGCTCATGGTTTTTGCAGACTCATACACGTCACGTAGGGTAGGTCGAGCAGATGGTTGACATCTCCAGGCTTCCTGCCGCGGTTGTTTAGCAGATTGTTTGGTTCGGCAGGCGATGAATAATATGAGGAGAACGTCATTATTCTTGCCGACGATCGAGAACCAGAAGTCGGTTTGGGCGGGCTGCGACCCCGTGACCTGCGCGAGTGGCCGCTTTGTCGCCCGTAGTTCTGCGGAATGAGTCACGTGTGGGGTATGAACTGACGTGATTATTGTTGTTGGACAAAAAGCAAAACAGGGGTAAATTTTTCTTGTTGCTAGAAATATTCTTCTGGGTAATTGCTCTTGCGGCTCTCTAATTGAGGATCTTCTGAACTAGGTTGCTGGCTGGACTGAGGATTCTTTGTTTGCAGTGGCAGCTGATCGTGTGCCTTCATCGGCTGTGACCGCCGAATTGGATAACAGACCTCAAGCTGCTTGAGCATTTCTCTTCACCGGCATTGTTCTGAGCTACTTCTATATATCGAGACTGTTATTATATACATAGACAGGGATACAGTCAGAAGACTATGTGTCGTTTCTTAGTGAGTCATTCCAATCGTCCATTCGCAGACCAAATGTCTAACCTCTGTATCAGGTATACAAGGGCAGCCATGAGATCCGTCTCAGCAAGCTCATCACAGAGCCCAGCCATTCAATCTTAACACAGTCATACGACTCCCGTTTGAGACTTGTAAGTCTGCAGCCCCAACACCAACTTGACCGTCTCAACAATTGCACCCCATCCCATGACTCTTTATGCCATTTCTTCTTTCTCGAGACACCCACTTTCCTCTTCTTTGCTATTAACAATTGAGAACAGGACAACCGTCGCCCCGTAAACGGCGACGGCTTCGGCGTAGGCTTCTACACCGACCCAAAACTCGGCCCAGAGCCCTGCATATTCACATCAACCCTTCCCGCCTGGAACTGCGAGAACCTCGAGCGTCTCGCCACAAAGACATGCTCGAAACTCATCTTCGGGCACGTGCGCGCAACAACAGAAGGGACCCTCTCCGACACGAACTGCCACCCGTTCCAACACAACACCCTAATGTGGATGCACAACGGCGGCATCGGCGGCTGGCACTACATCAAGCGCGCTCTCGCCGACTCTCTAGCCGACAAGTGGTATCTCGGCGTGAAGGGCGGGACGGACAGCGAGTGGGCCTTCGCGCTGTATCTGGACCTCCTCGCGAAAGAGGGTGTTGATCCGAGCTGTGATCCTGGCCCTGAAGGGTTCGGGCAGGCATTGCTGCGCCGGGTGATGATGAAGACGATAGCGAAGATTAATGAGTTTATCCGTGATATCCCGAACAGGCATAATGTGCCAGAAGGGCTGGAAACGCGCAGTCTGTTGAATTTTGCGGTTACGGATGGCCATACGGTTGTTTGTACACGGTATATTAGTAGCAAGACGGATGAGCCGGCGAGTTTGTATTTCTCGTCTGGGACAAAGTGGAGGGAGGGCAAGGTGAAGGGCCATTTCAAGATGGAGAGGCATGACAAGGGGGCCGATATTGTGTTGGTTGCCAGTGAGCCGATTACATTTGAAAGACGTGAGTTACTATACTCATCCCCTCCCAAAAAAAGACTCCCAAAAAAAGTTCCAGAATCTGCGTTCATCGCATGATACTGACGGAATCTAGATAACTGGGTCTCTGTCCCAGCCAACTCAGTAGTCACTATCCACAAGCAAACCGTCCTGCTGCACCCAATCATGGACGAGTTCTACAGCGAAGACTTGAACCACGACCGTTCGTCTTGTTACGCCGTTTCAAAGGGTCTCGTTAGCACAGCGCCAGGGACTACGGTACAGCCGCAAGGCACCGACGCAGCTGCTACGCCTGATATAAGGGTTAGTGCTCCCGGGCTTGAGCCTGAGGCTAATGGGGGGATGCCGAAGAGTCATCTCGAAGCAGCGAACCAGTGTGCATTGTCCCATTAATAGACAGATTCTGTGCGCGGTTTGGTAGTATTGGCGGGCATGCGGTGTCACGGGCGTTGGAGTTGGGATAGTGAGCGATTAAGGCTAGTTTGTTGGATCTCTTATTGTTATTATATAGATTGGCATACGACTCATTGGTGGCGAGGATTATAAAAATGCATTATTTCTGGGTCATGTGTCGTCCCCCGTTATATTAGCATGCTTGAAGTACTTCATGCCTACCCACGCAATGATAACCCACACCCAAGACATGACCGCTGTTAATATAATGAGGGCAGGGTAATAGCCAACAATGGGAAGGGTGGGATCGTCCTCCAGCTCAGGGGGTGCATAAGGGGTCTCTCCGACGTCCCAAGCCCAGCTCCAGACGCCAAAACAGCTTCCCATCCCCACAACAAAAACCAACCAGGTCACTATCAAAATAATCCATCCCCACCACTCCGTCTCAGAATAGTCCCAGCCCATTGTCTCCTGGCTGCCAGTGATGTCGACCGCATGCGTTGCAAGAGGTGATTTGGCGCGATGGGCGGCCCCGTACCCCGAATCCGCCTGCAATGCGTAATAAGAATCCGAACTTGACGCGGGAGTCGGAAGCCGTAAACCGGCAGCGCCACTATTGCTTGAGGTATTCGAGGAACTGTGGAACGCGGCCGCGCCACTGCCTTTTCTCAGAGGGAAAGAGACGATATCCTCATCATCGGTGGTAACATCTTCAGCGAGGTCATTTTCCTTGGATTGGATAGGCTGAAGATGCGGCGGCACCGACGTAGAAGCCTTCCGACCTCGTTGCGGCGCGTCCATCAGGGTCCAGGTAGAGGGGGTGTTACTCTCTCCTAACCCCTCCCTCCCCGGCGTTTGGCTAGTTATAAATCCATCACTCGGGGAGACCGGATCGCCAAAGCTTCGTATCCGACTGCGCGTAGGTATAGGTGGCGGCACAAGCTGTTGTTGCTGCTGTTGAGCCTGATGCTGGTCGGCAACGTCCCCACGAGCAACATCCACGGGCGGCCTGCTGCCCTTCTTGTCTCGATAATCAAACCGCGTACCCAGTAAAGCCGTCTTCCTCAGCGACCCTTTCCTCCTGCGTGTCCTTCTGTGTTGTAGCGCGGTCGACATGGCGGCCCTCCCCCCTCGCAACCCTGAACCGAGATCGTCGCGGTCGTCGTCTGCTTCGAGGTTGGAGCGTGCGCGGTCCGAGGGATTTTGGTTGGCCTGCATCATACGTAGGAACGAGAGTCGTGAAAGCAATGAACCAGAGGAACTGCGCTTGTGTCCACTGCTCGTGCTTTCGGTGCGCGGTCGGCCTGGCAGCTGGTCGTGATCCTCATTGTCGAGGGACGGTGCCGCGGCCTTAGTGTTGATTGCATCTTCCATCGACCGGGTGGCCTTAAGGCGGTTTCTGTGGGTCCATCCACATTTGATATTCGCCAGTACTAGTAGTATAAGATGGGTCGCGGACTTGCGTGGAGCTTCGCCTTTTTTTTTTTTCTCCCTTTGGGTCGTAAAGATGTCAGGGGCAAAATAGGAGGGAGGTCTGGAGGCGGTCACCTGTGGCTTCCCCGACGACGTAAACAAGGGCGGACCAGCCCAGCGTCCAACAACAGCCATTTGCTTGATATTTGCTATCTTTTCGAAAAATTATGGTGAAGTATGTAGATGGGACATCTCATAAGACCAAACGAGATAAGTAATCTAGAATGGTTGGGTGTATACTCCAGAGATACAAGAACATCATAGAAGATCTAAACGTTTATCATGAAGTAAAAGATGCAACAAGAGAAGAAACCTTCAATCGCTAGTTAAGATAGAAAGCCCAGGAAAAGAAAGAGAGCGCTATCACACAGGAGTCCCGGAGTGACAAGAGAAATAACAGGTCTTTCCAAGACCACCTGTACATACGAAAGAAATAATACGATACAGATTTGAAAGACAATTTAATCAGATACAGGGGTCCAAAACGGGGCTCAGTCATGGTGTGGAACAGAATGAAGTACTTTTAGTTTATTCCGCAGGACGCTTGAATCCGAAGCCCAAGAAGCTTAGCTCTGATCGAAGTAGTGCAGTATCGTTCAGTTCAAAGAAAGAGCATAGGAAATTTGGCTCAACAATGTGGACTTGGGGTATTGGTGCACGAGAACACACAAATTTCATATTTCAGAAAACAAGACAATTCGAGAATGGGATATGGCGCTCGGAGATCCAGTTGGCAATCATCAAGAAGCACAAGCACAGATAGCAGAAACGGTCAACTCAAGATATGACAGTTGTCGAATAGAGGAAAAATTAGAAAAGTGAGCGGGGAAGAGAAAAGGAATAAAAAAAAAGAGGATGTTGCTACCATGTTATGAAGATATGGCAGGGCACGGTTTGATGCCAAAGGTCGGCGGATGTGCGACAGGTTAGGCTTGGTAACCGCCAAAGCCATTTCCGAAGTTGGCGTTGTTCGGCTGGTTCCAGCCAGCGTTGGGCGTGGCTTGTCCACGACCATAGCCGGCGTTGCCTGGGACCTGGCCGAAGCCCTGCTGAGCCATTTGTGGCTGCTCCCAGCCCCTGCCAGCCCCTGCTGGTCCTGTCGCGGGAGTTAGTTATGGGCCAAAAGATAAGAGCAGTAGGGAGAATAGGGAACAGTATTTACCTTGAGGAGTCATGGGACCCCCAGGGCCACCATATTGCGGGAAGAACGGACCTGGGCTGGAGTTGAAGGGCGAGTTCCCCTGTTGACCAGCGAAATTGTCGAACTGGCCAGTAGGAGGACGATCCTTACCCCACTTTTTTTTTTTTTAAATAGTTAGTGATAGAACCTAATGTTGAACGTGGTTGGAAAATGCAAATACGTACGCTGCACTTCAACGGGCGGCCGTTGACATTATAGCCGTTGAGCTGACAGATAGCCATAGCCGCGTTTTCATGGCTGTCCATCTTGATGAATGCAAATCCTCTATCGGCTTGCATACGGGTTTCGACGACGTAGCCAAAGTTTTGGAAGAGGGGGACGATATCGTTCTGCGTGGTGTAAGGGGTGAGATTGCCAACATAGCATGTAGTCTGCCACTGCGGGGTCTGCTGGACAACCATGTCGTAGCTTTGAATGCCATGAGTAGGGAAGTGGTGATGACCAAATGGAGTGGTGGGAGTCATTCCCATTGCTGCCATTGCCTGCTGCTGGGAAATGGAGGGCTGCCCCTTTTGATTAGCCCAGTTGCAGCGAATGGCGCGAGAACCGAGCCATTCGCCATCCATTGAGCTCAACGCCTTGTCAGCATCTCCACGGTCACGGAAGGCGACAAAACCATAGCCACGGGAGCGGCCAGTTTTCATGTCCCACATAACGCGAGCCTCGGAAACCGAACCAAAGGCAGAGAACGCCTGGAGGAGAACTTCGTCGTTGACCTCATTGCTCAAATCACCGACGAAGATGTGGAAATGGTTCGAGGTGTCCTCCTTGTTAGTGGTGTTTGACTGGTATGCCCAATTAACGCGAATTTCCTATAACAAGTGTTAGAAGCGGGTTCAGAGGGCTGGCGGGACGGGGTCCACGAGGCTCGTCTTTGCGCATACCGACTGATGGATTCGACGTCCGTTGAGCGTTTGCATGGCCCGCTCGGCGGCACCAGGGTCATCGAATTCGACAAAACCGTAGTTGGCTCCCTTATTATTAAATTGCTAGCATTAACAATGAGTATTGAGTCAGGAGGGGTTTAAACTCAACGGTTTAAAACGTGACCGAACTCACATTCTTGTCGGGGATAATCTTGACGCTGATGACATGTCCAGTGGTCTCAAAGATTTGTTTCAGGATATCTTCCGTCACCCGCGGGTCGAGACCTCCAACGTATAAAGCCCTCTTGTTTGGTTCAGGGGCAGCACGACGCACATATCCACCGGCGCTGGTCGGAGACACCATGTTTCCAGACATCGGAGAGGTAATAGCGGTCGGAATAGGGTTGGTGTTCTGAGGGATAATCACGGGCGGGCGAGGAGGCGGCGGCATGTGGGAGGGGTTGGTTTGGCCATTTCCCTGGGGCGCATCGTACTGTTGATTCGAGCCAGCAGTCGAAGCTTGTGGTTGATGGGAGGCCGGAGTCGAAGCAGACACATTATCCGCCATTGTTGCTGTGGGAGGGGGATGGCAAGTTTTGCGATGTACAGAAGCTGGTTAGAATTCACAGAGTGGAGAAACAAGCTGTAAGTGATAGCAGCGCCTGTCTGGGTAATGGAGAGTGATATTGCAATCGTCTGACGGGACGAAGCAGGGTGTTACGCTGAGACTGGTTTGGTTTGGTGGTGCTCGAAGGCGGAAAAAAGCGACGCGGGGATGGAGGCACCCAAGCAGAGAGGGGACAGAAAGGAAAGAGGAGGGAAGGGCGACTCGAGAAAGACAAAAGCAAAGAGGCGAGGAGGGAAGAAAGAAGAAAACGCTAGATCATACAACCAAGCAGCAAACAGAGGTTGAGAAGGAAAAAAGACGGTGACAAGTCGAGGGGATGGTGGAAAGCTTTGTGATGGATGAGGGCGCTAAGTGGAATCCTGGCTCCTCCAGCCTGCCAGGACCGCCTCCGGGAACCACTGATGTGAGCGAGGCGATGGAGAACGCGATCGGGCTCGATTGGCAGATGACAGCTAAATAAATACAGACCGGGCAAAATAGACAGAATAAGCAAACTTGGGCGCTGCAGCAATTGGTGGGAAAGCGAGCAGGAGCGGGCAGAGGGAAAGGAACAGGGGTAGAGAAGCTGGAGAAGGTTTGACTTGTCGCAGAAGAACAATCAAGAAGGACGTCTATCGGACACTATCTCAGGTACCTGGGCCCTCCGCGGGCCTACGCCAGCTGGACTACAATTCTCCTCCCGTACCCAAAGCTGCATCAGCCTTTGATCCCTCGTTCTGGCGACTCCAGTGGTCTCGTTCTGTTGCTGACTAGTGGTCCAAGAGCCGCCTCGGTGGGGTGCCGCTAGTCCGGAGGCGGTTAGCACCTTATTGATGAATTGGCTCCTTCAAGTTTAACCACCGCTTCTCGCCATCTCATACGGCATCAAATCAACCCTGACAGCGAACCGTGAATCGCCCTTTATCTTCTATATAAATAAGCCATCGGTAGCTACATTCGCGCAGCCTGACTACGCTTTTTCGAGGGAACCCTGTTTGCTCCTTATTCGCTGGTTGTAGCCGAATATCTGCCATTTCGACCAAGTGTTGCTGCGCGCTTCGACTAAACCAGTCTCGACCTTGAAGACGCTCGAGGGCACTCGAGGCGGCACTCGCCAATAATAGCGCCATGAATTCTTCGAATCTTTCGAACCCGGACTCTCTTGAGGTCTTAACGGCCACGTTGAACCAAGCGGTACTTCTTTCAAAACCCGGCTTAAACTGTCGGATGTATATGCTAACTTCAATTAGCTGGTTGAGACTGGCCGGTTTTTCAAGTCTGAGGGGTCGCTGCAATCTCGGGCTCAAATGAAGCGAAACCTTCCTGTTGCACATGAGAAGTTTCAGTCAGCGTTAGATCGCCTATCAGAGCAAATAGTATGCAGCTCACTCATGAACATGCTGCAGATATGAAGCTGACTAGGAACAGTTTGTTGCCAAAGCGTTTTTGGAAAGAGACTATGAAGATGTGAAGGCACGGAAAGCCGCCCTTCGCAAGCGTCCTACGGAGGATGCTGCCAGGGGCCAGCCGGAGGTGACGACGGGTGGCTCTCCAACTGTGCCTGTCCCGGCGGAAACAGCTGCTGAGGCGGTTCCCAGTGAAGGCGAACCTAAAACAATGGAAAATCCAGTTAAGTCCGAACAACAAACAGATTTGGATCAGGAGCAGCAGACCACGGCCAATGTACCCGTGAAAGAGGAGCAAAAGGAAGCCGACGCAGATCAGCCTCCTGCTAGTCAGAATGCGACGGGGGCGGAGGATATCAACTTCGACTCGCTACTAAATAATCAAGGGCCAAATGAGTTTGACCTTAATCTCGACTTTGGAGAGGATGGGAACGCGGGGAACGAAAGCTTCTTCAATGCGACCTTTGGAAATCAAGATGCTGGGTCTGGTCTGGATGCTGGGAATACCCAAATGTCAAATACAGAGTCCGGGCAGGACAACAATGCGTTGCAGACAGGCGGTGATGCCTTTGACCTCGAGCTAGAGAAGTTCTCCGGTCAGCCTGGTGATGCAAGCGGGCAATTTGACGGTAACACAGAAGACATAATGGGACCAGGGGAGTCTAGTTTCGATGACCTGTTTATGGAGAGCGAAAATTTGGGAGGCAATGGAAATGAGAACCAAGATATGTTACCGGGCGATGGGTTGATGCAGCTTGATGAACTCGACGACAGTTGGTTTTCATGAACTGGAGGGGACATGCGGAAACCAGTTCCGTTGACATCAGAGGCTCACGGCCATGCGATGATGCCAGACCACAGGCACGCAAGCCCAAAGGATGCTCCACACGTTCGAGAGCTAAACTCAAGGTTGCTGAACCTTAGCACGTACGCTACCGACCTGTCGGCTCACATAGAGTTTTATCTGCAAGATAATCGGTAAAAAGATCTGATGTGATGTGTTGCTTCTTTCAGTATTGTTATTATTATTTTTTCCGCTATATTTATATATATATATAATTGATACTGTATATGGAATACTTTCGTTTCTTTTTCTCAAAAAATAGCGTAGTTGAGACCTGTTCGTTAGCAGTCTGATGAAGGAGAGTCGTGTGCGCTCCGAATGTTCTGTACGAGGCGAATGAAACCATCACAAATGAATCCACAAGTACAGTCCTGCAAGAGACGCTGACCGCCGAGTCATCGACAGCCATTGACATTGACAGATGACAAGCGACAGATGACAGGCCTGACCGTCAAGTGTCAACAGCCAACAATCAACAATCAACAGACGGAAGAAATCCCGAGCCCCCGGCAAAGAGGACCTAACTATAGTAGGCAACATGGCCCTGCAAGAGCCAGACCGCGTTCTATTGTGGAAGACGGCAAAGTTGCCTTAGTAACCGTAAGGCAAGCAGTGCCCAAGGCCAAGGGGCAGCCCATCAAGGGATCCTTAAAAATAAGCGGCTGACAGATGCGCTAGAGGTTGTGACGGGAAGTGCTAACTAAGTGCTCACTCACACACTGCTAAGAGGTCATGATGTCACCATTAGGTACTGCGGACTCAGTACTCCCTGGCGAAGGGCAACAACACGAATCCGCCCACTGCCAGGGATCCCCGCATTAATTTACAACGACTCCAACAAGAACTTGGCTGGTGCCCTGTCCATGAATTTCACAGGCAGACAGTCGAGCACAAGAAGTCGAGGCACATTGTCGGCTTGACACCGGCCGGCATCCTTCCAATCTTACTGGTGGAGAGGGCAGCCTGCCGATGGCCCGTTCTGAATTTCTTTTTAGTGATCTTCATGATGTGTGGACAAGGCGATCCGACGTCATTCCGAGGAGTTCTCCAGTCCAGACCAGGCCTTTTTTGGTAATGTAAATTCTTCACCAAGCCAGCCAGTGCCGGGCGTGGGCCGGGCTAGTATGAATCCATAAATAATCACATGGGCTTCAAGATGCATGGAAGCAGTGTCAAAGCGGCAGCCTGACGGTCAAGTTTTCATATGTGCGGCAGGGCAGGTGGCCGGTCGCGCCACCTATGTGGTGGCATAACATCAGGATTAACAAAATGCAATCGTCATGTTGTGCTCAACTACGGAGTAAATACTGCTGCTGAGCGTTGTTCGTAGTACTGCCGGAGACATGAAGATTACACTTGCAGGCGGAGGGCCAGAACCAGAGGAACCAGAGCCACAAGTCGCCCGCCGCCGGATCACCGGCGAGCAGTCTGAGTACTGGGCAAGCAGTATTATTAGGCAGTTTGATGGACCGATTTCCGGTTCCGCGTCATCATTCATGAACCGTTCTTTTCTCATTCTTCTCGGTTTTTCTTTTGGGCGCGAACAAAAAGACTTTCTCCCGCACCGCCTCACTCTTGTCATTATTGTCATCCGCCTCTCCATACATACATCAGAAATCTTGCTTTACCAGTCGCTCTCGACACTCGACTCGTCTCGGCCTATCCACGAGTCCCCGTGGAGTTCCCCTTGACTGGTGATACCGCTCGTCATTCGTTTCGCCCGTCATTCTCTGACTCCTAACTCCCAACTGCCAATTCCCAACCCCTGCACGCACCGACCAGCTGTGACTGCTCGAGCCCTTGCGCTGTCGATCGTCCTCCCCGGATAGGAAGGACAAAATAGAGCAATCAAAAGCAAAGCGGCAGCAGACGCGGTTCACTGGTCGCACGACTCAGGTGCAGCTTGGGATCGTGCGTAAAATTCGTACCAAAACCAATAAAGCTTCCCAATAATGCAAACACTATAAGCCCAACTGTGTTGAACTGTGCTGCATTGCAAATCCCTCAGCTCATCGCTCATTTTCCTGTTGCAGAGCCTGAGACTGCCCCAGTGCTCCATCGCGGTAAGTTGAAACTTCACCGTCGTCTTGTCGAGGTCATCTGGCTTTGTGTTATTTCTGCGTCTGGGTCGCTTCTTTATTATCGCGCTTCTTTTCCTCCCTGCAGGGCGCCTTTCAGAGTTTCTCCTGCCTTTCCCTTGTTCCTTTTACCTTGTTCCTTTTATACTCCGTCCCGCCCTTCTATACCGCTGTGTTCCCTCCACTTTCTCTCCTTGAAACATCTCCAGTACCCTCGCATACGTACTGCAGTGCTTTCTCGATCGTTTTGTCTCCTTTCTCTCGCCAAATAATGACCTTGAATTGGCGTTCTTCACGATGACAGCTGCTCATGTGCCTCAGGATCTACCAGGATCAGACACCGCCACAACTCTAGTCGCCGGTCGATTTCCTTGCGAGACGCCTGAACCCGCCCCTCTCCCTCACAGCTTGCTACACCATTCCAGGTTCCATCGCCGGTCTGGTTCTGCGACAACCGTTGACAGCGTTGCGACCCAACAATTTCCCAAGCAAACTGGGCTCGCTCGTGGCGGGTCTATTTTCAGAAAGCTGGCGGGTCCCCGGGAGAACGCGAAGCGCTTTCTCCGCTTAGGAACCGCCCAATCTCCGGCGGCGTCCCAGGATCCCCCAATGGCTCGCGCACGTCGCCATCGTCCGGTCTCTGAGATAATCCTCTCTCCAGACGATGTCAACATGCTTGCCGCGCCCTCTCTCCACCCGGGCAGAATGCGCTCGCATTCTTCCTCGAACTCATCGGCAGTTCTACCGCGCGGACCGTCACCAGGCTGCATGCCTGACAATACGCCATTCCCCGCACTGCCCAACGAGAAGACCGTCGCCACAGGAAGTGGGATTTCAGTTGGAATCGCGCTCACCGAGCCCGTCCTCTTCCTCCAAGGCTATGATCAAAATGACCCCTCTTCGAAGAAATCTGCCATACTGCGGGGGCAACTACACCTGAAAATTTCAAAAAGTGTCAAAATCAAGAAGATCTCTATCTGTTTCAGAGGACAGGCGCAGACGGATTGGCCCGATGGTAAATTCTTCTTACCCCCTTTTTTCCCTTTCCCACTATCCGTTTCGGGGTTTGAAGAAGTTTCATCTGTATTGACGTTTACGTGCTTAATATAGGAATTCCACCCAAAAAGATACATTTCCACGATAAGAAAGATCTTGTGACACATGGCGTTGTATATTTCAACCACGGCGATACTGCTCTTATGCAGAATGATTATGGTGCGCATATCTATAAGCATGCCAAACCTTTGAGTTTGATCACCGGCAAGGATAATACGACGACGGTCACGCGAGAAGTTTTCAGTAACAGTGGATCATCAACTTCGCTCAATAATGGCTTGACTTCTCGAGAAGCAAAGCGACTCTCGCTGAATTCCAACAACTCGCGGAGCTTCGGCAAAGGTGACACGCCACCGCAACAAGCGTCTGTGACCCAACCCCAGCGCAACTACCGATTGTTCCCTGTTGGCGACTATCTATACAGCTTCGAGTTTCCAATTGATGGATCCCTTCCGGAAACGATCAAGACGGAGCTCGGCTTTGTGAGATATGATTTGGAAGCCATTGTGGAACGCTCAGGCGCCTTTCGGCCGAACCTGCTAGGTAATCTGGAAGTACCTGTGATCCGCACACCCGCGGAGGGTTCATTAGAACAAGTCGAACCGATTGCCATTTCTCGAAATTGGGAAGATCAGCTGCACTATGATATCGTCATCTCCGGGAAATCTTTCCCGCTTGGGTCTCAAATACCAATAGCTTTCAAGCTAACTCCTCTAGCAAAGGTTGAATGCCATCGGGTTAAGGTCTATGTGACGGAAAATATCCAACACTGGACTGCGGATAAGAGCGTTCACCGGTTCCAGCCTGCAAAGAAGGTTCTTCTTTTTGAGAAGCGGGCTGACCAGGCCAGTACCAGCACGTACCCGGGTAGCTCAATGCGCGTTACGGCTGGTGGGGGAATTGAGTGGGATCAGCGAGCTGCTGCTGCTAGAGGGGAGGAGATTGTCGAGCGGGGTCGGACGAATTTACTTGGAAACCTTAATAGTGAGTCCGGTGTTGGCCCGACTGAAATGGAATTCAGTGTCCAGCTTCCGAGCTGCCACGAGATGAAGCATCGGGACGAGTCGCAACGTTTGCATTTTGACACGACGTATGACAATATTCAGATCAACCACTGGATCAAGGTATGTACACTCCTGCATTCGGACTGTTTGAAAGTGCTACTAACTAGAAACAGATCGTCCTGCGTCTGTCTAAACAGGATGAACGTGATCCGGGCAAACGGCGGCATTTCGAAATCTCTATCGACTCTCCATTCCACCTCCTTTCATGTAAAGCTACGCAAGCAAACATCTATCTCCCGGCATATACAACGCCTGGCTCGGAGCCCGCCACGCCAGCACCCGAGTTCGAATGTGGATGTGCCGGTGCACCCGCCCTTCGTCGACGTGGTACTCGCACTCCCCCAGGCTCAGACCGAGATGATTTCCCGGCCGTCGTTACCAGGAGTTTCACCAGTGGCTCTGGCGGTCTCGCCCGACCACCAGCTGCGCACCTGGCCACGGAGGCCGACGGACGGGCAGCAAGCGCAAATACAAACGAGCGTCCGCCACGGCCAATGCACCTCCTGCGTACGCCATCATTCGCGCCTCCCTCGTTTGACGATGTCCCTCCCCCACCACCACTCATCACCCCGCCACCTGAGTACACAAGCATAGTCGGAGACAACGACCGGGACGCAGTCCTCGAAGACTACTTCTCGCGTCTCTCCTGCTACGAAGAACGAGTCGACGAGGAACGAGGTTCAGGTCGGGTCGACGTTCCCCTGACGCCCGGCGGGCGCATAAACCGCAGCATGGACGTTCCGCGCGAATGGATCCGTCTCGACCAGTCGACCGTCTGATGCAGTCTTGGATACGGTATTCCTTTATAGTATTGCATGAAAGTATATATATATATACGACCCTGGAACGATCATTCGAATAAAGTCACGAAGTCACGAAAAAGAAATCAGTTTCTCTTCATTTCCGTCCAGCGAGCGGAGCGGATCGGATCGGGACGAAGGAGTTTGCGATAAACAGCTGCTTTTTGTTTTCTTTTTCTTTTCATTTGGGTGCGCCTACACTTTGACATCTGAGATCTTTTCCTTTGTGATTCCCTGGGCTAGCATGTTAGTGGCTGGTCACTGTATAAGTCATTTTTTCTTTTTTCCATAGCCTGATTTGTGTTAGGTAAAATAGGCGCAGAAGCAAGAGATATCCCGTTCTTCATTACCCATATATTTACTTCTCAGTCTGACACAACCACATTTTCATGTTCTAGAGCCGAATAATCCAGCTATTTTTCTGAATCAATTCCATCCCTCAACTGACCATGCTCATCCGTCTCCAGCTCAATGAACGGTCCGATACCCAATCGATATCCTACCGGGAACGTCATCCATTAGGGAGGACCATACACATGTATATAACAAAACCAACAAGAACACAGAAGAAAGAACGTAGAGACAGACCCCGACCGCGTCTCGCCCGCAATACTTACTTTTCCGGAAATTGTCGATCTAGATGCGCGTTCAGTGCTTATACTAATTGTAATTCCCGTGGGGAAAATGGAAGCCAGTGTGGGGATAACAGGTCGTATTCCTTGGTGCCGTATTTTAGAAAGAATAGCATAGCGAGGAGTGCATGGTGCTATGTTATGCAGCTGTAGAAATCGGTTTCGCTGAGCCCCGGCTTGCGGAGGCCGGTTATTGTGGTACAGACTTCGGACATTGTATACTTGGCTTACGGTGTATAGTATTAGGGATTGTTCAATGATAACAGTTGCAATAAGTAGGTGGGTCGCTTTATATAAACATGTAAATAAGCTTTGAGAACCGGACGGTATCGACGTGAGGTCGGACCGTTATCTGTCATGTTTCATGATTCATGACTGTCATGGCTGGCCGGTGTATGACTGTATATTGTATACTGTTGTGGATGTGATCTTCAGGTTGCATCGAGATCTTTCCGTTCGGCCCCCAATCGTCCCTGGTTTAGTGATGGCCGATCGTTCATCGTCCCGCACTGACTTTTACTTCTGTCCATCCCATCCATGAATCCCCATTACCAATTCATCAGCACGCCATGCCCTACTTTATAGCCCTGTCTGCCATCACCCTCGGCGTCATATTCCCTCTGTTCAGATATGTGGTTCAGCCGTTCTTCTTCTCCCCGCTCTCCAAGATCCCCAATGCCCACTTTACCTCCCCGATCTCCAGCCGCTGGATCAAGGCGATCCGCCAGGCTGGCAACGAAGTCCTCACCATCCACGCATTGCACCGCAAACATGGCCCCGTCGTCCGGCTCGCCCCCGACGAGTTGAGCGTCAACTCCCTGCACGGCCTGCGGGTCGTCTACACCGGCGCATTCGAGAAACATCCGCTCTACCGCGACCTCTTCCTGAACTTCCACACCGATAATCTCGTAGGCATGGTCCCCAATGCGCCTCATGCACGCCAAAAACGCATGCTCAGTCGTGTGTACTCGAAGTCGTACCTCCAGGAATCGGACGCCCTCCGTAGCCTCTCGGCTATCATCCTCTCCCAGAGACTCCTCCCCATGTTGCAGCGGTTCGCTACGACTGGGGAGACAGTTAATGTCCTCCCGCTCTTTCAGGCCGTCGGGATGGACTTTACCTCGTCGTACCTCTTTGGGGTGCAAACGGGAACGCAGTACCTCTTTAACCTACCCCAATGGCTGTACTGGCTAGACGAGTATAACGAATTCAAGAACCTTAGCCCCGACGTGCGCGCAGACGGGCTCATCGAACGATGGTGTCTCTCGCTGTGCATGCAGGCAAAAGCGAAAAACGCCAACAGCCCAGCTAAGGATAAGAATCTGGCCACCGAGCCAGTGGTATACAAGTCACTCCGCCACGCGCTGGAAAAATCCCCCGACTCCCGCCCAATTGACCTCGCCATCGCCTCTGAACTTCTCGACCACCTCGTTGCAGGCCACGAAACCTCGGGAATTACATTCACGTATGTAATGTGGGAACTGTCTCAGCGGCCAGAGATACAAGGGGATCTTCGTCGCGAACTTTCCACACTCAACCCACCACTCCATTACCCATTTACGTCTGTAGCGGATGATGATGATGATGATGATGATGATGGTGATCTCCTGGCTCTTCCGCATGCATCTGACATCGACTCCCTCCCGCTCCTAGACGCTATTATCCGTGAAACACTCCGCTTGCATGCCCCCGCTTCATCACCGCTGCCCCGTGTCACACCTGATATCCCAAGCGGGACATCGATAAACGGATACGACAGTATCCCGGGAGGTATCACGGTGTCGTCGTCGGCGTATACGCTCCACAGAATCGAGGAGGTATATCCGCAACCAACAGAGTGGCTGCCCCAGCGGTGGGTTGACCCTGAGTCTGGGAAGAAGCATGATATGCGGAGACTGTGGTGGCCATTTGGGAGTGGGGGGAGGATGTGTCTCGGGAGTAATTTTGCGTTGCAAGGTATTGTCCAATTTCCATTCTCATTCTCATTCTCGTTTCTTTCTAGTTGACATGACATGTTCTAATAACGATGTTGTTTTGCAGAAATCAAGCTGGTCATGGCGGCTGTATATACGAATTACATGACCTCGATTGTGGACGATGAGGGCATCGAGCAGGATCTCGCGGAGTTTATCTCCCCGCCCAAGGGCCGGAAGTTGATGTTGAAGTTTAGCCCTGCCAAGGGCCCGAATTGAAGGGGGAATTAGTTGATTTGATCTGATTTGATCATGACGAGTTCTTCGGCTCACGGACCATACAATAAAGCTGCAACAGTCAGCCAGTACTCTTCTCTCAAGAAAGAATGTACATATGTATATACATACCATACAAACATCGCCCCCATCTCCATCCCGACACTCCATAACCCTTTTCATCTCAAACCCCAACCGCTCATAAATCCCCACATTCGGTTCATTCCTCGAACTCTCCAAATAGCACTTCCTCCCCTCTCTGTCCGCAACATCCATCACCTCCTCAAACAACTTCCTCCCAACCCCCTTCCCTTGCGCACCAGGACTCACAGCAACAATATTGCAAAAGTAATACCCCCGCTCATCATCCCAAATCGACTCCTGCGCTTCCGCCTGCCGCGCTTTCCAGATATAGTACCGTCGCACGTTCAGCCCGCCCCGCCCTCCATGCCAGAGGTTATTAACCCCCTGCCTGAACCAGAGCAGCCACGACTGGGTCCATTCGTACCAGGATTCCGGTTGAGATGGAGGGTGCGGCGCGAGCCAGCAGGAGACACCTAGGATTTCCCCCTCTGTCTCTTCTTCCTCTTCTCCTCCTTCGTCCTTTTCTTCGTCCACGGCTACGTGGAAAATGGCATTGTTGATTCCCCAGAGACAGCGCGCTTCTAGTGAGCCGTAGTTGCGGACTTTGTTGAACTGGTTTTTCGTAATCAGCATTCTTTCTTTTTGTTACTATTATTTCTCTTTTATTTTTTTTTATTTTTTTATTTTTTTTCCTTTTTTTTTTTTTTTGCGCCGCACTATGGGCCCAGTCGCTATATATACGGTACTCGAAAGTAAGTAAAGGAAAAGAAGGACATACACTTTTCTCATCAAACACCCACCGGAAATAAGGGTCTTCTGCGAACGCTTGTTGGATTATGTCGATTGCAGCTGGGATATCGGACTGTGTGAGGGGTCGGACTTTTATGGCCATTTTCCTGTCTTGGTTTAGTTGTTGCTTTAGTTCTTGGATGGTGTTGTTATTGTTATTATTATTTTTTTTTTCAGTAGGTGTTAGTGTATATATATATAAAAGTGACCTGTCTTGTGGAAAGTGGGGAGATGATAAACAACTTCAAGATAAAGACGAGATCTGGATCGGGAAAGTCCATGCGGATGGAGTCACGCGGGTTCCACTTGTTCTGGGCTGGATGATGTGTCATGCTACAGTCTACCATGGTAGATACTACCGAAGATACTGCGCGTTGTTGAGTTCTTGATTAGTCTATATATCCCTTCGTACTCTATATCTATATCCAAAGAAAAGAAATTAGGTAGATATGTCCCAAATAGTTAAACAGTTAAATGAACGGTTCTTATTCCTCCCACTCGCCAAACAACTTTGCATCCAAATCACAGAACCCATTGAGCACCGCCATGCCGCGTGCCCGTTCCTCTTCAATGCGCTCCCAGCTCCATTCGTCGCCGTCCCAGGACGAGGCATTTGCCCGCTTCTCAGCCTCCAGTTTCCCAGTCTCAGGGATCTGGCTATCCTGCAACTTCAGCACCTCTCGCACAAGCGACCCATCCACACCACTCGCTGTCGCCGTAATCCCAGACGGTGTCCCACTCCCCGAAGCATCTGCCGACTGTGATGACGAGGTTATAGCAGCAGCAGCAGCACCTTCCGGCCGCTCCGGCAAAAACCCACTCTTCTGCAACACTCTCTCAGGCGCAATCGTCAACCGGCCCTTCTTGACAACATACTTGCTAACAGCCGTCGCGTAGAGCGTCCTTTTCCCACCTTTCTTTCCCGCAGGCTTGAGGAAGAAACTCAGCACGTACATCCATTTCTGGTCCCAGCCTAGCACGCGCGACTCGACTTCGAACTTCGTATATGGCTTGATCTCGCGCTTGAAGCTGCAAAAGACGGAGCCGAGGGCGATGTAGATTGATTTCCGCGGCGGGACTGGCTTGCCTTCTTTCTGTGCGGCCGCGGCGAATTCCCCGTCGAGTTCTTTGCTTAGTAGGCCGACGCCGGGGCTGTAGATACGGGTTACGAGGGCGGTGCGCGAGACGTCGAGGTCTGTGAAGTAGGTGCTGTTGGACTTGTGGAGGTTGTAGTCTGTCTCTAGCAGCGGGGTGCTGGTTGTGATGCTGTAGGGGACGAAGACGGGGTGGGTGGGTTTGCCGGATGAGGTGGTGAGGGGTTTGCCTTTGGGGAAGAATGGGTAGTCAGGGCGCCAGCGGATGTTGACGAGGAGGTGCCGGGCTATGCGGGCCTGTTGGTTTGGATGTGTTATGGTCTGGTTTCGAGGGAGGGCGGGAGAGGTAAGCTTACGTGCCAGCCAAAGGGGAGATTCTTGAGATTGAGGATTGCGAGGAGCAGGGCCAGCGTTCTCCAGGAAACGAGCGTTGTGAGAAGCGCGCGGGCATTCTCTGTGTTTAGGGAGGCCATGATGTCTAGGCCCACCATCTGGAAGAGAAATTGGAAAGAACGAAAGAAGGAAAAGTATTTATTAGTGATAGGGCAGGGCAGCACGCGGTACGGAGTAATAATGAGGGATCGGCGACAGATGAGATACGTAACCGCTACTGACGCGATTCGGACAGATGGAGCGAATAGTGGCTGCTAGTTGCCGTCAAAATATAACAATAATATATGTACACGAAGGAAAGGAGTGGAGCTTTGGCAAGAAAAGGAGGGATTCAGATCGGCGGCTTGTGAGGTGCTCACTGTTGTTGAGGAGTATACAACAAAGACGCCGCCAATAAGCAATTGTTGGGATCGCGAACCGAGGCTGCGGTCTCTCACGTGAAGGCGCTTATTAAGGCAAAGTATACAAGAACAAGAACAACAGTGACCAACAGTGAGATTGAACTGTATGTATATTGAATAAAGACGGACATTAAAAAAGCGCCATTGTGTTCGGCGGACTCGACACCCCCCTCGCACAATTCAACGGACTACTCGAGATAAAGAACGTCCACCGCCCATGCGCCCTGCACATCTCCGCCAGGCCATCCAGATCGAACATCTCGCCAATCGGCAACCCCCACCCCGCAAGCATATGATGATGGAGATCAAACTCCGGATTGCGGGGCGGGAACACTTCAAAGCTCACCGCATCTGACGCCACCGCCGCAAAGTGATTATCCCAGAAAAATCGCAGAACGCGCTCACTCTGTTCAATCCCCGCATGCTTCGGCATCGCCTGCTGGCTATACGCCTTCTTCTGGCCATCGTCCATAGCTGCCCATGTCTGCGGTAACCCCACGCGGAGGAAGAAGATGTCGCCGCGCTGAAACTCGATCTTGCAGTCGCGTGCGATCTCGAGCACCGTGTCCAGCGAGATTTCTTGCTGCGATAGGGCGTTGATAGGGATCCCCCTTTTCTCAGCCCACGAGACGAAATCGATTAGGACACCACGCCCTGCTATGCCTTTCGTCGCCCAGTACCCAATTCCGATACGCGGGTTTGTGGGGTCCTGGATCTCCTCTGCGGTTGTTCCGCCGTAAAAGAGGCGGCGGTTGGGGTCCTCGGCAGTTGGCGCGGGGCCGTTATGGTGGCGGAGACCATCCCATTGAGATGACTGCTGCGGGTTGAAGTGGTATTCGTCGTCGAAGGCTACGCCCTCCGCTACCCATTTGACCTTGTGCTCAAAGGGTTTGCGCCCGAACCCTGGATACTTTGTGTGAATCAAGTGCGGCGAAAGACTTGGCTCGGATGAGATGTTTTGAACGTCTTACCTGGTGGGTTTAGATTCTCGATCCCCCATTGTAAACATACGCGCTCGCCAGTTTGGATTTGTGTCCGTGCTGCGTTGGCGACGATATCTGGGGTTAGGATGCGGAGCATACCAAGACCCTCTTCGGCCGAGCCTGGCGGAGCGGGCCAGTACTGAAGTTTATTGGGAAGGTCATCGAATTTCTCAGGAAGGTCGAAAGTAGCCATGATGAAGATTGGTTGTGGTGGGGTGAAGTGGGAGAAGTCCAGTCCTTGATAAGGTGTTGTTACAACGGTTAAGTCTCACAGCGGGAAACCATCTTCCGTCCTGTCTTTGGGGGGCCAGAGAGATGCACCGCCCACTTAATCCGCAATCCCAAAAGTACCACGGACGTACCAGGCGGACAGGTGGGGGAGTTGAGGGTCTCGGAGCAAGTCCGTCACCGAGCGGAGTCGAACCCTCGCTGGTACGTAGTTGGAACAATGAGGTCAGGTCTAATACAGTATGTATATATTCCAGTAGGCACAGTAAGAGATATGCTAATTACGTAGAGTTACACATCCATCATTCATAGGTCATCTACATCTTCGTCAGTCGAAGACTTTCCCTGTTTGTTGAGTCGGGACATCTCGTGCTCTTCGCCAGATTTTGAAGAGCCACCAGAGCTTGACATGGCAATTGCCTGGCGTCCGGTGTCTGAAGACTCGAGGAACTCGCGCAGCCGACGCTTGCCCTCGACCATCGCCTGGTTCGATGCGGCTTCCGTCATCTTCAAGATTGGACCCCAGAGATTAAGCTGGTAGGTCACGTATGCGCCGACAGCGCAAACGAAGAGCAAGAAGAAGTAGGCCGGATTGCGAAGGACTGGCATATATAGTTAGCGTTGAAAAAATGAAGCTAGTATATCGTACTTACCAGCAATTATCTCGTTCCATCCGAGAGCAAGGAGGATGCCGTAGAAGTACAAGGGAACCTGAGTCATGCCTCCAATCGCACTCCGCTTGGCCTCGACGTACACTCCATCCGCAGCCTTCTTGAATCGCACCGTGAGCTCCTGGCGTTTGGAGTCACCAAGGATTGTCATTTCTTCCTCTAGGCTCTTGCCTTCCTCTTCGTCCACACCACCAATGGGGGCCAGATCTTCTTCGTCCGCGGGACTCGCTGAGCTTGGTGTGTGCCCGACCCAACGGTCTAGTGGAGGAGGAGCTGAGGATTCCGCTAGACGGAATCTGGAGAGAAGAGGTATCAGGGTGAGAGTCGACTCGCGGGCTTTGGTGTAGATGCCCTCGATGTCGTCGGTCGGGCGCCAAATTCTTGGGACACCGGCTTCATCATAGCGGAACTTGTCCTCAAAGTTCTCGCGCAGCTTCAGCAGAAGGTTTCCTTCAATCATTTCCTCGTCGATCTTGGCGCGCAAAACACCCCAAGACTTCCTGCGCAGTCTCCATAGACCAACATCCACTTCCTCCAAACTGGCATCGAAGCTGCTAGCGCGGTCCGTGAATCTCCTCTCAGCATCGAGAACTGTCTCCACGAAAACGTTCCAGACACGGTCCCAGAACTTCGTTTCTGCCGGCTTTTCACCGGATTCCGGTGCGCCACCGCCGGCACGTCCAGAGCCAAGGGCATTGAATTCTAGACCAACGGACTCGCCCAAACGAGATTGAACCCAACGTTCGACGCGAGTCGCCAATCGCCTCATCTCGTCCCTCCTCAAACGGCCGCTCACCTCTGCAAGCTCCTTCTCGTATAGTGTCAATTGCTGCTTGTAATCGCTCCAAGGCGCACCCTCCACCACAGTTGCGCGAGCAACTTCTTCGAATTTCTCCATGGCCTTCTTAACTTCGTCGTTGACAATTTCTGCAAAGTCATAACCCGTGCCCTTCTTCTGGCCCGCCTTCACAGCAGCTGTAACAGCCTCGCTAAACTCGTTGATCCCAGACTTGTGCGCCGCGTTCAGCTGGCCCTGGAGAAGAGTCTTCAGACGAGTATCGACTTTGTTCTCGAGCTCACCGCGCTTTCGCTGGAAAACACCTTTGTGGTATCGACTTGCCTCTGTCTCGAAGTTCTTCGTCGCCTTGGCTCGTGCTGATCGCATGACAGCACCCAACCCTCCAAGCACTTCAGGTTGCCCGAGACGAGAAGCCTGGGACTGCTTGTCTTCAAAAGGAATAATAGCCTCGTCGAAAACGATCATCACCTCTCTGAGAATTTCGTCACACCGGTATTGGGCGAGTAGTTCCTGTTGAGTCGGCAGGTCCAAATCTTTGTTGTTGACAATTTGGTCCCAAATGCCTTCCGCATACACGGAGAACCCGTCCGCGGGGATGCGGCGATGATATTCAGGGAGGAAAACACCGCCCTCTGAGAACTCACCGTTGCTCGCATTGAGCGCTGTGTCTTTCTGGCCCTCGCGGAAACGAAGGCTTAGCTTCTTTGTTTCTTCAACAAACCTTTCGGGCTGGTAGGTCTTGTGCGGGAGTCCGTAGAATTGGAAGTCAAAGTAATCATGCACTGTTGAGCGTTCCAAACCCGCGGGCTTAGATATCGAGTCCCATAGACGGGCCATGTCTTCCATTAATGTCTTCTGCAGAGCCTTGAGCGGCGTCGTGCCGACAAAATCACGGATCACGAAGAACAAAAGAGAGCGATGGGTGGTACTACGGGCGAGTTAGCTCCTTGTGCGAGTGAAGAAATAGATCGCCAAGTGACATACTTTTTGTCCTTCAAAAATAATTGCAAGTTAACCTCAAAGACCGTTTTGAGCAGGCCCATATTGGCACCTTGGTACAGGCCAACTTGATGTTCCCAAATATTGACAATCAAGACCTCGCTAGTTGCGAGCGCAAAGAGCGCACTCTTGCGTTCAAAGTCCTGGTCTTCTCCCCGCTCACGTCCATCGGTACCCTCCACATCCATAACCAAGATGTTATCGGCCATAGATTTATCGCTCCCTTTCTTGTTCTTGGACAGCCAGATACCCTTGGTCGTCTGACGCCTTTCCGTTTCTGCCATGACGGAGAAGTGGGTGCCAAAGAGATTGTTAAGGAGTGTCGATTTACCAGTCGACTGAGAACCGAAGACGGAAATGAGATGGTAGTTGAAACCGGCGGGTGCGACATTTTCGTAACTCAGATACTTGGTTAAGTTCGTGCTATAGCCATAGTTGTTAATTTCCATTGCCACACCAAGAACGAATGTTGTCCCACGTCGCATTAAGCCGCATTGGACCAAAACCCGTTTGTACATAAAGAGGGACAGCGAAACATACTTGAATTCCTTGTTCTCATCTATTACTTGGACGCCATGCTCGTATGTCGTCTTATCGCTGCTGTCACTGCCAATGGGGGCAAAATGGCCATTGGTCGCCATGGTGAAGACACGCCGTTGGGAAGCTACCCACGGTCACAGAAGAGCCGTCACTAAAGGGAATCTTGTGGTCTCTCAAAGTTGAGGAAGCTCTAAATATCGAAGAAAATGCAGTTGCAAGGTGGCCGCAAAGTGTATGCCGAGAAGAGTGGTATATTTCAGTAATAAGGAGGCACAGTGGACACAACAATAATAATGCAGGAGAGCAGATGCAAGGAGACGGGGCAGCTAATGTGCGATGATGAAGTAAGAAAAGGGTCACTGGAGATGGTGTCAAATCACAAGACACTGACAGCCACACAGAATCGGAGCCTGGAGATCTTGTGGTGCGCCCGAGGTTGATTGGAAGTGGAAGGCAAGTTGGTCGGTTGTCAGTGGTGACTGGTGAGTGGATGATCCCCAGCCGCCGCCGCCAGTCCAGCCGGTGCTCAGTGCTCGTGGCAGGGATCCGGGGCGTCATCGATGCCTGGACCATCAGGCCACAAGATTACACTTCTGGTTTAGCGCCATTCCGCCCTCTACCTCTACGACAGTCCTATTAGGGCTGCTTGATGCGCCAAACATCGACATCATGCCTGTCTTTTTCGCTCCCTGTTCATCATCTTTGGGTCTTGTTCCACATAGATAAAGGGAAACCGTTGGATGAGGCTGTGTCAGTTGCCCAGATTAAAGCATAGGTGTTCAATACTACTTGGACATTGAGATCAGTACGGCAGGGTAGCTTACGATCATCCAGTTCATATTCAAACATTCCTAGAATAACATGGAGAGGAGAAGCCTAATAAAAAAATTCTACATATTGAATAAAGTACAAGTATATGAATATAACTCTGAACGCCTCAGCGGCCCCGTCCCAATGTTATGGTCTGAATCCATTCGCGGTTCCCTGCACAGCAATCAAACCCCAAAGTCCCAGATGCATACCTTTTCGTTTAGTACAAAGCAGTCGTTTACTCTTCCATGACGCGGGTGACCAGACCGGTGGCAACTGTACGGCCACCCTCACGGATGTTGAAGCGCTGTCCAGCCTCAGCAGCGACAGGGTTGTTGAGGTTGAGGACCATTTCCACGTTGTCACCGGGCATGACACGGCGGCTCATGTCGCCATCGGGGAAAGAAAGGTCGCAAGCCTCATCTAAAGCGAAGTTAGAGGTATTTTCTAAGGCGAGAGGTTGAATGTTTTGAAAACTTACCAGCAGTACGAATGTAAGCCTGGGGACGGTAGTTGACACCAAACCCGCTGCGGCGGCCACCTTCAGCCTCAGTGAGGACGTACATGGAGACCATGAACTTCTTGTGGGCCTTGATAGACGCGGGAGCAGCAATAACCATACCACGCTTGACATCCTCACGGCGAATACCACGGAGAAGGAGACCAGAGTTGTCACCGGCACGGGATTCGTCACAGTGCTTCTTGAAGGTCTCAATGTCAGTGACCTTGGTCTTCATGACCTGACCACCTCCGAGAATCTCGACCTCGCTGTCCTTCTTGAGCAGACCACGCTCAACACGGCCAGAGGCAACGGTACCACGACCGGCAATGGAGAAAACTTCCTCGACGGACATCAGGAAAGGCTTGTCCAGGTCACGCTGGGGAGTAGGGATCCAGGTGTCAACGGCTTCAAGAAGGCTGTCAATTCGCTCAGTACCGATATCGGGGCGGCGGCCCTCGAGGGCGCACAGGGCGGAACCGAAGATGATAGGGGTCTCCTCGCCTTCGAAGCCGTAAGTGCTGAGAAGCTCACGCATTTCCAGCTCAACAAGTTCCAACATCTCAGGGTCCTCGACGGCATCAACCTTGTTGACGAACACAACAATCTTCTGGACACCGACCTGGCGGGCAAGCAGCAAGTGCTCACGGGTCTGGGGCCTAGTTCACGCATGTTATTAGGCGACATTCTGTCGTATCAGCCAGTGTATATGGGATTGACGTACATTTGACCATCGGAAGCAGCAACAACAACAATAGCACCGTCCATGTTAGCAGCACCAGTAATCATGTTCTTAATGTAATCGGCGTGACCGGGACAGTCGACGTGGGCGTAGTGCCTGTTTTCGGTCGCGAACTCGATGTGGGCGGTAGAGATGGTGATACCACGCTTACGCTCCTCAGGAGCCTTGTCAATAGCACCATATTCGAGGAAAGCGGCAAGGCCCTTGGAGGCCTGGTACTTGGTGATGGCAGCGGTCAATGTGGTCTAAGAAAGTCCGTGTTAGAAGAGGACTTCGAGGAAGATACGATGGGAGGTTCTTTCTTACCTTTCCGTGATCAACGTGGCCAATGGTACCTTTCAAGTGTCAATTAGCCAAAGACACACCGCAGCAAACGATGTATCTAGCTTACCAATGTTCACATGAGGCTTGCTGCGCTCGAAAGCAGATGCCATCGCACGGACGGTCTGTCTGTCCTTGGAGAGCGCATACTGCACCGGGTTGACACCGCGAGGACGCGTAAGAGATGTCCGGGTGGTGCGGAAAAGAAGGTTGGCGGTTCTGGAAAGGCCCGACATGATGACTGCTCCGCAAAAAAAAGACTAACAGAAAAAGAGGGCAGAGGAACGCGATGGATTGAAGGAACAACACCTGGCGACAAGTTGAGCTTTGCAACAAACCCGAAAAATTTAGGAGGCGTGCTTAGTCATCGATTGACCAATCAGCAACGGAGGATTGCGGATGTTCCTGGAGTTCCCGGCCGTGCTGAGGCATACCTCGACAAATGCATCTGGGCAGTACTGTCTCACATCTTTGCTCGTTGAAGGACATTCTAGTTAATAATTGCTTGTTTGGTGCTTGAACGGTACATATATTTTATGTATATGAGCCGTGTCCGAACGTCAGAGCCCATCGTAATGCCCGGCAATCCATTCCCGGGGCCACTTGCTTGATTCACAGAGTGTAGCTGGAACTACAAGGCGTTGAATATTGTACACATCCTCTGACTTTATATAATGTACATGGCATATAACGCATTTTGGTATATCATCATCACGAATCCTTTTGCTTCACTGTGAGCATAACCCGCTTGCCCGGTTGGCCCTCCATAGCTGAAACCTGTATGGCATTCGCATCCCTGACAGCTTGTAGAACCTTGTCCATTACGTTCTTGACCTCTTCTGGTGTCGCATTCCGCTTGTGTTTCTTTTTCGTTAGAATTACTTCCACCTGCCGGCCCTTCTCCAGGAAGGAGGCGAGTTGCTTAAGCCTATGAGAAAGATCATGCGCATCAATGGCCCAGTTGAGCTCAATCTGCTTTACCGATAGCTTGGTAGCTTGAGCGGTTTTGGCGACGGCACGCTCGCGCTGTCGCATTTGGTCGCGGTTTACGACCTTGCAAATGGGCGGCCTGTCAGGCGCACCTGGAGCGACTTGAAGTACAAACTGTGCCGGTCGCTCGATTGAGGCTAGAACGGAATTGAGCTGCACGGGCGGCGTGAGTTTGTTATCCTCGCCCACGAGCTGGATAAAGTCTGCTTGAATACCCTCATCTCTGAACTCATCGGTCTTGGCCGGTTGGCTATAGCGGGAGGATGTGAAGCGATACCGGAGCTGCGACGAAGATTGCACCGGAGCGTAGCGTAGAAATTGCGATCGTGGTAATACGTGGGGTACGAGGAATGTCTGGTGAAGAGCCTGTGTGGTGGTGACGAGGCCGCGGATGTGCTTCATCTTTCGTGGTAGGAAGTAGCGAAGAGTTCGAAGGGATTTGACAGAAACAGGAACGACGTAGTTTCAGTAGTATCCAGGAAACTAGCGTTGAAGACGGAGCACGAAGACGAGGGTATGCGACCCCAAACACAGCGGGCGATGAGGACTTGCAGTTGGGTGGTGCTGCGGTGGACGCAAGCGGTTGGAGAACCCTGGAACAGCCACAGTCCAGATTCGACGCCACAGCGGATCTGTCCCTTTTCCCGTTTTACAGTCCCGTCTGGACAACTTTCTTATCTTCCTCCCCATCATTCACCCATCCCCTGTCCCCCCAGATCCGGTTCCTCGTGGGAATTGCTCGGAGGCCCCAGGCTCTATGATTTCGTCTTCTTTTCTTCGTTAAACCCTCTTTCATCGCTCGAGCGCGACCCGAGGACTCGTCTCCTGGGCCGTGCTAGAACCCTTTCCCTTCTTTTTTTGCTCGCATGTCGACTGGAGTTGACGGTCGACCTTCAGGCCCACGAGTCAGCAGGCGCTCTATTTCGCGGGTTACCGATTCCGCTGACTCTTTTACCGACCTGCCAACGACCTTTACAGGCAAACGATCAACCATGGTCACTCAAACCCAGCGATCCCGTTTTGTTAAAACGGGCGCCATTGTCGGCGCCCTGTTGCTCATGCTGTTCTGGCTTGCTCCATCGAGGAGCACAGTGTCTAACCTTGGACCTTGTAAGTTGCTGCCGACTTTGAATCCGCGGGGTCGTTGCTAATACTGGTTTACAGCTTCTCAACCCTCCACTGGTGGTGCGCCTCTGACGGCAAAATGCTCGAAGCCCAACGATCCCTCCAAGCCTCTTATCCAGTACGCAATGATGATCGATGCTGGAAGTCAGGGTTCTCGAATCCACGTATACAAATTCAACAACTGCGGGTCCACTCCCGAACTTGAGCACGAGGAATTCGAGCAAACTGAGAAGAAACAGGGTGGCTCCGGACTTAGCTCCTACAGGGAGGATGCTGAGGGTGCTGCTAAAAGCTTGGATCCCCTCATGGCTGTCGCAATGAGTACCGTTCCAGACGAGTACAAGTCATGCTCCCCGATCGCAGTCAAGGCTACTGCCGGACTGCGCATGCTTGGTCCCGACCTTAGTCAGAAGATCTTAGAGGCAGTGAGAACCCGCCTTGAAACTGTCTATCCCTTCCCCGTCGTCTCCCGTGAGAAGGGTGGTGTTGAGATCATGGACGGCTCCGACGAGGGCGTTTACGCTTGGATCACCACCAACTATCTTCTCGGAAAGATTGGTGGACCAGACGAGACCCCTACCGCCGCGGTCTTTGACCTTGGCGGAGGCTCGACTCAGATCGTTTTCCAGCCTACATTCGATAAGAGCCCATCCGGCGGTATGCCAGAGCACCTAGCCGAGGGCGACCACAAGTATGACCTCCAGTTTGGTGGACGCCACTTCGAACTATACCAGCACTCCCACCTAGGGTATGGTCTCATGGCTGCAAGGGATGCGGTGCACAAGGCCATCGTCGAGGCGAAGCTAGCTGCAAACCCAGGTGACCGCGCGTGGCTGAACCAGCCCATTTCCAACCCCTGCATTGGGCCCGGGATGGAACGTGAAGTGGAACTGAAGTACCAGGATGAGCAGTCCAACCACCCTCTCGCCCCTTCAGTTAAGGTCAAGATGGTTGGCCCCAATGAGGGAGCTCCTTCGACCGCTGCCCAGTGCCGCGGACTGACGGAGAAGATCCTTAACAAGGAAGCCACTTGTGCCCTTGCACCATGTTCATTCAACGGTGTCCACCAGCCTTCTCTCGAGAAGACCTTCTCCAAGGAGGACGTCTACATTTTCTCCTACTTCTACGAGCGTACGCAGCCCTTGGGCATGCCCGATTCGTTCACATTAGACGAGATGCACGATCTCACCAAGACCGTCTGTGCCGGAGAATCCGCATGGAATGTCTTTGAAGGTATCCAGGGTGCTCTCGAAGAATTGCGCGACCGACCGGAGTGGTGTTTGGACCTGAACTTCCAGCTCGGTCTTCTTCACACTGGTTACGACATGCCTCTGTCGCGTGAGGTTAAGATAGCAAAGAAGATCAAGGGTAACGAACTTGGATGGTGCCTTGGTGCCAGGTAAGCATCAATCATGACATCCTTACTTAGAATTCATAGTACTGACAACTTCATAGTCTCCCCCTCCTGAGCCAGGAGTCAGGCTGGACATGCCGCGTGAAGGAGATCTCATAGATGACGGTGACGCCGGAAATGACCTGAGTTATATCTTTTAATTATTCTTAAACGGGTGCAACAAAGATTTTTTTTTTCTCTTCTGCATGCTAACAGGCTAGACCGTTGGTATTGTGTTCTTTTACATTTGATTTGGATGTGGCCTGGTCTTGATGTACGGTATGGATTAGAGATCTGGTTATCGGTGGATATAGAATGTTCTCATTTCAATGCATTTTCAATGAGACAAGCCTGGAATTATTACCTCAATGCCAAGCTGAATAGACATGCTTTTTTTCTGCCAAATTGAACGCCTGAGATACCCCCTGAAGACAAGCCATCTAAACATAACTTTTCAGCTCCATAATCAAGATATCGTGAGTATGTATATGTGTATGCGGATCACTGAAGGGGACGCCAAGTATATGCATGCAAAGTAGTAATAGCCAGAACCCACAGAATGGAGAGCGAGACTCAATTACCGAGATCTTGGATCGATGGTTTCTCTGACGAAGACGTCTTTTCCTTCCCCATCAAGCGATCCATCAAATTCGTATCTGAGTGTCCGTGAGGTTCAGAATCTTTCTCTTCGTCGCCAGAGGTAGGCTCATCACCGGGCCGCTTCTCTTCTAAAACACCAAGTCCTAGGTTCTGTAGACGGCAGAGATTAGCAGTTTGGAATAATTAGAGTATAGTTGGAAGCGTAACAGCGAGCATACCATTTCAATGTATTGACCATCACTTTGAGCCTCATTTTCATCATCCTCGTCAAGCCGTATGTCCTTTGCACGCCCGGCAGCTATTTCCCTCTGTAGATCCTCATTGGCGGTTTTCATCTGAGGCAGAAACGCAGATAACTTGCTGAGAAGACCGGGTTCTTGGTCAATGCGACGAATATTGGGTTTTCGTCGCGCCGGCAAGGATGTGATTCCTTCGTTGTCGCCGGTCAGGACGTTATTTGAATCCCCAGCAGTTTCACTCTGGGTGTCGTTGCAGTCATCATCATCATCATCATCATCGTCGTCGTCGTCAGAAGAGGTTAAGGACGAGCCAGACGAGGATGTGTAATCATCGTCGTCCTCCTCGTCGTCGCCGCTGTGGTGGGCTGCGGAGGAGTCTTTGCGGGCGTTCACCGCGGAGGAAGCAGAAAGTTCGCGCCCGCCATTACTCGTCACAATGTGCTGAGGGGAATTGTCGCTGCGCGGGAGCTTGGGTAGAGTTATCGGGCGTGATGAGACAGACTGCGCATCGGCATGCTGTTGAGGGCGCTCCTGTGGCACACTGTCCATTTCAAGCGCTGCCAATGAAAGAGAGAAAGTGAGACTGAGCCGAGCGATTCGAAGGATGGATGTGCTTCGCCGTCGCGAAACAAGGTGGGGCCTGGTGGTTGTCCGTCGATGGGCCGGTCGCGAGGGGGAGATGCAGGTCCGGAATTAATTGGATGCTTGGACATGCAAGAGACAGCGGACCTTGAAAGCCTGAAGAATTCTTTGTCGGGTGAGGAGGGTCGGCTGGTGGTGGGAGTGTCTATTGGACCGTCACCTTCCACTCCCGTTGTCATGTTCATTTCATTTCTCTAGCAGCCATGCAGGATTGGATCAACATCTGGAGTCCTATGGTGGCAGTGAGCCTGTCTCCTTTCCTTCTGATTGGGGACTAACATCTCGTCTGGTCGTATATGAAGTTGGACCAGTCCAACTCTGATTGAATGTTCTTTTCGCTCTTTTTGCTGGGCTGGGGGCTTTATTCCATCCCCCTCTTTCTGTCGTCGTCTTTGTTTCCCCAACGACGTGGTTTGTCCTTTCATTAAATATCCATTTATAGATGGGTGTGCCTGAGCATCATCTGGCTTTTCCCTGTGATACAAAACTGCAGGCCCTGCATCGTTCTGAATGTGTGTCTCTGCTACTAATTGTTTGGCCTCCTTATACTTCGGGCTATAGCTAACAAAAACCCCGCAGAATCCACAAACAACCCCTCCTTGAGGTGGAGAGCAGAAGAATAAGCCGGTCCATATCAGCGAAGGCCGCGAACTCTTCAAGATAAAGCACAAGCGGAGACAGACTAGACCATGTCCAAAATGGAACCCCCTAAGCTTCAGGTGCAGCAGCCCTCGCCAACAGAGGAAGCCAAAGACGCCACAGACAGAACCCCAGCTACCAGGAGATCATTGCACCAGAACATCCTGGGCAAACTCCGTCCACTCCCTTTGCAATACCACTGGACATTCTGGTACGACAAGCACTCTGAGAGTGCATCTTCCGACTACGACGAGAGACTGTACGTCCTATACGAAGACGTCGCGGACATAGCTACCTTCTACCGCGTCTACAACAACTACCCATGGGAGAAGGTCCCACAACGAGACACAGTGCACATCTTCCGCAAAGGTGTGAAACCAGTCTGGGAGGATCCCGAGAATCTCAAGGGTGGATGTTGGAGATTCCGAGTGCCGAAGAGAAAAGCGCAGGCCTTCTTTCACGAGATCGCCATTCTCTGCATCTCGAATGAGTTCCAGGCTGCCTTGGAAAAAGGTACGCAGATCTGGAAGACATGACCCATTCCTTCGGTGAATCTATGAAACTAATAGAGCACAGAACATGACCATGTCCTTGGAGTATCTACCTCCGTACGCTTCAACACGCATCTGATCTCGGTATGGAACAAACTAGGCTCGAACGAGCACTCCGTCAAGCTTCTAGAGGAAACGATCCTTAGTCGCTTGTCGCCAAATTTACGGCCTACTGACTCAGGTACGAACTCGTATTTCTATAAATGCCATCATGAAAATGAAGGGTACCAAGAAGCCGTTGGGCAGCAGGCGGGTTCGGAGTAACGGATTAGTACACTACTACAGGCTTGAGGTATTACGGCATGGGTTGATTACGTTTAAATATTTGTATTGTTTAGAGGATAAATAAAAAGGGCCCGATTTGTTCATTAATTAATTATTTCGTTTATACTGCTGTTTCTTTGGTACCTTGGTACCTGTACAAGTGTTAATAATACATGGATAGGGCAACGGAAGGTCGGTAGACACACGACCACCCCTACTCCCTTGATGAGCTCTTATCGTCTGCATTGCCAGGCCGCCAACTCTGCGCCTTCTGATCCGGATCGCGCGGCCTCTCTCGATCCCGCTCTCCTCCACCCGGCATATACCGGTCTATCTCGACGAAGCCACGAGACCGCTCATCAGAGCGCTCTGGGGACCGCAGCCGTCGACGCGGAGAACGGCTTCGATGGCTGGTAGATGGGACGTAGCGGTCGATGTCGAGCATGCTTGGAGAGTGCCGTCGAGAACGGGAACGACGGCGCGGTGAAATAGAAGGTTTTCTTTCCCTGTCCCTGCCGCGATCCCGATCTCTATCGCGGTCGCGGTCACGGTCTCGTTCACGATCGTGGTCCTTCTCTGTCCGATCACGGTCACGGTCACGATCGCTAGCCCTGTCTCTGTCTCGTTCTCGATCTCTGTCTCTGTCTCTCTCCGAGGGCCTATCCCTATCCCTGTCTCGATCCCGATCCCTGTCGCGCTCTCGTTCCCGTTCACGGTCTCTGTCTCTGGATCTGTCTCTGGATCTGTCCCTATCTCGAAACCGATCTCTTTCCCGGTCTCTTTCCCGGTCCCTGTCACGATCTCGATCCCGATGAGATGAGCGTGGGCGTGAAGATGAGCGAGAATAGTGACTATATCGCCGACGATAACTATCATAGGCCGGTCTATCCCTACCACGATCGCGACTTCGGTCCCGACTACGATCCCGACGGCGGTCATCATCTCTATCCCGGTCATCTCGTACACGGTCTCGGTCACGGTCTGATCTCCTATCCCTATCCCAGTCTCGGTCTCTATCCCTGTCCCGATCTGTTCGATCACGATCTCGATCTCGATCTCGGTCTCGGTCACGGTCTCTGTCATAAGTTCGAACGGTAGACCGACTCCTACTGCGGCGGCTTGGTCGATAGCTTCGATCACCGTAGCGGTCCGCCCGGAAGTCGCGAATTGGGACTCTATCGTCAGAATCACGGTCTCGAGGTCTGTTAGATGCGTCCCGTGATCGGACGTTACGGTCATCGTCAAATCGCGATCCTCTCCTTCTCGAACGGCTGCGGCTGTCATCGTGCCTCCGGCTTCGGCCATCGGCCACTGTTGATCCACGTCGTCGGCCATGTTCTGGGTCAACAGCTGGACTGCCTGATTTAGGAGGAGTGTTAGAAAACTTCGACTCTGAAGCCTCCTTAGACTTGCTTGTCGCTGGCTTTAGCCCGTTTTCGATCGCCTCGGCTTCCTCGAAATCGAACTCCGGCTTCTGTCGGGCCTTCGCGGCTAATTCTTCGCCTTCCTTCAGCAGGAGCTGCAGGGCAGCCTCTTCCAAAGCCTTCTCATCCACGGGCGCTGGCGGCGCTGGCGGGGGAGTGGGTTCTTTTGATATTGGGGTTTTCTCGTTTCGGGCGTCTTTGATACGGGGTGATAAACCACGATCCGAGCGGTAGCCGGGGGAGCGGTCGCGGTCACGGTAACGGTGGTGATCTCGGTCCCTGTCCCTGTCCCTATCACGATCTCTATCCAAGTCCCTGTCCCTTGTGCGACTGCGATCTCGGTCACGATATCCCCAATCTCGATATCTATCCCGGTCTTCACGCCGCCGTCGCTCATACCGTTCCTGGCGTTCCTTTTCTCGTTGCTCATCCAGAGCTCGCTGTTCTGCGCGCCATTTTTCATCCCGCTCGCGCTTCCTGGCTCGCTCCTCGTCGTCTTTTTGTCGTTGAATTTCGCGCTGCTTCCGCTCCTCTTCCTCTTTTCGGCGCTCCTCTTCTTCTTCAATTTCTCTTCGTTTGCGTTCTTCTTCCTGCCAGATCTTTTCACGTTCGTCACGCTTGGCCTTCACAATCTTATCATAGTCCTCATCGGCTGTACTCCCCGCTATCTCCTCGCGAAGGGCGCGCTCATCGCCGATATCATGGCGACGAATACCGCGAATGGACTCTAGAATAGTCGGGAGATGTTGTGCGGCCAGCGCATCCAAAGTCTTCTCGACCGTCTTATACACATCGCTACGGTCCACAGCGCCTTCAATCAAGGTTGCGGCCTTTCCCTGTTCTCGAGAAAGTAGTTGAGGTTCGCGCTCGATTTCGGACTCGGCTAAGTCGGTGAGTAGTTTCGTAAACTCGACCTTTCCCTCCTAGCGCGTAGTCAGTACCCATGGACAAGGAGAACCCGGAAAAAAGAAAATAGAATATGCGGTTGCCTTACACCATCATGAAATTCTGACCAGACCTTCTTGCGAACATGGTCGAATCCCCCCTTTTTCTTAAAGTTATGTAGCAACTCGTCGACCGCTTCGTGTTGCGCCGAAGTCAAGGGCAGCTCCTCGGTCTTGAACTTCTTGCGCTGCAAACTCTCAACGTCGAGCGACGGTCGCTTTACGCCATTAACCTGGGTTCCTGGCGCCTCCACAGATCCTTCCATAACAAGTCGCGTGGAAATCAGACGAAAATGCCCGAGTTCCCAAGTTCAGTTGGGCCAAATAGAAATTCATTGTAGATCACGACCCTGTGTTGGAGCGCCGCGACGGGTTCGGCGAAACTCGCGTTCCGGAGCAGATTGGGAACTGCGGCCCCGTGATTCGACAGCCTTGGGTCAAGCACAACTTCATCCCGATCGACTGCATCTCTGCCGACGGAGCTCAATTGTGCCGGGACTCTCTTTAACCCGCCATCGCGAAATAACTGCTTGATTTCTCTATCGGCAGGCTCCGCTATCTTTCTTTTTTCCCTCCCCCCTATCCGCGCAATCCGAGTCCGCGACCCCTCACTCCGTCAATATGGTTCACAAAGTCCTCTTCTGGAGCGGCTTCGGTACGTCCACTCCCGGCAATTTGTGTTTACGCGCTCCGGGTTACTAGTCAATTGGCCTTGTGACTTTATACGCCTTTCAACTCCATCGTATACTATAGTTTTTTCAGGGCTCCTGCTAACCATTCGGACTCCAGGCATCGCCGTCCGACTCTGGCAACTCGGCATCGAAATGCGTCCTCTCTTCGTCAAAGAATCCCTCTGGGCCTACCCCCTCTTCGCTGGTATCGGCGGCAGTTTCGGATACTGGATCCAGGGCGTTGAACAACGACAACTCAAAATCCTCGCACAGCAAAAGGAAGCTATCCTGGAGAAGCGCCGGCGACGAGACGAGGTTGGTCTGAGCAAGGTGGAAGAGGCCGGTACCTTGGCTGCGACGTCATAAAGTTGGTGGTTCAGTTCTGCTTGTGTTTATATCATATCATATCCGCCTCTTTCTTTTCTTGTGTTCGGTGAATAGCGCGTGGAAGGACGGGTTGTCTTCTCTTGCGAGGGTTAGAAGGTTCAACCTGTACATGTACCAAAATACAATGGTTAAAATTCGCTATGATCACAATTTTGTGTCTGAATGAGTATTATCATTGAAGGATGTGTAGAGGACGAAGCGAAATGGCTTGCTCGTGATTCGATAGATTTCATTGCTATTCAATTTCCTAACTAACGTTGTTTCTGCTGAGTGTCCTGGTGAACATCACAAAGCAGTCAACTTAATTTATTTTACTTCTGGCTTAGCAGCGCCGATTCAGGGGTGCAACCAACATACAGGCCATCCTGCTATCTGGCAGACACATCGAGTAGAGTTTCTATTTGTCTCAAGGAATAGATATTGGAATTTACATACGGAAGTTCATTGTCTACCGCAAAATAATTCAAGCATGATATGTGACAGTGTAACATTAGAAGCCCGATCAGGCTTTCTCTATTGTAAATTGTGTTGAGATTTCCCATTTCTGACCACCGCCTCCATATCCCCCGCCAAGTCGATTTTTGATTAAGCTAGAAACCCGTTCACGCAGACGCAGAAGATTCTCCTCTGAGCCAGTGACACGGAGCTTCAAATTTGCCATGCATAGCCCGTAATGAACTTGCCAGAACCTCGCGTCGTCGACAGCGAAAACGCACGGGTCGGCTTCAATGTCCCGTACGACATCGGAGACTCCCGAGCCGGAATAGGACATGAGCAACATAGATCCTAACGTCTTGACGAGGCGCATTCCGAGAACACACATGCAGATTGAAATAGTGCTAGACAATGTGACGTCGAGCCATGTGTAAAGTTGAATGGAGACCAGAGGGAGGAGTAGAAGCAGCGCGGAGCAAGATAGCGTAAGGAAATGAGACGGGTTGCTGAGTACAGATGGTAGGGACTCAATATACCCAAATCGCATGGCCTTTCCGATCCGGCCATGGTTCCGCAAGCCAATGGCAGAAACCAATGTGGACGAAATAGCGAGAAGCGCAGTGAAATCTACACTTCCTGGGGAGACTCGCTCGTGGGGATGTTCATGGTGAGGCTCATGGCCGGAAGACTCAAGGAAATGCTGAAGATTGTGGGAAATAAGATCCAATCCCATGAACAGCAGAAGAACACACATCGCGAACCCAGCCAACACCTCAGCTCGTTCCAATCCAAAGGGATGTCGAATACTTGATCGCTTCCAGACCTCGAAATTACCCAACACATCAACTGCTACACAAAGTAACGCACCCAGCGAGTCGAAGAGGATCAAGTGAGATAAGGCCGTCATTGCCAAAGATCCATGGGCACTCCACAGAGTGTAGGCTGCAACGAACATATGGCACACACTCCACCAAAACCTCCGTTTCTGATCCACAGACATACTAGATCGGCATTCTTTCAGCGTCGGGATCGGCAGCGAGTTGGGCAAAGCTAATGGGGCCCGAGGGGGTGGTTCGAGGAAAATCTGGTGCGAGATACTACTGTGCTTGTATTTGTGACCACGTCGCTGGCCAATGTTCTATAGGACTTAGATTAGCGGGGTGAATTCGCGAGTAGTTATAGAGCATGTAGAGCATGTCTTACAGACTTCACCACAGGGCTCTTGGCCATTGTCGTGGTTTGGAAGTTGAACGGCCCGGATGAGACATTGTCGCTCTGGCCATTGGGTTGTGCAGCATCCACAGAGAGGTTGAAGGAGGCCTTTGTAGGGCTCAGGCGATCAGGATCTTCGGAGGCAGACGGGTTTCGTGGCGACGCGAATGATTCAACCAAAGGCGACAAAGTATCACGGCCGAGTTCTTGGGATGGGATGACAGAAGCACTTGGGGGATCATCCGGGGGTGGAGTGGGCGTCCGCGGCGGCACGGGGAGCGGCATGTTAGATGCCATTGCGCCAGCGCAAGAGGCAAGAAATTAACAGTATAATTCAAAAAGGCCGCGGTGCGCCTATGCAGTTGGCTGGGGAAACGTCACGGTGTTATTGATGCTGTTGTTGAAGCGCGGAAACTGATCGAGATTGAGATCAGGAGGCGCCCAGGCGGGGAGGAGACTGTGGCCTCAGGCGCCAACATTTAGTATGGGGCCGCCGGAGACTCATCGCATCATCGACTCCTCCATCGTCTTTCCATCTACCTCTACTTATCCCGGCTCGGCCGCTTTCCAGGCTCTTCTTTTTCCTTCATGATTTAAGATTAATGAACCCCTTTCCCGCCCCTTCCTGGCGATGAGATTCCTTTTAACGGCGTAAGGTGGTTGGATCATCAGACGCTCGGAGGCTGGCGCCGTCGTCCTAGTTATGGATCACCGCGGCTCGTTCTTTTTCTTTCTGGTCGTCTTTTATTTGCTTCTCAGCTCACAGTCACATCCACCGTTAATATCTCAGGATCGTGAGCACCAGAGAGAACTTGAGAGAGAACGACATGCGCTTCACCTGTTGAATGAGTCCCACTATGGAGACTTTGATCCCCGAGCCGATAAGTGGCTTCCATTGATCGGGGCCCGAAAAAACGATAGCTTTGACTGGGGACTTTTGGCGGATGCTCAGGATAGGACCCGGTATCAACTGCGTAATGTCTTTACGGACGCAGGTCTAGTTCCTCCGAACGGGCTCGAAGACCGCGATGCATCTGGTGCATTGAACCTTTCTCAGTTGGCCCTACCTGTTTATCGCAATTCAACAGGGACGTTACGCGGAGACTGGGTACGTCGCAAGCTGGAAGCCGATCGGCCTCCGCTTAACACAACCGCCATTGTTCTCGAACACGAGTACTTTACCCACGAGTTCAGCCAAAACGTCACTGGTGACAGCGGAGCCTTCTACCTAAATGTGCATGAAGGAGGCGGGCAGGAAATAAAGTCTCCTCAGGGCCATGTTCGTGAGATCCGAGCAACCTTGGCCGTGGAGACGGATGAGTTCTGGGGCAATACCTGGTATATCTCATTATACGGAGTCCATTTCCCTGAAACTGGCGGCATTATTCTCACGACGACAAGCGAGAAATTCCGTGGCGTTTTCAGTCTACCCCACTTGACATTGTCTGCAGACTCCTACGACATTTCCCACGATCTGCTTATGAAATCGCTCTCGGATACCATTGCAGAGAAACAGAATCGGCACCCTACACTATTTCCCTGGTCTTCGCTTGTGGGGACGGAGCAGGTGGAATTTCCGTCGCCAAAGTGTGAACATATCGTTTATTTGCAGCAGCACCCGGTAGCCATAGAGGGTTATCTGGCGGACCAGGTGGTCATTAACCATATGGAGCAGGAGTTGAGATACCCAACTGGCGCACCGATACCCTCTCCACCCGTACTGGTCATGTCGGCTGTGGTATACTCCCCCGACTGTGGATATATCCTCGAAACCAAGGGAGCGCCCGATTATCCCCCTACAGACAGACTGTATCTCCAGGGCCCCAAATCAGAGGAGTATGCGAGATACGCTGCGCGCGTAGTATTTTTGGTTGCCGCTACGTTTATTGGCCAAATTACACTGCTTATGCGACAAATCAAAGACTCCTCCACTCCATCAACTCGCAGTCGCATTAGTTTCTATACTATTGCTCTCATGGCGTATGGGGATGCATTTGTGCTAGTCTTTATCCTACTGGAGCTCTACCCGGCGATCTCATTCCTGGTTATGGCGACTCTGTCCTTCTTTGCCTTTCTTTCCGTGAGTTATATTGCCATGAAATTCATGATAGAAATATGGGCTATCCAGGCTCCGGAGCGGAGAGAGCAAACCCGTCGGTCTGGCCCTTCCACGCCGCCTAGCCGGTCCGGTGGGCTACCTCTCCCTGCTACAGCGGCTCGAGTCAGAGATTCCGGCGCTACGCCCATAATCTTGACACCCGATCAAGACCCGCCTGCCGATGAGGGAGAGGAAACAGCTACACCGAATCGATCCACCGTACCAACAGCACAAGAAACTCGAAGCGATGTGGGCGCGATGTATGCGCGTTTCTACTTTGTCCTCTTCGTGATGCTCATTATCTCGATTTGGTCATTCCTCTGGCCTAATAGAGTGGGTGGCTGGTATGCCCGAGCCCTGGCGTTTAGCTACTTGTCATTCTGGGTACCACAGATATATCGAAACATCATGCGCAACTGCCGGAAAGCTCTGCGGTGGGACTTTGTCATAGGCGAGAGCTGCCTTCGACTTTTTCCCTTCCTGTATTTCCTGACAGTACACGAAAACGTTCTGTTCATTCGCCCAGACCTCAGAACCGCAGCCTGCCTTACTGGCTGGGTTTGGATTCAAGTCTGGCTCCTGGCGAGTCAAGACATCTTAGGACCGCGCTTTTTCGTTCCCCGAGGTTGGGCTCCTCCGGCGTACGACTACCACCCGATTCTCCGTGATGATCCCGAATCGAGTCTTGATCTCGAATCCGGCGGCGTCCTACCAATCGGAGCCCTGCGAGCAGACGGACGACGGGACTCATCAAGTGACGCGAAGGAAGACGACGACCGACAGCGCAGCAAAGACCGCAAACGAGCGGTTTTTGACTGTGCGATCTGTATGCAGGATATTGACGTGCCCGTTCTCGCGACGTCGGGAGCCGCGGGCGGCAGCAGCGTTACAGACGGTGCGACGAGTATCCTCACGCGTCGGACTTATATGGTCACGCCATGTCGTCATATCTTCCACAGTGCCTGTCTTGAGAGTTGGATGAAGCTTCGTCTGCAGTGTCCTATATGCCGCGAGTCCATTCCTCCGGTTTAGATGTACAGCATTTAGGATAGACCTTGATCTGAAATAGATTATTTGGCTGTGTAATATATATTATTTACTTCCATCAGATGCCTGCTATTGAGAGAAGAAGCGAGGGCTCGAGAATCGAGATATCTTGGTCATAGCTCAGGTACATGTGCAACAGTGGAGCACTTTACCTCCGGAGTCTGTAGAGACGTGGGGCAATGTCAGATATAGTCAGAAGGTGATTGGTTCATGATTACAACCCATTGAACAGGGAGATCCACCTTCTACAGTAAAAGCGCACGCAGTTACGGGGACAATACTGACAGCATAACACTGGTGCTGTGAATGGGATTCAAATATCCTTGTCTAGCACTGTCGAAAGGACTTAATTTTTCTCTGTAACAATCCACCATCTACTATTCGTGGCTGGACCATGTTCCGTCATCAGGCCCTAGGTATATAAACCTCATTCTGACCCTGTTCCCTTGAAATTCTTTTACTCTCATTCCTCTTACGCATCTGACTCCGCCTAGGAAAAGAAAAACCATGCTCAGCAAGCCCAATTCAATGGTGTCGAAAGCGAGCTCACTATTGAGCAATACCTCCACTTCTCTGCCGCGTTTTCTTCCGCACAACCACGCAGGAGCGTCCATGGCCGTATCCTTTGACCCCAGTACCAGCAAAACCGACCATCATTGCATGGGTCGAAGCGTGCAAGGCTAATAACTTATAAGTCCTTAACGAGCATGGATTCCTAACCGACTATCATTATCATTGGTTCCATGTCTCCAGAGGATGTCTCGAAACCAGAGTATCCTCAAGGTGATTAGCCTTAACAACCTTCGCCTGGTTTACACCGAAGCACCATCTGCACCACAGCGTTTAGACACGGCCAAGGATTCAATATCTAACTTGGTGGCGCCCGGGAGATCCGTGATGTTGATGTCCAACCAGTCTTGACAAGTGATTTCGGCCATCGCTTTTCAACTTTGCAAGAGACCCAGCTAGCTAATGAGGCATACAATGCCAGCAAGACGGAGATCCTAAAGCTAATTCGTCGAACTCTCAGATTGGAATGGAAAAAAATCTATTACTTTATAAGCTAGGTCTTACCAAGGAGGAAAGCTCGCCGACTATTGTTGTATTCGTCAGTTCATTCACGGTCACGGGTTGGTCTGATCTGGCCCTCCAGATAAAGCGGTTACTGCCCGCCAACGATTCCATTTCAGCGCAAATTGGAGAGAATTTCTCCCCAGATTTGTTTATAAGGGCTGAGTGCCGGGCTTTGGAAGGAATTGACTCTCCAAGAGTGGCAACTCGTATTCCAAGACCGGGAGAGCGATCTATTTGACGAGCGGCATGTGTAGTGGCGGTACAAATTATTGCAACTAGAATTATCCTGACCGCCAACGCTTCACCAAGGACGGGGAGAAGATGGGCGCAGATAGCGGACTCAAGGAGGGACGAGTTTGCTGCCTCCTTTACTGGGAAGCCGACAGCCTGTGTGGCTATCAGATATCGGGGCTGTGCTCATCTATGGATGGCGTGAAGTGGTGGGTTGAAGAGAATATGTCACCGGTTACTCTCAGCTTTTCCACAGCCTTCTAGTGGGAGACTATGCAGCGGCTAAGGGACCCTCGAAGCCATTGAATACTGTAAGCAAAACCAGCTGACCAGGATGCTGATACCACTAATGTTTGAGGTTTTATATCTAGCAGTTCACCGCCGTCTCTTCTTATCCAAACAATCCATGGACGATAAGCGTCCTTCCCAAGGAAACCCCGCAGGTCTGTTGCTTAATTAAGAGTTCTATTTCCAGAGGATGCGCGAGTCAACTTGGTGGGTGACTCCTCCACTTCATCACACCACCCCAACCACGTCAACCAGTAAGAGCGCAAATGTAACCGCGAACCTGCACACCCCTGTCAATCCACTCCAATCAGACAGTCCGGGGGCTGCGGCGCAGTGAGTTTGCTTAAGCCAAGACGACGGACCGTCCCTTGACTGTGACCCAGTCCCCTGCTTCTGTGGCAGTGTGGTTGCTTTCCTCGCTACCATGCATCTACACTCCGATGATGCCTTGACTTAACACACCAACTCAGCCACGCAGGTGTGGCAGAGCAGGTGCACCTTAGGCAGACAAGTAAATCCCCTGCACAGTGTGCCATTTGACGAAGTATATAGTCGAGCAACATTTCCCTCACAAAATATTATACCCATCAACCAACTCAGATACCAATTCTCCAATAGAAACAACAAAACAACCAACCATGCCATCTCAATACTACTCCTCCCACCCACAAATCTCTCCCCTCCCGCACCTCTCCGACATAATAAAGCTCAAACCAGAGGAAGAACCCCATTGCGTCGGGTTCGCCGCCACCAAAGGCCGCCGCTGCCACAACCCCATAAACGCCCGAGACCGGAAAATGGCCGTTACCCTTCTTCACAAGGGCACCAGGGATCTCCACCAGGGGTACCCCATCGATGACCTCCTCGAGGACCTAGCACCCCTCGCTTTATGCAACAGACGGCACCAGAACCAGGCAGCGGAGATTGTCGAGACGTGGCAGCGCCGCGTGCAGCGGTTTGAGCGTTCTTCTAATATGCCTGCGCCTGTGGCGCCTTCTCGACCTCCACGAGCCACCACATCCACATCTACATCTACATCTACATCAGCTCGAACAACAAGTAGCAGTGGGCAGCAGGGACTTGGAGTTGAGCGGGATTCCTCTCTCACGACTGAGCGTCTGCAGAGGAGAGTCCGTGAGATGACTCTAGAGCTTGAGCGACTAAGGGCCACTGTCTCGGCGACACAGTCGACGGTTCAGAATCTGGATCCAAGTTCAAATGAGCAAGCTCGTGCACCTTCTGCGTCTGTTCGCCCAGCCGGTGGTGTTGTTGATGCAGACACAACTAGCAGCGATGGCAGTGCAGTCTCCAGAGGCATATCGAGTACGAGATCATCCGGCACGACAGTATCATCAAGCCCAGTGACATTAAGCTCTGCGCCAATAAGCCCTGCGTCAACAATCTTAACATCACCTTTGGGTGGCACGCCTCGTCATGTTAGAACAACAGCCCGGATCACTCTACCTTCGTCTCGTGCGGGCGATGCTACACGTCGGCCGATTGAAGGTGAATGTGGTATTTGTTTGAATCCTCTGCGGAGGACTCGGTCTCGCGCTGCTTCTAGCTTTGGTGATGAAGAGGGGGTTGATGCTGACACTGCGGATGATACGGACTCTGGTTATGAGGAAGAGAGTGAGGAGGAAGTTGGGGATGTCGAAGGATTGACCTGGTGCAGAGCTCAATGTGGAGTCAACTACCACGCGGAGTGCATTGGGCAGTGGTTGCAGGAGTCCACACATCGGAATTGTCCGACTTGTCGGAGTGGCTGGATTGAGTAGGGGTGTTTAACCAGGTTATTTATGCAAGTCAGATTGTAATGATGCTTCCCAGAAGGAATATGATTAATGAATAGCGATTTTTAAGTCTGATTGTATACCGTTCATCACACTAGAAGAGGCTTGTAGTTAGTACTAAAGGATTTCAACAAGATACGAGGCAACCGGAAGCTTGTTCATATATTATATTCGCCTTTAATGTTGAACCTTCAAAGCGCGCGCAGCCGATGAGGGCGACACAAGAATAGTCTAAATAAGGAATCCACACCCTCTCCCGTCACAAAGCGACATCTCTCTCCTAGGGGAAAAAACGGGGAAATAGGGAAGCCAAGAACAAAGGACCAAAGCAGATATGTTCCGCTCTCAATTCATTTTGAAACAAACTCATACGTTCACATTTATTTATAATCCTTCCGCATGCCCTTACTCCTCATCAATGGTGGCCTTGTAGGCGGCCTCATCAAGCAGGCCATCGGCCTCGGAGGCATCGCTGACCTCAATCTCAGCGATCCAGGCATCACCCTCGGGGCTCTCGTTGATGAACTTCGCTTTATCTTCAAGGATAGCATTTGGCTGCACAACCTTGCCAGAGACGGGGGTGAGGACGTCCGAGGCAGACTTGACAGATTCCACGGCACCCACGGGCTCGCCGGCGCTCACTTCGAGACCGGCCTCGGGGAGCTCAACGAACACAACATCACCAAGGGAATTTGCAGCGTATTGTGTGATGCCGACCTTAGCTGTATAGGGGGTTAATCCATGGTTAGTTTACTCTTGACTTGGAAGAATAGGCGTTGGAGGAGCTCACCAGTCTTGCCGTCGCCGGAGAGCTCGACCCATTCGTGGGATTCAGTGTACTTCTTCACTTCCACTATATTTTGGAAAATGAGTAATTAGTATATGCTTCACTACAGGCAGCGACAAACGCCAATGGCTTTGTATAGGCGATTTGTGTGCGGTTCTTACAGAATGGGCTCTGCGAAAAGGTGCGGATTGTTCCCCGCGGGAAACCCATTGCGGGCGAGACCCTGCGGACGGAGCTCAGAGGGAGCTTCTGGGCGAGGGCGCGGGAGGCGAAGGGGCGGACGACACGAGCGGCAGCAGACATTGTGAGAGATTTAGGGCGAAAAATGGCGAAAAACAACGAAATTGGACGGATGTAGAGAGGTGTAGGAGAGAGGAAGAGGGAACGGCGGAGGATGATGTCGGGGTTGAGTAGATAAAGCGCCAAGACTGGCCCTGATAAGCGCGTCATGGCCTGTTCCGAGTCGGGAAAATCTTCACTTGTGGCTCTTCTGCCTTTTCTGCCTCTCTCTTTCTCCGACCCGACCCCAGTCCAGCCCAAACCCCACTTTGTGTCGCTTTTTGCTTGTCGTTTATTTGATCGCGATGCTGTACGAATTGATTGCTATTGTATGCTGCCTATTTTATCCCATGCTGTGGCTCTCCCCCAATGCTAACTCTCCCCCCTAGGTCCGTCCGGGCAGTCTGAACGAGGTTCGAGAGTACGTACCTTTACAGCCGGAAACGACCCGGTTACCATCCTCTTACCACGCTATCGACGCTTCTAAATCGCTGCATAATTGAATAAAACTAACACGCACCAGCATCGCCCGTAATACCGGCACCCTCGTCCTGCGCTCCGGCGGCGTAATCCGCGGATTCACCAACTGGGGTGTCTTCCGTCTGCCCAGAACCACAACGAAACACCAAGCCCGCTATACCGATGGCCACCACTTCATTATGCGATTCGATGCTGCCTCACCTGTTCAGCTGGGTATCCGCCGAACCCTCGCGCTCGACCCCCGAATGATCCGCTTCTCCGTCATCAAGCTCGGCGACAAGCTGGAAGAGGTCAAGGACGTCGGCGGGAAGGTTGAATGGAATGACGTGCGCAGCTTATCGAACTCAATCTAAGAATTTATTTCGGATGGGAGGAACTCGCATTTGACGACGATGGAGGAGCTGGGGTTTGTTACGATATAAAGGCTGGCCAACCTACGGGTACGGGCTCGGATGTTGATATTGGATTTTACTGTTGGGACGGAAAATACGGATTGATCACCTTGTACATTATCAACGGCATTTTCGGCGCATATGACTTTTGTGTGTTTTGCTTTTTTTAGATGGGTTGATAATATGTCGGCCATGCCTCGACTTTTTTGCTTGATGCCACGTGACTACGCTATGGTGAAGCAAAACAATAAATCGTTCACGACTCACTTGGTTTGGTATATACGTAGATCTGAGGAATATTATGCGATTTAAGGACGGTGATGGAATCAGTATAACCAATTTCGGAGAGCGAGTATCTGTTATGGAGTCCAAAATATATATCGTTGGGATGGTCCATCCTACAACTCAATATGCCGAGTACAAGATTCCAACACTAGATTCAATTCTGTCTGACTATTGTTTGGAAGGTCCGTGATCCAACCCTGATGTTACGCCGTACTAATTACATAGCTCACTCCCGGTACGCCATCTTCGGTACATGCCAACTGGAAAAGAAACATAACGTGAGTCAGAAGCTCGACCACGATGAACGCTCAACAGGACGTTCTTGCATGCCTCGTTCCAAATCCCGATCCCGACGCTTACTCTTACTCTTCTTGCCCTTCTTCTTCTTCTTTTTCTCCTCCCTGCCCAGATAAGTAGATGGCTCCAGAGAGTTCAGATAATCCTCCTCATCATCCAAGTCACGATGAGTAAAATAGAAAAACGTCCCGCCAAAGAACGCTAACACGGCAACAAACCCATAGTTCCACTTCAGGAGCGGATCCTCACTCAATACAGTGAGACCCTGCTGCGCAGCGGCAGCGACGGTGTTTGACATGAGGTACAACGCCTGGACGACGCTCTTCATGTTCTTGGGTGCCTTGGTATACGCGTACTCGTAGCCAGTGATGGTTGTAAAGATTTCGCTAACTGCGATGAGGATGTATGTGATTGTTTGGAGCCAGACGCTGATGGGGGCGGGTTTGTCGCAGGTACTTGCGTGGTTATGGCAAGGACTGAGGACATAGATGAAGTGCTGGGTGACGGTTGCGGTGATCATGGAGAGGGATGCGATAATGTACCCAGCGTAGATGCGTTTTATGGGTGTGAAGTTGAACCCGAGTTTACTAATGAGGGGGTAAATGAATTGGTCCATGAGCGGGATGGTGATGATTAGGAAGAGAGGGTCCAGGTTGTTGATTATGTCGTTAGGGACGCCGTGGAGTTCCATTGTCGCGGCTTGGGAAGTCAGGTTACTGGTCATTTGTCCAAAGGCGAGCCCTAGATGGTTCGGTGTTAATAATATTCTGGCCTGTTTGTTACTGGGGTCGTAAGTGTGGAACATACAATAGACAGGATACCAAGCGAAGACACCGCATGCTTTAACGGCTCTGCGCACTTCATCGACCCATTGGTCGTCAAAAGTCATCCAGTACGGACGACGGCAAACACGTATCTTGCTGGGCTTTGCATTTCCCCAAAAGTCAGGCGATCTGCAGTTCTTGATACTGTTCAAGTAAGCAAACTGATCGAGAAGCGACCGGGTGTTATTGGATAGGGAATCTGGGGGTGAAATCAAAATACTATAATTACTCACAGTCGAATGGGATTCCAGGACCAATGAGGCCTCAATGCATAAGCCCATAGCCTAAAAGCTTTTGCAATAACGGATCCAGTAGGAGGCGTGACATCGTACTTGTGTCGACAAACGAAGAGAACCAGGGGACACAACGAAAACAACGCGGTTGGAATAGTAAATGACAGCCAAAACCCAATGTACTTCTCCGCGTAGATCATGGAAATCGAACCGGCCAAGCCACCAACGTTGATCATGAGGTAGAAGTACATGAAGATACGGGAGATCGTCTGGACTGGGTCCACTATGCATCGTTCCCCGGTTTTGGGGTTGGTTCTGATGTAGGGTTTGGCGCGCTGATGCTGCTCAGCGATCAATGGGGCAATATTGGACCTGTGCCTGTTAGTAGGTCTCATGCTCCCATGATCGATTACTTACTTGAAGCCGCCGACACCGATACCGAAGACAACGAGGCCGGCGGAAAAGCAGACGACAGCAATATCGGGGTGCTGAATGACAGGGGGAAGAGCAGATACGATGAGGATAATGTGTCCAAGCATAGCAAAGATAAACGAGACCTGGATTGTCTTCAGACGACCCCAGAACTCGTCGGCAATCCATGCCCCGAAGATTGGGGTAAAGTAGCACCAGAAAGTATTGACTAGGGTCCACATCAGCACATGTTGATAAGGGTCTATGGAGTTGCTTGACAACGCGGAGAACTCACAAGTGATTAGACCAGTTGCTGCTCTCTGACCATGTCCAAGAGCCCCGGGTTGTCCACTAAATCCGGCACCAGTAGTCGAGTTAGGAGGCAAAGGCTGCTGGATGAAGTTGGTAACTAAAAGGTCAGCATCCATATTGATAGGACAGTAACACTGAGGGTATCCAAGCAGACATACAAACAGCAGCTGTTCCATAATACGAGAATCTCTCGCACAACTCGACAAAGGCAATGGTATACGCAGTCCAGCGGACATTGCCAGCAACACGGGGAAGGGTCTTGAGCTCTTCTTCGGTAGGATATTCAAGTTCAGGTTTATTCGATGGAAGCTTAGCAGCTATTGCTGCTGCTCTCTTCTCCTCCTGGAGTTGTCTCTCTGCCAGCTTGGCGGTATAGCAAGTCATGTCCGCAGACTCCCTCATTCTGGAGAGAACCATGGTTGGAGATGAGCAATTGGTAGCCACCTAGGCTGGGATGGGATATGAGAAAAGGATGAAGATGGAAACGGGGAAAAGAAGAACAGAAAGGAAAGAGAAGAGGCAGGGAGACTTGAGTGTGGGAGAGCAATTGAACGCATGTTGTGTTGTGATTGATATTTGCTCAAAACACTCCACCCACATTCACTTTGGACCTTTCTGCACCCAGTCACCCAGGGCCTAAAAGAAAGTCCTGCGCGCATATCCACATTGCCCGAGTTGCTTGAATGGACACCGAAGGATGTGTTAGCCAGCCCAGGTTTGGTTTCGTTTTGGATTGTCGAAGGCATTGGAAAGGTCATCATCCCCCCATTCTCCATCTATCCTTCATCCTCACAACCTTTAAGGCCCCTGTTATGACCGTGGTCACAAAATAAGCATCCCAAAGAAGTTTGGTTAGACTGACAAGGTTAGATAAAAACTAAGATGATGGAGCCTGCGGCCTGGAATGGAACATCGCTTGCAGCTCTGTTTCCTCGTATAGGGTTCGCGAAAACTACAGAAAGAAAGGCCTCCAAGATGGATAATGACGATCATGATCATCAACACTGAACAAACAGTGTAATCCACAAATAGATCTCGAGAAGCCTCCAAGAATGTAAGTTATCTACTTTTCACTCTTTAGTGCTGGAATTAATTACTGACCGAGCTAGTGTCTCGAAAGAGATTCAAGCAAATGCTGTATCACCAAGACAGGTGAACCCATCGAAGTGGCATACATTTTCCTGCTGCACTTGGCGCGAGAGGAATTGATATGGAATCAAACTTTGGACGGCCCCTCGCATGCTTTGGAGTGAGGAAAGGGCCAGGCCTGCGTGCTGAGACAAGTTGTATAACCTCAGTTCATGATATACCTATATAAGGGTACGCGGGTGGAATATTAGGAGCAGGACTGTTATGAGTTAAAATTGGCTTTAGAGTCGACTTAGAAATGGAGCTTTTATTACAAACTTGACGAATTCCTTTTTTTTTTTTTTTTTTTCCCCTGATCAGGTACAGTGAATAACAGCACGCGTAATCGACCAGCACTCCCAAGAAGCGCAAGTTATTGACGGCCTTGACAACCTTGAAACCTTGACATAAACGATGACAATATAAAATAAATCAGATTCTTTCCGGGTTCGATTACTACCAAGAGCCAACAGACGGAGAGGCATAAGTCCCAGCAACCGTCTCCCCACTGCACTCACTCGGAACCTCAGTCGCTGTCGACGACCCCCAAGACAACGGCACCTGGCCATTCCTTCGCGCAACAGTCGTCAAGAACGACGCAAAGGACCAAGTTAGGAGAGCTGCAGAGGCCTGGTCTCCGCTGTCGCGGGAGAACTGCTCCGACAACGCGCCGTCGCTCGGAGTATACGCCTGCACGATATCGATGAAGCCGTCAGCATAGGCTTTGACTGCACCTGTAATGGACTCATATTCAGAAGAGGAGCTATCGAAAGATCCGGTTTTCGTGTTGTTGACGAGGTCGGTGAAGAAGGGGAGGGAGACGTCTGTTATATCGATGCTGCCTTGTTTGTCCCATTGGTAGAGGGCGTCATACAGCTGCTCGGCGGCAGCGAGTGTTGTGAGATACCTGGTATCGGTAAGTATAGCGCGAAAGGAGGTACATAACTCAGGTCTAGACTGACCATGGATTTCCTCCTTGGTAGTTATCTTCCGCATAACGACCGGTAGCAACTGCTTTACCCGCACCAATGCCGCTATTAATCCCATATACAGAGCGGAACGAATCGACATACACCTTATGGTTAGCCAGCGCCCGAGCCGAGCAAGGCTGGAAAGTCGCATCATCACAACCAGCCTCCGGGTCAAACAAGTTCAACGAAGCAATGACCGAGTTTGCATCAACACCAGTACGTCCGTTCGTCGGGTTATTCGAGACAATGGCAGAACCATCCCAGAATTCCTGAAGATGGCACAGTATCTGAGGAGCCACGGAGCATGAATCACACGTCTCCCCAAGAGCTTCAGCAAACGCGGCGCCCTCGACTAGCGCCTTGAACTGGACGGCCGTGGTGAAGAACGACGTCCCCTCTACCTCCTCCCAAAGATCAAAGCCGGTTTCGTTCCAGTACTCGCCAACGTATGCAAGGTCGTTCTGGACAATCGGCCAGATGTTGGCTGATATTACGGACGTGCTGTTATTATTCGCGAGGTAGTTTCCGTATGCTATTAGCGCAGAGGCGCGCAGAGCAGGCCCGTCGCGCTGCGGGCGGCCCCATTCATCGGTGAACTGACTCAGGTCGACGTTGAATTTCGGCTCACCGAGCCCAGATCCATCGGAGAGGCCGCCCGAGGGGTTGTCCACTGACTGGAGGGTTGCTTGTGAGTCGACATAGTTTTGGATGGTGGATTCGAGGTCTGCGTTTCCGGCGCGAAATTCCTCGATGAGAGCGGCAAGTGTCATGGCTGCATCTCGAGTCCAGGTGTAGAAGTCTGGATTATTGCTGTTAACCATGAGTTTTTTTTTTTCTATGGCTCTAATGCATCTCCACTTACAGTCTGGGTCATCTTTGGATGGAGAAGCAACAACAACGCCAGAGGAGGCCCCGGAGACAAGACTTCCGTCGGCACCGATGTTGTTCAAGACACCCTCCAGGGCTATAGGTGTTTGCGAATTTATAAAGGAGTCCACGTCAGCCCTTTTGTACATCGGATACCGAGGGAAGGCGACAGCTCCGGTTGCAGCTAGGAGGGAAATTGACGACTTGAACAAAGACATGGTGCAGGAGGTTTAGGCTGTTCAAATTGAGAATTGTGATTGTTGATCTAGGACTTCATGATAGCAGTCCGACGCGCCTTTATACTTTTGCGCGTTGTTCGCATGGCCTTGACATGTACTGGATCGACAGCACCGCCGGATATTGAACATACAGGCAACGGGCCGATCAGTCACAGATAGGGAGCTCTTAACGATGCCGAGATGCGTGCATCTCCCACCCTACGTAGTGAAAACAAGCAATCTGGGGTCGACGCCATGCAGAGACAGCCACATCAAGGTTTGATCGTCCGAGATTACATCGGTGAAAGCCCATTGCCTGCTGCGTCTATCTCTCTGATTGCTTAAGTTCCATCTCATTACCGACAACTCACCGGCTGTGAGATATTGTGGAGCTAGCCATTGTCTCTCATTTGCTATCTGATTAAATAGTGGCTCGACACTGTATCCATTGCTCGCGCGATGTCGGTCCGACATCTCGTCCACACAGTGATGAAAGATTTAACCCCCCTGTCCAGCATGACGACGCTTTATTAAATAACATTAACTAGCAGTTTTGTCTGATATTACCCTCCTGTGCGGGTTCAGATCGAAAGCCCTAATGAGTACTAGACACCAATATGATAAGCAGCTAGAACAACATTCTAATTCAAATAATTGATCAATAAATCATTCATGACGAATCGCCAAAGTCTCGCCACTCGCGACCTGATACACCGCACCAGATCCATTCACACCCAGGACCTCAACCCGGGCATCAAAATCCGGTGTAAACGCAATCGGTCTCCCAGGAGCCCAAGAAATCCTCACCACCCCAGAGCCCGCAATAGCAAACGACCCCTCCATAGTCTCCCAATGTTTCCTCCGCGGTTCAAACCGGATCGTCCCAAACCCGGGTCCCCCAGGACTCAACCCGGCCACATTAGCAACAAAATCGTGGACAGGCACCGCGCTCCACCCATGACAATCACTCCGCGGCATCGCCGCCGACTCAGCCCACGTCGTGAGATTCTGACTCATCATATCAGACCACGGCCGTAATAACATGGGCCGCAGCTGGTCGTACAGATTTGTTTTACGCGCAGCTTCGAAAACATAGAAGCCCATTGCGTACGAGCAGCGCGCATACCCCGACTGCTCATCAGTAAGAGCGCGGAGGAGGATATCGCGCGCCTCATCACCGCCAACAGCACCAGAGAGAACCGCAAAAACCTGACAGTGCTGGCTGCGCTCCTCATCCGGACTATCGGGCCCATCGACGAAAAATCCGCCACCACCACGCAGACAATTCTTTACGACTGCATTGTTGAGATTCGACGCGCGCTGGCGGTATTCAGCGCCCGTGTCGTGCCGCCCAATAAAGGCGCAGAGCTCTGCTGCTTTCTGCAGCGCGTAGGCGTAGATCAGACTATTGTGTGTGGCTACGCCGGTGCGGTGATACGCAGGAGGGACCGCCAGGTTCCGGAAATCGCCCCTTGCAGATACAGGGTCGGACCATTCTCTCGTCCAGTCGACGAACGGCCAGACGTCCCATGCGAAGCGGCCGACTAAGCCGTTCTCGTTTAGTCGCTGGTCGAAGTGGTTGAGGATGCCGTCTATGGCACCGAGGTAGCGACGCACGAGACTTGCGTCGCCAAAGTACATCATGTGGTCGTGGACCATGAGGATCCAGTATAGCGAGAAGCAGGGGATGTTCACGCCTGGGAATGGAGAAGGGAAGTGAGTCTCGATTAGCCCGTCTGGGCGACGACTGGCGTAGAACTCCTGCATGCATTTCCGGGCGAGGCGGTCGTCGTGGGAGAGCTGGTAGGTGAAGAGGATTTGGAGACGGGCGTCCATGGCGAATTGGTTCTGCTCGTAGAAGGGGCAGTCTTCGTATGTCTCGTGCATGCAGTTGCGGAGGGTGTTGAGGCTGATTTCCCATGTCTTTGCGGTGTCTGGGGATGGGAAGTGAGATATTTCGGTTTTGATATCGAGTGGGTAGTGCATGGCTCTGTAGTCTAGTTGCAGGACTCGGAGGGGAGTAGACGATGTCTCGATATGCAGCTCGACATATCGGAAGGTGCGGAACCAGAAGGGCTCGTAGGAGACATCGAAGTCAGCAGGAATGCTTCTGTCAATAGTGTAGAAATCATCCTGCCCGACTATGATCCCAGATGCATCAGTGCGGTCACCCTTGTTCCGGGCAAATGGGTTCGGTGTGGGCGATTCAGACGGCTTCTCGAAGCACTCGGCGGTGCGGATACGAATCCTCGACGCTGCACCTCCTTGGAATCTGAATTGGAGAAATGCCGTTGTCAGCCTTGCGGCATCAAGAACCACCGTTGTCTGAGAGTTTGGTAGGACCTCAACTGCCTCGTTGCTCTGCACAAGACGGTGCCATCGCACTGCGTCGAGTTCTCCGTCACATCTAGCAACAGAGGTGAACCTTGTGTCAATTTCTGGAAAATGCGGAATTGATCGCTCTGCAAGTCTCCATGGGTCCAGAATTGGAAGCATGGGGGTCTTCATAGTAGACTTGATGGCAGAATGCCAGGTTGAATCGTTGCATTCGATGCCCAACCAGCCCCTATCTTCTTTGGATCCATCGACATCCTCGCTGACAGACAGAAACGACGGACCAAGAGCTGGATTCCAGTCCCTTGTCGAAAGGATCTTTACAGCGTCATCGACCTTGCACCGCCATGATGAACTTGTCGATATATCCTACGCAGTTGCGATTAGTTTTCTGGCCAGTCTTTGGGGTACGTGATATGATACCATGTCCGAGCAATGAAGAATAAACCCCGGGATAATCCCTCTTGCCATGGACATATTCCCCGAATGGAACGGGGAATAGCGAAGCACACGCGCAGCGACAACATTGCCACCAATGCGAAGCAGCGGCGCAACGTCCACAGTCTCATAGTTCCACTCTCCGAGATGGCTTTTGGCCGGCCCGAATGCAACGCTCTGCCCGTTGACGAACAGTCTGTACCGCGTGTCTGCAGAGACATGGACAACACACTGCGCCGGGACCGTCTCGACTGTGAAAGTCTTGCGGAATTGCACAAAGCGTGCGACATGGTCCTTCTCGTCCCAGTTGGGAGACCAGATCCAGTCGGTGTCTTGACTCCAGTGGCGGCCCATTTTGTTTTTGCTGCCACACCGCGACGCTGGTTAAAAGCGATATGTATATGAAGGATCAGCAGACTGGTGAGGGCACGATATCCGAAGTGGTCGGGACGCGGGGCGCGAGAGCGTATGAGTACTCCGTCCTTGATGCTGAGGCCGATCTCGGAATTCCCGTGGTGCAGGGCTCGGTGTAGTTCACCCCGAGCCCTACCCCGGATATCCCAGGATCACATTTCCGGCCTCTCCACGCTTCTCCGCATTATAAGATTGATTTTGCTCCTCGCGGAGATGGGGTATCCCGTTTAACGAAAGATTGTATATGTTATGAAAACATGTCACCACGAAAAGACCATGAAAAAGCCACGGTCGAGCACCTCGACGATGCCGTTCGAACCTACGGATCCGACGAGGAGTCCAAGTCGGCATGGCAGACGCTAAAAAGTAATCCGAAGATCATTGCGCTCTGTTTCTTCGCAAATGTCGGGCCGTTGATGTATGGTTTTGACAATCTGGCTACCTCGCTCTGTCTCTCCATGCCTGCTTTTGAGTACGCCACAACCACTCTTAACCACCTAACAATCTTAACTAACAGCCTACCTAGACTTCAGTTCGGAGAGATGGTAAATGGATCGCCCGTAATTGCAGCATGGTGGCAGTCCGTCTGGAATGCAATGGGCCAGATTGGGACTATGCTGGGTGCAGTGGCCATCGGCTTCATTGCGGACCGGTTCGGACGCAGAGTGTGCTTCGCCGTCTCAGCTATTTTCTCTGCTGCTGGTATCGCGATCCTGTATATCTGCTCTACGCCTGGAATTTTTCTCGCGGGGAAGACTGTTAATGCCCTGTCGTTGGGGATGGCCATTTCTGTTGGCCAGACTTACGTTGCGGAGATCACACCTGTCGCTATGCGTGGCATTGCCCTTTCAGGGTTCACATTTAGTATGGTCAGTGCAGCCTCCATATTCACTACTTCGCCACTACTGATGCTATGAATAGAATCTAGGTTACATGATTGCCGCGTCGGTCGCCTTCGGACGGCTAACTATCATGGATGCATCCGCCTACCGGGTACGTCTATACATCATATCCAACGGACTAATAATAATATGATCTATCCCAGGTCCTCTTCGCAGCAGGATGGGTCTGGCCCGGTCTAATGCTCCTCCTCTTCTCCCTCATCCCCGAGTCCCCCTTCCATCTCGTCCGACAAGGATCCCCAGAAAAAGCACGCAAAGCCCTAATCCGGCTCTCGCCAAAGGGAACAGACGTCACCACGCAGCTCACAGCAATAGAGTGGCTAGTCGAGGACGAACGCGCCCTCGCCAACGAAGCTCAATCCGCGTCCTTTGTCGAGCTCTTCAACAAAGATAACATCCGCCGAACTCGGATCATCATATACTGCAATGCGCTGAACCAGATGATCGGGGCTACTTTTATCGGGAACGGGCCGTACTTTTTGATCTCGGCGGGTCTGCCCTCTTCGTCAACGGGGATGCTGGTTGAGATTGGAATCGCGTTTGCTATCTGCAGTAGTATCATAACGTGGTTCCTTATTCCGCGGACGGGGAATCGCACCCTCATGCTCTGGGGGACGGCCGGGTCGGCTTTATTCTTCATTATCATCGGCGTGTCTGGCTGCTTTTATACAAAGGCAGCAAAATGGTATTCAATCCTATCCCTATTGTGTTTTCCTCGCTAATTAACTCGCTGGATAGGACAACCGGCATAGGCCTCCAATTAATCTGGTGGTCTATCGGCCCTTGCATCGGTCCTGCAATGAGTGTCGCGGGTCAGGTATCGCAGGCCCGTCTTCGTGCAAAGTCCCAGTCGCTGGGGTTTGGGTTTAATTACTTCTTCTCTGCTATTTGGAATGTCTGTGTGCCTTATATGTTCAATACGGACGAGGGGAACCTTGGTGGCAAGATGGGGTTTATTTACCTTGCTACTGCTGTTATTGCGTGGGTTGCTATCTTCTTTGATGTCCCTGAGACGAAGGGACGGTCGTTTGCCGAGCTGGATGAGATGTTCCAGGAGGGATTGCCTGCTAGAGAGTTTAAGACTTGGAGGCGTGAGGTTGACGCTGAGTGAGATTGTTATATCATTATATTATTAAATAGGCGCCTTGGGAAACCAAATACCTCTATTTCCTCCACTCGCTCTCCGTCTCCAACCAAGCCCTAACATCCTTCAACCCGGGATGCACTCTCTTCAGCGTCGCAATATCAGCCCCAAACCCTTCATCATGGAACCACCGGAACATCAACCCCGCATCCGCCACCATCCACATCAAAAACCGCGAGACAAACTCCCACGTCGTGGGGATATCCCTCCCCGTGACACTCTTAAACACCCTCGCCAACTCATCAAACGCCACCTCGTCACTAGCCAGCGATATCGCCTTCCTCTTATACTCCTGCTCTCCATACTTGAGAAAGGCCTCTGCACCAAAGAACCCGATATCCGAAACCGCAACAAGCTGCAGCGGTCTTCCCTGCAGCGCAACCTTAAATGTCGTGGCCCATAGTTTCCCCACGAATCCCGGTACAAGGCCGCCGTCTAGGAATGTGACGGGGCGGAGAATCGTCCAGGTCATGTCTGTTCCCTTGGTGCTGTCTATGAGGTGGAGTTCGATGTTATGCTTGTTGATGAAGTGTGGGATATTCGTGGGGTTGTTGAGCGAATTGTCGCCGCCGCGGTCGACGGAGGAATATACAAAGTGTTTGACGTTGTTTCTGAGTGCGGCGTCTATGAGATTTTTGCCTTGGTGTTCTTCGACTTCGGTGTTTCCGCTGAAGGAAGCAACCTGTTGTTTAGTTAGTCACATTAACTAAGTAAGTAACTATATACCGTAGGGTGATAAACCTGCACACTAAAAACACCCCAGATCGGGCTCTCCGTGACCATTTTTGCATTATTGAAGATATCATCCGGTTGGTCCAATGTTCCCTGCACGAGCTTGATCTTGGGCGATTTGAGCGCGAGTTTCTGCGCGCCTGAGGAGTTGGTGTTGCGGGTTAGAGCTAGGATCTCGACATTGGCGTCCTGCTGGAGGAGATTGTCGATTACGCTGCCGCCTTGTTTGCCTGTGGCGCCTGTGATGAGGATTACTTTTGACATTGCTCTTATCTTGGACTGGTGATATTATAGAGGGTTAACCGGTTTTGTAGTGAGGCCGGGGTCAAGAAATGAGGTGGAAATGAATAGAATTAAATCAAGGCGAGTAGAGTCTCTGGCTAAATAAAGTACCATCTTCTCAGCACCTTCTGCACCCAATCTCCAGTTCGAGGTCGTGATTTCATGATTGCTAATGCTGCTGGTCATCTGCGGCCTCTCGGCAGGCCGAATCCCCGACCGCCGATGCCGACAAAGCCCTAACTAATCAGTAGTCTTACAAAGCTGCTTGTGTCGAGTTGAATGGGGTGAAATAGAAAGTATTCCAGTTTTCTGGTATGGTGTCCAAGATTACAAGAATATAAATCAAATACTCTTACCGCAGAAGCGAACTCACCCTCTGCAGACTCGTCTCGACAGAGGAGGCCCGGGGTTCAGACTTCGGGGGCGCATTCTGGTCACCGAAATCAGGGGCTAGGAATATGGGATAAAAGCTTTCTGAGTGCAGATCATTTTTCCATTGTGAAGTGTCTTGTCGATGAAAGATTATCTCCATCATGATTACGGAGTATAGTGCAACAACTGGTGGCCAGTGTGGCCCCCCTGAGGTTATACAACATGCAGCCCCAGTGATACAGACTTTGGCCTGTACTCAAAAGGTCCGCTCCGTCGAAACCGGTTCATGCAAGGCATTATGTGTCAATGCTTACGCTGTTCAAGTATTTTTTCTGAGCACGGGCACTGCGGATGATAGCTAATACGGAGTGTTCGAGTGTTGTCTGTCTGCCGTTGCCATTAGGATGCTTGCGAACCTTCCACATCAGCTTCCAACTTCCGCTGGATTTGGAATTATACGATATACTGTATCCCAATATATGAGCTCGGTATCAAATGGTGCTATTTATTTATATCCGTAACATTGAGATTGTGTTGTCCATCTTATGGTCGCAACGTTATCCTTACTCAGAAGTAGCAAAAGTCCACGTCAGAAGAGGCGGCACATTGGCAGAAGTACTGGAGTATTGTTGTGATTTATTGAGGGTCAATTTGGATATCTCATGAGTTTCTCTTGTTTTGTAGGTGGCTGATCCACGCAACATGTCGGTACCTTTTGAGAATTATTTGATGCCAAAAAGTTCACGCAATATCGCCTTTATCTGCAGAATAAATATGAGAGAAAAGATGCGAGATTATTTATCACCGCGCGTGGAGCAGAACATGGTCAAACTCGATGTATAAACCTGACATCAGCAAAGGACGTACTTTCGTCCACACCATCCCAGATTCCAAATAAACACGCCCAGATCATCAATCAGCTGCAACTGCATGGTCCCGGCCAATCTACGCATCGTCCCGGTCGGCGCATCAACCACACTCAAACGGCCAAGCAGGGGCCCGGACAAACCGGCCCGCGGCCTGTTCTGACTCAAGCTGTCAAGCAAGTCCGGATTAGAATCATTTTTTTTTTCTTCAAGTCCCACTGATCACGGTCACGATTACGGGCCGGCCCCCCTGGGTCCTTGATCAGCTCACTCGGTAGTCGGTGTCTCTGCAAGTGGCAATCGGTGGTCCCGAGAATTGCAGGCTAAGCCGTTTGACAGTTGATACATCAATTCCGCAGCACAAAGAGATTTCCAGAGCCACTTCTGATTGGATCAGAGGTGTGCTTCGACAATTTGTCATTCCCGGGTTCAATTCCCCGAGGCCCTTGTTGGCTGGTTGGTACCTAAAAACTCGAGGGCTCAGGAAGCACTGCGGCGGTTTCGCATGATCGGCTGATGGGATGTGTAGAGCGGCGAGGAGGGATCTATCCAAACGCAAAACAAAGAGAATATGGGAGCCCGGGAGCTTGGATGACGGGCCGCGGAGTCTGTCAGAGTCAGTGCTAATTTTGGATTGGTTGGCTTTGGGGGCTTTTTCCTGGTTCTCAGCTGTCATGCGGGCAGCAGAGACTGGTGACGATGGTGGGAAGAATCGTATAAGTCACATTTGAGTCGCGCTTTGGATCAGATCGCTCCGTCTTGATTAACTCTATGCTTTCATCTTCATGATCTGTGCATCTTTGGATATTATTCTCCTGCGGGGTAGCCTCCTGAAATAAAACAGATCGATGCCCCCGTTTACAACCACATCCATATATCATTCCTCTTCCACAACTCGACCATCAACACAACAGCAAAGAGATAATCTTCCACTTCCAGCGTTTTCGGACAGCCAAGAAGACACCTCACTCTCTCTGCCCGCCAAAGCAGGACTCGCCCTTGGGCTGATAGGTTAGTGGTTACAGTAATGCCTGGTAACACAGAGGACAATAATCACTAACAAGGAACGCCAATAACAGGAATCGCTGCTATACTCATTCTCATCATCATCACAATGCGCACCAAACAAAGCCCAGTCCTTACAATCCGCTCTCTCTTCTCGCGACGCTCCAAGCAAGCGAAGAATGAGAAGTCGTCGGAGCGGTGCTCAACCAGTGCCTCTGACCACAATGACTCCGTGTCGATGTTCCGAACAGCCAGACCAACAAAAGCCCTCGACAAGGAACTCGAGATCCTCGGGCTACTCGTTGATCCTCGAAAGGAACTTCAACCGACGCCAATCTTGCAACACTCGCACTCACAGCCACGACCTGCCTCCGCATCTGCACGCAGGCCGAAGACAGCTACGCCTCCCCCACACAACCTCTCCCTATTCCCAGCCGTACATACAAACCAAGGCTCGGAATATCGTGCGCAAGAGCACGATACAACATCATCATCATCATCAACCCAAAGTCACGACGAGCCTCCTCACCACCCACCCTCCCCGCTCCTCCCTCCAACACCATCACTCTGGCTCCCACTCCAGACGCATCGAGCATCACAACAACCAGCGGAGCCGGATCTCAGTATCCCGCCAAGTCCATCCCTGAGTTATCGAACATTCGCTACGCGGTCGTCGGGTATATTCCCGTTCGGGGCGGAGCCTCACACCGTGGACGATGGGACTGTGTCGGATACGTTGTTGGACGACCATGTGCTTGTGCTGCCGTCGCCGCCGAGGTTTGCGCGCTCGTATGGATGGGGTGGGATATAGATAGATTTGATTATTTTGTATTGGGGGCTGGCTGGCGTATAGGAATACTCGTATTACTTAGACAGGCGTGTATGACGTTATGACTGTATGACTTTTAATAATGATCAGTGTTTATTTCGTCTTTTATTAGTTGGTTTACCATTTACTATATTGGTTAATTATGCAGAAGTTCTGATATGGTCAGAGCAACCTAAACTATTACAGTACATTCTGAAGTCCCAGTCCTGAGTGTCAACCTGGTCACCGACAACTAGAGAAGCGAGGTTCTGGACAAAGTCATCGATCTCAAAACTATTTCACGAAAGTCAAATATGGATGCCTTACTGGAAGAACATCTGATGGTTTCAATTAGATAAAGAGATACTTGCAATGACCTGTAAATCCAGTGCAGTGAAAGGCCTTTGTACCAGAACAATGAAAGCTGATGGTAATACGCATTGATTCTCCTGGTTCTCTCCTGCGACATCACACAAAAGGTTCAGTTCCTATACTCGTCATTGTGGCAGCTCTATCATAGAAGCACGAACAACGAGCTTTCAGTATTCAAACTTTCATTATATAGTACATTCGAAACTAATAATGCAATGGTTCGCCATCAAGGTGATTGTCTTTTTTTTCCTGTTCATTATCTCTTCTTTTCTTCCCTTGTACAGTTAGTAGAATGCGATTCCTAGACCATATACTTAGCAAACCGTCAACAGCTATATAGATCTCCAAGATCCCTCCCTCACTAACACCAACTCCCCAGCGCTCTCATCCCAAGCACCGCCTACATCGACACTCAAGAAAAGCCAAACACCATATCTCAACTCCAACACAGCCAGACCAATATGCGTGAACCACCGAGCTTTCACTACTACTCTAAGCTTCTGGTAAAGAAATTCGCCAGTCTCCAGGCTAGATATGATAGCAATCCCGATGCCGAGCAACAAGAGAAGATCACAGAAGAACGCGAACGGTTTTTGGAATGGGCTTCAAAGGTCGACCTCTCCGGGGCGCTGACCAAAGTACCGCTAGAGGATCGTATTGATCTTGGTACTCAGATTCTGGATTTCAAACTTACCTTGGAGCGGATTGCCGATATTGTATACACGAGTAAGTCGTCCATATATCCCGATAGTACTAATATTCCAGTCTGGCTGGCTTTGGGGAAGGTCTACTAACAAAATGCAGTGGATGAATATTTCGGGTGCGGTGAGCTTCTTCCACTTGAGTGCAGGCTTGGTGACCAGGTCAGACGCGACCTGAATGGGCCTGGTGTGAGCGACGAGGTCAAGGTTGCAAGGCGCATTCAAAAACTGAGCGATGACATCGACCACCTCTATGTGAACAAACTTGCGATCGAGTTTGAAGTGAGTCGGCTGGTACAACTTCAGTTTCAATAAGTTGGCAAGAAAGGCATAAATTCTTGCTAATAGTCAATAAATATAATTCACACGGTTGCAAATGTGTCTTGGCTTCATTTGTTTTTGTCGGCTTCTAAAACTGCAGTTTTATATTATCAGGATAAAAGGGAATGGGAAGTATCGGGTCCATGGTCCAATTGGACAATAGAATCTCATGTCGGCGGGACCTTCTAACGAGCGTTCAAGGAAGCCACGATACGCTCCTTGCCTTGTACTTGATGATAAGCGGTCCCCACGAGTGTTCAAATTGTACGTCCTTGTCACAAACATCAATGTGGCTGCAGACTGTCTTGTCCAGGCTTGCTGGACAGTCGATACTCAACCCCCTCATAAATTTGGAAAATGCAGAGGTGAAGGTTCCCCAAATACCAATACTATTCCAAACCAAGGGAACAAAATCCGTCTCCTTCAAGCATCAGACTGGAGGTTTCCTTTGCATGCTGACACGCCCCTCGAACGTGTTCTCGTTATTAAAGATATACCAGACCGCGAGCTGTTATTTCCACCTTTGCCTGTGTTACTCGATGGGCCCTGGTCGAAACCTGGTTCGATTCCCCAGATGACCATAACGTGGCATTAAAGCTTCGCTTAGCTATTCAGTTTGGTTGCCTCTATGAATAGTGTCAGCCCTTAAAGAGTGGTCGTTGCCGAGAAGATCAAATACCTGCGAACATCGGGTAGTTCCACTTTGGTAGTACTCTCGGGGATGGGTCGGGTTCTCGACAATCCCTTTTAGGAACCACGAGCTTTCCATTCAGGATGCACTGAGGCAGGCCCGGGAAAATCAATTGCGCGGGAATGCTCGACGTCTCGCGATGAGAATCTAGGGCTATTTCACCCTTTCGCGGGCGTCCGTATACTCCGCGGACCCACTGGGAGTTGAGGTCAGTCCTTGGAGTACTTCGTCTGCTAATTGAGCGAGACTGCGCATCGCATTGGTACTTGCAGCCTTGTCCCCTCTCACTACAGGAGAATAGTGAAACAAAGTGGAAATCCATTGTCAACATACAAATACGTTAAAATATCTTTACTAACTGAAACATGTCTACACAATAACTCAAAGCAGCTAACAAAACACTTCGCCTCAACGAGATACCAATATTGGAACTATAGATGACTAACTTATCACCCTTGGCTAGATTTGGTATCTAACTCAAGTTTCGGAATCGTGTTTCCGTTTCAATGCCTGACACTCGGATCATGACCCTACATCCCATTCCCCTAGTTCAGACTTATCCCTGTTTCAGAAAGCACCACAAAGCCAATCCACCTGCGACGTTTATCTGTGTTGAATGAAACACTAGCGTCCTAGGTTCGACCCTCGATCGGATCTTCACCCCTGTTCCGGATCGCCTCGAGGGGTTGATCAGTGGAGAGATCTTGCCTCCACTTCATGGAGTTCAGCCTGTTCAGGGCATCGGATCAACGCAGCTAGGGTGTAGCTCTCCATGGTATTCCTGGTGGGGGTTTGAAACGATCGGAGACAGCTTCTGGAAAGCTTCTAGGGCTTCTAGAGTTTAGTCCAGACTGGTCACTGCATTATAGGTCATAGCGATGGAAGAGTCTGGGCCGCGCTTTCTGGAGTATCCTGCTTTTGGTCTAATGCTCAATCCTTATAGGCTTTTTCACCTTAAAGTCATGCACATCCTCTTCGTATATTTTGTCCAAACACGACTCTAGTTTTCAAGGCTCTCCATGCCTAAAAGTGACAGGGCTTCCTCTTAGTATGCGGCCGCTTCTCGCGACTACTTTGGTGTATGATATTTCCTATAGAAGCATGGATCCAAAGACGAATGGCGCTTGGGAAGGAATATCTTGAATCATAGCTTCTCAACTTCATAATACCTATCGCGAGGCACGAAAAGCATAAAGTAGCTGGGTAGCTCGGAAAACACCTTGAAATAATCGTGGTTAGGGGTCTGCGTGGGTACAAGGACAAAGTGGGACATCTCGAACTCGCGACGGAGCGCTGTGACCATATTCAACCTGTTCTGTTCTTTCCCAGATTCGAAGATCTGGCATCCCTCGTCCATATCTAGGCTCTGTGGTTGAGGTTGAAGAAGCCCTAGCTTAATGTCCATGGTCATGTCCAACGGCATGATATGGGCGGCACTGAGCAGAAATTCGGTCGGTTTCCAGGATCTGCCCAATTATTACGCCGGGACTGGAATATTTGTGATGGACCGGTTCCCATCTCTTGACAGACAATTGTCGCGTATCGACATTTCGAGAGACTTCACTATCTCAGGCCGCGGAGATAACATAGGGCGTAACAACCCGAACTCAGTGCGCTCTACCAGCTGGCGTAGTTATTCATCGCCAAAGCACCTCGCCATGGCCTCAAGGAGGCATTCATGTCCAAGGGTAGGTATACGCTCAAAGAAGATTCTCAGAAACTCCGCAGTGCCATCTCCCGCTTTTGTCGCTTTATACCGAGCAAGGTTCCAAGCCATAAACCATTCGTTGGCCATCAGCGGAAGAAGAAGCGGGATAAGATAGGAGAACAGGATGCGCCGTTTCTTTCCTGATGACATTTTAGCTGGTTATGGAGATGGAGAAAAACCAAGAGATGAGACTCTACAGACAAACCACATTTGCAGAACTTTGTATAGAGTCAACCTAATCGCCATCTCACAGGACTGGCTGCAAGGTAGACCTTCTCCCATGGTAACATATATAATGGTATTTAAGAACAAAGATAGGATGGTAATAACACGATCGGGCGGTTGACTGCCTCAGGCCTAGATTGTGAAAATGGTGTTGCCAGAGTGACGAGCTGCCAGCCTTGTTGTACTTCTCTTCCTAGCGTCACTAAGGATCATCACGAATATGTTGCACACATCCATCTGATGTATTTACAATTTGGCTATCCACAAACACTGCCGACATCATGATCGTCCAGATATTCTCAGACAGGTCTTTTCAGAACCGTCGCGCCCCAACCAACACCAAATATATACCGACACAGCATCATCCAGCGCCATCCCCTAGGTATTTAGTATAAGATCTGAAAGTCTCTTGTGTTGGCATATAGTGCAATTAGAACGACTGCTAGATAGGTACTAGTGTTTTTACGGTCGAACGGTAAAATATGACCATTTCAATATCTTGTCCCTGCTACTTCGTGCAAGTACGTACTACGGCATGTGTTACCTCCCACCACAATCGCTTCCTGAAGAGCCAAGGAACATTTGCAGAATCTCCACAAAAGCACACTACTTTAGCGTCCACGGTAAATCGGCAAGCGGCGCGTCAGAAGGCAAACGTAAAACTGACTCTGCTTGCCCGAGTCAGATCAGGTTCCCTGAGTAGGGCGGTAGCCCTGGATCGACTCTTCTGGAACAGCCGGGATTTTGCATCTGAATAATTCCAATTCATGCTACTGTGCTGCAGGACAGGGGAAGTTCCGTTCCTCCCCGTGCAAGGTGCTTATTTACTAAGTACTAGGTGGACCAACTGAACTAGTAAAGTACATACCTCGATGGCTGAGATGATTATCGCCAGGATCCAAGAAGAACGACCTCAGGTTCGGAAATCGGAGCCTTCGCCGGGCGAATCAGAGTGCAGTGGATGGATACACATGCACGTGGGTGCTGAAGAAGCGGAATTAGTTTGAATGTCTGCAGTACTTTCCATAAGTACTGCACACGACTCGCCTCACGGTGAATTTGCAGTCCGGTTGTTCAGTGCCGGTGACCAAGAACCGCGTAGCATCCTGCGGGTCATGTTGCGGCTAATGCGGAACACAGGATCATTATCCCCAAACCGAAGGACCTCGTCTATTTCAATTACACATGAAGTCTCAGCATCAACTTGTTGCATCCGGCGATTCGGTGATCCGATGTCCGGACCTAGGTAGATACTTGAGAAATCGGCAAGGCTTGGAACGGCCTGTGCGGGTTTCAACATTTTCTGCTCAGTATTACTTATTGGGTAGATACTCACGGCTACCTATAGTCAATTGGCGGGGAATGCGGAGGAGTGCACAAACGGAGAACGGAGACTGGGTGTTCAGGCATTTTGGCGGGTACTACTATAGTACTGTTATTAATATAAAGTCTCCAAATTCCTGTTCCTGAAACTCGACACCTAATATTGAAATGGAACGTTCCTGATAATCACGTCAGTTAGACGTCAGAATATCAACATACTCCGTACTGGATGAAGTTACTACAGACACGTAACCCATATGTCCCGTTGCGCGGTTATCAGATCGCTCAGACGTCAGGCGGCGGAGAAAAAAAAATTTAACTAAATCACTCACCATATGACGAAAAAAAACCAGCCATCAAACCAACGGGGGAAAAGACCGAGTCGGTTCTCGTTCTCCAACAGGTCCAACCAAGTCCAGGACCCCGGAGACTACATGAAACAGGTAGGAGACTAGGTTATCTAAACTAAGTTCCTGTGAATCGAGCAAGAAGCCAGGTCTTTAGAAAAATGAGTTCTTCCGTTGATAAGCCACCAAAATATAACTATCTAGTCACTACTGTGTGAAATAATTAGTTACTATGTAGTTAGTTGAGTTATGTGTGGGCTTTTCTTTTCTTTTTCTGTTCTTTTCTCTTTTCTTTCTCTTCTTTTCTTCTTTTTTTTTTTTTCTTTCTTTTTCTTCCCCCTGTTTTTAACTTTAGCAGCCAAGGGAAAAATCGGAGTCAAGCCGATTCGAGACGCGACTGCTGGCTTACTTACTTTTCAGTACTAATCATCCCTGCACGATGTGCAAAGTAAGTTACCATGTCGTAACTATTTGTTTGAGTATGAAGTAACGGAGTACTTCCGGCTCCATTAATCTAATATCCCTCAAAACTGTACCTGACAATCTCCAAAGAAGGTCCGGGCAGAGAAAACCTAAAGCCACGAAACCAAACCGAAAACTATGTAACATGTAACAAAAGCGAAGGAGGGAAATGTTCTGGAATAAACCTAATTAGTAAAATCGCTAACTACCTGCTCCACTTCTCGGGAGCAGGTACGTACGTAGTACTCCATACTAGTTACTACTACTTAGTATCGAGGCAACTTGCGCACGGATCTCGCGGTGTACGAGTCAGAACGGAGTATGGATGCTACGCTACTACTAATTATTTGTTATCCGTGCCTTCCAGCGCCCCCACCGCCTTCGTCAGTGGGTGCGCCACGTATTCTTCGTAATCACGGATTTTTTGTAAATTTTTAATATTTGAAGCTATTCAGAGACTAAAATAATTATTTATTAATCTAAAAGTCCTCTCCTGCTTCGCGGGCATGTATTTTATTCTTAATTACCTGCTGAATTTGTTTCTCCAGGTGCTTCGTGGGCTTATATCTATAAATCTTTTTAAATTACTTTACCAGCTTTCTCTCCTCTGCTGCAGCATCTTTTACTTTCCGGACCTTAATTAATTAAATTATATTATAAGTTTTTATAACCCTGTTGCTGGAAAGCAGTTTAACCTAATACTTAGTAGGATTCCAGCGTTAAGGCACTTGCGCGGTCCTGATCTTGTATATTACTTACTAGATTATATAGAGCTCCTCTAGCTTCTATATTTAGTGTTAAAAGATCTTCGTTAAATTCCGCTTTATTTTATCTGATATATTAGTTATATCCTTCATAATTTTCGCCTGATTCTTTATAAGCGCGTTAATTATTGCCGGAGGATTATTCTTAATACTAGAGAAGAGTAATAAAGGTAGTATAGAACTGTAGCAGAGCTCTAGTATATTAATATCCAGGATTACTAACTGGTTAGTGAGTTACTTAATAATTTAATATCTATTTACTAGCTAGATCCCGCGATTTTTAAAGGATTCTTGAATAATTTACTGTATAAAGGCCTTCGCGTGTACTGGTTAAATAATCTAGAGGAATTCTGGCTTCTTATATAGCCTGCCGCCCTAGAAAGATATCTTATTATTAAGAAGCTGGAATTACTACTTATAATTAAGAAATAGCTTGCTGTCAAGAGATTAACAGAGGTAAGTTATACTAGATAAAAAGCTAAAAGGAATAATATTATTTTACTTATAGTATTATATAAATTCAAGAGTAAGATGCGAGCCGTGGCTATTAAATATTAGATATTACTTCTCTTCTTACTTTATACAGTCCTTTATAGCTTTAATAAATTCCTATAGCCAGGTAAGCGCCAGTTTATCTGATATCCAGCTATTTTATAAGATCATGGTCAAGGTATTACCTGGTAAGGCCTTACTACTATTATACCAGGCCTTTATATAACTACTGCTTGCTTTAAATATAAAGAATAGCGCTATTAGCTAACTATTAGCAGAAATATACTCTAATATTATAATATTTTTATCTTTCTTACCCTCTGTAAGATCTAGGTATCTTGAGGATCTAAAGACCTTGCAAGCCCCTCCCTAACCTAGTTAAAATCTATATTTATTAAAGTTATATACAAGGCGAGCAGGAACCCTATTAAGAAGGTATTCTAGCTGGTTATACTAGTATTAAAGAAGCCCTGTATCCTTAGCTTAAATATACTTTAATTTCTTAGTCTTCTGCCTTACTAGCGCGAGACCTAAATATGCTGGTATACATGCTTTAAATTAATATAACTATATTTTACTGACATACTTTTCCGGATACCCCGCGCGGGTAAGGACCTGATTTACCTACATCTCTATAATAGAAGCAGTTAGCGGGAGGTTCTAATTCTTTATTTATATAATCTATTCAATCAAGGCCTTCTCCTAATATAGTTATAGAGTATTCTTTTTTAAAGTAGTTAGTATTGCTGGTGTTTTTACTTTTTAAAGGCGGCTTCGTAGCATGGTACTTGATACATTAAATTCACGCGCAATTTTCAAGATATTTAGTTTTTTTTAGGTTCTAGTGAAAGCGACGGCCTCGCTTAATCGAGATTCATTGAATTCAGGAGATTTCGGCATGTTTTGTGGCTTCAGTAAGTAAAAATATCAATAACACGAGAATTTATGAAGAATCCGTGATTACGAAGAATACGTGGCGCACCCACTGACGAAGGCGGTGGGGGCGCTGGAAGGCACGGATATTACTCCCCCGACCCTGATAAATGCTCACGCAGGGCTCGTGCCTCGTGCTGGGGAAAACGAACAATAAGCCCGGCAGTTGCGGCTATGCCGTATGGGGGTTTCCGGGGGCTACACCTACTCCATCTGTAGCCCTGGCAGTCCATACTCGGCGTTGTCGAGGCGGATAACAAGCGAAAGGCTAAATGGGCGAATCCCATTGTGAGTCAGGCCTTTTAGCCGTGGTCGATGGAGAAATTCTCGGGTTTAACCGCGGTTTGAAGTCTATTCTCGTGGAACTGGACGGACAAAGGCGAACCTCGAACTTCGTATAGTTGGCCCCAGTCGATACCGCTCCCCGATTCCTTGTGGGGGCGGGATTGCATGCTTCTAACTTAGTCCATCGTCTCCAGAGACGGTGAAACATCGTCGTCCCTGCAGATTCCAAAAATGCATCTGATGGCCCTTCCGTACCTCGCTACGTACCTGGTAAGAGCTCCGTCCCTTTGTCCAGGGTCCGTTCAGAATTCGGTAGTTGATTTTGCCAGAGTATATCTACATCATACAGTTGAATCCATAATTGCGTAATTGGTCGCGATCGACAGGAGACCTTTTCCCCTTCACTTCGGAGCAGCCGATTAGTCGACTGCGTACCAGGTGTTTTGGGATTGGCCGTTCGGACAGGCTAGTGCTCCTGATACTTTACCAGAGTACGCTGCCGTGGTTGGACAGAGGTCGGCTTTCATGTCCGTTCCCTCTGGCCTCAATCCCAGTCCAGTCATTCCAGTGCCACAGCCACCGGCGCCGGAACTGAGAATCGCAGGCAACGGCGTTCGTGTTGGTGCAGTGTAACAGCGTTGGGATTAGAATCGAGGTCCCGGATCCGTGTCTGATCGAGGGCAGGAGCGCCAGTAGCAGCAGCTTGTCAGTGTTCAGTGCACACTGTTAGCTGTTCGGTGTTCGCTCGGAATCTCGGAAATGATGTGAGGCGCGCGCGATCTTCATAAAACGAAACGTTCGCCCGCGGCACGGATCCATCGTCTTTGTTCGTTGTTGGCGCTATTGGCTCCGGAGTTTCTCCAGAAGTCCAGATATGACACTGGCAGTGGCGAGTAGGCAGTAACTGTTTGCAGCATCGTCATCTAAATTTTATTTTATTTCCTTTTCCATTTTTTCTTCTTTTCTTTTTTGCTTTTTCTTCTTCTTTTTCTTTCCAAACAGCTTGATGAGGCAATGCTGTCGAGCAAGGCACGCGGCACAGCGACGTCCGCCATCGGGGTGGTCTCCGGCCTCGAGAACGTACTCCGTATATGAGCAAGGATAATATGATCGACAACTAAGCACTCGGATTTGTGCCAGATTGATTCGATGGTCGTCATTTCACCGTTGGTACGGAGGCAGGGTCTATAGATCGCCAGCCGGTCAACGATAACATGAATGACGGCATCCGATGATGAGGTCGCTGCTCAAGGGAAAATGGAATTTATCTGCAGGCGCTGGCAATGACTGCTAGCTGGCTGTTAACACAGACGCTCGGAGCTTCAGTTCGGAGCTCGAGACAGGTTAAGCATCAGCGTTAGTGAGTCCAAGTCGGACGGCCAGCACTGGGGTTGATGCATGAAGCCGCAAAGGTCGAAGCGCAGAGCATAAAAGCTGATAGCGTCATCCAATGCCGCTGCAAGGCCATGCAAACTTGCATCTCGAGCGATCGGGCCGAGACCAGGATTGGCCTGTGTACGAGCCCGGCGCATAGTCTAAAGCTCCTATGACCTGGGGGATTCTTAGCTGGCGTGAGAAGTGCCGTGATTCGCGCACGGCGAACATTCATTTATTTAAATCTTTTTTCTTTTCCGTCCAGGCCCAAGCACTTCAAGCCCGCAAATTAAATCGCAGCCCGTTTCATACAATTCGGCATAAGCCAAAGTTGATAGTTGATTGCCTGCGGGAGTGGCAGCTGGGAGAGAGCGCAAGAAAGGCAAGTCCGAGAGATGGCGGTGCGTCCGTTACTCCAAAAGGGTCGTGCGAGTTCATCCCACCTCGCGATTATTCTGGTTCTGGCTTTGCGGCTGCAGCCAGGCAAGTCCCGCCGGAGTCTCACATGGGCATAAGCCAGTACTTGGAGAGTGAGTCTGTGATTATACAGTAGATGGGAAATACTTCGGAAGACTGTCTGTATCCGAGTAGACTGCCGCTGCTGAAGAAAAGAAAAGAAAAGAAAGATGGACCGAGAACTCCAAGAGACCAGAGGTGAGTGTGACAGGCGTCGTGTTAACTGCCGAGTCAATCGTCGAGCTCATCCAACAGAGACAATCCAAGCTCAACAGTCAATCATCATTCATCAACAACGGCCTCCTGCCGGTCGCGCGATCCGAGTTGAGCAGGATGAGCACAGACTTCACGTCTTCATCTCGGTGCAATAACGCTAGCTCCTTGGCAGCAAAGGTCTGGCTGCGTCACCAGCAATTTATATTTTTGCAATCTGCGCAGATTGGGTGGCCTGCTGGTGCTCTGAATCTCAAACGTCCAGCAGGCAGAGTGGTATTGAACAAGGCCCAACCGCCGGTGAAGCAGCAGCACATTGGGTCTCCTGATGCTGCTCCGTTCCTGTCTCAGTAAAAGCAGTCAACTAATTAGTAAAGCCGAGTAAGCCGGCACTGGCAGGCATGCGGAAGCGTCCAAGCTCCTATGCAGCCCAGTGGTGAACATGTGATGGTCTAGAGCGAACAGGTGCAGTACTTCCGAGTCGCAGCGATAATATTCATGCACAGCAATTGCACGTCAACTCGTCCATTTGTAGGTAGCAGAATTTCAAAAACCGTCTAGAGCCTGTCCGATCTCCAACTCCCAATTTTGTTCCCAAACGCCTTGCATACTCCGTTCCGTCTAAGTGCCTCTGCCCAATGTCCAATACATGTCCAATTGCGTGCCAGATCCAGTCAGCATGTCCAAACCACCGCCAAATCACCGCCAAATCACCGCCAAAAAAATCACTTGTATATTAGGGGGAGCGAGACGGCCCTCACAAGTCATCGCCGAAGACAAGCGATGGCGAAATCATCAGGGCCAGCCGTATAGTAAAACAAAACTAGAAAAACAGAGGTATCATAAACGACAAGCAAAGGACGACAAATCAAAAACCTCTTCCTTCCCTTTTTTTTTAGAAAAAAAAGGAAGGAAAAAAAAAAGAAAAAAACAGTAGAAAAAAAGTTCGAAAAGCCGCAACAGCACCAGCTGTATGAAAATGGCCGTCAAATATACTCTAAAGTTCAGGTCCACCGACTGGGAGAACCCATCATTGGCGATTGCAAAGTAAACATTTCCCTACAACGACAATGAACCTGTCATGTGGAGATTCGGCACATCGGGCCTCTTTCGGCTCATCCATGGATGTGCGGATAACATGAGAGCTGGGCTGGCTGCAGGTGCTGTATATGTAGTAGTTTTTGAAATGATTGCACATTGTTCACAAATAAACGGCCCCCGGGCGCGGATGGATTGGAGCCAAAACCACCAGAAAATGACGAACGGAAAGTGCAGCAGTGGTGGTGGTGGTGGTCGATTGGTTGTATGCAACGATAAAGTGTGTATGCTGGTCTGCTAGGGCTAGGGCGGTTGAAATATAGATTCAGTTTGTAGTAGTGGGGGCGAGAGCGTGAAGAAGATGGGTGGAGGAGTAGGCAAACGGTCTAGAAGCCTTTTGGAGAGAAGTTTGAGTTTGGCGATTGAGAGTGTACCAGAGAAAGAACAGTTATATATGCTCGAGGACGCGTTGCGAGCTCCTCATGACGGATTCTTGAGGAAAGAAGTGGTCCAACTTGTAACTGCCATCATCAAGGATCAGGGTCCGTCACAAGCCAGTGCCGTCAGGGTTACTCGACAGGGGAGGAGGGCTAGTAAATAAAAAATAAAACAGAGAGTAACAGAGCAGAAGAGCCTTTTATGATTGGCCTTCTCTCCACGAATTTGGCTTTGCGTATTATTATTTGAGACAGTCTATTATTATTCCTATTTATCGCAGTGCCCGTTTCCGTGCTATTTGTCTATTTCTCGGATTAAATATCAAGGATTGATGGGGAACCCAACCCGGGCCAACCACAGAGCAATCTGTCGCTGCCACCGAAAATTGGAACAAGTGACCATCCCCACTGAAATACCGCTTCAGCGTCGTGGAATATCCATAGCATGCCTGCACGCTTCCGTTTCCGAGACTGCGTCTGTCGCGATGGAGAACCGCGGTTGCAGACCGTGAAGGAGTTCCAGTGGGACTGTAGGAAAAGTGGGCTCAGACAGGGCCCACTTGGATATAGTACAGGAGTAGCACCATATAATATCTTCATGGATCCATCCGTTTCGGCCTGATCGGGATAACAGGCACTAGGGATCGACGCCCATCCCTCAAAAGCCGTTGACTCTTTCAAGCCTTCAACGGCACGTGGCGCTAGCTGGGATCTTCATGCACAGCGGCTGGGCAGCTTTTTTTTTTTTTTTTTTCTTTTTCTTTTCTGCTTGGAGATAAGATATATGAAATCACACCGGGTTGGTCATAAATGGCGTTGCCTTCGTCGGCTTGTCAGCCACAGAAAACCGCCGAATGTCGGCAAGTGCGCTGGGCGCGGAGCCGGGCAAGGAAGAGAGCGATGAAAGAATTCAGAACCAATGGGCGAATTGTGTGTAAGGTTAATCTATGGGGAAACTCGTAAGTTTGTGTAGTCACTGGTTCCAACCAACAGTGCCTGAAGCGCCCCACTGTCAGCACAGAAAACCTTAAGCTACTTCCTGGGCAGTCCTCTAGGGTCCCAATTGCGCAGTGTGAAGAGAAGGCAAACGGGGCCAGGGGTTCTGCGGAACCGGCATCGACCTAGTATACCGTAGTAAGTGCAGTTGAATTTGTTCGGGGACCTTCGGGAAGAGAGCGCTGAAACGCGATATCGCGATATCACTGCCATGGAGGGAAAGTTATAAACCGAATACGGGGAGGCGGCCAATTGGCTACATGCTGTTTAGCACCAGGTCTGGAAACCCTGGAGACGTTTTCGAGTTTGGAACAACCTCGTCGCCAAGCACCCACTTACGTGTGTCTGGGGTGTATCCATGATTCCCTTCACGTACTGCCAAGCACCATAGACATTCAACGGCACCTGGATTTGAGTTGATTTTGGTCCCTAAACGAGAACCTTATTAGGTTTCGGATTCTTTTTCCCGCTCCAGTGTCCTTCCAGCGAAACCTTCATTGTAGATCTGGTCCGAATTGAACGGCCAACACCGAGCCACGGCTCGTCTTACCGGTGAGGCTTGGCAGAGAACGCCATGCAATCATCCAGACAACAAGCCCTTTGAAGAAATACTAAGACTTGACGATTTCCCGTCGTCGATGTTTCAGATCCTATCTATTTTCGTCCCTTCCTCGTTTATTTGCGAGATCTCCCGCAGAAAGTAAGCAACCCCATGCAAATATGAGACGTGCCTGCAGCCCACTCGTTCGATGGCGGGGAGTGAATAATGATGGCACCACTTCCAGAAATTAATTCCGCACACTGCCCACCCAAAGAGGCCAACGAGCGGAATTCCGAGATCGCGTGGATGCCTATTATTGCTCAGACATGACCGTATGTCAAGGCATTCGGTAAAACAGAGGCAGAGCGAGATTAATAAGGCCGATATTTTAATTTCTCCGCACAGTCCGTAGATTCCGGTAAATTAGCAGGTCTCCCAATTCCGAACGACGAATAGGACTCGTCCGAATATTGCAGTGGTCTCGACTGTGAAGCTTTCATAGCGGGTTTCCCAGGCAGCCAGACGAGGGCCAAGTTTGAGCGGTGGAGAGAATGCAGGGCATCGACACGAGGGAGGGACGCATCAAAGCCGAAGTGCTCCAGCAGTCCAGCCGTTTGAGGACTGGTGAGCGATGATCGTGTGGCTGGCAGAAGGATTCTGGAAAATGTTCGAGAGTTCGCTGCCAAATTTTCGATCTGCCAGGCTGGAATTGCGTCAGACTCTGGCGGGCCAACTGGACATCCAACGAGGCAACTCTGTTTGTACCTGTCCTCAGACTTGTCAGGTTCTCACAGAATCTGGAACATGGATCTGCAGGCAGTGGCTGACAGGCATGTCTCATATGAGCAGCCGCTCCAAAATATCCCTCAGCGCAGATGGTGGAATGGCTAATAATAATGAGTAGGTGAAGACTGAAAGAACTCCATCTGGGTCCCGCGCAGCACCGGTAAGCAACATGCCCAACTCGGCTAGCGTGCGGGACTTGTTCCTGGGAGGCCACTGGGCCAGCCACTCATGACACTTAGTCAGCGGAAACCAGCCTCGCCCAGATCTGGCACTAGTTTATCTCGTGCTTCGACCTCAAACAGCCGCAAAACTCCCCCCTCCAACCTCGTCGGGGCGACCGGAGCATTTCGTCTGGATTCCAACCTTCACTGCCCTGTCGTCCCTCGTTTTTTGAAGTCTCGTTGCCGATTGCGCCTGGCACTGCTCCCCAACTCGTTTTGGTCTGGCCCCGTTGCCTAACAGGTGCGGAGCCCCCTATCTCTGCACGCCTCACACTTGGTCGCCGATTCAGAGCATCGTGGGTCGCGGCACTGTCAAAGTATAGTGAGCAAGTCAAGCGAACGTACGAAATACCACCCAATCAACCGATAACATGGGGTTTGGCGACTTCGATGAGATCTGCAAGAAGGCAGCGCTGCCTCTTTGTTCTTTGGTCGGCCCATCATCATCGATATCAGGTTCCACCGGCATCGTACCCAACTGTTATGCGCGAAATATCGAGCTGGCCAACACAATCATTTTTGAGGGCGCTGCATCCTTCATTCACATCATTGCCCTTGGAATGACGGTGATCATGATCCTGCACATCAGGTCCAAATTCACTGCAGTGGGTACGTTTTGACACTTACCTCCGCTTCGGTATATACTCGGCGAAATCACGCCCCACTGACAGCACTCCCCAGGTCGGAAGGAGATTATCACGTTTTTCTACATTTATATGGCACTCACCATTTGTTCCCTGATCATTGACGCGGGTGTGGTTCCACCCAGAAGCGGCCCTTTTCCATGGTTCGTTGCCGTTCAGAACGGATTCGCTTCCGCGCTGTGTACATGTCTCCTCATCAATGGATTTGTGGGGTTTCAACTCTATGAAGATGGTACTGTCCTTTCTGTGTGGCTGCTACGGACCACATCCACGATTATGTTCGCCATTTCCTTTGTGATTTCTATCCTCACCTTCAAGTCATGGGGCGGCCTAGGCCCCACAAACACGGTCGCCATGTTTGCTGTGCTATATGTCATCAATGCGATCTGCATCGCAGTCTACCTAGTCATGCAGCTTCTCCTGGTCATGAACACCCTCGAGGACCGTTGGCCGCTCGGCCATATCTCTTTTGGTCTTATTGTCTTTATCGCCGGGCAGGTGATCCTTTACGCCTTCGGCGATACGATATGTGACAACGTCCAGCACTACCTTGACGGACTATTCTTCGCCACATTCTGCAATCTACTAGCTGTTATGATGGTCTATAAGGTATGTCTCATCTCGCAAGGCCCCAATCACCGACGCCACTACGCATTTAATCTAATTGGGCCTCTTCTTTAGTTCTGGGACTATATCACAAAGGAGGATTTGGAGTTCTCCGTAGGAATCAAGCCGAACAACTGGGAAGTCAAAGAGCTCCTTCCTGAAGAGGAACGACGTGGCACCGTCTACCAAGATACGAACTCGGAGTACGCCGGAAGCATGTACCACCATCGCTCCTCTACGTATAACGGCCACGGATATTGATTCTGGCAATTTCATATCCGGCTTGGTTTCGAGCCTCGGAACGCTCCGACTTTATATAATTCTGCTTACATATTCCTACAATTACAGGCGGGTCTTTTGAAGCCAGCATTTGGTTGGGATATAATTAATTTTGACGACGGGATGGAATTTTGCTTTGCATTAGCTAGGTCGATTTACCTGCGAATTTCTGTAGCGATATCAGCGTCGGGTTTTTACCTCTTTTAGCTCTCTTCAGCCTTTCTCTTTTGGGAATTATCGCAGCAATTTTTGCTTTGAGCGCGTTCTATTTTTTTTTTCCAATTCTTCGGCATGTTTATTCCTTGCCCTGCATCTGCCAGGATTCAATGGCGCAAACGTTATTTGATTGGTCGAGGGCAGCGACTTAACCACCGCATGAGAGGCACGACTAAATGCAAAATATCTCAACCAGACACAATGAGATTCCAGTTTCGCCATAGCACTGCTCCTTCGTTCAAAAGACACAAGCCGTCGATTGGCTCTTCATCTTCAGTATCGCCAGCGCCAAAGTAGTGTCGGTGCGCCAGAGTTAGTGCTTCCGCCGGCGCTCACTATCTCCCAAAACAGGCGAACTGCCAGAGGTACGGACTAACGAGTAATGACAGTAGATTAGCCAGTTACATCAAGGCTAGTTTTCGGGTCTTTAGAGGCTTAATATCGGCAGATATTAATAAACCCCTGCTATCTGGCAAGAGCCGGCAGGAATATTACACCCTTGGCTGCGAAGGAATTATGATAACTGATAACTGACTCAGTGGACTCGCCGACTCGGCTGTGAGATTGTGAGTGGCTAGACTGGGTGGGATGTGCAGGATCCGGGTTAAACTATATTCGGTTGAGAAAGGAACTATAGCATGGAGAGACGGGATATAGTTTCCTGCTCCGTCCGTTCCTGGACTACCCGTTGATGAACAAATGATCGCGCACGGGGCCCGCCAAATGGAGACTTCGTGTATAGTGCACAACATTTACGCGGCACCTGGATTTCATCCATGCTGCTTTGGAGTAGGAATGGTCAGCATTTCGACCTCCATTTGTCAGCTTCAACCTCAGCGGTACTGGTGGAAAGGATCGCCCAAATAAAGTAGTGGGTTGGACTCCAGTAAGCTGGTAAGTTCAACGGTGATCCGAGTCTGAAGAGATTATCGTCATTTCGTCAACCAAGTGGGGTCCACATTCAACTCGGGACTTAAGTAATGGTCTGAGGATTCGAAAGTGAAACAGACTATTTCCGACATTCCGACCGCTCCATGGAGAGAATCAGTCGACCAGAACCACATCCTCGTCCCCGTCATCATCCAGAGTCCCGCTTTCGGATTGATTATGGGCTCGGCCCTGCTCGGGCCGCGGCATGTGCGCATGATTATTTTTGTCATCGGATGTTGTTTGTCCCCGAGCGGTACTATACCAACTCCTATCAACCGACCTGATCATCGCCGTGCATGCCTGGTTAACGAGATCTGAATAAGCCGGGTTCTCCTTCGGCAAAAACATGCAGGTATGGGCCTTGATCTCATCAGAGGCCCTGTCATTGACGGTTTTGATCCACTCCGGTCCCGCGTCCAGGCTGATCGACTTTTCTCGGCCCTCGTCTCTATCTGGTAGGGTGCAAAAAGTACGATACTTTGAGCGGATAATTTTGGAGCTGAACGATGGTGTTTGACTACCAGTTCTCTCGTTGACATTGCTGCTGTTCTCTACCAGAGATGAAGCGCCCTTCCCTAGGCTGGTGTAGAAGTTGACGCATCGGATTCCTCGGTCCTTGCGCACCTGCGTTAGCAGAGAAAGACGTTGTCGAAGTTCTGCCGGCCGTGCTAGGCATCCCACGAATGAAAGATGTGAAGATACCCACCCCCAGCTATCGGTCAGACGTTGCCGTTGAGAATACATGGCTGCAGCACCTCCGGCAGCGACGGCGCCTGCAGCGCCCGCAAACATGGCATACCGGCCCCATCGCTGCCAGGAGGGTGTCGCTGCAGCATCGTCATCCGATGTTGGGGGTAACGATTCTTTGGCATTGTTCGAAGGCACTGGTGACTCCTTTTTTGAAGAGGCGTTGTTCGCTCCGTACCCGAACAGCCCAGCTACCTCTGAGAATGCGTTGTATGTGGACGTGATATTTTTATAATGGCCCTCAGCGCCATATGAGACAACCCCAGGGGCGATCCCGAGATATGGAGTATCGAAAGCGAACACTCCCTGTATATGGGGGAACATGAATGTGCTGGATTCCCCTAAGCTCGCGCTCTTTGCAGCTGCGGTGTCCTCTGACCCTCCGTCTGACTGGTACTGTGATGACTGCGGAGAGGTTCTCGGTGGTATAGGTTGCTCGGAAGCTAGGAGTGAAAGCGTATCTGCCGCGACTATTCCGCCCATTGAATGACCAACGAGGAAGACGTGCACGGAGGGATCAACGGTCGGTGAGGCTGTACCGTTGGATACTTCCAAATCTATGACTTGATTCTGGAGCCTATATAGAAGTCAGCACCGTTCTGGGCTCCACTAAGTTGGCTCAGGACACAAGAAGCAGCACGTACCATTCTCGAAATGCGTTTACACTCTCCTGCAAACTCCCTCGTGTTTCATACTTCGGGTAGACGAGTGTCACCACAGTAATGGAGGGAAGTTTGCGACTAAGGAGCCCATTTACATGCTGCGGGAAGCTACCGAATGTGTCTTCGCCGCCCTAAATGTGCAAAAAAAAAAATCATATTGTTAGCCAGCTACAATCAGAAATCGGGGTATTTCGCCGGGAAGCCGGGAAGTCGGTGAGTCTTCAGCTTGAGGTCTCGACCTCATATGGGTGTAGGTATACGGCGGTCCTACCTTGAACCCGTGGATGAACACCAGTAACAGAGTCTTTTTCATCTTTGAAGACGAATATGTTGCTCGACAGTCTGTTTTGGACGTTGTTGCTGCCTGCAAGGAAGCACATTTCTGAAGATCCGATCCCCACGTGAGCTGCTATTTGTCATTACGTCACTGGTCTAGACCGTCCTTGGCACGCGATATCATTTGTTTACTCCGGGGAAGATTTACTGACCGGTTGATTCACAGCTACTACAACTCTTTCATCTAGTGTCATCTGGTATCTCCAAACAGATCCAATAATACCTTTCTCCAAAGCATTATCCTGATTGTCACGAACCACGGCTGGTTTTCTTTTAAGTAGGCTCAACACTATCCGGCAACATGGTTCCCAATTCCACTCTTTACTTTTGGAATGTGAAAAAGAAAGTCTTCATAAACGATTTCTTTATCGAATATCAACAATATAACCTTCAGTAATAATGTTTGGTTGGTCCATGATTGTTCTTGTTGACGAAAAATTCTAGTAAACAGGTAGAAACCCTATGGTCCTTCGCTCCTTCCACAACAATACGTCCATTTTCCTGGGTCCTACTGCGGTAGGAGTTTATCTACACTACTCTGTGTTATTTCATAGCCGAGATATGGCCCTTTACGAGAATCTGTCTGACTTCTTCCGCAGTCTGTCTCCGCAAGGCTTGAACGAAATGAATGACTTTTGCCCAAGATGGAGGGCCGGACCTTTCTGACCTTAGAGGAGTAAGTAGATTAAATAGTGCTCGAATTCTCCAGTCTCCATTTGATGATGACGCTCGCAACCCTAGTACTCTATTTCCAGAACGCCAGACATGACTCCCGACGAGACCATGGCAACCACAGCATACACAGGTAAATTGCAGCAACATCTGACGGACAACCAGATATACCCAGAGAAGCATATGTATCTGAACAGGCCACCACACCTACTACCTGACAACTTGGGCAATATCTTAGGATGCTCTCCGCTTCTCGTTCCTCGCTCCACTCGTCAAGCTCTTCAAAGGTCGACTTTGATGCCTTCTGTCAAGCGAATAATAGAGCTACCAATGATCAGGAGGTATTAAGTGAGGTGATACCTTTGGTTGAGGGCAACCACAGCCACCTGGACGAATATGGAGGGTACCCATTTCGAAGTATATCCCAAATCACGAATAAAGTGCTACGGCCGGTCAAGCCAGATCGGTTCTATGGCGCGAACTGTGATATCCTTGACAGAACAGTCTGCAGAGAGCTGAGTACCTGTATCAGACCGGCAAAACACAAAACTCTCCCCATCGTGCTGCCGAACTTCACCCTTGAAGCCAAAGGCCCTACCGGGTCTCTCATTAAAACAGATTGGCAAACGTGCCATCACGGTGCGCTTGGAACCCGCGCGATGCATAGTATCCAGAACTATCGGCAGGATACACCGACGTATGATAATAACGCCTACACAATCTCGCTTAATTACCATTCACGCAATGGCGCACTCGCAATATTTGTAACCCATCCCAAGGAATTTGAATGCGCTAGTGGCCGTCGACAGGGACATGTGATGACGATTGCGGGCCATTGGAACTTAACAAAGAATATCAAAACATTTCGTAAGGGAGTTATGGCATACCGTAACGCTCGCGACTGGGCCAGGGAACAGAGAGACAGCTTTATAAGCCAAGTTAACGCGAAAGCCCCGCAAACCTCGGCCAGCTTGCAAATAGACTCTTCCAATGAGCTGAATTAATTCGGGCAAGACTTTGTGCCGGTTGAAAGCGCCGAAAGAACCAGACATTCAGCACAGCCCTCTGTCTTATGAACCATATGCTTCTTCGGAGGAAGATGTTGAAGAGCCAGAAGACCAAGATGACTATTGACTCGACGGACCATCTACTCTACCCTGACCTTATTTGTCCTAGAATGGCAAAGAAGAGCTTTTATTTCTCCTATGTATATTTCTCCCCTTGAGTGGGCAACTGGTTGAAAGGATATTCTTGTTTGTGATTTTCTGTACGTTAAGACTTCAGACATCATAGATTCCATAGATTTCAATTTTCTAATCTCAAGCTGATTTCGGATAATGTGGGTTATCACCGGTACGTATCGTCCGCAGAATTTGTTATATTTTAGCATAAATCAGACTTACAAGCCAAATTCCTCACTTAAATTAGCGAGTTGGTAAGTAGAAGACGAGAGTAACGGGATGTTAGAATACTAATCGCAACAGCCTCGGCATCTTCCCGCCTCCACATCGACGACAACCGAAGTTTAGACCAAGACATCATCGACTCCCGCCCAACTTATAAGCATATCAGCACCCTCGAGAGTTTTCATTCCACCGTAAATAAGTATTTATATCGTACAAATTTATATAATCCATCATGTCCTCCAAAAAGCTCTACAACGTCGTCAAACTCGTCCCTAAACCGGGAAAATTCAATGAGGTATATTTATATTCCACCCAACCAATGTTACTACTGGTATTGACATCGAAACAAACCACTAACAAAAACCAATCAAATCAAAGGTCGCCGAAGCATTCAAAACTATCTCTAAATACGTTCAGGAAAACGAACCCAAGACCCAGATCTACTTTGCGCTTCAGCCGCAGGGGACCGAGGAATTTGTCCTTGTTGAGAAGTGAGACATCCATCCTTGTCTAGAGTCTAGCTAGACCCAGTCAATAAATCAGTCAGTTCTATTGCTAATATTGGTTGCAGATACACCGATTCGCAGAATCTGAAAGAGCATGCGGCCTCTGCTCCATTTAAGCAGTTCGCTAAGGCTATTGGGGGCTTGCTAGCCCAGGCGCCAGAGATCAAGAGCGCGGCGTTCGTTGCTGGGTTTGATGGGAGAGCGAAGCTTTGAATGACAGCCATGCCTTTGCCGATGGGGGTAAATAATAATGGATCTTATGGAGCTTCAGCGAGGCGGCGAATGTGTCAGGAGCTTGAGCTTGGCCTTGGCTATATTTACATATGACGAGTGCTATACATGGAAATTTTGAGAACCCTTGATTATTATGGACTGTCTTCAGCTGAAGGGAAGCAGAAAGACAAAGATATTGAATACCTGTCACATCAAAGTAATGAGAATCGTCATTAAGAGAAGAGAGAGTAAAAGTACATCATCCATGGATATTATAAAAAGGAAACGCAAAACCGCGGCACAAGAAGCCTGCCCAACCACGATAAAGAAAAACAAGGATGCTATACACCATGAGCCAACAGCATTCTATCCATATATGTTGAAACCCCAAAACGAACGGAATTGAATCACTTTTGCTTCTTTTCCTCGGCCTTCTGCTCTTGCTTTTGCTCGCTCGGCGCTCCCTCCGCTTCGGCCTTCTGCACCGGAGAAGGAGCCTGCGCGTCAGTGCCCTTGTTGTTAGACGCAGAGCCAGACTCATGGTGCTCGTAGAGCGACTGGTGCTTCTTCTTCAACCTATCCTCCTCAGCAGCAACCATCTCCTTCCAAAGGTCACCCTGGCCCTGCTCGCCGTGTTCCGCCTTCGTCTTCGAATCCGCCACAGCGCCAGCAGCGGTAGCGCCCGCGGCCGCACCCTCGGCTTTAGCATCAAGTTGCCTTCTTACTCTGCGTCTCTCCGAAATCTCAAACGCCGCACTAGCAACGAGCACAGCAAGGGTCAAACCCTGGGCGTAAACACGAGCCTGCACCAACTTCTGCTGTCCCGACAGATAAGGGTTACGACCGACGATGGCAAAGCTACCAATCATGGAAGCAAGCCACGTCGTACCAACAATTGTGTATCGCTCCTGTCGAGCCCACGCAAGGGCACGATCGCTGAAGCTCATCCCCTGCAGCTCCTCTGCATGCATCTGTTCCTTACGGTTCTCGTACCATAGGCGGGACTGGTTCTGGGACATTTCGAAGGCGCGCGAGGACCGGTCAGCCGCGATGATACCGACGAATGTTCCGGATGATGTGACGAGGAAGGCCTTCATGGGGAGTGTGAGGTTGCGGATTGTAGAGTAGCGGCGCGCGGCAAGCATGACACCTGCATAACCACCAGCTAGACCGAGAGCTGTACCGAAGGAGCCGCCTTTGACGACTTGCCTGCGATTGGAGACTAGTCAGAATTGGTTCTTTGTTGGTCGAATTGATGGAGGCGGATTGGGTTGGTGGGCTCACCGATAGTGGGCATTCTCTTCTTCCTTGCTAAGGAGCTTCATGTTGTGTGAGTGGTGTTTGAAGATATGTACAAGAGGTCTGTGTAGAGCTGTGGTGTGGAGTGCAGAAGCCAAGCTTGGACAATTGCAAGCTTTATAGGAAGAGGGACTGCAAGATTTTGATGTGCAGATGACGAGAGAAGGGAGATATCGGATGGAGCAAAGCCCGGTGACGTTTTCACGCCGCGGAGCTGTCCAGTGAGAGCACGCGGGATCTGCCGGTGCAAACTCGGGCTTTGTCCCGGTGGTACGATGCCGACCAAACGCCGCTGCCGTGTTTTCCAGGCGCCCACTGCCCGCATCCAACTAGTAGGAACTACTATCTACGGAAATGGTACGCAGCTAATGGCAGACCCCGAATTATTAGTCAATTCGCTTTGCTTATTTATTTACTGCCTTGGAGGCTTTTAATTAGTGCGTTGATGTCCCGCCGAGCGCCCGATACAAAAAAATAAAGCCAAGTTACAAGCATATGCGACCCGAAGCCAAGAAAACTACCGTCGCGTGCCACTGCCTTTCGCCGCTGCGATCTGGCGCGCCCGCATTCTACGGAACCGATCTTCTCCACTCGCTCCGAGCGGTCGCGCAAACTTGCTTTCTTGCACCATCGTCGGTCTCGGAACGACGGTGTAGCTGGTATGTGAAATTTCAGCACGCGCACGGTTCGCAAGGCGCGGAGGGAGGAGCTCGCGGGCGCGCGCCTCAGCAGTATTCTCCTGGACGGTCTTGACACGCGATGTGATTTTGCTATATCGAGTCAGTTATGAGATCGCGCAATATGAGCGGAAGGATACATACGTAGGATCGAAATCTGCTTCTTGGTATACTCGCTTGGAGTAGTCGTCGCTGCGCTGGAGAATGGGTCGCGTCCACTCAGCCAGCAATCGCTCGGCCATGCGCTTGATGCCGGGCTCTGGACGCTTGCTCCGAGTGTAGAACACCACCACCTTACCGATACCGCTGGCAATCAGCGTTTCCTTGTTGATCGGGAGTTTTCCCAATGCAGTCAACAGATCACGTTGGATATTGTAAGCGGGAAGCGATCCATCATCTAGTGGTTCTAGGAAGAACTTGACTGCCTCCAGCAGGTTGATTTCTGGATCAACCAAGCTGTTAACGTATTGGTTGCGGTTGAGAAGCGACACAACTTCAGGAAGCATCTTGAGCTTGTGCATAGCTGGTTTGCCTTCACGTCGGTTGATGGCATCCATCTGCGCCGCGTGGGTCATGCGCTTGCGCATATCCTCAATCTCGGCATCTGCCATTTGTTCCAAATCCTATTCACGTTAGCCATTATAACCCAGGGCAGAAAATCGGCACATGACATACAATTCCGTCCTGTTTCCTAGCCCTTCTCTTCGTTGGCTTCTTCATCGCCTCATCCATAGCACGGTCAAGGGCTCTCCGCCGACCTATGTACTGTTAGCAATTTCCTCCAAACCATAAAAAGTCGCAGACGACACAAAAACATACGCGTAGCAGGATCAAGCGTCTCATCATCCTCCTCAACATCGACCTTCTTAGGTTTCCTTCGCCTCCCTCCAGTATCACCGTCACTTCCACCTCCTTCATCTTCCGCATGCCGTCGGCTCTTCTTCCGTCGCCCTTCTTTCTTCCGCCTAGATGACCCCTCTTCATCCCCGGTCCTCTTTCTCTTATGTCGCCCGATAAGTTTCAAGTTCTCTTCATCGATATCCAATTGCGGACGATCTTCAATATCCACATTCTCAGGATCGAAGTCCTCGAACTGCGCCTCGTCTACTTCGGAGAGAATGGACTCGTCGTCTGAGCCAACGAGGTCATGCTCGTCAATCTCGTTCTCATTGTCGTCGCCCCCCTTGTCTTCAGCAGGTTTGGCGTCGCTGTCGTTGGCATCAGCCTCGTCACCTGCGCCTGGAGTTGGCGGCCGCACGGTCTCTTCTGCGTCTTGCTTCGATTCGATGGGCGGCGTGGTCGCCGTAGCGGTTGGTTCTGGACTCGCGGACATGATTAAATCGTCGGTTCGAGCCGCTTGTGTGTTATTCGGGGTTTAAGATGAAAGGGCGAAAGGAAGTGAGATAGATGGCAACCGTCGAACGGCCGAGTAGGATCAGGACCAGCCTCCGAATTCAAATCACGTAACAGAGAAACAAAAAACCAAGTTGAAAAAGGAATACAAGATGGAGAAGCAAATCGGGTCTCAACTTGAGGTGTTATAGACCAGAAAAAGCAGTGGCAGGAGAATGGATGAAAGAACCAAGGTAAGAATCGCATCGGGAAGCTCGGCGGTGATGGGCGGCAGAATCTACCCAGCTCGACTTTTCGTTCACCTGAGAGCTACAATCTTTAAGAATCAACAACATCTTCGGTAACTACACTGCTTATCTCTCTTTCATTTCATCTTTCACTTTCACAAAATAACAAAAGATGTTCGCTCCAGGTATGTCTTTGCTGATTTGCCCATGTTTCTTACCTTTGCTAACCCACGCGTAACAGGACCCGAGCCCTCTAAGGAGGAAATCAAGGTACATACAGACCGTTCCCACTCAAAGCAAAAGCGAAATCGAATTGCACAAGGCTATGTTGAACAGCTCTAACTCGACATTATCATTTAGGCTGGCGAGGCTCAGGCTAACCAGACCGTCCGCATGGCCATCACCAGCGGAGTCCTCCTCTACCTCTGTACGTCACTTTTGCATTCTGAACCTACAAATTTGGAAAAAGAAAGCCCGCAACATCCGATTCCGAGCATCGAAGCTAACTATTTATGTTCCAAATAGCCCCCTTCGCCATTGACTTCGTGCAGAAGTTCCTGTAAACCTACCACCCATCTACACACTTTTCGATGTGATGTGACTAGACGAGGCGAGACGTGTATGGAGGAGAGGACTGAATTGGACTGGGCATTTCGGCGCATCTTGTCTCTTGACTTGGCTTTTTTTTGGGCCTGGTAATTCAGGAATGATGTATTATTATTGTACATTCGTATTCGATTTTCTTTTCTAGTGATAAATTTAGAGGTGGTCTCATAGCTCCCCCAATGGAATGACAAATGACATAAACTCCATGCTCCGAATAGTGTAGTCAAGCGTGCATCACCTGTAACCAAACCAAAAGCACGAAGCGAGTCGCGATGTGCAGAAGAGAAGAACGGGAATATATTGATAGAGCCGGGCCTAGTTGAGCGACTTCGTCGCTTCCTCAAAGTCCTTCTTCACGGACTCCATCTCCTTCTGCAGATGCTGGATCTGCGCGTGGTAGTCATCCAGTACCTGTAAAAGTGCAAATTAGCGTTACGGAAATTAAAAGACGCATGTTAATATAGTGAAAGACGGTACCTTCTTAGCTATCTTCATCGTATTCTCATCCAAGTCATCCTCCGTCTGCGCCGCAGCGCCAGCACCAGCCCGTTCCATTTCCGTTTGTAGTCGTTTCGAATGTTCCCGGATTGCCAGCATACGAGCCCAGATCTCCTCGCCACGGCCGTTGAGCGAGGGATCGAATACAGACCGCTCTAGTTGCGCAAGCTTCTTCTTCAACTCCTCCTCGGCGTCATCCATCGCGTACCCTCTGTTACGGAGGACCTGGGTTTTGGCGGCGAGCGCTAGACACCGTTTGCTGAGGACGAGATGTTTCCGGCGGCAGTCAGCGATCTTGACTGAGATTTTCAGGTCGTGTCGAGAAAGCAGTTCCGTTAGGCAGTTATTGATCTCATGCAGGCGCTGTTGCATCATGGTCAGAAAGTCCTTCTGTCGCTGTGCGCGCTTGCCAAGTTCCCAGAATCCGTGCACTAGAACAGGGACGTAGCCTGAGTCTGGCCGACTCCGCAGCGCATCCTCCCATTTTGTCTCATCGTCCTGCGGACCCGGTTGGTAAAAGGGTGCGTTGTCCTCTCCAACATTATTGTATAGGTACGTCCGGAAGGGAGAGCCCCGATTGCTGTGATCCCATTTGTCTTTGATGATAGTCATTTGCATTGGAACTGTTCGGTGCACACCCGTCACCGCGCGCCCCGGGGACCACAGACTCGATCCCTGGGGTTGCGTCGACTGTCCGAGCTGCGGTTGTTGCTGTTGTCCCTGCTGTTGGCCACCACCCAGTAAAGAACCACCTCCACCGAAAAGACTCTGCTGTTGTTGAGGTTGTTGCTGTTGCTGCTGTGTCTGACCGAGTCCTCCAAAAAGGCTTCCTTGTTGTTGAGGCTGCTGCTGCTGCTGCTGCGTTCCACCTAGGCTACCACCAAACAAGCCCCCCGCAGGCTTCTGCTGCCCTTGTCCACCCCCCAATGCTCCTCCAAACAGGCCAGTCCCAGTCTGCTGCGGTTGCTGCTGTTGCGTTTGCCCGAAGAGCGGCTTTTGCTGCGTAGTTGACCCGAAAAGTCCACCACTTTGCTGAGGCTGCGGTGTCGTGGTCGACGAGCCAAAGAGACCACTTCCTCCTGTATTTGGCTGCTGCTGTTGCTGCTGTGTCCCCGTGGTTGCACCTCCGCCGAACAGGCTCCCTGTCCCCGTTCCTGTTCCCGTTGTCCCACTGCCGCCAAAGGGGCTGGATTTACCCGTGTTCGAAAAGAGCGACAGGGATTGGCCGGGCGTTTGTTGGCCTCCGAAGAGCGACATATTGAATGGATATAGCTGAGGCTGACGCGCTCAAGCAAAATTGTTAATTCGGTGGGTTGCGTTGGTAACGAAGGAGCAGCGGAAGACCGAACGAGAGAGCTCAAAAAATATGAAACAAAGACAAATGAAGCGTGTAATTGATTTTCTTTTAATTCTGCAGCCGCAACGTCTCAGCGCCGCATCACCCGGAGGACAGGAATCAGAAAGCGCAGCGTCTAGCGAGATAAATGCTTAGCTTGGGCCAGCCAGTAGATACTTCTTCCTATCGGCGGCAGCTGTTGTGTTTTGGCAGATGTCACGTGAAGCCGAATCCACCTCGCACACAGCTCCCAAGCAGAAATACGCACCTCAGGCATCAAAAGATTCAGTCCCGTGACTTCCAGGACAGCGACAACCCGAATCCGCCAATCAGCGCATAGCAAAAACCGATGTCCCAATTCCCGCTCCGTCCGCAACTCAAGCTCCCCCAAGCCCTCCTTCCAGTGCATAGAGCCACGCAGCGATCATTGACCAGCGTATTCCACTAAAAATCACTCACAATGTCGCGAAGAGACCCTCAGTATGGTTCCTTATTCTCAATTCCTCGCTCCGAGGTCTGTTTCGGACGCCCGCGCAGTGTCTAACCCTCTTTAACCACAGGTTCAACCAACAAAACCTCTACGACCCGACGCCTATGCCCGATGGCGTCCCTAAGGTTGCCGAGATCGGAGCTACCTCCGCGCCGTTGACCAGCGCTGCTTACTTCATTGGAGACCGGTGTAAGGCGTTCAACGATGACTACATGAAGTGCAAGGAAGAGTCGAACGGGCGGGGAGAGGTTGAGTGTCTCAAGGAAGGCAGGAAGGTGACCCGCTGTGCGGCCAGTGTGTACGTTCTTACCTATTGATTTCGCTTCGATATCAGGATATAAAAAGGGTGGTTATCTGGCTGCGTGAATGCTAACCACGGACGGTAACCTCTACAGTATCAAGGACATCAACACGCACTGCCTCCAGCAATTCAACACTCACTGGCAGTGTCTGGAGAACAACAACCACCGGCTGTGGGAATGCCGCAAGGACGAGATGGAGTTGAACAAGTGTGTTTTTGACAAGCTGGTACGTTATCCGCTGCTACCTACCCGCAACCGGCCGCAATGGCTCGTTCTGGCCGAGACACATATTATACGGCCTGTCAACTTAAAAGCCGAACTAACATGTCCGCGCAAAAACAGGGTCTCAAGAAATCTATTCCCGGAACTCCCGAGAACGTGACTCCCGTGCATCTCCGACCTAAGCAGCTGTATGCTTCTTTCCCCGGACCGCAATATTGAATCACTGCAATGCAAACGTCTTGTTATAATTAGAGAAAATAAATGCATTGCCAATGATTGTTGTGGGTCTCCTGTGTCTTTTATTAGTTTCGCTGTTATCAGTCTCGTGTCATGGTCTGGATTTGATCGGGATGTATTTATGTACATATTAGCATCAGGAATGTCGTTTTTCTTTTTACGAGTGAAAACTAATGTCAGATGGATATGATAATATCATGAGTCTGACTGAGTATCTGAATCTATGCTAGAATACAGAAGGGTATCCTCTACCGGATATCATTGACAAAGGAGAGGTAAGAGAAAGAAAGGCACAAGCAACCAAAAACAATCCGTACAGATTATCAATGAGACTCGTTCAAATGCAAACATATGTAAAGAACCAACAGGAAACACAGAAAATGACCAAATGAGAACATGAAAAAGGAAAGCCCTCTATTTAATATGTACTTGAACAGAAAACATTACCAGCAAAGCGAAAAGGGCCAAAGAGAAAGGGGAGTAAGGGAGTAAATGCTTCGAAGGTATGTCGGTGAATAGCTGACAAGACTAGTGATAAATAATTCAAGGAAATGGTATATATACTCTCCTCATACCTCTCAGAGCCTTCAAGCCCTGCAACCGGGTCTTCACGACGGACCACCCGGCCTTCAGCTGCTCCTCGAGCCGTGGATCCCGACGCAAGCGCATCCAGATCAACAACATCCCCAAGACAGCCAAGTCCCAGATGATCTGCCGGAGGGTCACCCAGACCAGCCACCGTAGCCAGGCCCAGACGCCTGATCTCCGACGGGCAGACAGGGCGCGTGCTTCCATCTGTTCGCGAGCGGCGGCAATCTCGGCGGTCATCTTGGTCAAGGCCTGCTCGACTCTGCGGCGCCATCGCCGGCTATCGACATCGTCTTTACTCTGTTGCATTAGCATGCCTCCTTGATATAAAGCGTTGCCCTTCTCCTTTGCGCCTATAGCTGGGCCTGGGTCTGGAGTTTGGTGGTCATTACCGTTGTGGTTGTGGTTGCGATTGCGTTTCCGACTCCGACTCCGATTGCCATCTGGATCGTGATTTGTGTATCCATGTTCGTCATCGTCATCATCCTCAATGACGCCGCTTACTTCGTCTTCATCCTCATCATCTTCATAGAGATTGGCTTGGGCCTCGGCATACTCCTCCTCATCATCGTCCTCGTCTAGATTTATATCGCCTTCGTCATCAACTGTTTGATCTGACCCTTGTTCGCGATCGTAGTTATTTCGCGCCGCACGCCGTTGATAAATCTCATCGGGCTGACTGACAGGACTTAATACACGTAGGCGAGAGTCGCCGCGGGCAGTTGAGGCTAGATATTGATACTCAGGGTGTTGCGCTAACTGCGCACCGATACTCCCATACGATGACTGCGGCTGTGGTATTGGAGGAAACCCAGTCGATTGTACAGGGCTCGACGCTGTCGAGGAAGACATATTCGATTTGACCTGATCCCAGACGAATTCGAGTTCGGAAACGAGCTCGCGCGCTTCGGCAGTTTGTGAGGCGTACGTGTGCATCGTGTCAATGAGGGTTGAGATGTATCGCCGTTTGGCCTCTGTGCGAGATATACCGCGTTGAGCGAACCAGGCATCCCTGGTAACGGTTATCGAATGATTCTTTGTAGTCTATAAGGCCGAAACAAATCAGGGACGTACCATTTCTCACATTCCATATAAACATCCGCTGTATTCCCGACAGGTCGGTCCATCACCCCTTCGACATCCCCCTCTGTAGGATCCACGTCAGCTCAAAATTCTCTCGGTTCAAAGTCCGAATTAAGTTATAATAAATCCGGATATTTCATACCCATGCTCTGCTTGTATAATCCATAGAGTTTCAGCCGCTCCGTGGCCGGCGGCCGCGCGGTTCCGGTTCGGGGGATGCGTTTGACGGTGTTGAGGGCGTGGACGAAGACTCGATCTATAAACCATGTTTAGACCTTATTCCCCAATAGTATACTGAAATAAAGGGAGAATAAAGGGGTCACGCACCCACTGAGTCCGACATGGTGTGAATTAGAGAGGCTCGGGGTTGAGCTCGTGCTTCATCAGAGCGGGATTGCGCATCGATGTGGGCGCGACACCCTCATGGAGATCCGTTGGAAAGATAATATGCAAGACAAAAGGGGTATAACGGCAGATAAAACAAGGCCGTTCGATCAAATATAGGCAGGCCCTCGTTCGACTTCCCCAGACTTGGTTCTCTTGCAGTTTTGAGGTTCGGCGGAGACGGAGAAAGAGGGGAAGCGATCCACGAGATTGCCGGGGTAAGATGGCGAATTCGTCAAATCTCGAACTGAAACTGAGGGTGGAGCGGGAGTCGGATTTCAGTTCAGACGTGAAGAGAGGCGTTAGAGCGAGTGGTGATGACTGATAGAGCGTTGTTCATTGATTTGGCAGGCTGTTGGGTCGCTCGATCAGTTGGACCGCGGTTCTCGGAGGCGCCTGGGCTGCCCCTTCATCCCCCTGTGATTGTCATGTCCCGAGCCAATTTAACAAGCAAATTCTGGGGTAATTGCTTCGATTTTTTATTTACGATAATATTGATCGATTCATTTATTCATTGGATAACTTAGATTGCTGTTGCAATTAATTTACACTGTACAATGTCTCTTATCAGGCTTCTGGAATCTACTTTTTTTCCTCGACCAGCCCAGAACTCGCCTGCTCCGGATCCACTGCTGGCTTCCCCGGGACAACCCCAGGTGTATCCTCAAGCTGATCCATAGGGACCGGAGGGCCAGTGAAGTGTTTTCGCGCATACGCAAAGTACCAGGTGACACTAATAGTCGCGAAGCCTGCAAACACCACGCTCGCATAATTCATCGACGCGGCATCGACAGGAAGTGAAACCGGCATGCAGAACAGCACCACAGCTAGACAAATCCACAAGATGGTCAAGATGTTGATGGCGTATCCGAACCGACCGAGCGAAAAGCCCGAGTTCTTGACTGCTTTTCGGCCACGGACCACGGAGATGAAAATCGGAAGCCCGTACGACGTGGAGAGACAGATAGTGGCAACGCCAGTAAAGGAGTTGAATGCTGCGGTTGAACCAAAGTAGATCAGACCGAGCAGGGAGATGACTGCTGTTGAGAGGATGATTGCCCATACAGGAACATCTAGTCTCTTGTTGACCTTCCTCCACAGTCGGAATCCGGGGATGGCACCATCACGCGCAAAGGCGTATGTGCATCGGCTCGCCGCCGTCAGAGAGCCGATACCTGCGAACATCATGATGCCAAGGATCAGGAAGAGCAGGCCGAACCCACCTCCTGCTGAGCCTGTCACGGTCTTGAAAATCAATCCGACCGGTTGCCCGCTCTTGACGTTAAGAAGCATCTTCACATTCGGCAGCACAAACAAGATTGGAATCAAGTAGGCCAGTCCAGTAATACCAGCAGCTACCACGGATAGGACAATTGCTTTCGGAACCTCACGCTCGGGGTTCTGGACCTCTTCACTCATCGCAGCCACCATACCATAGCCAGTCAAGGTATATGCGGCCTGCAGTAAACCAACGAAGAAAGCCCACCCAGATGGCCTAATACTGTTAGCAAACCCCATTCCAGTTATCATATACATATGCCCAGAGAACAAAGAAGACAATACATACCACCCACTCTCACTCGCATCATAGTGTCCAAAAACGAACTCCCCGCTCCTCCTATCATCCGCCATACTCAACAACACCACCAAAATAACAAGCACACTGGAAGCCGTCCAGAAGATACAAACCTTATTAATGAGATCCAACCACCTCGCACAGAACACATTAATCAGAGCACAAGCCCCAATCACCGCCCAAAACATGAGAATCGTCTGCCATTCATTCGCAACAAACGACTCATCCCACAACGAAATCGCACTCAGGATCAACTGCGCCCCGCCAAAAGTGATACTGAGCGTCACTGTCCAGTTCCCAACAAGGGTCAGCCACCCGTCGATGAACGACATCATCGGCGCCCATTCTTTCGTCGATAGCATTGCACTCCAGTAGTATACGCCGCCGGCTGTTGGGTAGACAGCGCAGATCTCCGCGAGGGACGCGGCGATTGCGATCGAGATTAGGGTCACGAGGACCCAGCCCCAGAGCACGGAGACGGATTGCCCGTCTGTTAGGGTAATGTAGAGGGTCGTACTGAGACCGTAGGGCGCGGCCATGATTGCGAAAGAACTGTTGTTTGCATCTGATTAGTTTGGCGTTCGCTATTGCTGGGGTGGCTTTGTGAAGCGGTAACGTACAGCCCGAGGATACTCAGCATGCTGAGATTGCGGGGAAGTTCGCTCTTGTAGCCCATACGGGCCAGGGCCTCATCGGCGCTGGAAGCTTGAGGCATGATGGGCGGATAGAGTAAATATACGGCAGGATGAATATTATCGAAGCATGAAGAAAGGAGAGATGGAGCAAAGGCATTATGAGACAATGGAAAGGAAAGAAGAGGCAACAGGAAATGCGGAGGTGGAACCTGAAGAGGGGAAATCCATACGAGGACCGTGGACGATCCATGGCTTTAGGCAGTCTTCACGATTATCAACGTTACATCGCTGTTGATCGCGTTTCCATTACTTACAATAGGTCTCGGGCTATCGCTATCTTGTATGAGACTGACACTGATAGCAAAGATAACCGCGGATCGGACCACAGAATATTACGTCCCTTGCATTGATGCACTGATAAGCTGCAGACCTGCCTCCGAGAAAGACGGATTTATGTGGGCCGCTGCGCCAGACTGAACCATGGTGCACTCTCAAACATTAAATGGACTTCAACAACGCTACAATTCAGAGATATTCACAGGGAAATCAATTGTATATATTCATTTATTCATTCGTAGTTATCGTTTTCGACATACATCAGGGCGAATTGTCACTAAAAAGTGACGGCTGCCACATCTATCGGTCATCCACATCACTAGCGAGCACGTTGCAAGATGCCAGTTCCTCTATGGACAAAGATGAGCGCCAATATAGAAGAGAAGGGGAGTAAGGGTCTGGAGGGTAGCCAAAAGGGACATGAGGGGAGGTACGACAGGAGGGAGGTAAGAGTAAGGAACAGCCAAGTAGCAACAGGGAACAACGGGAATTCGGGGGTATCAAAAAAAAGGGAAGGTGTATTGGCACATGAGACAATTCGTGATGTTCTTGTAGCACAGAGAAACACTAAAGACCATTAATCTTCATCGTCTCTGCTTTTGCTTTTGGTTGCTCTTTTTTCATTTGGCGGCGAATGAGGGCTGTTTGAAGTCGGCGAGGAGAAGGGGTCGTCGTGATGGTAAAGAGGAAAAACCGAGAAGGGGCGACGGGAGGACCAAATACGCTGGATACCGGGTAACACTCAGCACCCGACATAGGCAAAGGGAACGCACGCGGGCGAAGGCGCCATTAATGTAATGTGTCAGGCCGGCAGCGGCTGCAGTGTGGCTGCAATATGGGCCAAGGTGGTTCCTTCTCCCAACCGTCGTTGTTGCCCATTCTCGAAAACTCGAGTAGTTTTCTTGGAAATGGAAGAAAAAACACAGGGGATATATAACAAGTCCCTCAGCTGAACCATAACCGGCCCAGCTTGCGTCAACTGCATGATCATAGCGTGTCATGACGCGGGGTCGTTAATGAAGGGATCCTGTGCGAAGAAACGAAGGACACAAAAATACAAACGCCCGTCATGCAGTCGTCAATCCTAAAAATAAATCGTTACATGATGATGCAGTTACAGCAGCATGCAAAGAAAGCATGAGCTTGTCTATAAGCAGTCACAGTCAAGGGCTAAGAGCGCCACAAAGGTCGTCAGGGTTGTCGAGGCCGAACCCAGCCATATCGACAGAGTGCAATGAGCCCGGCCCCCCACGACCCAAGGAAATATCAGACGAGGCATAATCGTGCTTCAACCGTTCGTGAGGCCCAAAGAACGGTCGACTCTCTTCGTTGGGCGTATTTCCATCGCCAGCGGCCCACGGACCATGTTGCCAAAACCGAGTGTTGGCTTGTTGGTCCCCGAACAGGTCATGATGGTCGTGGTGAACTTCTGTACCGTGGTTGGTAAAGTCATTTGGTGAGTGGAATCGCAAATGCGACCGGCTGAAATTTGAGCATGGTGAATCTGCGCGCAACGGGAAGTCAAGGCCTGACAGTGGCATGTCCTCTACCGTTGTTATATCAATGGTCGGGTTCTCAGTTTGTTGGGCCAACGCTGAGGCGAGCCGGAGATTCGAGGCGGAACTCTGGCGGCTATGGGGTGCCGACCGCTCCATGGCTCGTTGCACGAAACTGCCACACGTCTTGAGAATCTTCTCTTGATTCTCAGGCGAGAGGCTGGCGAAGTAGTCGTTCGCTAGCGAAGGTATGGGTAGTTCTGGCTCAGCCCGCGTGAGACCAAATGTCGTGCGAGCATACTCGGTGAACCCCGAGGGCATATCGTAAGGAGATTGATACACAGTGGGAGCCTGCTCACGCTGTTGCTCAAGATATGCATACTTCTGCGGTACTTTGGCGGCAGCCCCATTGGTCTTGTTTGCCGTTTCCTGCTTCAAATTTTCCGATTCTTTCTTTTGAAGAACGTCCAGGCGATCGCGATGGCTGATGAGAGAGAACCGCAGCATCTGCAATAGCCTTGTGACTTCTTCGGAACGCATGTTCAGGGGTTGCATCGGCAGAAGTGTTCCATCGGAAGCACGGGGCTGGACGCGTTGTTGAGCCATGGCAAGCTCCAGTTTTTCGAGGCCATTGCTTGGCGGCACCGAGCCCATAGGCCCCAGGAGAGTTTCTACGACCAATTCCGTGCTGACAATGGTATACCCGGCGAAGACATTGGCATGATCAGTGATTTGGGCCAGTCGACGACGGGCAATGATCTCGCGGACGCCGGCAAAATTATTGACTGGGAGGTGACTGTTATTGGTGGTGACGGAGCCGTTCGTGTTCTGCTGCTGCTGCTGATGACTGTGTTGCTGCTGTGATTGAATATGGGCTTTGGTGAGTTGCGGGTACGGAGCATGACGGGCAGATTGATTGGGAAGAGAGCGATAGGCTGACGGCATCGCAGAAGCAGCAACAGCAGCAGAGGTCGGAGCAGCGGGAGACGAGCGAGGAGGAGGGGCAAAAGGAGGGCGCTGCGGCAGCGATGGGCGGGAAGCAGCAGCAGCAGCAGCAGCAGTGACAGCGACAGCGGAGGCGGTGGTGGTGGCGGCGGCAGAAGAAAGGAGGTGAGGATGAGGGGCAGTCAAAACATAAGGAGGCAGGCGCTGGTGGGGGTAGGAGGGGAGTCGGGCCATCACGGCGCCAAGGGACTTGACGCTGTCCAGGAAATTCGACCGCGGGTTGTGGATGGCCACGCTAGGGTTGTGCGTATATTGAGCCCTACACTCGGTCGATGACTGGCCCAAATAATACCAGATCTGTTCCATCTTGTCCAGGTTGACCTGCACCATCGGTGGGGCAGAAGCACGGTTAGTGCTTTCCACCGTCTCGAATTCGGCCCACTGGTACGGAGATCGCCCGTCGCCAAATGGATTCCCTGCCACAGGCAGTGCGGATTCCAATTCCCTCCGAGCTTCGGGCTTTCGGGCGAAATGGGCGGGAAGTGGCTTGATGCCTGTCGCCAGGGGGGCAAAGTTGCTCCTTCGGACAACAAGCATCCAGCGGTATGGTAACTCGATTACGTCTCTGAACCGTGCACCAGTCAGCTTCATGGGATCCAAAATAGGAAAAAGGCAAACAGACCACCCCACCATAGATCGGAGTATATGGCGGGGGAGGGGGGAATTCTACTTACCCTCGTGGTAGCACCTTGACCAGCAAAGTGCGTTCCGTGGGTCGGTTCTCGAGAACCACCGCTCCGCTGATTTCCTTGTCGACCTGGAACTGCAAAAGGTTGCCGATAACGAGGTGCCGAGCAGTCTCGATCAACTTACGGTCATTGTCCGGCGACTCGCTGCTAGTCATCCACGATGGTTTCTTCTGGCGATGGTATTTGCACTTCAAGTCCACACTAGGCACAGAGTACTGGTTTCCATCGTCTGCCACGACAGTGACCGCACCCTCTTCCACTTGTACTCCTGCTAGAAGCGCACAAGTGGCATGGTAGGACCGCGTACACTTACCAAAGTTGCATTGGAAGCATGCCCCACGCACCTCCCGACAGAAGAGGCACTTGAGACCCATGCGAGCCTTGGGAATGTGTTCAATATCGCACACAACCTCTTTCCCGGATTCGTCGCGAAGAATGCTAGTCTCTTCAGTGTACAAAGCACACCGCCGATGGATGTGAGATTTGCCATCCTCAGTGGGCAGCAAGTCTTCATAATCTAGATCATTGGGGCACAATAGACAAGGCATTTTCTTCGGGTAATCCACCTTCACGCGCTTGACCTTGGCCATATCGCCATCAAGCTTGCGTTTACGGCCACGTGTGGAATTCTTTTCCGGCACACTACGCGGAGGTGTGAGGAGATCAGAGGCACCCTCAACTGCGTCGAGCTCGCTATCAAATTCGCCGTAGTATTCAGGCGTTGATTCGCCGCGGAGTTTGCGCTCGATATCGTCCACGTCAATCCAGACACTGTCGGACTCGCAGTTGCACTTCTTGGCGACCCGACCGTAGTCTAGCCACTTCTCGGTCGCAAAGTTAACAGACTCGGCGCAGTTGTATCCAAGGTTGTATCCAGAGTGGTACCCGTAAGGATATGTAATCACAAACTCGCCCTCATAGTGTACCATTTTATTGACTGTGATTCCGTACTGTGACTTGAGGAGACTAGGCGAGACGAGGTAAGTCTTATGACGGAGAAACTGGCCACAAGTCTTTGCATCGCTGGGCCAGATGCCTAAAATTGCCGTTAGAACTGCTGCCTGTAACTCACGGGTGGGCCACGAAAAAGGTATAAAATACTTACTCTTCATTGCCTGTTCAAACTTGGGAGCATCCTCTTGCGAGATACTATACCACTGTTTAGGGGCGCCAAAGTGAATGTAGTTGATACTGTAGAGGTCCACATCCTCCAAATGCCACGCAAAAGTCGCCTTCCACATGCCCAAGTATAAGTATGCAGTGTTAACTCCGGGGACTTTTTGCCCGATGACGTCGAGGAGGTTTGGTAGCTTCGCAACATTCCAAGAGGTCGTATTTTCGTCAAAGAGAGAGCCTGGCATATCTGCACCATACATCGGGTTGTTGAACATAAGAGACTTCCAGTAGGCGGTTTCTAGCTCTTCGCATCGTTCGTAGGTATAGGCTTGGTTATCATGGATGCGGTAATCGAAATCTTTATACGCTTCTTCATCAATGTGGTCGATGATGTCACCCTTGTTCTGCTTCCTTCGCGCGGTTACCGACTTGGGCTGGCGTGCTCTTGATTTCGGTGCAGGCAGAGATTCGCCGTCGCTGAGAGCTTCGGATTTCGCTTCAACGGGGTTCGATTCAGGCGAGACTGGCGTGGGCGGACCTTCTTGTTTGATATTGTCTATACTGTCGTCCGCAGTGGGCTCTTCCTTGATTTTGACTGCCTCTTCCTTGGTTTTCGCCTGATTCGATCGCTTGGGCGGGCGTCCAGGTCCTCGTTTTGGGGTGTCCGACCGCGTTGCCTGGGGTTTGGGAGCCGAAGGCGCACGGTTAGCACGCTCCTGGTTTCTCCTCCTTTCCCCTCGGCGAGCAGGCGGTTGGTGACTGCCATCTTCACAGAGCGCTTTCCACTGGGGTAAGTTGTAAGATCTCTGTTTCTCGATGTTTGCCTGGGTATAAGTTCCATGGGAGCCGTGAAATTCCTGCATGATTGGGTTCTTCACGCGAATCTTCTTGACTGCTTCGTCAAGGGCCGGAAGGGCATCGCTCCTGGAGAAGACGAAAGGGTTAATTAAGATCACGCCTGGAGTTCCGACAACCTTACCATTCTTTGGGCGGGATGACTTTGACAATCCCTGAGCGCATCCCATATTTGTCGACTTTGTCGATGAAGGCTTGGAAATCGCGGAACTGGTTCATTGTCTGCAAGACGCTCAGTTAGCCAACAACAGCACAAACCCGGGCTCTTGTGCAGTGAAGCGACATACAGGTCTGAAGACAGGAATCTTGCCACCTCCGTAGTAATGATCCGGTTCAATCTCTTCATCTTCATCTTCCACCGATGGAGATTCCTGGGCGCCTGTGGTTTTCGAGTCGAGCTCTAGGTCGGACAGCTCGGAAGGAGCTCCATCCGGTGCTTCCTTCTTGCCTTTGACGCTGTGAGGAGGTGTGATCGAAGCCGCATCAGTCGCAGGCCCGCCCGCGATCTGTTCAAGAGGCGGGCGATCAATCGTTGCAGCCATCACCATGCGAGGTATGAAAATAAGGGTCGAAAAAGTTCAGGAAGTGCGAATGCCGTCGTCGAGAATGCGACCGCTGATCGACGGCAGGTAATGAATCCCCAGCGGTCGGGGAAAACAGTGGAAAAGAAATCGGCAGGCGTTTGCTTTCTTTTTTCTTCCCCCTGCCCTTCGTTATCTGCAGAGGTTTTATGGCTGCCGGACTTCGTTGCGACGATCGGGATTTGGTCCAAAAGATAGCACGAGAGTTGTCGGAATAAGAAAGCGTGCGAGATAGTGTTGCTGGAAGGATCCCAGTTTGCCTGGAGTGAATTGCTAAGGCAAACCGTTTCTCATCGATGAAGGAAGGGGTTGGAAAAAGGACGAACGCAGCCGCAGGATACGAGATAAGGAACGGGTCCCGACGGCCGAGCGGTCACTGAGCTAATTAGCGAGTTAATGATGAGATGGGACCCGCCGACATGAGATGAGTCGAGTGTCAAGGAGACCGGGTCACAAAGCACAGAGCACAAGGTCGTTCTTCCTCTGGAATAAGGGAATGAAGAGAGGAGATTTGCGGTGGTACAGGACTAAAAAGCAGAAGATATCCAGTCGACAGGCGCTAGCTCGGCGACAGTTGCGAGGCAGGAAGTTGTTACTTGTTAGTGGAAGGGAAAGCCAAAGCAGGGGGAGATTCACGTCGGAAGGTCGAGCGTGTGGAACCAGCGTCTGGCCTGATTTGAGGAACGGCAGTGGACGTGGAAAGTGGAATGATGAGCGATGCGCAGCCTGGGCACTCAGGCATCTACTAGACTGGATCGGGGATAGTCCAAACCGCTAGTGTATTCCTTACGTACGTCGCTGTAATTCAGGCAGATCACGACAGACGCTCCGGTGTCGGGGTTACCAAGGGATCAAAAGGGCAAAAAAATACAAAAGATGCCCGCAATAATTGCAAATTATAAACACAAAATTACTAACATGAACCTGCACTAGCAACCAAGTAAATATCCCCAACAACTATCCATTACCCACCAATTACGAATGCGATCAAACCACGACCGAACTCAGCCTCAGTCACGTGGCGCATATGACTAACCGGCAAATTACGATATCATCGTACTGCCGGGCGGTGTGGGCGCCGGAAAGAGCACGGATCCGCTGACTCTCACTCGCATGAGGCAGAGGCACAGACCAACCCCTGAGACCGTGAGACGACTCGATGGATTGATTGATAAATACTAACACCCACGCTAGCCCGTCTTCCAGGCGATATTCATGGTATGATCTCATCATCCAATCCTATTGGACAGCAGATCCCTGGGCGGCAAGAGCTTCTGGAAAGAGGAGAAACAGGGACGGGAAGGGGTTGGAACTTGTAACTCGGTCGGTTAAGGATATTTCCAAATTCCCAACCAGCGGCAGCCTACCCGACTTCTCCCAGCTCCTGCCTCGCCTGCTTGTTGTGTTTAGTGCAATGGTGACAGTCCGGTAATTGTGTGAGTAATCTTCCATCAAAGTTCAACCCGTGCATTTGGTGCATATGCGTGGCAGAATGGCAGCAGTGTCGTTGGCTTATACCTGCACGGCACGGACACCTTTGCGGCGCTCTGCTCTCGATCATCGGTCGATATTTCAAGATCCATTTTTCTGCGTCCTGCGTTGACGCCCCATTTTCCTCAATGGACCGCGTGCATGCATGTCGGGTTGTGCGGTTTGCATTAGGCTGATTTGGGGATAAGGTGTGAGGTATCACGTTTTTGGACGGCGCTTATTCCTTAGTTTTGCGAGTTATATTGAGGAAGCACTCGACGTTAAAGTTTAAGAAGTTTATAATGATAATGATAATATGTTGAAAACTTAAATCATTCAGCTAACGAAAAACATTGCTCAACATGGCTCAAGATCCAACTTAATTGAAATAATGCAAAGTGGATATCCAGATTTCCATCCAGGTTAATATTCATTCAACCGTAGCTTTTTGCCGACAAACCGTCGGCGCTCAGGCTTGTCGCTGCCCCGCTCACGATCAACATTCAACCCCTTCAGCGCATGGAGGAGCATCCCTGCATCGAAGAATCCATCTAGACAGGTTTTCACATTAGCCGCCGACATTAACGCAGGTCCAGGAGTGGTGTAACTTACATCCGCCCATACCATCATCTTCCATCTCCCCGCTATCGGTCGTAGGCGTCTCGGTCCCGGCCCGCAGGTGGCCCGTGTCGGTACGGACGATGCGACCCCGGCGTTGATCGCGCTGGACCCGCTCTGCAATCATCTCCATCTCGCGGGCGCGGCTAGTTCGTGGGCTTGCTGGCTTGTGGTTCGTCGTGCGCAGCAACTTCCGGATCTCGAATAGGTACGACTCGAGCGTCTGCATCAGGCGCGCGGTCTGGCGGTGTTTGGATGAGGCGCAGATCGAAATTGACTCGTCTTTGATAATGTACCCGATCCCAAACCCGTCTGCGGACGTCGGCCCGAAACCGAAGTGCCGGAGGGATGGGTTGCCGCAGTTGGATGATGAGAGGATCGTGTTGTTAATTTTGTCCCAACCGGGGTCGTTGAAGATGGCGGGGGTTGGGGGTACAGTGCGCATGGCCCGGCTGTAGCCGCTTGTGGACGACAACCCATCTGTCTCTGAGATAGATGGAGACCTAGGCGATCCGTACTCCAAGGGACTTGTGTAGCCATTTGATCCTTCGTCGACACTGTTGTTCGCAGAAACTGGCGCTTCGTCGAAGGATCTCTGCCACAAAGTATAAAGAGCGTAGAGGTGACGGTCCTGTCCTTGCCCTTTAGAGCACTCCTTCGTGGTGGCGGTGTGCTTTTCCGTAGCCTTCCGTAGAGCGTTGACCTTGTCTTCAGCGGGATTATCAGCCCAAAACGTCTTCAAAAAATCGAGCGATTCGTTCGTGACGACTCGTATAGCTTCGGTTCGCCCATGTAGAAAGGCCTTGGTCATGGCTGGTTCGTAGGTGTTCACGACCTGTCCGTAAAGTCCGTAGTAAGCCGCCTGGAACGCCATCTGAACAAATGCATCGGGAGAAAATCCCATAGACGTAATGAAGTTTTTTCCATATCCATTGAAGTCAAGCACTTGGAACTCGTGTTGCTGGAGGAGATCCGCGAGATGTGACTCGGCAAAACGAATGGCAATGCTCAACTCAGGCGCCATATCCCACTCAAGTTTCCGTGGTGTCGGGCTGACATCACCAAAGCTTCGAGGATCCCGCTTGGATGGGTCAGGGCTAGTTGTTGCCCATAGGCTAGGAGCTTTGCCATTGATCGTTCGTGCGAAACGAAGTATTGTGTCTGTGTAGACATCGCTTGCGAATCGGAGAACAGTATGGCCATCCACACCAGTGTGCTCAAAGTTGATTCCAGCACTGCCGTTCTTGCACACAATAATTTGGAGTTTGTCGTACCATCTGTTCGTGCAGGTACCCACTTGCACGCCCTTTTCCACCTCACTGGTACCACACAGCATGTTGGCGCAGAGCTCAGAGGTGTTATGCGGTTCAGTATCATCCAGACAGAGGACAAACAGAGCAGTATCGACAATGTTGAGAGCTTCAGCATTGTTGGAGTGCTCATCCTTTGTAAGAACGTCTCTCAGTCCCGACCACACCTTGCGGTTTTCCGTACTGAGAACCCCCATGGCTCCCTTTGCCGCCTACTGGATTGGGGTTTGTTCTGCATCCGCGAGAATTACCTCAAGGTTCATTGCAATATCCCTTTCCGTCATTATCTGGTCGTGGTTTGAATCGAGCACATCGAACCAGTAAAACTGACCGCGGCACATGACAACAATGTGTTTTGCGTTAGGATCTTGACTGATAACGCACCCATTTTCCGTGGGCACACGCGAAGTGCCAAAGAGGCGGGAGTATTGATACATGCATAATGGCGTTCCTCGAACAGTATCTGGGGCCAATTCCTCGCGCCGGACAGCTCGCACGAACGATAGGGCTGAAACCACCAGGGATGATGCTCTAGGAACCTGATCATTTCTCGCAGGAGTCGGGTCATCTTCTAATAAGAAGAACGGATTGAGGTTGAGGACAACGGCTACAGGAGTCAGTTGAATAGTCTGGCACGAGTGGCGGTACCAAGTCACTTACGGCTGTCATAGTTGAGGTAAGAGTCATACCCTAATAGAACCAATTAGCTTAGGAATCACTTAATGTTGGGAGCCAACGTACAAAACTGTTCAATATAACTCGTTTGGGAAGAGGCGTATTTTTGCAACTTCTCTTGGAGACCCGGGCCGTCGGATTTGAGAAAGTCCCGCACTGCCGCCTTTGATTCTTCATGCTCCTTTGCTGTTTGCAAGGGCGATAAGGCATCCAGATATTTTCGGCATGTGCCATCGAGGTCCGGGATAGGTAGCTTCGGAAGAGAACCTTGATGTTGGAATGTGATTCCACCACTCTTGTTGGTTACTTGGTCTGTCAACCCTCCATCCACAGTTGTAGGCTTGATTTTCGGCTCGCAAGCCGGATGGGAGCGAGGAGACTCCATCGATACTCCCAGCGGTTTTGGCGCTGTAAAGTAGCGAACTGCGGTTGACGAGTAGGTCATCGCGTTAGCTGATGAAATCCACTGATCTTATGGGCTCGATTAATCGTAATGACAAGCGAGGAAGGTTGGAATGGAAAGCAAGCGTAAGGCGCTTCGGTAGAAGTAGTGACAATCTTGTAGGCAGTAGGAGGGCATGGAGATTAATATCTCATGACCGCATCAAATCAAGAGGGAGTGGAAATGCCGACCTCAGTAGTATCGAAAAGTGTAGTAAAAATGTGTTTATGCGAAAAGGTTTATAGCCGGGGAGGGGGGTGTTTATGAACGACAATGGGACGAATATATAGAAGTCCCCAGGGCTGGTAATACGGCTCCGCATCTGGGGAGTCAAGGCTGAGGGGAGAGTGGGGATGGCCTCGGAACAACGGGCAAAATCGCATCTTAGAACGGAGGAAGGGACGCTTACCAGAGAGAACTAATAGGTGATAACGCCTATAGACAGCCGGGATCCTTCGATGCGGTGGATCGTGTCTATTGCGGCCGGGTAGAGCTTGGGGCCCGTCGGCGGAACGGATGCGGTGCCCACGCAGCTACTACTGTACTTGGTAGTAAGTCGAATGTATAGGCAAATCCGAGTGCCAAGAGATCCAGCTGTGTCCGCTTAGTCGAAGAACAGCACAGAGCAGAGGAAATCCGAAACAAAAGTCAAGGTGGTTTTGAGATGAGATGGTAATGGAGGATTCTATTTGCTTCAACCCGTAGGAATAAGAGGCAAGCGGTTCAGATGACGATGGGTGACGAGCGATATGTCATGCGGAAACTTATATCATGCGCGGAGGAAGGGAATGTACCAACGGCTTGTCCCGTACACAGCCAATCCTGAGAATCGGACCAGAGAGTCAGCAAAATGCAGAGATGCGATCTGATCAACCGAGCCGGCGCCTGAAGAATTAGCTTAAAAGAAGTCTATCGGCCCCGAAGGCTTTCATTCCTTGATGATTCCGTAAAAACGTCGGGTCAATCAAGTGCCAAAGCGGCAAAGCTAAGCCAGTATACCGTCAAAAGGACTGGACCCCGGACCGACCGATGGAACGAAGCTTTCTTCGGGCGAAGGGAGCCCTCTTGAGTCGCTGGATTTCTTTCTGAATGCGGGGGACCGCTTCGGGTCACGTGTTACGCGTGGAGAAAATGCGATGACATCACGCATACAGTCGCCGCTTGCGTCTCTCATGCTCTATCTACGTTACCTAGGGGTACTACGGTAGTACAGCATATCGAAGCTCGATCTACAGAAGCTCAAGTATTTCGAACGTTCTTCATGTCTCTTGGTAAACCCAAACACGCTGTCCATGCACACACAAAGATAAGGAAAGCAGCAAAGGTGGAGAAGACGAAATGTTTCGGATTCCTGTCGATCGACAAGCTCGAAGAGTGGTAAAATATTCACAAAGAAGAGAAGATAAAACGACATGTACCAGGCGTGCAGCGCAGAGAACCACAAAACCTTGCATGATCGCGTACATAACACAAAAGCTCGAATGCAGCTGGAAAGCCGCATAGCCAGCAAACGAAGGAAATTTGAAAATGACTGTCCACAAGAAATAATCTTGAATTTCCGATTTTGTCATGTATCGAGTTCAGTGCCCACGACCGACAGGTATACAGCGAGCGCCAGCTACAACAGACAAGAAAAATTTCAAATAGGCTTAAAACAGTACTAACTGGCCCCCAAAACTACTGCCGTGGTACGAGTGCCAGATGGTCTCCTGTCGGTCAAGTGCGAGCGACCTCACGCTTATTCAGCGACATAGAGGGCTTTGCCAAGAGGCCTGAGGACGTTGTTACCGTATTGGTCTGGCACGTTTCCTGGAAAAGTATGTCAGATCAAAGCAAATACATTAAACATTGTAAGTTGGCCACATACCTGCAGGGCTGTAGTTGCACACAGTGAAGGGCAAGGGCTCGGTGGAATCGACATTGCCAAGCGAGTCGCAGACAACGGTAGCACAGCCAACCTGTTCAGTGCCCTTCCAGACGATCTGAGAGAAGTGGCCCCACTTTTCGAAGAGGGACATGTCGGGGTTCGCCTGTCCATAAAGGTTCTCATAATAGCCCATCTCATTGTTGTACATCAGGTTGGAGATCATAACAGCAACTTCATCTGCCGAGGTACCATAGCCGATGTTCTGGCCGTAGTCGTTGGCGTTTGGAGCGATGTCTCTTTAAAGGTATTAGCTAAAGGGAAACGTCAAACGGAGGAAAGAGTCATTGGGGCTGTTCATACGTGTCATGCTGATAAACACAGCGCGAGGCGAGGACTTGAGCGCTTGTCGCAAGGTCGTCTGACCAAGTAACGGCATTAGAAGAGTGGTTGGCGCGGTGGATGTTGTGGCTGTCGAGGACCTTGCCCTGGTAACCGTTGGCAGCAGGAGCTTGGGTCTGTGTGGCGGACGGGGCGGCGCTCTCTTCGGTGCTGGTCTGAGTGGCAGACTGGGTTGGAGTCCAAGTCGACTCCCAGGATGTGGACCAGACCGTCTGCTCCGGCTCCTCAGTTTGAACAGGCGCCTGGGTAGTGGTAGGCTCGGCAGTAGTGGTAGGCTCAGCACTAGTGGTAGGCTTGGCAGAGCTGGTCGAGGGTTCCTTGACCTTAATATGGGCATCGGGAACAGAGACTGTGGTCGAGACAGGTTCGGCGGTGCTGGTGGGTTGAACAGTGATGGTCTTGGTGATGGTCTTGGTGGTCCAGTCGGTCACGGTGGTTGTCGTCCATGTAGTAACGTAGGAGGGCTTAATCTCGGAAGGGTTCTTAACCTCCTGGGCCACGGCACCGAGGGCGCACATGGCACCCAAGAACATCGAAGACTTCATGACGAGAAGCTGTTGGTTGCACTTGAGGGATATTCACGAGTTGTTGATAGGCTTTCCCCACAGGTCAGTTGTCTGTGTCGATCGAACGACTTCACCAGGAAGTGACCCGAGCGACTGACTTGATTGATCGATTGGAGGCGAAAAGCGACCTTGCAATTCACCCAGACGGAGATGGATGAATCGAGTATAACGACGTCGTTGGGAAGTGCAGATCAACTGCAGGGGATGGAGCGTTCAGGGGGGTACGAATTCCAGTCGTGGAGGGTTGATAAATGAATGACAGTCTCGATGGACGCTTTTTAAGGAGTGGAAAAAGCGTACCGAGACGGAGAGGGAGCAAATGGTGAGGGAGCTGGGTAGAGGAGCGAGGGAGAAGAGAAGAGGCGAGAGAAGACGAGGGAGCTGGGAGGTTGTCGTAATAACTAATAAGGACCTAAGGACGATGGTCGAAGCTTGGGATGATCGCAAAAGGAGACGACGGCCAGTGGGGCTCAAGATCTGGCTGGGGATAATAAAACGCAAATTAATTCATTATACGGAGTCCACGCCCACTGTTTGATGAGGGAGCACTAGTATTATACTCATCAACTTCGCAGTCGGGCTGCGAGGGGGCTATTATCGCTTTTCTTTACAACGTGGTTCTCTATTGCTGGAACCATGGAAGCGGAATGCCTGCGACTCCTTTTTCTGATCCGCGCACTGAGCGATTTAACATGCCGAAGATCCCTAGACCAGGCATTCCCAGAGTCTGGGAGAGCAATGTCCCAGCCTTCTGAAAACCCAATTGTCACAGCACTGCGAGCCTCGGCGCGTAACCGTCAGTAATCTCATACCAAAGTCCGCCGGCCAGATCTCACTGTATCGCTGAGTTTCAAACGGTGGCCAAGATGCAGGGACGCCTCTTGTTTCAGGTACGGGCAATTGGGGCCAATCATGTCGCCACCGCGGGACAAATCGCACAGCGGACCGCGGTTCAGGGACAGGGCTCTATTGATGATTGAAGTACAGGGCCTGATAGTATTGATGCTTCATTGTGTGTTCTTCTTTATTTTAATTGCCCGGTCCGCGCGACCAGAATATTCTCCGACTGAAGAAGCTGGACTTGAACTGTTGGAAGGAGACTGCAAAACAACTCAGGCCCACAGCGGCGCTAAATCCTGGTTAATTTCAGGGGTCTCGCAAATGATTAACCACCAAAACTTGGCACTCGGCAGCCGCCTTGATGTTTCATCCTCTGGCCGCTGCGCCCACACACCGGCTCCATCTTCTGCTCTCAGGGGTGAAAAATCGTCCACCAACTCCTCCAGACTCGGCCATGATCGTCGAGTCTGGACTGCCTCCTCTCTTTGACTTCATGTTCGCTCGGGAGCCCTGGACCGATCGAACTGACGTCCTTGGCGCACTTTGACCTAACGAGTATGTCCTGCAACCTGTTCATCTGCTGTCACATCGAATCATCGACCGTTCTTTCTGCAACGGAAGTTCTCGACCTCTCGTTTATTTCACCGGATCGTCTAGTGGCTTGTCCGTCTTCGCCCCTCATCTTTATCCTTGGTTATCTCCATCTCAGAATCAGAATCAGACATGGTGTTTCAGCAACGCCATCAGCCATATCACAATCAGAACCACGCGACCTTGCATTCGTAATGTCCCCATATTATTCTCATATCGAGACCCCGGGGTCGCTGCCGATGGAGACAGATACATCCGAATCTGATCACAGCAAAACCGGACAAGAACCGCCTCAGCGAGGAACCCGGCAATTCGGGTTGGATGTCTGTTGAGAATTTTGGAAGCATCTCGCGAGCCATTTCAGGTTTTGCGTGGCTACCAAGGATCTAGCGGGGCAGTTCACTGAGCCACGTAAACTGTGTCCAATTTCCCCAATTCCGAGGCTTCTCTTGGTTTCTCTTGTCATATCCGAGATAATCTCCGCGGGTGCAGCTGGAGGCACATCATTGTGCCGCCCTTGTCAGCCAATAGTCTAGTCGAGTGAGCTCTTTTTCTCTCGTCGGCAAACTCAGTTGTAGGCAGCATTATTCACTTCAAGGTCCTTCTCCCACAACGATGGATGATTACCTGCCTGTGGGTGAGGGGCTACAATCAGCGCAGACCCCGCTGTGTCTTTCCTTTGGGAGAGTCGCTCTGGATTTGGAACTGGTAACCTGAGCCTTGGTTGACATTGACAATGCCCCATGCCAAGTTGCCAACCGTTGTTCCTCTCTTTAAAGTGGGTGCGCAGACCACAACGTTAAATACTGATGACTAATCGATGTTGGACTGCATCAAAGTACTAACCATCTGAACATCAAGTATGAAAAGACGCAGCCAGTGCAGGTATCCTGTTGTGATGATGCTACCTATTACTCCAAACGACGGACAGGCCCAACCATACTTAAAATTAATTCATAATAGCATTAAGAGAAGCCGGTCGAAGAGATCGGTCTCCACAATTGTACTCCAATGTACCTCTGGTTCTTGCTCCCGAATACTTGCACAACTGCTCTGCAACGTGTTTGCGAGAGATCGAAAGTCTTTTCCGCTGTGGAGGCTAGGACCAATTAGAGGGGTGGGTCTATTATACCTCCTCTTCGCTTCTTCAAACATCTGTTCGGAATCCCATACTCTGACTAGCCGGCATGTTTGCTACGTACTTTTGGTGTCCTCTAATCCCCCCCTCTCCCCAACCCGCAACTCCCGCCGTGTTACTTAGCTCCAGTTATCGCTCAAGTGCTTCTGCAGGAAACGTAGAATCTCCGTCAAGGGCCTGTCACACGGATGTTTGTAACGAACATTTTGAAGACCCTGGACCCTGGTGTATAATTCCCATATTCCACATGTACCACTGCGCTGCCTAAGCCAGCAAAGCTTTCAGAAATCCTGGGTGTATTGGAATCCCCTCGGCATATAGGACACCGATGAATTTTGCGAGATTCCAGCCTATTATGAGGGAAATGTCTATACTATTCCGGCTACCTTCCGTGACGGAATGCTTGGGTTATACGCGGCGCATCCTACAAAGGCCATCTTTAACAAGCAGCACCCAGGTCGCAATACTGACTGACTACCATGTGGTAAGCGATAACAGAACTTGAGAATTGGCTGTTCCGCGGATCCGCGGAATCCTTTCGCCTGGGTAGAGCCGCTTATTGGAATGCTAGAGACTTGGCCAAAGAAATAAGGAATGCCCTTATCAAGCAGGCAAACAATGGCCGCCACACGTTTGCTATTAGTGGTCGCGATGGGGAACAGCAAACGTTGTCTAATTAGAGCGGGAGTGCGAATGTAAACTTCGGTAATAGCTGTGAAGATGGTTGAACTCTCTCTTTATCCTATCTGGGTAAGAAGTAAGAAGCAAAGTTCAGAGCCGGAAGGGATGATGGGTGGGTGGCTTGGCGGCACGGTTAGGTACATTCCATGGTCAGCCTGACAAGCTGGACAAGAATTTAAGCGAACGCATACATATTTTCATTCAAGACTCTGCTGGTCTGGACTCTGGTCACTACTACTGCTTTGGTGCTATAGCCCCACCACCCACGCTGTCCTAGATAGATGCAATCTGCAGCGAGTCCTCAACATGTATTTCACAAATAAGCAACGGCCAGTTGCAGGTACCTATATGTATACCATTGCCAACTCCAACAAGAATTAAAATCACCCCAACCAAAACAATCAAACAACCGAACATTGAATTTCATTATAGATCAACCGTTTGACAGCGCCCCTTTTCACAAACTAGCAGATAATTCTTGGCGGGATCTCCCGGCTTTAGATCCTTGAATAGCTGGTTCCGCGTGCGCAGCCAGAAAGACTGGTTCCCGACAAAGTCACCCGAACGCGAGGGTCTGATATCTACTAAAGCTGCCACGGTAGTCGCCGACGTTGAAAGAGATAGACCCGCTTCTGCACGAATTTTCTTCACCAATGCATCCCGCCCCGAGGATGCTGGTGGGTTTCCTCCTTCCTCGGTTGAATGGCCCGGGCTCGACGTAGACGCCGTAGCGTTTGCGGTGCTGAATACCCCTGTAACATTCCGTGTCTCTGTTTCTAATCCCACAATCGCATCTAGAAGACCGACGAAGAGGAACGGGTGCTGGAGGATTTCTACCGCGAAGGAATGGCAGGTCTGGCGGGCAAGAAGACGGTATTTGTCGTCTTCGAGGAGGCTGGAGAGACGAAGGAGATTGCGTGCAATTACCCCGTTGACTGATGGAAGGGCGGACTCGGTACCGGTCTTCAACCGAAGTAGAGTCCCGGGTGAACCTGGAACTGGGGTCGATGGGGTGGTGTAGTAGCCTGCAGGGGTCGAGCCGGAAAGGGCAAGGAAGTTGTCGTTGAGGTAGCCTGTAAAGAAAACATTAGTAATTAAAGCGACTCGTGGTGCCATTTGGGGCAGGGGGAAGTACCTTGTAGTTGTTCGGCGAATTGTAGGTAGCTATCATCAAACGTCGCTTCATACATATCCAATAAACCACCGGTCAAAAAGGCATAGTCTTCGGCAAAGCCCTGAGTCGTTCCTTTGCTGCCGTCGCGATAGATTCGCCAGAGTTGTCCCGTGGACTTTTCAAAGAGAGTCTCCTTGATGAAGTTGATTGCTTTGGCTGCAGCCTCTCGGCATTGAACCGCTTTTGAATCGCCGACCTCTTCAAACAACACACTGCACTTGGCTAGGGCACCGATCGCTAATCCATTCCATGCTACAATGATTTTGTCGTCAAGATCGGGCCGTACCCGGTTTTTATCCCGATATTCCCGCAGCTTCTGCCTGCTCGACTTGATGATTCGCACTACTTCGTCCTCACCTAGGCCAAATTCTTTGGCTAGCTTACTTGGTGTAGCCTTGATCGAAAGGACATTTTGATTCATGAATTCGTCGTGAGGGTCATTTTCCGGTGCGATGTTTCCATCAGGGAGCACGCCCCAGTGGCGAGCACAAACACCAGCATCTCGCGGACCCAAGACCTGAGTTAGCTCCTTGAGTGTCCAGACGTAGAAAGCACCCTCTCGCTTCTCTGTGTCATTGGGGGTTGGTAGACTGTCGGCATCCTCGGATGAGTGGAAAGCCCCAGTTGTAGACTGGATCGGAGCAGATGTAAGGTAGGTAATCAGATCGTACACTGCACCCAGCAGCTCCGGATTGTGGGTGATCTTGAAGGCATCGACGTAGACATCTAGGAGTTGTGCCTGGTCATACAACATCTTTTCGAAGTGAGGTAGCCCCCAGTCCCCTGTCACACTATATCGCGCGAACCCATGGCCGATGTGGTCCCGAATACCCCCGCGAGCCATACTGATGAGTGTATTAACAGCCATTGCTGTAGCATTCTCGCATTCTTCTTGTCCAACGATATCAGACACCGCGCTAGGGTAGATTCCAAGGCGAAGCAGGAAACTCAGATTCGATGGGGTCGGGAATTTAGGTGCTCTCCCAAATCCCCCGTTGGCCGTATCATACCGTGATGCAAAATGTTGATACGCCTCTTCCAGAAGGTCAACATCTAAATCCTCGTCGGCTTGACGGTCACCCTGGTACGTGTGTGTGCCTTCTTCGGCGAATTCTCTCAGCTGCTTTGTAATCTCCTTCGCGCTGTCGAGGCAGCGTTGCCGTTGAGTTTGCCAGACATCCCGCAGCTTCTCCAAAATCTCGATAAAGCTGACAGTGTCGGGGCCGAGCAACGATGTCGAGTTCGGGCCGGGCCAGTAAGTGCCCCCAAAGACAGGCTCCAAATCCGGGGTCAAGAAAACATTTAATGGCCAGCCCCCGGCCCCTGTGGTTGCTTGAACATAATTCATGTATATGTCGTCGACGTCAGGCCGTTCTTCTCGGTCAACCTTAATTGGAATAAACGAGTCGTTGAGAATCGAAGCTACCTCTTGCGACATAAATGACTCTTTCTCCATAACATGACACCCTGCAAGAATTTAGTAACTATATTTGGTCGTGATTGCGACAAAATGGCGGGGACGTACAATGGCATGCTGAATAGCCGATGCTGAGGAAGATTAGCCGGTTATGCCTCCGGGCGAGCTCCATGCTTTCCGCATCCCATAACTGCCAGGCCACAGGATTATGCCCATGTGCTCTCACCTATAGGACATGAGTCAGTACTGGGGTAAGGAAGGTGGAACTCAGGATATCACTCACATATGGGGATTTACTAGCCCCCAACCGGTTCACAAGCTTGGGCCCCGCGCCGGTCGGATTATCGTGGCCCTGGGTCTGTTGCGCCTGCATCTTGAACAGTCCTTTATTTCGCTGTAATTCGCTCTTGCATCTGATTACAATCCGTTGGATCCCGAAGGAAGAGGTTTGCAAAAAGAGAAGTCGACTGCCCGCACTGATGTTCAGGTACCAGGTCAACGGCGCGCGGGGAAGCCGATGAGGCGGATGCGATAAGAAATAGGAACTGGCAGAAAACGTGATGTAAAATCTGAAACCCGAAAAGTTCTCGGTGCTTATGCGAGATACCGGGCACGATAGAGGCTCAAAGAGCTAACAGGGTGATCGAGTGGCTTCTCGCGTGCATTCTGGCTCCCTCGGGTTGATCGTCGGCCGCCCACACTTGAATCTTTGCGTCATGGTTGCATGAGGCCGATCACGTGGCATGCCGGTTACTTGTACAGTTACAATAGTGAACACCGGGTAGGTATTTCTACTAGTGGATACTGAATACTCCTGGCTACGGCTAGCCTTCACTACTTTCATGTTCTGAATCTTTTCTCCTTTAGTCTTCTTCCATTAGCTCTGCTAGCTCTCGCTCCTCCTCTTCTGTTAGCATAGACTCTGGATTCGCAGACTCCTCGTCAGTTGAAGGTTTGGTTGCCTGTGCTACGGCATTCCGTAGATCATCAGGTTTCAGAGACCACTGCCGGATGGTAGCGTCGATGCTCACGCTGACCAAAGTCAGCCCAATTAGAGCCAATCCGGAGACTTCTTCGTAATGACCTGAAAACGTGTGGTATAGTTGCCCAGTCTAATGAAAGCATCAGCAAGCGCCTAGGGGAGGAAATGATAGAGAACTCACCGATCGATTCCACACGCGAACTTCCTCATCTCGACAAGCTGTAATTACCCATCCTCCACGCTCATCAACCACCACGTCACGCACATAGTCGGGGTGGCTGAGTGTGAGGTTGGGTTTCCAGCCGTCCTCCCTGACGAGACACTTTGCTGTTTTATCTGCTGAAGCTGTCCAGAGATCACCATCCTGATCGAAGTAAAGCTTGTTGATGTTTGTTTCGTGAGCTAAAAGTGCCTCCGTGCCAGTCAGGTCCTGGCTGCCTTTTGCGATATCGAAATGACGAATTTCCCTGTCACTACCGGCGCTAAAAACAGTTTGCTCGGTACTGTCAGGGTCTAGGGTAAACGGGTCAATTGCCAGATCTTGGATTCCTTTTGTGTGACCTTTGAACACATGCAACCGTTGCCCACTCGCAATGTCGAATACCAGTATTTGCGCATTGGCACCACCCGACAAGAGGAGATCCTGGCCCTTGAACCTCGTCGTCACAACGGCTCTCACGAAATCGGTATGACCTTCATATTGTAGCTTCTTTTGCTTTGAATTTATGTCCCAGCTCCAAACGCTCTTGTCCCAACTCCCTGCGAACAGGATCTGGCCGTTTGGACTAAAGCAAAGGCTCGTGATGGGTGCAGTGGGTCCTTTGAAGATAGAGGCAGTTTCACCGGTCTACACATCAATGCAAGTTAAAAGTTAACAATGAATCTCATGCGGCACCCAAACATATAGTACACCATTTAACCGGCATACCTCGAGGTTTATCTTCCTGACTGTCCCACCACTCTGCGCCACATAAACAGAGGCATTATTGAACGGGTCCGCTTGAATTGCAAGGATTTTGCTCTGCAGTCTGATCGGTGACCCATCTGTGTTTTTAGACTTGGCGTCCTTTCGTTGTTGTTGATCAAGAGCAGAACTAGACTCGTCAGCGAGAGACTCTTAAAAAAAAAAATGCGGGGAGAACTAGGGGGTGTTGTACGTAGTCTGGAAGAAGTCGTCTCGATGGGTGGAAGCAGACATGATTAGTATAGAAGGAACGCAGTCAATGTATGTACAAGATTTATTATACAGAAGAAATTATTGTAAAAGCCAACATAAGAAACGAGAATGCTTGTTTGGAGAAACGCAAATTCACAGCCTGGGTGACCACTAGAACTGCTGTTGGAGCTCCTGTGCCCGGCCGTAGCGGAGAGCCCTTTAGGCTTCGCACCACAAACTCTGCTTCCAGCTTCTTCCTCTCTCTTCCTCCACCTCTCCGTCTCCTCACTCCAGCTCCCTTTCTCCATCTCTCCAGCTTCTCTTCTCGACTTTATTATAACCCCCTCACTCCACCTCCTTCTCTCCACTCTCTTTTTTCTTCGCGCGTCAATCGCGCAATCCTCTACACCAAAATGGATATGAACCATTTAATAGGGTCAGTGGCCTGAACCAAGGTATTTGCGGTTAGGCTGAAGTTAACACCTGGCAGTCAACGCTTTAACTTGATTTCAAAGAGTGATATTCGGTATGTTCCTCAACCTATGTCTGCGATAGTACCTTTTGGCGCGGTATTCCTGAAGATTCGCCATCTAACCCTGTCTAGCTATGTCGGTACTTTACATGAGATCAACCCCGAAGCTTCGACGATTGCTCTCCAGAATGTCGTGTCGTTCGGAACCGAAGGCAGACGAGGCAACCCTGCCGAAGAATTACCCCCATCCAGCAGTGTCTACGAATACATTGTCTTTCGCGGAAGTGATGTAAAGGATATCAGCGTCGCGGAGGATACAAAGGAGAACGCACAGCCCGAGCCTCCTCAGATGCCAGATGACCCGGCAATCCTAGGGGTGAGTACAACCTGCCAAATCACCAGTCCATTCTCCCTACCTCGTGTTGGCCCATCGTATGATCAAATGATGAAATATTTCGGATGTAAACACAGACCTGTTCTGAATTGCGCAAAAACCATGTGGATATTTCCGTTGCCTTCCTTCTGAATAAACAATACGCCGAGGAAACACGATGTTACTTACGTTTACGTCACAAGGGACTCAAACATTTAGCTAATCTTGTCAATTAGAGCGCACCTCGTCCAGGTCCAGGGCCCGGTCCAGGCCCTCAAGGCGTCCCTCCCCAGCCGCAACAACCACCCCAGCAACCGCTCCAACAACCCCCTCAAGGGCCCCAAGGACCTCAAGGACCTCAGGGACACCGACCCCCACCCCCTCCAGGCTACCCTCAGCAGCCGCAATTTCAAAACTTTTACTCTCCGTATGGGCCACGATATCCCCCCTTCCCGCCTGGACCTGGCTACCCGCCGATGCCATATGGAGCTCCTCCGGGCTGGTACCCTCCACCCGGTCAAGGCTTCCCCCCTGGCCCAGGAGGCCCAGGACAGTTCCCTCCCCAGGTGCCAATCGGACCTCCAGGCCAGCACCAAACTCCACCTGCTCAGCGGGCCACTCCAACTGGACCCAAAGCAACATCCGAGCTGCCCGTTGGTGATCGCCCTATGAGCAAGCCACCTGTCCAGGAGACTATTCCTGCGCCTACCGCACCGGCTGAAAGCGCACCAACTCCACCCGTCGAGTCCAAGCCTTCCGTAGCGGAGGCTGTGAAGGCAACAACTGCATCTCCTGCCGAGAGAGCCCCTCCGACTGGGCCCCGTGGAGGACGCGCGCCACCTGCCATTCCGATCACTCCTGCGAAACCAGCAGCCAATGCCCCTCTAGCTCCCGCCGGTGCGAATAATGTGACCCAAGGCACTGCTCAAGCCGCTATCACCGAGGCAACTCGTGCGGCTACGGCTGCTGTCGCCGCTGCTATGGCCAAGCTACCCCAACCGAATGGACAAAAGAAGCCTCAGCAAGCAGATGCTTCCGTGGAAGGTGTCACCAAACAGCTAGGTGAGATGAAACCTTATGACGGCAACCGTGCTCCTCGTGGGGGTCAACATCCTCGCGGTCGTGGGGGCCACCGGGGTCAGCACCAACAAGCGCAGGGCAATAAGAAGATGGAGGTTCCCAAGACTGACTATGACTTTGCAACTGCCAATGCGAAGTTCAACAAGCAAGATTTGGTCAAGGAGGCCATTGCCACTGGTTCTCCTGTCCAGGAGGTTGAATCGCCTTCGCAGGTGACTAGCACTGCCGAGCTCGCCCCGACCACTCAAACAGCGAACGTCTACAACAGGACGACATCATTCTTCGACAACATCTCGAGTGAGTCCCGTGATCGTGAAGAAAGTATCGGTGCTCGAGCTGGTGGCCGGGAATGGCGCGGTGAGGAGGAAAAGCGGAACATTGAGACCTTCGGCCAGGGCAGTGTTGACGGATACCGGAGTAGCCACCGGGGTCGTGGCAGAGGCCGTGGTTATGGTCGCGGCCGAGGTGGTTACGGTCGTGGATATGGTTCCCGAGGTCGCGGAGGCCGCAACATGTCGCAGTCGACCGGCGTCCCAACTACGAACTAGTCGGGTCCCATTTTGTTGTTATAGCATTAGCTCGTGAACTGTTTGATGGCGCATTTAGCGGTGGACATGTTATTTTCCTACAATCTTCTCTTTCTTTCCGACTCGGAAGTGATGGCTCCTTCCTGAGGTCTACGGTTTCTGATATTTTCCGGCGTCAGGTGGTAGCATTCCTCAAAGAACTGGATCTGGACTTGACAGGCATGTCAAGACCGGCAGACTTCGTTTGGATTTGCATGGATTTTACAATGGGTGGTTGGGCTTTGCGCTAGCTGGCTTTGGTTTCGCATGGTGTCCGTATGCGGCGTTTGTCTTCTTTGCATGGATTATCTGTCATCGGCCTTCGCTGCACCACTCAGACGTTTGGACAATAGTACTATACCTGTGCTTTTGCTGTGTTCTGCGCGGCTGGATCCAGGACCACGTCCTAGAACAGCGACGGTGTTTTTGTATCATACCTAGTGGACGAAGACGGTTCCGAAAGAAAAAAATACATAAAACGAGGTCGACTGTCAAGTCAAGCCTCGATAATAACTGTCCAAATGCTTTTACATTACTCAGTAGACACTCGCATCATGTAGCTCGGGACAATAGGCATAACCGTAAGTGGCTGACCCCTCATCCAGTCCACAGAGCTTCTCCTCATCTCTCCACGCTGTCTCTGCCCGCTTCCTCGGTCGAGACTTCATATTACCCGGCTATCGAAGTCGAAACCCCAAAGCTTGAAAATGCACCATGGTTCCTCCGTCCGTCAACGCCCTCTTCCTTATACGCCTCCTCTTGGTACCACACCTCCACCCACCTCTACCAGCAACTACAAGATAAACCACAAAATCCAGTATGAGCCCAACTGAGCGCCTCGGCAACGTCTTCGATGCCCTCACCGGACGCGGGGCAACCCAGAACCCCAATGAGCTTCCCTGGAACCCCGATGCCTCGCGGTTTCCCTCGCGTAAGGAGCTGCCCAAGATACCCGGGGCTCCCAACCAGGCGGCCTGGGTATGGGGGAAGGATGACCAGGTACTTCCTTAACTATCTTCTCACCTCTGTCGTGGTTAGATTAAGATAAGACCTGACGGGTATATGCTTCAGATTGGCCGGTTGAACCTCCTCACTCCGGCGAGAGTGAAGGCTGCAGCTGCGGAGATCAAGACTGGTGAGATGGTTCGATTGGAGTATGTCTTTTTCCGTACCTTCTCCTGGGCTCCAGCTGAATTGGATGGAAACATGTGTTAATTAATAGACAGTCTCCCTGCTGATGTGCCCAAGACCCCAGCTTTCGGTCGAGAGGTCTTTGAGCATAAAATCAAGCCACTGGGTAGCGGTGTCGGGTATGATGATATATATCATATGAATACCCAAAGTGGAACACAATGGGATGGATTTCGACATGTACGTCCCCATTCATCCAAACGAGTTTGCATATAGAACAACATTTGACACGGCCGCCAACAGTTCGCCCACCTGGGCTCCAAGTGCTTCTACAACGGGGTTCGTCTCGTCTTTCCCCATCCGCCAAAAGCAAACAGCAACTGGAGACTGACCGAATAAACAGGCTACATCCGAAGATATCGAAGGCCCCAACCCTACAACCCGCTGCAGCATTCACCACTGGTCAGACCACTGCATCGCCTCTCGAGCAATCCTCCTAGACTACAAATCCTACGCCGAGTCGCATAACAAAGACTACGATCCGTACAGCAGTCACGCCATCTCGCACGCCGAACTAACCGCCTGCGCCGTATGGCAAGGCCTGGATATCCGCCCCGAAAGCGCCGGCGGGTCCATCCGACCAGGCGACATCCTCCTCGTGCGCTCGGGGTTCGTGCAGCGCTACCACTCGCTCTCGCCGGAGGAGCGCACCGCCGCGGCACTGCGCAGCCACGGGGACATTGCGTTTGCGGGCTTGAAGCAGGAAGAGGAGGTGCTGGACTGGTTGCATGATTGCTATTTTGCTGCGGTGGCCGGAGATAGCCCAACGTTCGAGTGCTGGCCTGTTACGGCGACGGAGGGAGGTAGGGGCTCCATTGGGTTTATGCATCAGAATATTTTGGCGCTTTGGGGGATGCCGCTTGGGGAGATGTGGGATTTGGAGAAGTTGGCTGAGACTTGTAGGCGTTTGGGGAGATGGACTTTCTTCGTGACGAGTGCGCCGGCGAATGTTGTTGGTGAGTTTTCTTTTTCCTCTCCTTTTCCTTTCTATTTTTTTTTTTTTTTTCCTCTTTGTCTTCTTCTTGTTAGGGTTGGGCTGATGAGTATGTTGTTTAGGTGGTGTGAGTTCGCATCCGAATGCAACAGCTATTTTCTAGTTTATATCGTCGAGACCAGTTTCGCTCAAGTGCTCATGTTGAGAGGAAGCAGTGCAATGCAAATGCATCTAAAACATTATATTCAATTATCGCAATTCATAATTCATTCATGTACATTCGTGATTTGACATGTCTCATCGTATCGTCCCATCGAATCCTGTTCAGTTAATCCCAGTTCAATAGTCCAATCCTAATCTCAAAAACCAAACCAGAAACACCATTCCGAAAGCCATCGGTCGATACTCTAAACAAATAAGCAGGAACGAACAAAATCCAAGAAGCAAAAAGCAAAAAGTAATTAGAAAATATCCTCAGGCCACTGAAAACTCCCATCGATGCCACCGTTCTCGCTTTGCGAGCGTCTCTTTCCCATCTCCTTGGCCAGGCGGCGATCAACCTTTGCTGCAGTTGCAGCTAGATCCTTAGGCAGCGGAGGCACAGGTGGGATGTACTCGTACCGCGCTTTCCTGCTAGATGTTCTGGTGGGAGTTACCATAGTTTGTTGCTGGCCGTGACCTGCGGGCTTACTAGGGGTATCGCCGCCACCAACACCATCATCATCGTTCTCCTGTTCATCATGGTGGAAGTTTTCCTTATCCTCACCATGGCCAGGAGACACAGTAGAACGCAGGTCCCCGCGTCCGCGTTTCATTCTGAGCACAGGTGTCGCAGAACGGTTGCGCGTCGTGGATCGGAGCGGGCGACTTGTGGGTGTTCGCTCTTCCGCTGGGGAGCTGCGACTATTCTCGACCCCCGGGCTGCGTCTTTGGTTTTGTTTGCGTTCGACTGAGCCGGGACTATCACCACGGGCGGTCTTGGGCAGTTTGGGCTTGCGAAGCGGTGTTTTGGGTACCTTCACAGGTGTCGATGCTGGGGCTGGGGCTGGGGTTGGTTCTGTCGCTGTCGCCGGTTGATCTGGGGTTCCGTTTTCTTTCCCCTGCTCATGGACCTGTGTGGTGTCTGGAGGTCGCTGTTGTTGCTGAGTGGATGAGCCTGGTTCCTTCCTTGATTCAGGGCCTGGGGATTTGCGCTTGCGGGATGATGGGCTGTTCGCAGAGCTACAGCGGGTTTCAGTAGAGGACTTGCGCCACGGCTTGGGGGACAAGAGCCGTGTTTTGTTCGCGCGAGCTTGAGACTGGGTCAGATCTTCAGAGCCTTGGGCCTCAAGAGTGCCGTTTGGGGGTGGGCTCAAGGGCGTAGTACGCTCAGGATCATGCAGGAGTCTTTCGGATGGGAGTGAAGGCAACGCCCCTGGAACGAATTTGCGCTGATACGGCTTCTCTTCAGTCACGGTGATGGGCATCAACTGCTCTGCCTCACCAGAAATCTCTCGCAGCTCCCGCCGCGCCCGATCAAGCTTGTCTTCGAGATTACTGACTCGCTTCATGAGCTTAGCGTGCCGCTGCATATCCTTGCGAGACCTCTGATGCCTGACTTCCTGGCCATCCGACTTCTTAATCGCCAGCGACGACTTGGCCTTTCGCAGGTCCGGAAACATTGGCAGTAACGAACCCCCACTCCGAGAGTCACGGTTGCTCGGAGCTTGTTCAGAGCTTTTTCGTGAATGCTGACCACCACCAGTGGCATTCCCACTGGCATCAACACTGCCGTACTCCATCTTCTCCCGAATAGACTTCCAGGTCTCCTCAGGGATACCCGCACTCCCTGTCCCAGAACCAAGACTCTGCACGTAGCTCCCCTTGGTAGTCCCCTGATATCCAGCGCGCTTAAGCTCCTCATACGCTAACTCCGCCTGTTTAAGCCGATCATTCGTAGCCTCCGGCGGCTTATCTTGAACCTGCGAACTCTTCCAAATATCAGAAACACTTCCCCATCCACCAAACGGGTTAAACGCCGATGCAATTGCTTTTCCGAAGCGGAAAATCCCAGAATTTCTATTAGCCGCGCGGGCGGCGGGCTCATTACCACGAGCTTGCCCCTCCACATCTCGGAAGAAGATACTAGGTGGTTTCTCACTGACTGTATCGTTCATGTGGCCCTCGACGAACCGCGACCGGCGCCCAGTGGGACGTGCGAGTCTCGGGGAGCCAGAACTCGCATGGCGTTCATAGTAGCGACCAAAGGGCCAGCGCTGCCGAGAACTCGCCTGTTCCTTCCGGGCTGTCGGAGCCGAAACATTTTCCACGGACTGGTGCGGCCAGTCGTTCGATCGGCGTCGCTTGACGGAGTGCGAAGAGGGGGAGGCTGAGCCGTTCACATCTACAGCGGAAGCAGAAGCGGCTACTGGGATACCAGGGTGGTCAGGGAGCGGAAACTCCGATTCGTCTGCTTCGTCTGCTTCGTCAGACTTCTCTTCCGCATCGTCGAATTGGCCCGAGATCTCGGAGAACAGATCAGATTCGTCACTGCTGTGGCAGGCGTCCCAGCCGTGTTTTCGTGACGAATAGCTGCTGTAGTTGCGGGTGGAGTCGTGACCCGGAGGGCGGGAGGCTGCTGCTGACTCGAGGGTCTTCTGGAGCTGGTGGTCTGGCTCTATATCGGAGGAGTAGATCGGAGCTGCAGCTCGAGCCGTGGAAGCAGAAGACATCTGCATCGGATCGTTTGTTTGTCAGTTCTTGCATTCTGGTGCGCGCAAGGGAGGGGAGGCACTCACCTCCGCACCGGTGGTGATGCTCTTCTCACTCTTGCTTCTCTCTTTTTATTCTTCTTTTTTTCTTCCCTTCGTATTTGGTATAAAAGTTACGAGCAAAGAGGAGGGTATCGCAAGGAGGATTCCTGCAACGCAGGTGTTTGAGCGTGGGCGAGGGGTTTTGTTGTGAGTGATGAGTTGTTTTGTTTTGATGGTCGCGCCAAGCAACAGAACTGAGCTCGAGTGCAGATACAAAGGAACAGGGACCAGGGTTGATATAAGGAACAAAAAGAAGAAACTCAAATTTTAATAGTCGATTCTTGAGATACGTGAATTATTTGTTCCTTGTTAGGTTGAATAGTCTTCTCGCGTCCGGAATGCAGGATGTTGACTTGCTCCCAGGCGCGGGCATTCTACGGCCCATATCTAGAAGATCCTAATAAGAACCATAGAATGAAGGATACAATTCGACTATGTCCTACTCGTAGATCATGGTTGCAGAAATAGATTTTAAGTTTCAATTGATGTGGTTTCCATTGTTTGTGCACATCTATTCAATTGCAGATAGATAAAAAAAAAAAAAAGTGTAGAAAAACAAGACCGCTCAAAACAGGTCATTCGAATCATAGAAAAATTCAAGTAGTCTGAACACCCAGCAACAGCCAGTCATTCTAATCAGATGGATGGCAGGGTTCTGGGGAATATAGGCAAAACATAATAAAAGAAAAAGACGGACAAGAATCATATACAGCGGTCGAAGGGTGAAACTAGGTATAGAAATGAGCCTGTAACCATGGAAAATGAAATTGAAAGAAACAAAATAAAAGATTCGAGTTGTCTTGTCCCGATCCCAAAATATTGACCGTCAATGTACGGCCTTTTCGCCTATACGCCGTTCCATCCAGAGGCCCACCAATGGTATAATGAAGAAACGCTGATTTGTTTGAATTAATGCATGGCAGGAGAGATCTTCGAGACCATACGCCCATTCGCCCGCTTATAGGCCATCTGGTCGGAGCCACCGAAAAGCGAAGAAACTCTGTCGTGGGAAGGACGACGCTGCATGCCACCAGGATAGGCTTCACTATCAGGCCGCATGCCATTGTAAAGTGGTCGTTCGTCATGTCCGAAAGTCTCCTCGTGCGTCCGTTTCGATAACGTCTGGTTCGTTTCCCAAAGGCCCTTGACGGGACCATAATCATTTCCTGGACTAGACCCAATACTGCTCGCTGGCTGAGATGATGCAGGTGGAAGCTCTGGGAGCGTTTGAATGGGAGGTAGCGATGTGACCATGTTGGAAGGAGTTTGGGATCGGGGGATTCTAGGGGCTTCGAGGGAATGGTGGCCTTCGCCAGGTTGCATGTTGAAAGTGTTTGGAAGGCGTAGCGGTGGCAAGGACGCGGTTGGTGGTTTCGGGTAGCTTTGCGGGCGCTCTGCTTGAATACGTGAATGCGGATACGGGTAAGAGTGCTCGTACTCCGTGCTTGTTGATGGGTTCCTCCCGTGAGATATCGACGGTCGAGGAGAATACATGTTTGTCGGGGTGGCTGCTGGCTGAGGAACATGAGACAGCGGGGGAGCTGGGTACTGAGTCTGTGTTGAACCAAATGACAAGTGGGATTGATACGAGGGAGTGTGTAGTGGTGGATGAGCAGCAGTGGGAGCTGGTGCATGGGTAGAAGCAGGAGAAGGTGTTGAAGAAGGCATAGTGACTGGGCCAGGAGCCGTGATCGAAGGCGGAATAGGCGTAGAGGAGGGTGCAGGAGTAGATGGCATCGGCCGCTGGTAAGCCTGAGGGTTTGTGGGTCCATACTCGGCGCCTGACGGGCGACGCTGGGATGGGTAGCCATATGCATGGTCGACAGTGCTGATACTTGTCGAGCGAGGGCGTTCAGGAGCGTTGACGTAGGCATCTGGTGTAACGTATCGGTCGGCGCGTCGACCGTTATACATCCTTTCCTCGTCATAGTCGTAGTCATCTGTCCTCTTGTCTCCACGGCGTCTCATACGCACATCCCGTCGAATACGAACACGGCAGCCCTGCTCTGCAATGACGCGGCTGAGGTTGGTGCTAGTGGTCAGTCCGGGGAACTTCTTCGCGCTATAGACCATAAATGGGACAGAGACCACCTCCAATCGGAAGTCCAAAAACTGCTGTGGTGCCGACAACTTGCCTGGAACCGGTGGAGGCATAGGCTGTGTCCCTTCAGTGGCGTCCTTCGCATCCTTGGTTTGCTCAAACAGGTGGAAGCTCAAACGGTAAACACCCTCATGTCGCACCGAAAGGTCGGGGAAGATAAAGTATCCGGCTTGAGATGGTCGGTCCAAATATGCCACACCAGCTACCGGGACACCAGTCAGAACTGGGCAGCTTGGGGTTGGCGCAAGTCTGCCTTGAGCCATGGGGCGAGCGGTTTCCAGAGTTGCGAAGAGGAAGAAATTGGCGTTATAGGCGAATGTGATATCGGTTTTGTGGGTATCATCATGGGGATCCGATTCGAAGATACGCATTTCGACAACCGGGGGAGGATCAACAGGGCGACGGTCCGCAGACGCTGTTCAAATGCATCATATCAATATCATGTTCATGTTCGATCAAAAGTTGGTAAGGTTCTGCGTACACTTAGCACCTGCACCGCAAGCTCTGGCACGCTCGGGCTGTTGCATAACGTTCAATCTGTACGTTATCTTCTTTCCCTCTCGAGTGATCCGGCTGACGGAGTGGTCCGTCTCGTTGACCGGAGCTGGTGGTGGAGCTCTCGCAGCCGTTTTGACGTGTGATATGGATCAGTTCTAGGACACTGAGGACAGTTAGGATCGAGGAAGTTGGAGTGAAGAGAATTGCAACTCACGGTGACAATTCGTATATACTTCGAGTTCGGCGAGTCTCGCTGAATGGATTGAGCCTGCGTTCCTTGCTGGCCAGCTCAACAAACGCGATGGACGGCAGTCAAGGCAAGCACCCGGGGAACAGGCAGACTGAACACGAAAAGCTGAGGAGCGCAAGACGATATATCATACAAAATGAAAAAAAAAAAAAAAAGATCAAAGGGGGAGGAAACGAAGGGAAGAGAAAGGAGGAAGAGAGGGTGAGATTGGATGGACACGACTTGTCCCTATCGGGGTAAAAGATGGAATAGGAAAGAGACTCTCGATGAGCGACGGCGTGGAGAGGCGAGACTCAAAAGAACGGAGACAGAGAGTCAGAGAGGGGAGACCGCGATAGAAAAGAGGGTCAGAAACGGCAAAGTCAGCCGTCAGTTCACGCTTCACAGTATCGGCGCGAGACTGGGCAGCACTAGCGAAAATTAAGTACTTTGGCCGGGGTTGGATCGACCAGGCTGACGGAGACGAAGATCACGGAGTTAAAAACAAGGATAAGAGAATAGTTAATAATAGCATGCAATAACAATAATTCTTTTTGCGATGAAAGTGTGTTCAACAACCAAGATGTGCCAGATAATTGTCTTCCAACTTCCCAGCTGCTGGGACTTGTTCCCTGGGCCGCCATCGTCTTCTCCCGAAGAGAACAGGATGACAACATTGGAGGAGTCTGATTGAAGACCCGATGGCGCGCTCCCGACCGGAGCGGTGGGTGCAGGCACTGCAGTGGAATGGAAGAATAGGGGGGTGGGGACGGGGTTGTGCGCAGGCTAACCGGAGCCGGCTAGCGAGCTGGGCCGTCGTTTTACTCGTGCCACCACCAGCTTTGACTTTCAAGAAGTCTACTGCCTATCTGGGCAGCGATTGGCATCCGGCTGGGCGCCGGTCTGGCAACCCTGGGCCTGGGACCGGGCCTGATTGGCGGGCGGCTCTGTTTGACTTTGCCAGGCATTGTCCGTGCTCCTGGGGCTCGTCTTCACTGTTCAGTTTTCAGATGTGCTCATCTCGCAAGAAAAAGAAAGCATGGATCGAACTCTTGTCTTTGGATGAAAATGTCCGACAAAGTTTCGACCCTCGCTGCGCCGCCGTACCCTTCCAAATAATAATCTCAGTGTCCTTTGTCGCTGGTCGTCGGAATTGTGCAAGCGCCGATTGCTGGGACTCGGCGCAATCCCCCTCGACGAGTGAACAAAACATTCCTTCCGTGCCGAGCCCTAGTTTGATAAGATCAGAGGATTACAATGCCACCAGCCTCTTTTGGCAGCTTTGCAGGTTTTACAGGCCTGCAGTTGCAGCAGTGAGCACTGAGCAGACTCTTTCCAGAGCCGGTGTTTTATTTCCGCTCCAGGCTCCAAACTTGTACGACTGTGCAGGTGGAGCGGGCATCAGCCGCTATTATTGGAAGACAGTTCCATCCAAGGTTTCCTGCAAGACAGCGGGAATCGGGCAAAAGCACTGGCCAGCTCTTCTGTCTGACGCTCAAACATCTCCCAAAACCTGGGCCTTGGGAATGCACTCGATCCGCCGTCTTGGGTACGAGTTTCCAGATCTCAGGGACTCAATTTTTATTTTCATTCAACAATGACTTTCAACCTTGGATGTTTTGTGATTTTTGCCTGTTGGAACCAAGGAACGGCGAAGGAATTTTGACTCGCCTCAGCTGCCATTCTTGCGGATGTCTTCCTCCATCAGTCTCCGGTGTACGACTACGACCCCGGGTCATCGGTGACCAGAGGTTCTCATCCGCCCCCGCGCCCGAGTTCGGCTCTCATCAAAAATCGACAAGCTGACAATATTTATCTATCAAACTTAGAAGACTTTGAGTTGAGGCAGTGAAGCACATCGTGAAAATCGACTGGTCAAGCAAGCATAACATCAAGCGAAGCGCCCGTCGAACTGGCTGTGGGCGGCTGGGGAACAAGGTTTCCTGAATCGCGCTAGAAGCCTCAACTCTGGGCCCGAACTCGGATCGATGGGGGCATCGACGGAATCTATGCCTAACATGGAAGGAGCCACAGGCTCCGATGATTGGGTCAGGTTGTCAGTGGAAATGCATCTGGTGTTAGTCCGGGCTGGCTCCCTGCGTGGCCTCGGACAGCATCGCACCCGGCACCACCAGCCTACCAGGAGAGAAAAGGCCCACTGTTGCTCGGGGCGGACCGGCCATGGACCGCGGTGGGCCTCGTGGAAAACACCCGGCCATTATAACCAGTTCTCGCATTTCTGTCCGTTTCATCTTGGATTGTCACAGAATGTCGCGCAGTTCCTTGCATCCCTTTAATTTAAACACCAATGAGAGTCTTCGCCGATGATCACCCGGCGAAGGGCTTGATGGTTGTCGCTATCTTCCGCCGACGACCAACAGGGCATCGTGCCCCAGTTGCCGACTTGAAATATCCAAGCTCCAAGGCTGTATCACGTAGAGCCTGAGGCAATGACTTCTGCAACACGGGATTCCAACTCAGCAACCCGAGTCAGCTCCCATAACCGCATTTTCGGATCTACCCGGCATGGATCGCCGTCACACATCAAGCCATTTGCCACTGCTCGAAACATTCCAGTGCAATTTGAAATGCTAACGGTTGGAACACAGACCAACAATCGAATCACACGACTTCGATTTGCTTTTCCCGCCCCCTTCTCCATGCATTTTTGTCTTTTGATAGTCCCCGGAGAAAAAGCGAACAAATGGTCTGAGCCAGAGACGATACCACGCTCCATCAGAGCCAGCAGTCAAGCAGTGGACGTCCAACTCAGGCCCACAACCGAGCCAGCCAACCTACATGAGGCGATTGATCCGAGTGGATAGCTCTGTTAATCGTGACATACCGGTCATTGGTAGTCCTCTTCTTCAACCTGAAGGAGCCTAATCCATGTTCCCTGATTCCATCCCAGCGTCAGCTGGCTCTGCAGGGAAACTGTGCTAAAAAGCCAATCCAGGATTGCTCTCTATCGGCTGGCCCAGGCTCCGGATTGCGCGATTACGGTTTAGTCTTAAATATGAACGCCATGTTCCTAATTTCCAGGATGCGCACTGTGCAATGTACAACAGTCTTCAGCATCAATCACACCTTATCTGAGTCATTACTCCGGAGCGCCGTGTGACATTGGTGGTTAAATGACTTTCCGCGACCCCAGGCGAGTCCCAGGCAGCGCTCCGGTGCAGCTCTAGCCTCAACTGCCCCAGTCGACCGTTATTCCTCCACCAGAGCTCGATGTGATAGCTAAAATGTGATCAGTCTGAAAGCCGCTCGCCCCAGGCTGACAGCTGTCCATGCCTCCTGAAGGCCACGATTCGCAAAAAAGTCGAATCCAGATATCAAACTAGCGATAGGCTTGCGATCTCGCTGTTCTTGGCAACCGTTTTGCCGCTGAGTTGCTGATGCATCAAGTAGGCAACCTCGAGTCCCCGGCTTTCTGTGGTGGTAAAATCCGGGGTTTGAACTGATTTGACCAGTAGTCACTAGTCACTCCTCGAAGACCTGTCTTGGTCTTAGATATTCGGCTTTTGACCTTCATCGATCTGACAGCTCTTGCAGCATCGGGACCGTCTCTCACGCACTTGGACCCTTGAAGCTCTTCCCGTTCTGGCGTAGTATGAGAATTGCCTATTCCATTGTATACCTTTATCCCCATCACCTCATGCATAATCCCCTGGTGCACAATCACTTCGCCGTGTTATACCCGATAGTCGCTTCTCAAGTTTTCGCCGTCACGGATTGCATGGGCAGGAATTCCGAGCAGCTTAGTGTGGTAGCGACCTGTACTCGGCAAGGGGCGCAATAGCCACGCCCACTCGCTGCGTTACTCCGGTAGCTATCACTTACACAAGGTCTTACATGCGGCATTCCTCGCCTCTCCTGATATTTATCTGTTTTCCGCCATTGCCACGCTAAATTAGTTCCTTGACCTGCGTCTTGCTGACTTGATGGGAGTTCTGTTCACACAGCGCTTCTTTGGCTGAGGGATCAAAATATCGCGTCGTCGAATAGAAGCCCAATACTACCTTTTCCAACTTGCTATTTCATTTGCTTTGACTTGTAGAGGTAAAATAATGTTAATGCAGATGGCTCCAGGATCCTGGTGCTGGCTAGACCGGTGCACCGAGTCATTTATATATAGTGCGGGGCAACGCTGAAGTCCACTATATATTTAACGTCTGCCACGCTTTTCTTCCCACAACTGTCAGCAGCAAATAAATCAGTCATCCCCAGGATGTAACCTTTCTGAAGGTTGCCTCTTTTTGTTATTCCATGTTTGAAAAGACTTTGACTGGGGGTTTCCCTGACGTATCTTTGGCAATGGCGCGTGGGAAGCAGCCGCTCACAACCACAAGCAAGGTGTGTTATCAGGAGGTCTGACAAATATGCCACAGATAGTTAACCAAGGATTCTCTGGAATGGCCAGCAAATGTCGAATGACAAATTTCCCCACGCCAGATCGTCGTTGTTTCTTTGTTTCCTTACCTGGCGACTTCGATGATCGCCCGAACAACCCGACCATCCGAGCGAAAAGAGATCCAGTAATCGCACAAACGGTCAACAAAGAATTGCCACAAACGCTCGAGCCAGAACCACAGGTCTCAGATCTTCAGATCGGATCCAGATCTTGAACCTATCCGGATTCCGGAGCAGTTTTTCCATCTCAGACCCTGCACCGATCCGTTCAAATCGTCGGACCGAGGAACACCACAGCGGAGCTCCCCAACATGCATGAACTGTGGCGGCGGAACGGCAGTTTCTTCCTTCTTGAATCTTCTCCGTCCCAACAAAGTAGCAGACTCTGCTTACCAACCAGTCATTTTCTTCAAAGACATTTTATACCCACCATCGGCTCAGGTTGGAACCGGCGATTGTGATTTTAGGTTCGCTGAAGGGAATCCATCTGGGCTCTCTAACTGGTCTTGGAATTGTCACCATCCATGTGGAGCATGAGGGGTTACTGAGCTGTCTGCTCGTTGAGGAATGTAAGAGGGGCACGATTTGTTAAAGTTGACGCCACTCTCTGGAAAACCAGGCAATTGGTTGTCTCAACTACGCACTGGTTAAATACAAAGAAACCGCGTGGAGGCCTCATTTGATGGTATGTGGCCGAACTGGTCCGGAGATCAATATATACCACCCCTTGGTTTGGTTATGGGGCTACTTCCGTCTCCGCTCCACCCGGCCCTGTAGCTCGTTGAATCGAGCCACGGGTGGGTTTTCCAGGGCTTGAGCGTTAATGCAGGCTCTTAACCGGTTGGTACTAAAGGGTAATACATCTGGGACGGCCCCGGGTCCCTCCACTCTCCCCAGTGCTCCGAGATTTCGTCTCCTTTAACTCAGTCCCATCTACATGCTTTTTGGCTAGTACCATAAATCAAGTACGATATACTTGTCGAAATGCACCCTCTTCACCCACTAGAGCCTGCTGGCGACAATATCTGGCTATATGAACCCTCAACAACGGGTGATTATACCGCTCCGGATGGACACCCAGCACTCATAGTTCTATGCACCTGGCTTGGGGGTGCGACCCCTCGACGGATAAGCAAATATGTGGGCTACCATCGTCAGTTATTCCCCAACTCCGCCATTCTCCTTATAACCACCGGCATGATCGATATTACGGTTCGCTCCTTCGCCGTCATCCGGGCTCGGCTGCAGCCAGCAAGGGAGGCCATCCGCCGGATATTGGGGAATAATGCGGGCTACCCAGAGAAAAACCCTAATGGAGTGCTTCTGCACATATTTTCCCATGGCGGAAGCAACATTGCCATCCAATTGATACTCTCCATGCAAGACCGAAAACATCCGAGCGGTATCCATAGACTCCCGTTGCAAGGTATCGTCTTTGACAGCTGCCCCGGCGATACGACGTTTATGCGGAACTACCAAGCAAGCGTTTATTCCCTCCCTCCCGCACCTCTACCTATTCAATTAGTGAACAGAGCCTTGCTCTTCCCGGCTATAGGGCTCATAACCGGGCTCCAGGCCGTTGGTATTACAAGCCCGATTAGTGCAATGCAGAAGCAGTTAAACGACAGCCTGGTTGTTTCCGCCCGCGTTCCACGATTATATTTATTCTCGAAAGCAGATGAGACGATACGTTGGGAGGAGGTACAGGCTCATCTTGACGATGCTAGAATCCGGGGGTACAATGTGGCAAGCGTGGTGTTTCACAAGAGCCCACACTGTGCCTTGATAGTTGAAGATGAAAAGAGATACTGGGGTGCTGTCCAACAATTCTGGGACCAGATGGTGGAGGGACATGCTCCAGCCGAAGTGGTGACGGGCGAGGCGGAGGTGCCAATGGCTGTCCCAACAGCCATTCGGGAGAGCCGACTATGAATTATCTACGTCTGATTTTACGCAGCAATGGCCACATGTTCATGATATGCTCCACTTAAGTATTGAAACCAATATGGTAGACGTAACCTAATCTAGAAGCTTATGTTGTTGTGTATAGTCCAAATCGGGCCATCCTGATTGGTCCTCCCCACGTTTCAGGCACCGCGGGAACTTTCCACCCGAGGTTCTGGATTAGTATTTTCATTTCCACCAGCTCCAGCTTCAACTCTCGCTCGTCCTCTCACCCATGCCTCCCTTCCATGGATCTTCTATCCGTCCTCCCTAACTTCTCCATCAAATCATACACCCACATCCTCCCACCCCTCGAACGAGCGAGAGTCAACACAGTCGATCTCATCTCGCTAGACACCCTAGAAATCGCCAGACGCGCCCACGTCCCACCTGCAGACGTCCGCCGTCTAGCCAACCACGTCATAAAAGCCCTGCACCACGATGTCGGATTCGAAGAAGCCCCGCGTCCTGAGGATGAACAACCCGACAGCAGCCTCGATCCTGACGTTCCGTTGATTCCAGGCCCACGGACCAAACTCGACCTGTCGCAATGGTGTACGATCAGCACCCTCGACCCCACATTGGACACCTTGTTGAATGGAGGAATTCCGACGGGATACGTGACTGAAGTCACTGGCGAGAGGTATATCTCTGTCTGAACGTGGTTTTTTATGGGCAATGCGTGGCTAACGGCTAACGCGTTGTAGCGGGAGCGGCAAGACACAGTTTCTTCTTGGTCTGCTGCTGGCGGCTCAGCTACCACCACCTCGAGGCGCGGCCAGAAGCGCAATTTACATCTCCACGGAGGCACCGCTTGCTACGAATCGACTGTCTCAGCTCATCGAGTCTCATCCGCACCTCTCGAGCCTTTCGCGTGATGATGCTCCTTCGCTACAGAGGGTTCTGTCTGTCAATGCTATGGACCTCGAGACCCAGGACCATATTCTGAATTACCAGCTGCCTGTTGCGATTAAGCGGTACAATGTTGGGCTCGTTGTTATCGATTCTATCACATCAAATTACCGAGCCGAACACACTGCTCATGATATATCGGGCTTATCGACGCGCTCGGGGGAACTGGCTAAGCTAGGCCAGATGCTGCGCAATTTGGCCGCAAGCGAAGACGTTGCCATTGTTGTTGCCAATCAAGTCTCCGACCGGTTTGAGGGGGAGGCTCCCTTGAATTTCCCACGAATGCCACAGGACCGGACACCCATGTCTTCCCCCGCCTCGCAGCAACAGCGGGAGTATCGCCCCAGCGCTGGTCGTGAATCGGCCGCATCACCTTTACCCCGGATGCGTACGTCAGAACCGGGTAATGTCGAGCTGAATCAACAAAGTCTTGCCGTTCCCCAGTCGACACCGAATTTACCGTCGTCATCGCCCCTACCGACTCAGGAGGACCCGCAGCAGTTTGACGGATCATATCTGGTGGGTAATCCTGCCCGGAACGAGATCCTCAGCCTGCAACATCAGCAACGTTTCTTCACTGGGTGGGGGGACTCTCTACAGCCGTTGGATCAGAGTATCTACCCCGGGTTTCAACGGTCAGCCCCTAAGACCCCGACATTGGGTCTTGTCTGGGTTACACAGATTGCATGTCGAATTGCTCTCAAGAAGTATTTTCGGCCAGCGAGCATTGATCCTGTCGCGGAGGCAAATTCCGCTGTACCTACTGTTGATCGGGCACCGTCAAAGGAACAAGAAACAACCGAGGAAGAGTTCCCATCAAGTGTAGCTTCTAGCCCGGGCGAGAGCACGGGCCATCCAGAAAATTCTCCAACTCGAGAAACTGCAAAATCTCAGCTCACATCCTCGGCTCCCCCGCCCTCTCAACATACTGAGCAATCGATTCAGCGAACCATGAAGCTGGCTTTTTCTCCGTGGGCGGGTGGATCTGTTCCCGGGAAGTCTGAGTTTCAGAACGAAGTAGAGTTCGAGATTTGGAGGGGCGGGATTCGGGCTCTCCAGACACAGTAGGGCAGACAATGTATATACATATCTAGTATGTTTGTGCAATCTAGCCATGCATAGTTCTGAAGTACAAGCCTCATATATTACACGAATCCGTCGATATGTTGACTACCTGGTGATTCAACTGCATTTACATGCTACCTACCGCAAGATCTATCTCGGGCTAGAGCTTGCGAAGTTCTCGTTCTTGTAACATGTGTCACAGGCACTGAATCATAGAGAAGTATCGGATAGCTTGCCGATCATATGCACCAAACCACTATCAGCTTGACTCTCGTCAACGGAAGCAATATGTCAACATTGAAAATCTAGAATATTTATTAGTGATATACACCTTACCCCAATTAATTAATCGGCTGTCGGCTGAGACACCATGGAGCTGTTGGTTGGCTGATTGGATGGTCGGATAACGTCAAGAACAGAAATGCCTCGGCTCATGTTCGGCTGCCCCAGACTTGACTTCATCAAAGAGGCGACCACTCACTCCTTCTTCCCTCACTTTTCTTCTTCTCCTCATCACTTTCCTTCCCAATATCTTATCCATATATCTAAGATATTTCTAAAAAAGTACTATAATCATGGCCGCCGAACGCCTAAACTCCATCCTCTCCCACCTCCGCCCGGGGAATAAGGGCGTTGCCGCTATGTAAGTCTACTTACTCCCCTCACCTCCGCTCCCGCCACATCCCGACCTTACGTCTAGCACACGCATGGAGCAATTCCCCGAAACTTGAATAGAGCAGATGGAACTAACCAGTGACCGAACGACCGCAGTACACAGAAAAACCCCGACGATGTGGTCATCACCCTGTCGCTGCGCACGCCGCTCACAAAGGCTCGCAAGGGCGGGTTCAAGGACACAGACCTGGACTATATCGTCTACGCACTTCTGAAGGAGGTCATTGCCAAGTCGCAGATTGACCCGGCGCTGGTTGAGGATGTTTGCCTGGGAAATGTACGTTCTACTATAAAACCCTCTGCTCAACTCTTCAAATATGATTCCATATCTGTACATCTAGATACATTATACATGGGAGGTTGCGAACAATTGCTAACGGTAATGCGCCGAGATGTAGGTCAACGACGGAAAAGCCGCGTACCTCGTCCGCGCTGCTTCCCTCGCCGCCGGAATCCCGCACACTGCTGGTGCCTCATCCGTGAACCGATTCTGCTCGTCGGGGCTCAAGGCCGTCCAGGATATTGCGAACCAGATCCAGCTCGGCGCGATTGATATTGGTGTTGCCGTAGGCGCGGAGATGATGTCTGCCAGCGGCGACCGCCTCAACAAGCCGTTTAATGACGAGGTGCTGAAGAACCAGGAGGCTGCGGACTGCATGCAGCCTATGGGACAGACGTCCGAGAACGTCGGCAAGGATTTCAACATCAGCCGTGCGCAGCAGGATGTGTACGCTGCGGAGTCGTTTAGGCGCGCCGAGGCCGCGCAGAAGGAGGGGTGGTTCGATGACGAGATTGTCCCGATTACGACGCGCGTGAAGGATCCCAAGACTGGCGAGGAGAAGTCCGTGACTGTGTCCAAGGACGATGGTGTCCGGTACGGGACGACCGTAGATAGTTTGTCCAAGATCCGACCTGCGTTCCCGCAGTTTGGGGACAAGAGCACCGGTGGCAACTCGAGCCAGGTCACGGACGGTGCTGCGGCGGTGCTGCTCATGCGCCGCAGCAAGGCGATTGAGCTGGGCCAACCCATTCTGGCCAAGTTCGTCGGAGCCACGGTTGCGGGTGTGCCGCCGCGCGTTATGGGCATTGGACCTACCGCTGCCATCCCCAAGCTGTTGGAGAAGTTCAACATCGAGAAGAACGAAGTGGACATCTACGAGATCAACGAAGCCTTTGCGTCCATGGCTGTTTACTGTGTTCAGAACCTGGGCTTGGACCATGCCAAGGTGAACCCGCGTGGTGGTGCGATTGCGCTGGGTCACCCGTTGGGTGCGACTGGGGCGCGCCAGATTGCGACCATTCTGAGTGAGGCCAGGAGGACGAAGGCCAAGGTTCTTGTTACGAGTATGTGTATTGGAACTGGCCAGGGTATGGCTGGATTGTTTGTGAATGAGCAGTCGTAATTGCCACTATACTCTACTTGTAACTAGTTAATGTATTTGTCAATATCAAATCATGTTCATGTCTATCAAAGCTCTGGAAACAATGCATGGGGGTATATGGAGCCAAATGTTGAAGCAGTAAACGTAATGTATAATCAAGAAGACGGAGACCCCCTCTCTTCCCTCGCTTTCCTAGCCCTCTCCTCCGCCGCTCTCGCCATAGCCTCCCTCATTCCTCCAGATCCAGCGGCACTACCAGTACTCCGTCCTCCCAAAACCTGCGAACTCCCCACCCACCCCCGTTCATCATGCACATGGCCCCCCTCCCTCTCAACCTCCCAATCTCCCGGGTTATAAAACTCCGCACCCCCGGCACCCCCAACACTCTGCCCACCATGCTTCCAATCCGCCCTCTCAACCTCCTTCTCAATCCTCCCCGTCAAATCCCAGAAATCACGATCATGCTCCGAGAACACACAGTGCGCCAGCTCATGACACAGTGTCTTCCTTATCGTCCTGTAATCGCGGTACCCGTCGTACGCATCCGTGCGGAGCCTTAGCTCAATCACCTCACCCTTATTCCGGTTCAGGCCGAGCGTGCGCGACTCCGACGTCGTGTGCTCGGCGGGATCCATCTCCGTTAACAGCGGGACGGAGAATTGGTGGTTGGCCATTGCGGCGCGGATGCCTGGGTCGTCGCGCAGGCGTTGGAGGAAGGTTAGGCTGCGCGATGGGTTGGGGAGGTGAGGGAGGGGTTCGAGGCGGTGGAAGGTGTAGTTGTTGCTAGAGGAGGAGGATAAGGTGTGGATTGATGCGCCACGTCCTCCGCCTGTGCGTCTTGAAGATGCAGATGAGGAGAGGTGTGCGCGTGCCTCGGCCTGAGCGGCAGCGCGCTTTTCGTCGCGGCGGCGGGTTTCTGCGCCTTGGGTGTTGAGGGTGGTGATTTCCTGCGTGGGTGTGCCGAGGAGAGTGATCTTGAGTTTTGGGGAGGATAGTGGGATGGTGTCGGATAGCGGGGTTGCTGGGAAGGGTGCCTTCTGCATGCCTGGCTTAGGTGCGATGAGGAGTTTCTGGTTCTCGATTGGGATGTGGAAGGTTGAGGCGAGGGTTGCTGAGAGGTCTTGGAGGGTGGCTTCTGCGGGGAGAGTGATGGGGTGCGCAGTCCCGTGGTGGTGGACCGCGAGGGTCAGTTGTTGTGCTGGTTCAACCATTTTTGCGCCTCGATGGATCTTCTGCCGATGTGCTAGGTGTGGATATGAGGGAAGCCGGCGCAGGCGACATGGCGGTTTTATAAAGAGGGCGAACAGCAGAGCAGGCAGAGGCGCTGATGATGAATCCGCTGATCTTCGATCACTTTCTATGATTGGTTAGTCAGCCGGAGATAGCCTCGGAGATTCACCGCAGTAACGACAGAACTATAAGTGAAGTACGGTATCGGGCTCAGTATTAGTACATAGTACTGTTGGTATCGTAGCTGGCTCTATATAAAGAAAGTAAATCCTGCCGTATGCTGATGCAGTTCAAACCATGACTTCAGTCCCAGAAAACCCAACAAACCCATGTTATACAAGCAGCAACAATACCGCGATTATAAATCAAGCTGCACAGAGGAGTCTACTCCTACTGCTTATTGTTTCCTTCCTCCCCTCTTTCTCGCTTTCCTCACCAGGGCCATCGAATACCCATTCCTCTAGGTCCGGATTCCAAGTATAGCTGCGCCAATCAGTTGCCACTCTATCTAGACCTCGCATGAAAACTTACTGATTGTAGTGTATCTCTGTCAACGCCTTATCCTGATACTCATCCCTTAAGACCGCCTCATACCGGTAAGGGACTTTGGCTGCGACACCTTCAAAGAAGGTTTCACGAAGCGGGTATATGTCGTTCATAAGGTAATTTTGGTTATTCTTGCAGCCCCATTCGTTGGGTTTCTCTTTGTTTAACTGGCCGAGCGCCGTGATGTCAATGTATAGACCGGTCTGCATGTCGGTCCAGCGGGCGTCGATGACGTTTGCCCCTGTTCCGCGATCACGCTGTCGCGCCCCAGAATTGATGTCTAGGAGTTAGGAGAGCTCTGCATCCGGATTGGTGGTGTTATAGTGGACTTCGGTTCCGTTGAAATCATCGGCGAGGCGAAGTAGCGTGGCTTCGGAAACCTGAGTATCGATATCCCAGTCCCAGGGCATAATCTACAAACCAACCTGTGAGCCAAGTCCATGAAGGCCGAGGATGGTGAGAGACGACTACATACCTTGCCATTCCACCACCACCCTAGCAGTGCCCCGTGTGCAATCCAGGTTTCGAGATTGTTTCCGTTGAAGAGCTTGAAATACGAATGGATGATATGGGTCAATGTCTGCGAGCGTTGCTCTTTCGGTACCGGTTTTTTGAAGAAGCGCGAGTCATAATGGGCATGGACCTTGTCATTTCCTGGCTCCTGGAAATATTTGTATTCCGCCGACGCGTTGAGCCAGTACTTTGTTTGCAGATAGTATGGTTTGCTGTGGTTAACAACGGTTCCGTGGCCGCTGGATGCCGATAAATTCGTTTGGCCGGAGCTTGGAATGGCTCTGGCCACTGTTGTTCTAAATATACTGACGAGAGCCAGTAGATTTAGAACATTTCGGAGTGGGATGTAGCTTCGATTCCGAGGTATGGAATGGTCACGTATGCGTTCGCATTCTGGAGTTATGTCCAGTGTTTACGATTCATTCTCGAAACAGAAGAGAATGGCGTCTTAAAGATAGAATATGACGACATCTTGAAGGGATATTGGCGTTGCGTAGACTTCCCGGGAAGGCCGGTATAGATCACCGTGAGCGAAGGATGGTGACAGCGGTTGACAGACTTGGTGCAGATTAAGTGATAGCGAGAGTGAGAGCCAGGAAAGATGGCAAACGAGGAGCAAGAGAAGGGAGGATCATGGGGGGCATGACTGAAGAAGTGAACTGCAAAAAAAATGGACATCAAGGACACAGCGAAGCCATCCGCTGGGTCACAATCTGGAGACAACTTCGAACCATAGTACATTAAGCCGCCAATTCTTTGCCAATCGCGTGGGCAGGGCTGCCTGGCCCCACTGGGCAGTAGAGGTGTATAGGGACAACAGCATTTGCAGAGTTGATACTGTTAGGCTCCTGAGTTAACTCGTCTGATATTGGCCGCCGCAAGGGGTGGCCAAGGACAAGGCCTCGGCGTTGTTCACCAAGCTCGTCTTTAAGCTCCTGCTCTGGCAGCGGTGGTCGAGAGAACGAGAAGCGGAGGAAAGGAGAGATAGCTATAAAGACAAGAACGTAGTCTTCAATTGCTGAAGGATTCACCGCATGAGAAAGAGATCCTGCAGGGCTGATCGTGATCATCGGTGTCTCCAGCTCGGGCCTCGCGTGCCATTCTTCCCAATCGGATCGCTCCGACGCTTGATCTCTGCAGTCAGCACTTCAATCAAGCTTATCTCGAGTAGAGCCGATCATCTCAATCATAACATTGCTATAGAATAGCTGAGCAATCTGAGAAGCGATTTCGATTCTCAAGTCTCCGGAATAATTAAATAAATAATCTACCCCATCCCCCACATATATTGCTTAGCGTCGCCCTATCCAGTCGTGGCAGCCCCACCACGAACATCCGCCTTTGTAGCATTGACAAAGTGAAAAGGGGTTTAGAACTACTTGACAACCCAAAAACATATATATATATATATATACACCTGAATGAACAGCCACTTAATCATCAGTACGCCCAACTACAAAAACTACAAAATTACCTGTCGATGGGGCGAGTAGGCAAAAAAGACACTGGTCCCGGCGAGGATCGAACTCGCGATCGCCAAGACTCCCTCTTAAGAAAGCTATAAGCTTGACGCTTTAACCGACTAAGCTACGGGACCAGATGACGTCCAAGTTCCCGATTTTACATCTATGTAGCAGGGTCTGCTTTTCGGGTGAAAACTCTTCATGCAAACTATTCGCCACGGACAGTCTGGGTTTTCAAAAGTTCTAGCGCATTGATTGACTGGCTTTTTAAAGGTCTCTTTGAATGGGTAGATGAGGCGGGACCAAACTCACTCGCTATCTATCCATCCAGAGCTTTTTTAAACCTTTCTTGCACTGGTGGCAAGGTCCAGTTTTCGCGCTCTTTTGATCGGTCTTGACTGCGTCTTGCTAGAGGCACTAGAAAATTTCTGAGCACATACCCACACGGGCCATGCCGTGGGCTACCGGATCACTCGCTCTCGGAATGAAGATGGGCGATTCAGCTCTCATGTGACAGTGGACTGGTGAAACATCGTTTCTGCCTTCTGGCGAGTACAGAAATATAATAATGTCATGGTTGGCAAAGAGCAAAAGTGCAAGGCAAAAGTTGGGCGCCGCAAACTTCCCAGCCGAGATTAGGGCTCGGAGATCTGTCGGATGCGGCAAACCTGACAGCATCTCCCATGCCTACCAGATACGGAGAAGAATCTATAGTACGTAGTTGTATGTGCAAAAGTAGTATTAAATTCTCTAATAGCGAACTTATAAAACTTTTCGCCCGCAGTCTATCCACATGTCTGATATCTAATCCTTCCATTTCGTGTCATGCCGATGCGTGCCCAGAGAAGCAAGCGAACAACTTAAAACCCAGATACACCGCATCCTCGTATAAAAGTGTCATCAAGAAAACGAATAAAATGAAAATCGTCCTACAACCGTGGTCTCATGGAGGGGAGAGAAACGGAGAAACGAAAGAGGGTAAAAAAAAGAGCACGCCGGCAGATTGAGTATTTATTCATGGCGATTGTCATCAAGCTTATATGCAGAGGCTCAATGACTCAATTTGAGATGAAACATGCGTCATTTCAAACGAGGCAGATTTACTGCTTGTCAGCCTCAGCGTTCTCGGGAGCGGCCTCGCCTTCGGCGGGAGCATCCTTCATCTCAGCGTCGGGGTTCTCCTCAGCCTTCTTAGCTTCTTCCGCGGCCTTAGCCTCCTCCTCAGCCTTGCGCTTGGCCTCTATCTCAGCACGCTTCTTGACAGCCTCCTCTTCCTGAGCCTTCTGGATAGCCTCACGCTCAGCGTCCAGCTTCTCTCTGTGGCGCTGGATGATGGGGCCGGCGACAAAGCGGATCTCATCGAGCTTAGCCACGTAGACGGACTTGGTGGTGTCATCACCCTCTTCGTACAGCCAATCCTGTGTCAAATAATTAGCTACTATCATTGCTTCATCTGTATGTGGGTGAACTGTACCTCTAGATCGGTGAGCTTAGATCTCAGCTTGTCCTTCTCTTCTTCACTGGCAAACTCAGCATAGACGCCGTCAATCTTGTCGCGCATCTCATAGATCGTGCCCTCAAGCTCGTTCTTCTTCTCATCCGTCTCGGCAATCAGCTTGTCGTCCATGTACATGGTGTTCTCCTGCTCTTGCCAAGTGTTCTTAAGAGACTCCTCAAGCTGGGCAGTGCCAGAGGAAATCGGAAGATCGCCCTTGCGGACCTGCTTCTTGACCTTGCGAGTCTTCTTAGGCTGTTCATTATTCGAGTTAGTGTCCATTGACTAATAAATTTAGCCATGATGCTAATTTTAAGGAAAATCTAAACTTACCTCACCATCCTTAGTCTCACCCTCCTCGGGGACGGGCTCTTCGACCTCAACGTCTTCAACATAGTAACCGGACTCCACGTTTAGGATACCGTGCAAGTTGAGCCTAGCCTTGAGCTTGCAGATCATGAAGTCGTCGTTGGCATCAGCCTTGACACCCTTGACAGAGAAGCGGCCAATCCATGGGTTGACGTTTCCAGGGAGCGTCTCAGGCTGGGAGTAGCGGGCCTCGAGGTCGAAAGGCTGCTTGCGGTAGAAGGTGAGAATCTTGGTCGAAGGCATGACGTTGCCCTTGTTGAAGACAGTCAAGCTGGTGTCTTCATCGGGGATATCGGGCGACTGCTCCCATGTGAACTCGATGGGGTATGAAACAATGTCGTGAACGGAGAAATCACGGACACGGAAGACAGGGGAGAGGATAGCACAGGCGAAAGCACATCCACGGGCGATGGCCTCATCCTGGTTAAGTGTGAAGGACAAGTTCTTGCCGAAGAACTTGTTGACGGCCTCCTTGATGGCAGGGACACGAGTGCAGCCACCAACCATCTCGACGAAGTCAATGTCATCGGGCTTAAGCTTAGCTTCAGCAAGTGCTTGCTCCAGAGGAACTGTGACGCGGTCCAACAAAGGCCTAACCATCTCTTCCAACTCCTCACGCTTGACAATAGCGCGAACATCAACGTCCTCCATGAGAGACTCAATGCTCATTGGGGCAAGCGTGTTGGCCGAGAGAACCTTCTTGAGCTTCTCGGCAGCGACGAGGGTACGAGCCCAAGCCTTGGGGTTGGTACGGATGTCAATCTTGAACTTTTCCTTGAACTCATCGGCAAAGTGGTCGGTCAGAGCCTTGTCGAAGTTACGGCCACCGAAGTAGCGGTCGCAAGCGGTCGCCTTGACGTTGAGCTCACCCTTGCGGAACTCGACAACGGTGGCAGTGTAGTCACAGTATCCGATGTCGACGAACATGACTCGCCTGGGCTTCTCCTCGGGGCCGGGAAGGTCAAGCTTGGTGATACCGTAGCCGAGAGCGGTAGCCGTGCAGTCGTTGATCAGTCTAAGAACCTTGAGGCCAGCAATCTCACCAGCATCGAGCATGGCGCGGCGCTGGATGTCGGTGAACCAAGCGGGAACACTGATGGTGACATCCGTGACGGGGAGTTTCAATTCTTTAGAGGTGATGTCGCGGATCTTGGTCAGGTACATGGCGACCAGCTGGATGGCAGTGAACTTTTCCTTCTTGCCCAGGTAGCTAACCTCAGCACCAGCCTGGCCATTGACGTCACATAGCTGCGCGACGCTGAATTCCTGCTCGAGCTGAATATCGGGGTCGCTAAATGTGCGACCGATAAGGCGCTTAAGGTTGCCAACCGTATTCTTGAGGTTGGAAGTCTCTTGTGTCTTCGCGGCTTCACCAATGTGTCTGCTTCTAGCGTTGAATCCGACAAGGGAACTAATCGCAGACTCTAAGTTAGTATAAGCAAGAAGCGAGGAAAAGATAAAAGACGCAGAAACTGCAAAGGAATAGTACATACGGAGTTTGTCGGTTGGAAACTTCGTTGGTGATCTAATTGGGTAGATATCATGTCAGCTCGCGGTCCTTGGGAAAAGGAAAACAGTCAAATCGGACTGAGGGGCAGAAATACGCACAATGTCGATACCCTTGTTTCGGGCAACACCAACCTTGGTGCTCTGGGCACCGAAATCTATGCCGACAACAGACATTGTGACGGAATTTTTGTATGCGGGGGAGGATAGATGGTAGGAGGGGGAATCGGTAGAGAGATGGAGAAGAGAGTGAGAGGTGGGAGGGGAGGATGGGTAGCGATATTTGCAGCGGCGCCACTGGAGCGTCGGTCTTAGGAATCTGAAAAGTGGCTAGGGCCAGCAACGTGGGTGTCGTCAAGCGGTCAAGACTTTTTTTTTTTTTTGGTCCACTACCAAGACTCGAGGATTCGCCGGCTTGTGATTCAGCACGGAATTCAGAGATGATGCTCGACCTCAAACACTGCGCAAGAACGGCTCTATTTGTGTGAAATGAAACTCTTGTCTTTGTGCAGCCTTACTGCCTTGGCCGATGCCCATCGAACCTTCTGGCTCCTGCTGGGCGATTCCCCTCCGCCACCGCCCGCCCGTCCCGGCAGAATCGAGGGGCTGTCGCTTATCGATATCACAACTCGCCCAGTCACCACTCACAGAGAGCTGATTCCAAGGCTCCCGAGGGCCCGTGTCACTACGATGACCGTCTTTGCGCTATGCACATTAATGTTTTCGCATTCGCTAACAGAGTAAGAAGAATACATTTCTGGCACGTATGATCATCAAAACTGTCTGCGAGACATCCTTTCAATGACTAATGTCGTAAAAGTTTACGTACTGCCAAGTCCAAATCCACCGCGCATTGCCTTGCCCAAGTCACGTTGTATCAGATTCTTTGGCAACCGTTCCCCGTTTCCGAGACTTTGCCATGCTCGGGGCCTTGCTCAGGCGCAGAGCTTGAGAGCTGTCTCCCTCCGAGACGCTGCGGGCTGCCGTAAGGGGATCGGCATATTTGCATGAGTTGTTTGGTGCAGACTCATGATTACTCGTCACTTGCTCCGACTCGACCACTTCTGCTACTGTATTCATATTTGGCGCTGCTAATTGGTTAACCGAATCGTCTTGAGTGGTGGTACAGTTCGCGTCACTGCCTGGCCTCGGTGCCTGTGAACTATCTGTACCCTGAGTATCGTTGGATGTCTCAGTACTTCGGCGAGAGCCCGGGATTTCTTGTGCGTTATTGTTGAGGTATAGTTTCTCCTGGTCCATCAAGCTTTCTACTTTATGCGGCATCTCGATGGGATCCAAGCCAGAGTCAGACGACATCACAGACTCCGTCGACCACGGTGAATGTAGGCCAATCCGAGGGATTTCTGGAAGAGGAGACAAGAATTTCGTCAGGCCGGCTTCTGTGTCATTGACCACCTCAGCTTCCCGTCTTGGGGCCATAGATTCGTCGTTTGAAAAACGCCCGGTAACCTTTCTCGGTGGTCTGACGGGTACTCCTCCCCTCCCTTCTACTACTGATCGGAAAGTTTCCACTTCGACGTTCAATTCATCCCCTTGTGCTTCCGCCCGCCTTACGGCTTGCTCGGGCGTAGTAAACTCGTCAGCCCTAGCTGCGTCTGTCCTGGGTCCTCCCCATGTGCGGTGGCCGGCCGTGAATATACCGTAGACCATATATAGCCAATTGAAAAAAGGGTTCAGAATAAACATTAGCGGATAAAGCCAGGCTTTGTATCGTTTAAGTTTTAGACCAAAATAGAGCATGAGCGTGTAGTTCAGAACAAGTGATATCACAACAAACCCCACTGGCAGATCATCCACTCTGCTGGTTGTCGTCATGATCGATATAAGCAGGATGAAGAAAAGCAACGCTGTCGTTCTGACGGTGTTCTGCAGAAGGCGAACCAAGCATAGAAGGGGGTATCGCCGCCATAACCGAACGTCAGTTAGCATACACACCTCGTTAGTGATATAACCAAGGAACCATCGGCGGCGTTGTTTCAGGAGGCTACTGAATGTCTGCACCGCTTCTGTCTTGCAAAAGGCTGCTGTGCACATCTGGATCTGATAGCGCTTCCTGGCTCCGATCATGAAAAGGTGCGTTAACCAGCGATCTTCACCAAGATAACACTTTCCATAGTCGAATAAATCTTCACATTGCTCAGCTTTGTCTGCGAAGTAGTACTTGGCCATTTTGCGAAAGGCAGAGAACCTTAGGATCGTCAGAGCTCCAGGAAGACAGGTTACTGCACCACAACCTGATTCCACAGAGCGTTCAAAGAGTTGCCCATGTATATATTCCATATCTTGTAGGACGGTGATAAGCGAGTTTTTCTCCGTGGTTGAAGTAATAATACCGGCCATGGCTAGCATATTACGCTTGCTTCCTGGTTTCAATTCCATGTCGTACATGAAATTCTGGAGACAAAGTCGGTCCAGCATACAGTCGGAGTCGATGAAGAGCAGAAAAAGATCATCGTGTTGCTTGAGGTAGTCTGCGTACACCTTGTCGATAAGCCTAAAGGTCTGCTTTTGGCAATGTCTCTTGCCACCATGTCTAAAGCGAGAGACAGTGATCCTTGATCCTTTGTATGTCACGTCGATACTCTGGGGATAGTTCCGAAGAGATATAGGAATACCAAGACGACTGGCCACGCGAAGATATGGCTCGTCGATAAAGCTGCCATCATAGGAAAGAAATACATGGATGCAACATCCGGGGTAGTCACTACCGACGACTGAATCCACGGCCTTGATCAAAACTTCCGGCTCTTCCTTATAAACGGGCATGATGATGACAATTTTCGGTGCAGTTTTAGCGTCGAGGGCATCCTTTACTCTCTGTGTCTTGCCGATTGAGTTGGTGACAATCCTGTAAATGCAAAACAGCCATGGTAGTGTGAGAAGTCCTGCAAATGCCCAAAATGCGAACCATTGAAGAAATGAAACCATTGCCGGAGGGAATCGCTGGCTTATATGCGGAGGAAGCGGTAACGTTGTTATCATGACGGGGAGAAATATTCCCCTGTCGAATGTTAGCTCTCTCGCTGGCATAAATTGACAATGAAAGCAATACCTCAATGCCGAGAAGACGACTATCAAGGAGACAGAAAGAGCCTTTATACTCCAGTGATCGGCCTTTTGGTAAACCTTGATTAGACAGTAAATAAAAGCGGCAAGGAAAAGCACCCATTCTATGAAAGCCGCTATCATGAAGGGACTGATTGTAGCAACGAAGATTATCTGGGAGTTTCAGTTAATGATTGAAGGTATAGCACACGAATGACCAACTACTTACGTCTCTGACGGGCCATTTTAGTTTTGAACCATCGGGATCCGCCATGACGGTTCTCGTAAAGCTAGGCGATGTGTCTTCGGATGGGCTGAGCAATACCGGAGCATATAATCTGGCAATTGACGACCTAGTCTCGCTGACGGACGGTGGGAACAAGGGGTATCAGTCGAGTACGTCGGGATCAGATCAATACTGATTGCGACTTGACGAGTGAGTGTAGATGACCACTGTTGTTGCTGCCATTGGCGTGCTTGAAGAGCCAGGGAGATAGCACTAAATTGATGCTGAGTTACATATACCGATGTGAGCTGAGTGATGATAAAAAGTAACAGAATGTCAGTCACATAAATTGAAGGGCATTGCTAGGTGTCGGCCCTTTTTGGTATGGAAAGAACGAGGCAGGTGCACTGGACAAACCCAGCGTTGTATCCATGCTAAGCCGTGAAGCATGATGCTCAACAGCCGGCTTCCAAGTTAGGTGTGAGTGTCAGCTAAGTGTCAATATCTGGTCACGTCATCGTTACCGATGGCTTACAATCGACTTCCTGACTGACTTTGAGGAGTATAGAACAGAAGATGTAGACGGAGGATAAGATGGACAACTTATGATGGGTAGACACCATCCCAAAGAGGTTAGAACAGCCACCTCCCTAGATAGGCTAGTCTCCAGGTGACTAGTCACCCCTGCCTCAGGCCACAAGTGCGACTCGAACTTTTTGAGCTCCGCAGCTCAGAAAATTTCCCCCGCCGCAAACCTTCACAAACCATCTTGTTCAATCTAAGAAGGGGTTTTTGGTTTTGCGAGTCTCTTATAGCGGAGTCAAAGAATTATTATCTGAATTGAGGTAAGGAGCACAATGATACCCCGATCCTGCTGCTGCACTGCTTCCATGCAGCCATCGCTCATCGGCGCGTCGGCCATTTTGCGATGACCAAGCCTCCGAGACTCCAGCCACTTTCTTGTCTTATCATTTGTGAATCACGTTTCCCCTTGCTAGAGCAGTGAGCAGGCTCGTTTACTGACTGAGTCATAAAGTTAGAACGGATTTTATTTCACTCGTTCCTTTTTTTCTAAACCCCTCTCCTCTCCTTTCTACTTCGCGAAATATTTGTCGCAAGAGTTTAATTCGCCATGGCTGAAGAACAGAAGCCTGTTACTGCGCAGGCGACCAACGCCGAGGCCGAGAAGGATGTTCAGAATGTGCTCGCAGAATTGAAGGGCGAGTCTGATGCGCCTGCTAATGGTGCTGAAAAGAAGGACGATGCTCCTGCCGACAAGTCTGAGGAGGCGGAAGAGGCCCGTATTGTTGCCGCTGCTGCTAAGCTCGGCGAGAAGTCAGAAAAGACGGAGAGTGAAAACAGAACAGACGACCGTGGTCGCGATCGCCGGGGTCGCCGCAACGAGAGCAAGTTCGACCCCTCCGCGCAGAAGGAGACCGATGACCCAGTGGAGATCCGCAAGCAAGTCGAATTCTACTTCTCAGACTCCAATCTGCCCATGGACAAGTTCCTCCTCTCCAAGGTCGGCGGCAGCAAGAACAACGCTGTTCCCCTCGAGCTTCTCCACTCGTTCAAGCGCATGCGCCGATTCCAGCCCTTCAGCGCTATCGTCGAGGCGCTCAAGTCTTCCGAGACCCTTGAACTCACAGACAATGAAACTTCCGTTCGCCGCAAGGTTCCCCTTCCCGAGACCGTTAAGGACACTCACGACCCCACCGTTGTCAAGGTCTTCGAGGACCAGGCTATGGCCCGTAGCATCTACGCCAAGGGATTCGGAGAAGAGAACCCTACCACGCAACTTGACATTGAAGCCTTTTTCGCCCCCTACGGCCCCGTCAACGCCATTCGTCTTCGTCGGACCAACGATAAATATTTCAAGGGAAGTGTTTTTGTTGAGTTCGCGTCAGAGGAGAAGCAAAAGGCGTTCCTGGAACTGGACCCCAAGCCCCAGTGGAAGGGCCAGGACCTCAACATCAAGAGCAAGAAGGAATACTGCGATGAGAAGGTCAAGGAAATCGAGGCCGGCCGAGTCAGACCCAGCGGTGGTCGTGGCCGCGGCGGGCGCGGCGGTCGGGGAGGTCGTGGTGGCCGTGGTGGCCGCCGTGACAACAACCGCGACTGGAGAGAGCGACGGGATGAGGACCAGAAGCGGGGCTTCCGAAACGACCGGGACCAGAAGCCCGAGCGCCGCGAGGTCGAGAAGGATGCTAGGTAAGCTAAGGACTCCAGCGCTTCCATAATCTAAGAAGACACCTGCTAACAATTACAGCGGCGTTCCTATTGTGCAGAGCACCGCCGACTCCACGGGCCAAAAGCGCACCCGTGATGAAGACGCGAATGGCGACCACCCTTCCAAGAAGGTTGACACGAAGGAGTAATGATCTATTGCATTTCATTGCATTTGCTTGCTTGCTTGCTATGTTTGAGTTCAATTTCAATTCGGATGGGCAAAAGTACCTATACAATACCATTGCTTGTTTCCACAGAGGGAAACCACATACTAATCGCATCTCGATCTCCGCATCTCGTACTGTAACTCCATCAGTGATCCACCTGTAGTATACGGGACGAGACATCGCACCTACATTACCTCATAAACCATCGATACTTGCCCCTAAAACTCCATATCATAAGCCAACGTATCCTCACACAACTCCTCCCTCAACTTATGCACCCTATCGACCCAATTAATTAGCACCATATCCAGAGCCCCAGAACAACCTGAGTACTTCGGTCGAATGTAAAGAAAGAAGGAAGGAAGGAAGGAAAGTAAGAAACTCACTCCAAATGCGCCGGATGCGTCGCATACCCCTCCAGATCACCCGGCTTCTCAAGCACCGCAACAAGCCCCATATCGAAGCCCTTTGCGCGCGGGACACAGATCGGGAGCGGCCCGCCGGCCTTGAGCGAGACCAGACCCGGGATTTTGCCGACCATGCCTTGGGCGATGGTTGTCCAGTTTTGCAGCTGTGCGGGTGTCACGCCTTGTTTGAGGCGGAAGAGGACTGTATTTTGCGAATTAATGAGGTTGGTCGTTAGCTGTTGTGGTACTACTACAGTACTATAATTGAGTGGGCGCGGGTGTGAGTGGAGTGAGTACCGATGTGGTAGACGGCCATTTTGTCAGTTGTTTCTAATACAACGAGCACGTATGTTTTTGATGAAGTGGATGGTGAATAGCTCGATAAATTGACGGGCTGCGGGGGTTATATATCCGCCATGCGGAGTGATTAGTGGAGGGGTTCCGTCGGACTGGCTCCGATTTATATCCGGGCGGTTGCTTTTCCGGTGAAGTCCTGCCGGAGTATAGATCTGCCTATACTAAGAGTACTGGGGGTAGTGTCATTCATGAGTCACCTTGCTTATGGATAATTGAATGGGTATTTTAATGTCAAAGGGAATAGATCGATTGAAGAATCGACCAATACAGGGTTCCCTCAGTAGGAAACCCTAGAGCATGGCAGTCTTTACTGAAAGGTAAATGGCCATCTACTAGCACTAGGATTGAATATTGGGGGTCTCGGTGAACCGTACAAAATCGTCCGTTTCATGCTTCATTCGTAACTCATATCCAACTATAAACGGCTGCATTCACATCTGCTTCTCCATCTATTTCTTCTTCTTCGTCTTATCAACTACATCAATCCACTGCGACTTAAGACCCCGGCGAGTAAGTGCGGTATCTATAGCCTTACGCTGGTCACCCTGCACAAGGACCTCCATGACTCCCTTCGCGGCTCCAGTGGCCTGCGAAACGCTCGTGCTACTGGCACATTTCTTCTGGAGCTCCTCAGCCAATAGATTCGGGAGAATTCCAAAGACTTCCAGATTAGAAACCTTTGTGACAGTCTTCGATCCTGTGCGACGCTCGACAGTTATGTTGGCCTTTGGCGCTGCACCGGCTTTGGGCTTCACGTCGGAGAGCGTCTGGCCCGGCTTGAGGATGACATAATGGGGCGCCAGTAGAGTTGAGTCTTCCACTAGTTTCTTCAAGAGCATATCGCGCGTTGTCTTGCCGCGGGCGAGAGTGTTCCGGTCCTCTGCTGAGGAGGACGAGAAGATGGTGTTGGCGAGGAACGGGGTGAGGGTAAGGATTCGTTTGTTCTGCGGGTCGACAATCGAGGGGTCTTGGGACTGAATATAATGATCGAGTTGTTTGGAGACATCGGAATACTTGTAGTAGTTGCTGGGGTGTGTGCTGGATAGGGGAGGGAATATTGTCGGGGTCAGCTTAGCTGTTGGCCGGTAGAGAGTTTGCACTGTGAGTGTCTGCCCGACGGCAGGGTCGCCATCTGTGTTTGCTACGGGCTTCTTGCCAGCTGCATTTGACGTCTTCCCAGCGCCCTCAATCGCGCTCTTATTTGGTAGCCGGTACGGAGTGAAATTGATGACTCGACGATCGTCAAAGTCCACGTCCAGGATGACTGTCTCCTGTCCGCTGCGGTCTTTTGCTTTCACTAGTACCTGCTTGTCGAGGTATTTGATGAACTTCTTGACGTTCTTCCAGCTCGTCTTTTTGATCTGATAGAACTGAGCTTGCTGTGTAGTGTATATAGGAAGGAATGGTGTGATCATATTCGCTATCAGGGCAGACGGGGATATTGGGAGAGATAAGCCGTGGTTTGGCGCAGAAGGATTGTCGTGTTTGAGTTTATACAAGGAATAAAGGAAAGCCTTCTCAAAGGCGTCATCGATTTCTGCTTCCATTAGTATCCAAATTCCATCCACTGTCGAACAGCAACTGACCTTTTGTGGTAGGCTCCTTCTCGACAACAGGCTCTTCGACCTCTTCCTCTTCAGCTGGTTCTCCAGCGTCTGCCTCACCAGCTTCCTGTTCGCCTTTATCCCCCAGCTCCAGCCCTTCAACTCGTTCCTCGATCTCTCCAGCCTCCCCCTCTTCCGCAATTTCCTCATCCCATCCCTCCAAATACTCTGGCGCAGGTACACCAGGCCGAGAAGACGGACTCCAACCCCATACCTCATCCCCCTCCCACTGAATCCCCCTAACAGCATGCCCTTTCGTCCCCTGCACCTCTCCAAGCGCAGAAACATCTATCTCACAAATACCCACAAACCGCGGCACAGTCTCCCGATCCAGACTCGCAACCGCAACAACCGCACCCTTAACTGCGCGCTCATCAAACGGCGGCTCATTCGCGAGACCAGGCGTCATCAAATCCGCACCAGAGCGTAGCTTCCGCATGACAAGTTCCGGCGTATGAAGCAACGGCACGATATTCGGGTTATGCCACAGCGTATAGACGGTCGGGTATAGACGTTTCTCCGCGCCGGGGCCTTGGTCGATCTTGAACCAGAGGACGCGTTCCTCGTTATCGTTGTGCGTGCCGACGTAGACTGTGCCTTGGACTTCGCGCAGGTCGGGGCCGGCAGTGGTTGTGAAGCGTGCCGATAGGCAGTTTTCGGGGAGGAGGGCATTGCGGATGGATGAGAGGGTTGGTTGCGCCGGGCTCGCTGGTGGGGCATTGTCGCTGGATTCCGCGGGAGGCGTTGAGGGGATTTCGATCTTGTAGTCGCTGATGATTTGGTCGGCGATTTTGCGACGGTCCGAGGACCGCAGCGGCGAAAGGTTTTTGATCTGTCAAGCTGAGTGTAAGCATTCGAGATGGGTGTAGATAGGGAGGGGTTGAGATGCGGGGTAGCACTCACGGTGGGCTTTTTCTTGAACATGATGTCGACAAACAAAGTGATATATAGCTCTAAATGGTAGGTTAAATGCAGGCTATATGATGCGATACCCAGCCAGAGGATGGGCTTGTGTGGTTTACAGAGCTGGATGTGCGAGGGGAAAAGAAATATTTAACTCGTTCTGGATTTTCGACCCCGCAACAACAATCGCCCGCCGTCCCCGCTCCCAAGAGCCCCAAGAGCTCTACTCTGAGTCAACCGTGCAGCGACTACGCCAAGTAATTATGATTCATATTCTGTCACCTGTGACCTCTTTGTTTATGTGTCCGACCAAGCTTTCAGGAGGGCCTGAAGGCGACTAGACTTTGTGAACTCCGAAAGAGGGATTTCTTGTAGCTGCTTTAGCCATTTACCGCGCGTAGCCGGGTCTTCTTGCTCATCCTCATCAGCGAGGTGAGTAACAACTCCTTCCGTCTCCGGCTCAATCTCATCCTCCTCCTGCTCCAATCTCAATCGGGGCCGCTTGGCTATAAGCATCGTTATTAGCTTCCCAGTTGTCGATGTAAACAACACGGTTTCCGGTACTGGCTAATCAGGTAGGCAGGAATTTCGACAATGTGGTATTACCTGTAGCCGGAGTTCCCCTTATGTGTACGACACCGTACTCATCTTTTTGAAAGAGCCCGGAGTGTAGTTTCGCGCGGGCTAATGTCTGGCTCTTGTATTGGTACACGCGTGGTTCGTCTGGGCAACACGTCTTCAAAGTTGTTCAAAACAACCCAGTTAGCTTAGGAATAAGTCGAAGCGGATTAAAGTCTGAAAACAATACCTTCTCCGTACCCGACATGTTCCTCTAAAGTGTGTCCACATTGTATACACGCAGTTGATAGGCTTATACCAGACGTGGTCGACAAACCTGTCCCTTCAGCGTAGGGACAGTGGTAATGTCCATCTGGATGTGATATCCACAATGGCCGATTCTAATCATTGCTTGTGGGACAGTGTCAGTTCAAGGTAATCAGCCATGAAGCCGCATCAAGATCAACCCTGATGTTGCTAGTGTTTTCATGCATGTCCTGAGGAGTAGCAATGATGTCTTTGAACGGGTTTTGTTCCACTGAGTGTAGTAGACTGTGCGCTGTCCTTTCTAATGCCCAGGGAATAGACCAAAGCTTCTTGTGATCGCGACCTATTAAGGTCCGAGAAAAAATCTAATTTTTACCATTACCAGACTGTACACTGCCTATAGAACTGCCCTGTATTCACATACCTTGGTTCATCCAGGGGCAAGAAGCCTGGACCTTCTGACTTGGTAGTGATAGAGAGAACTGGATACCGCGCATCTCCAGTTCAAGGAGATAGTGTAAAATATACTAGCAACGGCCTTTTAGGGCTTTGCCTAAAATCAGGCCCTTGGCACGAGAACTGACAACCCGGTTTCCACTGAACAGGGCGATAACTGCTATTGTTGAGATACTCTGAAGGGTATCATCTTTCGTAAAATTAACAGGAGTTTTGTCGGGTTTAGCTACCGTGAGTGGTACTTTATAGTCAACAGTTAGTAGAAACCCACCAGTAACGTCTATCAGGCGGTATCTTACCTGGCCATTCTTTGGAGGTTATTTTGGATCGTGCCATATATTATAGCGTTATGTACCAAGAAAAGACTGTGTTGGAAGGATGGCGACTTCCTCGGGGCTTAGGGAGGATCTCCGTGCCCTCGTGGTTACTGACTGTTGCCTGTTTCCCATAGTTATCTTGAGCTCGCTCGGCATACTCCTGTAGCAGAACCATTGGCCCTTGGTGTTTTCGCATTTACGTTGGAACCTGGTTGTAGTAGTTCCTTCGCCGTGAACAGTGTCGTGGGTTTTCGTGCCGAATCAGCCATAGCGAATGGGTTAAATATAACTGTTGTATCTTTCCTAATGATTGGGAAGGTGCGAGGAAGGAACCTAAACCGCCAGGTGGATTTGGGAGGTTACTTGAGTGAATTTAAGGAGATTTTGATCATGGGTTCGGGGGATATAGAAGTAAGTGGCCACAAGGCCAGAAAAACAGTGTAAAACGTGTACGAGATCCTAGTGTTGAATGCGGTTGGCGGAGGGGTAGGATGTAGGTGGGTATGTAAGTGGTAGATAAGTAATAAGGTAGTAATTGAGGTCGTCATCTGTCTAAGATCAAAGTTTTACGATGTGGTCATGCAAAACTAGCTCACTATACCTAGTGGTGCAAATATTGTGTGGTTCCAATTCCTGCGTCACTTCAAAATTTTACAAGCTAAGGTAGCAAAAAACCCATTTTTCCTGATACGCCTCGTGTATTTCGCTATTCTTTGAGAACCACTAAGTGTCATATACTTGGGTAAACTTCATGTCTGGTAAAATCTACCATAACCCGCTGAAGAAATACTAGAAACCCCTTGAAATGTATTGCCCCTACCAGCCCTCCCTATCATCTGCGCAGTCCATATCATCATCATCGTCCGGCCCATCACCATAACCGTCCTGGTCAGAGTTATATCCGTCCTCTTCATCCGAGAACACGGGATATCCCTCAAACTCGGGCTCATCCACACCCCACTCAAAGTGACTAGTATATGGCCCATCAACAGGACACCCGCTCTCGTCGTCCGAATCATCCTCGTCATCTTCCACGACCTCAATAAAACCGATAGGAACCCCGCGCGAAGAACCAGAGTCTGAATCTGAACCGTAAGTTTGGTTGATGCTAGACGGGTTGTCGTTCTCGGAAGGTCGATTGTGCGTGCTGGTCCGATCGTACTCTTCGTAACGGCTTAGGATTTCCTTTGCGTGCTGTACATCGTCATCGTCGTGCATTTTGAGGCCGTGACTTTGCATAAAATGCTGGAAGCTGTCGAAGCCGCCTTCTTTGAGGACTTGGTACTGGCTCTTTTCTTCTGGTGGAAAGGAGGAAGGGTTGGTAGTGTTTTGAGACGACATGCTGATTCAGACGAGTCTGAAAATAGGTCTAGAGGATGGAATTGGATGAAGGACACAGATTTGTGATGGCTCTTAGGAAATTGGGGAACGAGTGAGAAAGAAAACGAGGAGGGAGTGAAGGTGTTGAAGAGAGCGAGCCTGATGGGAGATGTAGATAATTTCATCCGTTTGCTGTGCCTGCCACATTCACACCACCAAGACGGGAAGAGATACAAAAACTTCATTTTCTAGAATCTGTCATTGACTCTGCGAGATTTATTCTCCAATATTTTGACCACGCCCTCCATATCTCCTACTGATGTATGCCAGCGTCGAGCCTGGTCCTCCATTGCTCATGGCTGAAGCAGAAGAAGAACTCCCACAATCACTGCATCTAACGAACAGCATTGAAACAGGTCAAGACGAGCACATGGCTTTCTCCTGGTAGGAGGGACAGTGGGGAATAAAAAGAGCAATACCATTCCACATCAGCAAAGATGTCTATGCGGTTAATACCAGGTCCCTGGGCGTGAACTCTTTAAGAATCATGTCGAAAAGTTCTACCGGTAAATCAAACCCCCAGTCATGGCACTATAAATTGGGCCTCCCATACACTTTTTCAGGGGGATAAGAAGGTTATAGTTAGTATAGCTACCTTTTAACTTGATCAAGATGCGAAATGTGAATAGCCTCCGTTTGCAAGAGGGAGGTTGCCTTTCATCCACGTAGGACAAAGAAAGCTCGCTTATCTATCGTATCTTGTCTTTCAGACATAAATAGACGCACCTGAAGTGTAGTTTGATGGTAACTAGACACTCTGACCCTTTCCTATAGATCGACCACTAGTACTATTGACGAACACGTCTCCGTGCCGGTTGTATACCACCAGATATTACTACGGTATCAATACACGCATCCTGCCTCAGACTGAAACCAGGTACGCATTTCATATACAGTGTCCGTTATGTTTGACAGAATACCCAACCAACTAACCACAGAACGTCCCAGCATCAACCCACGGACCCCCAACCTATCTAACATCGCCAAAATGACCCTCCTAGCCCAATACCGCACCGTCCCAACCATCGAAGCCATCATCAGCAAAATCTGGTACCAAAAAGCCGATACGCCGAACTTGCAGAACGGGCTCGCCAACGAACTCTTCCACTACTACTTCCCACCCGCAGCCGGCTAGGTGGTGCTACCCAGACGCAGCAGTTCCGCTGATCTATCTAACGGGCTGGTTCTGCGCGTGTGCAAATGGGCGGTCAACGCAGCGCCGAACCCACCCTTTCAGGACCGTGTGGTGGTGTTCGTCAGAGAGAATGGGGGAAATCATAGGTCTGGGATGAAGGAAGAGATGAAGGAGGAGCTGCATAGGTTGTGTGGGTCGGGTATTATCCGAAGCAGCAAGTACTGGATTGCGCTGTTCAGTAGGCGCCATGTTTGGTTCTTCCACTGTGAAACGATGCCGTCGGGGGAGTTAGTAATGAGGCGTGTTGGGCCGCCAATGCGGCCGGATTGCCATAAGTTTGATATCCGTGATGATTGTTTGGTGGTGGAGGATATGTTGAGGTACATGTCCGACAGAGTGAGAATCTGCTCCCTTCCCAAACCGTCCAACAGTGGCTCTGGGGATTATTCTACTAGCATTACAGAGGAGGAAGTTCAAGTAAAGTAGCAAAGAAGGATAAATTCCAACTATTCGCTATGCCAAGTATAGGTACAAGAAAAAGGATGCCCGATCCTATTAGAAGAAGGAAGATTCAATAGTGCAGCGAGCAAACGCGACCATTGAACATAGTAGAGAAAAAAAACATATAGCAACAGAAAAGGGACGGGGGCAAGAGATGAGGTCTATTTTCGTTCATGTAAGGGAGGCATTATAAACCGCTTACTCGAGGGAACGAGCGTGGACCTTGTCGGTGACCAACCAAGAGAAGGTGGCCTTCAGGTAGCTGAGGAACTCTTCGGCGCTGAGAGAGTTGAACCATTCTGTGAGGCTGGCGCTGTCGGTGGGGAGCTCAGTGCTGGAGCCAGAGCTGGAGCTGCCCTCAGAGCCAGAGCTGGAGCCGCTGGAGCCGCTGGAGCCAGACTCTGAGCTAGAGCCAGAGCCAGAACCGCTGGCAGGCTGGGTAGGGGCGGGCTGGGTAGGGGCAGCGGCGGACTCAGTCTCGGTGACGGTCTGGGTCTGAGCAGGAGCGTCAATGGTTGAGGTGACGACCTGGGTGGTAGGCTGAGCGACCTGGGTGGCAACCTGGGTGGGAGCAGTCACGGAAACCTGGGCAGTCGAGCTGGGAGCGAGAGGGGTGGAAGAAGCACCGGAGCTGGAGGTGGGGATGACAGGAACGCTGGAGGTAGGAGCGCTGCCGCCACCGTTGCCGCCGGAGGAGCCGCCAGAGTAGAGAGCAGGACCGGGGATGGGGTAGGAGTCAAGCTGGGCGTAGATGTTGAACTTGATACCCTCGTCGGAAGGAGTGTAGAGCTCGGTTCCGAGAGTACCGGAGGGCTTGTCGCTGCCGCCGCCGGTGACCTTGAGGTTGACACACTGGGGGTAGTTCTGGGCGCCGTTCTCCTGGCCGGCGGAGTGCAGGGCGATGATCTCGTGGCGGAGGACGTAGTTGCCAGCGGCGATGCTGCTGGGGATGGTCACGGTCCAGCTGTTGTTGTTGGCGATCAGGTCGTCGGAGGCCCAGGTACCGGGGGCACTGCTGCCATCGACGAGACCGCTCTCGCTGATCTTGAACCACTCGAGGGCGGTCTTGTCGACGGTCGCGCAGTCGCCGTTGCAGCTGGCGAGGTAGTCGATGACGGGGCCGTGGTGGCTCTCGGGCCACTCAGTCCACTGCAGCTCAACCTCTCCTCCGGCCTTGACCGTAGCAGAGAGCTGGGCGTTCTCGGCATCCTTGTGGCAGATGATGTCGGGGTCGGTGTAGCTGTTGGGCTCGACGAAGCCCAGGTCCGTGGCCTGCTCAGACCATCCGACAACATCAGGGGGGCTGGGGTTGTAAGGGTAGTTGTTGACCAGGTATCCTCCGTAGTACGAGCCGTCGGCGACGATTCCCTGGACGAAGCCGTGGGCAGAGGCCATGGCCGCGGAGGCGAGGGCCAAACCAGCAGTTCTAGCGACAGACATTTTTTGTATTGGTAGTTTCTTAACGCGCAGCGTTACTCAGGTTCTGAAGGATTGAATGAGGGTTGGGGTGGAAAAGAATGTCCGGACTTCAATCAATGAAGCGGGGGTTAAGAGAATGAATGGATCGTTGATCCGGGGTGAAAAGAATGCAAAGGTTGGTGGTGAGAAGAGAGAGAAGATCGATTCCTGGTTCGAGGGCGAAGGTCTTTATATGCATCGAGATGCCATCTGCCCACGACATCTCCCATGTCAAAGCTCAGACCAAGCCAGGCACATTGCTGCCCTGCCGGCGAATGAAAGGTTCGTCCCCAGCCGCATCTTGATTGCCTGCGAGCCCTAGTGTTCACCGTCTGTGGCTCCGAAACCCCGAGGAACCATTGCGATAGGCCTGCTGAGGCCTGCAGTCTGAAGTAAATGAAAGCCCAAGCACTAAGTTCTGGGCGATGAGACACCGACGCCTGCTGAGATTGACGAACACGGGCCCCCGTAGTAGGAGAATCGACTATTCGAGGGCGACGGCCGTTGAACGGGTGCAGTGGAGAAACAGGTGGCGGAGAACGGGGGTCCTCGAGGATTCAGAGCAATGTCGCGCAAAGGCGCCTCAATCAGCCTTCGATCCCTTTTAGTTCTGTCTCTGACAGCGCTCGTTTCAACTTAAGGAAGCGCAGCTCCAATTCCCCCAGTGCTGGCCCCGCCAAGACACCCGGTCATTAAACTGTGCCCTAACCCGGTGGAGCTGCCACTCAGCGAATATGACACCATCTGTCGTGCCTGGGTTGACATCCTGACAGCGCTTCACGGGCCGACGAAATGTCAGATCCAGTCGCCGGGTTTTGGAAAAGACACTGGATTTTTTTTACAGGCGATACGAAGCTGTTGCAGGAGAATTGATGGGGCATTTCTCCGTGGTAACCGGCGAAGGGCCAGGGGCGCCACATCAACAAACACTAGATTTGAAATCGAAGAAATCAGAATGTCCATAAAAAAAATAATAATAATAATAAACTGCTTCCATCTTCTTTGGATAGATATTAGATACATCACTGGGTTCATCTCCGAACAGCGACTCGCCACCTCAATATCCCCCTCTGGGAATAATGATGCAGCGCTAAACAAACACCCCTCAATATATCGAACTGATATGATAGGCGCAGTCGACTGCGATAGTACCGGATAAATTAGCAGAGCCCATAGCCCGCTCGGTCCAGGAAATAACAGCCGGTGGAGATGTGATCCGCCTGCATGGACGGCGTTAAAAGCAGATGCAGACAGCAAGAATTGCAGCATCCACATTCCACAATATATGAGGCTGCTTGGGGACTGCTGGAGCCTGGAGCTGGCCGTCGCCCTTATCGATATGACACTGCTAAATTATTGTTAATTAAATCTCTTGGCTTGCTCAGATTCCATCATTCTCGACTCTCAGCTCGAGATCGAAGCGAGGGCGCTATTTTGGCTCCAAGGATCTGTGCAGGGGAACGTTCTCGGCCAAAGCTCTAATTGAGCAGAGAGCGTTGACACCAGCGAGATATTCCGATCCTTGCTGTCTTTGCATGAGTAGCTCAGTGCGTTCCTTTTCCGTATAAGGACTGTACCTTGAAGAATTTCCAAGATGCGGGTCGGTGAAACCCGTTACTGGGCTCATCTCCCGAGTCAGTTCAGTGGCTAACGACGGCAACGCTTTCTAGAAAGGCAAAGAACCGCTGCCTTGTCTTGTTCCTGAGCAATAATCTATTGGAATAAAGATGAAACGTTTAGATGAAGCTGATGGGTCTTAGATATTGGGTGGGGCCACACCAACTGCGACCAGATGACAGGCGGTTAAGGATGAAGGACGGGCAGGACTTCTGGCTGTCTTTGTGCTTCTTCTTATCTCATATACCTCGAATCAACTGCTTCTGCGTTGTGTATCGCACATGGTGCAATTGTCCAAAGCCGTTGGGCCAGATCACGACATTGGCTCAGAATGCGAGTCCTTCAATTAGAAACCCTCCGTAGTTGGTGAGAATAGATTAATCTTGTATCATGACAAACTTTGATAAATATCTATTCAGGAAGCAATATTAGGATGCGATTTTATCGCATCGACCCTGGGGTTGATCGAGGTTATAGTGTGCTATCTTCAGGTAGACAAGGACGCAGGCATTCTAGTCACACAATAGGGAAATAACTCTCAAGTTGAATAAATCAGGAACATAAAGATTCAACAAGTAGGGTTTATTTTATTCTACTGTTGAATTTTTTAAAGATATCTTTTTCTGAACATACAAGCGTCGTGGGCGAGCACCAGTATATATTTTTGTCAATATATAAAAACCATTATATATGCTGTCCAGCAAGCGGCCCAGGGTCCACCCCATGAGGCTACTCAGCTGAGAAACGCAAGAACCCTAGACTGCTAATGTTGTTTGTTCATTTCCGTCTTTTTAAACAACCCATGTCTAGATAATCCCATGGGAATTACAGACTGATTATCCTGAGAATTTCAGTTCCAGTTAATGCCTTTTTCTCCATGATACAGATAAGTATTTACAGCACTACGTTGATATTTTCCACTTTCGAAGGACTGCGTTTATTGTGTTAAATAATAGTAACAAACTCATTATCACGGTGAACAGAAAAGCTTATATATGCCGCCAAACCCCCTTAGAACAGCCCGCCGACGAATCATCTTGCTACACATTTCACAGGAGAGTAACCCATACCACAGAATTATAACGTTGTTCAATTACAGAGCCTAATAGACGGTTTGTCGCAAATTCCTCGATGAGAACAAACAACTATACCCGCCGGAATTGGCGCCTTTGTGGCAGACACTGTCGGGGACGAAACCCCACGTCTGGAGGACCTCATGGATTACCTTGCTGAGACAACGGCCGAGCAAATGGAAGAAGAAACCGATGCACCAAAAGACTAAGACATTGTTTCCTTCGGATAGTACAGGTGGCCGCATTGCATGCGGTCAGAAAGTAGTCCGATGCAGCTGACTGGTTGTTTTTATGCGCCAAGAACTGCCCATAGTCGTGCAGTTTCACCGTCACAAAAACTTAACCCGTACTGCATGCTCTGTCCGACGACTTGCTCAAGTGGTATCTCCATTCTCCAATATGACGGTACTCGACCTGATAAGGCTGGCTGTCACAGATAGCGCCGACCAGAAACGTGGCAACCTAACCCTGTTGGTGTTACCTTATTAACCCAATCCGGACTAGTAGCTTGCAATGTGACTAAGCAGACACCCGTTGATTCCACCTTTCTCAGGCCGCTATGGATCAGGATGGAACACACCTATGGATCACCGCCAAATAAGCCTCGTAATCAGAAAACGGGTTGATGTCGAGGTGGCCTTAGAGTCCTGGCACTTTTGAGTCACCGTCGACAACCCTTGTTCGATCTTCACTGATATCTTCACCATCGAGCGATCGGGTTCCGTTTCCGGGACCGCCCACTGCGCGACTTCGCGGTCATAGCACAAATTTCTGCGTGCGCCTAAGAATCTTGGCTGTCGTGGTGTTTTGCCGCCGTCTGGCTTTTCCCTCCTTTTTCACTTACCACCACCCGCGCCGCCGTTTCTCCGCTCTTCCTCGCCGGCCGACCGCTGCCTCCCCTCTCCCAACAAACGCCCTCGCTTCCCCAGATCAAACCCGATTACTGATCACCCACCGTCTCGCTATTACCGCCAATCAACCAGGCACCAATTCTCACCAAGCATCTCACATGTTACCGAACGAGGATTGCTGTTAGCCTCCAAGCCTGACCACAACGCAGCGCGCCCGTGGAGCTCGCCTCCTGGCCAATCTGATCGCCTTGACGGCTCGTCCCTTTTTCCACCCTCAACAACCGAACGTGCACAAAGTTTTGCCTGTGTGAGAGATTGCGAATTGTGTGCCGGGAGTTGGTTGAACGGGTTTTGAGGGGTTCTTGCTGGTCTTTCTCCCTCGCCTCGATATTTTGTCTACCCCAGGAGGTCAAGGATGGGACCAGGCTCGTCTCCTACATTTGCCGCCTTGGACCCGATTGTCGTGGACGACGACGACATGGTGAACCCTTACCAGGATACCGATATGGATTTTCTCGATTCCGCGAGGCTACAGATGTCATCTGAGAGTGCTGGACAAGACTTTGATGATCTCTTTTCACATGCCTCATCCTCCCGCACTGTCGCGGAATCGAACCCACCGTGCCTTTCCCCGTCTGAGTTGTCGCTCAAGCGATCATACCAAGACCACGAATCCCTAAGGAAGCCCCAAGTGTTCGCATCGGAATCCCCCGCTGAATCGCCTGAAGACTCTAGCCCCAGCTCAAGTTCAGAATCACCCCGAAACCACCTCCGAAACACCTCCGTCGCGTCCTCCGCATCTGCGGTTCATAGTGAGAACACAGTGACGCCGTTTGGCTATACGGCAGATGACCTAGTGAATCCGGATTATGACCACGTGAAGGATGAGTCGCTGTTTGGTTTTGATGCTTCTCTGCCTAACCTAGAAGGCCCATATCCCGCCGGGGAAACCGACCTTGAATCGAGCAACAAAGCCATGGATGCCGCTTTCGACTTTGAAAGTGCTGCCAGTAGCCCCAGTCCCTTGAAACCTGGGGCAGCACTGCATTCGAGGGCACTGAAGGGTTCAAAGTCACGTTTGCGGGGAACGCCTGGCTCCGTGAAACGAAAGTCCACTTCGCCGGTGAGATATAGAAACTTCCCAAACCGATTGATGAATACTCTGTGCTAATCTGACTGCAGCAAATTCCCCATACGACTGCACCGTTCTTTCCTCATAATACAAACACCCCCTCCCCGTTTCAATCTTCAGTGATGCCTCCGGTGAAGTCGCCGTTAAGTCCATGGGGCGAGCATTCACCCTCTTCCTATCTCGAGGAAAGTTTCGGTGGCATCAATATGAATGGCAGCTCTCAGCCAAACTCGGCTTTCAACTTTTCCCCTAATAACCTTCCCTTTGGTTTCGGCATCGTGCCGTCTCCTCCTTTGAGCAACGTGAATCCAGAACCTACTCAACAACCCGTCTTAACCGTCCATCCCACTTCTCTCAAGTCGCGCGTGGAGACGCAAATACCAATAAAACTTACTCTACACCCATTACCGCCCGGGGTAAAAAAGCTACGTTTGCCTAGCCATACGATTTCGAAACCAAAGTTCCTCGCGCCGCCGGCTACAGAGCGCTCCCCCGACACTGTCGAACTATACACAAGCCTTTTCTGTACAAGTGCTTTGCAGGACAAAGACAAATTGCGGAAAGCGCTGGCCAAAGCGAGAGGTGAATCGGCACGTCGCTCGTCTAGCGCCTCTCCGATGGCTACAGATGAGAGCCAGGAGGAGGAAAAGCCTGTCGACGGTGCAGAAGTGAAGATTTGCTCCGGCTGTATACAACGGGAGCGAAAACGGGCTTTTCGAAAGAAGCAACGGAAACCAGAGGAGGATGAGCTGTTCCAAAAGCACGAGGAGAAGCGTGTTATCGTATTCAACACCCATGAGATCAAAGATTGGACCGAACCATCCAAAACCGCCACTTCAAACGAAGTTCAGGTGCCTGGAGTTCCGCATGGTGCCATGCAGGTGGAACTTCCAATGCGAATCGCATGCTACTGTAGGCATCAAAACGAGAAAATCGGTTTTCAGTAAGTGCATCTCGGTAATAAGCTCCTGGATTGGAAAGAAAAGTCTGACTGTCTGTAGGGTTATCTTCACGCTAAAGGATTATAAAGACAACGTAGTTGCCCAAGCGATTACCAACTCGATTATGATTACAGATGACCACAAGACACACGCACCTTCAGGACCCCCTGCGCCTGGCCCCGCGCCCGCTCTGCCGGATGGAACAGAACTTCCAGGTGTTGGTGTCTTCCCATCTGGGCCTAGCTTCGATACAAAGAGATCGTCTGGATCCGGGAAGCAGGCGAGCGCCTCACCTTCCGCAACAGATCTGCAGGGTCTCCAGCAGAGATTAAACTCGCAGTATCAACCTGGCTCTGGGCCCTTTATGAACTCGACGAACGGTGCAACACCATCCAATTCGCAAGGATCGCGCAGCCTGTCACGGCAAACATCGCCCAATGACTTCCAAGGGCCTACGAGCAAACGCCGCAAACATAGCAGTTCGAGCAGACTCCCGTCGGAATTGACTATGACTAAACTCGAGAATGGCCAGCCGTCGGCTAGGGCCTCGAGCAACGAGTCTGGGTTCTCAGCTCCCCGTGGATTCGCATCTCCGACGGAAAGGCCATTTGTTACCTCCGCTGCCATGTCCAACCACTTCAGCAGCGGCCCACTGACTCCAACTAGCGGCGAGAACAACCCCTTTTTAACGTCCCTGCAGCAGCAACAGAACTTGGACAACTTCATCCAACAACAACTGTTGTCGGCGCCAAATTCGACCCAAACTAGCCGTCCGGGAACTCCTGGTGGGTCTGCTAGGAACAGTTTCCAAGAGCAGAACTTGAATCTTCCTCTGGGCCCGACCCCGACTACGCCAATGTGGCCGGGTGTTACCAATGCCGGGAATCGGTTGCCAACGGTGATTCATAAATTAGTTCCAGCGGAGGGTTCCGTTAATGGAGGAACGGAAGTTACGCTACTAGGTAGCGGCTTTTACCCGGGCATGGAGGTTGTGTTTGGTGATACCCTCGCGACTACAACTACATTTTGGGGCGATAAGTGCCTCAACTGCCTGACCCCTCCTGCTCTCCAGCCTGGACAGGTGGTCGTGGTTTTCAAACATGAGCACCCTAGCTTTAATCAGTTGCAACAGCAGCCAACACCGCTACTGCCGAAGCAACAGCAGTTCTTCCGGTATGTAGATGATCGTGAGTTGCAAATGTACCGTCTGGCACTCGGCATACTTGGACACAAGCTGGGCAACCAAGCCGATGCCTTCCACACTGCCCAGCAGATCATGGGCAGTGATTACAAGGGGGCGTTTAACCTCCAGAATGACTTCCAAGGCTCTTCGGGTGGTAACCAACGGCAAGTCCCTGGATTGGAGTCTCAGGGCAAGCTTGGCGACATGGATTCGAAGATGTTGACTTACTTGGAGTTTATCGACCTCGATGACAATCCTCGCGCCCCGAGGTATAATACCCGCTGTGCTACCGGCCAGACTTTGCTTCACTTTGCGTCTTCGCTGGGTCTTACACGGTTTGTTGCCGGCCTGCTCGCCCGAGGTGCGAATCCAGATGTGCAAGATAACACCGGAAATACGCCCATGCACCTTGCTGCCCTGAACGGCCACGCACACATCGTCAATAGACTCCGCCTTGCTGGTTCCAGCCCCAACATCCGAAGCATCAGAGGCTTTACTCCCGCCGATCTTGCCAGCACATTACCTGCCCACCAAGCAGCTTTGATTCCTGCGCGTCACCGTTCGCGTAGTGCTGGCTCGTTGACTTCGCGTCGCAGGCACAGCAGTTCGGCCTCTCTACAGTCACTCTGGGAGTCTTCTTCAGCATCGGGCTCGTTCGACCATGCTGTTGATGACTCTGAAGAGACCTCAGATGAGGATGACGAGCTCATCATGACCACTTCTCGCCGGTCTAGTATGCGCCATGATGCCGTCGCACCACTACAGACACCAGAGCCGATTGCCGCAGAGGGTGAGGCGCGACAATTCTCTCCACCGGCAGCGCTCGTTGCCTGGCGGAATCAACTGCAGACACAAATCAACCAGTTCCAGCAAAGCGTCTCAAATGCTTTCCCTAATCTACCGAATCTTCCAGCTTTGCCACCGATGCCGGCATTGCCAGACTACCAGGCACACCCTATGATGCGTCGCATTACAAACCTCGTCCCGCATCGACCTGCCTCTTCGCGTGGAGCTAAGGAGGGCTGGTGGGATATGCTGACTGGCAATTCCTCACCTGGTTCGCCCGCTTCACCTGGCAACACGGAGCTCCCTTCGTACGACGAGTTGTACCCGCGTAAAGGAGACCAGGGTGAGGAAGAAGCGGAGCGTGCAAAGAAGGCTAGCGTGGTGCAAGCTGCTGCTGAGGCGGCTCTAGACCAACACTTTGAAACACAAGCCAGCTCCTCCAGAGTCACTGGTGAACAACAGAGGGAAGACCTTAAGGACATCCGGATTGGTCGAAATGTTATCTCCCGGGAGCAGCAAAAGCATCTTAGGGAGCAACAAGCTCGACGCATGAAGGGCCTTGGTAGTGACAGGAATCTGTACTTCTTCTGGGTGAGTTACCGACCTTACATACCCCTCCACTATTTATTACGCATTGCTAATCTTGGTTTAGATTCCTCTTCTCATCCTGGTGATCTTCGCCTGGGCTCGAAGCTACATTCCCGGTATCTCGCAAGGGATTTCTGATGTCTTTGAGTTCGTACAGGACCGCTATGCTACGCAACGCGTGCTGGACGTTGGCACCTAGACGTCATCTCTCGAATAATGTTTCCTTGATCGATTGCTTTTTTTTCAGCTGGGGCGTTGTGCGTGTTTGGGACACAATACACTGGGACCTGTTTTCCTTTCCTTTGTTTGGATTGACTTGCGTATAATGATGGGATATGACAATTATTTTATTATTCGGTCCTTTTTCTTGCTATTCTCTGGGTCAGTATGGGGTTCCTGTCGCTTTTTGTTAGACCTCTGCCATTTCTAGTTAGAGAAGAAGCAGCAGCAGTGCTCGATGAGAGTTGATTGTAAACAACGCTACAAGCAATGTATATATGTCAATCATTACCCGAAGCCTTGAGTAGAGAGCTAGATATTTCTCATTGCAGTAGTATGTTTAGCTGTCCTGGTGTGGTGGTGGTGTAGTGCTGCCCTAGTAGTGCCAAGAGTCCAACGCGGATCAACAGCCACGGAGACAACGACGACCACTCCGCCTCTCGCATTCATCTATAACCTCACCTCTCGCTCCCTGACCACTAACTCGCACGTTGGGTAGGCGATTCTCATCCGAATTGCTTGACCGGAATGCTCCAAGAGCGCAGCCAGCTTCCCCCCTGAATACTGCGCTGCGCCGGGAATTATGGACTCTCCCCAGGCCGCCTCCAGCAGTGTCACCGGTATTAACTCCCCTCCGCCGAACAAAAAGTCCAAGCTGTACTTTCTTTTTCTTTTTCTTTTCTTTTCTTTTCTTTTTTTTTTTTAATTTGGCTAATCTCTCCCCCGCCACTCTATAGTTGAATACACCGATCCCTCGGGCCTGTTCTCCTCCGTCCAACCTGTCATCGCGAACAAACTCCCCCTCCGCAACCTCCACTGGAAGTCACCCACGCGCCCCGTCCGCTCCATCGAATCACTCCGCATCGGGTTCACACCGGCCAAAAATGAGTCCGACGAACGCAAGTCCTCCAGCGATGCACCAGGCAGCGCCGTGACGCATCGCCGGCACCAGATCCCCGGTCTCCGACAGACACCTTACCTGAAGATCTACATCCTACGGTGTGACGACAACGACACGTACAAGAGTACGGCGAGGAAGGCGCTGCGGGAGTGGATCAAGACACATGGGTCGTCGTCGTCGTCTTCTTCTTCAACCTCAAGCTCCGCGGCTGCGGCTGCGGCCACGAGCCAGGAGAAGCATGATGCGTTCGAGTGGCTTATCCTGCATGTTATCCAGGAAGGCGATGGGACGGAGAAGGTAGTGCCGACGTCGAAATGGGGGCGGACGAACACGACGGTGCTGGAGAAGGTGAAAGCGGATTTTAATGGGTCGTCGAAGTCGGCTGTTGATCGGGTGGCTCAGTTGCGGATTCCGAAGCCTGGGAGTACGACCAAGTTGCCGGAGTTGGTTGACCAGATTGAGGACTTTGTGGAGAAGGTTAAGAATGGGATTCTGGCGTCCTTTGATCTGAGGGTTGCGCAGTATGAAGAGGATATTAAGGAGAAGGACTCGCAGCGGAGTTTACCCGGTTGGAACTTTTGCACGTTCTTTATACTGAAGGAGGGTCTTGCTCGGGGGTTTGAGAATGTGGGCTTGTTTGAGGATGCGTTGGTTGGGTATGATGAGCTGGCCGCTGGGTTGGATGCTGCGATCCAGGACCAGTTGGAGGGGTCTAGTGAACAGCATGGCAGCGCTTTTCTAACGAACAGTGAGGACTGGCGGGAACGGGCGAAGGCAGCTTTAGATGCTCGGACGGATGCCAAAGGGCCTGACGGGAATGGCGAGGATGTTGCTCCAATTCCTGATCTTGACCCGGCCGATTTCCCGATTGACCAGGCCAGGAAAACTTATCGAGAGATGATTCTCTCTAGCAATATTTCCATCTTCGATTTCCGTACTTACATCTTCTCTCGACAATTAATGCTCCTACTCAGAGCATCAAGGGCGCCATCGCTTGTCACTGAGGACCCGGATGCCGACTCCAAACCAGGAAAAGCAACCAAGAAGCCCGAAGATTTAATGCTTTTGGCCGAGGTATGCGAGCGAGCAGCCGAGTTTATCAGTCTTGCTGCGCGGACACTTCAAGCCGATCTGGAAGGTGGCCTCGCGGACGTAGAGAACGCTGCCAAGTCGGAGATCATAAGGAATATTGTCTCCTCTTGGGCCTATACGGCTGCGCACCAGATTCTACTACAGACCTTTACACCAGCGCTCACACTTCCTGAATCTTCCTTACATGCGACGGAGGCCACTCTGGATGAGAAGCAAAAGCAGGATGTTCCGAAACGCACGAGCTCGCTGGCTATGCCTGCAAACCGCCAGTCGCGCCCAGCTAAGACAGAAATAATATCTGCCAACGCTCTTTCATCCGTCCATGAGCAACCGGGATTCGAAGGACCGAAGCTCACCCCTAAAACAGGGTCGGAGCAACTGGCCTCTCAGCGAGGCGAACTCCTCCTGATGGCCCGAAGGCTTCTAGAAGAGATCGCTGGCCGATGTGGGTGGAAGGAATCGTGGACGGATCTTGGTCTTCTTTTCGATGATAGGGATGCTAAATCTGGAAACATGGCAGACGTGGCTCTGGATGACGAGAGCTCCGAGCCTGCGAAGGAAACCCAACCCATCAACTCTCTTAGTGGTGTCGATCTATCACAACTAAAGGCCGCCCTGAAGTCTAGAAAAGCATTCCGTGCGCATTATGAAGAGCTTACGGATCGAATGTACCGTCACTACATCGCGGCGAACCGTACGCATTCGACGCACACTGCATTGGCCGATATGGCTATTTTACGTTATCGACAAAGCGATTACGGCGCCGCTGCGTCGTATTTCCACCAGATTGCTCCATTTTATGGCAACAGACACTGGACTATTCTAGAGGGAGTCATGCTGGAGATGTACGCGAGATGTCTGAAAGAGCTAGGTCGAAATGAGGAGTATGTTAAAGTTGTGGTGCGCCTCTTGGCGAAGTATGCTGCGCATATCCAGTCCCAATTGTCGAGTAGACAGAAGACACTTGATGCATCTTCAATCTTTGCAGAGGACGCATTGATATCTGAGTATGTGGAGGAGCTGTTCCGGGCGTCCGGTGCGCTCCAGAAAGATGTTTCTGCACCGTTGACGGACTTCTTTGGAGATTTGAGCGTCAAACCTGCTATCCTTCATTATAAGGACCGAGATGGATTCCAGCTACAGCTACACCTCCGGTTTCTCCTTGGCAAGCGGATCGATATTGATTCGATCAAGATCCGACTTGTTAGCGCCAACGCTAGCACCCACAGCAGCGAGCATTGGATAGAGACACCGGCCAAAGCGACTATCAAATCATCTTCAACAAGGGTCTTGGTTGATTCATCGGTACGTATCGTCTCTTCTCAATTGCGCCGTGGGAATCAACTAATTTTTGCGTAGACTACGTTGCAAGGGAAATACTTCGTGGACCGCATTGAGATGCGGGCTGGCAACCTCCTATTTTCTATGAGTGGGGGAGCGAATTCTAACCTACCAGTGGGATTTAGGGAGGATGTTGATGAGGACGAAGATACTCGGTCCTACATTCTGTGCTACCCACCACCGCAAGGCCTGCAAGCAAGGATTGAGTCACCTCATCTGGTAAATCTGGAGGCCTTGCGTACGCTCGAGTTGGAACTTAACAGTGGTTGGAATGATATCAAGACGGGTGTTCTACGAGTACGACCCGCGACGGCGGGTCTGCGACTTAGAATCACCGAGGCAGAGATAGTAGAAGGTGACTTGGCGATCAAGACCAACAGTGAGTCGGGCAACATTGAGTTCAGCAAACTAGGCGAAAACACGACTGTTCGATTCCGGATCCCATACACGGTCGAGGAGCACCCCGCGACGCTCTCTGCAAGGGCGGAGGTCACCTACGATACGGAGAAGGGACGATTCAACTACTCATCTGCACACAACGTTGCCTCTGCTCTGCCAATCAGCGTGAATGTGCAAGATGTGTTCAAACAGGATATGCTCTTCTCGCGGTTCACGGTCAGCCCGGCTACGATGATCCCGCTCTGGCTTTCGAAATGCAGCATCCCAAGTTCGGATGTTTATGAAGTGCAGTCCAATGTCGGCGTTCCCGTCGCGATGAGGGTGTTCGCCAAACAGCCTGCTTCCCTGTTGTACAAGATCCAGCCACGAGAAGACACTGCAGCTTCTCCTGGATCGAAGCGAGCTCTACGACTCACAGTCGACTTCACCTGCGTGGATGACGAGTGCTTCGATATGGTGGAGAAGACGTTCAAAGAAAGCATATCCCGCAGTGAATTCGCGCAGTATACGACATTGCTCACGCCACATATTGTCGATGCCTTCCGCTCGCAGCTGTCGACGCCCGAGATGGAGGTCATCGGGCTTGTCCGCGAGGTCGAAGCCTTGCCTTACGCAGCTGTTCGGTGGGAAGGATTGTTGAACGCGTTGAAGGAACCAACGGGCGACCTACGGGCTTGGCTCAAGGCGTGGCATGATGTAAGGAGTTTCATTTCCCTCCCTCCCCTGTTTCCGAATTTGTTGGGAATGGTGTTGTTGAAGTCATCATACTGATCCGTATACCTATAGAATCATCTGACGCTGTCTCTCCCGCAGCAGCCGTCAATCCGCCAGCGCCACATCATTATCCCCGTCGACATTCCAGAAATCCAGGTCGTGCACACGGCCGAGCTTCGCCTGACCAACCTGCCAGAGCAAGCACCTCATGCGGCGGTCGGACAGACCATAACCGCGGAGCTGCGGCTTTCGCATACACGACGCTGGTGCACGCCCGATCAGCGCGAGGAAGCAGCAGGGGGAGGCCCGCTAGAATTTTCCTACGAACTGCACGCCAATCCAGAGCTCTGGATGGTTGGCGGACGACGACGAGGAAACTTTTCCGCGAGCGAGGGCGAGACCAAGACATTCGCCGTGATGTTACTGCCGCAGAAGGCGGGCCATCTACTTTTGCCGGGGCTGGAGATTAGGAGCTTTGTGCCGCCACCGCCGCAGTCGCCGTCGACCACCATGCCGCCCGCGGTGGCGGCAGCGGGGACACCAGCGGTGCAGCGAAGGCCGATCGCCTGTGAGGTCGACTACCGAAATCACGGCGAGACGCTGCTCGTATTACCTGACCTGCGGGCCACGACGGTGAGTCTGAGCTTGTCGGGGGGAGGGCATGGGGGCTCGTGGTTGGTAGATTCAGAGCGCCGGGTTCACTCATAGCTTTCTCTAACCATAGATACCTCTCCAGTATATACTTCGTCACTACATTGGATACAGTTAATGTTACTCAGAATCTCCAAGCTGGGAGTGCAAAAACCAAAGTTACGGCCCGGTAACTTTGCCTAGTTTATTTTTTTTTTTCTTTCCTAGCGGGCCCCACAACAACCAAATTTACCCAACCTCGAACCCTCAACAGAAATCACGGGCTCCCCAACAAAAAACTGGATCATCACCACGTCGGAGTTGCGCTGCGCGGAGTCACGCCATCTCAGATTTGACAATAGTATCTCTTCCAAGTATCGTGGACAATGGCTGCCGGGCGGCCTGAGTATCGGGATTTGAATCAGCTCAAGTTGGTGTTGGGGAATTTCTATTACGTCCCCTTGTATAGTTGTTCATTCGTCACTATCAAGGTGATTAGACTCGACACCGTCAGGTGGAGGCGAGGTTGCTTCGATGAGTCCCGATCGATCACATGCAGCAAGGTCACACAGTTCACACTTCACATCCCCCCATATCCTTCAGGCCGTCAAAGAGCCCCCAGCAATGGGCTGCCCACTCCCAAGATCGGCAGACCGAAGGAAATCCATGCAGATTGCAGAGAACCATGCGAGCAAACTGGAGCCCAGGGCGAGCGGTGATTGATTGACAAGCTTTATCTGGATAAGCAGTTTGATTCTTGATGTGGCGAGGGCAGTGGCTGGCTGGCTGGCTAGTGCACTTTGTCACTGTATTGTTGTCTAGTTATTGTACTCAGAACAGAGTACTCCGTATTATCAGATCGGTGCTAACTGCTAACACATGATGCCTCGGAGTTGCCTGATAGGTCGCTATCAGCCAAAATCGAGGCTTTCTGCCAAGACTGTTGAGAAGCCGATTGTCTTCCATGTGTGGAGTGGATGCCGTTTGCTTGTTTTCCGTGGCTGTGATTGGGCTGTTTCAGGCGGTGTGCAGTCTGCGATTCCACCCCCGGGTTTCAATTAATTTGATCGACTCTTAGTGAATAAGAAGGGTACTGCGGGAGACAGTACAGGGTGGTGTGGAAGAGGGTTTCTCAAAGTTCCTATGATTCATGATTCCATGATGTCGAGTTGGAGAAGACTTTCGACTGCGAACAGGCCATGCAGCTCATTGCCAGTCATGAGAGCACGGGTAGTCGGAAGAACTCGCGTTCGGGGAGGGCCAGCTGTGAGTGGGCGACTGTCTTTTTGCAATCCAGGGGTCCCTTGATTCCACAACTTTATTCTGCCCCAACTGAGCCTGCCCACCCTCTGTACTCAAGGACACAACCAGTAGTTTATGTACGCACCTCAGTTATCCCGCATCGGTAGTGCCGTGTTGGCAGTCGACTCGACTGCAGTTGATTTCAAAGCTCGAGTAGCGTAGAAAATAACACTGCTCCATTGTCAACCCAGACCGAGTATACCCCGTTGAAAAACGAAAACGCTGGGGATCGCCACGGTAAGGCAGAACAAGGAACAACATTCTTCAGCCAATCATCGCCCGAGAGGTGGCGTAAATTTTGACAAGCGGTACCACAAACTGCAAAATTACCGCCACGGTACCAGGATGGAAACGATGCGTCCATTCTTCACGATGGGTGTCTTCCTTCTGGCCGCAGCTCTGCTGATTGACATTTAGATTTTGCAATTTTCTTGCCTCAGTTGATTGTCGATTGTTCGAGTTTTTCCCTGTTTCTGATTCGTTCGTTGCTTTCACAGCTTCCCCTCTCTCTGTCCTTTCGTCCCCTTAAGTTGGCCGGCTTGTGTACATCTCCTCTGTTCCTTTGGGCTTCCTCTTTCTTCCTCATCTCCATTCTTTCTTCCCTCAAGACTCTCCTCGTCAAGGGCTCCCTGGGGACGATCCTGAAGATCTTGTACCCTCTATCTCAGGTCTCCCAGTCATCTCGTCCAGATCTCGTGTAACCTGAAAACTTTCTTGGTCCATTGGTAAGTGCGAAGCGAGCTTCCCAACATTTGTTTGATCGCCGCGGAGGTTGCTCCCTACCTGCCGAGGCGATATATCATGCGGACGTTTTGCTTCTGTTGCTAACGGATTCTCCTCAGGAATTGCCAGTTGTCAATTCTCTTCATCATGTCGTCCACCGCCGTCCCCAAGCGCGTTGCGCTTCATCGCAACCCTACCACCGACTCTTCGGTCCCCAGCTCTGTCTCTGTTTCCCCGCTAGATTCTCCTCGCCAGTCTCCCTCGTCGACTTCGCTTTCGTCAATGGCATCGGACGCCGAGAAGGTGGACAATGGCAAGATGCTGGATACCTATGGCAATGAGTTCAAGATTCCCGATTACACGATCAAGGACATCCGTGATGCCATTCCCGCCCACTGCTTCAATCGCTCCGCCGTGACCAGCTTGTACTATGTCTTCCGAGATATCTCTATCCTTGCCTCTGTCTTTTATGTCTTCCACAACTATGTCACTCCCGAGACCGTTCCCTCGTACCCGGCGCGTGTTCTGCTGTGGGGGCTCTATACCATCGTCCAGGGTCTGTACGGTACCGGTGTCTGGGTTCTGGCCCACGAGTGCGGTCACCAGGCTTTTTCTCCTTCAAAGACTCTGAACGACACGGTTGGATGGATCCTACACTCTTCTCTGTTGGTGCCCTATTTCTCATGGAAGATCTCTCACGGCAAGCACCACAAGGCCACCGGTAACCTCGCCCGTGATATGGTTTTCGTTCCCAAGACCCGCGAGGTGTACGCCTCCCGCATTTCGAAGACCATCTATGAGCTGAACGAGCTGATGGAGGAGACTCCCATTGCAACTGCCATCCACATGGTTCTGCAGCAACTGTTCGGCTGGCCCATGTACCTTCTCACCAACGTTACTGGCCACAACAACCACGAGCGCCAACCAGAGGGACGTGGAAAGGGCAAGAAGAACGGTTATTTTGGCGGTGTCAACCACTTCAACCCTTCTAGCCCTCTGTACGAGGCCAAGGATGCTAAGCTCATCGCTCTGAGCGACCTCGGTCTTGCCATCACCGGATCTGTTCTGTACTTGATCGGCTCCAAGTACGGCTGGATGAACCTGCTTGTGTGGTACGGTATTCCTTACCTCTGGGTAAACCACTGGTTGGTTGCTATTACCTACCTCCAGCACACCGACCCTACTCTCCCCCACTACCAGCCCGAGTCATGGAACTTTGCCCGTGGCGCTGCTGCCACCATTGACCGCGAGTTCGGTTTCGTTGGACGCAACATCCTGCACGGCATTATTGAGACTCACGTCCTCCACCACTACGTGAGCACCATCCCCTTCTACCACGCCGACGAGGCCAGTGAGGCCATCAAGAAGGTCATGGGCTCCCACTACCGGTCGGACGCCCACACTGGTCCTCTTGGCTTCTTCAAGGCCATGTGGAACAGCGCTCGTGTTTGCCAATGGGTCGAGCCTTCTGAGGGTACCAAGGGCGAGAACGCCGGCGTCCTCTTCTTCCGCAACACCAACGGTGTCGGTGTTCCCCCCGTGAAGCTCCAAAAGTAAAGCGGCAAGCGCTGCTCTCGCACGTCACGTCATTTCGGTACATAGAATGTGGGTGTGTTGTCAGGTTTAATCTTATGGCCTGAATGCGATTTATATTGTTGATTTATCTCTCGTGGTGTATCTCGCCGGAACGAAATGACCACGGTTAGGTATGCTCTCGTTGCGTTCATTCATAGAGCAAGCTGCGAGTTTCAGTCGATTGATTGTTAGGCGTATAGGGGGAGTTTGAGAAAACTTGACCTTTGTTATTAATTTTGGGAGCTTTCTAGAACGTCTTCTTTTCATTATCAGACAGCGAAAGACAATGTTTCTTACCTGTTCCCAAATGGATTCATTCGTAGACAGGAATAGTAGACCGGCAGCTGCTGGTAATCTGACAGACTGAGGATGTAGAGATGAGAAAGAAGAGGCACGAGGCCAAACTGCGGGGTTTTATGACAGCTCTGAGCTATTCTACGCCGCGCTGACCACTAAGTAGTACGTGCTCCCTGCTAGCTGACTTGCTAGTTGCTCTTGACTGACATCGTGGTGGTTCTCATTCGTTCCCCGCATCCGGAAAACACCGGACCCCGCGTTCTGACGGGGTTTGACAAGCAACACTATTCTATCCTTGGCATGTCAACGCACATCCTCGAATTCGCTGTTTGAAGCTCTTCATGGAGATTCTCGACTTACGGAAGCAGGCTATATATACTTTTCAATTTTACGCCTGAGTTGCTTGCTGCAGCTGCAGCCGAGTTTGTTGCAATTACGGACCAGCCCACCAGCAGAGAGTTTGACCTCGTCCATGGTCCACTCGAAGTCGGCGGAGTTAATTTGCGAACCAGAGAAGCTTCGGATTCACAATGGCCTTGTTACGCCTCGAAAATACTTCATCCACTACATTGCAGGGGAGCGCTTGCCCCAAGAGAATGTCCCCACAGAAGAATTATCCAAGGCACATCCAGCCTATGGCGACCTTGCCACGTCCGTCTAAAAAAAAGGCGGTTAGACGTGGTGCCTTTTTCCGGGATCAAATATCTGTCCCTCCGCGCGAGATGAAGATGACTGGGAGATCTATTGGAGACCACGCACAAGGATCCCACCTGCAAAACCCAAGGAGCGTTGGGAATCTCTGCGCCAGACCCCGGCAAACGAAGTCGAGTTTAGCGGCGTGGAAAACCTCTTGGCGGATCGACGACTAGTCTACCTCAGACGTGGTCTCCACCGTTTTGTAACAGACTATCTAAACGCAGACCTAGGCCGGCATGACGTGCCGTCCAACCTTCGCTAATATGGTCTACATGGTGCACGACAGGGACACTCCAATATATCCTCAATAAGATAGACTTCCGGCTGAACGTGATGGCGGACGCGGACGAATACGTTAAGGCTATGACGAACAAAAAGCAATCAGAATTAAAGCTCTGGAGCTCATAAGATCACCGACTAGTCGGGCTTNGTGTGAATCAGTGCCCGGTCCGCGTCGATTACAGCGGCAGGAGCAGGGGCAAGCGCATCAAGACAGTTCGGGACCTTCTTCAGGCTCTCCAGGATCAGCATACGCATACTATCCCGTTCAAGGCCTCCCAATGGGACTGTCTCGTTTCGGACAGCGCGGACTGGCCACAGGCAGTGAGCCGCAGAGTATACAAATACATCTGAACTTCGATATTGAGGAATAAATTGATCTAGGTGGGGGTTTGCGGTGTGAGCTGGCTGACTATATCTCTATTGAGCCTCCGTTGGATGTCATTAGAGTTGGTTCGAGGCCTAAGAAAGGAGGTACTGAGTTGGAGATTGGGTTAGTTTCTTCGACGGTGGTTGTAGAAGAGGGTATGCTGGAGGCTCTAGTTGAGAAGCTGGGGAGAACGTTTGGTGACTTTATGACCAATCCAGAAAGGGGTTGGGATAAAAATTATTTGGGTATGCTTAATAGTATACATGTCTATCAATTTTCAAAAGCCTAGATATTGAAATACCATGACGAATATACTAGTCGATTTCTTCAACTATCCATGTTTCCGCCCTCTCTCACGCCCCGCACAGCAATCTGGCACAGCTGCAAGACCGAGTCGCCCCCCAGAATCTTCACGACAGGAACCTCAGCGCCCAACTCTCGCACAAACCATGTCCGTATCTCCACCGCGACCAGCGAGTCAATACCTAACTCGATGAGCGGCTGTTTTGGATTTTCTACAACAGACCTCGGTGGCAACTGTAATATGGACTCCAGCTTGGTAGCAAAAGCCGCGACAGTCACCGCCATGGCATCCTCTTCGTTCTGTGCCTCTAGCGCCAGCTTCCGGATATCTCCTGATTTTCCTGCCTTCTGCTGGTGCTCTTTATTTCCTAAGTTATTGTAAGGCACAAAATGTCCAAACCGCGGGTTCCCTAGCCACACGACCGGCTGGTTCGGGACCAGAGGCACGGTAGGAGGTTGAATGCCCATAATGATATTGTGAGATCCAGAGCTTGAAGCAGCACCAGGTCTCCCCGTTCGAATTGCCTGAGCAAATGTATGATGCACGTCTATCTCAGACAAAGGCATCGACCGCAATTTATTGAACTGCCGCTGCATCTGGCTACTGGAATTGCGCGTTACGTAGCCGACGTCACTGACATATCCGATGTGGATTATTGAGGCTGCGTCGCCGCGGGCACGGCGATGTTCCACCAGTGCCTCCATGTAGAGATTGGCGCAGTTGTAGTTTGACTGTCCTGCATTGCCGACAATTGCTGCAGCTGATGAGAGCAGGATGAAGAAGTCGAGTTTGCTGTCCCTGAACACGGCATCGAGATGCTCAGAGCCGTCGACCTTTGGAGCGAGTGTCTTGTTTAGTTGGTTCACATCCATATCCAGGAATAGGGAGTCTGATAGGACCATGGCTGCGTTGCAGACGCCGGCAACTGGTGGCATTGTCTTTTGTATATTGTGGACAACGTCCTCCACTGACTCTTTCTTGGCCACGTCCATGGCGACAACTTCTACCCTGGCTCCCTGGCGATGGGCATCCTCAAAGAGAGAACTGTCTATTTGGGGTCTTCGGCTGGCGATTACTATAAACCTGGCACCGTTACGGAGCATCCAGCGGCAGATCGAGAGTCCCAAGCCCCCTGCGGCCCCTACCATGAAATATGTCCGGTCAGGATGGAAGAGATTCTGCGTTGAAAGAGGCGCAATTGTGGCTTTGAGAAGCTCAGAGTCATGTCTCTGCCAGTCAGTCACATATGGTCTGTTGCTGAGCAGATGAAGGTCGGCGCCTGCTAACTGAGCTGCTGGAACAATGTCGCTTTCGTCTACCCGGACAGCGCCTATTTTCGCGGCCGAATACGCATACCCAAGTAGTGCTGAGATATTTACCTGGTCTCCATTGAGGACGTGTTTTAGAAGGTGACTATCAAAATGCCACCGCGTGCAAGTGGGTGGAAGACACGCTTGGACTGTCTGGCTAGCGGTCGAACCATCTGGCATGCAATCCACATACAAGTTAATATCCGTAGGTAATAGACGCCCAACTTCACGCTTCGATGCCAAGGGATGGATTTTGATCCAATCAGCCAGTCCATTGGGGCTCGATGTCACGAAGTAAACTCGTGCTCCAGCGTGCATCAAATCAGTTGTAATTAGAGAGGCAATTGATTCTGATGGTGGCTCGTACACAAGAACTCTCAATCCAGACCCTGCGATCATGGACAGTGCTTTGGAGAGTAAACAGGCTGTGATTGCTTTGATGGTGGTCACAGCCTCGGTATCATTGTCGACGGGAAATATATCAGACAACCCTAACTGCACCAGCGAGGAGTTGCATTTCGAGATTCCAATCACAGATGATCTAGACCCATCCTGAGTCCCATAAACAAGATACAGTCCATGACCCTGATTATTTGGAATATGCACCGCGTACTTTACTGAGATAGAAGTGCGGGCACTGGTGCAGGGAATTACGGCCTTGTCGGTGTGTTCAGCTTGTAGCATCATCCTGGACGCCCCCGGCACTGCCTTGATGATAGTATCTGTTGGATCCGCCAGCTTTGTCACTGCGCGTGTTGACGCAAGATACACCTCGTTCAGGTCATTGTCCATAACCACCCGTGGAATAAGCACCTGGCTGGTGGCAGCCAACATAACTTCGGGTTCCTGTTTCCATAACTGCTTATATATGTCCCCATCACTCTGCATTATGCGGTCCTGCTCACTCAGTTCATGCAGTCGAAGAAGGCTCTCAACTAAGTATTGGGCTGTCACCGAGTCACGTACACCCGTTTCAAGACTGACAATCTGTGTTCGCAGCTGCGGTATCTCATTTTCAAGGACTCGTGCTATACCTGGAAACATAGCAGCTCGAGGGGTCTGTGTCTTGTCTGCGGGCTTCACCCAGAGTAGTACCCGAGCATTTATTAACATGTTTTGCAGCAGGTTTAGCCGTCGTGCTGTCATTCCTGTAAAGAGAGGCTCGTCTATTTCGTGCAGACAAATTATGTCCATGTTGGGTTGCAGCTGAACGGAATCAAGCCCATCAAGGCTGGGAATGACGTGCAACGACTGGTGCAACGGCTCAGGAAGGTACTTTTCAATCTGGCTGGCAAGATTCGACGTCTCCAACTTTTTTCCTCCTATCAGCAACACAGGGGGTCCCTCTAGAGGGTGGTCGAATTCAGATGCATCCGTAGTCAATGGATCTTGCAAGCGAAGGAATGTCCCGTCCACTGACTGGCTAACGATCAAAGATAGAGTATGCTTATCCTCATCAGCAACGTCATGGAAAACGGTATCAGCTCCTGAGAAACCCGTCTGACCCAGAAGCTTATCCCAGTCTGCGCATGAGACCGCCGGATACAGTCTACGATTCTCCTCCTCGCCCAGCCACAGCCCACTCAAGCCGCCGAAACTAACCAGAAGCCGGAAAGACTGTGTATTTGTGACTTCGAAGAGCAGCAGGTATCCCCCAGGCCGGAGCAACGATCGAATGTTTCGTAGTGTGCTTTCCAGGCTGCGAGTTGCGTGGAGAACATTGGCTGCGATGATCACGTCGTACGAGTGCGGTATGAAGCCCTGGGTCGATGGGTCTCTTTCGATGTCGAGGACTTTAAATATCATTTGATTGAGACAGTCTGTAAACTTTTCTCTTGCGCCGGAGAAAAAGCCAGCGGAAATGTCTGTGTATGTGTACATATCGTATGCGGGCTTGATCGCGTCCAGGACACTCCAGGTCTAAACATCATTGATATCATATCAACAGGAGTCGTTTAAAGTTAATATCAGATTATAAGAGATGACATACCGTAGCGCCCGTCCCTGCACCTATCTCCAGAATATTACACCGCGGGAATTTGAACGAGATCTGCTGCATCGCCCGAGCAAGACACTGATTGATCTTGATGAATCCTCCATCTCGCATATAATACCGATCCAGCAGATCATCCTGCTTCAGGACTTCCAGCATGTGCATCTCCCCGCGGACTACTCTCGCAAGATTCTCCCCTGTAGCCTTCAACATCTCCAGCTCTACTTCATTCGGATTCTCCGCGTCCAGTCGATCCATGGTTGCCTGCGTATCTTCCAACCACTCCCGTTTCATGGTCCGATGCTGACCCTTCCGCGTGAGCTCCAGATGCACGTCAAATGCCTCGAGCATGCGTTGATGGTACCACGTCATCTTTTCCCTGTCAATATCAGACTCTTCAAGCTCCTTCACCAACCGTTTACCGTAGAACAATGCCATACGCTCTGCAGCTTCACTCAGACGTAAAATCTGCTGCTGCTGCTGCTGCTGCACTTTATCATCTCCATAAACAGACTCTGTAACCTCAAGCCTACATACAATATCAGCCCCCCAAACCGTTTTTGAGAATATAGGTCTGTCATGCAAGACATCCAACTCCCCAATCATGCGAACCTGCAACCCCTCAAGCTGGAGGAATCCACGACCGCCGTCTCCGTCTACCGCTGGATCATAGATATTGAGATCCCCGGTTACCGCATCTGCAGTCTGTCGGACGACCCATGTTTCGAATTCTGCACGTATGTTGTCTCCGAGTGCGGGTGCGGCTGGCTTTGGTTTTGCCTTGGATCCGACGACCCGGACACGGTCTATATATGAGGGTAGGAGCGCAGATGAGACCTGGCCGCTGTTTGGATGTGTTCGTGCGAGGAGCAGTGCTTGGAATGCGACGTCGAGGAGGGCCGGGTGCACCAAGTACGCATCATCGTCGACGCCGAGTGCACCGCCCGGCCAGAGTCCGGTGGCGGTGGAGTAGTCTAGACACCGCTGGCAGGTGTCGATGCTGCGGAAGAGACCGGAGTATTTGAGTCCGATGCGGTGGAACATGGTGTAGATGTCGTCGGTGTTGATGGGAGTCAAGTCCGCAGGGGGTGGTCCTTTTGGAGGCAGGATGTTGTGGTATGAAGCGGTATCGTTGTCTGATATCCGGCGGAGGTGAAGAGCAAGGTTGCCGCTGCAGGTGTGTATCATGGCTCCGGATATCTCATCGGGGTAGACGTAGTACGAGAACTGGGCCTTCATGATCTGAACATCGCCCTCTGATGCAGATGCCGATTCCTCCAGCACACGAACAGTAAAGAGCGTTTCAACCCCAGCCTTGTCATCTGGTACAACAACAGGCCGAAGAAACCTCACCTTCTCAATCTCAAGAAGTTCCAGATGTTTCTTCTTCTTCTGCATTGCGGCAAGATACCGACCTGCCTCGGCCGCAATCGATACATACGCTGCCCCAGGGAGTAGAATGTCGCCCAGGACCTCGTGCCCACTGAGCCAGGACAACTCATTCTGTCTGAGAACGTTTCGCCAGCGGAGTTCTCGGTTGTTATCGTCTGGCGTGCGCCGGCCTAGTAATTCATGCGGCTTGTCGCTGTCTGTGCGGAATCGGCGGGACATGCGAGACTCGCGCCAGAAGACGCGGTCATGGTCCCAGGAATACGTTGGCAGGTCTTTTATAAGCGCGGGAGCCTTGGCAGGTGAGTATCCCTGCAAGGTATTTTCAACAGAAAACGCCTTGTAGAACCCATTTAGGTCTATAGATAACGGGCCCAACTGCATCCATACACCCGCAAGGGTATCGCCCAATGCCTCGATGTCATTCTCTCCTCGCTTCAACGTCCCAGTGTAATAAGGAGCAGCGCCTAATACTTCTTTAAAGATCTGCTCCGTCGGTCCTTTCAGCGCGGGGTGGGGACCAATTTCAACAGCCAGGTCGAATAGTCCCCCATGCTGCAGGGCTGACATGATGGCGCGAGAGAATAGCACGGGTTGAACCATGTTTTCCACCCAGTAAGGCCCGGAAAGTGTACTCAGCTCTGTTTCTATATTTCCGTGTACACTCGAGTGCCATATCGGTGATTTTCCTGCACTGTGAAGTTGCTGCTGTTGCTGCTGCTGTACTTGTATATTACACGCCAGCAACGAACTCAAGTACGCCTGCGCACAGGGCAGCATATGATGCGAATGATAAGCCGTATCGACCTTGAGCTGTCGCACAAATACACCGTCCTGCTCGAGTCGTTCCTTAGCCTGCAAAATAGCTCCAAGGTTGCCAGAAATAGTCACACTTCGTGGCGCATTCACAGCCGCGACCTGGATATGACCTTCTCCGAATTCAGGACGCGTGCAGAACTCCAGTGCATCATCAAAGGACAATCCCACCGCGAGCATCCCTCCCTTCTCGCCGTCTCGACCCCGTGCAAGACTCGCGTGGAATCCGCGGTAGTAGGCTATCTGCATTGCTCCTTCAAGTGTGATATTACCGCTGGCATACGCGGCGGCGATTTCACCAGAAGAGTGGCCGACGACATGGTCGAATTTGATTCCTGCCGCGGTTAAGAGCTTAACCAGGCTGATCTGGACTGCGGTACATAAGGGCTGTGAAATGGCGGCCAAGTTAATCCGCGAGCTGGTGCTGGTGCTGGTGCTGGTGCTCGTTAGTTCATCAACCAGTGACCAACTCGGAATATCTTCATCGGGTAAAGCCTGTAGCACTGCTTCACAGGCTTCTATGCTCTGGCGGAAAAGAGTACAGTGGAGGAATAGTTTACGGCCCATGGCCGGCCACTGTGCACCTTGACCTGTGAATATTCCTAGAATTCTAGGGCTCTGATTTATCAGTGGTGGTTCGTATCCAGCCTCACGGCGCGAGACGTAGCGTTCCATTTTCTCCAAGATGGCATCTCGAGATACTCCAGAAAAAGAAGCTCGTATTCGATGCGTGGAGCGGCGCGAGTAGAGAATCCAGCTGAGATCGCGAAGATCTATACACGGGTTGTCATGCCGCAGATGCTGTATATATGCTTTGATGGTACGTAGCAACGACGACCCAGACCGAGCTGAGAAGAATAACGAGACAGCCGGAATCAACTCTTCCTCAGGGACATGTTCTTTCGTAATATTAATGTTGCTCTCTTCTGCAAAACTCTCGATAATCGCGTGCGCATTGGTCCCCCCGAATCCGAAACTATTCACGCTCGCGCGCATCGGTGAACCTGCTGGCCGTTCTGGCCAACTGAGTGGTTCTTTCGTGATCTGTAACGGCCCATAATACGGTTCAATTTCTGGATTCAGTTCGTTGAAGAGGAGGTTTGGAGGGATTGTCTTGTGCTTAATAGCCAATATGGCCTTCAGCACGCCCGCTAATCCCGCACAGCCCTCTAAATGCCCGATGACGGTTTTGATAGACCCGACGTGGATTGTATCTGACCTATCTGGCATAGAAGAAGAAGATGAAAATTTGATAAATGCCTCACTGATAGCCCTCGCCTCCACAGGATCTCCAACCGGCGTCCCAGTCCCATGACACTCCACAAACTGCGGCGCATCCCTCACCGGATCCAGTCCAGCACGTCGATACGTACCCCGTATCAGATCCCTCTGAGCCACCGCCGAAGGCACCGTCAGCCCAGCGGCACTCTGGCCACCCGAGTTAACACCCGTACCCCGAATCAAAGCATCGATGGCATCCCCGTCCCTGATCGCGCACCTGAGCGGCTTCAGCACCAGCACCGCCGCGCCCTCACCGCGCGCATACCCATTCGCAGCCCCATCCCACATCCAACACCGCGCGTCTGGCGAGAGCATGTGGAGTTTCGACTCGAGGATATACCGGCTCGGGTCTAGGATGAGATTCACCCCCGCGACGACTGCCGTTTCGCAGTCTCCGACGCGGAGAGCCGTGACGGCATGGTGCATTGCTACCAGAGAGCTCGAGCACGCGGTGTCAATGGTCTCGGATGGGCCGTGGAGGTCGAATACATAGGATATCCGGTTCGAGATGATGCTGCTGGCTGTTCCTGTTGCGGCGTACGTTGTGAGAGTCTCCATGTCCCTGCGCTGAATCGCGGACCAGTCGTCTGTCATGCACCCAACATAGACACCCGTTGGGGAACCCTTCATCTGGTGGAGCGTAAGACCCGCGGACACAAATGCTTCGTAGACGGTTTCTAGCAGGATGCGCTGCTGAGGATCCATACTGGCTGCCTCGACGGGGCTGATGCCGAAGAAGGAGGCGTCGAAGAGACGGATGTCTTCTTCGTCCAGGAGATAGGACTTGTTGATGACATCCGTTGCCCCGTGGGTGTCTCCGTTCTCGTGGAAGAAGCGGTGCAGGTTCAGTCGCTCCGGGTCGAATTCCTTCAGGACGTCTCGGGGGTGAAGCAGCAGCTCCCACAGTTTTGTGGGCGTCTGGGACTGGCCTGGGAATCGGCATGCCGAGCCGATTACGGCGATTGGTTCGTGCATTCTTCTCAATACAAACAAGAGGGGTTTTATTATTTCCAGTTAGAATGGATTCAGCGGCATTTTTATTTTACACCTCTCCAGTGAGATTTCAGCCAAGCCAGCTGCAAATGAGGGGTAAGCTCATACCAGGTTGGAGTCCAGCGTGTTTAATATGCATGGATGTGAGAAGCCACTAGTAAGACGCCTATTGGCAGTAGCAGCACGAAAGAGGCTTAAGACAGATCTGAACAACTTCAGTCAAAACTTACAAAGTATCTTATTCCGGCAGGTCAGAATTACAAGTTTCAGAACCTGACATCGCAACCGTTGCCCTCAAGCAGTATATCATAGGTTAATAGTACTATCAAGAACACTCCGCCTGCCTCCTCATCCCACAAGCACAAACATCCCTTGCAAACTGCTCCTCGCCATCAACCTTCGCATGCAACTGCTGTCTCCTCTGCGCCGGCCAAATCTCCTCTCCCCTCTCCACCTCCCAGTCCCAATGGCCCCTCAACTCCCTCTGCACAAGCTCCTTGAAATACAACACCCCGCTCTCCCTCGCCCCATGCAACGGCCCATGCACATAAACCCCGGAATTCAAATTCCTCTGCACCCCGTTACACAGATCATAATCCTCCAGCTCAATCCCCTCAAAGAACGCCGCGGCCCGCTCGAACGCTTCCGCGGGGGAAGCAGGGTTCCGGAAGACCTGGTACTCCGTTGTAACGGTTGTCGAAGACGTCGGGACGACGCGCATGATGAAGAAGTAAGGCGTGGACAGGTTCACTGACGTATTGGGGAAGTTGTACGTGAAGGCGCCGTTGCCAAAGTACTCAAAGTCCTGCGGCTTGATGTCGTCGCGGTTCGGGGGTGAGTGCTCGAAGCGCCCTGAGTAGGGCGTTACGGAATATCGGTCTAGATTGGTGATTTTGGTAATTCCGGGGTGGCTTGCTTTGCAGTGGTAGCACTTTGTTATTGACTCTGTTAGTATGAGAGTGTAGAAGAGGTAGGGTTAGTTAGGGTTATGAGTTATAGGGGATGGACCTCGTTGTAGTTCTCCCCGACGACTTTCCAGTTGTATTTCCCGTTTGTGGTCCACGTACGATGGTACACGTACTCGTCAAGATTGAAGTCGTCCAGTCTAGGCTGCTCGTCCGTGTCTCCGTTCATCTTATCCCAAGGGATAGTAGGAGTCTCGGCGGAGTCGAGGTTCACCCAGACAAAGCCGATCTTGTCGACGTGGGTATGGATCTTGAAGAGACTATACTCCGCCGCGTCAAAGTCCTGGAGGTCGTCAAACTTGGGCGCCTTGGTTAATTTGCCATCGAGATTATACGACCAGCCTACACCGTTAGCCTTAACAAGCCCCATGAAGGGAGGAAGAGTGAGTTGAGAAGAGTGCCAACCGTGATATCCACAAGACAGAATCGACCTCTTCCCCTCATCCGGAGCGTCCTTGTCAATCAGCGGGTACGCGCGGTGGCGACAGACATTATGGAATGCCTGGATCTTGCCTTCCTTGTTCCTGACAAGCAGGAAGTCGAACCCTGCGATCTCGAAGCGGAGGTAACTTCCGGCTTCGGGGAGACGAAGACGGTGTGTAGTTAGTAGCCAGTGCTTGGAGAAGATCGCGCGGCGCTCGAATTCGTAGAACAGGGGCTCCGTGTACCACGACGCAGGAAGGTTTCCCTCCAGGATGGGCTTTTTGGGGCCGGTGTCTTCGGCCTTGCCGTTGGTGGGTGTGGTGAATCTGTTTTGGAGTGCTCCGAGCATAGTTGAGGTTGGTTTTTAGGAATTTAGAGATATTTGGTGGTGATAGACGATGTGCATTGGACGACTTTATACATTACTCTATGCCCACTACTAAAGTCCAGAACATAAGTCAATCTAGAAATCCTTCGCGAAGCCTCATCGACTCGGTGCCCACTGTAGGCTGCCCATGATGTTGATACAGTATGTATGCACCCCAAACCTTCATGATGAGGCTTGGCTTCTTTCTGGGGTTAGACCAGACATTAGCAATTGTCATAGCTTCAAATATTAAAAACCGACTCCAACAACATCGGCAGCAATCCCGATGAGCAGGACAGTTGGAGACGCAACTCTCCAATCAGGGCTTCATCGCGGTCGCTGCCCTAATGCGGTAATCCCCAGCGGTTCCAGTTGCAGTGGCGCAGTCTTATTAACAGGCTCAGAGCTGCACTTTAATTCACTGCAATCTATACCCCTCATCTAGTACGTACCTTCCGAAGTGTCAGGTCAGAATGTCAACCTCCCCCGACGGCATCTACGAACCAGGCATCGTCGACCCGGGTCTCCCTGGTAAATCCCCGACGAAGCCATTCTGGCTTTCTGAGCCCTCCAGGATAAGCAACCTCCAATCACCATGGACCGACCAAGCCGACATAATCATAATTGGCTCTGGCATGACAGCAGCGAGTCTCACGCGCTCGCTCTACGCCCGGAAACCAAATCTCAACATCGTCATCGTCGAGGCCCGTGGTCTCTGCTCCGGCGCTACAGGGCGTAATGGCGGCCACTGTAAGGTCATGAGCCCCGGTGTCTGGTTCGAGAGGCAGCAGGCGTACGGCACGGAAGAGGCACTGCGCGTTATGCGCTTTGAGCACAGCCATCTCGACGAGCTGGTTAGGTGTGTTAGGGAGAATGGCATCCAGTGTGACCTGCGGCTGCATGAGGGCGTTGATGTCTACCATGATGAACATACCTTTGGTCGCGCGGTGCGCGCACTCAAGGACATGCGCAAATACGCACCAGACCTTGCAGAGAAATATACCGTCTACACCAACCGAGCGGACCTAGACGCCCGACACTGCCCGGTGGAAAGCGTCGGTGCGATCGGGATGCCCTCGGGCTCTATATGGCCGTATAAATTCGTAACGGGGCTCTTCGAGAAATACGTCAGAGACCACAATCTAACCATCCAAACAAACACCGTCGTCACAGGCATAGACGAGAACCCAGACACAGGGACTGTGAGAACTACACGGGGGGACATCAGCGCACCGATCATCGTCCACGCCACAAACGCCTGGATGAGCCATCTGGTGCGAGAGCTGCAGCCGTTTGTCTCGCCTGTGCGTGCGAATGTCCAGCGCCATGTCCCGGACTCGAATATCAAGGTCGATAACTCGCTCTGGTTGCGCTACGCTGAGCACGACTATGATTACATGGTACAGCGCCCAGACGGGGCCTTTATAATCGGCCGCGCGAACACAGGCCGCCGCGCAACAAGCGACGATGGAAACACGGACGTGCTACCTCAGACGCACCTCCGCACTGTAGTCCCCGCGCTGTTCGACTTCAAGACTCGGAACGTGCAAGTCACGCACGCCTGGAGTGGGTGCGTTGCATTCACGCAGGACGGGAACCCGTTCGTAGGGAAGTGGCCGGGGCAGGAAAGGCGGCACCAGTGGGTTTGCGGTGCGTATCAGGGGATTGGCATGGTCAGGGCGTTCAGATCAGCGCAGGCTCTAGCTTGTATGGTTCTGGGTCTGAATGTGCCGGAGGAGTTTCCACGGTCGATGGTTGTAAATGCGGAGCGACTAAAGAGGTTGGATTCGTCGGTTGTGGCTAAGCTGTAGTAGCAGAATAACAGTGTTTATTTATTAATATTATATATATATTTATAGTATAGCTATATAGGAAGTACGTGTTTTAGTTTATTGAAATATATATACTATACTAGAAAGTACTAGATTTAGGATTATACTAGTAGGCAGGCATATAGTGCATCGTGCCTTCCTTTTTAGCACAATATTTACTTTCCAAGGAAGGTGCGTGGTCGTTGCTTCCATATATTGTCCGCGTAGTTGTTAACTTCGAAAACAGCAGTCCACACAGAATACAAATAGCTCTATCTAGGAAAAGTAGCATATCATACTCCTGTATTGAAGCCCAACCCACCCCTATCTCTCCATACTTCCTCCCATCCAGGATAAAACGGACTCTCTGCCAACGTCGCCTCCTCCCAACCCTTCTCTACAACACCCCTCCCAACCTGCTCCCTCTTCCACTCCTGCAACGCCCCCAACACAACCCCCAACAAATGCTTATGCACCTTGGGCTCCGTAATCAGCTTCTTCCCCTCCGTAACCTGCTTATACAGCAGCGCGGGGATATAAGGCTCCCCACGCAGCTCCGTCATCGGCGTGAAGATGGCTTTGAAATTAAACACGATTGCTCCGGATAGTGGGAGGCGGCGGAGCGTCTGCCAGTCCACCCGGAGGTAGCATTGATCGATTGAGATTGGTTTGTTGGAGTCTGAGTATCGCGTCCCGGCGTTCAGCGCGTATTCTTCGGGGGTTACGAAGAGGGGTTTCCAGTCTTCGATGAACCAGGCGCCTCGTTGGATGGAGGTGTTGGTGGGGAGTTTGGCAAAAAACCTGTACATCTTGTTTAGACTTGGATCCAGAATGAGAAGAATGAAAAGAAAAAGTGAAGAGCGATTTCGCATACTTATCCATCGACTTGGCCATCTTATCGTAGTCGTTCACTTCGGTGTGGATAGCTCGCAGCGGTCTACCAAAATGCGTGCCAAACGTCCAGCCGATCGAGGAGCAGATATATCCCGCGCGGAGATGATAAACACCATCCTCTTCATTCCGCATCATGATCGCAAAGTCCTCGGGGACATTATCGAAGAGAACATGAAGCGGATGTCTCGCCGTAAGATCCGTCCTCGTATCAAGGAGCCGGTTCACGAAAACCGTATTGGACTCTTCCAGCGAAAACTGGCGCGGGTATCTGATACACAGATTCTGCAGCACCATTTCCATGAGCTCGCGACAGGCGAGCTCTGAGACCGGCGAGGGGGAATAATTCAGGATACTGGATCCGTGTTCGTCTAGGAGGGACTTGCGCTGTTTGAGACTTTCAAAGTAGTTTTTCTCTAGCTCGATCCAGAAATCAGGTTCGAATTTTGAGAGAGCTGCACGTGTTAACAAATTTTCGATAGCAGTGGACATATAAGATCTGTTGTCTTACCCATTGTCTGATGATAAGCCCATCGGAATGGACGATACGGCCGAAAGCAGGCTGTCGTGATGTCGAACTCTGGGCATGGCGTCGGGTGAGGAACGCCACTTAGGACAGAGTAATCAGGGAATCGGCCTAGTGCTTCGATGTCTGCCGTTGAGAAGCCGGTAGGGGTGAAATATGGATGAGACTCTGTCAGGGACGAGGACGGTAGGGTGGATGGAAGCTGGTACGATTGTACCGCGACGTCTGCTGGGGTTGCTCCGAGGAGCTTTTGGTATTCCTTAGCTGTAGAGACGGGATTCGGTGTAGAAAGAAGTGCTTGTCGAGACGAAGGGGGAAATTGGGTTTTCAAGTCTGTACCAGAACCGGGCCTAGATCCCGATTTCAAGAATGAAGTTGGGCGCTGTTTCTTTGCAAGAAGGCCGTATAGTTTGTGTAGAAGAATCGGGATCAAAGTGAACAAGAGGATTAGCCCTAACAGCGGATATCCACTGAGGCCCAACGGCAATGAATCGTAAAGAGCCATTTCAACTTGGATTTACTGCTTTACCTGTCGACCTCATTGATAGTCCTCACACTCTTATCTTGTCTGACACTTTAACCACCACCCCTACACGCCAGCCAATGGAAATCTGGTCGCGGTGAATTTCCTATTACGGCAGCACAACTGGCATCCGTTTGGAGACACATCTTGGCGAGCGCATCTGACTGAAATGAGAGACCTGGTCATGATAATCTGACCCGATGTCTACTGAGTTCAAGTATCAAGTGCTTGACTGCCCTCACATTCAGTACAACTAATTCACCATGTCAATGACCTATGAGGATAGTCTGTCCGCGCGAGCCCCCCTTCCCATCCCCGCAATCGCCGACTCCGTCCTGGACCAGTTCAAAATGACCAACAAAGTCTGCGTGATCACCGGCGCAAGCCGCGGCATCGGACAAGCCGTCGCAGAAGCCTTCGCAGAGGCCGGCGCAGATACCGTAGTCAACATCCACCAGTCGCCCGACCCAAACTTAGCCGACAGATCTGCGGGCCTGGGCAAGCGCTACGGCGTAACTATGGTGAACCGTCGATGCAACGTCGCAGACCCCAGCGCGGTAGAGAGTTTACTCGCCTCCCTCCGCGCAGAATATGGCAGAATCGACGTCTTCGTCGCTAATGCAGGCGTCGGGATCCCGAAACCCATCCTCGAGCAGACGCTAGAAGAGTACCATGCGCAGATGGACGTGAATGTGCACGGGGTCTTCTACTGCGCGAAGGCCGTGGGTGCGATCTTCAAGGAGCAAGGGGCTGGCAACTTCATCATCACGGGCAGCATCAGTGGGCGCGTGGTCACTGTTCCTGTGGATCATATCACGTATAACATGACCAAGGCGGCTGTGACGCATCTTGGGCGTAGTCTTGCGCGTGAGTGGCGGGACTTTGCGAGGGTTAATGTTGTGGCCCCGGGGTATATTGAGACTGCGATGAGTTCGTGCCAGGCGTCGAATAAGGAGGCTTGTCGAATGGCTGTTATGGGGCGGTTAGGTGGGTTTTCTTCATTCCTTCACTCCTTTATTCCTTTATTTTCCCTTTCCACCCATTTTATTGTGTCTAGTACTGATGCACTTGAATAGGCGACGCCAAGGAGTTGAAGGCTATATATCTGTATCTAGCCAGCGACGCAAGCTCGTTTGTCACCGGGGCTGAGTTTACAGTAGACGGCGGATATACATTGACATGAGGATGAGTAAATTATTAGAGACTATTGGCCAACCAATAGGATTAGGTTTTAAGATACTTACCTACCTTAGCTGCTCCTATCAGACGCAGGCTGTTTGTTACCCCATCTCAAGTGCGGAGAAGCTTGTCACTCCGCATTCTTCTCTTTGACGTCTTCAGTCTTCTTCGTCACTTCCATCTCGCATCACCCATGAAATGAAATCTCCAGTTTTGTATTATGAACCAACGGATATTCTCCCTCCCCCCACAAAGACCCCGGCGCAGGCCCGTGCACAAGTCGTTTTCTGGCTGCGCGACATGCAAAGCCAGAAAGGTAGGGCTGGTCTTGAACCCCAATCAAAGCTCCCTGTTAAAAAAAAATTATTCCGTAGATTAAATGCGACGAGACAAGGCCCTGCTGTGCGCGATGTAAGGAAAGAGGGCTCTCGTGCCCTGGTACCGCAACGAAGCCGAAGATCCGGTGGTCGACAAAGCATGAGAAGTACCAAGCAAAGAAGTCTCCTGCAACGGATGGAATAGAACTGGGCCTGTCTATGGCAGACTCGGAAGAGATCTCGCTGTCGTCGCCTGTTGCTGAACTTGGACGCGAACGCGAACAGGGGAGAGACTCAACTAACGACTTAGATCTCTCTGATGACGCACTAGGGGTTTTGCATACCGAGCACGGTATCTTACAGATCCTGGAAGAAGGCGAAGGAAGTCCAAACGCCCACGCTCTATCTCTCGATAATATCATATCGGAATCCATACCCTCCGAGCTATCCGACACGCAAAGCGAACTCGTCGGCGCATACTTCGCCATAGTCTGCCCGATCTTCTCAACATTCGACTCGGAGCAGAATCTCTTCCGCACATTCGTGAGCCAGCGATGGCAGTCGTCAATCTCAATGTTCTACGCAATCATGAGTATGGCTGCCGCGAAGCTAACGCGGACAAGCCCCGATATGAAACTGCAGGCATTGCAGTACCAATCACTTGCGCTCTCGAACCTGTACTCGGATGTCTGTGGTGCTTCGGGATGGACTACGGAGCTTTTATTTGTGGTTCTGATGCTGGGGCTGAGTACGAGCTGGCATGATATAACGGACTTGGGGATCGCGCATCTCAAGGCGATGCAGGCCGCTGTGCTTGATGGGGCTGTGCAGCGGTCGTGCGACCAGCAGATTCTCGGGTTTTTCAGAAATTCTGTGGTGTATTGGGAGATGGTGGTATGTTCTGTGAATGATGAGGTCTCTGTGCATGATTATTCCAAGGTCGACGACACGCACCCGCAGCCCCAGCCGGATGGCCAAACCCTTAATCAGAGTCAGAGCCAGAGTCAGAGTCAGACTCAGACTCAGATATCTCGCATAATGCCCCATCCATGGGCAGGCGTCGCCTCAGCACCGCAGGAACTCTTCGCCCGAGTCGCGCGCCACATTCGCCAAGTCCGGTCTTTTAGTTCGGGCAATGCACTCTCCCCAGATACCTTTCTAGAATCTTTAAATAGTCTAGAGGGTGAAATCTGGCGTCTTGAATTGCCAAAACTCCACGAGATCGCCAATACAGGGGACCTGAATACTCCGGCTATCCATCATCTCCTCCTTGCGGAGGCGTATATGTTTGCGACCCTCTATCAACTATATTATGCCTTCCCGAGTCGGCGCGAGAAGTGTCTCAAGTGGATGGAGGAACTTACAACAGGGGTTCGTATTGGCCATTCAAGTTCATGGGCAGAGCAGCAGGCAAGATCATGGCCGGCGTCGTTACTCCGCGGTCCCTCCTCGAAACGGTGGGTCGACTTCCTAGGACGGAATATTATCATGCGGCTGGAGCAAATCCAGATAAACTCGGGTACCTCCTGTGTTCATTCGCTCTTGTTACTTGTGGGGTCTGGATCACTGGCTGTGACAACGGAGGTGGGGGACAGTACGGGCACGAGTATTGGGAGTGATGAAACAGCGGAGATACTGCGGACGCGCCAGTTTGTGCTTGATAGACTGTCTCAGATCAGCGATTCGATTCTTTCTGAGCCGATTTCCCAGGTGAAATTGGTGGTTGTGGAAATGTTTAAGCGGCTGGATGTTGGGGTTGACGTTTTCTGGATGGACATTCTGCATTCTATGGGGGTTGTTACGATTATTGGGTAGGCTGTCGGAGGGCTTAGCACGGACCTCATTCCTCCGTAAAGCAAGTTGGACGAATGCAAGACAGTAAACCTGATTTGGTCATGGATGGCGAGAGTGTAATGTTCCCTTGGTGTCAGATTCGGCAGGACATCGCGCGTCCACTGTCAACTTGACTATATATGATCCAAATGCTTAGAGTTCCAGTGTAAGCAACAGTTACAAGCTCACCATTGCATTTCAGAGTTTCAGATTGAAAATGTCCTCAGACAAACCCCATACACGGAAGAACACCGAGATAAATGGCGATTTAGCAACAGCCGAGCTGGAAGAGCTACGAGGGCATACCTCCAACCTCGTCCGCAGCAGATCCACCTTTCATGTGGTTTTCATGGCATTTGTCCTTGCAGCTATACCCTACGGCCTCGCAACCAGTATGTACTACCCTCTGATCAACGGCGGGCCTGCAACGATTATCTGGGGCTGGCTCACCACGTCGACGATAATCATCTGCGTGGCCGTCTCGCTCGCTGAGATCACGAGCGTCTACCCTACTGCCGGTGGTGTATACTACCAGACCTTCATGCTGCTTAGTCCACCATATCGCAAGCTGGGATCATGGATCTGCGGCGCGGCCTATGCAGCCGGCAACGTGCTTATAACCCTGGCTGTGAATTTCGGATCCAGCGGATTCCTCATCAGCTGCATCAACGTGTTCGAGTCGGAGCCCGGAGTCGGTGTTTTCCAGGCTACAACATACCAGCATTTCCTCGTCTTCGTTGCCATTACCGTCCTTTGTAATCTCACCTCCGCTCTAGGGAACCGCTGGCTTCCTCTCCTTGATATAAGCATGCCCTCCCTGACTGAACTATATGGCTTGGAAGTCTGACACCCCGATAGACCTTTGCTATCTTCTGGACATTTGCCGGCCTTGTCGCTATTGTAGTCTGCGTTTTGGCCATCGCCCGCAATGGACGCAACTCGGCCGGGTATATCTTTGGACACTTTGAGCCCAAGTCGGGCTGGCCTTCTGGCTGGGCATTCTGCGTCGGTCTGCTGCAGGCTGCATATGCCACCTCCTCAACCGGGATGGTTATCTCGCACGTCCAATATCCCACCCCCCCCCTTGTTAACAAAGTAACTCCTAACCCCTAACAATTATTTACTGTTTACAGCATGTGCGAAGAAGTAAAACGCCCCCGAACCCAAGTCCCAAAAGCCATAGTCGGCACCGTCCTCCTCAACACCCTCGCCGGCCTCCTCTTCCTAGTCCCCATCGTCGCCGTGCTCCCAGACCTCCCATCCCTCCTCGCCACTTCCTCCGACCAACCTGTTCCCGCCATCCTCAAATCCTCAATTAGAAACGACGGCGGCACATTCGCCCTTCTCACCCCGCTAATCATCCTCGCCCTCCTCTGCGGCATCGCCTGTACAACCGCCTCCTCGCGCTGCGTGTGGGCCTTTGCGCGCGACGGCGCACTCCCCGGCTCGAAATACTGGATGACAGTGAACGGTTCTCTAGGCGGCGTTCCGCTGAACGCAATGATGCTCAGCATGGCCGTGCAACTCGCGCTGGGGTTGATATACTTCGGATCCGAAACGGCGTTTAACGCGTTCTCGTCCTCCGGTGTCATTTTCCTGACTGTTAGCTATGCGGTTCCTATTGCGATTTCGCTGGCGAGTGGGAGGAAACATGTGAATGCGAGGCTGGAAGGTGGGGGGGGTTTCAATTTGGGTTGGTTTGGGGTGGTTTGTAATGTTGTTGCTCTTTGTATGTATATCTCGTATCCTCACCCTATCCTATCCTACCATTCTCTGTTTTCATATTGAGTTACCACCTTATATTGACTAAAGGCTAACGTGTTATAAATAGGTTGGTCAGCACTAGCAGTCCCCCTATTCTGCATGTCGTCATACCTCCCCGCCACACTCGCTACGGTCAATTACTCCTGCGTCGTCTTTGTGGGCTTCATCGCCGTTGCATCGTTGTGGTATTGTGTTTGGGGGTATAAGGACTTCCAAGGGCCGACAGTTGATGTTTCTCCACTTGAAGAGTTGGACGAGTGTTTATAGTAAGCAAGTACATAGTACGTATGTTTCAGCTCGATCGCACCTTCCATATAGGACCCTGCAATGATAGCTGCTTCCTATTCCAGTACAATATACCTCATAAATCTTTAGTAGCTCCGTGAATGATTAAACAAAAGAAATAAAAAAGAGACATCTCTTATGCAAGGCTACCGCTACCCCCTCACTTCCACCTCAACCGTATCCGTAACGCGGATTTTCCGATCCTGTCTTCCATCCCAGAGAGCCTCCTGGCTCGGGCTCCTCGTAACGTCTATCTCGGTTGTATTCTCATAGACGCCCGAGCCATGGAAGATGCGTCCCTTGTTCGTGCGGCGACCCGACGACTCGAGACCAATTGACTCAGAGCCGTGCGAGTAGCTCTGGTCTCTGGTGGAGCGCTTCTCCTTGACGAAGCCGAATATGGCGCGCAGGGCGGGCAGCGAGAGGGCGATTATGGCGGCGCTGATCTCGGCGCAGGTCCAGGCGATGACGGGGGAGAAGTACCAGGTTGCGTCGTCTTCGTTTTCGACGGAGACGATCATTGAGATCATGCGGAAGACGGAGGTTCTGGTTTATTAGGTTAGTTGCTTCTGTATAGGGGATGAGGACTCTCACCTGACGGCACTGTAGAAGAATAAGTTAGCAATGCCTTGACGAGATAGAGTACTACTGGTAAATGTGGAATACTTACAAGACTCCAAAACACAAGATGCCGAGCAATGCGAGCTTCCGTGTCACGCTTGCTTGGAGGGTCAGAACGATCTTGATAGGGAGAAGCAGGATCAGCGAGTCGCAGGCAATAGTCAGAGCACCCGTTGAGATGAAGACCACTGCCGACCCCATGCATTTCCCCTCTACAGTCTGATCCCACATCGCCTGCAGCGGGATACACTGCAGCGCAATGATCAGTGTCTGCGCAATGTACACGGCCGTAATAAACGCAAAGGAAAGACGGAGGTAGAGGATAAACTGGGGCATAGGGTTAATGCGTGCATAAAAGGCCAGCCCCGAGACACGACAAAGCCACAGGTTGAACATGTACACCATCTGCGTCGTGAAGAGCCACTTGTACATATGCACCAGGTCCTCTGGAGATTCAATAATCAGCGCCGCTAGATGCCGACCAGAGCCATAATGCAGAATCATCATGCAGAGGCTCATAGTCGCCCAAGAAACCAACTATGGAGGACAAAGCACTGTATTAGCGGGGGTACTATCCAGGGGAAGAGGCACTACTGCGTGGACTAGAAGGCTTACCTGCGCCATCACAATAAAGTAGTCATCCCATCCTACATCTCGAACCAGGAACTTGCGAGAATAGAGACGCACAAGAACAACGACAAAGGAAAGCGACGTCGCGAATATGATGCCAATGTATGCTGGCCGGCTGCGGTCCTCTTCCAGATAGCCAGGTGGGAATGCCGAAGGATCTGCCATTTTTGCCTGGTAGCTAGCAACTCGAGTCCTGCTCGAAATTCACAGCTATGCCAGGGCTGCTCTGGAGGTATTATACAAAGACCATCGGTCGAGATAAATATTTGCATCCGTTTATGTCTCTGCAGCTTGATGGTAACCAGCGCAGCAAAGGTCCAGAATGCCATATCAGGGAAAAAGCCCTAAGGAGACGCAACCAATCCTCACGCTGCATGCCATTTTGTACTTTTGTCGCGCTAGAGGGATTAAATTAGGTACTGGATGTATCCGAAACAAGAAGGAGTCTGCCAGAACTTGAATCCTTCTGTACTTTGGCCATTGCTCGGTACTTTTTCCCGTATTCACTCTTGATTCTGCTAAGACCGCGCACTCTAAGAGGTCAATGTCGAATGAGTGGTCTTGGGCTCGGGCTTTCTCAGGCAAGCCTCAATGGACTGGTATACTCTGGTATACCGCGTGATATAATACTCTGTGATGGCTTTTGATCTGAATAAGGGTGCCAAACAAGACAAAAGCTAGATACGGAGTAATTCCTGACCCATCACATCCTGTTAGAAGGATTAGTTCGCACGGGGTTGTGTCCGGTCTAGACCATGATCACTTAACCACTTGGGGCAGTGGATAAGCGACGCCGTTAGACTAGTCACGACGCCCACCGAGCTACTGGGACATCCCGCGGCAAACGTCCACGGTTCGAAGTACGTACTTTTGGGGTTTCTGTCGAAAAGGTACATCATAGCCGAGGGTCATAGCGAAGAGGCTTGTGATGATGCCGAAGTAAAAGATCTGACATGGACCAGAGCGTATTCAACCTGTCAACTGTCAATTGTCAACATCCCTCGAGCTTAACTAGCCCCCAGCCGTTGACAGACAGCTAGCGGTTTCACTACTGCAGCTGGCCCATTTACATCCCTGTCCCGCTCGTGCACTAACCACAACGTCGAGTGCTAAAGACAGCAGAGACTCCACCGGGTCCGCTCTCCGCATTGGCGGCTCGGGAGGGGCCGCTGTCATCCAGTAGGGATGGACGCTGATCTCGAAGTGCCTTGCTACACTCGGTACTTTGCGTACACTTGGTGCTCTGCTCCTATTACCCCAGCACCCCCTCTCGTAGTCACGATGTTGGTCCTTGTCATTGATTCTTATCTGAAATTCTGGCACCCCGTTCGTTGCTTTTTATCTGGACTTCTGTCACCCTGTTCGCAATATCCAGCGTAGACATGTCGAATTCAGCGTCAAACGTGATGGCCATCATGGATGCGCCCCAGTTATTGTCCTTCCTGGATGTCCACCGGGTACTAGTGTTCCTCGCTGGGGCCATTGTGGTCCGTGTTCTCTGGAGAAAATACTGCACCTCCATCAGGGACATTCCAGGCCCTTTCTGGGCGTCGTTTTCGAGCATTTGGAAGGTGTATCAGGTCTGGAAGGGTCACTCGGAGCTGGAAATTCTCGAACTACACAAGAAACACGGTATGTCTGTCTTTGATTTTCCCAATAAGTCTTGTTAATATAGTAGGCCACTTTGTTCGCCTGACCGACAATGAAGTCAGCGTGTCCCACCCAGACGCAGTGAAGCAGCTTCTCCACGCAAACATTCCAAAGGTACATACATAGTCCACCTATCTATCTATCCGACAAGTTGATGTACGACAAACTAATGAAACTGACCAGGGCACGTTCTATTCCGTCTTCAGTCTCCCCGACTACCGCTATGTCAACCAAATGTCCGAACTCGACCCTACCTACCACATCCACAAGACCCGTAACCTCTCCGCCGGCTTCTCCCTATCCAACATCACAAAGACAGAGCCGTACATCGACTCCGTGCTGAAGCTGTTCACCACCCGCCTCAACGAGCTCAGCGACTCCAACACCCCCGTCCAGTTCCAGGACTGGTTCAGCTTCTTCGCATTCGACGTCCTCGGCGAAGTCACCTTCTCCAAGTCCTTCGGCTTCGTCGACTCGGGCATCGACATCCGCAGCGCAATCGCAAACACGGGGCTGCTCGTCTACTACATCGCAATCTTCGGCAACTATGTCTGGTTCCACAACCTCACCTTGGGGAACCCCCTCTTCAGCCGTCTCGGCCTGCAGCCCAACTCACACATCTTCGACACTTGTCTTCTCGCAATCGAAAGCCGCAAGTCGAACCCAGAGGTCCGCCATGATATGATGCAGCGCTGGCTCGACGTTCGCGCTACCCACCCTGAGCGAATGAAGGAGGAGGACATCTTCGGCGCTGCCGTTGCGAATATTGGAGCCGGGGCCGAAACTGTGAGCTCCACTGCACAGGCTGTGATCTATAACCTGCTCCGCCGCCCGGACTTGATGAAGCGCGCGCAGGATGAGATTGACGCGGCGGTCGCCCGTGGAGAGCTCTCGTCTTTGGTTCAATACAGTGAGGCCGCCAAGTTGCCTTTTCTCCAGGCTTGTGTAAGTGATTGATTGAACTTAGGACGTACGCAATGCTTCAAATATTCTAACTAATTGCGATATATAGTTAAAGGAAGCATATCGATTCCACCCTGGCGTCGCGCACAATCTGCCCCGTGTGGTCCCTAAGGGCGGGATAACTATCGCTGGAAGATACTTCCCAGAAGGGGTATGATTTTGTAAACCAGCACCAGATAGACCTTTTCATTATATTAACGCAAAATATAGGTCATCCTCAGTGTACACCCCTGGGTCATCCACCGCAATCCGGACATCTTCGGCGCAGACTGCGAGACCTACAACCCCGACCGCTGGCTCCAAGGCGATACCAAGAAGATGGACTACTTTCTGATCCACGTATGTCTCCCTTCTCCATATCTCACTAATTAACTAACTAACTAACTAACCCTCTTTCAGTGGGGTGCCGGATACAACCAATGTCCCGGCCGTAACCTGGCCCAGTTCGAGCTCTCAAAGGTCCTCACGACCGTCATTCGAGACTACGATATCGAGAAAATCGACCCGAAGAAGGACTGGCAGTATGAAACTCGTTTTCTTGCTGTTCCTTATGGATGGCCGTGCAGGATCCGGAGGCGCCAGAGGGCGTGAAGTGATGTTCGTTTACCACAAAGTTGGTTGTGTAGGGTTGTGTATGTCCATTAATGCTAGTAATTGTATTTATGTATTCATGTATCTATCGATCAAATACAAGTTATTTATTTATCTATTTTCTGTTGGTTATGGTTCGCTTTTTTGAATAATCCTCGGAGTATATCTGATTATCTCCCTGCATGCAGTAGCTGCGCTGGGCAATGCAAGGCTCACTGGTCGATCCTCACCACAGTATGCATGCAGGCAGGCTATTTATAGATTATCATCTTAATACAGCAGAGGGCTAGAATGTCGACCTTAGGAAAAATGTTATCAGGTTGAAGAAAATAACTTAGACCAGGGCATTGCAGTGGTTGATGCACCAACGAAATCATTTTGGTCCTCTAATAATCCAAGTCCCCTCGAAAACAAAGTCCAAAAAAAAAAGTCAAATTGATATCCTTGACGCCTAATTCCATTACCTTGATACTCCTTCCCATCCATAGAGCGCCTATTCCATTGCCTATTCCATTGCCTATTCCATTGCCTATTCCATTGCCTATTCCATTGCCTATTCCATCGAGAACTGTGTCATTTTTCAAATGCCGGGATCAAGACCTAAATCCATGGTGATTATACTCGTCGCTGCTAATCTCGCTTGACACCTCTGACCAACTAGCAGGGGTGGCAACCCTCCCCAGCGAGCCCTCAAACTCACTGAGTACACCATCTGACGAAGCATCCACTGCAACATGGCTGAAGTTGTCGGCGGTGGAAGGTGTTGGTGGTGTCGGTGCGCGGTCCTGGGTGAAACGGAGGCCTTCTAAATCTGAAAATGGAGACCGCGCATCTTGGACAGGTCCGCTAGCGGCCGAGTCAGGGTGAGCATAAATTACGTCGGAGAGATTTCCCTCCGTATGGCTAGATGAAGATGTTCTCGGCCGGTGTGCTTCAGCCGATTGCCTGGAAATGATCGAAGCCGACAGGCCGTCGGATACTTCGGAAACAGGTGTAAAGTCAGCAGCAGTAACGGATGAAGCACGGCTCCTCGGCGTTGGAATGTCAAGTCGAAGCTTGTCTTGCTCGGCCGTTGACTCAGCCATTGGCTCGGCATCGTATATCACCGTGGATTCTGCGACCGGAGTGTCTGACTGTTTGCCCCGTTGCGTAGGCTGCGAAGCGCCAAGATCCACGGCAGTTGACCTTGCAGCAGAATTACCTTGATCTTGGCTATCCAGTAGATGACCACTATCATCTACAAGCGTATCGAATGTTCCTAGTGAGCTGTCTGATCTCTTCTTGTGGCGCTCCTCCAGGAAGCTTCGTCGTCGCTGGATCTCTTCCCGCGCTATCCGCCGTCGCTCATCAGCGGCCGGGCCAAGCTCTTCCGTCATAGATATATCATGTCGATAAAGAGAGTCAGCCTCGCCGGGATCAACCTCGTCTCCGAGGTTGTGTAAAGTCATCGCCAGCTTTCGCCGTGAATTGTCCACCCATCGTCGAAACTGAGGTGATTCATAGACCGCGATGCCGGCGGCGACAAGCGCCGCCACACCAATGATGATTCCTATCACTCGTCAGTGCTCCGATACATGGACAGATTTATGTCGCGCAGTATCAAAACAGCGTCTTTTTGCTTCCGGGGTAAAGTAAGGCGTCCAGTTCATTCTTCAAATAGGGATAGATCTCCATTCCAAAGCCCATGCATCATCACTGATAAGCACACCGCCCCATCGGCGCAAGTATACAAGGCGTCCGAAGGTGAAGAAGAAGACATCTAGAAGGAAAATGGCAACATACCCTTTGCAACTGGAGTAGGCATCTCGGCTCTCACCACTTCTCTGACACTTTTGATGTGTGTCCGAGAGACTCCGTGTCATAGGCAACTGTTAAAGTCCAAGTCAGCCCACTGGCGCTCTGCGGGCGTCTTCCCCGCTGCGACTCCACGTGATCTTATCGGCCCTTATCCACGTGCCCTACGTTGCAACCGCTTTCGGTATCCCGTGTTTTCCCCTCATGTCAACAACTTCAATCTCCCCAAACAGACCGCGGACTGCATCCTCAATCAGCTTTACTTTACTCCATCGCTATATTCTGCCGCTATGTCACGTCAATCTACTATGCCTCAGCGTCCTTTGACGCTCACTGAGGAATTAGAGAAGCTGGAACAATCCATCACCCTTACGCTTCAAGGTAAACAAACTTCCCGACATGGCTTCCGACTCTTCAGATAACTGATCAGTGGATTATCTCTCTAGAGATCGACCACAACTTCAGTCGTGCGCACCGTATTGTCACCACCAGTGTTCTCCCCGTTGTCGAGCAATACTCTGAAGCTTCCCGCGATGTCTGGGATGGCGCAAAGGTTCGTCACTTGTACCCCGACCCTAGGAACTTGGGCTCATTTTCCCTCTCCAGTTCTGGAAACAATTCTTCGAAGCCAGTGCCAATGTCTCTTTATCTGGATATGAGGAAAAGCCCGACCAGGATACCACTGTTGAGGAAACCCTTACCGAAGACGACTCGGGCAACATCTCCCAAAGCAACCTCACCGAATCAGAATCCTACCAGACTCCGTCTACCGAACGCATCGACGATCGGAAACCCGACGATATCGATCTCACCTCTCTAAGCCTTTCATCACACAGCACTCCACGCGCTATGCATGATAATCCGCTCAACGACTCAACCGTGACCTCCTCGATCGCACATCCATCCCCTTACGGTCAACCCGAGGGTCACAACGATCATGACTATGACGACGACTCCTACCTTCCAACTACCCCCGGAAAGCAGCCATCGCGCGGAACCCACCATCAAGCCTATGACGACGATCTCATGTCCTCGTCTCCCTTCATCCCACCCGTATCCCACGAGAAGCCCCGCTCCGCTACCCAAAAGGGCTCCGACCCTGTATTGCACCATCTCAACGACAGGACATACCGCGTTCAAGCCACGCCCCTTGGAAAGGGCTACGACGCCACTCGGTCCCGTTTCGCAGTCACGCCGAAAACCTCTGCCACGAAATACGCCTTCGAGGACTCCCCCATGTCTAGTCCCGAACCCGAAGCCCCCCAACTCAATCCTGAGCTCTTCTCCTCCCCGCTTAAACCCCAGACTCCAGGTACGGGTCGGAAGACGCGCCCAAGCGGCAACCGACCATGCGGCACTCCAAAGCCAGGAGAAAGTGTTCTCACCCCGGCCAAGGGCGGTTTCGGCAAGCGCAGCGACTGGGACAGCGACGACGACCAATTCGGTGATGAGGCCGAAGATGAACTTGGCGTTAGCCCGCCCAAGATAATGCAGTTCCATATTCCCCAGAGTCGGCTCATGAAGACACCAGGTTCGTGAATCCCCCTTATACCTACCCCATTCTATCGTTCTAGGAATACGTATGTTAACGTCAGTGTGAAACAGCCAAGGAAGCTTCGAGGCGAATTGTGGAACAGCTGCTTTACACGGCTGGTGCGAACGACACCACGGAGGAGTTGGGGGACGACCAGAGCCCGAGCGTTATTCGGCGGGTGGAGAGGCTTGAGGATGATACTTTCTAGTCTACGGAATATATATAGCGTGTTAGTACATACTAGTATGTTACACTTTTGGAAACATATACGATGAGATAAAAGGATGTAAAGTACATAATCATTTAATGATATCTATCTAAACATACGATACTTCAAACTGAATTGAAAACAAACAGGCGAGGCGGCTCATTAAATCCACTCTTCATTCATATTCATACGTTGATAAAATTCAATATAGCTATTCTCAGCCACCACCGTAGCAACACGAACGCTGCCTCTACTACAACAACCCTACTCTAACACAAGCTAGCAGTCCAAAAAATAAAGAAAGAGAAAAAAAAGAGGGAACGACATCGGATACATAGTAACTAGGTTATCAGACATCCGCATCGACCAACAATAAAAAATAGTAAGGGGAATCTTCTAAAAGTCTTGAGAACATGCATACACCACACCACTAGAAATTGATAGGGGTACTAGCTTCGAACCTGCGGGATCAAATGGAGGGTAATCAAAATAGCACGCAAGCAATGGAAAAGATACATGAAGGGTATCGAGAGTGAGGCGCTGATCATCAGAAGTTCGAAGTTTTTTTTTTTTTGCCCTTTGCGGGGGTGGGCGACAGACAGTGTAGACATCGCCATGTAGAAAAAGAAAGGAAAAAAAAAAGAAAAAAAAGAAAATAGGGTGAACGGCCGGCCCCGGATATATACATGCTGTCGTATTCGACGAAGCTTGGGGTCGTTTGGAAAGGCCAGTCGCGAGGGAATACTGGCGAGCAATTCAGGCTGAATTGGTAACTGGCAAGACAACGCCAGTCAATGTTCAAGCGTTGTTCTGCATGCCCATGAACACTTCCTGGCAATTGTCCACAAGGAATTTGACCACCTCGTTCTTCTTCTGGACATCCGTCATCTCCCGCGCCAAACTCTGTGGCCTCATGATTGTGGGTGCGAAAACGACGGCAATGTTCTGGCTGGTCATCAAGTTCTCCTTCTCCCGCTCCACAACACGCTTCAAGTGAAACACGAGGAACTCAAGCACATCCTGGTGGACACGCGGTAGTTCTCCGAGGCTCTTTTGTAACGTTTCAACCCTACCGGAGTGCGAGGTAATCTCTCCTGTTTCAATGATCTTCTCGTATACATCGTACGTGATGAGCGGCATCGGTAGTTTGCGGAAGTACTGCTTAAGCGCCGATGTCACTGCGTGAATGTCAAGATCCGGGTCTGAAATATCATAGTCCTGAGGAGACCGCTCAAAGCCTTCCCGAATTGTCTGGATAGCTGAGCTGGCACCAGATTTACGGTAAATGCCCTCCATGTCCATGCCTGTTTTCCGAGTCAGTTTGCTGGACTTAGAAAGGATGTCAGGGTAAGGTAGCGTACCTCGTAATTCAACTTCCTGAATACAACGTGTGATGATACCGGGAATGATGCTTTTCTCGTGCTCCATGCGCTGTTCCAAATCGGTTCCAAACAGTCCTGAAAGGGATGTATTAGCATGCGGAATTAACAGTGAAAAATGCGGCCATGAACGTACCTCCTGCTGAGCCTTCAGACAGCGTTGGGACACTATCAGTGGTGGGCATCCTTGTTCCTCCCTGTTTGCTACGCTGATTCCCAAAGAAACCAAAGCCTGGGCGACTAGGGTCTTGTGTTTGGGAACGTGGCAAGGTAGTGGCACCATCCGCGCCAGCAGCATTGCTTTCGCTGGACATGAACGCCCCCTTGAGTCCTTTCGTAACGCCTTTGGCGACATTCTGGCCTCCCTTTTTCCAATTGAACTTGCGGGGCTGTCCTTTGCGGATACTGACAACTTGCGGGCCCGGGACAACGGTAGCAGGTTCAGCTTCTTCGGACATATTAGGGGTCGATGCGGATGCTGGTAAATCGCCTGCGGCCTTCAATGCATCGATTGAGGATAAAGACTTCTCCTTGCCGTGCGAGTAAATTCCAAGGCCATTGGTTCCGCGACCTCCGTCATTGTTGTTTGCCTTGTAAAGCTCCTGGATTTGATGCACAAGCTGGTTGTTCAATTCCGCGAGCTGGGCATTCTTCGAAGAAAGCTGCTCGAATTCTTGGAAGCTCTTATCCTTCATGCGGTTAATCTTCGCAAGCTCCTCGGCGGCCTCGTTCCGCTGTTGAACCAATTCTTCAATCTGGGGTGTGAACGAATCTTTCAGACTCTGGATAGATTCGACGAAGTCTCGCAGAGCCTTATTGGTTAGTTTGCTCACGTCGAGAGGACCACTATTTCCGCCGCGCTTTTCGGATTCCAAGTGTTCAGTCAAAACGCTAAGCTCTCTCATGACGATTTCCTTTTGGGCGTCCAACACCACCATAGTTGAGCGTTTTTCGTTCAACTCTGTGTTGACCTGCTTCACGTCCGCGGTGGCTCTTATGACAGACTCCATCTCGTTGATTTTTTGATCCCGTTCCTGAACCCGTTGACGCTCCTTGCGTAACTCATTCCGAAGCCATATCAATTCGTCTGTTTCCTGGTCTGGAGAGTCGGTCGACGCATTAGCAACATTCTGTTTTGGCGAGGATCCGTTGACAGGCGATTTAGACCACTTAGGATCCTTCGACGACAATCTCGAGCCTTTATCGCTATAGCTTCGGCCATGGCGCACGGAGTTGGACACGCGGCGAAGGAAAGACTCACTCGATTGGGACTGGTGTTCATCTGAGCCCATAATCCGCGCCATATCCTCGTCCATAGAAAAGTCGCCCCCGCCACTGTAACGTAGAGGAGAAGTCGGGGTACCCTGATCAGCAGAGCGGAATCCGCCTGGCGGCTGTGGCGTACTGATTGAGTTCGGACGCGCACGAGCTTTTGTTTGATCATACGAATCGTTACGCTGAATACGGGGTGATCCGACGGCCTGAGGAGTGGCTTTGTTGAGCACATCCCCAGACCTTTCGCTCCACTGGTCAGTTGGGCTTACTGAACTTGCACCGGGAGATTGTGTGATCTCTTTCCGAGGGACCTTATGATGTCTGCTCTCCAGCGAATCGCCTCGCTTGGGATGAGCGACGCCAGCCGAGTCCGATGACCCTCCATTCTCATGTAGACGGCGAAGCTCATAAGATGGGCGAGTAGGTAACGTAGTCGAACTCTCTACTGCTGTAGATCTTTGTGAATCAACAGTCGAGCCGTCTCTTCCAATAGTTGTTGACGACTTGCCGCTCTCCAACGCGGATGAATAAGACCCAGTCACCTTATGCCCCAGTGGAATGTCCGATCTCGAACTCCGAGCAGAGCTTGACCTTGCTGTTCTATTCAAAGACTCCTCTTGACGCCAGCGGTGGGATTCAGGCTCTGGGCGATCACGACCTTTCTCCTGGTAGGCAATGTGGGGAGAGGAGCTCTCCGTTGGTAGGCGCTCTGGGGACCTAGTGCGGGTACTAGAATTGCCGCGAGGCGGCCGCTGTTCTTCTGAAGGATCAAACGCAAGAGGAATTAGGAATTCACCCCCGTCTGCATCGGACTCGGTAGGCACAACAGAGTGTCTGTTGCTGCGGTACGTGCTTGACGGTAGTATCAAGTTGTCTATTGAAACAGTAGCAAGTCAGTTAATTGACCCGCCATCAACGTATCATCTGGACGTGCTTACCCTGATTATCAGCAGTAGTCGAGGACTTTCCTGCGTCCAGCGCAGGCACTGCCTTCCGAGAGCCAACCTCTATGGTCGATTCGCCATATCCATCAATGTCGACGTCATCGGCGGCTTGTAACATGGAATCGGCTTCTTCAGGAGGTAGCGAGGGGAGCGATTTGTCTAGCTTCACGTTGGGACTGGCATGCTTCTTTGCAGCTATGGTGCGATTCTTTTTCCTGCGTCGTTGCATCAAAGACTCGTGACAATCCATACAAAATATTCCCTGCGACGTTCGGGCATAGCGTAGATTCTCGATTTTCCTTTTGCAGTTCCGGCATCGAAAGCATTGAGCACAGAAGGCTTGCTCGCCGGTCAAAATAGCCAAGTCCTCGATCTTATTTCCACATGAACTGCAGCTGTATGTACAGTTACTGCAGATCAACGACCCATCACCGAGGAGAAGGAGATGCGCATCCGAGTCTAGCAACGTACTGCACGAGCTGCAGCGAAAACAGTCTATATGCCATCGGTTTCCGGCTAGAAGAGAGCGCAATCAGTAAATTGAGCTGATGAAGCAATCTAAATATAGAACCTACCCAGTTCAAAGGCCTTGCCTTCTTCCAAGATCTATTCAAGTCAGCACCAACCCTATTCCTTGGTAGTTTCTTTTTCTTTTTCCAGTGGGCGCTTCATGCATACCTCTCCACAGCCCTTGCAAGGGAACGGGATATCCTCCTGCTCCATGGGAGACTCTGGAGGGTACGAAGTGGGGGACTCCATGATGGGTTCCACCTCCAAGCAGCGCTCAACGAAATGTATGCAAAGGCAACGGCGACGAGATCACCGCAATGCTGCAAGACAGAAACGGTAGCGACAGATGACAGATTACAGGGCGCACAGTGATCGGTTCGAGCCAAGACTATTATTCATCGATGGTTTAAAGCGAGGGGGTCGGGGTCCAGCCACGCATCCGACAAAGATAGAGGGTTCGCGATTTGAGGCACAAAAAGTGAGCCCCTGGAATGACAGCAATCGAGCGAGGGCGTACGACAGGCGGTCGGGAGGTAGCGGTTTGCGAGAGAAAAAGGACACGGGGCCCGCGCCTGGAAGGGACGCAATTCGCACGGGAAGAATGAGATGTTTCTGGAGTCCTAGCGAGCCGAGCAAAGCTAAAGAGAGACTAGGATTAGTAGTCGGCTAAGCATCAGCATGGTGAGAGAGGGATGGCGGGACGGAGGGGAGACAGGAGGAAGGATGATGGACGGTGGAAGGTATGGGGGGGAACCAAGAACAATTGGAAGAACAGGGGGCCAGAACGGAGGGACTGAGGGGGCCGAACGCCTGGACTGGCTGGATGTACCATACACTTGAACACCTGTCGATCGCAACAGGGATGCTGTCGCAGATGGAGGCGATGGGCAAGATCGCAGAGTCGACCCTGGCAGTAAAACACAACGAAGATTGGAGGGCCGACGGAAAATTAATCTGATTAAGAGGTCGGGGCAGGAGAGGAGACAATGCGAGAGCTGGATTGAAACAGAGGATTGTTTCAGATAAACGCGGCGGGCGGGATTAATTCATCAAAAGCCCCTCGCCAACTCACTGCCCTGCATAAATACTGGGCAACAAGTCGGTGCGCAAAACAATGATACAGCAGTGGCCCTGTGGTAATGCCCTGATTGTTATTACTCTCACTATGCCGTAGGACGGCAATATAATTAGGGATGGCCAGCAAGCAGTTCATGAAACTACTGTATACAGAAGATGCGGTGTTACGCAGCCACAATTTCTGTATACCCACACCTTTATGCCTCAGGCATGTATATATTTAATCCCCAAGAGTCCCCTGAGATTAAAAACCAAAGAGAAACGTTGGGGAATTGCGGCACGGCCCACTAGCAATATGTTTGATTCACATTCCGATTGACTGGAATCGTCTTCCCAAGCGCGATACTATATATGGGCGCCCTTTGTATAGGGACTTGCTAGAAGTGGATGCCTCAGGGCCTCATTTGTCAACACCCACCGACCCAAAACCGTCTCACTCTCAGGTTCTCTGCGTTCCGAGTCCGCAACGCGCTCCCGGCGCATTTCTGTATACGGCTTCCCACTCCTATGAAGCGCACCAAATACAGCGTCTCATTGGTGTCCGGCCCATGGATATCTCAGGAGACGGCTGGAGGCAGTAACAAAATCAGAAACACCCTCGACATATTTTGCGGGTTGCCGTCAAGGATACACTTACAAGCCCACCACTCTGAATCGACGAGCTCTCAAACCCCACCTGATACGCAGTGCTAATAGTGCTAATCGTGAATAGGTAAATGGTCAAGCGTCGCATCGGGAACCACTACCGCCACTCGATCCGTGCCACATGTCCTAGGGGACAGTGTTTCGGTAACCGGGTTCGTAAATTTGGAATCTGAGGGCTCCCGAGGTTTCTGGCTCTGCATCCATTGTCATTCAGCTTCGACCGAGTCAGATAACTTTGTGAATATTCTTTTAACGGTGGCGCCAGTTCCGTCACTGACCCGAAGCATTAGCCACAACAAGTTCGATATTGACGAAACCAGACTCGCGTTGCGAGAACCTAGCTCTATCAATATCTGATATGCTTTCTCTCTGTTTTAGTGGTCTTCTTTGGCCGAAAATTATGGAGAGCGTGTACACCCAATGCTGGGTACTTCCAATGACGTCCCACAGTTCAAGGCACAAGAAACGCAATTACACGATGTTCAGTGCCTGGACCAAACCCCCGACTTCTACTACAGGGATATTATCAAATTTTGTTGAACGGAAATTTTATTGGGACCTAGATGCAGACCTACGTTGAGAGTGTACCAAGTGTCGAATTCTCTGTAATTCTCTTGCATGTCTTCAGGTTATAGGTAGGCTCTTTGCATTACTTGCCAGAACATCAATTGCTCCGTCCGCTACTACTTGGTTCAATAGCATCTGTTATCCTGGCAATATATAGCAAGTAGGAAATTTAGAAATATGTGTCATCCAACCAGTACTCGAAGCAGGAGTGGCTCTGCTAGGAAGGAATCAACAGCGTGACCGAAGTGAGGGCAAACTGGAAGTGACCTACCTGGTCAACTGTAGCTCACTCCAGAAATTATCTTACTCCTCCTACTCCTCCGTCGTCTTCTTCATCTCTGGCTCAAGTTCCTATCAATTCCATCAAGCAAGTAGTTTTAAAGATCAACAGGTCTTTCGTCACTACTATGCTAGACCAACTACCACCTGAGATCTTGTACATGGTGGCACACGCAGTAAATCTCACCCCGTTCCTTACCAATTCATTCCTCACCAGACCTAGGTCAACTGCTCCACAGATATTTCTAAACTTTCGCGTGTCAATAAGCACCTTCATCAATCCCTGGTCCCCCTTCTTTATGAAACGGTTGTCATCGAGGCTTCTGAAGTGTTCCTCGATCAACTCGAGCTGACACCAGTAAAAACATGGTTCCGACAAGACGGGTCAAAGACTATCTTCAATACTCTGGAGTTTGCAAAGCATCTACAGCTCGTGGCACCGATACAGGATAAATTACAAAATAGGTGCTATCATGGTGATGTTTATATTAAGCATCCGCGGACCAAAAAACACTGGACGGAGAACCTAGAGTCTCATTTTTTCGGAATGGAAGCACTGGATTCTAACTTTCAAACATTGCTTTTTCACCTTCCCGAGAAGTCCTTGCGAAGTTTCTCGTACGTTGGGTTTGTATTCCCCTCAGTTGCTGGTACTAACAATCCCAGTTGGCACCTAGGTTGTTGCGTTCCTTCATCAATACTCGGCATTGATGGATGGCTTCCCTCAAAGCACAGCGATATTCGAACTCTATCGCTGATAACCGATGGAACCTGCTACAGCAGAGGATCGGAAGACGATGGGATCCTCAAGCTCACCCAGATCCGTTCGTTCTCCTGGAAAGGATTCGACGAGCTCGATATACACCAGCATCATATCATTCGACAATCCCTGGCCTTGAATTCCGCACACTTGGGGAGCTTGGAACTGAACTAGAGCCAGCCCTCACATCTGGTCGCGTAGTTGGCATTGACCAGCTTCTGAATATACAGTCAGATGTTCTCGATGTGGAGTTGGACGAGCATACGGTGGCTGTCGCGCATCCTAATAATGATTGTTCCCCGTTGGCGAAAGCACCGCCCACAAAATTGGCGGTTCTTCGGCACTTGTCACTTTCCAATATATTACTAGACTCGTATGATAAACTGATGTCGGCTATCAACCTGCACCAATTGCAGTCATTGAAGCTTCTCGATTGCGTGAACGGTTCAATCCTCCTTTCGGGGATGTCAAGTTCAGAGAAGCGCACCAATCTCCGCTCATTCGAGTGGGTTTCCGGTGATGTATTTCAGTCTTACCGGCCACATTTGCTTCGGCATATCTCAGAGTTCCTTAAATCTTTCAAAGGCCTCGAAGAACTTTATTTATCGACCTCGAGCACCACACTCTCACTCAACGACATAATGTCCCAGCATAGAGCAACTATGAAACGTCTAGTTTTCCATATAAGAGCATTAAATGAAGCAGACGGTACACACCGCGGCCTACGCGATACGCATGGGCCAGTGCTTGAAGACCTCGACAATATTTTCCGTCTTGTTCCGCTGGAATGTGTTGGGTGTCACCAAAGCCCTTCTCGGCTAGGTATGGTTCCTTTCACCCTTCGTTTTCATTTAGGCAGGCTAGCCTTTTTCTGATTCCAATATCTTTAGCGCCAGGCACTCGGTTCCAACCTAGCAGCTAAGACCGTCAAACTCATTCACTTTCGAATCACTGCCAGTGACCATGGCAACCTCAGGCCACACTATGAACTTTGTGAGCGCAAGAATACTTGCACAGCCCGTACGGCAGATGATTTGAACCATCAGAGGACTGCAACCTAGTCACTTGTATGCCATGTCTCAGAGACTTTGCTGACTGGGCGTTTGGGCCAACTGGCCTTCCTAATATAATGGTCATCGCTTTCGGTGATTTCTCAAACGGTTGCCGCTTCGAATGGTCGCAGGTATTATTGATTCGCTCTTTGACGCCCTCAACAGATATGTATCGCATCGTGGGTCACGGGATGCATGGTCATATATTAGATGGGATATCTAGTGCCCGTGAAATGCTGAGCAGCTGCCCGGCGCAGCCGACTATTGTACACATATTGACTATGAAGGCAGCGACATAGTCACAGACTTTAGCGCATATGATCTGGAAGACTCGGACAGTGGTACAGACCGGTAGTTCCAAAAGTGACGAAAGGGACTTCATTTAGGCGAGGAAATACAAATGGGAAGACTTGTATGGAGTAATCATGTGCAAAACAAGTACGCTCGTCGGGCAAATACTAATATTGACGCATATATAGAGAAGCATACTATAGTGTCCGAAGTGTGACAGACTCCCTTTGAGATTTTTCGAAGCCCGTCGATACTCAGTAGTTGCCCTGATGTTGAAAGAGTTTCCAATTATGGAAGCATAGCAATCTAAAATTGGTCCGTGCATTGACGCGAAAATCCGCGTCTTCCGCAATTCTTCAGTGGAAGAGCATAACTGCCTCCCACTTTGGCAGCTGCCTGGCGTTGCCCCGGACCCTGCGTATATTCTTTCTTTGATCTCCTGCATACCATAAATAGCTGATATTTCGCAATCAGCATTCATTCATTGTTAAAACCCCGCCTTCTTCTCATACGCGACCAATCCGCCTACATCGGAGTGGCGTCACGCGTATCCGATGTCACTTTTTTCTGCTTGCAGTGACTATGACGAACACTTTTTACCTATGAGAATCGGTTTATAAACTCAAATCTTGCGATACAGCAGCAAAAATGTCGAACAGAGTTTCCCCGGTCACGCCTACTTTCTCGCACGGCGATAACACCATGCAGCGGGATTCCACGCAGCCGTCGTCGCCCATCGCGGACGTCGACCAGGATGTGAAAATGGCAAACCAGAATGGAAGCGCCGGTCAAAATGGAGCTGTGGAGGATGAGGAAGATATGAATGTTAAGGCGAAGGCCCTTATGCATCTGCTGAATACGAGCGAGGTGAGGGCGGATCCCATTCCATTGCATCTCTGGTTCATTGATTGATGATGAGCGTTCGAACGCTGGTGCAGGTCTTTGTCGCGATCATGGCCGAGAAGATGAAAAAGCAGCAGGAACAGGCGAGGCTGGAAGCGGCGAAGAAACAGGAACAGCAGCAGAAGGAACAACAGGGTGGTAAAGCGGACGAAAGCAAGAAGGGGGCCGCGCAGCCGACTGAACGACGGGGGACTCGTGCAAGCGCGAGACAGAGCGGAGCGACGGAGGCGGAAGCGAATGGTGATCAGAAGGATGAACCGGCGAAGTCTAAAAGAGGGAAAGGTAAAAAGGCTGCCCCTGCGGCCAAGGGCAACTCCATCTCGAACTACTTCAAGAAGGCAGACGTGAACGTTGACGAGGCGAAAAACACCACCGTTCAGGAAGCACTAGAGCACGCTGCTGATGAGTTCGAAGCTAAACCTACTGTTCTTGGTGAGCAGGAACTTGTTGCGACCCAGCAGCCTGCACCTATTACTGGTGGCAAGATGAGGAAGTATCAACTCGAAGGCTTAGAGTGGCTGAAGTCGTTGTGGATGAATGGTCTGTGTGGTATCTTAGCCGACGAGATGGGCTTGGGGAAGACAGTACAAGCCATATCCCTAATTGCCTTCTTTAAGGAACATAATGTTTCGGGGCCATTCTTGATATCCGCCCCGCTGAGTACCGTAAGTAATTGGGTGGACGAGTTTGCGAGATGGGCTCCTGGGATCAAAACAGTCCTGTACCACGGCACCAGAGATCAGCGTGCAGATCTCAGGAAGAAGTTCATGAGTCTCAGGAATCAGAAGAACCCGGACTTCCCTGTTGTCTGCACGTCGTACGAGATTTGCATGAATGATCGGAAATTTCTCGCCCAATACCAATGGCGCTACATCATTGTGGTACGTCCTGGGAACTCTAGGCTCTTGCAGTTGTCAGGTATGCTAATATCGCACAGGATGAAGGGCACCGTTTGAAAAATATGAATTGCCGTCTCATCAAGGAACTGTTGTCGTACAACTCCGCCAATCGACTCCTTATCACCGGTACTCCGCTACAGAATAACATCACCGAACTATGGTCACTTTTGCACTTCTTGCTGCCCGAAATCTTCAATGACCTGAACAGTTTCCAGAACTGGTTCGATTTCTCATCTGTGCTAGATAACAATGACCAAACAGACACGCTTGAGCGTCGGAAACGGAACCTCGTCTCCACCATGCACTCGATTCTCAAGCCTTTCCTTCTCAGGCGCGTCAAGACCGATGTCGAGACCGCCCTTCCCAAGAAACGAGAGTACATCCTGTATGCGCCTTTGACTGCCGAACAGAAGGACCTTTACCGGGAGATCCTCAATGGCACAGGGCGTCAGTACCTTGAAGAAAAGGCAACACAGCGTTTGTTGGCGAAGAACGACAGGACATTGCGCCCAGGAAGCCTAAAGCGCAGTGCAAGCAATAGCGGCGCCTCGACGCCGAACAAGAGCCTCCGCTCCAGTCGTGATTCTACTCCCGCGAGCAGGGCTAGCTCTGTACGTAGACGCAAGGTACCGCAAACTTACAAGGATATCAGTGATCGCGAATTCAACTCAAAACTGCGAAAGCTGGAACAAGGTATCGAAGAGGAGCTAGACATTGAGAGCATCGACGAGTCGGAACAAGAAGAAATTGAAAGGGCAAACACTATCAAGCTTGCCAGTACGTGCACACACCATCACTCTCCAGTAATAATATATCATATACTAACCCTTTTCATTGTACAGAGCGGGAAATCGCCCAAAAGAAAATGCAAAACCCTGTAATGCAAGCCCGACTCGCCTGCAACTCACCTCACAACTTTTACTGGCCATGGGCCGACGATCCATCCTCTATTGATGAATCTCTCGTCACAGCATCAGGGAAGATGCTCCTCCTCGATCGCCTTATTCCCTCGCTCCTGAAAAAGGGCCATAAAATTCTGATATTCTCTCAATTCAAAACCCAGCTCGACATTCTTCAAGACTGGGCGACCTATCTCCGCTCCTGGAACTGCTGCCGCATCGACGGTGCAATCAGCCAAACAGACCGCCAGGCCCAGATTAAAGCCTTCAACACAGACAAAGACTACAAACTCTTTCTTCTCAGCACTCGTGCCGGTGGGCAGGGTATCAACCTTGTTGCCGCAGACACAGTCATCCTATTCGATTCCGATTGGAACCCGCAGCAGGATCTGCAGGCTCAGGACCGAGCCCATCGAATCGGCCAAACAAAGCCAGTTATAGTGTACAGACTCGCAACAAAAGGAACAGTCGAGCAGACTCTCCTCGAAAAGGCTGATTCTAAGCGTCGTCTTGAACGTCTCGTCATCCAAAAGGGCAAGTTTAAGAGTCTGCTTAGTGAGTCCACTGTAAGCCGGGATGACGTGGACGAGCTGAAGAGGGCTCTGGGCGAGGATGAGTTTGAACGGTTTGAGGCTAGTTCGGATCCGTCCTCTATCCTGTCAGACGAGGACCTGCGTACGCTTACGGATCGCAGTGAGGAGGCTTATGTACGTGCCGAGAAGGGTCTTGACCAAGGTGGCAAGGCGTTCAAAGCTGTTGAAACGAAGAGGGATGGTGAAGGACTTATGGCTCAGCTTGAGCGGAAGTGAATTTTCTATTATTATGGTGTTAAGTACGGTGAACTCAAAGCTGGGTTGGGAGTTCGCACTGCATTGGTTTTATTCTCGAAGGGATTTCTGAGGTTTACTGGGGCGTACTAGCAGTGGTGTTGTTTGGGTTTGTCCCGCTCCAGGAATTTTGTTATGTACTAGATGTATTATACACGATATAGACTGTATCTGACAGCAAGTCTAAATTCGCAAAGAATAAAAGAGGTCAATCGTAATATGAGGGACTTTCGGGATAGGAAACCAAATGCATTCGACGCCTGAACACCTCGCCAAGAAAGTGGCTCTACATAAACATACAGGATCAGAACCACCATAGGTACAAGAAATGAACATGCGCAGAGTAAACGATCAGACTATCGGGATGACCGCTCGTCTTCAATCTCTCTCCGCAGATCATCGAGAACACCTTTCCGTTGAATGAGGTGAGTCTTCAGTCCTTCAACCTGCTCGCCAACTGTCCGGACATCCTCACTGAGACGCTCAACATCTCCACCGGCTTTTGACCGCCCTGTGCCCTCACGCAATTCACGGAGCTCACGCTCCTTATATTCCAGAAGCTGAAGGGCCTCCTTCTTAATAAGAACCCAGTTTGGTCGACCATCGCCTCGATGGCCTGACTTTCGGTCTTCCACAGCTTTGTTTGCGGACTGCAGCTTGGCATCCAATTCTGAGAGCTCGCGGCGCAGGCGCACCTTCTCCCACTCCTCGTCCTGGATTGTGTCGCTAAAGTCCGTGCCCTTGGGAGTGTAGGATGTTTTACCGGCGACGCCGAGTCGGCTCAGGTATGTGTCACCGAACTTGGTCTTGCGACCTGTTGAAGTCTCCGTCTCTCCGTTTGCGCCCCATCTTTGCGCCGGCCGTGCGCTGTCTAGCTGGTAGTCGATTTGTTTGTTTTCAAATGAGGCACGCAACGAAGCCGGGATTGAGCGAGGGATGCGGTAGCCTTCGTGGCGGTAGTTCAGGATGTGGAGGAAGGCGAGTGTTGCGTCTTTGTTGATTTCAGGAGCCGCTGATGGGTTAACCAGGTTCCAGGCCGAACGGATGTCAGTGTCTGGTACATCAAGGGACTCGTAAAGCGGTTCCAGCGACCCGACTAGAAAGTTAGTTGTCAGTTAGTGTACGATAGGACTCCGATAATACTCGGGGTGGGACACATACAGGCAATTTCACCGCGTTGGTTCTTATTGGCAGAGTATATATCTTCGTACTTGGATTTGTCTCCCGGGTTCATATACCAATCGAATCCGTCTTTCAATCCTGGAGTAAGGTCTTCATCCTCGATGTGCTCAAACTGCTCTTGGCCTCCGCTCAGAGCACGAGTAGCGTGGACAAGGTGAGATTTGGACTCAGGGACGAGCCAATCGGGAAGTGTGTTAGGGACTTGCGGTAATTCCTTGAACCAATGTCAGCCATAGGGAGCTTATAGATGAACATGCGCGCTTGGCGGGCAACCTAGGCCGGAGAAATGATGACATACCCCATTGACCAGATCAAAGACTAATCGCATGGCAACACAGAATTCCTCAAAATCCAGCTCGCCATCACCATCCAGGTCGGCTAAATCCCAGACCTTCTCCAGCTGGTCGTCGCGAAGCCGACTGTTCCTGAGCACGGAGGCGGCCTGGGAGTTGTTCAAACGGGGTTGGCCGCCAGCCAGCGAGGAGAAGATCTCCCAATATCGCTCAACTTCCCATTGCTCGATCTTTTTGCTCGACATTGTATCGGTTGCTTTCAGCAGTGTTTTTCGGATAGGAAACGAGGGGGGTTAAGGGGGAACAAGCAATGGGAGCCGGCTGCGGAGATGTCCCCGTGTTGATAGTTGTGCTACTTTAGATTCGGGCGTCCCGCAATTCGATGTGGCTCCAACAGGGGGGCGCTCGGATTAAGGTAGATCCGTCCTCCTCTATCTATTCAGCTGTAAGAACCAAACGGATACAAAGTCCATGAAGGTATTTCTAGGTATAAAGTATCGGTTTGAGATTGCTATATCGGATCATGCTCTTCTAAATGTCGGTGCCACATATAATACAACACTGAACGGTATAGTACATAGATTGTCTATGCAATCTAACAATGTCATCCAACCTGCTTATTTCTGCTTCTTCTCCGATGTCTTTGCGCCCTCTTTCTCTTGTTGGGACGCTTCGGGTGCCTTTAGCTGCTCCGAGACTTGAAGAATGGCTCGTTCCGCTTCCAATGCAAGCCCGGGCGCATCAAGTATTGTGGCAAGCTTCTTCGCATCTTTTGTTCGAAGTAATATCCTGTCATCGCTCTTCTCTACATTCTCGACCATCTCTGCAACTGGGCTCTCGCGATCCGTCTCTTCTAAAGTGCGCGAGACGCGCTTCGAATATAGTTCCACTAGCCCTGGGTATGATATGGGATTTAGCAGATTCTTCTCGACGAGAAACTGCAAATGTTTGGACCCGTTCAAAGCTTGGTAGTTGTAAGTATGAAGTAAAGACACAGAGTTATGTGGGAAACCGACCTCGCCAATGTGACCAGCCTCGATACACGAGGTAGAAGAATGGAATATTCGGTATTCTATAAATGCAAGGTCAGAAATGCGATTTCCTTTATCCAAACATGGCGGCAATTGCATGAAACATACATAGGGATCAGAGCAACTGGCGCCGTCAACGGGGCAGCGATGAAGCTCCACCACATCCTCCGCCGGTGCAATTCTTGTCGTTCTTTCGAGAGTTTGTGTAGCATGGGAATCAGCTTCTCCTCCTTGATCGCATTGCCTGGAAATAAGACATCTACATGTGTTGTTCCATGTGATTCATCAATTCGCCGTTGGGAGCTCAACGAGGGGATGCTTTTGAGACCCCATTCTTCATACGGTATCCGCTGCTGAACTCGGTTCCCCCACGACACAACGTGCATCTTCCAGCCCTTATCAGCCTCCTCCCATTTGGTCCAAGTCTGCGCCGCCTTGTCAGTGATCCGGTCTAGGATGGAACGTTCCTTCGAAACATCCTTGGGTAGGAGTCGGGCATAGATCAAAGCTCGTCGGGTGGAGATCGGAACAACAAATAATCGCAAGGTCATGGCGCAAATTCCAATGCTGGGCTTCCTTGGAACTAATTTTTGATATTGATTGCTTGGTGAGGTGGGAGCTGCGGGCAGTCAAGAGCGCGACTACCGATCGACGAAGGGGAACAGGCGATGAAAGCGAGCGACGGAAAATACCATGCCTTTAGCCTTGCCTCAGTGGTACTTTGGAGGGTATTGTGAAGCCTTTTTTTTTTTTTTGTCTCGTACTGTTGGAGCTTCGGCGTTGGAGCAAGTCGAATGATAAACCATGGACGTCATTCAGCTGCAGGGATCCAGGTCCACAGTCC